>NC_141152.1:124823372-126147458 GCF_053477565.2 Lygodium microphyllum | reverse complement strand
TCTACTTTGATTTTAGTTTCCACTGTCACATCGACTGTTGTTTGAATCTTTCCCACAGGAGATTGCTTCGATAATCCTTCATCAGAGACCATGGTCTCACAACAATGATAGGTTTTCCCATCAGCTTTTGTGTCGATCTCAGCCCTTGTTAGTAGGCAAGAAGCAACATCCAGGCCAAGCTTCTTATCCTTGTCCAATGTAAATCTGTATCCTCTAACTTGAAGCTTGTCCACTCCACTGAATTCCGAGCTGTTGAATCCGTTTCTCCCGTAGCCTCTATTTTCTTTCCTCTCTGATCGCTCCCATCAATCTTGAGCTTAAAGTGGATGCCTAGAGGATAAATCAAACACGGAACGTCGACTGAGTGGCTGTCTCATGCTCGCAGAAAGAATGAAGGGTGTTAAATCAGAGATTCTGTAATGTGCCGGAGAAAACCCTCAGATGTAATGGCCGGTTATCTCTCTGTCCACGAGTTGAAGTGAATGCCCCTTGAAAGAACAAAACACGCCAGATTCTGAATGCCTGTCCCCCCCCCCAAAATACCTCTTTTTTTCAAAAGAGCTCCCTTTCCTCCCTTCATTCGTATCCTCTGTTCTCTTTTTTTCCCTCTCCCTTGTCTATTTTCTTTCCTCCTTTTTCTATTTTCCCTCTCTCTCCCAATTCAAAAAGCTCCTCTTTTCAAAAATAGATCAAAAGCTTTTCTTTTTCCAGCCTGATCCACATCTTCTTTAACCATTCAAAATCCCCTCTTTAGCCTTTGTAACTCCCATATTATTATTCTTGGTTTAATTTTAAACCATCTATTCTAGAACTTGTAGGAATTTTAGCTTCTTCCTTCTCCTCCGATGCGTGTGTAGTCACATATGCATGCACCTGTGTGTGCTCATGGCCATGGCCACCGTGCTCCCATGGACGCCAAGCCCAGAAGGACAGGGCCATCCTCTTTCGCTCTATAGAAAACCCAAAACCACATGATGAAGCAGCCTCAGTCATTAAGCTCAAACCGTGAATCCGTCCAACAATCAATGGCTCCTCATCTATGAGCAATAGTGCTGATGGATTTTGGCAAGCAATGATTCCAAACCTTTTTGCAGCAACATGTATCAAAATAGGCTGAAAGCATCTCATCATGTTCAAAGATGTCGAAGGGTTTGCCAAAGCAAAGCAAAGTCGTGTCTACAGAAGACCTTGACTAAATATCAAGATGGAAGATCAAACAAGTGACTGAGAAAAATGATATCAAATAGTATTTATATTTCTGCCTTGAAGTTTGCAAAATACAAGATGACTTCAAATCTGTTCAGTTCACTGATTTTAGGCTTTGAGATCCTTGACCTCAAGTCTTATATGCAGAAATTCAGATTTCAATATACACCATTATTGCGAACTTCTTGGATTCAGATATCAATAATGTGCAGGAAACTGCCATCAGTGAGTTTACAAACAAGAGGCATGAACTGTAATAAAATCTTTACTATCCACCAAGATTATCAATGTCTTCTGAATTCGCAGTCATTGTTCATATTTGGAGCCAAGAAAAATAAAGATGTGTCATGAAAAAGGGAGTGTGTTGCAACTGTCCAAAGGCCTGATGACAATAGGGCTTTATTGTAATTACTGTTTTTGGAAGACTAAGGAATGAATCTATGGACACTATTCAGCACAGGTTGTAGTAAAATTGGAGTATGTTTTGGAAGATGCCAAGGAAGATAGATCTAAACTCAGAGTGAAGAGGAGGGTGGTTATAGTGGAGTAGTGTAGCTGACTCTTCATCATCGTCTTCTTCACCAAAGAGGTACAGGATTCAGTTCCATCTTCAATTACCTCACAACCTCGTTCACGCCTTCGTCACTCATTTTGTCACAACAATAACATCTGCATCCTGCACAGATTCAATATCATCTCTGAGAAGATCCAAATGTATCTGCGCAATCACTCCAAACACAAATTATCTCCAGGAAACGGAAAAGCTAGATCCACTCGTTGTGAAATAGGCTGCTACTTGGAGAAGATAGGCCAACATCTTTCATCTGTCATACGCCGCCTAACTTCCGGTGACAGGAAAATACTCAAAAACACCAGCCCTGTAGAGAAGGGTGTGAACTTGGAAGGCCTGACGGAGATCCCTGGCTTTGTTGCCTTCATTATTACCGACCCTGCACCGATTCATGGTGGATGGCAAGTGCTGATCGACTAGCCAATAACTCCAGGAGGTACTAGTTGAGGAGCTGGAATAGAGAAGGCGGTGCTTCAATCATTGGGCATCCTCCAAGATGACAAGATAGAAGTCGTGTGCCTTCTGCCTCACCTCTTTGTCTTCTGCTTTGTAATCATCTTATTGCGTCCTTTTTCAGAGCTCGCCTTCATTCTTCCCGTCATCTTCTACTACTTCTTCTTCGTCGTCATTGCTTCATCTTCTCGTGCTTCATCAACTTCTCTGTATGCTTTGTTCGTCACGCGTCCTGCCTCTGTATACAACTCTGTCCGCTTCTTCGTTTGCAGGTCTTTGTCTTTTTCATCCTTCCTCGTTTGTCTTCCCCATAGTCGATCCTCCCCTGCACATTCATCTCTGACATTGTCTTTCCTCCTTTCCTGATTGCAGAGCACTCTTTTTCCTTTCCAATTTGTGGTGGGCGTGTTCTATGTGCGTTTCCCAACCTTTGTTTTAGATACAGAAATGGAGGAGCTATTGGACACTGTCTCTACTTTGATTTTAGTTTCCACTGTCACATCGACTGTTGTTTGAATCTTTCCCACAGGAGATTGCTTCGATAATCCTTCATCAGAGACCATGGTCTCACAACAATGATAGGTTTTCCCATCAGCTTTTGTGTCGATCTCAGCCCTTGTTAGTAGGCAAGAAGCAACATCCAGGCCAAGCTTCTTATCCTTGTCCAATGTAAATCTGTATCCTCTAACTTGAAGCTTGTCCACTCCACTGAATTCCGAGCTGTTGAATCCGTTTCTCCCGTAGCCTCTATTTTCTTTCCTCTCTGATCGCTCCCATCAATCTTGAGCTTAAAGTGGATGCCTAGAGGATAAATCAAACACGGAACGTCGACTGAGTGGCTGTCTCATGCTCGCAGAAAGAATGAAGGGTGTTAAATCAGAGATTCTGTAATGTGCCGGAGAAAACCCTCAGATGTAATGGCCGGTTATCTCTCTGTCCACGAGTTGAAGTGAATGCCCCTTGAAAGAACAAAACACGCCAGATTCTGAATGCCTGTCCCCCCCCCCAAAATACCTCTTTTTTTCAAAAGAGCTCCCTTTCCTCCCTTCATTCGTATCCTCTGTTCTCTTTTTTTCCCTCTCCCTTGTCTATTTTCTTTCCTCCTTTTTCTATTTTCCCTCTCTCTCCCAATTCAAAAAGCTCCTCTTTTCAAAAATAGATCAAAAGCTTTTCTTTTTCCAGCCTGATCCACATCTTCTTTAACCATTCAAAATCCCCTCTTTAGCCTTTGTAACTCCCATATTATTATTCTTGGTTTAATTTTAAACCATCTATTCTAGAACTTGTAGGAATTTTAGCTTCTTCCTTCTCCTCCGATGCGTGTGTAGTCACATATGCATGCACCTGTGTGTGCTCATGGCCATGGCCACCGTGCTCCCATGGACGCCAAGCCCAGAAGGACAGGGCCATCCTCTTTCGCTCTATAGAAAACCCAAAACCACATGATGAAGCAGCCTCAGTCATTAAGCTCAAACCGTGAATCCGTCCAACAATCAATGGCTCCTCGTCTATGAGCAATAGTGCTGATGGATTTTGGCAAGCAATGATTCCAAACCTTTTTGCAGCAACATGTATCAAAATAGGCTGAAAGCATCTCATCATGTTCAAAGATGTCGAAGGGTTTGCCAAAGCAAAGCAAAGTCGTGTCTACAGAAGACCTTGACTAAATATCAAGATGGAAGATCAAACAAGTGACTGAGAAAAATGATATCAAATAGTATTTATATTTCTGCCTTGAAGTTTGCAAAATACAAGATGACTTCAAATCTGTTCAGTTCACTGATTTTAGGCTTTGAGATCCTTGACCTCAAGTCTTATATGCAGAAATTCAGATTTCAATATACACCATTATTGCGAACTTCTTGGATTCAGATATCAATAATGTGCAGGACACTGCCATCAGTGAGTTTACAAACAAGAGGCATGAACTGTAATAAAATCTTTACTATCCACCAAGATTATCAATGTCTTCTGAATTCGCAGTCATTGTTCATATTTGGAGCCAAGAAAAATAAAGATGTGTCATGAAAAAGGGAGTGCGTTGCAACTGTCCAAAGGCCTGATGACAATAGGGCTTTATTGTAATTACTGTTTTTGGAAGACTAAGGAATGAATCTATGGACACTATTCAGCACAGGTTGTAGTAAAATTGGAGTATGTTTTGGAAGATGCCAAGGAAGATAGATCTAAACTCAGAGTGAAGAGGAGGGTGGTTATAGTGGAGTAGTGTAGCTGACTCTTCATCATCGTCTTCTTCACCAAAGAGGTACAGGATTCAGTTCCATCTTCAATTACCTCACAACCTCGTTCACGCCTTCGTCACTCGTTTTGTCACAACAATAACATCTGCATCCTGCACAGATTCAATATCATCTCTGAGAAGATCCAAATGTATCTGCGCAATCACTCCAAACACAAATTATCTCCAGGAAACGGAAAAGCTAGATCCACTCGTTGTGAAATAGGCTGCTACTTGGAGAAGATAGGCCAACATCTTTCATCTGTCATACGCCGCCTAACTTCCGGTGACAGGAAAATACTCAAAAACACCAGCCCTGTAGAGAAGGGTGTGAACTTGGAAGGCCTGACGGAGATCCCTGGCTTTGTTGCCTTCATTATTACCGACCCTGCACCGATTCATGGTGGATGGCAAGTGCTGATCGACTAGCCAATAACTCCAGGAGGTACTAGTTGAGGAGCTGGAATAGAGAAGGCGGTGCTTCAATCATTGGGCATCCTCCAAGATGACAAGATAGAAGTCGTGTGCCTTCTGCCTCACCTCTTTGTCTTCTGCTTTGTAATCATCTTATTGCGTCCTTTTTCAGAGCTCGCCTTCATTCTTCCCGTCATCTTCTACTACTTCTTCTTCGTCGTCATTGCTTCATCTTCTCGTGCTTCATCAACTTCTCTGTATGCTTTGTTCGTCACGCGTCCTGCCTCTGTATACAACTCTGTCCGCTTCTTCGTTTGCAGGTCTTTGTCTTTGTCATCCTTCCTCGTTTGTCTTCCCCATAGTCGATCCTCCCCTGCACATTCATCTCTGACATTGTCTTTCCTCCTTTCCTGATTGCAGAGCACTCTTTTTCCTTTCCAATTTGTGGTGGGCGTGTTCTATGTGCGTTTCCCAACCTTTGTTTTAGATACAGAAATGGAGGAGCTATTGGACACTGTCTCTACTTTGATTTTAGTTTCCACTGTCACATCGACTGTTGTTTGAATCTTTCCCACAGGAGATTGCTTCGATAATCCTTCATCAGAGACCATGGTCTCACAACAATGATAGGTTTTCCCATCAGCTTTTGTGTCGATCTCAGCCCTTGTTAGTAGGCAAGAAGCAACATCCAGGCCAAGCTTCTTATCCTTGTCCAATGTAAATCTGTATCCTCTAACTTGAAGCTTGTCCACTCCACTGAATTCCGAGCTGTTGAATCCGTTTCTCCCGTAGCCTCTATTTTCTTTCCTCTCTGATCGCTCCCATCAATCTTGAGCTTAAAGTGGATGCCTAGAGGATAAATCAAACACGGAACGTCGACTGAGTGGCTGTCTCATGCTCGCAGAAAGAATGAAGGGTGTTAAATCAGAGATTCTGTAATGTGCCGGAGAAAACCCTCTGATGTAATGGCCGGTTATCTCTCTGTCCACGAGTTGAAGTGAATGCCCCTTGAAAGAACAAAACACGCCAGATTCTGAATGCCTGTCCCCCCCCCTAAAATACCTCTTTTTTTCAAAATAGCTCCCTTTCCTCCCTTCATTCGTATCCTCTGTTCTCTTTTTTTTCCCTCTCCCTTGTCTATTTTCTTTCCTCCTTTTTCTATTTTCCCTCTCTCTCCCAATTCAAAAAGCTCCTCTTTTCAAAAATAGATCAAAAGCTTTTCTTTTTCCAGCCTGATCCACATCTTCTTTAACCATTCAAAATCCCCTCTTTAGCCTTTGTAACTCCCATATTATTATTCTTGGTTTAATTTTAAACCATCTATTCTAGAACTTGTAGGAATTTTAGCTTCTTCCTTCTCCTCCGATGCGTGTGTAGTCACATATGCATGCACCTGTGTGTGCTCATGGCCATGGCCACCGTGCTCCCATGGACGCCAAGCCCAGAAGGACAGGGCCATCCTCTTTCGCTCTATAGAAAACCCAAAACCACATGATGAAGCAGCCTCAGTCATTAAGCTCAAACCGTGAATCCGTCCAACAATCAATGGCTCCTCGTCTATGAGCAATAGTGCTGATGGATTTTGGCAAGCAATGATTCCAAACCTTATTGCAGCAACATGTATCAAAATAGGCTGAAAGCATCTCATCATGTTCACTCATGCGCAGAAAATAAATGTAAACACAACAATTAAATATGTACAAAGTACCAAATCCCATGCACAACTTTTGGGTGGTTTACACACCTCGAATGCGCAGCAATACGACAGCGCAGTAAATTAGTGACAGTTGTAGAGAAAAATAAAGTTGGTGGTAGGGCTTGTTGCCTTGCCATCCATAGTACCATGTGTTGGATAATATTCTGTGAAGCAATTACATATTGGATACACAATCATCATCATGACGAGTGTAAAGACTACTTAGAACCACAAGACTAAAAACTCATAAAATAAGTACAAGATTAGTGATGACAACTCATGAAATTAAATGAAACTATGGAAAGAAGAGCTAAAACAAACATGAAAATCTATTTGTACATATAGCAAAGTGTGAATTTATACAAAGAATAATAAGTACATTTAAGGAATGCTACATGAAAGAGGCTTTCACGGATCATAGGACCAAAGAAGAAAATGATATGCGCTCCACAAATCCAAGTGTTTGCTATAGATCCTCGCCATCTGAAATGTCATCGTGGCTGAAAGAAGCCCCAAATGGACTATGAAATGAATATCTAGACATTAGTCCACTATACATAATGTGTCACAAAAAACCTAGTGACTATGGACAAGAAAGATGATTGACTTACTCGCCCACTACACATATAATATCTATTGATAAGTGTAGTGAGATAGTGTCTCTCTGCATATCGAGTCTCTAAACTTGTGGGATCACGATTTGTGATGGAGCGCTACAAAGAAAATAGAATAGCATTGCTCAAAACAAGATTGTTAGTATAAGTGATATTCCAAGTACAAAAGTGAGAAGAACTAAAAGAAAACTTACCAAGTTCTCCAAATGGTCCTATGGTGGCCGCTCCCTAGATGATGCACATCCCATACCTCCAATCGCACCCTTGTTGCCTCCCGCTCTACTTTTGCCCATCGTCTTCGAGAATCAATGCCCTTCTCCTCGAGTCTCCACCAATCCTCTATATCTAGCTACTTGGCCTTTGAGGCACCACTCTTGATTGCCTTGCGTGCATTTGATCCTCTATGTGACATGTATGTATGCATACACTCTATTATCCACCTAGTCAAAAATCTCTCTATGGTAGTACATACTGAAAACTCCAAATGCAAAGATTCCACTACATAGTCCGTGCTCCCCTCTAAAAAATTCTTCGAATGGTCCATAACATTGTGTCTAAATACTTGTTTACACAACCCTCTCATGTGAGACACCACCCTTCTCTCCTCATCATTCGTTATCATAGCATCTTTCTTGTTATCTACGAGGTATCTATACCATATCAGGGTATGTCTAAGGTGTGGCATCTTCCACCTACGAGACCATGCTTCTAAGCATAACCAAGAGACCCCTGTATATGCGATGTACACGCAAGGATAATATCTCTTCAAGTAGCACCCATAGGGGTGCCACCTTTGGATAGTTGAGAAAAACTTAGATTCATGGAGGTACATATCCCTATAGATGTGACAAATCCTAGAGGTAACAAGTATCCACCAAACTGAGGGGATAGATACACTACATTGATGCCTCCACGCAATAGCCACTGGAGCCACCCTCTCTTAAACTAGTACATGAGTGAGGAGTAGAAATCCTCTCTAGAATTGACCACACGCTAACAACATCTATATCTTCCCAACACTTCCTAGAACCACTTCTTTGAGTGAAAGATTATTTGCAACTACCCTAGGCCTAGCCATCTTTCGTGCACAAGAGATGTGAGAACTCAATGAATAAGATAGAAAGGGAAACCCTCTTTTATATAACCCTAAACTATAAGACTCATTTACATAGATGCACACTCTCTCTCTTTCTCTTAAACAATGCTCTCCTCAAACCCATTTTCTACCTTCTTAAAGCCTTGTTTTTAGCCACTTGGCATGGTTTTCTTTGGCACTTGAGGCTTCATAATGCACTCTTTTAGTGACATGACTTGATTGTATCATATCTACAACCGATTCATGAATCAATACTTTCATTTATTCTCTTTTGCAAGGGTTTAGCTTCATTCGCTACTATAATCCTATACCACCAAGGCAGCAATTGGATTATTGGATTGCTACCATTCACCCCTCCATTATGAATGGTTTTTCTTTGCTATGCACCAGGCACTATCCAATGTGAATTTACAATCCCTTGTATGGACCAAACTCCGATGCTTCCCTTTTCTCCAAAGTATGACCCATGTGCCTTAAGGATATGCTATAAAGACACATATCACACATGAGTCAAACTATGCTCAATATTTTATACAATTCATACAATCTTAAAGCATTGACTTAGTACGCATCATGTAATGTGTGATAGGGCTTTTTCTCCACACTTCCACAATGTTTTTGTAGAACCTATGCACAATGTCGATAAATTCTTACTTATCTACATTGTTAAATGCCATCTTGTAAAGTAAGGGAGCCAATTTGTTAAGACTAATCCAAATCTTAGCTTTGGCCAACCTTGTTTTCTCTCTATTACTTCGATCACGAACTAAAAACTACAACTTTTTCCACCCATCATAGTCTTGCGACCTACAAACCATGACATTTCCTTCCTCATTAATGGGTGATGAGAGAAACCTCCTAGCCTTTGCTCCTCCAAAGCAAGGATTTTTTAGCAAGTTACTAGATTTTCTTGATCTCTTCTCATATTTTTCAATTTTCACTTGATACTTATGTAGCCCAATTTTTTATAGTACTTGCGTCACATTCCTACACGTTCCAATGGCTTCTTTTTTTGGTTGCACCCTATAAGCAAAACAAATGTATTCATATACAAGTTTCTCCGTGATTCTGAAAAAACCATGCAATGAACAAATGTGAACACGATTCAATGGAATGTTGAAGATGGGCTTCCAAGTGGGATCTTCTCTATTGTGTGTCGGAGCAGCACTTGTCACCGTTTGCCAGTTTTTCTTTCTGTCTTTTTCTTCCACCTTCTCTGTCAAGCAATATAGGCATGGATTCTTTGTATTTGTACCGTTGGAAATTCCACACATGCATTTTCAAGTTTTCAAGTCTCTTATAAAATGCCATTCAACCAAGTATTGACCATATCCTTCAACCGAGAGCATCTCACCATGTTCCTAATGACTGATGATATTTGGAATGCTTGTGTGCATAAGAAGCAGCTGCAGTACCTCAAATTTTTTCTTACGGACTTCAAATGCAGCAAGCCACCACACATGGCACTTCGATTGAACACTAAAGTACCCTGGGTTGTTCTTGTCGAATTGTAAAGCTCTGTTCATCGAAGTTACACTAACTCTTTAAAGCTTTACCTCTTTGATGCTCTCACTTTCATCCAACTTTATAACATATTGTAGTATATTACCATTGCAAACTGCACCTTGTCCAAATGTAAATAGTAATTGTTGAGTTCAGTGAACTTCACGTGGTATGCATTTTTGGTCACAACCTTTAGTGTTTCCACGCATTGAATATGCATTGAATCTCATATCAACTCAAAAATATTTGCATTAAGTTACCAGCGAGCCTCTATTAACTTTGAAGGTTGAGGAAGAGGCACGATTCTATTTCTCTTCAGCACATGACCAAACCTAGACTTCACACCTTTGAATATCTTTCAGTAAGTCAGTGTGCTAATACTGGCCCTATCACAAACGGATTGTGTATCCATAGCTAACAACTCATTTGATACATCTTTTAATGTGCTCGGATATTAGGGTTCTTCCATTTGGTTAATCGTAGCATGGACGCATCTAAGGTCGAGGTTGCCCATGGCAACTCCAAGTGCTTGTTTAGATTGCCCGTAGAGAGGAAGTAGAGAGAAAAATGACTCCCCGGAAAGAGCTTTGGGTATATCCATAGCTTCACTAGGTGTTTCACATCTAGGTTGCCCTGAAAGAAGACTTTCTCCATCCAACCCATAATGATTTCCAGTGTCTCTTACTACTTTCATTAGAACTTGGGTGAGGACCACCAAGCTTGTAGGTTTTTCTATCGTTCTTTGCATCTACTTCATATAAACTCTGCCTCTAGAACTATTTTTTGGGCTAAAAGAACCGACACAATTATCATCGCTATCTATGTCGTTAAACCACACTAATAGCGATATAGATAGCGACACAAATAACAATGCTTTGCCACACAAATAGTGACTGACATAGTGAAACGCGCAGTAAATTAGTGACACTTGTAGAGAAAAATAAACTTGGTGGTAGGGCTTGTAGCCTTGCCATCTACAGTACCATGTGTTGGATAATATTCTGTGAAGCAATTACATATTGGATACACAATCATCATCATGACGAGTGTAAAGACTACTTAGAACCACAAGACTAAAAACTCATAAAATAAGTACAAGATTAGTGATGGCAACTCATGAAATTAAATGAAACTATGGAAAGAAGAGCTAAAACAAACATGAAAATCTATTTGTACATATAGCAAAGTGTGAATTTATACAAAGAATAATAAGTACATTTAAGGAATGCTACATGAAAGAGGCTTTCACGGATCATAGGACCAAAAAAGAAAATGATATGCACTCCACGAATCCAAGTGTTTGCTATAGATCCTCGCCATCTGAAATGTCATCGTGGCTGAAAGAAGCCTCAAATGGACTATGAAATGAATATCTAGACATTAGTCCACTATACATAATGTGTCACAAAAAACCTAGTGACTATGGACAAGAAAGATGATTGACTTACTCGCCCACTACACATATAATATCTATTGATAAGTGTAGTGAGATAGTGTCTCTCTGCATATCGAGTCTCTAAACTTGTGGGATCACGATTTGTGATGGAGCGCTACAAAGAAAATAGAATAGCATTGCTCAAAACAAGATTGTTAGTATAAGTGATATTCCAAGTACAAAAGTGAGAAGAACTAAAAGAAAACTTACCAAGTTCTCCAAATGGTCCTATGGCCGCCGCTCCCTAGATGATGCACATCTCATACCTCCAATCGCGCCCTTGTTGCCTCCCCCTCTACTTTTGCCCATCGTCTTCGAGAATCAATGCCCTTCTCCTCGAGTCTCCACCAATCCTCTATATCTAGCTACTTGGCCTTTGAGGCACCACTCTTGATTGCCTTGCGTGCATTTGATCCTCTATGTGACATGTATGTATGCATACACTCTATTATCCACCTAGTCAAAAATCTCTCTATGGTAGTACATACTGAAAACTCCAAATCCAAAGATTCCACTACATAGTCCTTGCTCCCCTCTAAAAAATTCTTCGAATGGTCCATAACATTGTGTCTAAATACTTGTTTACACAACCCTCTCATGTGAGACACCACCCTTCTCTCCTCATCATTCGTTATCATAGCATCTTTCTTGTTATCTCCGAGGTATCTATACCATATCAGGGTATGTCTAAGGTGTGGCATCTTCCACCTACGAGACCATGCTTCTAGGCATAACCAAGAGACCCCTGTATATGCGATGTACACGCAAGGATAATATCTCTTCAAGTAGCACCCATAGGGGTGCCACCTTTGGATAGTTGAGAAAAACTTAGATTCATGGAGGTACATATCCCTATAGATGTGACAAATCCTAGAGGTAACAAGTATCCACCAAACTGAGGGGATAGATACACTACATTGATGCCTCCACGCAATAGCCACTGGAGCCACCCTCTCTTAAACTAGTACATGAGTGAGGAGTAGAAATCCTCTCTAGAATTGACCACACGCTAACAACATCTATATCTTCCCAACACTTCCTAGAACCACTTCTTTGAGTGAAAGATTATTTGCAACTACCCTAGGCCTAGCCATCTTTCGTGCACAAGAGATGTGAGAACTCAATGAATAAGATAGAAAGGGAAACCCTCTTTTATATAACCCTAAACTATAAGACTCATTTACATAGATGCACACTCTCTTTTTTTCTCTTAAACAATGCTCTCCTCAAACCCATTTTCTACCTTCTTAAAGCCTTGTTTTTAGCCACTTGGCATGGTTTTCTTTGGCACTTGAGGCTTCATAATGCACTCTTTTAGTGACATGACTTGATTGTATCATATCTACAACCGATTCATGAATCAATACTCTCATTTAATCTCTTTTGCAAGGATTTAGCTTCATTCGCTACTATAATCCTATACCACCAAGGCAGCAATTGGATTATTGGATTGCTACCGTTCACCCCTCCATTATGAATGGTTTTTCTTAGCTATGCACCAGGCACTATCCAATGTGAATTTACAATCCCTTGTATGGACCAAACTCCGATGCTTCCGTTTTCTCCAAAGTATGACCCATGTGCCTTAAGGATATGCTATAAATACACATATCACACATGAGTCAAACTATGCTTAATATTGTATACAATTCATACAATTTTAAAGCATTGACTTAGTACGCATCATGTAATGTGTCATAGGGCTTTTTCTCCACACTTCCACAATGTTTTTGTAGAACCTATGCACAATGTCGATAAATTCTTACTTATCTACATTGTTAAATGCCATCTTGTAAAGTAAGGGAGCCAATTTGTTAAGACTAATCCAAATCTTAGCTTTGGCCAACCTTGTTTTCTCTCTATTACTTCGATCACGAACTAAAAACTACAACTTTTTCCACCCATCATAGTCTTGCGACCTACAAACCATGACATTTCCTTCCTCATTAATGGGTGATGAGAGAAACCTCCTAGCCTTTGCTCCTCCAAAGCAAGGATTTTTTAGCAAGTTACTAGATTTTCTTGATCTCTTCTCATATTTTTCAATTTTCACTTGATACTTATGTAGCCCAATTTTTTATAGTACTTGCGTCACATTCCTACACGTTCCAATGGCTTCTTTTTTTGGTTGCACCCTATAAGCAAAACAAATGTATTCATATACAAGTTTCTCCGTGATTCTAAAAAAACCATGCAATGAACAAATGTGAATACGATTCAATGGAATGTTGAAGATGGGCTTCCAAGTGGGATCTTCTCTATTGTGTGTCGGAGCAGCACTTGTCACCGTTTGCCAGTTTTTCTTTCTGTCTTTTTCTTCCACCTTCTCTGTCAAGCAATATAGGCATGGATTCTTTGTATTTGTACCGTTGGAAATTCCACACATGCATTTTCAAGTTTTCAAGTCTCTTATAAAATGCCATTCAACCAAGTATTGACCATATCCTTCAACCGAGAGCATCTCACCATGTTCCTAATGACTGATGATATTTGGAATGCTTGTGTGCATAAGAAGCAGCTGCAGTACCTCAAATTTTTTCTTACGGACTTCAAATGCAGCGAACCACCACACATGGCACTTCGATTGAACACTAAAGTACCCTGGGTTGTTCTTGTCGAATTGTAAAGCTCTGTTCATCGAAGTTACACTAACTCTTTAAAGCCTTACCTCTTTGATGCTCTCACTTTCATCCAAGTTTATAACATATTGTAGTATATTACCATTGCGAACTGCACCTTGTCCAAATGTAAATAGCAATTGTTGAGTTCAGTGAACTTCACGTCGTATGCATTTTTGGTCACAACCTTTAGTGTTTCCACGCATTGAATATGCATTGAATCTCATATCAACTCAAAAATATTTGCATTAAGTTACCAGCGAGCCTCTATTAACTTTGAAGGTTGAGGAAGAGGCACGATTCTATTTCTCTTCAGCACATGACCAAACCTAGACTTCACACCTTTGAATATCTTTCAGTAAGTCAGTGTGCTAATACTGGCCCTATCACAAACGGATTGTGTATCCATAGCTAACAACTCATTTGATACATCTTTTAATGTGCTCGGATACTAGGGTTCTTCCATTTGGTTAATCGTAGCATGGACGCATCTAAGGTCGAGGTTGCCCATGGCAACTCCAAGTGCTTGTTTAGATTGCTCGTAGAGAGGAAGTAGAGAGAAAAATGACTCCCCGGAAAGAGCTTTGGGTATATCCATAGCTTCACTAGGTGTTTCACATCTAGGTTGCCCTGAAAGAAGACTTTCTCCATCCAACCCATAATGATTTCCAGTGTCTCTTACTACTTTCATTAGATCTTGGGTGAGGACCACCAAGCTTGTAGGTTTTTCTATTGTTCTTTGCATCTACTTCATATAAACTCTGCCTCTAGAACTATTTTTTGGGCTAAAAGAATCGATACAATTTTCATCGCTATCTATGTCGTTAAACCACACTAATAGCGATATAGATAGCGACACAAATAACAATGCTTTGCGACACAAATAGTGACTGACATAGTGACACGCGCAGTAAATTAGTGACAGTTGTAGAGAAAAATAAACTTGGTGGTAGGGCTTGTAGCCTTGCCATCCGCAGTACCATGTGTTGGATAATATTCTGTGAAGCAATTACATATTGGATACACAATCATCATCATGACGAGTGTAAAGACTACTTAGAACCACAAGACTAAAAACTCATAAAATAAGTACAAGATTAGTGATGACAACTCATGAAATTAAATGAAACTATGGAAAGAAGAGCTAAAACAAACATGAAAATCTATTTGTACATATAGCAAAGTGTGAATTTATACAAAGAATAATAAGTACATTTAAGGAATGCTACATGAAAGAGGCTTTCACGGATCATAGGACCAAAAAAGAAAATGATATGCGCTCCACAAATCCAAGTGTTTGCTATAGATCCTCGCCATCTGAAATGTCATCGTGGCTGAAAGAAGCCCCAAATGGACTATGAAATGAATATCTAGACATTAGTCCACTATACATAATGTGTCCCAAAAAACCTAGTGACTATGGACAAGAAAGATGATTGACTTACTCGCCCACTACACATATAATATCTATTGATAAGTGTAGTGAGATAGTGTCTCTCTGCATATCGAGTCTCTAAACTTGTGGGATCACGATTTGTGATGGAGCGCTACAAAGAAAATAGAATAGCATTGCTCAAAACAAGATTATTAGTATAAGTGATATTCCAAGTACAAAAGTGAGAAGAACTAAAAGAAAACTTACCAAGTTCTCCAAATGGTCCTATGGCCGCCGCTCCCTAGATGATGCACATCCCATACCTCCAATCGCGCCCTTGTTGCCTCCCGCTCTACTTTTGCCCATCGTCTTCGAGAATCAATGCTCTTCTCCTCGAGTCTCCACCAATCCTCTATATCTAGCTACTTGGCCTTTGAGGCACCACTCTTGATTGCCTTGCGTGCATTTGATCCTCTATGTGACATGTATGTATGCATACACTCTATTATCCACCTAGTCAAAAATCTCTCTATGGTAGTACATACTGAAAACTCCAAATCCAAAGATTCCACTACATAGTCCTTGCTCCCCTCTAAAAAATTCTTCGAATGGTCCATAACATTGTGTCAAAATACTTGTTTACACAACCCTCTCATGTGAGACACCACCCTTCTCTCCTCATTATTCGTTATCATAGCATCTTTCTTGTTATCTACGAGGTATCTATACCATATCAGGGTACGTCTAAGGTGTGGCATCTTCCACCTACGAGACCATGCTTCTAGGCATAACCAAGAGACCCCTGTATATGCGATGTACACGCAAGGATAATATCTCTTCAAGTAGCACCCATAGGGGTGCCACCTTTGGATAGTTGAGAAAAACTTAGATTCATGGAGGTACATATCCCTATAGATGTGACAAATCCTAGAGGTAACAAGTATTCACCAAACTGAGGGGATAGATACACTACATTGATGCCTCCACGCAATAGCCACTGGAGCCACCCTCTCTTAAACTAGTACATGAGTGAGGAGTAGAAATCCTCTCTAGAATTGACCACACGCTAACAACATCTATATCTTCCCAACACTTCCTAGAACCACTTCTTTGAGTGAAAGATTATTTGCAACTACCCTAGGCCTAGCCATCTTTCGTGCACAAGAGATGTGAGAACTCAATGAATAAGATAGAAAGGGAAACCCTCTTTTATATAACCCTAAACTATAAGACTCATTTACATAGATGCACACTCTCTTTTTTTCTCTTAAACAATGCTCTCCTCAAACCCATTTTCTACCTTCTTAAGGCCTTGTTTTTAGCCACGTGGCATGGTTTTATTTGGCACTTGAGGCTTCATAATGCACTCTTTTAGTGACATGACTTGATTGTATCATATCTACAACCGATTCATGAATCAATACTTTCATTTAATCTCTTTTGCAAGGTTTTAGCTTCATTCGCTACTATAATCCTATACCACCAAGGCAGCAATTGAATTATTGGATTGCTACCGTTCACCCCTCCATTATGAATGGTTTTTCTTAGCTATGCACCAGGCACTATCCAATGTGAATTTACAATCCCTTGTATGGACCAAACTCCGATGCTTCCGTTTTCTCCAAAGTATGACCCATGTGCCTTAAGGATATGCTATAAATACACATATCACACATGAGTCAAACTATGCTTAATATTGTATACAATTCATACAATTTTAAAGCATTGACTTAGTACGCATCATGTAATGTGTCATAGGGCTTTTTCTCCACACTTCCACAATGTTTTTGTAGAACCTATGCACAATGTCGATAAATTCTTACTTATCTACATTGTTAAATGCCATCTTGTAAAGTAAGGGAGCCAATTTGTTAAGACTAATCCAAATCTTAGCTTTGGCCAACCTTGTTTTCTCTCTATTACTTCGATCACGAACTAAAAACTACAACTTTTTCCACCCATCATAGTCTTGCGACCTACAAACCATGACATTTCCTTCCTCATTAATGGGTGATGAGAGAAACCTCCTAGCCTTTGCTCCTCCAAAGCAAGGATTTTTTAGCAAGTTACTAGATTTTCTTGATCTCTTCTCATATTTTTCAATTTTCACTTGATACTTATGTAGCCCAATTTTTTATAGTACTTGCGTCACATTCCTACACGTTCCAATGGCTTCTTTTTTTTGTTGCACCCTATAAGCAAAACAAATGTATTCATATACAAGTTTCTCCGTGATTCTAAAAAAACCATGCAATGAACAAATGTGAATACGATTCAATGGAATGTTGAAGATGGGCTTCCAAGTGGGATCTTCTCTATTGTGTGTCGGAGCAGCACTTGTCACCGTTTGCCAGTTTTTCTTTCTGTCTTTTTCTTCCACCTTCTCTGTCAAGCAATATAGGCATGGATTCTTTGTATTTGTATCGTTGGAAATTCCACACATGCATTTTCAAGTTTTCAAGTCTCTTATAAAATGCCATTCAACCAAGTATTGACCATATCCTTCAACCGAGAGCATCTCACCATGTTCCTAATGACTGATGATATTTGGAATGCTTGTGTGCATAAGAAGCAGCTGCAGTACCTCAAATTTTTTCTTACGGACTTCAAATGCAGCGAACCACCACACATGGCACTTCGATTGAACACTAAAGTACCCTGGGTTGTTCTTGTCGAATTGTAAAGCTCTGTTCATCGAAGTTACACTAACTCTTTAAAGCCTTACCTCTTTGATGCTCTCACTTTCATCCAAGTTTATAACATATTGTAGTATATTACCATTGCGAACTGCACCTTGTCCAAATGTAAATAGCAATTGTTGAGTTCAGTGAACTTCACGTCGTATGCATTTTTGGTCACAACCTTTAGTGTTTCCACGCATTGAATATGCATTGAATCTCATATCAACTCAAAAATATTTGCATTAAGTTACCAGCGAGCCTCTATTAACTTTGAAGGTTGAGGAAGAGGCACGATTCTATTTCTCTTCAGCACATGACCAAACCTAGACTTCACACCTTTGAATATCTTTCAGTAAGTCAGTGTGCTAATACTGGCCCTATCACAAACGGATTGTGTATCCATAGCTAACAACTCATTTGATACATCTTTTAATGTGCTCGGATACTAGGGTTCTTCCATTTGGTTAATCGTAGCATGGACGCATCTAAGGTCGAGGTTGCCCATGGCAACTCCAAGTGCTTGTTTAGATTGCTCGTAGAGAGGAAGTAGAGAGAAAAATGACTCCCCGGAAAGAGCTTTGGGTATATCCATAGCTTCACTAGGTGTTTCACATCTAGGTTGCCCTGAAAGAAGACTTTCTCCATCCAACCCATAATGATTTCCAGTGTCTCTTACTACTTTCATTAGATCTTGGGTGAGGACCACCAAGCTTGTAGGTTTTTCTATCGTTCTTTGCATCTACTTCATATAAACACTGCCTCTAGAACTATTTTTTGGGCTAAAAGAATCGATACAATTTTCATCGCTATCTATGTCGTTAAACCACACTAATAGCGATATAGATAGCGACACAAATAACAATGCTTTGCGACACAAATAGTGACTGACATAGTGACACGCGCAGTAAATTAGTGACAGTTGTAGAGAAAAATAAACTTGGTGGTAGGGCTTGTAGCCTTGCCATCCACAGTACCATGTGTTGGATAATATTCTGTGAAGCAATTACATATTGGATACACAATCATCATCATGACGAGTGTAAAGACTACTTAGAACCACAAGACTAAAAACTCATAAAATAAGTACAAGATTAGTGATGACAACTCATGAAATTAAATGAAACTATGGCAAGAAGAGCTAAAACAAACATGAAAATCTATTTGTACATATAGCAAAGTGTGAATTTATACAAAGAATAATAAGTACATTTAAGGAATGCTACATGAAAGAGGCTTTCACGGATCATAGGACCAAAAAAGAAAATGATATGCGCTCCACAAATCCAAGTGTTTGCTATAGATCCTCGCCATCTGAAATGTCATCGTGGCTGAAAGAAGCCCCAAATGGACTATGAAATGAATATCTAGACATTAGTCCACTATACATAATGTGTCACAAAAAACCTAGTGACTATGGACAAGAAAGATGATTGACTTACTCGCCCACTACACATATAATATCTATTGATAAGTGTAGTGAGATAGTGTCTCTCTGCATATCGAGTCTCTAAACTTGTGGGATCACGATTTGTGATGGAGCGCTACAAAGAAAATAGAATAGCATTGCTCAAAACAAGATTGTTAGTATAAGTGATATTCCAAGTACAAAAGTGAGAAGAACTAAAAGAAAACTTACCAAGTTCTCCAAATGGTCCTATGGCCGCCGCTCCCTAGATGATGCACATCCCATACCTCCAATCGCGCCCTTGTTGCCTCCCGCTCTACTTTTGCCCATCGTCTTCGAGAATCAATGCCCTTCTCCTCGAGTCTCCACCAATCCTCTATATCTAGCTACTTGGCCTTTGAGGCACCACTCTTGATTGCCTTGCGTGCATTTGATCCTCTATGTGACATGTATGTATGCATACACTCTATTATCCACCTAGTCAAAAATCTCTCTATGGTAGTACATACTGAAAACTCCAAATCCAAAGATTCCACTACATAGTCCGTGCTCCCCTCTAAAAAATTCTTCCAATGGTCCATAACATTGTGTCTAAATACTTGTTTACACAACCCTCTCATGTGACACACCACCCTTCTCTCCTCATCATTCGTTATCATAGCATCTTTCTTGTTATCTACGAGGTATCTATACCATATCAGGGTATGTCTAAGGTGTGGCATCTTCCACCTACGAGACCATGCTTCTAGGCATAACCAAGAGACCCCTGTATATGCGATGTACACGCAAGGATAATATCTCTTCAAGTAGCACCCATAGGGGTGCCACCTCTGGATAGTTGAGAAAAACTTAGATTCATGAAGGTACATATCCCTATAGATGTGACAAATCCTAGAGGTAACAAGTATCCACCAAACTGAGGGGATAGATACACTACATTGATGCCTCCACGCAATAGCCACTGGAGCCACCCTCTCTTAAACTAGTACATGAGTGAGGAGTAGAAATCCTCTCTAGAATTGACCACACGCTAACAACATCTATATCTTCCCAACACTTCCTAGAACCACTTCTTTGAGTGAAAGATTATTTGCAACTACCCTAGGCCTAGCCATCTTTCGTGCACAAGAGATGTGAGAACTCAATGAATAAGATAGAAAGGGAAACCCTCTTTTATATAACCCTAAACTATAAGACTCATTTACATAGATGCACACTCTCTTTTTTTCTCTTAAACAATGCTCTCCTCAAACCCATTTTCTACCTTCTTAAAGCCTTGTTTTTAGCCACTTGGCATGGTTTTCTTTTGCACTTGAGGCTTCATAATGCACTCTTTTAGTGACATGACTTGATTGTATCATATCTACAACCGATTCATGAATCAATACTTTCATTTATTCTCTTTTGCAAGGGTTTAGCTTCATTCGCTACTATAATCCTATACCACCAAGGCAGCAATTGGATTATTGGATTGCTACCGTTCACCCCTCCATTATGAATGGTTTTTCTTTGCTATGCACCAGGCACTATCCAATGTGAATTTACAATCCCTTGTATGGACCAAACTTTGATGCTTCCCTTTTCTCCAAAGTATGACCCATGTGCCTTAAGGATATGCTATAAAGACACATATCACACATGAGTCAAACTATGCTCAATATTTTATACAATTCATACAATCTTAAAGCATTGACTTAGTACGCATCATGTAATGTGTGATAGGGCTTTTTCTCCACACTTCCACAATGTTTTTGTAGAACCTCTGCACAATGTCGATAAATTCTTACTTATCTACATTGTTAAATGCCATCTTGTAAAGTAAGGGAGCCAATTTGTTAAGACTAATCCAAATCTTAGCTTTGGCCAACCTTGTTTTCTCTCTATTACTTTGATCACGAACTAAAAACTACAACTTTTTCCACCCATCATAGTCTTGCGACCTACAAACCATGACATTTCCTTCCTCATTAATGGGTGATGAGAGAAACCTCCTAGCCTTTGCTCCTCCAAAGCAAGGATTTTTTAGCAAGTTACTAGATTTTCTTGATCTCTTCTCATATTTTTCAATTTTCACTTGATACTTATGTAGCCCAATTTTTTATAGTACTTGCGTCACATTCCTACACGTTCCAATGGCTTCTTTTTTTGGTTGCACCCTATAAGCAAAACAAATGTATTCATATACAAGTTTCTCCGTGATTCTAAAAAAACCATGCAATGAACAAATGTGAATACGATTCAATGGAATGTTGAAGATGGGCTTCCAAGTGGGATCTTCTCTATTGTGTGTCGGAGCAGCACTGGTCACCGTTTGCCAGTTTTTCTTTCTGTCTTTTTCTTCCACCTTCTCTGTCAAGCAATATAGGCATGAGTTCTTTGTATTTGTACCGTTGGAAATTCCACACATGCATTTTCAAGTTTTTAAGTCTCTTATAAAATGCCATTCAACCAAGTATTGACCATATCCTTCAACCGAGAGCATCTCACCATGTTCCTAATGACTGATGATATTTGGAATGCTTGTGTGCATAAGAAGCAGCTGCAGTACCGCAAATTTTTTCTTACGGACTTCAAATGCAGCGAGCCACCACACATGGCACTACGATTGAACACTAAAGTACCCTGGGTTGTTCTTGTCGAATTGTAAAGCTTTGTTCATCGAAGTTACACTAACTCTTTAAAGCTTTACCTCTTTGATGCTCTCACTTTCATCCAAGTTTATAACATATTGTAGTATATTACCATTGCGAACTGCACCTTGTCCAAATGTAAATAGCAATTGTTGAGTTCAGTGAACTTCACGTCGTATGCATTTTTGGTCACAACCTTTAGTGTTTCCACGCATTGAATATGCATTGAATCTCATATCAACTCAAAAATATTTGCATTAAGTTACCAGCGAGCCTCTATTAACTTTGAAGGTTGAGGAAGAGGCACGATTCTATTTCTCTTCAGCACATGACCAAACCTAGACTTCACACCTTTGAATATCTTTCAGTAAGTCAGTGTGCTAATACTGGCCCTATCACAAACGGATTGTGTATCCATAGCTAACAACTCATTTGATACATCTTTTAATGTGCTCGGATACTAGGGTTCTTCCATTTGGTTAATCGTAGCATGGACGCATCTAAGGTCGAGGTTGCCCATGGCAACTCCAAGTGCTTGTTTAGATTGCCCGTAGAGAGGAAGTAGAGAGAAAAATGACTCCCCGGAAAGAGCTTTGGGTATATCCATAGCTTCACTAGGTGTTTCACATCTAGGTTGCCCTGAAAGAAGACTTTCTCCATCCAACCCATAATGATTTCCAGTGTCTCTTACTACTTTCATTAGATCTTGGGTGAGGACCACCAAGCTTGTAGGTTTTTCTATCGTTCTTTGCATCTACTTCATATAAACTCTGCCTCTAGAACTATTTTTTGGGCTAAAAGAATCGATACAATTTTCATCGCTATCTATGTCGTTAAACCACACTAATAGCGATATAGATAGCGACACAAATAACAATGCTTTGCGACACAAATAGTGACTGACATAGTGACACGCGCAGTAAATTAGTGACAGTTGTAGAGAAAAATAAACTTGGTGGTAGGGCTTGTTGCCTTGCCATCCACAGTACCATGTGTTGGATAATATTCTGTGAAGCAATTACATATTGGATACACAATCATCATCATGACGAGTGTAAAGACTACTTAGAACCACAAGACTAAAAACTCATAAAATAAGTACAAGATTAGTGATGACAACTCATGAAATTAAATGAAACTATGGAAAGAAGAGCTAAAACAAACATGAAAATCTATTTGTACATATAGCAAAGTGTGAATTTATACAAAGAATAATAAGTACATTTAAGGAATGCTACATGAAAGAGGCTTTCACGGATCATAGGACCAGAAAAGAAAATGATATGCGCTCCACAAATCCAAGTGTTTGCTATAGATCCTCGCCATCTGAAATGTCATCGTGGCTGAAAGAAGCCCCAAATGGACTATGAAATGAATATCTAGACATTAGTCCACTATACATAATGTGTCACAAAAAACCTAGTGACTATGGACAAGAAAGATGATTGACTTACTCGCCCACTACACATATAATATCTATTGATAAGTGTAGTGAGATAGTGTCTCTCTGCATATCGAGTCTCTAAACTTGTGGGATCACGATTTGTGATGGAGCGCTACAAAGAAAATAGAATAGCATTGCTCAAAACAAGATTGTTAGTATAAGTGATATTCCAAGTACAAAAGTGAGAAGAACTAAAAGAAAACTTACCAAGTTATCCAAATGGTCCTATGGCCGCCGCTCCCTAGATGATGCACATCCCATACCTCCAATCGCGCCCTTGTTGCCTCCCGCTCTACTTTTGCCCATCGTCTTCGAGAATCAATGCCCTTCTCCTCGAGTCTCCACCAATCCTCTATATCTAGCTACTTGGCCTTTGAGGCACCACTCTTGATTGCCTTGCGTGCATTTGATCCTCTATGTGACATGTATGTATGCATACACTCTATTATCCACCTAGTCAAAAATCTCTCTATGGTAGTACATACTGAAAACTCCAAATCCAAAGATTCCACTACATAGTCCTTGCTCCCCTCTAAAAAATTCTTCGAATGGTCCATAACATTGTGTCTAAATACTTGTTTACACAACCCTCTCATGTGAGACACCACCCTTCTCTCCTCATCATTCGTTATCATAGCATCTTTCTTGTTATCTACGAGGTATCTATACCATATCAGGGTATGTCTAAGGTGTGGCATCTTCCACCTACGAGACCATGCTTCTAGGCATAACCAAGAGACCCCTGTATATGCGATGTACACGCAAGGATAATATCTCTTCAAGTAGCACCCATAGGGGTGCCACCTTTGGATAGTTGAGAAAAACTTAGATTCATGGAGGTACATATCCCTATAGATGTGACAAATCCTAGAGGTAACAAGTATCCACCAAACTGAGGGGATAGATACACTACATTGATGCCTCCATGCAATAGCCACTGGAGCCACCCTCTCTTAAACTAGTACATGAGTGAGGAGTAGAAATCCTCTCTAGAATTGACCACACGCTAACAACATCTATATCTTCCCAACACTTCCTAGAACCACTTCTTTGAGTGAAAGATTATTTGCAACTACCCTAGGCCTAGCCATCTTTCATGCACAAGAGATGTGAGAACTCAATGAATAAGATAGAAAGGGAAACCCTCTTTTATATAACCCTAAACTATAAGACTCATTTACATAGATGCACACTCTCTTTTTTTCTCTTAAACAATGCTCTCCTCAAACCCATTTTCTACCTTCTTAAAGCCTTGTTTTTAGCCACTTGGCATGGTTTTCTTTGGCACTTGAGGCTTCATAATGCACTCTTTTAGTGACATGACTTGATTGTATCATATCTACAACCGATTCATGAATCAATACTCTCATTTAATCTCTTTTGCAAGGGTTTAGCTTCATTCGCTACTATAATCCCATACCACCAAGGCAGCAATTGGATTATTGGATTGCTACCATTCACCCCTCCATTATGAATGGTTTTTCTTAGCTATGCACCAGGCACTATCCAATGTGAATTTACAATCCCTTGTATGGACCAAACTCCGATGCTTCCCTTTTCTCCAAAGTATGACCCATGTGCCTTAAGGATATGCTATAAAGACACATATCACACATGAGTAAAACTATGCTCAATATTTTATACAATTCATACAATTTTAAAGCATTGACTTAGTACGCATCATGTAATGTGTGATAGGGCTTTTTCTCCACACTTCCACAATGTTTTTGTAGAACCTATGCACAATGTCGATAAATTCTTACTTATCTACATTGTTAAATGCCATCTTGTAAAGTAAGGGAGCCGATTTATTAAGACTAATCCAAATCTTAGCTTTGGCCAACCTTGTTTTCTCTCTATTACTTCGATCACGAACTAAAAACTACAACTTTTTCCACCCATCATAGTCTTGCGACCTACAAACCATGACATTTCCTTCCTCATTAATGGGTGATGAGAGAAACCTCCTAGCCTTTGCTCCTCCAAAGCAAGGATTTTTTAGCAAGTTACTAGATTTTCTTGATCTCTTCTCATATTTTTCAATTTTCACTTGATACTTATGTAGCCCAATTTTTTATAGTACTTGCGTCACATTTCTACACGTTCCAATGGCTTCTTTTTTTTGTTGCACCCTATAAGCAAAACAAATGTATTCATATACAAGTTTCTCCGTGATTCTAAAAAAACCATGCAATGAACAAATGTGAATACGATTCAATGGAATGTTGAAGATGGGCTTCCAAGTGGGATCTTCTCTATTGTGTGTCGGAGCAGCACTTGTCACCATTTGCCAGTTTTTCTTTCTGTCTTTTTCTTCCACCTTCTCTGTCAAGCAATATAGGCATGGATTCTTTGTATTTGTACCATTGGAAATTCCACACATGCATTTTCAAGTTTTCAAGTCTCTTATAAAATGCCATTCAACCAAGTATTGACCATATCCTTCAACCGAGAGCACCTCACCATGTTCCTAATGACTGATGATATTTGGAATGCTTGTGTGCATAAAAAATAGCTGCAGTACGTCAAATTTTTTCTTACGGATTTCAAATGCAGAAGAACGAATAGCTATGCCGAACAAGGGAGAGCTACATATGGATGGTGAGAGTACTATTAGAGCTCCTTTCAATGGATCAAACTTCAATGGGAGAGAGGCAAGGTTTAATGAGTTCACTACACCCAATTTGGCGCTTTGCCTTTTCTTTCTTACATTCTTAGGATAAGTATTGTGGAGGCTTAATACGAGTCAACTATGTGAGAGGTATCTTGAGCTTAGAGAGTATAGAGGAATAATTTTGGACCCCAAGCACACATTTTATGAAGATCTTCGAGAATCCAAAACCCTTCTTCTCTCAATGTATCTCATCGATACCTTGTTTGGCAAAGAAGAGGTCATTTAGACCATCTTTTATGATAATCATTTGCAATATGATAAAGATTCAAGTAACAGACATCTAACTCATTAACTATGGTGTAACCAAAATAACACAATGTAAACGTTGAAGCCTTTAATCTTGACTTATATCATTAAAGTAACTTTTTTTTTAGAAAGTTAATATCTCCACTTGTCTCTTGTAACAACTCCAAAATGCGAAATTCCCATATGAAAGCCCTCATAGGGATAATATTTCTTTGAGTTAAGCAAATTTTCTTAAAAATTTATTTCCCCTCTCGTCGAGCTGGAGGAAGAGCGGAACAACAAGTGAGGCAAGCTCCTTTGCTGGAGCTTGCCTGGAGCTTGCCTGGGCTCTTAGCCATGCCCATCGCCACGTAGGGGAGGGAGATCTCCCCTTACCTATTTAAATGAGGGGGGAATGCAAGCGGAAGGAGAAGGGAGTGCTGCCGCCTGCTGTTGCTGTGAGGAGAGAGGTTTGATTCGCCGTGCTGCTGACAGAATCGTGAGGGAGGGAGAGGCTAAGGAGGTCGCCGCCAGTCCGCCCTCGAAATCCGAGCTGCTGCAGATGCTGCCATTCCATCGCTGACTGCCGCCATTCAGTTTCGTTCAGCCTGCCGTCGTCATGTCACTGCTGCCATTTCATCGCTAAGGCCCCCCCTGCCCCACGTGCTTTCAGAAGCTTCTGAAGCTTCTAAGGGAGGGGGCTCTATAAGCCCGCTTTCCCCCCAAAAGAAGTCTGACATTAAAGGTCTTATTCTTCCCCCCGTGTCTTAAAACCCTCCTTAGGGCCCCGTCCTGTGGCCTCTTAAGACCACCCCTCCTTTAAGAATCCTCTCTAAGGCTCCCTTAGGGCCTTTCCCCCCCCCATAAAAGGTTACCGCAAAGGGCCTTTTCCTCCCCCTGTGTTTTAAGTCCCCCTAAGGCCCTTTCCTATAGCCTTAAGACTACCCCCCCTAAATTCCCTCCTAAGACCTCCCTAAGCCCTTTTTCTCCCACCCCCTCAAAATCCCTCCCTAAGGGTTCCCTTAGGCCTTTCATGTATTTTTTGTTCTTTTCCCTCCTAGCAGTGGCTCATGAGGGGTTGTCAAATCAACCCCTGCCCCCCGGGAATTTCAAAGCCTTCATGTGCCCTTGCATATAACACCCAATCCACGAAATTTCCTCCCTAAGGACCCTTATAATCCCTTTTGTTTTACACCTTTTATTCCCTGTTGGTGTGAGTCTTTATAAGGCCATTAAGCCTTTCCCATGGCTTTAATGGGCCTTACTCGCGAAAGTTTTTGAAACACACCTTTTTTGAAATCCCTACTTCAAGGAGGAAGCCTTCTAAAACTGCTTTCGACGGACGGTGCAAGTTATCGCAAAAGGGAGCCACGATGCCTCCTAAGAAAGCCCAAGGCGTAACCGCAAGAGGATCATCTCCTAGCGTCCACGTGGACATCTCACCCCAAGTCCAGGTTTCCTTCCTAATTTTTATTTGGTATTGTTATAACTCAATCGTGTGAAGGATAATTGTTGGAAATAGGATGCATTTTTTTGTCTTAAATGCTTTAGAAAAATTAGCTCACAACGAGGAATTTAGTCATTAATATTTTCAATAAAACAAGCAAAATAAAGGGAGCATAAATGCATTTCTAGTAAATAGCTTTATGCAGTGCAATGAATTAAAATTAGATTAATGTCCATTGTTATAGAACGGAATTAAAATAGTATACCTCGTTTAAACATGGAAGTATAAACTGCATATCGCATTATTGAGCCATATCTTCTTCGCAATGAATCATCATGGGAAGTGCTAGGAATCCTTAGGAAAGTGCAAGGCATGAAATGATTCTTACGATACATAACTCTAGGCAATTATCGGTTGTCAACCATAAATTATCAAGTAAAAGGTTGCTTGTTTAGCATGAATTTTGTTCACAAGTTATAGGAAGATTAGTTGGAATTAAACTAACCTATGCCTGACCTTAAATCGATAAGTTGGGGTTGAAAATAAATTTACGCGTAGACAACGAGTCATGTGGAAATGATAACGTAATTATCTTCTAAAGTTAAACAAATTGGCATAAGACTAAAACACCTAAACCGTGGAGTACTCGTTTAGAATGAGTTAAACTCCAAGAAATTCACTAGGAAATTAATACGTGACCTAATCGTACGTATTGCTAAAACTAAAACTCCTATACGCTAAATACTTGCCCACATTCATCGAATGTAGGGACAGTGAAAAACATTTGGGAAGTGATCTAGGGTTTGTCCCTAAGAATCTTACGAGATTAAACTTGGAACCCTAGGACTGACAACGTCAACCTAATACAGATTGTTTCGTGACTCCATTCGATGAGTAGAATAGTCTCATAGTTCGACGTGACACTTGTGCAACAAGTGCGGAGTCGTATGATCTTGTGATTGTATCACAAGGGAATGACCAATTTTTGCAATGAGGTTGGAAGGTCCTTACGCATATTATCTTGCAAGAGGATGAATAATCATCCTAATATAGTATCTTTCTTGAGTAAAGATAATTGTTTGGAAGCAAAACACCAGCCGATAAACTGAAATAATCTATGAACTTAAGGTGTGACCAAGTCGGGTTAATAGGGTATGCCTAACCTAGGATATAGAGGACCTTGCCAAGTCGCAAGTCATCTCGGATCGAGTGCTGGACGCATTCGAAAGGAATGATTCATTCCTTAGCAGTTTGCCAACAAAAACGACCAATGAAAATGTTTATGCTTGTTACAGATTTAAGAGCCCTGTTTGGCTTTGTTTGGTCAATGAATTAAAAGATAAATAGATATCTAATACTTCAGGTTGAAGGCCTAAAGGGAGAGGCAGCTTCAGTTACCCCCGACTGCCTACCTGACCCTAACCAAGGGGGTTGTTAACCGCGCTGGGAAAGTGGACCGAACTCGTCGCGAGAGGTCTCTCTGTTGAGCGCTACTTGGAGCAGGAGGACGCTTGGGTGCTAGGGGGAGCTCTGGTCGTAAATCCCTTGCCATTCGGGCCCTGCACAAGAGGCTAACATGACTCGAGATTGGATCTCGAGGCCTGCATTATAGTCTACGGGCAGAAACTTGGTTTAGTGATCCCTGTGGATTGCTGGATAGCCTTCGGGCAGATTGCGGATAAGCTTACAGGCTGGACTTTTTGTATTTCAAAGATAAATATAATAACCTGTTAATAAGGAACTTGTTGGACATTGTTTTTTTATGTCAAGTGATATGATTACGTGAAATAACTAGTGCCTAACGGGCTAATTAAAGAAGCTGATTGTTACATGTCCAACTTAATGTGTTAGGTAATTAGATAACTAAAATAACCTGAGGAAAGTGTAGAGGATGGGCCATAGGTCCGTCCTACGGATGGGTGGTCCCGATTGGCCGAGAACTTTTCTCAAATCATGATGGAAAGCAAGAAGATTGTCAAAGAACATGAACAACAAAAGCGTTGACCTAGAGTTATGATTGATCCCGATTTACACTGTTTTAGGGGAACGGAATGGGACTATGCCTTATGGCAGAGAGGTTGAGCTTTGCATCCCTCTCATTTCCCATTCTCCTTGAACCAAGTGCAGCGCGAATCCTCTTCGGACCTAACGTTTCTGTGTAAAGTAGTGCACTTGGGTCCGACGCTAGTTGCCGGTAGGAAATGACCAATAAGAAAAACCCTAATTCAGGTCGATCCTAAGTGAAAACGGTCGGAATACTTCCACTACATGGCAGACGCGGAAAGCCCTAGATTGCAAATCCTATAACATTCCATGGGAGTGCCGGGCGGAGCTTTCTAGACATCCTTTCCGATGGACTACTAAGACGTGTCCTGAAGACACAATTGGACACATTACAATTGGTATCAGAGCCAACCAACGAAGGATTTGTTTTTATAAAATGTTAATAAGATAAAGTAAAGTCAATGTTGTTGTCCAAACATTTTCTTACTTTCAATGCTGTCTTGCAAAATTACGAAGCATGGAACAAGTTCTTGGTGTTCCTTGTCATGTTTATGATTGCAATGCATTCTCCGCATTATCAACAAAGGGTTGAAATAATGAACATCCTAGAGCGAGTCTATAATCCATCGCCTTTGTACATGGAACGAAGATGGAGAGGTGCCTCAAGAATCTACTATATAGCCGCCCACCGGTTTGCTTATCTACAAACCAACCTAAAAAGGATCAAGTGGTTGGAAGACCTGAAAGTCGTAAAGCTGTTCATTTTTGTGAAAGCTCACGTAAACTCAACTTTACATATTCGAGGTCAGAGGGTTGAGATGAACTCATATGTATATGAGGAAGTAACCCGTGTGATCCCCGCCGACAGGATTAAAGTGTTGGGGTTACCAATTCCTGAAGATCCATGACCCAAAACCATACTATTATACAATTCCTGTAAATAAATATAATACAACGTTGTTCTCCCCAAACTAAATGTAACAGTTGGCTTATCATCGCAAGAAATATTGTATTTTGAAATGGCTATCTCCATATAAATAAATATAAGACTTCTTTTTATCAATGTTTGATTGTGCATGAGAATTGATAAAAAGTTAAGTAGTTACATTGCTTGCGTGATAGCAGAAATGGAGATGTAATATAAATCAATAACAATTATTGTGTAATAACGTTAAGAAACCTTTATCCACGCACAATCCTAGGTATAGGTTCCTAGTTTGCCTCCTATATCAATTACTGATGTAATCCAGGAGAAGAAGTTTCTTCTCAAGTAGATTAAGCCACCTGAGTTTGACGGGAGAGGCAGGTCCGTCCAAGCAGATGCTGAAATTTGGATTGAATCCATGAAGGATTACTTTGAAGCAGCCGGTACTGCACCTGCCAATCAGACTATGCTCGCCAAGCTGAAGCTCACCGGTGAAGCCAGGCTTTGGTGAAAGCAATGGTGCAAGGATCAAGGGATCGCGGAAGAATCTGTTACCTGGAAGAAGCTGAAGAAAGCAGTGCAGGGAAGATACTTACCACCTCTGTATCGCACATAGAAAACGAATGAGTTCTACGAGCTAAAACAACTGGAACTCACTCTTAACGCCTACTATTCTAAATTCGTCTCACTTCTTAAGTATGCGCCGCATATGGATATGACACAACAGGTGTCCAAATTTTGTGCCGGTTTAAATCCATCAATAAATACCCATCTTGAATCTATGTGTCCATCAGATCTTCAGGATGCTCTCATTCGAGCTGCGCATATAATTCAGGAGGTGCAAGCTAGACGAAGGGGTAACAAAACTTGGTCTTATAATGATCCAAACAGAGGAGCATTCAGACCTCAAATGAAGAGAATTCAAGGTCTTAATCAGGGACAAAGAAAGAAAGCAAGGACTAATAATGTCAATAACTTTGTTCCTACTCAAAGCAATGGACGAAACCTCCATTGTTTCCACTGCAACGAGCCCAGTCACTTCAAGAGGCAATGTCCCAAACTTGGAGAAGGACAGCGCCAAGCGCCTTTCCAAGGAACGGGCCGTGGTCAAGGAGCCGCTATCCGAGGCAGAGGAAGAACCACCTGCGTTGCCAATAGGCAAATGTGCGAAGAAGAAGAAGATCCGACCATGGAAGCAGAGTTTGAAAGGGCGAAGTCCATACCACTCTACACAAGAAAGACCCGAATCACCAGTTCTCGGTGGCTCAGACACCGTCGGACTATCAAGGTAAAAGTTTCAAGACCTTGATTGGTTGTGGCAGTACACATTCCTTTATCTCTCCAGCTTGTGCAAAAAGATTAGGAATAGCCACAGTAGAAGCACCTACCTTGCTTGTACGAATTGGCAAATGGTCCTGAGGTTACGTGTACCAGGCAAACTGCTAAGGTGGAATTCTTCCTGGGAGAAAAGACGACTTCGGTCAAATTCAGAGTCATGAATTTAGGTGTCCATGAGTGTCTACTCGGAATGGATTGGCTTAAGCCTAATGTCGTCCACATTCATTGTCGAAAGGGCCAAATTTCCTTTCGAAACTCTGAAAGGGAATTAGTCACAACTCAAGGTGAGACTGGAGTTCCAAAAATCCAATTGGCCAAGGCATCTCGGATTATAAAAGGAGTCAGAAAAGGACTACCAGTGTACTTAATTAAGCTCAATAAGTTAGATCAGAAGCAGGAGTCTAGTGAAGGACCTTCTTGGCTAAAGGAATATGCAGATGTATTTCCTGAAGAGTTGACAGAACTCCCGCCTCAAAGAGAAGTGGATCATGAGATTAAGCTAGTACCAAGAGCTGCGCCAATTGCAAAAAGACCTTATAGAATATCTATACCAAAAGCAATTGAGCTAAAGGGACAACTGAAGCAACTGCTAGAACAGGGCTACATCTGTCCTAGCAGTTCACCCTGGGGAGCTCCAGTATTGTTCCAGAAAAAGAAAGATGGAACACTTCGACTATGTATTAATTATCGAGGGTTGAATCAATCAACTGTCAAGAACAAGTACCCTATTCCTAGAATAGATGAGCTTCTTGATCGTCTTCAGGGAGCAAAGATCTTCTCCAAGATTGACCTCAGGTCAGGTTATTATCAAATAAGGATCAAGGAAGAAGATATCCCAAAGATAGCCTTCAATACAAGATATGGGCACTTTGAGTTTCTAGTTATGTCATTCGGGCTTATAACGAATGCCCCTGCTACCTTCAAGAGGTTAATGCAGGATATCTTTAGGCCATATCTTGATGATTTTGTGCTTGTCTTCTTCAATGACACTTTAGTCTATTCCAAATAGGAAGAAGATCATGAACCCCAACTTCGAATTGTCCTTGAGACAATGAGGGCACATAAGCTGTATGCTAAGATGAAGAAGTGTGCATTCTTCAAATGTCAGATTGAATATCTGGGTTTCATCGTATCAGTGGAAGGAATCGCAATGGACCCAGCCAAGGTCAGAGATGTGCTAGAATGGCCAATACCAATATCTCTCAAAGAAATACGCAGCTTTCTTGGATTGACAGGATGGTATAGGGTCTTCATCAAAAACTATGCTTTGATTGCAGCACCTCTGACAGACTTATTGAAGAAGCAAACTTCCATTGCATGGTCAACTCCCGAACAAAATAGCTTCAATAGATTGAAGCAAAGTTTGGTATCAACACCTATCTTAAAACTTCCAGACCTCAATAAGGAGTTCGAAGTAGTAACTGATGCTAGTACACTTGCCTTGGGATGTGTGCTCATGCAGGAAGGTCATCCTGTAGCATACTCTTCAAGGAAATTGAAGAGTCATGAGAAGAATTATGCTACGCATGATGTGGAATTGCTAGTTGTCATCCATGCTCTAAAGCTTTGGAGACACTACCTATTGGGTAACAAGTTTACACTAGTGGACTGATCATAAGAGTCTCAAGTGGATCTTTACCCAAAACGAGCTCAACATGAGGCAACGTCGGTGGATTGAAGTACTGGAGGAGTATGACTTTGAAATCAAGTACCGACCAGGAAAAGAGAATGTAGTTGCCGATGCACTTAGTCGCAAGGCATTCCTTAATTCACTAATCCTATAGAATCCATCAACAGCTAGATCTCTAACTACAAAAGTAGCTATGCCAAACAATCCAATACTTGAGTTAGCTAGAGAGGATGCATGCCATGATCTGGCCTACCAAACAATACTAAGAGAGATCTCTATCAAAGATCAGAACCAAAAGCTGCAGGCTAAGTATCATGAATTCTCTATCAACAATGGACTTGTTTACTATAGAATGAGGCTGTGTATACCAGCAAGCCAGTCACTTAAGCAGAAGATATTGTGGGAAGCTCATAATTCCCCTTTCTCAGGACATCCTGGCTATGCCAAGACTCTCAATAAAGTTAGGAAAAGCTACCATTGGGAGAGTCTTAAAGGCGACATTCTCAAATGTGTCACCGAGTGTTTTTCTTGTCAACGTATCAAAGCCGAACATGTCAAGATGCTAGGGAAGCTGCAACCGCTTGGCATTCCCCAAATGAAATGGGAATTCATCAATATGGAATTTGTTGTTGGCCTACCCCAAGTGCAGGGAGGATACAACTCCATCATGGTTGTGGTTGACATGTTAACTAAGGTTGCACACCTTATTCCAGTAAAGACAAACTATAAAGCCTCAAACATTGCAAGATTGTTTATCAAGGAGATATTCAAGCTACATGGGCTACCAAGAAGAATCGTTAGTGATCGTGATTCTCTCTTCACATCACACTTCTGGAGAGCCATCTTTGAAGCCATTGGAACTCAAATCTGTTTTAGCACAGCTTACCATCCTCAAACGGATTGCCAAACAGAGCGAGTCAATCAAACTATCAAGGATATGCTTAGGGCATACTTTTGTCATGAGCCAAAAAGGTGGATTTAATACTTATCTTTGGTTGAATTTTCCTACAATGCTTCTTACCAACAAAGCATTCACATGACCCCTTTCCAAGCATTGTATGGTCATGACTGTCGAAATTCCCTAAACTTCTTAGATCCAACCTTGAGGGTTGAAGCTTCAAGGCAGATGTTGGAAGAGATGGATGACCAAATAAAGTCAATAAGACAGGACATCCAAGCTGCCAAGGATAGACAGAAGGCCTACACAGATTTGAAGCGTCAAGATAGAGTCTTCAAAGAAGGAGACATGGTCTTCATTCGCGTATGCCCTAAGAAGAGTTCTCTATCCTTAGGAGATTGCAAGAAGCTAAGTCCAAGGTATTGTGGACCTTACAAGATCCTCAAATGCCTAGGACCTAATTGTAATATTTCCGTTTGAATAAAAATATTACTAGACCAACCTCCCGCACACCGTAAATTTGTGAAAAGATTATCTCCATTTTCGGTAGTTGATTTATGACCGTACACGAGAAAATGAGTACTCCGCATTGGTCAACCGGGACCGAGGATCAAAAACCGCATCACCTACGGGGAAACATCCTCTTGGGAGGAGGTCAAGAGGATAATGATAGGTTTATTGCAAAAAAAAAATTATTTACCTTCCCCCCAGCCAAAGCGTGGCTGAGGGAAGGGGATGGGCTATATTGGGAAACTAAGGAGGTGGAAGGGAGGATACCATGCAAGGGGGCCACGTGGGGGAGGGAGCCCTCTCCCCCCCTTGTCCTATAAATACACCCTCTAAGGTGTTGAAGGGAGGGGGAAGAAGGCTATGACATGCTACTTGAGAGGTGAGATGAGGAAGGCGACAGGCTGTGGAGGCTATTGTGGAGTGAGTGGAGGAAGGAGTAGTGAAGCATTGAGTGCCCTGCTACGTCGTGTGGAGGAAGGAAGCAGAGAGGTCGTGCTAGAGAATCCGCCATCCTAAAGCCAGACACGCTGATGGACAGAAGGAGAGACCGCCACGCTCAAAGAAGCAAGAGTTGCTTGCTGCCGTGCGAGCCATCCCGCCTTCACTACGCCAATTGCCGAGCTACTGCTGTTGATGCCGCATGCTGCCGTTGAGCCCACATGCTGCCATCAAGGCCTTTCGAATTGTCGTCATTCTCTCCCACATCATTATTATCCTCCCTCTTTCCACGTCAGAGTTGCACACCTTAGAAGCTTCATAGAAGCTTCTTTAGAAAGCTTCTAAGGGGGCTTTCTTAAGTCCCCTTCCCACCGATCACCCACAAGCCCATCCCTAGCCTCGGGATTTTAAGAGAAGAAGAGGAAGAACTCTCAAAGTCTCCATTGCCCCAAGCCATTCACAAGAGGCCTTTTTGCGAACTCCCTCCTCTCCCACAAAAAGGTCCAAGCTCCAAACCCTCAGGCCCTCCGCAAGACAAATCTTGCAAGCCAGTACTTCTTCAAGGATCTATACTTCAAAGGGGATTTTCGCATAAGAGGGAGACGGGCCAAGATCATAAGACTGCAAGCAAAGGCAAGAAGTTCGAAATCCATGAAGGCTAACTGAAGATCGAATTCACAATGGGCCCTAAAAAAGTCACAAGGCGCAACCACAAAAGGTTCTTCTCCTAATATTCATGTGGATATCTCCCCGAGCCCACAAGTCCAGGTTTTTACTAATTTTGATTCCACGCAAAAGCATTACATTAATCACCATAACTTCATGGATTAGGAAGCACCTATGCATGCTTAAAATCACCTAGTCAAGTTAAATGCAACAGGAAATAAATCGACTATTCGAACAATGATTAGAATTAGTTCATGACATGAAATTGGGTCATTGGTATTTTCCATATAAAGAAATTGTCTATACATTTAACGTCCTTAATAGTATGTTGCCTTGTCGTGCATGTCAAAGTGATGGCCTAGAACACCTATTGCCTATCATTATAAGGTTGAGATTATTAAAGTGCACCTTTGACTAGGCATGGAAAGATTAATTGCACGTCGCATTTTTAGACAAATCTTCATTGAATGATTCATTAGGGAAAGTCCTTAACCCCGTAGGAAATAGAAGAGCGCGGAAATGATTCTAGAAATTTGCGTGTGGCATGTGATTGTAAATTGGAATAGGTCAACTCTAGTTTTTTTGGCATGAATTTCACTACGTTGTAGTCAGGAAAGGAGTGCATGTTGCACATTTGTCATATGAAAAATTTCATTCATCAAGAGTTGTATTTAGGGAAAGGCTGCATGGTTTATTGAAGCATGAAATCTTAAAAGCTTAGAAAAAGAATTGTGGGCATGATTCTTGAATGCAAGTCCTAGTAGGATCAATGGAAGTTAATATGCCGCAATTTAACATGCGTTTTGATCTTAACAAGAAAAGTTAGGGTTATTGCAAATTTAGGGGTACGTAGAAGCAATGAATTAGGCGTTTAGGTGAATTGTGAGATGTTACAACTAGCTTTCTCCTTTAAGATCAAGTTAACATCTCTAGGATGGTTCGTCCTTGTCGCAAGACAAGTAGATCGAATTATCTAAATCGCCTAACCCGCAAGGGATTCGCATAGGATGGCTCAACCGATACGATAAATAACCCAAGTGCTAACTAGGGTTTAGCACGTTAAGGACTTGACCTAGTTTCACGCACTTGTTACCAAGATGAACCCTTGAACCAAAGGTCCTACCCACATTCACGGAATGTAGGCACAATTGGACGTTCATGCATAAAACGATCTAATGTTTCTACCCTAAGGATCACTCCTTCAAATGATGAAACTCGGATTGAGTTGCACTACAAGATATAGACCTTATAGCGACGTTTAAAGCGACGAAAATACAAACAACAAAATTTGCCCCCGTCGTCGCAAAAAGCGTCGATATTGACGACGCCATAGAATCGTCGCTATAACCGTATGCGACGCATATAGCGACGGTTACAGAGAATTTGCGACGCTGATAGTGACGACAATAGCGACGCGTGCAGTAAATTTGCGACGAAAATAGCGACGGTAACAGAGAAAAAAAATTTTGTGGCAGGGCAGCTTGACATATAGCACTGTGTGCTGTATGAGAGCCATACAAAATAGTTTCTGCACTGCTTCATACAAAGCGTTTGCAAACAAAAAGAATGTATACTAAAATCATAAAACTGATGGATGAAATAAATACATGATATCGCATAAAATGCGATTGGTACAATCATAAAACAATATCACTAATACATAGAAAATGTCTACATAGATCGGGTGACTAAAAACTAAAGGTATGTGAGCTCTAAGGATCCAAGGGCGAGCTACAAATCGTCGTCCCCCGAAAGCTCTTCCCGCTGTAAAGGAGCATCAAACGGATTCTGCAGAAAAAGAAACAACATATCAATCCACCATACAATAATGCATTCAAATATCTCATGGTAACTACGGACAAGAAAGATGAGTGACTTACTTGGCCGCCGCGTCTATACAATCGGTCGATCAATGATCTGAGACCGTGCCTCTCCGCATATCGAGTCTCAAGGCCTTGCGGATCGCGATTTGTAATAGAGTGCTGCAAAGAAAACAAAATGCTAACTGTTAGAAACATGATTGTCAGTACAAAGAATATCTCAAAAAAACAAATAAGCAAAACAAAAGAGAATCTTACAAAGTCCTCCAAATATGTCCTGTGGCTGCCACTCCCAAGATGATGTACCGATCCGGCCTCGATTCGTGCCCTCGTCGCCTCCCGCTGCTGACTCCAACGTCCTGGCGAATTTGTAGCCTCCTCCCTCAGTCGGTGCCAGTCGTCTGCATCTAACCACTCGGGCTTTGGAGCCCCACTCTTGATTGCCTTGCGTGCGTCGGATCGTCTATGTGACATGTATGCACGCATGCAATCCATCATCCAGCCCGTAGAGAATCTATCCACTGCGGCTGGCACCGGGAACTCCTCGTGCAAGGATGCTACTATGTACTCCTTGCTCCCCTCCGGTATGTTCCTCCAATGATCCAGGACGTTGTGCCGAAAAACTTGTTGGCACAACTCCCTCATGCGAGCCATCACCCTCCTCCCCTCATCATTCATGATGATGGCTCCTAACCTGTCATCCACTAGGTATCCATAATCCCTAGGAGTGTGCCTTGTATGGGCCCTCTCCCATCTCCATCCACGCTCCTGGGCATATCCGAGAGACCCCTGAACATCCGGTGTACCGACGGGGGTACCCTCTCCCGGAGTGCCACACAAAGGGGTGCCACCAGAGGGTGTGCCACCAAAAGGAGTGCCACCAGAGGGGGTGCCACCAAAAGGAGTGCCACCAAAAGGTGTGACATCTGCCGACGGCTGTGCAAAAGCCGGAGTAACTGGAGTGGACGTCCCCACAGGTGTGACAAATCCTGGAGGTGACCGAGCTCCAGCTGAACGACGAGACGGAGAGACCGCGTCCGTGTACCTAATCTTATCCATGTACCTAATCTATTTGTCTTGTCAATGTATTAAGGCCGAACATGTCAAAATGCCAACAAAGTTGCAACCACTTAACATTCCCCAAATGAAATGGGAATTCATCAGTGTGGACTTTGTTGTTGGCCTACCCCAAGTTCAGGGAGGATACAACTCCATAATGGTTGTGGTTGATATGCTTAATAAGGTTGCACACCTTATTCCAGTTAAGACAAATTATAAAGCCTTTGACATTGCAAGGTTGTTTATCAAGAAGATATTCAAGCTACATGGGTTGCCTAGAGGAATCATTAGTGATTGTGATTCCCTCTTCACATCACACTTTTGGAGAGCTATCTTTGAAGCCATTAGGACTCAACTCTGTTTTAGTACAGCCTACATTTGGTTTAGTACAGTCAAACGAAGCGAGTCAATCAAGTCATCGAGGATATGCTAAGGGCACACTGCTGCCGTGAACCAAAAAGGTGGATTCAATACTTACCTTTGGTTGAATTTGCCTACAATGATTCTTACCAACAAAGCATTCAGTTGACCCCTTTCCAAGCATTGTATGGGCATGACTATCGAAGTCCCCTAAACTTCTCAAATCCAACCTTGAGGATTGAAGCTTCAAGGCAGATGTTGGAAGAGATGGATGACCAAATAAAGTCAATTAGACAGGACATCCAAGCAACCAAGGATAGACAGAAGGCATACGCGGATTTGAAGCATCAAGATAGAACCTTCAAGGAAGGAGACATGTTCTTCATTCACGTATGGCCAAAGAGGAGTTCCCTATCCTTAGGAGATTGCAAGAAGCTAAGTCCAAGGTATTGTGGACCATATAAGATCCTCAAGTGCCTAGGACCCAATGCTTATAGGCTGCAGCTCCCTGAGAACCTTAAGGTTCATAATATATTCCATATCACCTGATTGAAGAAGTACTTGATTTAATGGTCCCTGAAATATCCATAATATCCATAATATCTATTTCTTCCATAGCTATTGAAGAAGTATGTACCTAATCTTAGCCATGTACTTGATGGAGCTCGGTCACCTCCAGGATTTGTCACACCGCGTCCGTGTACCTGATCTTAGCTAAGATTAGGCTAAGATTAAGTATATATTACCTGAAATAGATGGATATATTCCATATTATGGTCCCTGAAATACTTGATTGAATGAAATAAAATATAGATATTACCGGCGAGAACAAAGGTATGCTCACCTGAGCACTCTCCCAATCCCGGAAAGTCATGCATCGTCCACATGAGAATGGCTCGAATGTTGGCTGACCGCCGACCATCGCGCCTGCTCATATCTTGCACCGTGACCCCCTCCTCCCATAAAATCTTAAGCTCATCGACTAATGGACGAAGATACACGTCCATATTTTTTACTTTGTAGTGGCCCGGCACGAGCAAGCTAATGATGAGATGTCCTTTCTTCGTAGAAAGCCATGGAGGAATGTTGTAGTTGACAAGCACTATAGGCCACACACTGTAAGAAGTCGAGCGCAGACCGAGTGGGTTCACAACATCCATGGCGAGACCGAGCCAAAGATTCCTTGGCTCTCGCGCAAAGCCTGGGAAGGTAGAGTCAATGTGGCTCCATGCGCGCGAATCTGCTGATATTCGTTGCACTCCATCCGTGGACCTATTCTGCACATGCCACGTTGTCAAGCTTGCCATGGCAGACGTGCGAAACATGTGGTTTATGCGGGGGATGAGCGGAAAGTGTCTAAGGACTTTTTGAGGGATGGTCTGCCCTTGCAAGTCCTGTCGATACCTGTGAGCACCACACTTTCGGCATGTCTCCATAGTCTCGTATTCATCTCGAAACAATATGCAGTCGTTGATACATGCATGGATGTTATTGTAGTCCATGCCAAGCTTCCGTAAAACATGTCGCGCATCATCACGAGACTCAGGCATGGTGTTTGCAGGTGGCAATATATGATATTTCAATAACCTGAAAAAATCATAAAAAACCTTGAAAAATCTATCCATGTTTGCAATAATACTGTTTTTAAAAAAAAACAATGAAGTCTGTGTGCAAGGTACCTGAATAACTCAGTCACACTCCTATCGCTCCAACCGTATTTTGCTTGCACACTTAAGAGTGCAAGCAATGTCTTCAACCGAGATACTCGGCACCCATCATATAATGGTATGGATGCTTCCTCTCTAAGCGGGTCAGATGTCTCAACATCCATGGGAATCAATGCATCGATCATTGCCTCCATCTCAGGCTCCAAGATTGTAGGCAAGTCGAGAAGGTTGTCTGTCTCCTCAAGCATTGACGGTATAGATGGGCCTTGCGAGTGGTCGATTGGCTCCTGCAATCCATCCATCGCACGTCCACGAACTCTTCTAATTGGCTGCAAAGGGTGCACTCCCCCTTGGGTCGAGACATCACCCCTCTGGATACAAAATTTACCAACAAGACCCAATCTTATTGTGTATGGTTTTCAATTAGCTTGAGAGTACAATGCATGAAAAATGCTAACTTCAAATTACCATTTGCTGAAAGTCTGCAATCGCCTGATCAATGATCTCAGATTGAAACTCGCCAAATCGTCGTACGTATTCTATAGACAATCGGCGTTTTCGTCTAATTGCCAACTTGCATTGAGAGCAAGGACATGGGACACGCTGATTAAGATACGACTCGCGGGCTTGAACAATAGGACCTTCTTCGTTTGCCATCTTATCTACATTACAGCAAACAAGGCTTAAATGGATAGCTTTGTGGAGATGTACTTCAAGTTGCAAGTTGACCATAAACCTTGCATTGTATATAGTAGTCGAGAGATTTTCCGATGTTATATCTCGGCCTTGTATCATGCTCAACGATTTGTTTGTCCCGGTAGATAATTTTTTGTTATATCTCGGCTTTGAGTATAAGTAATCCATTTTAAAATTAATGCGCGCCATCTATGAAATTTTATAACTATAGTAATAAAATTTATTTCAATCAATTCTACTCATAGTCATAAGACCTGAGAGAAATTATCCTATACTCAATTTAAGGGTTTCTTCTTCTATAACAATAATTTTGGGTTCATTTTGATGAAGTACGTGGCCGTATGCAAAGCACATTGCATACCATTATCAATACGTATATTATCTTAAATTTCCTTCCCTTCCCTCTCCCTCTCTTTCTCTCCCTCTCCCTCTCTTCCTCTCTTTCTCTCACTCTCTCCCTCTCCCTCTCATTCTCTTTCTCTCCCTCTCTCATTTCCTCCCTTCCCCTCCCTCTCCTTCTCCCTCCCTCTTTCTCCCTCTCCCTCTCCCTCGCTCCCTCTCCCTCCCCCTCCCTCTTTCTCTCCCTCTCTCATTTCCTTCCCCTCCCCCTCCCTCTCCCTCTTCCTCTCCCTCTCCCTCTCTTTCTCTTTTTCTCCCTCTCCCTCTCTATCTCTCTTTCTCTCTCATTTCCTAAACAAGCAAAAAATAAAGTGATTTAAACATCCTCCAAGCAAAAGGGAGAGGGAGAGATACAATGCACTCTCCCTCTCTTTCTCTTTCTATCCCTCTCTCATTTCCTTCCTCTTCCTCTCCCTCTCACTATCTTTCTCTCTCATTTCCTCTCCTAAACAAGCAAAAAATAAAGTGATTCAAACATTAAACAAGCAAAAGGGAGAGGGAGGGAGAGAGAGAATGCACTCTCCCTCCTTCTCCCTCTCTTTCTCTTTCTCTCCCTCTCCTATTTCCTCCCCCTCCCTCTCCCTCTCCCTCTATTTCTCTTTCTCTTTCTTTCCCTCTCCCTCTCCCTCTCCCTCTCCCTCTCCCTCTCTTTCTCTCTTACTCTCTCGTTTCCTCTCCTAAACAAGCAAAAAAGAAAGTAATTTAAACATTAAACAAGCAAAAGGGAGAGAGAGAGAGAGAGAATGCACTCTCCCTCTCTTTCTCTCCCTCTCTTTCTCTCCCTCTCCCTCTCTTTCTCTCCCTCTCTCTCCCTCTCCCTCTCCTTCTCTTTCATTTCCTCTCCTAAACAAACAAAAGAGAATGATTTAAACCTTCAACAAGTAAAAGAAAGAGAGAGGGAGACTCACCAATGAGATATGGCGAGCGTGGGCGGCTTCTCTTTGCAACGAGGGCTCCTCCTCTCCTTCGCGATCAACGACGGTGGCGGCGGCGGCAAGTCTCTTCCTTCTCTTCTCTCACAAAGCCTTGGCTCTCTCCCTCGCTCTCTCCCTCGCTCTCGCTCTCAAAAGGCAAAGAAAACAAAATGAAAACGGCGCTCTGGTTTCGGCCGCGCTTTTTTTCCCTGCGGCGTTGCAATTGGCATCGCTATATGCGTCGCTATTTGCGTCGCATTTGCAACGCATATAGCGACGCCAATTGCGACGCATATAGCGACGCCTATAGCGACGCCGATATCCGCCGTCGCTATTGCCCCATTCCCTTGTAGTGTTGGAATCCCTAGGACCAAACGTTGTCGGCCTAGTGTAATTAGGAATGGGTTGGGTAAGAAGACACCCTAAACCCTGCTTCTCGTCTGGAGATAATTCTGTGACCAAAAAACATTGTTCAATGGGTGAAATGATCCCATGGAATAGATGCGACACTTGTGCAATAAGTTGCAACGTCGCATAGACTTGTGGTTTGTTCACAAGAGAGTTTTGTCATTTCTTGGAATGAGGTTGGCAAGTTCTTGCGCAAGTTTAACTTGCAAGAGGATGAGTAGTCATCCTGTTATATCACCTTTCTTGGGAAAAATTGCCAAGTAAAGGGAAGTTAGGTATTTGCTTGGAAGCAAATGATCAATCAATAAATTGGAGCGACATGGTCGCCAGGATTTACCGTTAATAAAACCTAAGGTATTGGTTAAGTTGGGTTAACAGGGTATGGTCCTAATCCAAGGACAAAAGGGTGAACAAACAAACCCTTGGGGATCTTGCCAAGTCGCAATTGATCCCGGATCGAATGCTGGATGCATTCGGAGAGAAGGATTCACTCCTTAACAGTTGGCCAAATAAATGACCACTGGAATTGATTGTGCTTGTAACAATTTAGAAAGCACTGTTTGCATTGTTTGCTCAAAGAACTAAAGGATGAAATGATATCTAATGCTTCAGGTTCCCATATGAAAGCCCTCATAGGAATAATATTTTTTTGAGTTAAGCAATTTTTTTTTAAAATTTACTTCCCCTCTCCTCCAATCGACTGTCGAGCTGGAGAAAGAGGGGAATAGCAAGTGAGGCAAGCTCCTTGCAAGAGCTTGCCTAGGCTCTTAGCCATGCGCATCGCCACGTAGGGGAGGGAGGATCCCCATCCCCTTACCTATTTAAATGAGGGGGAATGCAAGCAGAAGGAGAAAGGAGTGATGCCGCCTGCTGTTGCTATGAGGAGAGAGGTTTGATTTGCTGTGCTACTGACGGAATCGTGAGGGAGGGAGAGGCTAAGGAGGTCACCGCCAGTCTGCCCTGGGAAGCCGAGCTGCTGCAAAGGCCGCTACCATTCCGTCGCCGTCTGCCGCCACTTTGCACTGTTCAGCCTGTTGTCGTCACGTCACCACCGCCATTTGATGGCTAAGGTCCCCCCTGCCCCACATGCTTTTAGAAGCTTCTAAAGCTTCGAAGGGAGGGGGCTCTATAAGCCCCCTTTTCCCCCAAAAGAAGTCTGACCTTAAAGGTCTTATTCTCCCCCCCGTGTCTTAAAACCCTTCTTAGGCCCCCTTTCTGGGGCCTCTTGAAACCCCCCCCTTTATGATTCTTCTCTAAGGCTCCCTTAGGACCTTTCCCCCCCCATAAAAGGTTATCTTAAAGGGCCTTTTCCTCCCCCTGTGTTTTAAATCCCCCCTTAGGCCCTTTCCTATAGCCTTAAAACAACCCCCCTTGAATTCCCTCCTAAGATCTCTCTAAGCCCTTTTTCTCCCACCCCCTCAAAATCCCTCCCTAAGGGTTCCCTTAGGCCTTTCATGTCTTTTTCTTTCTTTTCCCTCCTAGCCATGGTTCGTGAGGGATCACTACAATAGAAACGAGGCATAGACGCGCACATTAGATGCGCAAACTCGGGCGCGTCTATCAGATCGTCTATAAATGCATGTAAACCTGCGTGTAAATAGACACAAATTTTGCGTCTATATATCCACGCAAATAGACGCTAATATAGACGCGCTAGCAGACACAATTATTTAACCACCTAAAATTAGCAATTCACATAATTGAAAAACCAAAGTTAATAATTATTTAACCACCTGAAATTGATTCTTGAGCATGCACATGTGCGCATGATAAAAACCATAGAATTAAGAAAACACATTGAATCATTGAAATAAAAAAATAGAGTTAATAATTACTTTTTCATTGCTCTCTAATGAATGGCACTTCCTCCAGTTGACAAGCCTGATATAAGTAATTAGCGGCAAGCGACAAAAACCTTACAATTAGTAGCAAGCATTGCAATATGTATCTCGTAATTTCTCTATGTACTTGAAGATGATAAAAGATACTTCCTTTTTATTATGGAAAATTCAATGCTTTCTTTAAAATTGACTATTGATTCTTGAGTATGCATGTGTGCGCATGAAAAAAAGCATAGAACTAGGAATACACATATATTGAATCAATAAGCAAATTAAGTATGTTACAGTGAATGATCCATCTCATCTTCAATGAGATCAGCCCTTGCTAAACTATCTACTTCTAGGTCTATGTTACCAAGAGGCAACGAAACAAATAAGTCTATCCCACTATCAGATGTGTTGCTATATTGCTCAATAACTTCATCAATATCATCGACAATCACATTATTGTCTTCTTCTGCGTTTCCTTGAACATCATCGCAAGGTTCATCTTGTACTATATCACGCATATCATCCATTCTGGTGTCATCATGCACATCATCATTAATTGTTGGATTGTCATCTGCTATCTCCATGTCGGTAATATTACCATATATTGGTTTTGAACGATTAGATATAGGGATGACATACCACCATCGGTTATTGTTTGCCATTGGATGATACACAACCTGTATTTGAAAAACAAAAGCAAAAAACTTAAGTACTTATTATATTGTGTATATGTATCACATGTATACATATAAAAAAATTAGCCTTTACATATATACCTGCTCGCATTGTTGAGGTAGTACTAATGTGTCATTCTTGTTTTAGTGAAATTTTGTAGAGTCAATGATTACAAAACCACTTGGATGACGTTTGATTGTGCAATGCTCACCGTTTGTTACCACTTCTTTAAACCACTTCACATCTAGTACATATATAAAGAATCCTCTGAAGTCAAGCTTCAGAATATCTTGGATCAAGCCACAATAACCTTCCATGGTACCATTGGCAGCCTCGAAGTGAGCAAGGACACCACAATCTTGGGTATTTCTCTTTTCATCTATACATTGAGTTCGAAGTTGTTTACCCTCACACCAAAGTGCATTGAATAATGTGCACTAGTAATAAAAGATAAAAGATCAAACATGTCAATTATTTATATAAAATAAAACTTATAGAAACAAATTAATTGATAGTATGTCTCACCTTTGATAAGCAACCTCGTGCGTATTCCCACTCTTCTTGAGATATATTAATTTCCTCCCCTTTTTTCATTCTCTCCATTTCCTCATGTAACCAATCTATGTCAATATGACGTGGGAGCGCATTTAGATGATCTGGAAATGAGACATTACGTCCATATCTAGTGCAAAATTCTTGTCTTTCGCTTTTTCTCCTTGCCCTTGCTTCATTATATAGTGTCACCCATTTGCTCATAACATCACTATTGAGCACACAAAAACTATTTAACTTACGAAGTTCTTCTTTTGTTAGCACTTTACTCATTCCTTTTCCTTGAGGTACTATAGAGGTCATCCTCAAGTCTTCATCATCTTTCCATAGTCGTGGTTGAGAGGGATCCACTTCAGCAAGATATTCAGAGATACAAACAAGGAATGATTGCACTAACCAACCCTCAGCCATGCTTCCCTCAGGCGGTGCTTTTTGCCTCACAAAATCTTTCAAGGTTTTCATGAAGCGCTCAAGAAAAAACATCCACCTTACATGAACTGCCCCACAAAGTGCAATCTCATCGATCAAATGTACGAGTAAATGTAATTGAGTAGTCAAAATGGATTGAGGAAAAATTTCCTCCACCAAACAAACCACCTCAATAGATAATACTCGAGCATCTTGCAATGTGTTTGGATCAATTTCCTTCTAGCTCACGTATCTGCCAAGATGTATTTGAGAATTGTTTATTTTTGTGTAGAAATTCAAAGATATATAATGAAAAAAATACAATGTATACACACCTCACAAGCTCTCCCATCTTGTAAATGATATTACGTACATCTTTGGAGGCACAATGGGATATGCTAGTAGGAAGTACAAACTGAATGTAAACAATATTCGTAGATCAAGTGATTAGTTGAGGAAAAAGTCATCATACCCCAAAGTTTACACATAGTTACGCCACTAATTACTATATTCATGGTTAGAGATACCCTTACTTGAATCATTTTGTGCCAATCGTGGGACTTCAAACCAGATAGTTGCTCCATACCTCTTTTCTTTTTCTCTATGAAGGCTCCCTTGAGACATCTCATACATCCTGTGGGTGTTCGAAAGCTATATATTTGTTCCTTCACTATTTTTTCCTCGTTCTTTGACAATATCCAAGGTGCATGGGGTAGCTCAATCTTTCCTCAGGGTCCAATGCGTGGTGAGGCTCGTCTCATGCGACGAATGTTACGTAAATCCTCCCTTACATTAACTGAATCAGGAGCCCCTATCAAGTGATCCCATAATGTAGATACAACATTTTTAAATATGTGCACGGGGTCCAACAGGTGATTGATCTTGAGTTCAGTCCAGTATGGAAAATGAAAGAATATAGATAACCTAACAAACAAACAATATATTATGTAAACAATTCATCATGCTAAATACTTTAAAGTCAATCGAGAGAAATGCACTTCTTACCAACTCATGCCATGTGGAGGGTGGCTGTCGGCATTAATCCATCTCTCCTTCCAATCTCGAATGGTTAGAGATTGTGGAGTCATTCCATTAGTAGGGAGAACATATTTGGGATGGTCAATAGGAAGAAATCGATGGTGATTGTCGTAGATAACCTTCTTTAAACGTTCCGGCCTAGAGGAAACTAGAGAGGGACCGCAAATAGGACATGCATGATATCCTGACGTGGTTAAACCTGAAAAAACAAGTGAATTAATAAAATGCAATTGATTCAAGTTTTGAATTTCAAATATAGAGTTATATACATGTACCTGAACACTCTCTGTATCCTGGAAAGTCATGCATGGTCCACAACAACATGGCCTTCAATGTGAAATCTCTAGAGGATGTAGATGCACTTGTATCTTGCACCTTAATACCTTCCCATAACATTTCTAACTCTTCAATCAAAGGCTCTAAGTAAATGTCCATGTTTTTTACCTTGTGCTTTCCAAGAATCAGAAGGGACAACATCACATATCCCTTTTTAATTGCCATGGATGGAGGAATATTATAGTTCACCATACCACTGGCAATACACTGTATGATGTGCTTTTGATGCCAAATGGATTGATTCCATCCATATCTAAACAAAATCTCAAATTTCTTGACTCTTCTTTGAAAACAAGCAACAAATGATCTATATGTTGCCATGCGGGTGTGTCTGCAGGGATCCTTCATTTTCCATCACTTGAACGATGACTAGCATGCCATGACATGAGCTTTTCAATATGCTTACACTTGAACATAAGTTTTATACGTGGAACAATCCGAAAATGTCGCAAAACCTTACGAGGAACATCCATTGACTTCATCTCCACTTCGTATCTTGATTCACCACAAACAGGACACTCTCGTGCGAACTCATGAATCCCACGAAATAAGACACAATCATTGACACATGCATGGATCTTGACATGATCGAGGCCTCCCAGAGATGTCAAACAATGTCTTGCTTGCTCTCTCTTAGTTGGCAATTTGTTTCCTTTTGGAAGCATTTGTGATAATAACCTACATATATTTTAAAAGTGAGTTAAAAAACCACCAACATATATTTCTGTCTGATTTCAAAATAGAATTAACAATTAATATTATGATTCATATATAAGCCAAACTGAATTGATACCTACTTCAATAATGCATCCAAACTGACATTACTCCATCCATAAATTGTTTGCAAGTTAAGTATCTCGAAGGACGCACGAAGAACGGAGTACGTACAACCTTCATACAACGGAGTAGATAATGCTACATATAGTGGATCATCTGACTTCGTAGAGTGACCTTCTCCCTGAACCGGTTGCGAAAATAGATGGTGTACCATGTTGTCCAAAATCTCATCCTCTACGACTTGATGGGGCATTTCATGAGGGCTACTATCATGTTCGTCAGTCTCTACTCTTCTTGAAGGCTTTGCCTCCTCGCGTCGATGTTTTGCAGCCTCTCGACGCCCGGGAGGGAGCATCTGAGGATGTGGCACCGCATCCTACTCAACCGCAAAAGGGAGTTTCATGTACGTTGATATATAATTTTCGTAACATAGACATGCAATCTTAGTGGTAAAAAAAACTATGAATACCGGTGATTTTTCTCGATCCCATTCTCCATACAAGCTGAGATGTGACATTGCAATTCGACGTGCTCGAAAAATACACCCTCGACAACGATCACACATGCATTTAATTTTTCATCGTAGCCATGCATCTCGATTATGAAGACACAATGTTTCATCCTCACTTGAGGATGTGCTCATTGACTCACCAACTTGCACTGCACTAGGTGATAACGACGTCGACATGATTAAACCTAATTTATGACAACATCAAAATATTTATCATTCATATATTTACATAAGATCTTAATTTTAAATACACAAAAATCATCATCTTAAAAATTATCTTAACTTATCTTAACTTATCAAAACTTAACAAGAATTCACTGTCAAAACTTATCTTAAAAACAAAAAATTATAATAAATCCCAAATGCGCGTCTATATCTGCGTCTAATTATGCGTCTATATTCGTGTCTATCTGAACAATAGACGCACATATATACGTGAACATAGACACACACGTCAAAATTCAAACCATACTTAAATCATTTATTTTCAAACTGCGCCTTTCCTTTCCTGCGTTTTTTGCGGTTCTGAAGCTTGAGTTTAGCCGACATGCAGTCTCTTCATGCCTCACCTAGTCTCTTCATGCCTCACCTCCTCATGACTCACCTCTTCTTTCATTTCAAACACACAAGAAGGAAAAAAGGAAAGCCAAGGAGAGGAAGAAAGAGAGAACAAGAAGAAGTAGCAAGGAGGCAAACAAGCATCAAGGGAGGGTAACTTACCAAGGAGAGGAAGAAGGAGAAGGAGAAGCGCCACCACCCGCCACACCAAACACCCAAGGTGAGTCTCTCTCTCTCTCTCTCTCTCTCTCTCTCTCTCTCTCTCTCTCTCTCTTTGTTTTTCTCTTCCTCTCTCTCCTCTGTCTATGTATTTAGGATTTGTGATTCCATTATGTATTGCATTATGTAAATCATCAATGGCTGTCGTCAACCTAAAATCGGCCGACCAAGCGCGTCTGCTAGCACGTCTACCTCTCAGTGTAGACGCAGACATAGACGCGCAAAAATGTTTCCTCTCAAAGCGTGTGAGGGCGTGACTTAGATCGCGTGCCCTGGCACGTGTGCTCTGTAATGTTCATGCGATGATACACACGCTGCACAGAAGGTTGACCTGCAGTCTATACGCAATTATACAAGCGCATTGACCTGGGATGCACGTCTGGCAGCGCGTCTGTGCTGCATGTTAGATGCGTAAAAAGACGCCCTGGACAGAAGGTGAACTCTAAAGCGCATCTAAGAGCGCGTCTAACCTGCAATGTAGACGCGGGGATACACACGCCAGGTCTCATAGTTCTAATATTAAACAATATATTTTTGCAATGATGAATGTGACCAATCCCATGTTTGTGTTGATCAGTTTTCTTGTTTAAGAGAAGCATTAGCACTTAAGTGTTCTGCTCAATGTCTAAAGAAAGCTCTTTGAAAATATAGGTAATATATGATTTTTTATATGCAAATAAATTTGTCTTTTTCCTGTGTTCTTTTTTTCGATGTCGTATCCTGGTTCATCTAGCAATGACCCAGATGTGGATCGCATGAATGATACATTGGCCTCCTTTGGCAGGGGGTCAATGCATTTTTTGGAGGTTTTCCTAGTAGGGAAGACTTCATGGGAGAGATGACCGGACACCTTGGCCGCTCTCCCACAGCGGACGAGGTGTTTAGTGTCATGTCTGGGATGCCTCTGGCATCTTTGCCTGGCACTACTTCCCAAACTCCACATGTAGATACTCCACATACAGGTACTCCATTTGCAGGTACTCCACGTGCTCCACGTGCATCAGCTGAAGCACAAGCATCTGTAGAAGCACGTGCATCTGCAGAAGCTCGTGCGTCCAGCGAGGCAGAGGGTAGTCGACAGAGAGGGAGGAGGGAGAGTCAAGGAGGAGGACGAGGGTTGTGTGGGGGTTGCCTAGCAGGTGGCGAGTGATCACCCTCACCAGTAGATCATGTAGAGGAGGTTGTATGCCATTACTATAGAGTTACAGATGCCGGTGGCATCTTTCATGATGATGAGGGAAGGAATGTAATGGCGTACATGAGGAGCGTCGTGCATGTGATGTATAAAGATTGTTTCATTGCCTTCAAAACTCAGAAAAGCGGCTTGTGGCAGGAGGTGTTGAGGGCAGTCCATAGAAGCTACCCAAATCCTAAGGGTCAGCGATTCTCGGATGATTGGGGACGTACAAAAGTGAGGGTTATGCTTCACAACAAAAGATCCCACCTCATGACACGGGCCAGGGACTCACTGCGGAGGCTGGAGGAGGGGCGTGGAGCCTACAGCCAACCACCTATGTGCCACCGCGTAGAGTGGAAGAAAGCCAAGAAGAAAGCAACTGAGACAGTGAAGAGTCGCCAGCACGTAGAGGCGCGACGGATCCAAATGGAAACCATGGGATTGTCGCATTACGGATCAGGCGGTAGAGAGTCGTGGGAGGCAGAGTTTGTAAGTATATTTTGATTTCTAGTTTTTTTTAATTTATATTTCTTTCAATTCTTTATATATTTTAGTCTAATATATTGTGACGTCTAATTGTTTGTATATCTCTAAATGTTTTGCAGACTAACATCGTTGGTAGGACACCTACCCCTAGAGAGGCAGATTACCATCGAGGCCATAACCGCGCAATAACATGGCTTCACTTTTATGAGGAGGGTCTCATCACTGAGGACCAATAAAATCGGGCCATAAGGATTCGACAGCCAGAGGAGGTATGTTTTTCTTACTCCTATTAAAAGTATAACTAATTATAACTTTTTCTCCACCTTGTCTATGTAAGAAACCGTGATCTTTTGTGTGTGTAGGCAAACCCGGATGTGGAGCATAGCGAGGAGGGGGATACGATGCTAGTAGCCATGGTGGTACTAGCGAGGATGTTTCCTCTTCAGATTCATAGAGGAGCACCATACCTCCTCATGAGGCCTTCTTTTCTTGTATATGTATGATATCTCTTTGAGCCTACTACTTACTGTGACACTTTAGGTCGCAAGCACTCAAAACTTCCCTTGTAAATGCTTTGATATATAATGAATACATGGACTTTTACTTTCAATTCTCGTGCCCGTAAGATACATTGTCTTTTTCCCAAATACACAATTTGATGTATGGGAGGGGAAAAAAAAAAACCAAAGTTCTGTTTTGCACGTCTATTAGCACATCTAAATTGTAGGTAATTCGCGTTTATTCGCGCGTCTATAATGCAGACTACACGCGCTTATACACGTGCTGCATATTTCAAATTGAAAAAAGAAATTAAATATCTTTTTTTTAAAATGACATTTTTTGTTTTCCGTTCACGTCTATCAGTGCTTGTAAAAGTGCGTCTACCAGTGTATATGTGCGTCTATTGCGCATCTATTTGTGCGTGTAAATTCGTCGATACATGCGATTATAGATGCGAAATGATAGACGCGCAAATAGACGGGTGGATAGACGCGCCCGTAAGTTTTTCTCTGTATTCAAAAATCGCGTCTAAATGTGCATCTATGAGGCCTTTTTGTTGTAGTGGATTGTCAAAACAACCCCTACCCCCCGGGAATTTCAAAGCCTTCATGTGTCCTTGCATATAACACCCCATCCAAGAAATTTCCTCCCTAAGAACCCTTATACTCCCTTATGTTTTACACCTTTTATTCCCTATTCGTGTGAGTCTTTATAAGGCCATTAAGCCTTTCCCATGGCTTTAATGGGCCTTATTCGCGAAGGATTTTGAAACACCCCCTTTTCGAAATCCCTACTTCAAGGAGAAAGCCTTCTAAAACTGCTTTCGACGAATGATGCAAGTTATCGCAAAAGGGAGCCACGGTGGAATTTCAAAAAGGAGTTGTAAAGCTGCATCCACGACGGAAAGACTGCATTCGTGATGCCTCCTAAAAAGGCCCAAGGTGCAGCCACAGGAGGGTCGTCTCGTAGCGTCCACGTGGACATCTCACCCCAAGTCTAGGTTTCCCTCCTAATTTTTATTTGGTATTGTTATAACTCAATCGTGCAAAGGATAATTGTTGGAAATAGAATACATTTTTTTATCTTAAATGCTTTAGAAAAATTAGCTCATGATGGAGGAATTTAGTCATTAATATTTTCAATAAAACAAGCAAAATAAAGGGAGCATAAATGCATTTCTAGTAAATAGCATTATGCAGTGCAATGAATTAAAATTAGATTAATTTCCATTGTTATAAAACAGAGTTAAAATAGTATACCTCGTTTAAACATGGAAGTGTAAACTGCATAGCGCATTATTAAGCCATATCTTCTTCGCAATGAATCATCATAGGAAGTGCTAGAAATCCTTAGGAAAGTGCAAGGCATAAAATGATTCTTATGATGCATGACTCTAGGCAATTATCGGTTGTCAACTGCATAAATTAACAAGTAAAAGGTTGCTTGTTTAGCATGAATTTTATTCACAAGTTATAGGAAGATTAGTTGGAATTAACCTAACCTAAACCTGACCTTAAATCAATAAGTTAGGGTTGAAAATCAATTTACGCATAGACAACAAGTCATGTGGAAATGATAACATAATTAATCTTCTAGAGTTAAACAAATTGGCATAAACCTAAAACACCTAAACTGCGGAGTACTCATTTAGAATGAGTTAAATTCTAAGAAATTCACTAGGAAATTAATACGTGACCTAATCGTACGTATTGCTAAAACTGAAACTCCTATACCCTAAATACTTGCCCACATTCACCGAATGTAGGGACAGTGAAACATATTTGGGAAGTGATCTAGGGTTTGTACCTAAGAATCTTACGAGATGGAACTTGGAACCCTAGGACTTACAACGTCAGCCTAATACAGATTGTTTCGTGACTCCATTCGATGAGTAGAATAGTCTCATAGTTCGACGTGACACTTGTGCAACAAGTGCGGAGTCGTATGATCTTGTGATTGGATCACAAGGGAATCGCCAATTCTCGCAATGAGGTTGGTAGGTCCTTATGCAAGTTATCTTGCAAGAGGATGAATAATCATCCTAATATAGTATCTTTCTTGAGTAAAGATAATTGTTTGGAAGCAAAAGACCAGCCGATAAATTGAAATAATCTATGAACTTAAGGTTTGACCAAGTCAAGTTAGCAGGGTACGCCTAACCCAGGATATAGAGGATCTTGCCAAGATGGAAGTCATCCCGGATCGAGTGCTAGACGCATTCGAAAGGAAGGATTCATTCCTTAGCAGTTTGCCAACAAAAACGACCAATGAAAATGTTTGTACTTGTTACAGATTTAAGAGCATTGTTTGGCTTTGTTTGGTCAATGAATTAAAAGATAAATGGATATCTAATACTTCAGGTTGAAGGCCTGAAGGGAGAGGCAGCTTCCGTTACCCCCGACTGCCTGCCTGACCATAACCAAGGGGGTTGTTAACCGCGCTAGAAAAGTGGACCGAACCCGTCGTGAGAGGTCTCTCCGTTGAGTGCCACATGGAGCAGGAGGACGCTTGGGTGCCAAGGGGAGCTCTGGCTGTAAATCCCTCGCCTTTCGGGCCCTGCATAAGAGGCTAACGTGACTTGGGATTGGATCTCGAGGCCTGCATACTAGTCTATCGGCGGAAACTTGGTTTACTGATCCCTCTGGATTGGTGGATAGCCTTCGGGCGGATTGTGGATAAGCCTACGGGCTGGACTTTTGTATTTCAAAGATAAATATGATAACCTGTTAATAAGAAACTTGTTTGACATTGTTTTTCAATGTCAAGTGATATGATTATGTGAAAGAACCAGTGCCTAACGGGCTAATTAAAGAAGTTGATTGTTACATGTCCAACTTAATGTGTTAGGTAATTAGATAGCTAAAACAACTTGAGGAAAGCGCGTGTAAAAGTCCGCGTGGAAATTAATAGATCAGGCTTTAGAAATTTTATTATTATTATTATCATTTATTTCCCCCCTTATCCCTCCAGCCGACTGACGAGGTGGAGGGGGAGGGGAATAGAAGGAGTTCTGAAGCTCCTTGGTGGAGCTCGTGGAGGGAGGGAGGGCATGCATGTCGACACGCAGGAGGAGAAGATCCCCCTCCCTCCACTATTTAAACGAGGAGAGGGGAGGGGCCGAAGGACGGAAAAAGGCTGGGGGGGGCCGTGAGAAGAACCAAACGTCGCTGCCAGAGATCATGTCGCTGTGAGAAAGAGGGGAAGAGACGCTGTTGCTGGTCGCCAGGGAAGTAGATAGGAGACGCCGTCAAGGGAGGGAGGAGCCGCCTCCAATTCTCCGTCAGGATGGACGGCCATAACCACCCCCCCAAAGCTTCTGGAAGCTTGGAAGCTTCCAAAGGGGGGGGCCTCTTTAAACCCCCTTCCTATACCCTACTACCCCCTTTGTTATTTTCTTCCCCGGGTTTAAAATCCCTTAAGCCCCCTTTCATTTTCCCCTCCCCCGTGCTAAAACCCTTTCCCCTAAATTTCAAAAAATTTTCACCCCCTCCTTGTACGTTATGAAGCCCTTTTAACCCCCATATCTAAAACCCCTTTCCATGGGTATCAGAACCCCCTCTACCGGGTTTTAAAAATCCCTTAAGTCCCCTTTCACCCTCATATTAAAGCCCCTTTCCTTTCACTTGGAGTCACTTCCCCCCATGAGCACAAATGCCTTAAGGGTCTTATTACTTCTTTACCTGTGTATAATCCCTAAAAGACCTATCCCCTTGGCTTTGGAATCACCCCCTTCCTGTGGGCTCTTAAAACCACTTCTCCCGTGATTACCCCTTAAGCCTTTACCTTGGCATCAAAAACCTTTCACCCTCCCCCATGTGTAAGCCCCCATAAGCCTTTTTCTCCAAGTTTGACCTAAGGGTCCTTAGACCCTTACTTATAATCTTTACAGCTATTATTTTTCCTTAAAGCTCTCCTACACCTTGTGTCTTCTCCACACCTTGTTATTTCCGTTCGTGCGAGCTTACAAAGACCATTAAGCCTTCCCCATGGCTTCAATGGGTCTTAGTTGTAAAAGTTTCTAAAAATACCCTTTTCAATTCCCGAATTCAAGGAGGGAACCTTCCAAAAACTACTTTGACGAACGGTGCAAGGAGCGACGGTGGAGTTCTAAGGAGAAGTTGTAAAGCTGCTTCCACGTTCAACGGACCACACTTGCGATGCCTCCTAAGAAAGTCCAAGGCGTAGCCGTGGGAGGTTCATCTCCCGGTATCCATATGGATATCTCACCTCAAAGCCAGGTTGTCTTCTTCATGTTAATTCGAGTTTTAGTCAATCATGCAAAGAAAAATTGTTAAGGAAATATATATATTTGTTCAAATTAATTCTAACGAAGGAGTTAGCTTATGAATGACAATGTATTCAAATTAGCTTTCTTCAAATTGCATCAAGCATTATAAAATAATAGGCAATACTATCCATTTACTATAGTATTATAGTCCTAAAATGAAGAAATTATATCTTACTCCATTAGTCTTATTCTTTTCGCAACGAATCATGGCAAAATGGCTAAATTCATGAAAGGTTTCTTTCGATGCTCAAATTACTAGAGAGTTATCTTTGCTAGTTGCACATCTTAGCAAGGCAACTGTTGTTATTTGGCATGAGTTCATCTTTAAAGAAAACGGAAGTTAAATGTTAGAAATTAACAAGTATAAAAATTAGACATACGAAATCATTTGGAAAGAAAATGTAATGGGGAATTGCTGGATGACACTCTATTAACACTTTTCCCCTCCAAATTGAGGACTTGGAACAAATAAAGTGTGTATTCACCAATTCCTTAGCTAGGCCTTTTGTCCCAAGGAGTATCGTCACTCTTTGTATCATCATGGCATTATGCTATATGCCAAGTTAAATTGTATTGATTGAGAAAGTAATCAAAGATAGTAAAACCGTGACAAGACGAGTAAGATTACCTTCCAAAAGCTGACCAAACCAATTTCCCCAAAAGATAACCAGACCAATCTAAACACAGAAACATTCATACCCTAAAACACTCGACTACTTACCTTACCGCAAGGACAATAAATTCATAAAGATAAGAAATTAGGGTTCGTCCCTAAGGTTCTTAAATGAAGAAACCCTAGGCCTGACATACGTCAGATTAAGGAGTCTAAAAAGATTATTCTATCGTCGGACTGGGCAACATGTATGAAATCATTTTGTGATCAATTCACAAGGAGAAAATGGAAAAACCCTCTTCAAAGACGGCAGATCCTTACGCAAGTTATCTTGCAAAAAGACGTAGTTTTTGGATATCCTTCAAAATAAAGAAAGTTGTAAAATGGAAACTAGCATATCTAAGGTACCTTAGGGTTAATCAAGTTGGGTATACCCTACACCCGAATATAAGGGATCTTGCCAAGTTTACAAGACATCTTGAGAACGACTGCTGATACACTCTAAAAGGAAAGAACACTTCCTTAGCAGCTTGCCATACAACTAGGTTGATTAATGGAAATGTTTGTGCTTGCTAGAGATTGTAGGGCGCTGTTTGAATTATGAATTACAAATTAAACAAGTACCTATACTTCAGGTTAAAGGCCTGAAGGGAGAGGCAGCTTCAGTTACCCCCGACTGCCTGCCTGACCCTAACGAAGGGGGTTGTTGTAATATTTCCGCGTATCCGTACCGTAAATATTAACCTTCCGCATACCGTGTAAACCCTGTGTAAAGGGTATCTCTTGCATTGAAATTATTGACAGTGTAATGTGTGACCAGCGCGCGTGAAATGGGATCCTCCGCTTTGGTAAATCAAGACCGGGAGATCAAAACCGCAAGCCGCACGAAAACACCCTCTTGGGAGGGACAATTTTAATTAAATTAAGGCAAATTTTTTTTTACTATTATCCCTTCCCCCAGCCGATGCATGGCTGGAGGAGAGGGAGTGTGGAGGGGGGGATGGCCAAGTGAAGAGTGCATGAGGGAACTCTCCACGTGGGTGGAGACCCTCTTCCTCACCCCCCCATGCCTATAAAAACAACCCTCATCAAGGGGGTGTGCCTAAGAGGAGGGAGGAGAGACTGTGTGAGAGGAAGGCTCTGAGAGAAGGAAGGATAGAGGAAGCGCCGCCATCGTCAGGAGCCGCCGTGCTGGTCCGCCAGCCTCGCCACGAACCGCCGCTGCTGCCGCCCAGGCCGCCAGGCTGCCGTCGCTGCTACCATCCCGCCGCCACGCTATCCACGACTTCTCCCCCCCCCACGTGCTTCTTTGAAGCAGAAGCTTCTTTAGAAGCTTCCAAGGGGGGCCTCCATAACCCCCTTTCCCACCACCTGCCCCAAAAAGGCCCCTTTCCCCCCATTTCCAAGAAAGCCGCTTCACACCCTTCCCAGGACTTCTAAGAGGAGACGGTGGAGCCATAAAGACCACCGCATGACCCATCGAAAAGGTCCGCAAGAAGATTTTAAGCCGCTAGCCGTCCGAGGTTAAATTCCGCGCCGATTCGAGTTTTCTTGAAAACTCCTAAGCTTTCGTCGCAAGCACCATCCCGAAGAGGAATTCTCCCGCATACAAGGATAAAGGCAGAGGTCGAAAGGCCGTATTCCAAGAGCCGTCACTCCGTGGACCACAAAGGCAAATCGAAAGTCGAATTTACGACTGCGATGGCCCCAAAATGATCACAAGGTGCGACCGCGGAAGGCTCATCTCCGAACGTGCAAGTGGACATCTCCCCGACTCCACAAGTCCAGGTTCTTCCGAGTTAATTCCGCATAAGGAAATGATTAGGCGCGCTTAGCCCATAAAAAGTAATTGCATTTTTACGCTTAATATGCATACGGAAATTGGAAAGAAATACATCTCTTGAACATTAGGTAAGATTGAAATTGTCATGAATTTGAATGATTAGAAGGTTAGATGCATGCAGTTTTGGTACCGTTTCAAGGCAATGAGTCTATACCTAGGCAAAGAAATGGAATTTATAAGTGCATTATCTTCGTCCTAGACATGCTAGAAATAAGCGTATACTGCACATTAGGTAACATACTTCTCATAATGATTTCATAGGAAAAAGGTTAGCATCATAAGGTATCATTCGGAAAGAATTAATAGAGTACTAAAGTGTACGTATGGACTTGCAAGTAGCTTGTAAGATGGAATAAATTAACACTAGTTTTGCATGAGTTAATCGACTACTTCGTAGCTAGGAGAATGATGTGTATTGTGTAGTCGTCATGCGAAAAATGACATCGTTAAGAGCTGCATTTAGGAGTCAAAGCATAGTATTCAAAAGTATGGACTACAAGTAGTAGGCATGATTAATTGGTAAATCCTAGTAGGACCTAGGGAAGTTAGCGTACAGATTAACAAACATTTTACCTTACCAAGGAAAGATAAAAGTTATCATGAACCATGTGATGCGTAAAGGCAATAAATCGCATGTTTACGCGTATTGGTGGAATTGTATCTATTGCTCTCCGTTAGATTTAGTTTATCACCTTTAGAAGGATCATCCTCGTCGCAAGAAAGGTATAATTGAATTGACTAAGTAATCTGAACCACAAGGATTCGTATGGACATGATTGAGTCGATATGATAGGAATCCTAAGTGTTAACTAGGGATTAGTGCAATTTGACCTAGCTTTAGACGGAAACCGTGAATCTAAAGATCCTACACACGTTCACAAATTGGCGAAACAATTAGATGTTCATGCTTGAAATGATGTAAGGTTTTATCCTAAGGATCATGACGAAACTCCGACGGAGTTGCATATTTCTAGAACCATGGACCAACATAATTAGGGATGATTTGAAGGATACCCAATAAAACCCTGTTACTCGATGGAGGTAAACTCCGTGATCGGGAAACGCTTAGTAATGGATAGAAGGATTCCGTGGAATAGATGCAATAATTGTGCACAAAGCCGCAACATTGTATAGTCTTGGAATTTGTCCACAAGAGAGTTTTTGTCATCTCTCGAAAATGAGGTTGGCAAGTTATTGAAAGAATTTAACTTACAAGAGGATGTCTAATCATCCTGTTACTCACTTTTGGAATAATTTGCCAAGGAAAAGGAAAGTTAAGTATTTGCCTTGAAGCAAATGACCAGACTATAAACCAAAGCGACATGGTCGCTGGAACCTACCACAACTAAACACTAAAGTATGGGTAGGGTATGACCCTAACCCAAGAATGATAGGAATCTTGCCAAGTTGCAATTGATTCCGGAACGAATGCGGATTGCATTCGGAGGAAAGGAGTCATTCCTTAACAGTTTGCCAGCTAAAAGACCACTGAAATTGATTGTGCTTGTAACAGTTTAGAAAGAACTGTTTGCATTGTTTGCTCAATGAACTAAAGGATGAAAATATATCTAAAGCTTCAGGTTGGTGCCTGAGAGGCAGCTTCAGTTACCCCCGACTGCCTGCCTGACCCTAACCAAGGGGGTTGTGAACCGCGCCGGGAACGTGGACCGAACCCGCCGTGAGAGGTCTCTCCGTTGAGTTCTGCTTGGAGCAGGAGGACGCTTGGGTGCCAGAGGGGGCTCTGGCCGTAAATCCCTCGCCTTCCGGGCCCTGCACAAGAGACTAACGTGACTCGGGATTGGATCTCGAGGCCCGCATACTAGTCTACAGGCGGAAACTTGGATTAGTAATCACTGAAGGATTACTGGATAGCCTTCGGGCGGATTATGAATACGCCTACAGGCGGGAACTCCTTGTATTTCAAAGATAAAAGGATAAAATGATAACAAAGAAGTTGTTTGACATTGTTTTCTTTATGTCCTGTGATAAGATTACGTGAAGGAACCAGTGCATAACAGGGTTAATCAAAGAAGTTGTTTGTATGTGTCAAACTAATGTGGTAGGTAATTACATAACTAAAACAAACAGAGGAAAGTGCGGAGGATGGACCATGGGTCCGTCCTACGGATGGGTGGTCCCGGTTAGCCGGGAATTTTTCTCAAGGTCTTCGACGAACAGAAGGATGATCGTCATCACCAAAACAAGCAAGGAGAACAATGACTTGGAAGTACCGATTACCCGATTCAGGCTGTTTTAGGGGAACGGAATGGGACTATGCCTTTTGGCAGAGAGGTCGAGCCTTGCATCCCTCTCGTTTCCCATTCTCCTTGAACCAAGTGCAGCATGAATCCGCTTCAGACCAGGCGTTCTGCGTAAAGTAGTTCGATCAGGTCTGACGCTAGTCGCTGTTAGTAAAATGACCAAACAATTCCAGTCGATCCTAGTGGGAACGGCCAGGACGCCTCCGTTACGTGGCAGACGCGGAAAGTCCTAGATGACAAAACCCGCAACATTCCATGGGAGTGCCGGGTGGAGTTTTCTAGACAACCTTTCCGATGGACTGCTAAGACGTGTCCTAGAGGGTTTCAGTGGACACGTTACAGTTGGTATCAGAGCCGACTTATAATGGAATTGTTTCCATAAGATTTCATTAGAAGTGAAGTAAAGAAATTGTTCCTGTCCAAACATTTTCTCATCTTCGATACTGTCTTGCAGAATTACGAGGCGTGGAACAAGTTTTTGGTGTTCCGGATCATGTTCATGACTGCGATGCATTCTCCGCATTATAGGCAGAGAATTGAAATGATGAACATCTTGGAGCAAATTTACAACCCATCACCGCTATATATAGAGCGAAGATGGACTGGGTCTTCAGGAATCTACTACATAGCTGCCCACCGGTTCGCTCATCTACAGACCAACTTGAAGAGGATCAAGTGGTTGGAAGATTTGAAAGTCGTGAAGCTGTTCATTTTTGTGGAAGCTCACGTGAATTCGACTTTGCATATTCAAGGTCGGAGGGTTGAATTAAACTCATATGTTTATGAGGAAGTAACCCGTGTAATTCCAGCTGATAGGATCAAGGTATTGGGACGCCATGGGAAGTATGGTTTCCAGCGGAAAGGATATCCCGAACTTCCGATGAATTATCGATTCCTAAAGATACATGACCCAAAACCCTACTACTACACAGTTCCTGTAGACAAATCCAATACTATATTGTTTTCCCCAAACTAAATGTAATGATTGGATTATCATCGCTCGAGTTGTTGTATGAGGCTACGCCATATAAATATAAATAAGGACTTCTTTTATCACTATCCGATTGTGCATCAAAGTTGTTGCAAAAAGTCTAGTTGCTTCATGAGTTACGAATTAGCTGAACTAAAGATAAGCTAATGGCAATTATCATATAATAACGTTAAGAAAACTTTTTACGCCAGGCACAACCCCAGGTACAGGTTCCAAATTCGCCCCCTACATCAAGTACTACTGTGATCCAGGAGAAGTTCCTCCTCAAACAAATAAAGCCACCCGAGTTTGACGGGAGAGGCAGATTCGTCCAGTCGGACGCTGAGATTTGGATTGAATCTATGGAGGACTACTTCGAAGCCGCTGGCACTGCACCAACCAATCAGGCCATGCTCGCCAAATTAAAACTCACCGGTGAAGCCAGACTATGGTGGAAACAATGGTGCAGGGATCAAGGGATTTCAGAGGGGTCCGTTACCTGGGAGAAGTTAAAGCAAGCCGTGCAAGGGAGATATTTGCCTCCTGCATATCGTACACAGAAAATGAATGAGTTCTATGAGCTAAAACAGTTAGGACTCACGCTTGACGCATACTACTCTAAGTTTGTCTCACTCTTGAAGTATGCGCAACGAATGGACACGACACAGCAGGTGTCCAAATTTTGCGCAGGCTTAAATCCACCTGTAAATACCCGTCTCGAATCTATGAGACCATCAGATCTTCAGGATGCACTCATTCGAGCGACACCCATAATTCAGGAAGTGCAAGCTAAACCAAGGAGTATTAAGAATTGGTCTTATAGCGACCCAAGCGGAGGAGCATTCAGACCCCAGGTTAAGAGAGTTCAAGGCCACAATCAGGGAAAAAGAAAGAAGGCAAGGACAAATAACGTCAACAACTTTGTTCCTACTCACGGTAATGGCCGAAACATCCGATGTTTCCACTGCAATGAACTCGGTCACTTCAGAAAGCAATGCCCCAAGCTCAGCGAGGGACACCGTCAAGGTATTGGCCACGGTCAGGGAGAGAGAGTTGAGATCTAGAACCTTGAGAGAATGCCTCGTCCAGTGGCAAGATTATCCCGAAGAGGATGCTACCTGGATGGATGAAAGCTCTCTCAATCTTCAATATCCCCAGTTTATCTCGAGATGAGGACATCTCGATTCTTCTAAGGGGGAGAGAATGTAATATTTCCGCGTATCCGTACCGTAAATATTAACCTTCCGCATACCGTGTAAACCCTGTGTAAAGGGTATCTCTTGCATTGAAATTATTGACAGTGTAATGTGTGACCAGCGCGCGTGAAATGGGATCCTCCGCTTTGGTAAATCAAGACCGGGAGATCAAAACCGCAAGCCGCACGAAAACACCCTCTTGGGAGGGACAATTTTAATTAAATTAAGGTAAAAAAATTTTTACTATTATCCCTTCCCCCAGCCGATGCATGGCTGGAGGAGAGGGAGTGTGGAGGGGGGGATGGCCAAGTGAAGAGTGCATGAGGGAACTCTCCACGTGGGTGGAGACCCTCTTCCTCACCCCCCCATGCCTATAAAAACAACCCTCATCAAGGGGGTGTGCCTAAGAGGAGGGAGGAGAGACTGTGTGAGAGGAAGGCTGTGAGAGAAGGAAGGATAGAGGAAGCGCTGCCATCGTCAGGAGCCGCCGTGCTAGTCCGCCAGCCTCGCCACGAACCGCCGCTGCTGCCGCCCAGGCCTCCAGGCTGCCGTCGCTGCTACCATCCCGCCGCCACGCTATCCACGACTTCTCCCCCCCCCACGTGCTTCTTTGAAGCAGAAGCTTCTTTAGAAGCTTCCAAGGGGGGCCTCCATAACCCCCTTTCCCACCACCTGCCCCAAAAAGGCCCCTTTCCCCCCATTTCCAAGAAAGCCCCTTCACACCCTTCCCAGGACTTCTAAGAGGAGACGGTGGAGCCATAAAGACCACCGCATGACCCATCGAAAAGGTCCGCAAGAAGATTTTAAGCCGCTAGCCGTCCGAGGTTAAATTCCGCGCCGATTCGAGTTTTCTTGAAAACTCCTAAGCTTTCGTCGCAAGCACCATCCCGAAGAGGAATTCTCCCGCATACAAGGATAAAGGCAGAGGTCCGAAGGCCGTATTCCAAGAGCCGTCACTCCGTGGACCACAAAGGCAAATCGGAAGTCGAATTTACGACTGCGATGGCCCCAAAACGATCACAAGGTGCGACCGCGGAAGGCTCATCTCCGAACGTGCAAGTGGACATCTCCCCGACTCCACAAGTCCAGGTTCTTCCGAGTTAATTCCGCATAAGGAAATGATTAGGCGCGCTTAGCCCATAAAAAGTAATTGCATTTTTACGCTTAATATGCATACGGAAATTGGAAAGAAATACATCTCTTGAACATTAGGTAAGATTGAAATTGTCATGAATTTGAACGATTAGAAGGTTAGATGCATGCAGTTTTGGTACCGTTTCAAGGCAATGAGTCTAAACCTAGGCAAAGAAATAGAATTTATAAGTGCATTATCTTCGTCCTAGAAATGCTAGAAATAAGCGTATACTGCACATTAGGTAACATACTTCTCATAATGATTTCATAGGAAAAAGGTTAGCATCATAAGGTATCCTTCGGAAAGAATTAATAGAGTACTAAAGTGTACGTATGGACTTGCAAGTAGCTTGTAAGATGGAATAAATTAACACTAGTTTTGCATGAGTTAATTGACTACTTCGTAGCTAGGAGAATGATGTGTATTGTGTAGTCGTCATGCGAAAAATGACATCGTTAAGAGCTGCATTTAGGAGTCAAAGCATAGTATTCAAAAGTATGGACTACAAGTAGTAGGCATGATTAATTGGTAAATCCTAGTAGGACCTAGGGAAGTTAGCGTACAGATTAACAAACATTTTACCTTACCAAGGAAAGATAAAAGTTATCATGAACCATGTGATGCGTAAAGGCAATAAATCGCATGTTTACGCGTATTGGTGGAATTGTATCTATTGCTCTCCGTTAGATTTAGTTTATCACCTTTAGAAGGATCATCCTCGTCGCAAGAAAGGTATAATTGAATTGACTAAGTAATCTGAACCACAAGGATTCGTATGGACATGATTGAGTCGATATGATAGGAATCCTAAGTGTTAACTAGGGATTAGTGCAATTTGACCTAGCTTTAGACGGAAACCGTGAATCTAAAGATCCTACACACGTTCACAAATTGGCGAAACAATTAGATGTTCATGCTTGAAATGATCTAAGGTTTTATCCTAAGAATCATGACGAAACTCCGACGGAGTTGCATATTTCTAGAACCATGGACCAACATAATTAGGGATGATTTGAAGGATACCCAATAAAACCCTGTTACTCGATGGAGGTAAACTCCGTGATCGGGAAACGCTTAGTAATGGATAGAAGGATTCCGTGGAATAGATGCAATAATTGTGCACAAAGCCGCAACATTGTATAGTCTTGGAATTTGTCCACAAGAGAGTTTTTGTCATCTCTCGAAAATGAGGTTGGCAAGTTATTGAAAGAATTTAACTTACAAGAGGATGTCTAATCATCCTGTTACTCACTTTTGGAATAATTTGCCAAGGAAAAGGAAAGTTAAGTATTTGCCTTGAAGCAAATGACCAGACTATAAACCAAAGCGACATGGTCGCTGGAACCTACCACAACTAAACACTAAAGTATGGGTAGGGTATGACCCTAACCCAAGAATGATAGGAATCTTGCCAAGTTGCAATTGATTCCGGAACGAATGCGGATTGCATTCGGAGGAAAGGAGTCATTCCTTAACAGTTTGCCAGCTAAAAGACCACTGAAATTGATTGTGCTTGTAACAGTTTAGAAAGGACTGTTTGCATTGTTTGCTCAATGAACTAAAGGATGAAAATATATCTAAAGCTTCAGGTTGGTGCCTGAGAGGCAGCTTCAGTTACCCCCGACTGCCTGCCTGACCCTAACCAAGGGGGTTGTGAACCGCGCCGGGAACGTGGACCGAACCCGCCGTGAGAGGTCTCTCCGTTGAGTTCTGCTTGGAGCAGGAGGACGCTTGGGTGCCAGAGGGGGCTCTGGCCGTAAATCCCTCGCCTTCCGGGCCCTGCACAAGAGACTAACGTGACTCGGGATTGGATCTCGAGGCCCGCATACTAGTCTACGGGCGGAAACTTGGATTAGTAATCACTGAAGGATTATTGGATAGCCTTCTGGCGGATTATGAATACGCCTACGGGCGGGAACTCCTTGTATTTCAAAGATAAAAGGATAAAATGATAACAAAGAAGTTGTTTGACATTGTTTTCTTTATGTCCTGTGATAAGATTACGTGAAGGAACCAGTGCATAACAGGGTTAATCAAAGAAGCTATTTGTATGTGTCAAACTAATGTGGTAGGTAATTACATAACTAAAACAAACCGAGGAAAGTGCGGAGGATGGACCATGGGTCCGTCCTACGGATGGGTGGTCCCGGTTAGCCGGGAACTTTTCTCAAGGTCTTCGACGAACAGAAGGATGATCGTCATCACCAAAACAAGCAAGGAGAACAATGACTTGGAAGTACCGATTACCCGATTCAGGCTGTTTTAGGGGAACGGAATGGGACTATGCCTTTTGGCAGAGAGGTCGAGCCTTGCATCCCTCTCGTTTCCCATTCTCCTTGAACCAAGTGCAGCATGAATCCGCTTCAGACCAGGCGTTCTACGTAAAGTAGTTCGATCAGGTCTGACGCTAGTCGCTGTTAGTGAAATGACCAAACAATTCCAGTCGATCCTAGTGGGAATGGCCAGGACGCCTCCGTTACGTGGCAGACGCGGAAAGTCCTAGATGACAAACCCGCAACATTCCATGGGAGTGCCGGGTGGAGTTTTCTAGACAACCTTTCCGATGGACTGCTAAGACGTGTCCTAGAGGGTTCCAGTGGACACGTTACATTTGTTGACCGCGCCGGGAACGTGGACTGAACCCGCCACGAGAGGTCTCTCCGTTGAGTTCTACTTGGAGCAGGAGGACGCTTGGGTGCCAGGGTGGGCTCTGGCCGTAAATTCCTCGCCTTCCGGGTCCTGCACAAGAGGCTAACATGACTCGGGATTGGATCTCGAGGCCCGCATACTAGTTGACGGGCGGAAGCTTGGAATAGTGATCCCTGGAGATTACTTGTTAGCCTCCGGGCAGATTATGGACAAGCCTACGGGCGGAACTTCTTGTAATTCAAAGATAAAATGATGAGATGCTAAGAAAACTTGCTTGATATTGTTTTTATATGTCACGTGATACGATTACGTGAAGGAACCAGTGCTTAAACAAGATTAATTAAAGAAGCTGATTGTTATATGTCAAATTAATATGTTAGATAATTACATAACTAAAACAAACCGAGGAAAGTGCGGAGGATGGGCCATGGGTCTGTCCTACGGTTGGGTGGTCCCGGTTAGCCGGGAACTTTTTTCATAAATCTCGAAAGACAGCGGAATGATCATCATCATCAAAAAGAATAACGAGAACAATGACCTAGAGTTACGTTTTACCCGATTTACGTTGTTTTAGGGGAACAGAATGGGACTATGCCTTATGGCAGAGAGGTTGAGCTTTGCATCCCTCTCGTTTCCCATTCTCCTTGAACCAAGTGCAGCGTGAATCCGCTTTGGACCTGGCGTTTCTACGTAAAGTAGTTCGCTCGGGTCTGACGCTAGTTGCTGTTAGCTAGTGACCCATTAGGAAAACCCTAATTCCGGTCGATCTAAGTGGGAACGGCCAGGATACTTCCGCTACGTAGCAGACGCGGGAAGAACTAGATCGCAAAACCCGTAACATTCCATGGGAATGTCGGGTGGAGCTTTCTAGACATCCTTTTCGATGGACTGCTAAGACATGTCCTGGATGATACTAGGGGACACGTTACAGTTGGTATCAGAGCCGACCAACAACGGAATTGTTTTTATGAGATCTCAATAAAATGAAGTAAAGAAATTGTTGCTGTCCAAACATTTCCTCATCTTCAATACTGTCTTGCAGAACTATGGAGCATGGAACAAGTTTTTGGTGTTCCGGGTCATGTTTATAACTGCAATGCATTCTCCGCATTATAGACAAAGAGTTGGGATGATGAACATCTTGGAGCAGATTTATAATCCATCACCTTTATATATAGAACGAAGATGGACAGGGTCTTCAGGAATCTACTACATAGCTGCCCACCGATTCACTTATCTACAGACCAACCTAAAGAGGATCAAGTGGTTGGAAGACTTGAAAGTCGTGAAGCTGTTCATTTTTGTGGAAGCTCACGTAAATTCGACTTTACATATTCAAGGTCGGAGGGTTAAAATGAACTCATATGTATATGAGGAAGTAACCCGTGTAATCCCAGCCGACAGGATTAAGGTATTGGGCCGCCATGAGAAGTATGGATTCCAACGAAAAGGATATCCTAAACTTCCAATGAATTATCGATTCCTAAAGATCCATGACCCAAAACCCTACTATTACACAGTTCCTGTAGACGAATACAATACAACGTTGTTCTCCTCAAACTGAATGTAATGATTGAATTATCATCACACGAGACGTTGTATAAGGACACTCCCATGTAAATATAAATAAGGACTTCTTTTATCAATATTTGGCTATGCATCAGAGTGGTTAAAAAGTAGCTTCATGATTTACGAGATAGCTGAACTAAAGATAAGCTAACGTCAATTATCATATAATAACGTTAAGAAAAACTTTTACCCAGGCACAACCCCAGGTTCAGGTTCCAAATTCGCCCCCTACATCAAATACTGCCGTAATCCAGGAGAAGAAGTTTCTCCTCAAGCAGATAAAGCCACCCGAGTTTGACGGGAGGGGCAGATTCGTCCAGTCTGATGCTGAAATTTGGATTGAATCTATGGAGGACTACTTTGAAGCAGCTGGTACTGCACCTACAAATCAGGCCATGCTCGCCAAGTTAAAACTCACCGGAGAAGCTAGACTATGGTGGAAAAAATGGTGCAGGGATCAAGGGACTTCAGAGGGGTCCGTTACCTGGGATAAGTTAAAGAAAGCCGTGCAAGGGAGATATTTGCCACCTGCATATCGTACACAGAAAATGAATGAGTTCTATGAGATAAAACAACTAGGACTCACCCTTGACGCATACTACTCTAAATTTGTCTCACTCTTAAAGTATGCGCCACAGATGGACATGATGCAGCAGGTGTCCAAATTTTGCACGGGCTTAAATCCACCCGTAAATACCCGTCTCGAATCTATGCATCCGTCAGATCTTCAGGATGCACTCATTCGAGTGGCGCCTATAATTCAGGAAGTGCAAGCTAGACCAAGGGGTAACAAAACTTGGTCCTATAGCGACCCGAACAGAGGAGCATTCAGATCCCAAGTGAAGAGAGTTCAAGGTCACAGTGAGGGACAAAGGAAGAAAGCAAGGACAAATAACGTCAACAACTTTGTTCCTACTCAAATTAATGGCCGAAACCTCCGATGTTTCCACTGCAACGAACTCGGTTACTTCAAAAGGCAATGTCCCAAGCTCAGCGAGGGACATCGTCAAACACCTTTCCAAGGTGCAGGCCGCGGTCAAGGAGCCGCCACCCGTGGAAGAGGAAGAACTGCCTGCATTACCAATAGGCAAAGATGCGAAGCAGAAGAAGAGGAAGATCCGACTATGGAAGCAGAATTCGAAAGAGCGACAGTCCATGCCGCTTTACACAAGAAGGGGCCGAATCGCCAGTTCTCGGTGATTCAAACACCGTCGGACTATCAAGGTAAAGGTTTCAAAACCTTGATTGATTGTGGCAGTACACATTCCTTTATCTCACCAGCATGTGCAAAAATATTAGGAATAGCCACAGTAGAAGCACCTACCCTGCTTATGGAATTGGCAAACGGTCGTGAGGTAACTTGTACCAGGCAAACTGCTAAGGAAGAATTCTTTCTGGGAGGAAAGAAAACCTCAGTCAAATTTAGAGTCATGAATTTAGGTATCCATGAGTGTCTACTCGGGATGGATTGGTTTAAGCCTAATGACGCCCACATCCACTGTGGAAAGGGTCACGTTTCCTTCCGAAACTCTGAAAAGGAGGTTGTCACGACTCAAGGTGAGGCAGGAGTGCCAAGAATCCAATTAGCCAAAGTATCCCGGATCATAAAAGGAGTCAGAAAAGGATTACCCGTTTACCTAATCAAACTCAACAAGTTAGATCAAAAGCAAGAGTTTCATGAAGGACCTTCTTGGCTAAAGGAATACGCTGACGTATTCCCTGAGGAATTGATTGAACTTCCGCCTCCAAGAGAAGTTGATCATGAAATTAGGCTAGTGCCTGGAGCTGCGCCAATTGCAAAAAGACCTTATAGAATGTCCATACCGAAAGCTATTGAGTTGAAGGAACAACTCAAGCAACTGTTGGATCAGGGTTACATTCGGCCCAGCAACTCACTGTGGGGAGCTCCAGTACTATTCCAGAAAAAGAAAGATGGGACACTTCGACTATGTATTGATTATCGAGGGTTGAATCAATCAACAGTCAAGAACAAGTATCCTATTCCTAGAATAGATGAGCTTCTGGATCGCCTTCAAGGTGCAAAGATCTTCTCCAAAATTGATCTCAGATCAGGTTACTATCAAATAAGGATCAAGGAAGAAGATATTCCAAAAACAGCCTTCAATACAAGATATGGGCACTTTGAGTTCTTGGTTATGTCATTTGGGCTTACAAATGCACTTGCCACCTTCAATAGATTAATGCAGGATATTTTTAGACCATATCTTGATGATTTCATACTTGTCTTCTTTGATGACACTTTAGTCTATTCTAAATAGGAAGAAGATCATGAACCTCAACTACGGATTGTCCTTGAGACAATGAGGTCTCATAAGCTGTATGCAAAAATGAAGAAGTGTGCATTCTTCAAGCGTCAGATTGAATATCTGGGATTCATAGTATCATCCGAGGGAATATCAGTAGACCCAGCCAAAGTCAGGAATGTGCTTGAATGGCCAATACCAGTATCCGTCAAAGAAATACGTAGCTTTCTTGGCTTGATAGAATGGTATAGGATCTTTATCAAAAACTATGCTTTGATTGCAGCACCTCTTACAGACTTACTAAAGAAGCAGACATCTATTACATGGTCAACTCCCGAAAAAAATAGCTTCGACAAATTGAAGTAAAGTTTGGTATCAGCACCTATTCTAAAACTTCCTGACCTCAATAAGGAGTTGTAGTAACCGATGCCAGCATTCTTGCCTTGGGGTGTGTACTTATGCAGGAAGGTCATCCAGTAGCATACTCTTCAAGGAAATTGAAGAGTCATGAAAAGAATTATGCCACACATGATCTGGAATTATTAGCTATCATCCATGTTCTCAAGCTTTGGAGACACTACCTGTTGGGTAACAAGTTTACTTTAGTAACCGATCATAAGAGTCTCAAATGGATTTTTACCCAGAATGAGCTCAACATGAGGCAACGTCAGTGGATTGAAGTATTGGAGGAATATGATTTTGAAATCAAGTACCGACCAGGGAAAGAGAATGTAGTTGCCGATGCACTCAGTCGCAAGGCATTCCTAAATTCCCTAATCTTGCAAAATCCATCAACGACCAGATCTCTAGCTACAAAGGTATCGATACCAAAAAATCCTATACTTGAACTAGCTAGAGAGGAAGCATGCCATGATTTGGCCTACCAAACAATGATAAAAGAAATATCTACCAAGGAGCAGAATCAGAAGTTACAAGCTAAGTATCAGGAATTTTCCATTGATAATGGACTTGTCTACTACAGAACAAGGCTTTGTATACCAATAAGCCAGTCACTTAAGCAGAAGATATTATGGGAAGCTCATGATTCTCCTTTTGCAGGACATCCTGGCTATGCAAAAACTCTTAATGCAGTTAGGAAAAGCTACCACTGGGAGAGGCTCAAAGGTGACGTTCTCAAGTATGTCACTGAATGTTTGTCTTGCCAATGTATCAAGGCCGAACATGTCATGATGCCAGGGAAACTGCAACCGCTTGACATTCCCCAAATGAAATGGGAATTCATTAGTATGGATTTTGTTGTGGGCTTACCCCAAGTCCAAGGAGGATACAATTCCATTATGGTTGTGGTTGACATGCTTACCAAGGTTGCATACCTGATTCCAATAAAGACAAACTATAAAGCCTCGGACATTGCAAGATTGTTTATCAAGGAAATATTCAACCTACATGGGTTACCTAAAAGAATCATTAGTGATTGAGATTCTCTCTTCACATCACACTTCTGGAGAGCTATCTTTGAAGCTATTGGGACTCAACTTTGTTTTAGCACCGCCTACCATCCCCAAACGGATGGACAAACAGAGCGAGTGAATCAAATCATTGAGGATATGCTTAGGGCATACTGCTGTCGAGAGCCGAAGAGGTGGATTCAATACTTCCCATTAGTGGAATTTTCCTACAATGCTTCTTACCAGTAGAGCATTCAAATGACCCCTTTCCAGGCATTGTATGGTCATGATTGTCGAAGTCCCCTAAACTTTTCTGATCCAACCCTAAGAGTTGAAGCTTCAAGACAAATGTTGGAGGACATGGATGATCAAATAAGGTCAATAAGACAAGACATACAAGCAGCCAAGGATAGACAAAAGACATATGCAGATTTGAAACGTCAAGAAAGAGTCTTCAAAGAAGGAGACATGGTCTTCATTCGAGTACGCCCTAAAAAGAGTTCTCTATCCCTAGGAGAATTCAAGAAGCTAAGTCCAAGGTATTGTGGGCCGTATAAAATCCTCAAATGCCTAGGACCCAATGCTTATAAATTGCAACTCCCTGAGAACCTAAAGGTTCATAATGTATTCCATATCAGTCTATTAAAAAAATATGTATCCAATCCTAATCATGTACTTAATGACCAACAAATTGTAATGCCTAGCCAAGGAGTCCTTGAACTAAGGCCAGAAAGGATCTTAGATGTTAGGGAAAGACAGTTAAGATCTAGAACCTTGAAAGAATGCCTTGTCCAGTGGAAAGATTATCCCCAAGAGGATGCCACTTGGGTAGATGAAGGCACTCTCAACCATCAATATCCCCAGTTTATCTCGAGATGAGGACATCTCGATTCCTCCAAGGGGGAGAGAATGTAAAAGTCCGCGTGGGAATTAAAGGATCAAGCTTTTGAAAATTTATTATTATTATTATTATTTATTTCCCCCCTTATCCCTCCAGCCGACTGACGAGCTGGAGGGGGAGGGGAATAGAAGGAGTTCTGAAGCTCCTTGGTGGAGCTCGTGGAGGGAGGGAGGGCATGCGTGTCGACACGCAGGAGGAGAAGATCCCCCTCCCTCCACTATTTAAACGAGGAGAGGGGAGGGGCCGAAGGACGAAAAAAGGCTGGGGGGGGGGCCGTGAGAAGAACCAAACGTCGCTGCCAGAGATCATGTCGCTGTGAGAAAGAGGGGAAGAGACGCTGTTGCTGGCCGCCAGGGAAGTAGATAGGAGTCGCCGTCAAGGGAGGGAGGAGCCGCCTCCAATTCTCCGTCGGGACGGACGGCCATAACCACCCCCCCAAAGCTTCTGGAAGCTTGGAAGCTTCCAAAGGGGGGGGCCTCTTAAAACCCCCTTCCTATACCCTACTACCCCCTTTGTTATTTTCTTCCCCGGGTTTAAAATCCCCTAAGCCCCCTTTCATTTTCCCCTCCCCCGTGCTAAAACCCTTTCCCCTAAATTTCAAAAAAATTTCACCCCCTCCTTGTACGTTATGAAGCCCTTTTAACCCCCATATCTAAAACCCCTTTCCATGGGTATTAGAACCCCCTCTGCCGGGTTTTAAAAATCCCTTAAGTCCCCTTTCACCCTCGTACTAAAGCCCCTTTCCTTGCACTTGGAGTCAGTTCCCCCCATGAGCACAAAGGCCTTAAGGGTCTTATTACTTCTTTACCTATGTATAATCCCTAAAAGACCTATCCCCTTGGCTTTGGAATCACCCCCTTCCTGTGGCCTCTTAAAACCACTTCTCCCTTGATTACCCCTTAAGCCTTTACCTTGGCATCAAAAACCTTTCACCCTCCCCCATGTGTAAGCCCCCATAAGCCTTTTTCTCCAAGTTTGACCTAAGGGTCCTTAGACCCTTACTTATAATCTTTACGGCTATTATTTTTCCTTAAAGCTCTCCTACACCTTGTGTCTTCTCCACACCTTGTTATTTCCGTTCGTGCGAGCTTACAAAGACCATTAAGCCTTCCCCATGGCTTCAATGGGTCTTAGTTGTAAAAGTTTCTAAAAATACCCTTTTCAATTCCCGAATTCAAGGAGGGAACCTTCCAAAAACTACTTTGACGAACGGTGCAAGTAGCGACGGTGGAGTTCTAAGGAGAAGTTGTAAAGCTGCTTCCACGTTCAACGGACCACACTTGCGATGCCTCCTAAGAAAGTCCAAGACGTAGCCGCGGGAGGTTCATCTCCCGGTATCCATATGGATATCTCACCTCAAAGCCAGGTTGTCTTCTTGACGTTAATTCGGGTTTTAGTCAATCATGCAAAGAAAAATTGTTAAGGAAATATATATATTTGTTCAAATTAATTCTAACGAAGGAGTTAGCTTATGAATGACAATGTATTCAAATTAGCTTTCTTCAAATTGCATCAAACATTATAAAATAATAGGCAATACTATCCATTTACTATAGTATTATAGTCCTAAAATGAAGAAATTATATCTTGCTCCATTAGTCTTATTCTTTTCGCAATGAATCATGGCAAAATGGCTAAATTCATGAAAGGTTTCTTTCGATGCTCAAATTACTAGAGAGTTATCTTTGCTAGTTGCATATCTTAGCAAGGCAACTGTTGTTATTTGGCATGAGTTCATCTTTAAAGAAAACAGAAGTTAAATGTTAGAAATTAACAAGTATAAAAATTAGACATACGAAACCATTTGGAAAGAAAATGTAATGGGGAATTGCTGGATGACACTCTATTAACACTTTTCCCCTGCAAATTGAGGACTTGGAACAAATAAAGTGTGTATTCACCAATTCCATAGCTAGGCCTTTTGTCCCAAGGAGTATCGTCACTCTTTGTATCATCATGGCATTATGCTATATGCCAAATTAAATTGTATTGATTGAGAAAGTAATCAAAGATAGTAAAACCGTGACAAGACGAGTAATATTACCTTCCAAAAGCTGACCAAACCAATCTTTCCAAAAGATAACCGGACCAATCTAAACATAGAAACATTCATACCCTAAAACACTAGACTACTTACATTACCGCAAGGACAATAAATTCATAAAGATAAGAAATTAGGGTTCGTCCCTAAGGTTCTTAAATGAAGAAACCCTAGGCCTGACATACGTCAGATTAAGGAGTCTAAACAGATTATTCTATCGTCGGACTGCGCAACATGTATGAAATCATTTTGTGATCAATTCACAAGGAGAAAAGGAAAAAACCCTCTTCAAAGACGGCAGATCCTTACGCAAGTTATCTTGCAAAAAGACGTAGTTTTTGGATATCCTTCAAAATAAAGAAAGTTGTAAAATGGAAACTAGCATATCTAAGGTACCTTAGGGTTAATCAAGTTGGGTATACCCTACACCCGAATATAAGGGATCTTGCCAAGTTTACAAGACATCTTGAGAACAACTGCTGATACACTCTAAAAGGAAAGAACACTTCCTTAGCAGCTTGCCATACAACTGGGTTGATTAATGGAAATGTTTGTGCTTGCTAGAGATTGTAGGGCGCTGTTTGAATTATGAATTACAAATTAAACAAGTACCTATACTTCAGGTTAAAGGCCTGAAGGGAGAGGCAGCTTCAGTTACTCCCGACTGCCTGCCTGACCCTAACGAAGGGGGTTGTTGACCGCGCCGGGAACGTGGACCGAACCCGCCATGAGAGGTCTCTCCGTTGAGTTCTACTTGGAGCAGGAGGACGCTTGGGTGGCAGGGTGGGCTCTGGCCGTAAATTCCTCGCCTTCCGGGTCCTGCACAAGAGGCTAACGTGACTCAATATTGGATCTCGAGGCCCGCATACTAGTTGATGGGTGGAAGCTTGGAATAGTGATCCCTGGAGATTACTTGTTAGCCTCCGAGCAGATTATGGACAAGCCTACGAGCGAAAATTCTTGTAATTCAAAGATAAAATGATGAGATGCTAAGAAAACTTGCTTGATATTGTTTTTATATGTCACGTGATACGATTATGTGAAGGAACCAGTGCTTAAACAAGATTAATTAAAGAAGCTGATTGTTATATGTCAAATTAATATGTTAGATAATTACATAACTAAAACAAACCGAGGAAAGTGCAGAGGATGGGCCATGGGTCTGTCCTACGGTTGGGTGGTCCCGGTTAGCCGAGAACTTTTCTCATAAATCTCGAAAGACAGCGGAATGATCATCATCATCAAAAAGAATAACGAGAACAATGACCTAGAGTTACGTTTTACCCGATTTACGTTGTTTTAGGGGAACAGAATGGGACTATGCCTTATGGTAGAGAGGTTGAGCTTTGCATCCCTCTCGTTTCCCATTCTCCTTGAACCAAGTGCAGCGTGAATCCGCTTTGGACCTGGCGTTTCTGCGTAAAGTAGTTCGCTCGGGTCTGACGCTAGTTGCTGTTAGCTAGTGACCCATTAGGAAAACCCTAATTCCGGTCGATCCTAAGTGGGAACGGCCAGGATACTTCTGCTACGTAGCAGACGCGGGAAGAACTAGATCGCAAAACCCGTAACATTCCATGGGAATGTCGGGTGGAGCTTTCTAGACATCCTTTCCGATGGACTGCTAAGACGTGTCCTGGATGATACTAGGGGACACGTTACAGTGCAGAGGATCGGCCATAGGTCCGTCCTACGGATGGGTGGTCCCGGTTGGCCGGAAACTTTTCTCAAATCACGATGGAGAGCAGGAAGATCGTCAAAGAACATGAACAACAAAAGTGTTGACCTAGAGTTATGATTGATTCGATTTACGTTGTTTTAGGGGAACGGAATGGGACTATGACTTATGGCAGAGAGGTTGAGCTTTGCATCCCTCTCGTTTCCCATTCTCGTTGAACCAAGTACAGCGTGAATCCACTTCGGACCTGACGTTTTTGCGTAAAGTAGTTCGCTTGGGTCCGACGCTAGTTGGCGTTAGGAAATGACCATTAAGGAAAACCCTAATTCAGGTCGATCCTAAGTGGGAACGGCCAGAATACTTCTGCTACGTGGCAGATGCGGAAAGCCCTAGATCGCAAACCCCGCAACATTCCATGGGAGTGCCGGGCGGAGCTTTCTAGACATCCTTTCTGATGGACTCCTAAGACGTGTCCTGAAGATACAAGTGGACACGTTACATCTATTTTCAAGATTTTATTACCTTGCTGAACCTTTATAAAATTTGTGCAAATGATGATGTAGCATGTCCATGTGACATTGGCATTACAAGCAACATTTTCACAAAGTCCTTATTAATCACACATAATCTAATAGAAAATACATAATGCATGTCTCACATGACACTTATCAACATCATCCTTGTTTGCCAAAGCATCCAACATCTTTCACATGGCAAGAAACAAAATTTAATATGCACATACAAATTTGTGACTTTGCCAAGGATTATAGGGACATAAGATAAAGATGGTTGTGCTACAACTATTATTTGATAGAAATTGTCTAGATTGTGTAGGAAGATCAAGAGCCAGAAGAAAGAAAGGAAAGACCTAATGGATGACCCTGATATACAATTCATTATGGTCAAGCTCTCTTACAGACAACTCATCTCTACAATTGCTTGTTCAATAACTTTTCAATGTTCATTGTCTTTATATTCTCCGTTGCATAGTGTTGGTAGCTCCTAACACTCGTTTAAGGCCTACATGTATGTGAGAAGTATGGGAGTCTAAGGTCAATAAAGATTATGCTACATACAATTGAACAAAGTGATTGAGAATTTGGTTTGTTCCATACCATCTTGCAAATCCCGAAAATGTGCATTGTCGTACAACTCATGGATGAGGCTTCTTTGGATTGCTAAACATGATTTGGGTTGCTAAGATTTGGTAGGATACTAATCGGACCGAGATTTTACGAGAATCAGAGATGGATCGAGGCTCGTGTACACTTTCGCCCCAAGCAGATTTAACAGGGGATTGGTTTCCGGAATCGTCCAAGGATTCGTTTGTTGTAGCTAGTGATCAAATGAGTAAAAGCTAAAGTGTATAGTTTGTGATGTCGAGTGGGTGCAATATCTTTGGAGCTGTCAATTTGTAGTGGGCGGAACCATGATGGTTTTTGAAAGCACAGTACGCGAAATCGGATATGAGATTGACCATTCACCCATCGAATCGCGGCAGGTATAGCCTATGGCATCGAGCTCGTACGAGTGAATTTGTTTGTTCGTTTTCGTAGCGCATCCTTCAGTGATAATATGGTGCGATTCCAGCTTGTTCTAGTAAACGAAAAGAAGAGCGGATGCGACATCGTTGCTGCCGCGTGTGGGGCAGCGGGGCCTAGTTGCTGCTAAAGACATCGGCGCCGGGCGTGCCGAAGCGTCGTTTGGAGTCCGGCACTCTTGTCTGATTCTGAGGTCAGATACGGGTCAGGCTCTCAGAAGCGCGCGCAGAGGTCAGCGATTTTGTCTGCGCTGGGGCCCAGGGCCGGACTCATTGTTTCACTTGCACCATCAGGTCACGACTCTTCGGCTTCCATCATCATATCCGCACGCGAAAGAGAGAGAGAGAGAGAGAGAGAGAGAGAGAGAGAGGAGATCTCTCTCTCTCTCTCTCTCTCTCTCTCTCAGAGAAAGGAGATATGTCTGCGCTCGGCGCGCGCGGTCCTAAACATTGTTAAAAACAATTTGTTTCGTTCATGGAGATGAACCGACCCTTCGACTTCCATTGTAGGAATAATAATACACACGTGACATCATCATTCAAGGCCGAGTGCGGGCCACGAGAGAGCCGGCGGCAGCTGCTACCTCGCAACAAAGTGGCGTGGACAAACAAACCAGCGCCTCGATTGAGGTGAAAGGGTGAAAAAGCTGATCGTCTGCGGTCATGTGAAATATGGTAATTCACAAGTCATGGGCGCAGGGGACTGCGTGATCTGACCTGGTATAAATACGGATCCGCGCTCCTACATTGCGGCCACTCAGAGAGCTCGGAGGTACAAAGACTTAGAACAGCTCAGCAGCAGCTAAAATACTCAGCTGCAGGGCTTCTGCGTTAACTACCCACTAGCTCGACAGTATTGCGAATATGGCGTCTCCCGCGGTCGCTCCTCAGCAGCTGCATCCAGCCCCAGCAGCAGCTGCCACGTCGTGCATCACTGACACATTCTCGCAGTCCGTCAGCATCCCCGCGGAGTTCATATGGCCGGAGCTGCTGCAGTCGCAATCCGAAGGAGGGGCGCTCACCCTGGAGAAGCAGCCTGTCGTGCAGGACATGCCCACCATCGACCTCTCTCTGTTCCGCCGCATGAGGACTAATTCCGCAGATCCCACCTCATTAATGTCGACTGCAATGGATCGATATCATGATCAGCTGGCCGCCTTGCAGCACGCTGCCCGGACGCTGGGGTTCTTCCACGTGGTCAACCACGGCGTGGACGCGTCCCTGGTGGAGGCCGCCCATGGCCACTCCGAGCGCTTGTTCAGATTGCCCCTGGAGAGGAAGCAGAAGGCAAAACGACTCCCCGGCGAGAGCTTTGGGTATAGCAGCAGCTTCGCTGGGCGTTTCACTTCCAGGTTGCCCTGGAAGGAGACTTTCTCCGCCCAGCCCACGCCGGTTTCCAGCGTCTCTCACTACTTTCAACAGATCTTGGGTGACGACCACCAAGCTTGCAGGTTTTGCTGTCGCCCTTTTCATCTACTTCATATAAGCTCTGCCTCTGCGACTGTTTTTGGTGCTTATTACTCTAATTCCCCCACGCGAACTCTCTCATCAGTCTAATTCGTCATCTCTTCTCCTTCATACTAAATTTACTCATTATTAGAGCAGACTCCAGCTTCACATTTTCAGATTGCCCCCTCGGATCAAGCTCTCGAATTTCACCTTCTCCTGTCTTAGTGACTCACGTTGTTTGTATGCCTTTCAGTGGATTCACCTTGAATCAAATGTTTAAACAGGTCTAAGGCTTTACCGATTCATGTCTTCATGGGCCGCTCATTAACGCCACCAACCATGAACAGATCATATCCGCGGCCATGCCTCTAGGAGCGACTTTAATACAATGCCTCAACTAGATGAGATTTTAGTTGGCTTATTCGTAGTATTAGAGTTAATTTCGGATGATAACATGGTTAACCAAGATCTTGCTTCTGCGGGTTGCAGCTCGACTTTCCAGAAATATTGTAAAGAAATGGTGAAGCTAGGGCTTGAGATATTGGAGGTCCTTGGACTCGCCCTAGGTCTACAATGCAGCTCATTGAGACAATACTTTGAAGACAACAGCTCTATTCTGCGCCTAAACTACTATCCATCTTGTCGCCAACCTTCTCTCACATTGGGGACGGGGCCCCACACAGATCCATCAGCACTTACAATATTGCACCAGGACGAGGTTGCAGGGCTCCAAGTGTGCCATGAAAACACATGGTACACTGTCCCTCCACAAAAGGACGCATTTGTCATAAACATTGGGGACACATTAATGGTAAGTGCATCTCCTTAAACGTTGGTTTGAATTTCCTCCTTCCAATACGTACTTATTGCGTGCTTAACCCTCCATGGACTTTTTGGTTTAGGCCATCACAAACAAGCATTTCAAGAGTGGTGTACATAGGGCTCTTGTGAATGACTTTGTTGGAAGAAAGTCTATAGCTTTCTTTTTGAATCCACCATTTGAGATGACACTTTCTCCACCTGAGGAGTTGATAGATGAAGCCAACCCAAGGGCATATGAAGATTTCACATGGGAGAATTTCCTTTACTTCACACAATCTGTTCATAGGCCATGTGTAAACACGATAGATTATTTCCATGATCGGGACTCTAAGCTAGAGTAAGCAAAGCATCACAATACAAGCATCTATCCTATTCAGAGTAGTTTGGTATAAACGATTGGACCTATCAATGCTATCAGTGTATTAGATCTGAAGGGACAACTGGATAGGCATTGCGGCCTAGTGTATGGATGTAGAACAAAAGCCTTATATTTGAGTTTATATCCTTTTCCTACTGAGTTTAGAGCAAAAGCCTTATCTATGGTAATCGTGAGTGATTTCATTTTAAAGGCATAAAAGGAATATTATAGGCAAGTGGCTCATGAATAAGTCAATGTACACCAATTTCCAAAAAAGCTCAACTTTCTCTAACCATACATCAAATCCATTTGATCCCCATTTGAAAAAAGGCCTTCTTGGTTTAAAATAAAGTAGGAACCACGATAATATTGTTGTACTAGACTCTCGTACTCTGGATAATAGAATAGGTTTTCAACTGAATCATCTCATTAAAAGCTCAAATGTTGCCAAACTATGGCCATATAACATCTTGATAACAATTGTCCAAGTCATTGTGTATTTTTTATAATCTATCATCAAATTAACCATGTATATTTTGTGTGCAACATTCGTGAGAAGTGTTTGGGTAACACTACAATAGAATGGAAGTAGGGATGTGACTGCTAAATGTGAAGAAATTGTTATGTTTAAGTGCCTAGCACATAACCCATTCAAAGTCTCGTGGACCTAAGAGATGTTAGTGAGAACTGTTTGGGTAACACTACAATAGAACGGAAGCAGGGACGAGAATGCCAAATGTGAAGAAATGGGTATATTTTAGTGCCTAGCACATAATCCATTTAATGTCACATGGATCTAAAAGAACAAAATGCCCTTCTGACCATATAACGAAACCTTTGAAAAAGTGTTATCATACATGTTTATTTTAACATGTAGTTACACATATTCCCATGTAAAATATGCCCCATTGATCAATTTAGGGATAATATAGAGCCTAAGCAAAAAATACCAACATTTGGGGCAAATAGAAATTAAATAAGGTGAGAGAACCATATCTTCCAAGTGTTGTGAGGAGTTGGAGCTCATATCCAAGGTATGGGAGTTTTGTAACATTCAAAAAGCCCTATTCTTGAAAGACCCAAGATTCACCTAACTCCTAATACCTTAAGAACCTATAACTTTCATAGACTTGTTTTTCTTATTTAGAGCTTTTTTCTTCAATATAACATATGAAGGCTATGTCGATGAAATCGAAGATGGAAAGTGGTAAGAAATTATCTAACATTCATTTAAAATGTGAAGACCTACTATGAGAAAAAATAAAAAAAACAAATAAAATACCTTTTATATTAACAATATGAAAAAAACCACAATGCTTATAATTAGAGTCATATAGCTCAGTAAATACTAGAAACACAAAATCTCAAATACTTGAACACTATAATTAAGAACCACTAAATACACTAAAAGTAAGACTTTTTTCTATTTTTTTTCATGTACAAACTATAGCTCTTCAATAACAATTTCATATTGTATAGATGAATTTTATGTACATGTCTTGAGATTCAGCCTTCATAGAGGTTGGCTAGTTCTCAACATGTTGTTGTGTCTTTATATTCAATGAAGGAGATAAGGATCAATAATATATTTCATTATTGAAGGTCAGATCCATAAAGCATTCTTAATATACTATCATCGTATGAAAGCATTTGAAGATAGGCTAGTTGTCTTTCTAATATATTTTCCTAGCTACATTGTAGGAGTCTACATATATAGTTCATGAAAATCCAAAGATTTAGGCATCTATGTAGAATTTAGCTAGATCTTTGATTGTAACAAGATGGTCAATTAGATTAACTAACATTTAAAGTTCAATAATAAAGGGTGATTGCAAGGTTGATAAGAAATGACTATAGGCCCATCGAATGAACATTTCATACATTTCTCTATTACAATACAATCTCTAGTCTCTAATCTATGTACTCTCTTCTCTCTTCTCTCAGTAGTATAATATATCCTCTCTCTCTCTCTCTCTCTCTCTCTCTCTCTCTCTCTCTCTCTTTCTCTCTCTCTCTCTTTCTCTCTCTCTCTCTTTCTCTCGTTCTCCCTCTCCCTCATTTGTTCTCTCCCCTATCCTCTCTACTCTCTCATCTCTATAATCCTAGAAAACACATATATAGCCATGAAAGCTATATAACGTAATGTACAAAACATGTGACATGTATGTGGTCTAAGTAAGAAGTGTATGAGAACCTTCTAAGGGACAGTTTGCCCTTGCGAGTCCTATTGATACCTATGAGCACAACACTTTAGACATGTTTCCATAGTCTCATAGTCTTCTCAAAAGAGTACACAATCATTGACCCATGCATGGATGCTGTTGTAGTCCATTCCAAGCTTTTGTAACACTAGTCATGCATCATCATGAGATTCAAGCATCGTGTTTCTAGGTGGCAATATCTGATATTTTAGCAACTTGAAAGAAAAAACCCAAGTATTTTTAAAGAGCATAAGAACCATTTTTATAATGGAGTCAAAGACAAAGGAGCATAGTACATACATGAACAACTCAGTCACATTGCATCACTCCATTTGTACTTTGCCTGTACACTTAGGAGTTCAAGTAGTGTCTTTAAGTGAGATACTTGCCACCCATCACATAATAGTATGGACGACTCCTCTCTCAATGGATCAAATGACTTGGCATCCATGGGTAGTAATTCATCGATCATTGCATCCATCTCAAGCAGCAAGTTTGAAGGAAGGTTTGAAAGGCCCAGCATCTATTTTAGTGTAGAGGACATAGTTAGCAGTGTGCCCTCCAATGGGTTAATCAACTCGGGTACTCCATCCATTGCACGCCCATGAGCTCTTCTTATAGGCCGCAATAGGTGCATTCCTTAAGCTAGAACGGCACCTTTGTAAAAACATAATTTAAAAGGATATTCAATTACACAATAAATGTAAAGTATGATTGGTATACACTTTTCTTACTATTAGCTCAAAGTTCAAGATTACCTATTCAATGATATGTGATTAAAACTTGCCAAAGCATCGCATGTGGTCTATAAACAAGCAACGCTTTCATTGAATTATTAGCTTACACTCAGTACAAAGAGTACAAGACATGCTCATTGAGATACGCCTCGCGATCTTAGATGTCATGGCCATCATCATTGTCCATTTCGTCTATGCTACGATAGACAATGTGATTTTGTTTCATGTCACCATCGTCATCCCAACTACCAGAATATGACGTGAAATCTATAAGTCACACATGTGCTCTCATATCCATATATAACACTCTTAGCACTTCCTCTACACCTTTGAAGACTAGAACGCGCTCTTTTGGATCATCAAAATAGTCTACTTAGAGCCCGATATTCTGTGAGACTATATATACTATTATCCTTTGTTGTATGATCAATTAAGTCTTCTTCTATCATATATTCTACTGTTTTAGTAGAAAAGTTACCACAACTTGCAAAATCGTCACTGTTTAATCCCTCTTCTTTTGTGTCTTCTTTCTTCTCACACTAGGAGTTGACCCCTTCTTCAAGCTACCCTTATTGTTACCACTTGTTCCCTCCGAGCTTCTTGTTTGGCTCTCCTACATAATCTAACTGGATTCTAACAAAATACGGCTCTCTAGTGAATTTTTTGGTTTCTACTGACAAACTCAGTCCACTTGCAAAGTATTTTGTAGCTTAGCATTCAATTTTTCTAACTACTCCACTATTTATTTAGCTTCCTTTTCCAATCTTCTTTTTGCTCTCTTGTCTCATGTTAACTTCTCGCTTTCACTCATTCACTAGATTTTCCGAGAGCTTTCTCTACCGTGCACATTCTCCTTCCACTTTCTATTATAAGATCCCTTGTCTACCGTGCCCCCTAAGAAGCCCCCTAGATAAAAGGGCTAGATGTCTATATGTGAAGTCATTGTATTAACTAAGTATTGGAAGTGCACTTATATGCTCTCTTTATCTCCAAATTATCATTATAAAAGATATTCTATCTTTCCCTTATATAGTCCAACTATCAACTCACCCAACATTCCCCTTTAAGTTACTTGGAGTCTTTCAAATAGTACTCCTTAACCCTTATTTTGAACTAGAACTCCTAATATATCAAACCCATTTTATTCTACATTTAAACCAAAGAATTTTTTTATCTAAAAACTCTTAATTCACCATTAACCTTTGCTAATACTTCAGTAAAACCACTAATATACACTAATCATTACTTCAGCCCTAAATAATATTTTGCAAAGAAAGTACTTGCAAATGGATTCTATTAGTTATGAAATTTTAATAAGAAAATTTGAACATACAATAAACTATAATCTCTTTTTATTTGTCTCACTAACTCCTACATTATCAAGACTTATTACTATTTTTTATTTACTTTAGAAAAATAAAGATATTTATAATAATTAATTCTAACATTAAAATCTTAAAATCTCTTAAACAAATGTTCTCCATAATCAATGCAGTGCATACGTGAGTTGGCATCAATAAATTCTCTCATGTACTCTTAATATTCACTAATTATCTCCTAAAAACACCCAAAATTTATCATTTTTAACCTTAGGATCTAGATATATAGAATTCTAGAGACCCACTAAGTCTACGAATCGATAAGGAGATCCATCATAGTGTTTATAAAATAGACGTGCTTATAAAAAAAAACTTGCAAGTTCTGTTGTGTCATGTGACCTACTGATAACAAGTTTTTCATAATGGAAGGCACATGTAATACATCATGTAGAATTTTCTTCCACCCATCATGAATGACCAAGGGTACTACACTCTTATTCTCAATGCTATGTTGCGTATGATCTCCTGTGCACACATATCCATGCTTTTCAGGGACCATTTCTATAAACCAATCACCATGACGAGTCATGTGATTCAAGGCTCTAGAATCAATGTACTAGACATCATTTGTTTTGGTCTCCTTAGTAGCATGGTTCTGAACATATGTCATGGCAAACAATCTATCAGTGGATGCATCTTGTGTATGTCTCGACGATACATAGTGTCCTTGTTGTTTGCCTTTCTGGTTAGCTTGATTTTTCTAGTACTCTTTGGCAATGTGGCCATACTTTTGACAATAGTGACAATCCTTATCTTTATTCGAATTGTCATGAGTATGTTGTGGCTGCCATGATCCTCTTGCCCTAGGGTTGGATCTCCTCGTCGTTCTAAAATGCCCACCACCTCTTGCATTCTAACTCTACTGAATATTACTACTGTGAGATGCATTCTATTGTGTTTCTCTTCCATGAGAAAACCCTCTTCCACGGCTGTGAGGACCTTGTTCATTAGAATAGAACACTGCATCTTTCCTTTTAGAGCTACTTGACCTAGTAGTAGCTAACCCCAATTTGACTGCTTCATGTATGAGAAATGAAAAAAGCTCATTAAAATCTGGTATCTCAGCATGCATCAATATAGAGGTATCAAAAGATTTGTACTCAGGCCCTAAACCATTTAGGGTAACAACCATTAGATCCTCATCAACATCAGCTCACAACTAGAGCTAGTTAATATGCAATGATCTTCCATTCAGTCACATAGTCCTATATGCATCACCCTTTCCTATCCATATTGTTGAACTTATACTTTAGCTAGATTTTGTGAGTACTAGTGGTTGTACCATAGTACCACATCAAAATATTTCAAGCATCCTTTGGTGACTTGTAACTCATTATCTACATGACTATTGCATCAGAGATATAGAAGGACAACCAATGCAACACCTTTGGGCTCTTTCCAACCATGCTTGATGTGCGCGTCTTTGTTCAACTCTAGGATTTTTGTGGGGAAGCTTGGGTTTAGCTTCAACACCCGTGACTAGATCCCAATGTCCCTTTCCAATTAGGAAGTTCTTCATCCAAAACTTCGAAATAGCATAGTTATTGTTATCAAGCATGTCACCCACTATCTAAGTTATATTATCTCCTCTGTCTACATTTGCCATGTGTGCAACACAATGTATTCACTGCAGTAATAAAAATGATCCATTCTTGACTTTGTGTAGAACCAAGTAATTTTCATAGACAAGGTGTTTGTATGCACTCAAATTAATCCAATAAAGATGAAGATAATCTCTTTGCAATATCTACTATCAGTATTGACTAGCTAGCAAGTTCTCTACTAAATTCTGAATGTTCTCTATTCAGAAAACCACTTAAAGCATTCCAGACATACGCCTTTTCATTTGAAAGTCCACATACATTTCTATGAGTATCAATACTTTATTACACAACATGTAGCAAAACCAATAAGTTTCTTACAATTGCAACCAACCAAGTATCTCTATTTTACCATTAATAAATCAGCCCAAAATTGAGCATTAAAAGCTTGTAGTACTCCTCAAGACACCCATAGTCCATGTAGTAAGATCCACACATTAGATGACATCAATATGTAGTTCAAAGTGCTTGTAGTATCAGACAGAAGCTAGTACAATTTCAAGACTGATTTCAAGACAATTCGAGATCTGTAAATGCACTCAAATCTTTGAAGTTTGGATTCCTACTCATGCTCAAGTACAAGATCTTGGAGGCATAAACAATGCCAGTCAGTTCATGTTGATTTAGTATGCCCTTCTTGTTGTGTGTGTTCAAAGATTGAGATGCATCTCACTACATTCATACAGAATAAGTTGCAATTAATTGCCTGTCATAGTGCAATATTTAGTTCATCATTCAATCTACAAGTACATCTCTAGACTTGGAAATCCAATGCTCATAACTATTCATAAACCATCCACTAAATACGTGGAATCATTTGAGTATTAATGGCAAATAACTAAAGCTTTGTTAAATGAGCTCCAAGCATTACATACAAGTTGCCTCAACTTTATGACAGCACTTAGTCTTTAATATAAGGCTTCTGATCACTTAGGAGTGCTCCACCACATGACAAGCATACTTAGTGACAATGTTCAAGGAGATCTTTCAATTGTTTGTGTTATGCCAACTGCCAAATGAGTTGCAAATTGCTTGGTTTAATGCTCAAATAGAAGGCACAATTTCTTTTAGCTCATGCTAATCTATCCACGTGTTCTTTGCTACTCAATTATCCACATGTGCTCTACTACTTAGTCTAGTGCTACCATTTCTAGCATTGAATAATGCCCAGGAACCAACACAAAGTAAGCACTATCTCTCTTCATTAGAAATCAAGTATGATAGCAATTATCAAAACTCAAATGTTGTCCATGCTATCATCCAAAAACATGTGCAATTTTAGGGTTGTCCATGCTAGTCAGAAACACACATGTTTGCTATTGGTTGAAGTTCCAAGAGTTAACACTCAATAGTGCTCCATATGTATTAGAGAAAAGCTAATGAATCCCCGTGAATGCCTCAAAAGAGGCCCTAATCAAAAGACATATCAACCACATGCCTCTTACCTGAGATTGTCATTGACTAAAGTCCGCATTCAGCTCCTATTTATGCTCAAACTTAACAACAAGAACATGCTCTAATACCATCCATGTAAAGAGAATGGGAGAGAGAGATGAGGCCACAAAGAGCTCATTGTTCTCACTTTCTTATCTTTATTCAAGTACACACACTCAGACGGACTGAGTAACCTAACACAACTAGGTCTAAGGGACCAAAATCATACTGGTCTACTAACTATTGTTGAATAAGTCATGATGTGAATTATTCAATGATGCATGTAACCTGACACAACTAGGTCTAAGTGACCAAAACCATACTAATCTACTAACTATAGCTAAGTCATGACTTGACTTATTCAATGACACACACATGTTAGGGATAGCTACACACATTATAGCTGTCATGTTAGGTCAGCAGCTTGAGCTTGAAGTCTCAACAAAATGGAGGTAGACTTATCATGATCAGCAATGTCTTTAGTGTCATAATTAGATTGTATGATGTTGTCACAAGAATTGGCATGACCAAAGTAAGAATAAATATATAGGTACAATGTATTGTTTAAAGGACTCGTAAGAATTCATGCGGAAGCAAAATATGTTAGATTATTACATGGCTGAGATAACTGAGTTTTCACCACCAAAGGAGTCTTCTAAGGCATTAGTTGTGTATAAAACATCCTTTAGACCTCCATCTCAAGATTCACCATCTAAGGTTAATGATGTGAAATCTATAGGAGTGGATAATATGATGTGTCATGTACCCATGATTGATGAGATCTATTAAGATACCAATTATCAAGCTTAATAGGGTTCATATAGCTTATGTGTGCAATTCTGAAATTGAAACAACACCTTTTGAAGTGGCACCCAATAATTCTTTATTATTGGGTAGTTAATTACAAGATGTTGGTGTTGAGAAATTACAAAAAGTTATTTAAAAATACTCTCATGTGTCTATCTAGAGCTCAAGGAAGTTACTCTTGAATATATGTGTGCATCACGTGGGTTCAAAATAAGGCATTTTTAAAAAACAAATTTTTTTCATTTTTTACATACAAAAGGGTGTAATATAAAAAGGTTAGGCATTAGCTCCTAGGAATTTGAGAACCTTGTATGGCCCACAATACCTTAGACTCAAATTTTTGAACTTTCCTAATGACATAGAACTCTTATTTGAGGATATAGAGATGAAAACCATGTGTCCCTCTTGGAAGATACGCTCTAGCCGTCCTAGATTAACATAAGGTTTCTTGCGGTCTTTGGTAGCTTGGATGTATTGTTTCATAATTTTGACCTAATCATCCATGTCTTCCAACATTTTCTTTTAGAAGCCTCAATCTTTAGGGTTGGATCACAAAAATTGAGTGGTGTTAAACAATCTTGCCCATACAATGCCTAAAATGGAGTCATTTGAATACTCTGGTGATATGACGCATTGTAGGAAAATTCTAATAAGGGAAAATATTATATCCACCTTATCGGTTCTCTCAAACAATAATCTCTAAGTATATCTTCAATGACCTCATTAACCCACTCTGTTTGGCCATCACTTTGGGGATGGTAAGTTGTGTTGGGTTCAAATTACTTCAAATAGGCTTCTCAAAAATTGGATGTAAACAGAGAGTCACGATCACTAATGATCCATTTAGGCAATCCACAAAGCCTAAAGATTTCTTTCACAAACAATCGTGTAATATCTGAAGCTTTGTAGTTGGTCTTGACTTGGATAAGATGAGTGACCTTTGTCACCATATCCACAATCACCATGATTGAATTATACCCTTCTTAAATAGAAGGTAAGCCAACTATGAAATCCATACTCATGAACTCCCATTTCATCTATGGAATGTCAAGTGATTGGAGCTTGCCGGGCATTTTGACATGCTCAACTTTAACCCACTAGAAACTTAGGCATTCAGTAACATATCTGAGTACATCATGCTTCAATCTTTTCCAGTAGTAATTTTTCGTGACTGCATTAAGAGTCTTTGCATAGCTAGGGTGTCCTAAGAATGGGGAGTCATGGGCTTTCCATAATATCTTCTTTTTTAGCACTTGATTGAGAAAAATGCAAAGCCTTGTCCTAAAAAAGACAAGTCCATCATCGATAGTGAAATTTTCGTATTTGACTTGGAGCTTAAGATCAATGTCCTTAACTAGGATTTCTCTTAGCATTAGCTAATACTTAGGATCCTTGTGTGCCTTTTCTTTGGCTAGCTCAATGACTGGATTGCTAGGAACACAATATTAGTGAGTTTGGGAATCTCTCAATTCCCATTTCTTGAATACTAAAAAGGTGGCACCCGGATAACATGTCCATAAGTTTCTCAAAACCATATGATTTGACCTATCATTGGAAAGCGCTTGAAAAATAGAATCTATTGAGCTATAGAGCGCTCGATTTGGAGTTATAGTATTCAAGTTATGACAAATCTAAAGATTTGACCACGTGTCCCAAACTTATGGGAAATTCCCATATTCCCCAATATGGTGTTTGGGCATTGATATCAGAAAATCTTTACAACTTAATGCATTAGCAATCACATTCTCTTTTCCATGTCTAAACTTGATTTCAAAATCAAATTCTTGCAAGACTTCAATCCACCGATGCTACCTCATATTGAGGTCTTTTTGAGGGAGTAAAGATCCATTTGAGACTTTTGTAATCAGTGATCAATGTTAACTTGCTTCCAAGTAGATAGTGTCGCCACAATTTGAGAGCATGGATCACAGCTAATAGCTTGATGAGATCATGGGTGGCATAATTACTCTCCTAGATTTTCAACTTCCTTGAGGAATAGGCTATTGGATGACCTTGCTGCATAAGCACACAACCTAGTGCAAGAGAACTTGTGTTTGTTACGACCTCAAACTCTTGACTTAGGTCAGGTAGCTTTAAAATGGGTGTTGTTACCAAACTTGAGTTGCTCAAAACTAGCTTTCTCAATGGGCATCCACACAATATCAATTTGCTTTTCAATAAATTAGTGAGAGGTATAGCTATTAGGGCGTAATTTTTGAAAAACATTCTAAACCATCCAAACAACCCTTAAAAACTTCTCACTTCCTTAACTGTCCTTGGTGGTTGACACTCTTGAATATCTCTAACTTTGGGTGAGTCTATAGAGATTCCTTCAGCACATACTATGAATCTAAGATATTCCATTTGTCTTTTGAAAAAGGCACACTTCTTTTTCTTTGCATAAAGCTTCTGCGTTCTCATTGTGTCCAACTCAATGTGCAATTGCAACTCATGGTCTTCGTCTCTCTTGGAGTATGTTAGGATGTTATCAAAGAACATTAGGACAAACTCATCAAGATAAGGTCCAAAAATGTCATACATTAATCTGTTACATGTAGCAGGGGCATTAATTAGACGAGACCAAAAGAAATTACAAGAAATTCAAAATGATCGTATGTGGTATTGAAGGCAGTTTTGGGGATATCTTCTTCCTTGATCCTTATTTGGTAATAACTATATCCAAGATCAATCTTGGAAAAGCTTTTTTCCCTTGCAACCTATCAAGTAGCTTGGGATTGGATACTTATTCTTGATTGTAACTAGTTTAGTCCTTGGTAATCAATGCAAAGGTGGAGAGTTCCATCCTTTTTCTTTTAAAATAGTACTAGGGCTCTCCATGAAAAATTATTGGGTCTAATGTATCCTTGATCCAGTAACTACTTGAGTTGCTCTTTCAGCTCAATTGCTTCAAGGATAGATATTTTTTACAGAATCTTAGTGATTGGAGTGACTCCTAGTTCAAGTCTGATCTCGTGATCGACTTCTCTTCAAGGAGGTAATTCAGTCAACTCTTCTAGGAAGATGTCATCATATTCCTTCAACAAATATGGCTCTCCCTCATCTTGATTATTTTTCTCAGTCTTATTTAATTTTATGAGATACACAGGTAATCCTTTTCTTATGCGAGATGATTTGGATAGTTGAACCTTGGTTTTTCCTACCTGACCTTGGGTCATCACTTTTTCCCCCTTAAGGTTTTGAAAAGTCACCTAGCCTTTTCTACCCTGAATATATGCGTCATTGGGGATTAGTGAGTCTATACCCAATAGACACTTGTAGGCCCCTAAATTCATGATCCTAAATCCTATTTCATGGCGATTTCTTCCTAAGCTAAATGACATGGAAAGTTCCAAAAGCAACCTAAATGTACGTATTGTGTCTATACCTAATTTCTTGGCACACTTTGGTGACGTGAACGAGTGTGTGCTTCCATAATCAATTAGAATTTTAAAGGACTTACCTTGATATTCTGCTAGTGTTTGAATCACCGAAAACTGGCTATTTGGACCTTTCTTATGGAGGGTGGTGTGAACTAATGCCCTCTCTATACCCGCTTCCATAGTTAGGTTTCCCTCTTATTCAAGCTCTTTAAGGATTACAACAAATACTTTTTCTTTTGCAATTGAAGCTTGGTTGTAACCTCTATATTGTCCACGACGACAAATTTGGTCAAGCTTTGGGCACTGCCTTTCAAAGTGGCTTGGCTCATTACAATGAAAACACCTAAGTACTCCTAAATTAATTCCTGTAGGTATGAATTTTTTGACTGCATTTGTTTTGGCCCTCTTTCTTTGACCAGATGGGTGAGTGAGAAGCTCTCACACTTTTCTATGTTCTCCTAAACTCTTAAGAGAGTGGCATCGAGATTTTTTTGGAAATGCCCATAATATAGAAAGTTAAAAACACTAGTCTTTCTTATTTTCTTTTTCTTTTTTTCTTCTTCTTTTGCACTATAATAATTTGCCTTTGGAATGCTTTTCTCGCATGCTAATTCCCATGAGTACATGCCAATGCAACAAGTGCTAAGATTTAGAGCACTAGGCTCCATCACTCTCAAAAATGATCTCTTTTTTCTCTTCAATCCTCTGTTTGATGAAGACTCTGGGATGTTACTATATGTATATCCTCTACATCACGTGCGTTCAAGACCTATTTATAAATATCCTTATTTGTGAATATTTTTTGAATAAAACATAACCCTTTTCTATTCAATATGTAAATAACCCCTTTATATTATACCCTTCTGTATGTAAAAAATGTATAAAATTGTATTTTAAAAATACATAATTTTGAACCCATTTGATGTACACATATATTCATAAGTAACTTACCCAAGGATGAAGAAGCATGCCCATTAAACCCCCAACTTGAATGAACCGGTCTTTCAGCTTCTATGGAAGCAAGCCCTCAACTTGTCTAAAGCATACCCTTTAAGAAGAGGGTCTAAATAGCCCCCTTAGTGGTGAAGATCAAACTTCCTACCACCTTCCTATACATCATGGGATCCTCCAATATACCTGCATTAACACTTAACTTCAAATATTGATCCAATGTCATTGAGATTGGCTTACAGTCATCCATGCCATACTTTGTCAACATATCCAAGATGTATGGCCTTTGTCAGAGCCATATCCCCTTACCTATTCTTATCACCTTAATGCTAAGAAAGTACTTTAGCTCTCCCAAATCTTTCATGTCAAAAATCTACTTGAGAAGATTCTTCATATGGTCCACCTCTTGCACATTATCACCCCCAAAAATCAAATAATCCACATATAAGGTAATCACAACAATGCCCCAATCAATCTGACATCCATAAAGTAAGTGATCTATATGTTTAACATGAGAACCTATAGAGACAAAATACTATGCTATATTGTTATGCCATGCTCTTGGTGCATGTTTTAGTCCATACAATGATTTTTCATAGCCTACACACATAATCGGGTGAACCATGCTCTCATAACTCTATGCTTGCTCCATCTACACTTATTTTTGCAACTCACAATGCATGAATGCATTCTTTAGATCCATTTGGTGAAAAATCCAACCTTGTGGTATAACCATGATGACTCTTACAATGGCCATCTTTACCATTGGAGAAAATGTATTCTCATAATCAATTCCATAAAGTCTATGCATAACCTTTAATAAATAGTCTCACTTTATATGTTTTAGAATTCCATTTGTATTACATTTTACTTTGTAAACCCATGTGCAGCCTATAACTTTTTTCACTTAGGAAATGGTACCCATTCCCAAGTTTGATTTATATCCAATGTAGCCATTTCTTAATCCATGGATTTCTCCGAATGCACATGACCAATAGCTTCCTCAAAAAAAGTGGACTCAATTGACATTATAATCATCATGATATATGAAAAACATAACCATCATATATCAACCTATTTATATAATATATTATTATCATTGACCTACATACTGGTGGAGCACTTTGTGATCCCTTTATATCAGTCTTGGTTTTCTTTACACTAGGTGTACAAATAACCATGATACCAAATTCCTTGTAAATAAGCTAGTCTGAGCTATCAAACTCACCATCTACATGTGAATAGCTTGCAGAAACATCTGACACATCAAGTGAATCAACCGCCTTTTCTTCTTCCTCATGTGATGCATTTTTGCACTCATAGGAGTGCTATTTGCACCCAACTTTTCACTCCATGGTCCTTCAATAGACCTATTGGTTAATGACTCTTTTGTCCCACTCAATGTCTCTGAAGACTATGGACCCACATTTTTTGCAATCACCTTTTCTTTTATATCATCTACAACAATATGTTTTCCAATAGCATATACCAATTGCTCATCTCATCAAACTTAACATCTCTACTCGCCTGTGACTTGTGAGTTACTAGATTGTAATACATGTGATGCTTTTGCTCAAAGAAATAACAAACAAATACATAGTTTTCAACTTTCATATCCAACATCTTGGTTAGCTCCTTAGGAACATGTACATAGACAATGCATCCAAACACTAACATACTTGTGACAAATACGGCTTCACACCACTAATTAATAAGGCATGTTCTTTTTAGCCACCATCAAGGCTTGTACAATTTCTACAATGTGTCCATTCTTCCTTTTAGCAACACCATTGTGTTGCAGAGTATTCTTGTATATAAATTGCCTCTAAATTTGATGTTGTTTCAAAAAAGTAATAAATTTATTGGAGATGTATTATCCCCCTCCATGTAACCTCGAGAACTTGATCAGCACATCTGTTTGGTTCTCAACCAGTTTTTAAAATCTTGAAAGTGAAAAAACATCTCACTTTTCTCCTTTATGCAATAAATTCTCCATGTAACCTCAGGGCACTTGATTGGCACATCTATTTGTTTCTCAACTAGTTTTTAAAATCTTGAAAGTGAGAAAACATCTCAATTTTCTCCTTTATGCAGTACACATATACTTTCCTTGTATGATCATTAATAAGAGCTACATAATACTTACATCTAATCATTGATGCTTTTTTTGTAAGATTGCACACATCCGAATATACAACATGAAGTAAATTTCTACTTATATGTTTATCATGAGAAAATTCATATGTTGTCTATTTTCCAAGTTGTCATGCTTCATAGAATTTATGCATACAATCACTTTGAGCTTAGGCAAGCCTATCAGAGTTTCATGTGATTGCATATTCCTCAAGCACTACATATTTACGTGGCGAATATATTTATGCAAGAATGTCGTATCAACCATAACTCTTGTACCTTGTGCAAACATATTTCCCACAGTATCCTTGCCTTTTGCAACTAGTTTACATCCATTCTTGAAACCTTGTACAAAGAAGCCATTCTGATTGAGCTTTATTTGCTATCCCTACTCAATCACTTACCTAATAAAAACCACATTCTTTGTGATGTTAGGAACATACAACACATCAACCAAACGCTTAACTTCTCCATCCAACGTAGATAATGGAAACTCCTAGCATGAGTAATAAGATGCATTGCATTGTTAGCTATTTCCATAAAACCAAGCATGTCAAGATTTCTCATTTCTCTAGACCATTATCCATGAGTTGTTATATGATTAGAGGTACTTGAGTCCACATATCATACTTTATCAATCATTACTATTGTGATGCATCTATATTTACTACATTTATCATGTGGTACATATAATAAACAACTTCTCATTATCAACTTGATTACCAATAGATGCATAATTGTTATTTTGTCTTCTCCCATTTTTTTTTCCATCTCTTTTTTTTTGGACAATCTTATAAAACATGATCTTTTTTACCACAATTATAGCATTGTTTTTTATCATAACGTACATTCTATATCTGCCACCTTCTCAATGGCTCTCCTTGCCTCAAGAAGACAGATCTCTGCACCTATATGTGACTACTCCTATGAGTCATGAGATTGCCCTTGATTTTGCCCATAAACGGCCACCTTCATAGCCTCTATCACCATGACCTCTACTCTACTTGTGTTAGAGTAGATCATATAATCTACACTATTCTTACTTTATGATAAAGATGCAACAAGATCTGTTATTTTTTCTTCCAATATTAATATAGATATTAGATTTGAAAAATCAAGAATGGTGTCTCTTGTATTGATGGAGGTTCAGAACTACTTTTACTCCTTGCCTAAAGCCACCCAAACATGCATCCACTATATCATCATCATCAACTTTCTTTAATAGATTGAAGAGCTTCAACAATACTCTGCAATGGATAGTCATTAATAGACACATTACGACAATTGACATTGTTTAACTCAAACATCAACTATAACCTTTTAGCTTTGATATTTGAACCAAATAGTAGGGCTAACTACAGCCTATATATGCCCAATCATATTATCTCAAACATTGATGGAAAGTGATAAATAACTTTTTTAGCACCTTGGTTCCCTTTCTTAAATATCTTTACCCATGTAAGTAAATTGGTCAATTTAAACTTCCAAGCATGTAAGTTATACTTGTCAAGCTTGTCATTGATAATTTGAGTAAATCCCTTAGACATTGTGTAACAAAAACCAAAAATATACTTTTATCAATGACTGCTAATTTAGGTAAATTATCACATGTATTGAACTCAAGACATAAGCATGCCTTGAGAAACGCCTATAATGTTTGACAATATTCAAATATTATCTAGTATTCCAGATATAGAGAGAGGGAGATAGAGATATAGACATATGAGAGGCACAGAGAGCCAATCCTTTCTACAGTCTTCTTCTATCATATTTTTCATTCTTTTTTAACTTACACACATAACCAAGTAGGACCTAAGTCTACATAACAGTGTGAAAGATACTTAGTCACTAAATGACTAGTACAGCTAGTTTTGATTGACATTATTATGACACACCTACCATCTAGTTAACCTACTATTGAAGAGAGAGTGTATATTTACTAAGCATGACTCTTCACACTCCCCCTCCACCTCAAGTCACAACATGTATCCCAAGTAGTAATCTAAAGTGAGGAAACTTATCCCTACCAAGTGATTAAGTAAAGATGTCAGCTACTTTGTCTTCTATCTTCACATGGATAATATCTATCTTGTTTCTAAGTATCATTTCTATGATGAAATGGTAATGCACTTCTATGTATTTTGATTTAGCATGATAAATAAGATTACTTACTAGAAACACACTACTCATGTTATCAGAATACAACTTGGCTGGTTTATCCACATGTGTTGCTAAGTCATTTGACATCTTAACCAGCCATATAACTTCACATACAACTAAGGTTGCACCTCTGTATTTTGCTCAATACTCTAGAGAGCCACACTAGGTTGCTTTATACTGCTCTAGCTAATCATGTTGTTGCCAAGACCAAATACATATCCACTTGTCGATCTTCTATCATATGCACATCTAGCCCAATCTGCATCATTGTGTCTTGTAAGCTCATAAGGATTACTATACTCATAAAAGAGCCCATAATATAGTGTAGCCTTCACATACCTCATAATCCTGCTTATATTCTCCTTGGCCTTTGCATGAACTGACTAATCAACTTGGCTGAATAACTAAGATCAGGTTGAGTGGATAAGATAAATCAAGCTACCAACCATCTGTCTATATCTCATTTCCTATGTATTAATTGTCAACTTGACATTTTGCTTTAGTGGAGTATCCATGGGCTTGCACTCCAATGTACCATAATTTTTTAGCATATTATGTGCATACTGCTTTTGTAAGATCCATATTCCTTGAGGTATCCGTATGACCTCAATACTAAGGAAAAATTTCAGCTCCCCAAAATCTTTTATCAGAAACTCTTCCCATAGCATATATTTGATCTCATCAATGCTTGGTGTGTCATTACCTATAATGACCAAGTCATCTACATACATCACCAAATTCACATAGCCATTCTTTGTCTTCTTACTAAATAGGCTATCATCAGCTTTACCCATTTGAAATCCAAGATTTTGCAAGAATGTTTGCATTTCATACCCATGGTGCTTGTTTCAGTCCATACAATGCTTTCTTCAATCTACAAATATAAGATGTATATTCAACATGTACATATTCTTTTGGCTTATCCATATAGACTTCTTTAATCAAATCACCATTCAAGAAAGCATTCTTTATGTTCATCTGATATAGATTTCAACCTTTGGATGCAACTACTACACTGACAGTCCATACAATTGCCATCTTTGCAATAGGACTAAAAGTCTAGTCTATACTATTGAGCATAACCCTTAACAATTAACCCAGCTTTGTATCCCTCAAGTGAGCCATTTGATTTACGTTTGAATTTGTAAATACACTTTCATCCAATAGACATCTTGCCTTTAGGCAGTTTTTTAACTAAATCACAAGTTCCATTTTTCAACAAGGCATCATACTCTTCATCCATTTCTTTACACCGCTTCTCATCCTTAACTACTTCTGCAAATGACGTGGGTTCTTTCTACTTCATTACTTCTATCATATATGCATAGTGTTTTAATTAGCTGAGCACCCACTATAAGTAAATCTATCAATAGGTTTTCTTTCTTTCTGCAATCTTTGTATAGCTAAGGTGCACTATGTGATTCCACTCTCTCATGAGGTGGTACACACACTTGCTTAACATTAAGGATAAGAACTGCAAGTATTCCAAACTCAGTATTCGAACTATCAGCGGAAGCATACCCTAATGTCAATGGACCTGTAACATCATCAAGTGCCTTCCCTTTGCCTTTATCCATGTCCCATCTCCCCCTCATTTACATATCAGTGTCAATGGAATGAGATCCATGACTACGTAATCTACCTGTCCAAGGACTCACACTAGTAGATACATCATGTGTAGACCCACTAGTAGTGGTAGCATCCTACATTCCATTTTCAGCATCATATATACTTTGTGAAGGTTCTTCATGAACCTACACATGCATGGCACCATACCGGGATGCTAGCTCATCAAATACTACGTCCTAATTGATCAAAGTCTCATGAGTAGACGAAACATAGCACTTATAAGACTTCTATTCCTATGAGTAACCAATAAAGATAGCCTTTACTACTTTTGGATCAAGCTTCTTCTGTTTCTCATTAGGTACGTGGACATATGGAATGACAACAAATACTTTCAAGTGCCTAATGTTAGGCTTATATCCATAAAGCTACTCATATGGTGTCTTCTCATGTATACCAACTGTAAGTGTCCAATTCATGACATAAACAACACTTAGAACTACTTTGAGCTAGTAAGAAAGATGCATATCTTCTCATTTAGCATTGCCCTGGTTGCTTCCATAATCACCATGTTTTTCCATTCAGCCACTCCATTTTGTTGTGGAGTATAACTACATGTCAATTGTTCCTGATCCCATGCTTACTCAAGTACCTGTCAAACTCTTTTGACACATTCATCACCGCCATCACACTATAGGCATAAGATATAACTCTTGAACTCTCTCTTTGCATGATATTTGAAATCTAGAAAGGTATCCACAACCTCATCTTTATGTTTTAGAATGTATATTCAATTATACCTATTAAAATCATCCACAAAAATCACATAATATCTAGACCCTCCAAGAGATATAGTATGTGCAGGTCCCCATACATCTGAATGAATAAGTAAATGGAAAGTGGGCTTGTTTGCCAAATTGAAAAATTGAATATATGTGTCCCAAATCAATTTATTTGAACTTTGTCAACCCTGAAACAATATCCTTTTGTTGCATCTTTTTCATCCTCTGAAAATTTATGTGTCCCATGCATATATGCCAAATATCAATGACTTGGACACTTGCATCATCATGAGTTGTTTACATTGTAGCTTTCACCTCACAAATATTTGCATTGAATGTAAACATTCTACCATGTCTTTTTCCCTTTGCAATCAACTTGCAGTCTTTGCCATATTCCTTAATAAAACAACCATCTTTCACTACAAAATATAGACCTTATAGCGACGTTTAAAGCGACGAAAATACAAACAACAAAATTTGCCCCCGTCGTCGCAAAAAGCGTCGTTATTGACGACGCCATAGAATCGTCGCTATATGCGTCGCTATATGCGTCGCATATAGCGACTCATATAGCGACGGTTGCAGACAATTTGCGACGCTGATAGCAATGCCAATAGCGACGCGAGCAGTAAATTTGCAACGCAAATAGCGACGGTAACAAAGAAAAAAAAATTTGTGGCAGAGTACTGTGTGCTGTATGAGAGCCATACAAAATAGTATCTACACTGCTGCATACAAAGCATTTGCAAACAAAAAGAATGTATACTGAAATCATAAAACTAATACATGAAATAAATACATGATCGCATAAAATGCGATTGGTACAATCATGAAACGATATCACTAATACATAGAAAATGTCTACATAGATCAGGCGACTAAAAACTAAAGGTGTGTGAGCTCTAAGGATCCAAGGGCGAGCTACAAATCCTCGTCCCCCGAAAGCTTGTCCCACTGCAAAGGAGCATCAAACGGATTCTGCAGAAAAAGAAATAACATATCAATCCACTATACAATAATGCATTCAAATATCTCATGGTAACTACGGACAAGAAAGATGAGTGACTTACAGGGCCGCCACGTCTATACAATCGATCGATCAATGCCCTGAAACCGTGCCTCTCTGCATATCGAGTCTCAAGGCCTTGCGGATCGCGATTTGTAACGGAGTGCTGCAAAGAAAAAAAAATGCTAACTGTTAGAAATATGATTGTCAGTACAAAGAATATCTCAAAAAAACAAATAAGCAAAACAAAAGAGAAACTTACAAAGTCCTCCAAATATGTCCTGTGGCCGCCACTCCCAAGATGATGCACCGATCCGGCCTCGATTCGTGCCCTCGCCGCCTCCCGCCTGACTCCAACGTCCTGGTGAATTTGTAGCCTCCTCCCTCAGTCGGCGCCAGTCATCTGCATCTAACCACTCGGGCTTTGGAGCCCCATTCTTGCATGCGTCGGATCGTCTATGTGACATGTATGCACGCATGCAATCCATCATCCAGTCCCTAGAGAATCTATCTACTGCGGCTGGCACCGGGAACTCCTCGTGCAAGGATGCTACTATGTAGTCCTTGCTCCCCTCCGGTATGTTCCTCCAATGATCCAGGACGTTGTGCCAAAAAACTTGTTGGCACAACTCCCACATGCGAGCCATCACCCTCCTCCCCTCATCATTCATGATGATGGCTCCTGACCTACTATCCACTAGGTATCCATAACCCCTAGGAGTCTTCCTAAGATGGGCCCTCTCCCATCTCCGTCCATGCTCCTGGGCATATCCAGGAGATCCCTGTACATCCAGTGTACCGACGGGGGTACCCTTTTTCGGAGTGCCACTCAAAGGGGTGCCACCAAAAGGTGTGCCATCTACTGACGGCTGCGCAAAAGCCTGAGTAACTGGAGTGGACATCCCCATAGGTGTGACAAATCCTGGAGGTGACGCAACTCCAGCTGAACGACGAGACGAAGACACCACGTCCGTGTCTCCACAGCAGCACCCCCCTGATCCTCCTGCAGTCGTAGTCCCTCCCTCTGGCCCAAGTCGCAAGCGTCGAGATCGTCTACTCGAAGCTGAAGCATCTAATCGCGCTGAAGCTGATCTAGCAGAGTGCCCTGACGAAGAACGAGACAGCTCTTGGTCTGCCATCTCTCTGAATCTCGCGAGCTGATCTGGAGACATGCGTGCCATCATGTCCTGAAACTCCTCATTACTCATCCCTCGACTCATCTTGAAAATGTCGATACTTGCACAGATAAAAAATGATGTTAGAATAATCAATTTAAACTATACAAAGCACATTAATATAAATCATTTTTGAAAAATCTCTCTTAAAATGCATATCTTGTCTACCTTTATGGAAGATCTAAACAACGAATTGAGTAATAAAATTCTCCAAGAATGAAGTATTCTATGGTCCCATGTTAATCTCCTGACACAACTCTGCATACACTGGAAGGTCAATAGACATGTCACCACAAAAGAACGAGTCTGCCTTGTTCTCAAAAAATTCTACGACTTCTGTATTTCCATCATTGTTAGCCGATGTGGGCTCCAAGCTTGCCGTGGCCTCCACCCCTTGTAATATCGACCTCTCTATTTGCATATTTTCTTCATCTATGCCTAGAACATTGCTTTGATCATATACTCTCGCACCTCGAGGAGTTGAAGGTATAACATACCACCATTGAGGTTGTCGAGGGTTTGGATGGCAGGTATTTCTCAAAGAGACAGACCGTCTTAACTGCTCCCCGCCTTGCGGATTCAATAGAGGATGTCTTAATCTCTTTCTGTGAGATCCATTGCACCAAAGTCGACAACTTGTAAATGGCCCCGCGAATTTCTGCAGTTAGGTATCCTGTGATTGCGATCGGCAGGACAAACTGCCACAAATGAGAAAGCATTAAGAATAATGGTCACTTTTCAAATTTTAAAATGTCCACGCTAATTAAAATCCATTCTGTTCACAAACCTGACATATCTTATGCAAATCATGGGATTTTAGCCTAGACATTTGGTCATCTTTAGAAAATGCAGACCTGAGAGAACGCATCATACCCGTCGGAGTACGGATAGACTTGATTACTTGCTTCACAATGTGCTCTTCTTTGGTAGACCAAACCCAAGGAGCGTGAGGAAGCTGCACTCCCCCTTCAGCACTGGACTCCGGCCAAAGTGCCTCCATCTTACCTACCTCCTTTAAATCCATTCGTGACCCTATAGTGTCTCTCTTTCCTGTGATGTGGTTCCATAGCAAGCTGCCCACATTCTTGAAAATATGCATGGGATCCAACAAGTGGTTGACCTGTAAGTGGGTCCAATATGATCCAATATCTTGCACCGTGACCCCCTTCTCCCACAAAATCTTAAGCTCATCGACTAATGGACGAAGATACACGTCCATATTTTTTACTTTGTAGCGGCCCAGGACGAGCAAGCTAAGGATGAGATGTCCTTTCTTTGTAAAAAGCCATGGAGGGATGTTGTAGTTGACAAGCAATATAGGCCACACACTGTAAGAAGTCGAGCGCAGACCGAATGGGTTCACACCATCCATGGCGAGACTGAGCCAAAGATTCCTTGGCTCTCGCGCAAAGCCTAGGAAGGTAAAGTCAATGTGGCTCCATGCGCGCGAATCTATTGATATTCGTTGAACTCCATCCGTGGACCTATTCTGCACATGCCACGTTGTCAAGCTTGCCATGGCAGACGTGCGAAACATGTGGTTTATGCGGGGGATGAGCGGAAAGTGTCTAAGAACTTTTTGAGGGATGGTTTGCCCTTGCAAGTCCTGTTAATACCTGTGAGCACCACACTTTGGACATGTCTCCATAGTCTCGTATTCATCTCGAAACAATATGCAGTCCTTGATACATGCATAGATGTTATTGTAGTCCATGCCAAGCTTCCATAAAACATGTCGTGCATCATCACGAGACTCAGGCATGGTATTTGCAGGTGGCAATATATGATATTTCAATAAGCTGAAAAAAATCATAAAACACTTTGAAAAAACACAAATGTTTGCAATAATACTGTTTAAAAAAAAATCAATGAAGCCTGTGTGCAAGGTACCTGAATAACTCAGTCACACTCGTATCGCTCCAACTGTATTTTGCTTGCACACTTAAAAGTGCAAGCAATGTCTTCAACTGAGATACTCGGCACCCATCATATAATGGTATGGATGCTTCCTCTCTAAGCGGGTCAGATGTCTCAACATCCATGGGAATCAATGCATCGATCATTGCCTCCATCTTAGGCTCCAAGATTGTAGGCAGGTCGGGAAGGTTGTTTGTCTCCTCTGGCATTGACGGTATAGATGGGCCTTGCGAGTGGTCGATTGGCTCCTGCAATCCATCCATCGCACGTCCACGAACTCTTCTAATTGGCCGCAAAGGGTGTACTCCCCCTTGGGTCGAGACATCACCCCCCTGGATAGAAAATTTGCCAACAAGACCCAATCTTATTGTGTATGGTTTTCAATTAGCTTGAGAGTACAATGCATGAAAAATGCTAACTTCAAATTACCATTTGCTGAAAATCTGCAATCGCCTGATCAATGATCTCAGATTGAAACTCGCCAAATCATCGTACGTGTTCTATAGACAATCGGTGTTTTCGTCTAATTGCCAACTTGCATTGAGAGCAAGGACATGGGACACGCTGATTAAGATACGTCTCGTGGTCTTGAACAATAAGACCTTCTTCGTTTGCCATCTTATCTACATTACAGCAAACGAGGCTTAAATGGATAGCTTTATGGAGATGTACGTCAAGTTGCAAGTTGACCATAAATCTTGCATTGTATATAGTAGTTGAGAGATTTTCCGATGTTATATCTCGGCCTTGTATCATGCTCAAGGATTTGTTTATCCCGATAGATAATTATTTGTTATATCTCGGCTTTGAGTATAAGTAATCCATTTTAAAATTAATGAACTCCACGTATGAAATTTTATAACTATAGTAATAAAATTTATTTCAATCAATTCTACTCATAGTCATAAGGCCTGAGAGAAATTATCCTATACTCAATTTAAGGGTTTCTTCTATAATAATACTTTTGGGTTCATTTTGATGAAGTACCTTAATGACCATTAGCTACGGTATCATTTTCTTTTAGTCCTTCCGTTGACTAGTTGGCATGATTTCTAATTTGTGATGCCTATAAAGTTAATACAAAAACAATGAGTTATGCATATCACAATTTGATCCCTTACTTGGACTTCATGAAGGAATTGACCATTTTTAAGCCATCTTAAAGAGTTACCAATGTACGTGGCCCATGGCAAAGCACATTGCATACCATTATCAGTAAGTCTATTATCTTAAATTTCCTTCCCCTCCCTCTCCCTCTCTTTCTCTCCCTCTCTCTCCCTCTCCCTCTCTTTCTCTCTTTCTCTCACCCTCTCCCTCTCCCTCTCGTTCTCTTTCTCTCCCTCTCTCATTTCCTTCCCCTCCCTCTCCCTCTCCCTCTCTTTCTCTTTTTCTCCCTCTCCCTCTCTATCTCTCTTTCTCTCTCATTTCCTAAACAAGCAACAAATAAAGTGATTTAAACATCCTCCAATCAAAAGGGAGAGGGAGAGATACAATGCACTCTCCCTCTCTTTCTCTTTCTATCCCTCTCTCATTTCCTTCCCCTCCCTCTCCCTCTCCCTCTCGCTCTCTTTCTCTCTCATTTCCTCTCCTAAACAAGCAAAAAATAAAGTGATTTAAACATTAAACAAGCAAAAGGGAGAGGGAGAGAGAGAATGCACTCTCCCTCCTTCTCCCTCTCTTTCTCTTTCTCTCCCTCTCCCTCTCCCTCTCCCTCTCCCTCTCTTACTCTCTCATTTCCTTCCCCTCCCTCTCCCTCTCTCCTAAAAAAGCAAAAAAGAAAGTGATTCAAACAACAAACAACCAAACCCGTCGTGAGAGAGAGAATGCACACTCTCTCTCTCACCCTCTCCCTCTCCCTCTCATTCTCTTTCTCTCCCTCTCTCATTTCCTTCCCCTCCCTCTCCCTCTCCCTCTCCCTCTCTTTCTCTTTTTCTCCCTCTCCCTCTCTATCTCTCTTTCTCTCTCATTTCCTAAACAAGCAAAAAATAAAGTGATTTAAACATCCTCCAAGCAAAAGGGAGAGGGAGAGATACAATGCACTCTCCCTCTCTTTCTCTTTCTATCCCTCTCTCATTTCCTTCCCCTCCCTCTCCCTCTCCCTCTCTTTCTCTCTCATTTCCTCTCCTAAACAAGCAAAAAATAAAGTGATTTAAACATTAAACAAGCAAAAGGGAGAGGGAGAGAGAGAATGCACTCTCCCTCCTTCTCCCTCTCTTTCTCTTTCTCTCCCTCTCTCATTTCCTCCCCCTCCCTCTCCCTCTCCCTCTATTTCTCTTTCTCTTTCTCTTTCTCTCCCTCTCCCTCTCCCTCTCTTTCTCTCTTACTCTCTCGTTTCCTCTCCTAAACAAGCAAAAAAGAAAGTAATTTAAACATTAAACAAGCAAAAGGGAGAGAGAGAGAGAGAGAGAGAATGTACTCTCCCTCTCTTTCTCTTTCTCTCCCTCTTTCTCTCCCTCTCTTTCTCTCCCTCTCTCTCCCTCTCCCTCTCATTCTCTTTCATTTTCTCTCCTACACAAGCAAAAGAGAACGATTTAAACCTTCAACAAGCAAAAGAAAGAGAGAGGGAGACTCACCAATGAGATATGGCGAGCGTGGGCGGCTTCTCTTTGCAACGAGGGCTCCTCCTCTCCTTTGCGAACAATGGCGGCGGCGGCGGCGGCAGCGGCAGCAAGTCTCTTCCTCTTCTTCTCTCACAAAGCCTTCGCTCTCTCCCTCGCTCTCGCTCTTAAAAGGCGAAACAAAAGAAATGAAAACGGCGCTCGGGTTTCGGCCGCGTTTTTTTTCCTACGGCGTCGCTATATAGCGAGGCAAATAGCGACGCCCATAGCGATGCCAATAGCGACGCCGATATCCGCCATCGCTAATCGGCGTCGCTAATTGCCCAATTCCTTGTAGTGTTTGTTAAACCATACCTACAGGTTTTATTCAACCATCTGACCAACAGATAACAAATTCTTCATGATTGATGGAACATGCAAGACATCATATAGTTTCTTCTTCTTGCCATTAGGCATAACCAATGAAAAAACTCATATATGAGTTATGCCATGTTGGGTGTCATTTCTAGTACATACATAACCATTTGTATCTTCTTTGATTTCATCAAACCACTTGCCATGTGGTGCCACATGATTTGATGCTCTTGAATCTATGTACCAAATGTCATATGATTTTTCTTATTTAATAGCCTTGCTCTATACATATGCCATTAACACCATATTGGGGAATATGGAAATTTCCATAAATTTGGGACACGTGGTCAAATCTTTAGATTTGTCATAATTTGAATATTATAACTCCAAATCGAGTGCTCTATATCTCAATAGATTCCATTTTCCAAGTGCTTCCCAATGATAGGTCACATCATATGGTTTTGATAAACTTATGGGCATGTTATCTAGGTGCCACGTTTTTAGTATTAAAAAAATGGGAATTGGGAGATTCCCAAATTCACTAATATTGTATTCATAGAAAATAACCTGTCACACCACTCTCATGCTTTGCATGATTGGATGAGGTATAGTGTCTTTGCTACTTACCTCTTTGATTTGCTTGCTTATTCTGCGACTCTTTAGCAATGTGGCCATATTTTTCATAGTAATGATAGTCCTTATTCTTGTTTTCATTATCATGCGTACTCTGTGATTGCCAAGATCCTCTATCTCGAGACTTGTGTAAAAGAGTGGGGATAGACAAGTAGGACATGAGTTAGCATGGGAATACCCAATTATACTGACAGGGTATATAAGGTGTTGAGAGACCCAATTAGGGCATCAATTATCAATAATCAAGTCTCTCTTTTGCCCTTCCTTCTAGCTTTCATGGCTTCCCTTCTCTTTCTCTCTCTTCTCTTTTCATCTCCTTCCTCTTTTTCTCTCCTCTTTGCAGTCTCTCCCTTCTCTCCTAGGTTTCCTTCATTACAGTTGGTATCAGAGCTTAGGTATTTGGACCTTTCTTTCTTCTCTTTCCTCACATCTAGTTATATTTTACAGAAATAACCCTAGTTCAGATAGGTACAACATAGACAGGAGCTGTAAGGAATAGTAATGGAGTACCACAAGGGGATGGTAGCTTTCTTGAAGACCGCACAAGCTATGGCAAGAGGCTTTGACAAATTGGAGGCAAGGGGATAAAAATGGCAATTTGTTTTCAATCCTTAGTCAAAATTAAGAGGTAAACCTATCAAGAAGGACTCATAGAAGTTACTGAGGGCTTTAGTCCCGATTACTTTTGAGAAAATGAATCTTCTTTCCTCCCTACAAGTTTTCTTTTGGCGTTTCCATGGAGTACGAAGTAAATATCTCTTAGACCTTGCTCCTCCCTTGTAAATGGGTGTTGCTATGCTTTTTCACACTTCATCCTAAATGTCTAGAGTACCCAAAAACTGTGGTGTGGTCCACAAAAAAAGGGTAAGGATTAGTGCAAGCTATGTTGTTTGTAGCACATTGCTTTACTTCTTTCCCTAGAATTGCCTCTTTTGAGCATGGTGAGGGAGCATATGGTTCTCGAGTTTAGTGCAATCCTGCAATGGTGCTACTAGCAAGGATGTTCTGAACTCAAGGATTTGGGACCATCCAATTTTCTTTCCAAGGTTGAGGCTAGGAGGATCTATGGCCCAATCACAAAAGCAGGGTTAAAAATCTAGTCATAGGCTAATGTTAGAGGGGTTTTTGTCCAAATGTCGTATCCATTGGGGATCCGAGAAGATAGAAGGAAGTAGAGGATAGGAGACGGAAGAGAAGAAAAAGAATAGAAAAGAGGTAAACACGATAAAGACAAAGCAAAATGAATCAAAACACTATGTATTCACAGAATCTAAAGTTCCTTGGCTCGCACTACTTAGAAACCATCTCCAAGCATTAGATATCCCTAGAGCTCCCTCTCATAGACCAAAAACGTGTATCAAACAACAACTTCTTGTCACAACTCGGAACCAAAATCTAATCCGTTGGCTTCGAAAGGGGGGTAAAAATTCAAGATACGTGCTCATGAATCTCCCAAATCACTCCTTCTTCTTCGAGTTTAGAGTGTTGTTTACTGCATATCAACTGTGATGGTGACTATATGTGATTTTGCCCATCTTTCTTTTTCATGAAAAATTTAAAATTGACTGAAAAAGAAACTTGATTTTTGCATGCCACCCTATTCTAGAAGTTTCCCTAGATTTTTAGGATATTTACAATAGATAATATCCAACATATAAAAAATAGGCTAAAATTGTCCAAAAATCTAGTATTTTTGGATCATCCATGCCACAGACACTAGCACTAATGACTCAGCTTACATTGACTCTCTAGATCAATAAGAAATTCAGATGATGATGCACTCCAAAGTTTTTCACACTATGTTCGCGTAATGGCACGATATCCACCCCTTGAGAACGTGCACATGCTCCATTATGTGCCACCAATGCACCACCCATATCAAAAACCCATAATGTCAACTTGCTGCTTATTATGCATATAAGAAAGCGTCCCCTTGGATCATATATCAAAATACTCAGCATCTACATAACTCTTGAACCACACCTAGTACCTCCTCTAGGGTCATAAGGCCTTGGGTGCGCATCATACACTAGAGGCTGTTGAATCTCCATATACATGTCACCAATACACCCATTAACAAATAGATAGTAGTTTGCCTACTCTTTCAATGTCAAGTGCATAGAAATCTGCTTATACTGGTAATTGTGTACTACATCAAACATAAATTGAGCCTTAGTTGCATCCAACACATTCTCACCATCACCAAAAATAGTGAAGCAATCCATACCTTGAAGCATCTTAGAGTTACCTTATCAAGGCCTCTAACAAAGCATTCAAAACATTTTCCAACTATGGAGCATTACATCTAACATCCTTTAAAGACATATCCTCAAGCTCATGCACTGTGTAAGAAATGATAGCTTTATCATGCAAATCATGTGCATCCAACAAGTCACTAATCTCTGATTGAGTCCTTGCATCAAGTAAAACATGATCTTCATAAACCACTTTAGATGCATTAAGAAAATTTGCAGATGCAATGGCTGACTCTTCCACTACAAGATCTTCTAAGGCATCTGTGGTGCTTGTTATCCTATTTTTGTTCTTGTCCAATCTCTTCCATAACATGCTCCGGAGTTGGCTGATTTGTAGCTTTAGAAAAATCCACACTTTTTCTTGTCACTTCCTTAAAGATGCCTGCATTATCTTTATCTCTGTTCTGTTTCTCTTCCACAAGTACATCTGTATTTTTCCCTTTTTCTAAATATGCATCCACTGAATATGCATCTACCAATGATTCCCAAACAATTATGTCACTAATTTCTTGCCCTACATGAGATATTTCACTATCGGTAACTTTCCTCTCTTCAACTACATGCAAAGCATGTGTCATATTGTAGCCTTCAAACCACCATCACTTGGCCATGCATTCTATCCAACTATAGACCAAAAGTAGAAGCATGCACAATCGCATAAGCATTTTGAATATCCAATTCTTCCAACAACTTTTGCATACCTCCCTTCCTAAAATTCAAAGCAAGAGGCAATTCCATTTCTTGTGCATGGATCTTGCCATCTTTTCAAAACATGAGTTGTCGTGCCAAGGCCTCCTGATAGGCAGCACAATCCTTTCTCTCATGTTGCAAACTATCACACCACATACATTTTTTTCTCGGCTTAGGGGTTGTTGCTCGTCCCCTTTCCTCTTGTCCTTTTTCATCCCATTTTGCAACCTTCAATTCAAGATCCCGCATGTCTTTAACCAATTCATCTAATGCATCTTCCCTAGCAGTGGGAACAATAGTAGATATAGACATAGGGTTAGCCACAAAAGTGGGTGGCTTACTTGATACATCAACTATTTTTCTTATAATAGTGGGCAAGCTAGAGACATGCAATATTTCTCTTCTTCTATGCTTTTTAACAAGTGTAGTAACAGCTTCCTTGACATGTCTCCACTGTGTTTTAAGACCTATCTCTGTAGTCTGGTCCTCTTGCAAATCTTCAAGCTTCTCTTGGACTCAAGATCTGCTGCTTCTAGAAACAATTCAATTTATTGACTTGCAAAATCTTGCTATTCTACAAGATAATCTAACTACTCAAATCGACTTTCAAATTCTCTTAACAATTTTGTAGCCACAAGACTCTTATTGGGTTGTAATACCCACTCCTGAAAAGTTTGGCATGTAATCAAGCTAGTTTCTTCAATGTAAAATTTTTCCTTGAGTGTCTTAAGCTACCTAGTCAATATCTTGCATGTACAATTCAATAATTCGCGCTTTCAGTTCATGTACAGTGATCCGAACATAATATTGGCTCCATGCAAGTTAAGCCACTCCAAAGAATTCCATTTTTTGAGCATAGGCATGTACATATGGAGATACATTCCTAACATTGAATAACTCCATCTCATGCTCAACTGCTTGCAGAGCATTCACAATAGTTTCTATTTGAGCAGAAGTGTGCATCACATGTTGTTGTTGTTGTACCTCCATGAGCATGTTCATATTCTACAATAACTACTACAAAACATCATTAAAAATTGTGCTCAAAGGTTCTCCCATCTTGTCTTTGCTTTTGATGACCTTTCATGTCAGGTTTACCAATGTCGAAGGGGTTTTTATCAAAATGCCATATCCACTAGGGATCAAAGATGGAAGGAAGTAGAGGATAGGAGATGGAAGAGAAGAAAAATAATAGATAAGAGGTAAACACGATAAAGACAAAGTACATCAAATCAAATCACTATGCATTGATAGAATCTAAAGTTCCTTGTCTGGCACTACTCAGAAACAATCTCCAAGCATTAGAACTCCTGGAGCTCCCTTGTAGACCAGAAACATGTATCAAATGATAGCTTTCTCTCTACTGCGCGGAACCCAAATTTTATAGCTCTATTGGCTCCAAAAGGGGGGTAAAACTTCAGGATAGCTGCTCAAGAAATTCCCAAATCACTCCTTTTTCTTCGAGTTCAAAGTGTTGTTTACTGCCTGTCAACTATAATCGTGACTCCACGTGATTTGACCCATTTTTCTTTTTCATGAAAAATCACAAAACTGATTGAAAAATTAGCTTTCTTTTTGCGTGCCATCCGATTCTAGAATTTTTCCTATATTTTTAGGATATTTATAATAAATAATATCCAACATATCAAAAGTAGGCTAAAATTATCCAAAAATCTAGTATTTTTAGACCATCCATGCCATGGACACTAGCACTAATGACTTAGATGACATTGACACTCTAGATCAATAAGAAAGTCAGATGATGATGCACTCCATAGTTTTCACATTGTGTCTGCGTAGTGGCATGACATTGCTTCTCACGTTGTCCATGGTGCCTAGCTCTAGGTCCATAAGCACATCACTGGGGATGTAGCAACCCGCAGAGCTACGGCTCGTTGTAATAGATAGTGATGTGCTCGAGTGGAGCCTCAAAGTCGCCATGGTCAATTCCTATGGGGTTGGTGTCGTGCTCAATGCACATGACCTCCTAGAACTTCACAGTGATCTAGTTGCTACACTTGCCTTCCTGGATGTGAAGGATCTCACACACACATACTCTCTCTCTCTCTCTCTGTGTCTCTGACAACTTCAACTGCCCGGCTCACTTGATCCATATACACAGAACCAAATTTTGTGTTGGTTGGTGGCACAATGTAATTAACCACCACGCTGAGCTAATTTAGGGGCAATCATAGAAGACAAGGCTATGGTCTTCTCAATGGAAACTTGCCTTGGACGTTTCCCATCATCAAATAATCTCCCAAAGGGATGCCCTTGACAATGCCTCTGAGCCATTGAGTCGCCATGCCACCTGAGGTTGGAACTGCTAATGATGATGACGATGGTGATGATGGTGATGGGAGAGATAGAGAGAGGGAAAGAGAGAAACTATGAAATAGAGGAGGATGAAAAGAACAGAGGAGCAAGCAAAAATGCAATAAGAAAAAAGGGGGAGAACACACAAAGAGAGAGAGAGAGAGAAGGTTGGGAAATGAACCCATTGCCATCTCTCCTAACAGTGGTGAAACCTCATACACATCCATGTGCTCAAATAAGTCGAAGCAACCATTACCATCAATGGTTGATTGCAGCACTCAATCCACTAACAACATAATTTACATTGAAACACAATATTAGTCAGTTTGGAAATATCCCAATTCCCATTTTTTGAATACTAAAAAGGTGGCACTAGGATAACATGCCCATAAGTTTTAAAAAACATATGACATGACCTATCATTGGAAAACTTGAAAAATGGAATCTATTGAGGTATAGAGCGCTCGATTTGGAGTTATAGTGTTCAAGTTATGACAAATCCAAAGATTTGACCACATGTCCCAAACTTATGGGAAATTTTTATATTCCTCAATATGGTGTTTTGACCAATCAAGAGTGGATACAACATTGTCACAACAGGTTGACAAAACTATACAAGTCACATCCGAGGAGAATAATGACAGAATAGCAGCAAAGCTTCAAGAGAAACATGGAAAACCTGAAAGTAGGAGCAATCCTAGCACTAACGAACCTTGCTCATCTAGGCCTGAGCCCCTAGCTATGCTAAATCCTAGGGAAAATCCTAGAACCTTATATGAGATAGCAACCTAGCAAGCCCTCATAGAGCATTGAAGTGTCACAGAGTGCTTGACCAAGCTGGAGGCTAAACTCAGATTATTCACACGTGCTTATGTCCTTGTAGACATGGGCACATTTCCTAGGGATTAGCTTTAGAAATATTTGTCATATCTGCTATCTTGGGAAGAGCAAGAATGTCTTAACGAGCACTATCAGAAGCTCCTATATGAAGGCCTGGAACTCATCTCTGAAGGAAGCCGATGAGCTACGCTTAATTGTGACATTCAATGAAGTGTTTGCCAACCAAATCTCTTAGAGATAGAGAAACTAAAGTGACAATCAAAGGGTTGAAGTAAATTTGAAAAACATTGGTTTGAAAACCGTGCTACAATGGCCGACAAACTTGGGGCCCAGATTAGTCTTAGAAGAGGGATTGGCCAAATGTTAGTCTCAAAGAGTCGCCTTCAATTAAGCCAAAATAGTGAGGCTAGCCCTTATTTGGCGGATTTGGAACATGCAAAGGAACAAGAAAAGTAGAAAGGGGTTGGAATATGGGATAAATCCCTGGTGCAGTAGAGGCTTCCATTCGAGATCTTCCACCTTCTTCTCTTAAAGATTCAGCAAATTTTGATGCAATAAGTTTGCTGAACTCAAGCAAGGGGAAAGCATTGCCTACAATTGTAGAGCAGGCCAGAGATGGAAGCATAGTCCAAGTATACTTGCTTCCAGACTTCCAATTTGTGCAAGTTTTTGTGGCAGGAATTTAGGCTCCATCTATGGGAAGGTGTAGTCTAAATACAAAAAGACATGCTTCTAATGATGTTGCTATGAAACTTACAAATGGTGAGCCAAAATCTGTTGAGCTGACATCAGCACAAAGGTTGGCCACTTCTATAACTATTGCAGCCAATGTGGAGATTCCATCAAATCCGTATGCAAGGGAAGCAAAACACTTCATTGAAGTTCAAGTTCTGCATAGAGATGTATGGATTGTTTTAGAGAGTATTGATAAGTTCAACAACTTGATTTGTTCAGTTCACTATACTAGTGGTGATGTTGCATGAGATCTTGGTTTGGAGTTGCTTAAGAATGGGTTGGCAAAAGTTGTTGAATGGAGTGCCAAATTACATTAGGGGAGTTTTGAGGTCTCAAAAATGCCCTGTAAGAGATCCTAGAGAGAGAAAACAATTTAAGAAATAAAATCATTTTATAGAATTTTTAAAAGGTTTATATTTTGGTAAGTTAAAGTATCAAAATTCGTAATAATTCATTGTCGTGATATTCTCATGGTCACATCAAACCTAGGAATCTAGGTCGCCATAAAGTTGGCAAAGGTTGTCATAATGAAGATCTCACCTCTCCTCATTAAAGTGAAAACTAATATTCAATTTGAATGTTGGTGGATACTCGATTGCCTCCCTCCATTGTTTCTCTCTTTTTTTTTTCTCCTCCTTAGTAGTCTCTTCTTTGTTTTCGTTCTTGCTTCTAATCATATCCTTAGCTATGGATCAATCACCCAATTATCTCTGTAACTCAGCTATAGATCAATCATCCAATGTTCTTTGTAGCTCTCATAAAAGACCTCTCTATCATCTTCATATTGAGTTGGATAGTGAGTATGAACCAATAAGAAAGAGAACAAAATCCATCACGGTTACAGAGTCTATGAAACATATACTGAGGTTTGAAGGAAAGAAGAATATTGATCTTTGGTTAGATGGAAAGCTATATCCCAAAGATTCTAGCAAAAATAGCACTCCTCCTTTCTATAATAGCTCATCATTAATGAGGTTTATTGGTGATGGCTACAATGGATTTTTAGGTTATACACTTAACCTTGTTGCAGAAAAGGATATCCTTGGACTAGAGAATCATCTTTTGATGAAACACAATATAGAATTGTTGCAGAAGCTAGAGGATTGTTGAGAAAAAAATTCACTCATTGGAAAAGCATATCAAAGCTTATCAACAAAAGTAAACTTTATTAGGCCTTCGAAATCGACAAAGAGCTCTTAAAAATATTGAGAATCTCAAACAAGGAGGAGGAGGCTTTGGTAAAAGAATCCAAGCAGCAAGATATATTTTTTTTCACTTGAAAAATCTTAAATATGGCTTTATTTAAATTACTTGCATTGATTTGTGATGTTAATTTTGCTTAGATCTCTTCTACAACCAAATGCAAGTGAAAGAGATTCTTTAAAAGCAGCTATGTTTTATTATCATCTTCTTCCTTTAGTAGTTTCAAAGGATATTTTGGAGAAGAATAAATTTAAAAAGGCAAAGAAACAATGCTTGGAGTCATTTGTAAAGAATCATTCATTGGATTCTGAGTTAGTACAGAAGACACTAGATAGTATTGGTATCAATCGAGATGCTTATATGCAACTTTTCCAGCTTTTACAATCAAATATGAAGCAAGGATAGGTACGCAATTGTATACTTTCGAAGCCATTTGTGGTTAGGACTATCAGACAGAGAGTTAATAACAAAGTGATGGGGATTCTAGGTGAGCCTTTTCATATCAAGGCTACCTTCAAGGGCAAGAAAAATGAGGTTACATTCAATGAATTTAACAATATTTTACTTGACTTGCCCACCTTACAATGCTTAATGATCAAATTTTATGACTTGTCAGTAGTAGCAGAGGCACAGGGAGTGGCTAGATTTGTGATTAAACTTGATGAAAGTGAGATTTTGAAATGTAAAAATTTGGATAGAATCTCTATCACCTTGATGAATAGAGCACTTTCGTCAAGTCATTGCAATCACTCAACATCATTTAGTGTTCAATCTGAATATAACATCTGGTGGCTAGGAGCATTTGAGCTAGATACTGAGAATTTTGATATATTATATTGGGTTTTTCATCAAACATCAATACCTAATGTTAGTCAAAGGCAACAAGCAGGAGAAGAGCTATTTGTTGAAGGATTTGGGAACTATAGGATTGAGTGGCACATAGCTGGTGACCTAAAGACACTCAAATGTATGTATAATGTATGAAAGGGAGCCAACTCGAGATCTCCTTGCTTATATTGCATGTCGCCAGCTGTAGAGTTAAGCTCAAGCAATTGGAATAGAGCTCCCTCTATGCACAATAAGGATCCCCATTTTAAACCAGTCTTGGACATTCCTTTAGCGAATGCCCATATTTGTACACTTCATGCACTCTGCAGGATAATTGAAAAGCTTGTTCATCTCTATATAGGATTTGCATGGAAGCTGAAGCCATTATCAACTAGAACAGATGCTATAACAAAGGTTGAAAAAGTTCTCTCTGCAATTGGTTTGCATGGTGGCAATGTTATTATTGAACCAGATCTTCAGAAGTCTAAGGATGGTAATTGTGTCCCAAAAAAACCATCTATTGGTGGAGTGAAGGCTAGAAGGTTTCTAGGCTTTCATGGGAGACTTGGCAAGATAAACTCGAGAAATGGTGGCTCAACTATTAAATTTAATCAGTGGAAATCCCTACATAATGCAGTTAAGAATCACACTGATAATGGACAAGCTTGGAATAGAAAAGCTAAAGTTTTGGAAACACTAGAAAAAGTGTTTTTTTATTGTGATAAGACTGAATGGAATGATGATGATCTCAAAGACTTTAAAAACCAATTGAACCTTTTCAAAAAGGCAATGACAGAAGCTTGGGGTGATCAACACTTTACTCACTATATGGTAAATAGTTTGTATATGTCTGTTTCTTCATTGTCGAACTCATATAATGTTTTTTAATAACTTTCTTTATTTGTTGACTATGCAGCATATTTTATACAACCATGCTCCATACTTTATTAAACAATATGGATCTCTATCTATCTGGTCAACCCAAAGTATGGAAAAATCACATTATCAAGCAAGAACAAAATATTTCAGACACACAAGACATGGAGGTGGAAGACACAAAGCCAACAGTTTATTAGAGGTCTTTCAATGGTTCTATCGACAAATTTGGCATAAATTCAAGCTTAAAGATACAACCACATCAAGCGATACATCATCTTTAGCAAGGACTATACAAATTGTTACCCAAAGAAGAAAATATAGATATTCAAATTCTTGTGCAAAGCAAAGATTTACAGAATGGTTACAAACCAAACAAAGAGTTGGGAAAAGATGGGTTTCAAGAAACCCTTGATCTTTGGCATCTTCTAGTTTGATTGTGTTGCAGAAGAGTCCTTAGTTTCAGGCACCTCGACAGGGCCTCCAGAGGATTCCTTAGTTTCAGGCACCTCAACAGGGCCTTCAGAGGAGTCCTTGGTTTCAGGTAGCTCGACAGGGCCTCTAGAGGAATCTTTTGTTTCATCCCACTCAATAAGACCTCTGTATTTCAAAAACTCCTATTTTCGATAGCCTGGAAGAAGCTTCAAATTCTTACTATCTTCTACATAAGAGAGCAAATAGGAGCCAAGAACTCAAAAATATCCAGCTCTAGATCCACTGTATCCAAGCATGAAGCCAAAAACTGTTGTGGCTTCTTTCTTCTCCACTAAAATGATCTTGTCCAAACCACTACTGAAAACTTGAGATCCAATTACCTTTGAGATAGCTCTCAAAGCCATCATTGGTAGACTTGGAGAGATTGACAATCTACTATGATATATTACAATTGTTTGATTGTTCAAGTTTCCAATATAATGTCCAAGGCTTTGATTTTTCCCAAGCTTCATTGGCCTAGAGCCCTTAGCCCTTCCAAGAAAGTTATCCAGATCTTCAATCTCAATCTACACAACAAACCACAACAGTATAAGATATAAGATATCTATCTATAATGCATAATAAAGTCTAACATAAACTTAATGGGTAACTTCGAATTATATTTCATACCTTAGGGTGTTCGTCTTTTTCGAGAAGACTATCATCATAAAGATTTATTGAACTCTTGAGTTTCTCATTTGATGGAGACTTCAATCTCTCTTCATACCCTACATCATCAATACAAAGTTTCTTCTGGACCTGCAAGAACTCTTCTTCTGTAGGTAGGCCCCCCTTTTCGTATTCTACGATCTAATTAATATATGCATGTAAGGCTATAGAGCTGTCTTGGAAATTCTCTCCCTCAACATCAAGATTTGCTTGTGGTTCTTGTTCATAACCTATAAAATTCATGTCATTTTGGCCCCAACCTGCAAGGATTGCTAAGCAATAATCTTCTCTAAGATCAAAAAGATATTGAATATCATTTAGCAACACATATCTCTTCTTATTGAGAAGATAAGTGGGAAATGTTGGAACACATGCAAGAGGACCTTCTTCATCAATCTATGCACTTGGCTCGATCTCCTTTTCTTCCACCATTGTGATATTGTCACTCTTAAACAAACCTACATCAAAACCTTGGACAAGTTGATTCTCAATATCTTCTTGGAATATCCCCTCCTTCTCTTCGACCTCCTTATCCATACTTGCAACTCTAGCTTTCCCTGTTGGTCTATATCTGGAGAAGAATTTTCCATGTATTGAAGATACACAATAAATCCAACATCCTTGTGGATCAGAAGGCATTGGTGTTGATACCTGTGGAAAGGGCAACATGTTTCTCTCGTCCAGAATTCCTCATCAATGAGGTTGAACCTGCCTAGAAAAGTTGACCTGGATGTACTGGTGGCTCCCATGACATCACTATAATGAACAAATCCATTGACTTATAAACCTTGCACATGTCTATCATAAAAATATATGTACTCCTTAAGTTCATCTTCAAGATCCTCCAATAACTCCTTCAAATCAAAAGGAACATTGAAAATTTCTCTGATATAGCTAAATTTGGAAGAATTTCTAGTTGTGTGTAAGAAATCAAGGAGTCTATCATTAGAAGTCTCCATTAGCTCCTTCTCATCCATTGCTTCCAAAGATAGCTTTCTCTTTGTCATCTTGACCAACAAAAGACTTATCCCTAAAAACAAAGCAGAATGGCAACAATGTCCAATAAAACACGACAGAACCATGGAAAGAGGCCCCAAAATTGCATTTTCCAAGGCAAAAAATCAAAAAATGAGAAAAAATTTTAAGTGACCAGTGAAACGTGAAAACAAGGTGTCCAGAGGCCGAAACCGGTGAAGAAATCGCGTTTCACCGAACGCTACTTGAAAACGAAAGTTATTTCAAAATTTCATCGCTGAAACACGATACTAGCAACATACCACTAACCAAAGACATTATTTCGCGTTTCATCGGTCAATAGATGCAGAACAAGAAGAGAAACATAAACTATGAATTAATTCTATTAAAACACAGAAATTTATGATAAAATCCTTTTTGGAAGTGCCATGCTTCTTTTAAAAGACACAAAGCACATGACATCTATAATTTTTCATGTGTTATTAAAAATTCTTTCTATACTAATCAATGAGATTTTGTTCAGATACTTGTAATAACAAAATTATGTTACCTATAAAAAATTGTTGAAGTGCTCTTCAAACAGGAAGTAAGGACCTTGATGGAGACTCCAGTGGCTCAGAGAGCTTGGATGATGAGCTTGGTATTCCTTCTGTGAAGACATCGGGTGTACAGAGAGCTCATAATAATGTAAAGGCTCCATTGAGTGATCCAATGGTACGCAGATCTAGCAGGGTCAGATACCCTGTTAAAAGATTTGGTTTTGAAGGTTATGCAACTCACCATTATGCTTATATGGTGAAACTAGTTGAGGATGTTGAGCCCACTTGTTTTGAGGATGCTATTTGTCATACTCATTGGGATGCAGCAATGGATGAGGAGATGGCTACATTAGAGGCCAATAAGACTTGGGATCTAGTATCATTCCCGAAGGGAAAGAAAGCTATTGGATGTAAGTGGGTTTATAAGATTAAGCACAATGCAGATGGTTCTATTAGTAAGTACAAAGCTAGGCTGGTTGCAAAAGGCTATGCCTAGATATATGGCATAGATTATGATGAAACCTTCAGTCTAGTTGCTAGGATGGCAACTGTCAGATATGTGATTGCTTTGGCAGGAGCCAAAGGTTGGAGGTTGTAGCAAATGGATGTGAAGAATGCCTTCTTGCATGGTGATTTGCAGGAAGAAGTGTATATGGATCAGCCAACAGGTTATGAAGATTTAGAGCATCCCACATATATGTGCAGGTTGAAGAAGGCACTCTATGGGCTCAAGCAAGCACCTAGAGCATGGTCTAACAAGATTAGAGAGTATCTTGTCAATATTGGCTTTTATGCTTCTGATGCTGATTACTCACTTTATGTGAGAAAGGGAGATGCAGGTTTGGTCATCATAGTCATGTATGTGGATGACTTGATTATTACAGGTGATAGTGATAGTGGGATTGCTGAAGTCAAGGGCAATTTGAAGAAGAACTTTGAGATGAAGGATTTAGGTGAGCTAAGGTACTTCCTTGGCATTGAGGTGATCAGATGTGATGATGGTATATGGCTGTCCCAAAGACAGTATGACTTGGATATGTTGTCCAAGTATGGTATGACTGCATGCAAACCACTTTCAGTCCCGTTGGAGCAGAATGTAAAGTTGAGTGCTGAAGTTAGGGATGAGATATAAGACCCTACTATGTTCAGGAGGATAGTGGGGAGTTTGAACTACATGACCATTACAAGGCGAGACTTGAGCTACACTGTTGGTCTTGTGAGTCATTTTATGCAAGTACTTAGAAAGCCATATTTGGATGCAATCAGACGCATATTGAGATATGTGAAGTCCACATTACATTATGGACTTTTCTATGAGGCAAGTACAGATATACAGGTGTTTGGATACACAGATGCAGATTGGGCTGGTAGTATGTCTGATTGAAGATCTACCAGCGGATACATGTTCTCTCTTGGTAGTGTAGCAGTTGCTTGGAGCACCAAAAAGTGATCTACAGTTGCTTTGTCGAGTATAGAGGCTGAGTATAGAGATGCTGCTGTTGCAGCATGTGAGGTAATATGGCTACAAAAGTTAATGGCTGATTTGGATGTGCAGGTGGAAGATCCAGTTGTCATTTATTGTGACAACATGAGCAGTATACAGTTGGCTAGGAAACCTGTGTTCCATGCCAGGACAAAACATATTGAGGTACACTACCACTTTGTGAGAGAGAAGGTACTAGCAGGTGAGATTGACTTGGTATATGTCAGCACACAGGATCAGATAGCTGACATTTTCACGAAGACATTGGGTACAGAGAAGCTTCAAAAGTTTCGAAGCTTACTTAGAGTTGCAGAGATACAGTTGAGCTTGAGGGGGAGTGTTGAGATGACAAGCTCAACACATGCGGACATTTATTATGGACCACTTGGTTAGATGGGTCCACACGTCTACACTTAGCACATCAATGGTCATTATGACTCTCACATGGCCACTAACTCATTACTTATTATATTCAGGTTGTTACACCTATTTACAGCTGGCATAGTTATAGCGCCAGTCGACTAGTGTAGTCGGTTATGCATTGTTTGACTTAGTAGGCCACTTTCCTTTATGTTGTATCTTATCTATACTTTGTGTACATTGTAAAGAGTGTGGAAGAAGAAGAAGAAACCAGCAAGAAAACATTTTTTGGCCTCCATCTCTCTTCTTGTCTCTTGAGTGAGCTTCTCCTTGTGCATTCTGTATGTGTTCAGCGCAGCATCTTAAGCAAGTCCCCCCACCACGCAATTCTTGTCATGATGTACTCGCCTTGATTTCTTGACGGATTATGTTTTAGTAGTTGTCCAAAGTTTACCTTCGAGCTCCGTCGCCATCCGTACTCTAACAAGATAAATTGGATTTTATCCGGTTAGTTAGCTGTAGGTCTACCCCAAAGTGGAAGCGTCGTGCCGTTACCCACGGAGGACCGCCCGACCTGAAGGCTCCCAATTGATCTAACAGCCATCTATCAACAACTAGCTCGCATCTGGAGATATCCTTCGACAGGCTTCTTGTCCGAAAGGAGCGACTGCAATTACCATGGGTTCATGGAGTACAACACTTTCTTCTAGTAGCAGACCAAGGATTTATGAAATTCCTCATAATGCTATAGCACAACTGTTGTACCTTTCCCCTAAGATAGTTTACAATTCGGGTTCTAAGACCAAATCTTAGGTAAGTGAGCATATTGGCCCTTACTAAAGTTTCTTCCTAGCGTTTGTTTTTTAGGAAACCTCTCGGCTAACCGAGACGACCTTGCCATAGGATTGGATTTGTTGGGAATCCATCCACATGCTTCCCTCTATGGAAGTTCTTAGTTATCTAATTACCTACCACATTATGTGAAACATATAAGAACAACTTCATTAATTAAAATCCTTTTATGCATAGTTGTTCGTTTACATAATTTATTCACGGACATACAATCAGAATAAAACAAATTCATTGATTATATTCCATAATGTGTGTTCTCTTGCCCATACAAGAGAAAATAAAAAATTTACAATTTTGTGTGCTACCTCATTCGGCGCATCTGCACGTCACCAAGATCAAATCCACCTATAGTTAGCATTTATAGGTATCCCAAGTAGAACTCGGGTCATAGGGGACCAAATAATTCCTTGGTGCAAAAAGGGATTTACTAGCGAGAGCCCCCCTCGCATCCTATCCACTTCCTACCAAATACGATCCTTACTCCGAGATGTCTCGCCATCAGAGCTGGGTCCATGCTTCCGTGGTGGTAAAAAAAAACATCCCCTCTTAGTATGGGGATTCACCACCTATCCTTGGGGGAGGTATAGGGCTCCTCAATTTTTATATGTTCCAACACTTAATTGAATCAGGATCAAATCTAGAATACCAAAACAAGATTGATGTCTGCAAGAAGTTATGACTTCAATCAATCATGCAACTTTCAAGTAATGCTTAATTCTAGTAGCAATTGATACTTGAGTTTGACATAATGAAATTTTCCTGTTGGAATCTAGCTAGGGGTATCTAGATTTTGGGGTCTCCAACTTCGCAGTTCTTGTAACCAAGTTTCTTCATCTTAAGTCAGTATTCCTCAAGGGACTTATCTTTTTTCTATTGAATTTAGAAAAAAAAAACATGTGGTATCCTTGTCAAAGGGTTTTCGAAAACAAAGTCGCGAGCACAGAGGTTCGTGAGAAATTCCAAGATAGAAGATCAATCAAGCGAGATCAAGCTATGCAGCAGTAAACTCTAGACTCTTCATATTGAATGCAAAGATTGTTGATTAATCATGCATCTGAGAGATTTCTCAAAAGAAGAAGACCAATTCTAGTCTCCGCAGTGCAGCTTAGTCTTAATTAAAGCTTCGAACAACGAGTCTTGCTAAGAAGATGCTTAGGATTGTCCAAAACCATGCATATACATAATGTCAAAGTGATGTAATGAACAAGAAACAGAAGATTTAGGAGTCCATTCCTAATTATTGCTTGGATCCAAAGTGGAGGAAATCGGGATTTGAAAGCAAAGAGGAGGCACTTTAAGGCTCCAATCGTGAAAGATGTTTTGCAAAATTCCTCAATCCCGAAGGTCTTCAAATGCAGGTGCTTACTTCCTTAGGTGTTAGAAGAGATTAGGATGATGACAATAAATCTCATGTCACTGTTATACCTTTCTCAATTTGCAAAACTCTCATAGTTGAAGACTTGCTTGACCTTGCATGCACCTTTACTGATAGACTGTGTGGAAGAAAGTATCTTGGGCACAGCCTCTTAGAGCACCAAAAATCCATCAACATGATTAACGAATCATAAATACATTCCAAAAGAAATCAATGGCATAATGTATCCCTCTTACAGAGTCAACGATCCTCCATACATCAGACCTTTGCCTCAGTTCTTGCCTTGCCCACACAAAGAACAACCCTTACGTTATTGGTGATACATAGATACATCAGGTAAACTTGGTGCACGGAAAATCAAACCTATCTCCTCAACGTGATTGTGTCATTGCCAAACCCAGCCTGTATAGAACTTGTGCAACCACATAAGCAAGTGTATAGTTCAAATACATTTCAGCAAAACCTGCTTAGAGACCACCCTCCGAAAGTAAGAGGGGCAGGTAAAAAAATATCCCGCATCCAGGAATCCATAACTGCTTGACTGATCATCAAAGGCTTCAATAGTTTCAGAACCTTGACAGTGAGTCATACAATAGAATGCAAGAGGCGCCCTTTTATAAAGCAGGATTCTTCACCCTTGCAGATTAGTACCTCGTCGTGTCTGCACGCAGGCAGCTGCAACCCACAACAAAAGATTTACTGCAATTGCTACTCAGAGATGCAATCCAATCGAGTTTTGCAAAGAAACTGCGACAAGGTCTCATAGTAGAGTTCTCATAGCAGAGCCCTCTTTCAAACCTGGTACAACAGAGACATGAAATTGGGCTTATTTTCAAAAATCCTGTGACACGGTTCTCATATCAGAGCCCAGTTTTTCTGGTCTGGTCCCCTCTTCCCTTTTGTTGATGACGATCTCGTGTCTTTCTTAAAGACAAGATTGACATGTCTGTATATTTTGGGAGTTCGCCAAGCTTTCTTCCTAAAAAAGCTTAGGCCTATTTTAGCTGTTGCCATCGTCAAAATGTTCATTTGCCTTCAGATTCCTCTTCGGCATCCCTCTCTAGAGATAAATCCCAAATCGTCAATTGATCGTCTATTCCATGAGATGACAATGACATCTGAATCGTGTGCATTGATTGAGATGACTGCGTTATCCAGGCATCGAGCATCCCAAATGCGGATGCTCTTATCTAAAGAGCATGAAGCAAAAACGTCTGCTTCAGTTGGGCTCCATTGCAGGTCTTCAATACTCGCTATGTGCCCTTGATATGCAACTTTATTAACCACCCATTGACCATCACTTTTAGGCTCCCACAGATGGATAGTGCTTCTGTAGTCACCTGTAACAAGTCTCCCAAAGTCACTGAACTCCAATCTAGAACAAAACCCTCATCCTTGTGGCCTGTGAAGATGTACACAAGAGCTTGCCTAATAACATTGTTTATTCTTGTGCTCACAGATGGATCTATAGTTGATAGGTAATGCAAATGTGCACTCATGTCCCACACCTACACGTAGCTCTATAAGTGTATCCTATGCTTTTATATCTATATTTAAGTCCCAATGCAATCTATCATCCCAGTTGCAAGTGTGGGGCTCATCAGCCTTGGCATGCCTATCCTTAGTGTTAGAATATCAAGCTCATAGTATGTATGACCGACAAGTGTGGGAAATTAAATAAGTCGGTGGTCTTAGATCCAGTGTGAATGGTCCTACGGACCTTAGTACTATTGTATACACTTATGTTATCTTAGTAGTCTATGAAATAATGGAATATGATGAACGACCTGAAGGTCAGGTTGCTGCTCCATTACATTGTTTCTCTCCCTCTCTCTTCCAATATGGTATCAGAGCCATCATGAATGGGCTCTTGAAGGCATGAAGCTGTGAGAAAGACCTACAGCTTGAAGACTCAGAACAGTGGTTGAAGAGAAGCAGGCTGTCATTTTGCAAGCTATCATTGTGTTTGTGCAACAAGGTATGCATTTTTTATCAGATGGAGTCTGTGCTTCATGGTAGTGTTTGAGGCTTCTGTGGGAGCTTTGGGGAGCACCCTTGAGCATATTTGAGTACTCATCGTCATCATTACCATCAACAGTAGCTGCTGGAATCAGATCTACAGGCTGCGTGAATTGCGCCTTTTTATGTTGCTTCTCTCATGGTCTGCAAATCATCAACTCCATCATCCATGACTGACACACAGCTTTTCTATGCTCTCTCGAAGGTCATTGAAGTCCTGGATGTGTCAGTACATGATCATGAGCTCATCTATGAGCTATAACAGTTGACCACAGGTCTAAAAATAGTGAAGAACTGTTGTAATCAGTGAGTATACAGCATACACTTGACTCTATTCAAGAGCCTTGAGCTCCTTGGCATGCTCAGGAGAACTTGTTGAAGCATATACATAATCTGGGAACCATATGCATTGTCTGACATGGTTGTAGACTGCAATTTTTGACTGAAATGCTCAGTTTGGGAAGCCAATGACAGGCTGAAAACTGTCATAAAACTGTCATCATCATATACTCATTGCCTTGAAGAAGTACATGCCTTTTGTTACCTACAGGGAGTTGTATGGTACGGGATATGATTGTTGAATGCTATGAGCATTGAGATGAGCATTGAAGGCTCTTAAAACCTGAAATCTAAATCTGGAAACAAATGTATTCACAGGGTATTGGTTGGTCATAAACAGTCCATGTACTTTTTGACATTACTTCTTGAAGACAGAGAGTCTGCGAATGCCCGTATGGTTATGTATTGATCCCTACACACAGTGGCATATGTATGAAGTGACTTGAGGATCTCTTGGGCTGAAATAAATCTTGGTTTGACAGTTTATTGGCTGTATACAATCTATGAGAAGATTTATGTCACTTGTACTTGCTGGATATGCATTGTTTTTTGCCTGTATGACTATTTCTAGTTGCCTACATATACTAGCAAATGTCTGGGAAAGTTTGGAGCATGTATGACATGTTTTAAAGTGGTTTTTGACAGTAAATTCAGTGCTGGTTACTGAAAAATTACAGGTTTCAGACTGCATATTCTCTTTACTGCAATAAGCTTGCATGACACAGAGTTACAATACTTGCAAAGTCTATGTACTGACTGAAGTACCTATGGGTTATACCACATGTTTGTGGATGTTTTTGAGGTTGTAAAGGGATGAAATACCCTGATTTTTTGTAGAGAATAGTTGCAGAAAACTATCATAAACAGTCAAGGACTCAGGTTAGTCAGAGTGACTTGTTGGCTTGCAGGAAGTCAGGCAGTGGCTAAATAGTGTCTGGTACAACATGGCAAATGCAGAAAGGACTGACAACATAACCCAGATAGTGGGGGAAAAGCTTGACAGTAACAATTATGCCATATGGAAGTTCCGCATGGAGAACTTCTTAATAGGGAAAGGCTATTGGGAGTTGGTGACTGGAGCGGAAGCTGAACCTGATCTCCCAGATCGACCTACGGCTGATCAGAGACGATTACACCGAGCTTGGACAAAAAGAGTTTGTAGAGTCTTGTATTGGCTCTCTTTATGTATCTCAGATGCCATGGTAATGCAGATGATGAACTGCAACTCTCCTAAGGATACATGGGACATTTTGGTCAAGTATTATGGCACAACCACAAGTTGCAGGAAGATACAATTGAAGCAGAAGTTCAACAACATGGAGAGGAAGAGCAGATCTATAGAGGATTATGTCATGGAGGTTAAGATCATTGCGGATCAGTTGGCATCTGTTGGTTCACAGGTTGAAGATGAAGACATGGTTGTTGTGACCTTGAACGGCTTGGAGCCTGAGTATAAGTCTTTTGACACTTCTGTGTCTGTGCGGGCTGAAATGCCTGATTTCAATGAGTTGGTTGCATTGCTTATCCATGAAGAGGTTAAGCTTGGTTTGGCTACAGGATCTAGCAGTTCTAAAAACAAGGAAGCAATTTTCTATTCCAATAAACGTGGTCGTGGAAACCGTGGTAGAGGCTATGGATTTGGCAGAGGAGGCCAGCAAAATGCATCCTATGGCAATAACAATCAGTAGATATCGAATGCAAGAGGTGGTGGAAACTTTAGAGGAAGGGGGAGATCTAGCCCTAGAGGTAGAGGCTCCTGGCAACAATAGCGTCCATCTGACAATCCGAACAAGGATAAGGATTTTCATTACTGTGGAAAGTATGGGCATATTGCCAAGGACTGCTGGAAGAAGTAGGGCAATCAGAAAGGCAAACAACGTGGGCATTTTGCTACATCTAGTCAGGCAGATGATACTTCAGGAGATAGATTGTTTGCCATGCAGTATGTAAAAGACAGAGTTGCTAAAAAATCCACTGATGATGCAGTTTGGTATATTGATTCACGGGCATTGAACCATATGACTCCTCATGGTGATTGGTTCATTGATATGGTGGCCGAAAAAAATGGCTATGTATGTATAGGTGATGATGCGCAGCATACCATTGAGCATAAAGGAAAAGTGCCTCTTGTGGTTCATGATGGCAAAAAGAAAAATTTGCATGATGTATTGCATGTTCCTTCGATTATGAAGAACCTACTATCTGTTGGTCAGATGACAGAGTAGAACTTGTAGGTTAGATTCAACAAGCATGGTTGCTTTATTGAAGAGTTTGGTAATGGATGCAAGCTAATAGCTCGTGGTCACAGGAATAGCAGAATGTTTACTCTTGATGCTACCTTGCCAGAGCTCAATTTAGTCATGTTTGCCCATGGTTTTGGCACTATCACAGACTTGGAAATTCGGCACAAGACAGTGGGGCATGTAAATTTGCAAAGGCTGCAAATTATGCAAAAAAAACAACTTGTTACAAGTTTACCCAAGTTCCAATATTCAGATATTGGTCATGTATGTGATGCTTTCCAGCTTGGTAAGCAGTCAAGGTTGCCATTTGTCAGGCATGTAAGGCAGAATACACGTCCGTTGCAGTTAGTGCACTCTGATGTTTGGGGTCCATCCCATAATGCATCCATGGGAGGCTCGAAGTATTATGTTACATTCATTGATGATTACAGTCGCTATACTTGGGTTTACATTCTGAAGACAAAGGATGAGGTGTTTGTTGTTTTTCAGCAGTTTAAAAAGCAGGTTGAAAAGGAATTCGACTGTTATATCTCTTGCTTGAGGTCAGATAGTGGTGGGTAGTATGTGTCAAATGAGTTGTACAACTTTCTGGCTGAAAATGGCATACATAGGCAGCTTACCTGCAGCTACACTCCTCAGCAAAATGGGGTAGCTGAAAGAAATAACAGGGTCTTGATGGAAGCTGCTCGTGCCATGATGAATGAGAAGAAGATGCCACTCTATTATTGGGGTGAGGCTGTTATGACAGCCATGTATATCTTAAATCGGACTCCCACTGTAGGTATTCATGATATGATACCGTTTGAGAAGCTGTATGGCTATAAGCCGGATGTAAGTCACATGAAAGTCTTTGGATGTCTTGCTTATGTGCATATTCTAGATGAAAAAAGAAAGAAGCTAGATCCAAAAGTGCATAAGTGTGTCTTCATTGGATATTCGCAAGAGAAGAAGGCATACAAATGCTATGATCCCTCTACTAGGGAGACCTTGGTGAGCAAGGATGTTATTTTTTATGAGATGGGTTCTTGTATGTATCACCGGCAACAGTGCCATGGGATATGCCTTCGACTCATGTATCTACAATTGATATGCAGCAAAGCACTGCTATGACAGGACCTAGTAGTCAGATAGTATCTCCATGGATAGGGAGATTGAGGAACTCACCGTCCATTAACACCAGTATGTCAGTGAGGGGGAGATATGATGTCGCAGACAAAGGAAAATAGAAAGTTACTAAGGATGTATCTGGGATGATGACACCTGGTAGGATGACTTCTGGATATGAGTCTACTGACACTTTAGACAGTGAACTTGGTATTCCGACTGTCTATATGCCTGGCGTAAGGCAGAACAAGTACATTTCGCCTCATGAGAGAGGGGAATCGACCAGTGCACCACAGCTTACGCTCATAGAGGGTTAGATACCCTATTGACAGGTTGACATATAGTGGCTAGACTGCAAAGCATTATGCTTACATGACAAAAGTAATGGAGATCAAAGAACCAGGTACATATGCTGAAGCAGTGGAAAATGAGAACTGGTATGCAGCTATGGATGAAGAAATGAATGCCTTGGCTGAAAATAAGACATGGGATCTTGTGCCACTACCTGAAGGAAAAAAGACAATTCGCTGCAAATGGGTCTACAAAATCAAATGCAAGTTAGATGGCAGTGTGAAAAGGTACAAAGCCAGGATGGTTGCTAAGAGGTATGCCCAACACTATGGACTTGATTATGAGGAAACATTCAGCCCTATTGCCAAAATGGCAACCATACGCGCTGTGATTGCTTTGGCTCCTGCTAAAGGATGGAAATTACAGCAAATGGACGTTAAGAATGCATTTCTTAACAGTGGCTTAGCAGAGGATGTCTATATGGTTCAGCCAGAAGGGTATATTTACCCTTATTTTCAGCATTATGTATGCAAGCTGAAAAAGGCACTGAATGGGCTGAAGCAGGCTCCGAGAGCTTGGCATGCTAGGATCAGTAACTACTTGGAGAGGTTGGGTTTTACTATTGGTAGGGCTGATCATAGCCTATTTACAAAGAAGACCGGGGACAATGGCTTAGTAGTGCTGGTCATATATGTTGATGATTTGATAATCACTGGTGATGATGACTTGGGCATACAGCATGTAATGAAGATGCTGAAATCTGAATTTGACATAAAAGATCTGGGTGAATTGAAATACTTTTTGGGTATTGAGATAAGCAAGGCTGAAAATGGTTTATGGCTGATGCAGAAACATTATGCCATGGAAATTCTAAAGAAGTATGGCATGACTGAATGCAAACCATTGGATACACCCCTTGATCAGAATGTCAAGCTGGACATTAGCACTGCAGCTGCAATCCAGGATGTGACTATGTACAGGCAGATGGTTGGAAGTCTGATCTACTTGACCATCACTAGGCCGGATTTGAGTTATGAAGTTAGGATCATAAGTCAATTTATGCAGAAGCCCAAGAAGCCACATTTGGATGTTGTTAGGCAGATTATGATATATGTTAAGTCCACTATAGATTATGTTCCTTGGCTCTCGTGCAAAGCTTGGGAAGGTAGAGTCAATGTGGCTCCATGCGCGCGAATCCGCTGATATTGGTTGAACTCCATCCGTGGACCTATTCTGCACATGCCACGTTGTCAAGCTTGCCATGCCGGACATACGAAACATGTGGTTTATGCGGGGGATGAGCGGAAAGTGTCTAAGAACATTTTGAGGGATGGTTTGCCCTTGCAAGTCCTGTCGATACTTGTGAGCACCACACTTTGGACATATCTCCATAGTCTCGTATTCTCCTCGAAATAGTATGCAATCATTGATACATGCATGGATGTTATTGTAGTCCATGCCAAGCTTTCGTAAAACATGTTGTGCATCATCACGATCAGACTCAGGCATGGTATTTGCAGGTGGTAATATATGATATTTCAATAACCTGAAAAAAATCATAAAACACCTTGAAAAAGCACAAATGTTTGTAATAATAGTGCCAAAAAAAAAAAATCAATGAAGCCTATGTGCAAGGTACCTAAATAACTCGGTCACACTCATATCGCTCCACTTGTATTTTGCTTGCACACTTAAGAGTGCAAGCAATGTCTTCAACCTAGATATTCGGCACCTATCATATAATGGTATGGATGCTTCCTCTCTAAGTAGATCAGAAGTCTCGACATCCATGGGAATCAATGCATCAATCATTGCCTCCATCTCAGGCTCCAAGACTGTAGGTAGGTCTTGAAGGTTGTTTGTCTTCTCTGGCATTGACGGTATAGATTGGCCTTGCCAGTGGTGGATTGGCTCCTGCACTCCATCCATCGCACGCCCATGAACTCTTCTAATTGGCCGCAAAGGGTGCACTCCCCCTTGGGACGAGACATCACCTCCCTAGATAGAAAATTTGCCAGCAAGACCCAATCTTATTGTATATGGTTTTCAATTATCTTGCGAATACAATGCATGATTGATATTAACTTCAAATTATCGTTTGCTGAAAATCCGCAATCGCCTGATCAATGATCTCAGATTGAAACTCGCCAAATCGTCATACGTGTTCTATAGACAATCGGCGTTTTCGTCTAATTGCCAACTTACATTGAGAGCAAGGACATAGGACACGCTGATTAAGATACGCCTTGCGATCTTGAACAACAAGACCTTCTTCATTTTCCATCTTATCTACATTACAACAAACAATTTAATGACTTATAATACAATTTGGGAAAATGAGGCTCAAATGGATAGCTTTATGGAGATGTATGTCAAGTTGCAAGTTGACCATAAGCTTTTGCTTGAGAGGTTTTAGCCTCTGCAAGAGGTTGAGAAGCAAATTTTGTAAAACATTGAGGTTGATATTGATGCATCCATGGTGTTGAAATCTAAACTTCAAGATATAAGAAATGCTTTACTGATTGATGTAAAGAATGCATGGGACATAGTAGTTGAGAGATTTATTGATGTTATATCTCGGCCATATACCATGCTCAAGGATTTGTTTGTCCCGGTAGATAATTATTCATTATTGTAAAAAAAAAAGCATTGATTCATAAGGTTCATGAGTTGAAGACTAAATGTTTGGACTTGACTAAAAGATTGGATAATGTCTTAGATGCTAAAAGGAAAAGTGATGAATATGTTACTTCATCATTGCAACAAAAAGATTGGTGACAAGGATGCTATGATTAATGGAGTTCTTCACGAGGTGAATATAGAGTTGAAGGGGATGGAACACGATTCTTATTTGGGATTTAGTGGTGATCAGTCAATTATTGAGGTGTCTTCTTGTATGGCCATTATACCTTATATACCTAGCTACGGTCTCTAGGTTATGTACTTTGAGTATCTTAGAGGGGCTCTACTAGGATTACTTATACAACTGCACTAGAGGGCTTTGAGTATAAGTAATCCTAGTCAACAAAATTTATGAGCATCATTGAGGATCTCTTAGTCTAATAAAAAATCAGTCTCAACAAAAAGCATCTTAGTAATGTGGTTTTTTTGTCCTAGGTCCATGTATAAAAATTAATGCCATCTATGAAATTTATCAACTATAGTTATAAAATTTGTTCCAATCAATTCTACTCATAGTCATAACATTTGAAGAAAATATCCTATGCTCAATTTAAGGGATTCTTCTTCTATAGCAACACTTTTGGGTTCATTTTGATGAAGTACCATAATGACCATTAGCTAGGGTATCATTTTCTTTTAGTCCTTCCGTTGACTAGTTGGCATGATTACTAATTTGTTATGCCTATAAAGTTAATACAAAAACAAGGAATTATGCATATCACAATTAGATCCTCTACTTGGACATTATGAAGGATATGACCAATTTTAAGCCATCTTAAAGAGTCACCAATGTACGTGGCCCATGGCAAAGCACATTGCATACCATCATCGATAAATCTATTATCGTGCATCTTAAATCTCCTAATTAGACTTTATAAAGTGTATGAACAATTTTTAGCCCTCTTAAGGAGTCGATGTAATGGTACCCATAAAAAAAGCAAAGTGCATACCATTACCAGAATTATGAATATGTTATCGTTCCAATATATACACACACAGGTGGACTACATCTTGAGTAGACAAAAGCTATCCATTTGAGTAGACATGGATCTCCATAAAGCTATCCATTTGAGTATACATCTCTTTCTCTTTCTCTCCCTCTCTCTCCCTCTCCCTCTCTTTCTCTCTCATTTCCTCTCCCTCTCACAATATATCCTAACACTCTCCAAAAGAAAAAGGGAGAGGGAGAGAGAGAATGCACTCTCCCTCCCTCTCCCTCTCCCTCTCCCTCTCTTTCTCTTTCTCTTTCTCTCCCTCTCTCATTTCCTCCCCCTCCCTCTCCCTCTCCCTCTCTTTCTCTTTCTCTTTCTCTCCCTCTCTCTCCTTCTCCCTCTCTTTCTGTCTCATTTCCTCTCCTAAACAAGCAAAAGAGAAAGTAATTTGAAATATGTAGGCAACATTTTTTGTTAATAGCTTGTAGTTTTCACATGCATCCATCGCTGCAAATCTCAGAGGCCAAAATACATGCTTGCTTGAGCTAGAAACTAAGGCTGCATCTTTTCACTTGCATCTCTTGCCTGCATGAATAATACTTCCATTGGAATCTCCTCCAAGTGCCTCCTAAGAGTTTAGTATTTGAACTTATTGGTGCACAAATCGGATGCTGTACGTTCGCGTAGTGAATGCCGAAAGGTCCCCAAGAACAATAAAACTCTACTTTTTGCACAAATTACAAGGTAAAAAGCATGAACGACAAGAGCAAGAGACCAATTGGGTGCAATCTCCCCCCATGCCTTGTGTGAGCGCTCCACAAAGCATGTATTTTATGTATTATTCATCTTCAAGCTCAAATAATAGCCCAAATTACAAAATAGCAAGCTTTTAGCTTTTGAGTTTGCTTTAACACAAAATAGGAATAAAGCTAATGGACGGTGCCCAAAGAGTCTGGCACACCCAATATAATGTCCAAATAGAAATAACATAATTGTGCGCCCATGCGCATACAAAATAATAATAAATATCCGACACCTCAATAAATAGGCGTGACAAAATATAGGCGCCATGCCTAAGGTATGCGCCCATCAAAATATAATCCATAAATCGAATACTCGCTATCCTCCAATCCTTTCCTCCGCCACTGCTGCTATCTCTACACATCAACTGAACCATTCACAATCATTAGTAAAATAATACAATTAAACCGACAAAAGTGAATACCTAGCAGTCTTCAGCTACATAAATAAATCAACTGGTTAGAAATAAATCCTAACCTTAATTTATTACGAGTGCGCACTCTAAACTCATAAACGTTTATTAATTTAATATGCATTTTGTGGAATCAACCGCTATGGAATCACCCATGTACACACTAAATTAATGAAACGCCCGAAAAGGACAGGCGTCCCCATCAACTTCTCGCACAAAGAATCCACTTTGTGTATGAGCCTCGGTCATCAAAGTTTACAGAATCCACCGTAAAACCTCACAGAATCCACCATGGCACGGAATCCACCGTGAAATATGCCTCCTGGCATCATACCCCCGGGGTGGGATAGCAATTGACCTCAATTGCTATTAGCTCAATGTGGAGCTAACAGAGTGGGGAAAGCATTTAAGTCTCTAGCCTGCATCCATTGTGCTTCCTCTACAGGATGGTTCGTAAATTTAACTAGATATCTAGAATATCTTTGGCCAGTTCTAGTGGTCATAAAGTCAGTATCTATGATAACTTCTGGTTTAAGTATTTCAGTCTCTTCCTCTAACAAAGGTGGGTTTTCATAAAGAGGGTGTACAGGTAATTGGCCTCTAAATGGTCTCAATAAACTAATGTGAAATGTATTGTGAATTTTCCAGTGAGGTGGTAATTCTAACTTGAATGCATTGTCATTAATTTTATGAATGATCCTAAATGGTCCATAGAATCTAGGGGCTAATTGAACAACTGGGTGTCTATCTACACTTTGTAGTCTACGTTTTTCTATTCTCAACCAAACATAGTCATCAACTTTGAAAATCATTGCTTGTCTTTTCTTATTGGCTTGTTTGGTAAATGATTGCTGGGCTTTGGCAATCATGTCTTTAACCTCATCAAAAATAGTATTATACATACTAGCAATATCATCAGCACTCTGAATTCTATTTGACAAAGATGCAACATGTGTAGATAATCTATAACCATAAATCACTTCAAATGGTGCTTTCTTTGTAGATGTGTGTGGTGTATTGTTATATGCAAGCTGTAATAAATGCAAATGTGTGTCCCATGTCTGAGGTTTAGAAATAGTATATGCACGTAAGAGATCTAGAATAGTGCTATTAGTGGCTTCTGTTTGTCCATTAGTTTCTGGATGAAATGCAGATGAGAAATCAATCTTTGTGCCTAGGTTAGCAAACAGAGTAATCCAAAATTTGTTACAAAATCTAGAATCACGGTCTGAAATAATAACTTTTGGCAATCCATGGTTAGTGAAAACAGTTTTCAAAAACAATTGTGTTGCTTGTGATACTGTTAAAGTTTTCTTACATGGAATGAAATATGCTTGTTTACTAAATCAATCTACTACTATCCAAATCATATCATGGTTAGATTTAGTATTAGGTAAACCAGTAAAAAAATCCATAGAAATTTGTTCCCAAGGTTTTGATGGAATAGACAAAGGCATAAGTAATCGATACTGTTTACCATGATGTCTCTTAACTCTTTGACAAATCAAACATTCAGAAACAAAGTTAGATACATCAGTGTCCATATGCGGCCAATAAAAATCTTCAGTTAATGTACGTAAAGTAGATATGATACCTCTATGACCTTGATATGGGAGACAATGAATCTCATTCAAAACAAAAGATCGAAATGGAATTGTAACACACAATCTCTTTTCATAAAACATAAATCCATCATTATATGACAATGAATCAATAGGAATCAAGTTATTTTGAACTAATTTATTCTAGTCAGCATGAAAAGTAATATCCTGATGATAAGTATCTTTCATAGCAATCAAAGAATCAAAAGATATAATAGAAATATTATGAATGGCAGGTCTTCTACTTAATGTATCAGCCACTACATTTTCTTTTTCAGGTTGATATTGAATGATAGGATGAAAAATTTAAATAAAGGATGCCCATTTGATATGTCGATCAGATATTTGGGGTTGGCTAAGTAAATGTCTAATACTTTGCTGATCGGTCTTAATCATAAATTCTGAACCCATTAAGTAGTGTTTCCACTGTCTTAATGCTTGTACAACTGCTAATAATTCTTTATCATATGTGGAATATTTCAGTTCAGAGGGTTTCAGCTTACAACTAGAATAGGCTATAGGATGATTGTCCTGCATAAGTACGGCTCCTATTCCTAATCCACTAGCATCAGTCACTACTAGAAAGAATGGTCTATTAAAATCAGGTAACTGTAGGATAGGGGCATGGGTTAAGGCATGTTTTAATAAGTCAAAGGATTTCTCTTGATTTTCGAACCAATGATAGACAATTCCTTTCTTCAGAAGTTCAGTCAGTGGTAAAGCAAGTAATGAAAAATTACGTACAAACTTCCTATAGAAACTAGCAAGACCAAGGAATGACCGTAACTCATGCACATTTTTAGATACAGGCCAATTCAATAGTACATCTATTTTCTTAGGATCAACATTAATTCCATCAGATGATACAATATGACCTAAATACTCAATTTTTGTTTTAAAGAATTCACTCTTTTCAGGATTTGCATACAGTTGATTATCTTTTAGTGACTGGAAAACCAATGACAAATGCTCATAATGTTCTTTCTCATTTTGACTAAACACCAAAATATCATCAAAAAAGACAATTACTCAATACTGATATTTCAAAAATATACGGTTCATCATTCTACTAAACGTAGCAGGTGCATTAGTCAATCCAAATGGCATCACTAAAAATTCGTAATGACCAAACTGTGTCCTAAATGCAGTCTTGAATATGTCTGACTTATCTAGTCTCACCTCATGATAACCAGACTTAAGGTCTATTTTACTAAATATAGCAGATCCTTGCAGTTTGTCCATAAGGTCATCAACTCTAGGAATGGGATACATATTCTTTACAGTGATCTTATTTAAAGCTCGATAGTCAATGCACATACGATAGGCATTATTCTTTTTCTTGACTAACAGAACAGGTGCACCGAATGGACAACTACTAGGTCTAATCAATCCTCTATTTAGTAATTCCTCAACTTGACTCTGAATTTCTTTTTGCTCTATCTGGTTATGCCTATATGGTGCTTTGCAAGGTAGTTGTGTGCCAGGAATCAAATCTATCTTATGGCCTTCTAGACGTGAAGGAGGTAAACCAGGTGGTAGGTCTTCAGCAAAACAGTCCTTAAAATATGCAAGAAATTCTTTATGCCTAGGATACATATGATTTTCTTTTACTTGCAATTCATTCACCCAAATGAGATAGAATTTACTATTCTTGCGTAATGCACGTTTAGCTTGAGTATGCGAAAGCAGTGGAAAAACATTAGATGCATGCATACCATACAATGTAATATGTTTTCCTTGAAAATTAATATTCATTGAATGTGTGGAATAGTCTATATCTGGGTTATGTTGATGACGCCAAGGCATACCTAAAATAATGTCACTCGACTGTAATGGAACAACTAGAAAATTTCTTCTTTCAGTGTATTGACCAATTTGAATCTCTAAGTCATGCACTTCTTGTGTACCATTATACCTAATGCTTAAGAATGCTGCTTTGATGCGATAATGCATAGGTACAGTTTGTAATTTCAATTCCTTTACTAACTTTGCTGAAATAAAATCATGAGTACTACCGTCATCATGCAAAATAATATTTTCCTTTCCATGCACCAAACATTTCATAGTCAATAAATAATGTGGAGTTGGCATACCTCATAAAGTGTCCAAAGAAGTAATAGTGTGGCTTCTTCAAATGACAATTTGCTGCTAGATGTCGAGGCTGGTGGCATTTATAGCATACTATTGGCTTGGCTTTGGTTACATTGTTTGCAATGGCAGGAAGTCTAGGGACATTAAGATTTGGCTGTGGAATAGGCTTAGGGTTTTGATTGACATTGGATGGTAATGCAGGTGGTTTTGCCCAATTTTTACGAAAAGATGATGAAGTGAAACGACCTTGATTAAATCTTCTAAAGTTTGAGTTGAATTGTTTAGATCCATAGTTACCATTGGCTTGGAATTGCTATGGACGTCTGTCTCTACCTCGCAGCTTGTCTTCAGTGTCGTGAGCTAGTGAAATGGCGTCTTCAAGAGTAGCAGGCTTGAACATGTTAACTTCAGCGTAGTAATGTCCAAGGAGTCCAGACATATACTTGCGCTTGTGTGTCGCTTCAGGTACGTCTTCAAGCATGCATAGCTGGAGTAATGCATTTCAAAAACGCTCTGTATACTGAGGAATAGGCTCACGATCCCGTTGCTGAAGAAGATCCCATTGCTTAATGGCTTTCTCATGAAATTGTGGAGGAAGGAAATTCTGCATGAACTTCTTCTTGAAATTCTCCTAGGTAGCGGGACAATCTATACTCTTGCGTACTATAGTCCACCAAAGAGATGCTCTGTCCACTAAATGATTAGTGACACACTTGATTTTATCTTTTTTTGCATAGGTTTCCTCATGAAAATAGTCGTCAAACTGACTAATGAATGCAAGAACAGTTTTTCCTTCTCATATGCCATTGAAAGTACGGAATTTGAAACTTCTTTTACTTATCTTTAATTCCTTGCGGATGGTTTGAGCTTCGAGAGTTGCGTCGATGGTACGTCAGATAAGATCTTCAGATTGAGGTTCTTCTTCCTCGGTAGATGATCTTTGTAAATTTGCCAGTTGAACTTGCAATGCTTGCCTAGCCCTTCATTCTTCATCCAATTGCATCATAGTTAAATCCTGCTTTTGCTCCATCGTAGGCTCAGGTAGGTCACCTTCAGCCATTAAATCGTCCATATGTGGTTCCGTCATCCTGCAAAACTCAAAAGACATTTCTCACTCAAAATCAAGTTAGCAGGATGAGCGTAGCTCAAGTTCGAGAATACAAGGCTTATGTATTTTTTGGTGTGGCTTTCACAATCTTCAAAAAATCTGTGTTTTATCCTTCTTCGTATGCTGAAAATGCTTCAGCAAACCTACATATGGGTAGAGTACCTTCCAATGAACAACTTTGTAGTTCGGAGTTTCTGCGCAGGAACAGCCCTTCTAGGAGTTTTGAACAGAAGTCAGTTTTGGCTCCAGTTGACTTGTTTGACTTGCAGAGTACTAGACTAATGTGACTTGCAGAGTTTGTAAACTTGTAGAACTTGCTTGCTTTGTCGGACTTGCAGAACTTTGACTTGTTAGAACTTGCTGAACTTGACTGGTTGTGTGTGACTTGAAGTTTGTGCTGACTTGATTGATTAAGGAGCTTAAGTGATTAAGCTTGGAGCTTAATGGACAGCCAACGGCGAAAATCATGGGGGGAGGGGGCGTTTTGCAAGGCGGCGAAATTTGCGCTGATGTCCTCTGAGGCGCCACGAAAATTTAAAAGTTTTAAGCTCTTTAAAGCTTAAGTTAAGCTTCTCAAGTTTTTAAAGCTTGATTACCTTATAAACTTTTGGAATTAAGAGAGAGCTTATCTATGTGTAACCACGACTTGATGAAGAAGATATAGGAGTGGTCCTCCGCCTCTGCAGACCGGTCCTTCGCGATCCCATGATGGAAACAGGGGTTCTTGATCGCCAGAAATCTGCCTGTATCGACCGTTCGCGACGAGATTGACCGTAGAGCCCGATCGTTCCAAGAGCTCTGCCTTTGCACGAGATGGGTAGCGATTGGAAGCTCTTGATCTCAGCTTCGCTCTGATACTACTGGTGCGCAAATCGGATGCTGTACACCTGCATAGTGAATGCCGGAAGGTCCCCAAGAACAATAGAACTCTACTTTTTGCACAAATTACAAGGTAAAAAGCATGAACAACAAGAGCAAGAGACCAATTGGGTGCAATCTCCTCCCATGCCTTGTGTGAGCGCTCCACAAAGCATGTATTTTATGTATTATTCATCTCCAAGCTCAAATAATAGCCCAAATTACAAAATAGCAAGCATTTAGCTTTTGAGTTTGCTTTAATACAAAATAGGAATAAAGCTAATGGACGGTGCCTAAAGAGTCTAGCACGCCCAATACAATGTCCAAATAGAAAGAACATAATCGTGTGCCCATGCGCATACAAAATAATAATAAATATCCGACGCCTCAATAAATAGGCGTGACAAAATATAGGCGCCATGCCTAAGGTATGCGCCCATCAAAATATAATCCATAAATCAAATACTCGCTATCCTCCAATGCTTTCCTCCGCCACTGCTGCTATCTCTACACATCAACTGAAGCATTCACAATCATTAGTAAAATAATACAATTAAACGGATAAAAGTGAATACCTAGCAGTCTTTAGCTACATAAATAAATCAGCTGGTTAGAAATAAATCCTAACCTTAATTTATTACGAGTGCGCACTCTAAACTCAAACGTTTATTAATTTAATATGCATTTTGCGGAATCACCCGCTATGGAATCACCCATGTACACACTAAATTAATGAAACGCCCGAAAAGGACAGGCGTCCCCATCAACTTCTCGCACAAAGAATCCACTTTGTGTATGAGCCCCGGTCATCAAAGTTTACGGAATCCACTGTAAAACCTCACGGAATCCACCGTGAAATATGCCTCCTGGCATCACTTATGTGGCACAAAAACTAAATTTTTTTTTCTATCCTAGTCCCTATTTGAGTGGGATCCTCTTCATCCAGCCCTAGAGTGTACCTAATGCTCCTCCACAATAGCATACAACTCAATCTTGCACAACAAACAACTTAGTAATAATTCTCAGGTCAGGTGCAACTCAAGAAGGTGTGATGGACTGCATATTCTATTGTTCCTCCTCCTCCTCCTCCTCCTCTCATCTTGAAGCAAGTGTTTTCTCATGTCTTTCTCAACACCAATGTCAGTGATTTTATTTTGACCCTACTTGGCTACTTTTTTTATCAATGATATGGAAATTGATACCCTTGTGTGTCCTACTGAGTAGTAGAGAGCTCAAATCAATATAATTTTCTACTTAAAACAATAATGGTTTCTTACAATATTTCTAGCTAGCTATGTAGCCTCTGAAGTAATGGATGTGTGCCTTGATTATGTAGACCTTATAACATCATAGACAATAGATGGCAGTAATGTCAAGTGCAAACATATGATTCTTCTCTTTGTCTTTTCTCACTACTCTTGCAACTCCCATTTAGCTGCTACTCTTGCCAATAATCTCATAGTAGCTTATGGTATGATAGTTGGCTCGAGGAGTATTCATTGTGACACCTATCTTGAGAACACTATAGTTGATTAATCTTCCAATTTATTCTCACAAGTGAGAGGTTGATTAGCCTATTTGCAAACTCATAAGCCTTACAACTCCAATTTTCTAGAAGCATTTGATGACGAAGTGGACGTCAAGGGAGGCTCAAGTAGGGTTTAAACTCCTCACCCACTAATAGATAACTCAGAGTGGATGGGAGATAAGGAGGTTAGAATATAGTGAAATAATGGAGAGAACAATAAGCTTCTAAGTTATCCTATCCTTAACTAGCCAACTAGCTCAACTAGCTCTAATACCATGATAAAAGTCATGGTGGATCTAGAGCTAAATTGCTAGGCTCTAGGGCGAAAAGGAACGAAATGGAGAAATTTCAACTAATTAAAGAAAGAAAATGAATAAAATAAACTAATGAAATAGGTACGTATAAGACAATCCTCCAAGATCTTCTATTTGATTTCTTCAAATATGAGGCAAGTACATCATTTTATATCTTTTCAAGTAGGAAACACTCCCTTCTCTTTGCTTATGGGATACAATACATTCCACGTGCATTGAGTGCTACCTCTAGCAATATACATTTTAGCATTTCCATGAGAGAGAGAGAGAGCGAGAGAGAGAGAGAGAGATGGAAACAAAGGGAGGAAGAGAGAGAGAGGGGGAAATAGAGGGAGGAAGAGAGAGAGAGAATGAAAGAGATTTTTTGAGAGAGAGGGGGGAGAGATATAAGTTTAAACTTATTAATGGATTTCCATTGTCTTCATGGTTATTAAGAGAGTTCAATGGTGGACTTCCCACCTTTGTAGAGAACAAAAATTTGCTTAGAGATGTTTGCTTTGGATCATGTACTAGTCCCTTTTGAGGATGTCCACATGAGCCTGTTAGTAGTGGCTTGGATTTTTCCACCTCCTTTGAAAATGCCTTTGTGTGTAAAATTGACTTTGTGTGTTCAGTCAAAATAGTATATAAATCAGACCTTGGAGGGCATAGATGCAACCATGTATCATCATACTTGCACCTTACACGAGCAAAGCTTTTGTCTTTAAAGTCATGCAATATAGCTACAATCACCTCAAAATTCCAACCTACAAAAAAAACAAACTTATATTATGTAATAAGTCTAGTATTATAGGGCATCATCTAGTCTACAATCTCATTCTTATAAGATTAAAAAATTTACATCTATAAACTCAAAGAAAGAAGATAAATAATACCTTCATATTTCTCCATGTAATCATGCAACTTCTCTATCGAAGCCTCTATCTCTTTCCTATCATTTGACTCTTGCTCCATGGTTGTAACTTCTATATTCACCTTTTTAAGCCCTCAAAACATAAGATAGTTTTTTTCATGCCGTTTCATCCAAAATGTGTGTTCTCATGAAGTTGGATAAACAAGTATATGCAGCATTCTTCCCTCCTAGTGTGCCCTTTCCATAAAATGAGTTACACTCATTACACCATATTCGAACTCGAGGTTCTCCATCAAAATCTTCACTATGTAGTTCAAACCTATCATCCCTTGAGATTGTGGATTGCTTTAATTTTAGCCTTGCTCTACTACATCCTTGTTTCCAAGTCTCAAGAATTCTTGGACTTAGCAATTTACTTCCTAGCTTTGATGTGAGATGTCTTGGAGTGTCATTTTGTTCCTCATCAACATGTTATAAACATTGTGTCTTATTTGAAGAAGCCAGTTCATTTATGATAGTATCACTCCTCCTAATATGAACTTGATGATGGTCACCAAGAGTCCATCGCTCCTCTTGTCATTTCTTAACTAGATAGTTATCCTCAATGAAGTCAAAGGATCCATCTATAAGCTCGTCACCCTCAATTTGTTCATGGATTTGAGCAAAGGTAGGTTCAGGTCCATCTTTTCTTAGCCTCACAAGACCTAGATCTTCTTGACTTTCATCGAGGATCACTTGAATCTCATAAAAAGACCCCATGAAGCCCAATTACCAAGTTTATTATTCCTTAAGTAGGAACTGCATTCAACATTCAAAGGATATTAATAAAAGAGGAGTTCATTAGATGAGAAAACTTGATATTCCTAAGTGACATGTTTACTTGATATATATCACACTAAGCACTCTTAAGTCTATGATATAATATCATGACATGATTAGTAATGCTTTTGTACATGCAGTAGGGATGTCAATAGTGTTTTGAATTAGTAATACTCTTATATATCGTGACATGGAAGTGATTTCTCTTAAAAATTATAAACACACAACTAACTTAACCTTGAAGCACAAAAAACACGCTTGACATAGTCTAATGATACTCAACTAAACAATCCATGATGATCAAAGTGAAATAAGAAATTCAAGCTATCTACACAAATTCAAATAAATATAGTTCCACTAAAGAAAAACTTGGTTTATAAGAGATATAATACCATCATTTCAAAATGATACATACAAAATAAAGAGCACACTTTCTAACATATGAAAATTTCCAAAAGGATATATATCTCTAGACAATAAAGTAAAACTAGTTACAAGTCATACTACATGGTATTGATGATGTGAATCTATATTTAGATAAAGCTTGGCTCCATTTCTTCCAAGGGACGCATAGCCAAATCGCCATTCATACCATGGCGCTTACAGATATGCTCATTTATGTTATCAAATGAAACCTTTTTTGATGGATCTACGTTCATCATTTTATCTCCAAAAACATCAGACAGGTGTCTAATCATTATCAAGGATGGAGAGATAACTTTCATTACATCAAAGTTATCATAAGCATCCTCATAGAAATAGCAAAGCTCTCATAGTATCCAACCAAGAGCATAAACATCAGTCTATGGGCTATAACAACCCTTCAATGTGGTGTCTTTCAACTCAGGCGCTAACCATTTTCTCCATATATGGTCTACTTTGCATTGTTGTAGTTTTTTTGCATACATTTCATCATTATCTACACACCCTCGATGTGGCTTGGAAAATGCCTTTCTTTTCTCTGAGAAATCCAAAGCTGCGCCCCAATCTATAATCCCCACACGACAAACATCACCCACAAAATCTAATACAATATTTCCAGGATGTAGATCTGTGTGTAACCACCTTGGTTTGTGCAAACGACACATTCCCAAATATAATGCATGTATAATAGATGTGATACATTTGCAAAATATATTTATTTGCACTATTTTATCACTTTTCAATTGAGTTTCTTCATCACGCCTTCTTTTACCTGTACCCCAAGCATGAAATAACCTTGTAAAGCGACCACAAGATGTAGTCAGTTGAGTCATGAAACATAAAAGATTTCCACCATTAAAATATGGTGTTATCGTCCATAGAGGTTCTTCTACAATCGCTACAATCACACGTACTAACACTGGATGCCTGATCTGCATCACTATCTCTCTTCGTTGTTCTACTTGCCTTATATAGTCTTGTCCTCTATAACACTTTCCTGCATAGATCTTGTTGTGATCAAATCTTGCTACTCCTTTAACCTTTACTTTGAATACCACACTACAAGAACCCTTTCCTAGTTTTTCCCCTAGAACTATCTCATCTTCACTTAGATATGTCGTAGAGTACACATGAGACATACGTGCATAGTTACTTTGAAGGGCATGTACTTCAAATATTGCCATTGAAGTGGTAGAATTTTGTTCCATAGCAACATATGCAGACCGCATCTTATTATCCCATGAAATTGACTTGTTTAAGCTTCGATTAGATTTTGATTCTGCAACTCCTGCTTCTGCATACAATGCATCCCATGCATGTATTTTTCCAATATCAAAATCTTGTTGGAAGCTAGGCTTACTAGTATTCCAAATTTCTAAAATATTTCCAATCATGCTAGAGATCCATCTCATGGCAATAGCATCCAAATCCATACTTTCAACTGAACATGCAATCCTTGGGTTTTCTACATGTTTTTTTATTTGTGAAATCACATTACATCTTAGTATGTCTCTTTTTCCAATATTCCAACAAGCATCTCACATCTCTTCTTCTTTCATAGAGAATATTTCTCTAAATAGCACGTATTTGCATTTTTCCAAAAGTATCTTTTTATCCAGTTTACTTATATTACCTTGGACACTTGTTTTTCCCTCAACATCCATACCTAAAAGGTGCAACCAATAGAGCATATTGATAAGATGTGTGTGTGTGTGTGTGTGTGTGTGTGTGTGTGTGTGTTCCCATCTTATGTAGTTAAAAATTAACACTTAAATTTTGAGCTTAAGATAGATACTAATATGGATTATCAAGTACTTTCTTTAAAATGAGTATATGAACAATTATATAGTGTTAAGAAGCACAAAGATAAAATCTACTAGCATTATTTAACATTAGTTATATTTTTCTGTATATACATTAACCACACTAGATATTATATCCGTTAGTGCCAAAATCATAAAGACATGGGACATAAATACCATCTTTAGTGCAAGTCATCACTAGCTATTCTTCCTAAACTCCATAAATTGATCAGCCTCATGCTTTATCAATAATCTTTATATCTATTTAGTAATATTCTCTATTGGATCTTGCATTAGGCTCCTATTAGATTATCAATAATCTTTATATCTATTTAGTAATATTCTCTATTGGATCTTGCATTAGGCTCCTATTAGATTATGAGTAGTTTATGTATAGTTACTACATTGGGTAACATGTTGCATAATAAGATTATGTAAACTTTGTCTCTTTAGATGTGAAAATAATGACACTAAATATAGTATCCTGTAGTGCCAAGCCAAATGGACTTGGGACATGGATACCATGTTTAGTGTAATCCATTTGCAAAAGCAAAAAAGCAATAGTGTAAAGTACTACGTAGCCATAGTGTAATGGATATATTCTCTCCTGAATGAATGCCATTTGAAAGTTACAAAAAGGTTTTGAACTATATATAAGGTCATGTCATATGTTAGAACTTGGTACTCCAATCAACGATCATGTATAATTTGGACTATCATGATGGGTCATGTATTGGCTTAATTAACGTTCAATGGTCTTCTATACAATATTTTCATAAGTTAGACACCTTCAAAAGATAATTGAAGAGAAAGAATCTCACTTGTGAGCTCCTACCGAGTCAGATGAGGGAGAGAGAGAGAGAGAGAGAGAGAGAGAGTTCTTCTAATGCTGCTTGAAACACTCTTCTTATTGTGAATGAATCTACAAGTACACATACAAACTAAGTATACTAAACAATAACTAATGTTCAGATACAGGAAAAATGTGAGCTTTATATGGGGGATAGAAAAGTACTCCTAAACACTATGACGGCCCATATTAAATGTTCCTAAGGTGTGCATGTGATCACTTGTGCATCGAAATGACATTAACAATGGCATGCACAAACCAAGTACACTACTCGTACACTAGGTGAGAACTATGGCCTCTTAACTTGTGCGAAGTGCAATCATATAAACATGTATTGATCGTATGGAAATAGTAGATTTACACATGCAATAAATCCTACATTGTAAGTAATAACCCTAAAAAGTATACTGATCAAACAATTTATTTAACATTACCTAAGCAAAATCTTGTAAAAGATATTATACCCTTGAAGAAAATTCCCTACTATCCAGCAGTGCAAGGCTTTTAGTTTTTTCCCCCTTACTTTCACTCAACCATTTCACTTTGTAGGGTAGAGGGGCCAATCATATTACATGTAACTCTTTGTGCCTTGATGTTTACATGTCAAGGAAAAGGTTGAGACAAAGCAACCATATATGCATTAATTAGTTTGAACTCTTACCATCAATATAAATGTCACATCATGTAATGGTGGATTGAATCATAGAAGAAAAAATTCCTTGAAAGATTCAAGCATTTTATTATAATATTAATATGGGATAAAACCCTCATTTCCTCGAATAACGGACAACACAATAATATTTTACCAAAAGAAGCATTGATAATTGATCTTTGAACATTATGGAGTCCTTCCAAACACCCAGCAACATGTTTTGAGTGATTCATAGTTGCCAATGAGAAGGCTACTCTCTCTCTCTCTCTCTAAATTAGGGCATCGCACCCTTCCCTAGTTTATAGAGTTTGTAATAACCCTACTTCCCTTCGGTTGTTGATTGCAGAGTCGACTCTGCTACGGTGTTGATTGGAGAGTCACAAATTACTCTGCTACAGTGGCAGTAAGCAGTAATGCTACGGTGTTGATTGCAGAGTCACAAACTCTGCTACGGTGGCAATAAGCAACTCTGCTATGGTGTTGATTGCAGAGTCGCAAACTCTGCTACGGTGGCAGTTGTTATCTAGTCCGTTGCCGATTGCAGTCGCAAACTTTGCATGGTGGCCGTTTTTTACCAGCTGATTGCAGAGTCGTAAACTCTACTATGGTGGCAGTTGTTATCCAGTCAGCTGCTCATTGCAGTCACAAACTCTGCACGGTGGCCGTTTTTTACCAGTCCGTTTGCTGGTTGCAGTTGCAAACTTTGCACGGTGGCCATTTTTTACCAGTCCGTTGTTGATTGCAGAGTCGCAAACTCTGCTGCAGTGGCAGTAAGCGACTCTGCTACGATGCTTACTGCCAAGCTAAAGAGGGTCTTTTATACCATCGCAACCTCTGATTGCAGACCACAATTATTGCAAAATCATCGCAGACCTGTGAGGAACAGATATTGCAGTCATCGGCCATAGTCAGACCAGGAACAATTATTGCAAAATCAATTTACTACTACCAACATGATAGTGCATGCTAGCACCTGTGTATGTTTGTGTGCCTGAACATACAGATGTCTGCTACCAGAAAGCGAGAGAGAGAGAGAACCAGAGGAGGGTCTTCTGCTGCCTTCTTGCCCCTGATTTGACGCTTGCTTCTCCTTCCTTCTTGGGCACCCGATTGATAGCAGAATAGACCATTTAAAGAGAGAGGGAGGGAGGGAGGGAGAGAGAGGGCATTTACATCTACATATGTTCTTGTAATAATGGCCACATGAAGGAACAATAAAGACATTATGGAGCCACTACCCCACTAGTTCACTCCACTCTCCTCAAGGCATCTCATCCACCATGTATGGTTAAAATTTGATAGTGCGCTTCATGCGGACACTGGGTGGGTGGATCACATGGGCGGTTGAGCATGCATGCGGGTGGTTGAGGCATGCATTGGAGTGGTCATTCCTTTATTAATGATCGTTACTGCTTTTATAGTCTATGTATTTTCTTAAGGTTAAAAAGAGTTTTTGGGGAGCTACCGTAATTACTAGTTTAGCAAGTGCCATATTTGTGATAGGAGATACCATAGTTACTTGGCTGTGGGGTGGGTTTTCTGTAGATAATGCTACCTTGAATCGTTTTTTCAGTTCCTATCACCTATTACTTTCTATAATTGTAGGCGCTGGTCTTCTTCATTTGGTTGCATTGTATGAATATAGATCTAATAATCTATTGGGTCTAAACTTGTTTGTAGATAGGTGCAGGCAATCCAGTGTGTCGGAAAATGGGTGGGAGCAAGGATAGACACATAATGATTCTTTGTGATCATTAATGACTTATACTTTGCAAAGGTATATGAACAATGGACTAGTCCCCATCACCATGATTGAGATAACAGTTGATGCATAAGACCTTGATTTATCCATAGATAACCTCCATTAAGTCAAATCACTATGTGTATGCGTATATCCAATTATACCTTGAGTCCTATTTAGGCTCTTATGAGAAAGCCTTACAATGTGCACCATATACTACTGACAAAATCTCGCACAATTATTTCATGCCACTAACAAAACATTTCTTGCAACTTTAGCCATTTTCAATGGACTACGAATCCATATTTTCATGTAAACTTCATCAATGCACATTCTACAAACTATATGGTTGCTTCAAAGTACGGTCTAGCATATGATGGGACTACATGCATAGTCTCTTTTACCTATGTTACATATGTAACTAGCCACTAGTAGGGGGCATGTAGAGGGTATCACTTTGCACCCATATGTGAGTTTCATAATGTCTCGTATTGTAATTCCACCCATAGTATGAGGAACGTTGTTAAAGGTCATTGTGGTTAACTCCTTGAGGCTTAGTCCAAGATGGTGTCCTAACCACCACTTACCTCCACATGGTATCATGAAAATGAGATGGTTACCACCAAATAGTTTTGGTCATCATATCACCACTCCATGTGACTAGATCCACAATGATCTTGTCATAGCACCTAGTAAACAAAGAGACAATGATGATGTATGTGAAGCTAATTTCATGAGAGCTTTGTGCCATTTTAACCCCTAGTCTTTGTGTGTTATTACATTTCCTAGGATGAAAGGTCCAACAATAGTACATCTAAGGTCTCTTGATTAATAGCACTAGATAAGAAAGTTTGGACACTGCATAAGGTAATGCATCTAAGGTCTCTTGATTAATAGCAGTACATATGAAAGCTTGGTCACAAAGCTTTTGCATGATAAAAAAACATGTATATTGTGCTTGCTTCAAAACCATTTTAGTGACTTTTACTCTACTTCCATTAGACCATGGATAGTGAAATTTGGATGCAATGTGTAAAAATAATAACTTCCTATACATTAACATAATTGGGCTAGTAAGAGCACATTAACATTCTATATGTTTTACACTCTTTGAGGCTATCTTTACTTGTTAGAAGGTATCTTAGTATTGACCCTCACTAGTGTAACTTATTTTTGTCAATACTAGTCCGTGTAATGCTATTAACCCTTTATTTAAGATATTTAGCTCTTGTTTGACCAAAGTTACAAAACAAAAATAGATGCATGAGAATCATTGGCTTGTAATTGATTAGAATGAGAATTTCTTTCATGTGGCTTCCTCAAAAGAGTTTCCTCGTTGTCTTGAGATATCTCCGCTTCTTTGACAGGTTTGCTAATGTCATGCTCATTAGAAAGTTTTGAAGGGTTAGAAAACCCTTATTTCTGATCCAAGGGCTATTTTCAAACTCTTTTCTATTACATTATGTGAATTAACTTCTCTTTATGTGTGTGTGTATGTGTGATGGGACCTAAAATGGGCCGGCATTGGCTCATGCACTAGCAGGACCTCTATCATGCGCTCAACAACCCCACGGCCTCGCGGCCAAGAGCGTGGAGGACACGTACATCATACATTGCCTTCCTAAACATCTTGCGTTCATATCACGTCTCGTAGTCCAACTCTAACCCAATTAACACTCCTCAGAGGGAGTCCCAACACATTGCCAAATGGCATGAAGTACAAACATAGGAGGTCCTCCCATGGCTGACTTCCGCTACCTCACTGCGACTCTCCTACATCTTGGGGATTGGCCCCTCGATGCGTCGCTAAACATATATAACATTTCGCACATAGTTCTCTCAAGGTACCAATTATTTCATTCCAGGATGTACCATACCTCACTTTACTTTCCCCTTAGACCCAACGCCTAGCCTGCAGCTTGGACAACCTTACTCACTCAATGTTGGTCACGATCTAGAGAATACAGGTGCTATGCATCCAAGAGGTATTGTCTGATAGCTTTAAGTTTCTTTATGATTTACGCAAATTGTGAATGTCCATGTGCTCAAACAAAGAAAAATCAGCATTGTGCTTAGTGCAAAAGCATTCTTTCAATGAATTTCACTATCGCTCGTATGTTGCGTTGCATGAACCTAGCACCGAGAAACCCTAGTGCTATTAGGTTCTTAATCTTTAATTATCGACCAACCTAAATGGTATGCAAAAAAACCAGCAAGCTTTTCATCATTTCATTCAGCATTTAAACACCTTTTATACACTCTACCCCTCACCCGTTTAGGTTGTGCATTATTGATAGGTTTAGGGTTCATTTTCCATGTTTTAATTGTATAAAAACAATAAACACTCACTAAAACATAAAGGTAGGGCTGAACCGAGGCTAAATCTCATACTTCAGACCTCCCATACATCCACAAACATGAATCTTATTTTTCCTTAATTTTCGGCACTCAAAATCCATTTTTTCCTTATTTCTACCCATTTTTCCCTATTTTTCTTGTACTTTTTGCAATATTAAATAACTAAAAATACAAAATGAGTTGTGGGCTGTGGCCCTTAGGTTCATTTATAGCATAAATACAAATTTAGTTGGTGTGTCTTATTATATTTTCCATTTATATACCAAAAAACACCCAATTTTTCCATATTTCACGTGTTTTACGGGTTTTATACCACTAATTCAGTCACAACACTTGTGATTTTCTAATTTTCTGAGCATAAACTGATCAAACTCATAGCAAACAACATTGTGATGCATAATCATCCTATGGGAACAAATATTCATGAAGAAAATTGCATAAAACATCAATTTTCTTTGTAAAAATGAAATTATCGTTCTTTGCGGGCTGCGGGTTGTTATTTGCTATGTCTCGGGACTGATTTCCAGCAACCATTAATGCTCATGACAGTCCACAATCAGCAATCTTCATTCCTCTTGAACCACGGAGCAATCCGGTCTTCATTGGACAAGCATCCGTCATCCATTCTTCTTCTTCTTCTTCACCACATGAATCTGCCCTTACGGGAGAGAGAGGGAGGAGAGAGAAAGACTGAAATCAGATATCTTCATAGAGACCGCCATTGGAGGAGAAAAGCACGGTGATATGACCAGCATCCAGAGGGAAATGAGGGGCAATGATCATTTGCAGGGGTTGCATTGAGGTTGCATCTTCCCCCTCCATCCATCAAGCGCAAATTTCGGCGCTCCTACATGTGTCGTTTTCTTCCTCTCCAAGATGCTACGATTTCATGCTATCAAAAATTTTGGCATAAAATGTCCCCCTAGGCCCCCAAAGGTCACCACTCCTTTGGCCAAACTTATGTCCACCTTTTCAAATCTTGCCCACTTTGTGGCCATTTCCCCATCCTGACTCCGAATTGAGCTCTGAAAAATCTTGGGCGTCCGGCTCGGGATCCTGCATTGGCCAATAACTCTTGTCAACTTGCACGACAGTCTGAAAAATTATGAAAAATCAACAAGTGTCGCTCAGGCGCCTTTAAAGCACTTTGATGCTTAAAATCGTCCTAGATCGAGCCACCGCCTTCGACGTTGAATATTTTTCCCTTGATATTCATAATTTTTAGGTATTTTTAAGCACTTCTCAGCATCAAAAGTCCGCTCTCATTGGCAACCACGGGATAGGGCGACTCAGCCCGTCGAATCCCACACTAGATCTGCACAAAACAACCAAAGGAAGCATCAAGCTAATACAAAATAGATACATACTAAACACAACACAATGCTCACCCTACCCCCTGACAAAACCAAGGCATGACATTTACAAGGAGTAGGCCTAGCATAATCTGAGAAAATGTCCGAAGCTAGTCACTAACCAACTGCTCCAACACGGCCAAACTAAAAAGAACTATCAAAGAGGTTGCCCTAAGTGGTGGTCTGAACTACCTACCTAACTAAAGAAAACACAACCAGGAGCTCCCACTAGGTGAGGACTCCTATAGCCTGATCAAGAAGTATTTTTGTATAGCACATTTCTTCTTTTAGGGTTTTTATTTTATTGACATACTCGGGTATGTAAAAAGGAGAGAGCTGAGCGTAGTGACCCAAGGAGAAGAGGGCATCGGCCTCAAGTCCTGTCTCGGTACCCAAGAACCTACCAAGCCCTCGGAAGGTGACACGTAATCCTTTTCTAACGCGTGCTCACTTTTATTTTCGCTCCAACCTTTCTTATTTTCTTCTTTTTCAACAAGATGCCACCCCTAGGAAGACAAGGCATCGGCCCCGGGTCTGACTCATCCCCAGGAACCTACCAAGCCCTCGCAAGGCGATGATCAACTACTTATAAATTTTCCTTTCTTTTCTTCTTATGTTTTTTAATAGGAGTTAAAACACCTTTTTACACACCTCTGTATTTATATTTATTGTCTTTAAGATATTCAGGGGTTTTTCCTTCTATCATCTTTATTTTTCTTCTACAGGCTTCTCTACCTACCTCACAACTAACAAAAACTCCTAAAACGGCTGCCTAGCAGGCTAGCAGAACAAGGTCACTAGGACTCCCATCTAAAACAGGTCTTGTGATGCTTGACAATGTCTTTACAAGAGGCTACGACTACTCAGGCCTCCCTCAAATATACTGAACCTAAACTGCGAGACTTCATGCCTTGGACGCTGGTCTCCAACAAGAAACGAAAAACCCCCCTTAACAAGTACACACCCACATATAGCATGAAAACCACAGTACTCATAAAGGAGAGATATCACCTGGATAGGGCCACGAGAAGCTTCCACGCCACAAAAGGCTCCTTCCAAGCTCTTCTTCGAACCTGTCTAGCACAGAACTCAAACAAGAAACCATTAACCGTACCTGCACTAAACAGACAACTGGCCCTCTTGGCCTAATGAAATAGAGCACTTCACTACAAAACTTAATCGGACCTCTTGGCCTAACGAGATCAAATAAAATAGCATCTACACATCCTTCCCTGGAATAGCATATATATACAATAATAGGTTCCCTCCCAAGGGGGAAAAACAGGCTCGTAGCCCTAAACTAAATGCACAAGATTATGACCCATCCCTCCTGCATAGATTGCAATAGGCGTACGCATAGCATGTTGTCTAATTAACCTATGGGTCCAGGATAATAATGGTAGATTGGTCTCGTCAACTCTTTGCATCACCCATATCAACCATTGTCTACCATATATTGCATGCTCTGATAACATTCCCCACAAGCGATCGGGTTGTGTTTCAAAAGGCAAGACAAGACGTAGTAACTCCGGCACTAAGGAGTCCTTCTAAGGAAGCGAAGGCTGCCTCCAACTCCACAATGGCCCCAAAGTGCAAGCTCTCCCAGGAGATTGGAAAAGCCGTGACTACAGGGGAAGGGTCAAGAAAAGAGGCCACTATCATGTTAGAAACTCCAGCACTAAGGAGCTTTCTGGATTGAACTCACCACACGGACCATGTATGTTACATTTGTTGAGAATCTGCCAATCACACCCTATGTATGCCCCTTTGTATGGAACAACTAGGCTAGGAAGATGCAGTTCATTCTAGGAAGAGAGACAGATCCCATAGGCACAGTGATGAAATGTGCTACCAAGCAATCCTATGACTATCATTGCTTATGTGTGTTGATATTATCTATACAAGGTCACAAAATTCATTGTTTATTTATATACATATTTACTAATCCATGTCATATAGCATTGCAACATATAGACGAAGGCATTGATCACCATTACCAAGCTGTGCGTAAGAAGAAATGGCATTCCATGAGATGGCCACAATTAAAGAAGAGGTCCTCCTCATAAGCAAGATTTGCTAAAGAATCCGCAAACTGATTCCAGTAACGTGGAATCAGCTGAAAAGACACTCTCTCAAACTCTTCAAGTAGGTTCATCGCAGTTCGATGATACATACAAAGAATGGGATTCCGCACTCTATATGTCCCATCTAGCTGATTCAGGATCAACTAGGAATCCCCTTTTACCAACAACCGATGAATACCACCTTCTTTGGCAATATGCAGTCCCATAATCAAGGCTTTATACTCTGCCATATTGTTAGTGAATCCTACCCGAGATAAGCAGCTAACTTCATCGTAACTCTTCATCGGGGATCTCAGATTACTACCCCAACACTTCCTTTTTTATTAGGGCCCCTGGACGCTCCGTCAAAATATAATGTATACGTCCACAATGGGTTTACACAGCTGGCCATCACAAACCCCTCTATTCGTAATTATGGTAATCAAAGTTTAGCATGTGGAGAGGATGAACTGACGGCTCCATCCCACCTTCTTCATTGAACTCAACAGGGATACTCGTCAACAGTCGTAAGCACTGATGGCAGAAGACTTTGATCTCCCACACAAAGGTTCCGTCTTCTTGCTCAATCACTTTATATATTTTTCTCCATCAGATGAGTTTCCCCCGATGGTATCTTTGCTCCAGATATGGGTGCTCCAAATAAGAGATTAACCGACCCATCAACCAACTTTAAGCTCTTCCGCAGGTCTCAAATCATTCCTTGCATGGACCTGCAATGCATTTTCTTTTGTATTAGCAAACTTAGAATAATAAGGTTTAATCTTATTAAGATTAACCTTATTTTTAAACTCTACTCCTTGTTGATCAGCTAATAGGGCCGTAGACCAATTCTTCCCTAACCAGACAATCTTGTAGGGGTCATCCCATTTAGGTTCCAGCTTCCCTGGAAAGAGCTCCCTAGGCGCATCGTAATAGAGGACTAACTGTCCTTTCTTAAAGGTATCTTTCTTCGCCCTAAGGTCATGCAACTACTTCATCCGACGCTTGGCTACCTCCTGGTGTAATAAGCTCTGCAACTTCAGCTCATCCAGGTGGGCTATAGTCATGAAACGTTCAAAAAGGGAATCCTTATCTCCCAAAGAATGGTTAATTGCAAACCAAATGGTCGGCAATTCAACTTCAAGGGGTAACACACACTCTTCCCCATAAACCAATTTAAATGGAGTATGGCCGGTAGCTCGCTTGAACGTGGTACTATACGCCCATACTGCCACATACGGCTTCTTGTCCCAGTCTCGTTTCTTCTCAGAGACTATCTTAGACAAGATCCCCACAAGCTGTTTATTAGTACTTTCAACTTGCCCATTTTCTTGCAGATTATAAGGAGTCATTTTATTGAGCTTGATTTGCTAAGCCTCTGTCAAGCTTTTAATCACTTTGTTCAAGAAATGAGTTCCACGGTCTGACACTAACTCTTTTGGTGGACCAAAGCGGCAGATAATCTGCTCTAACAGGAGACTTGCAGTTTCTTTTGCACGCGCTTCTAACCATTTTGTGAAATAATCAGTGGCTACTATAATATACCTCTTCTAGGTAGTAGAGGACGGGGTAATAGGACCCACAAAGTCAATGCCCCACTTCTCAAATGGAAGGATACCCATAATAGGCGTTAGTGGGCGTTTCCTATTCTCTCTACTGTCATGCCTCTGACAAGTATCACATCTCTTCACATACTCAAAAGAATCTTAGAAGATGGACGGCCACCAATATCCTGCTCTTAACACTTTTTGCGCCGTCAACCGTCCTGCGAAGTGCCCTCCACATGCAGAGTCATGGCACTCCTTCAAGATAAAAGGAACCTCGTCAGGCATCACACAGCGACGATAGATATCATCAACACCTTGCCGATATAGTGTCCCTACGATCAAGGAAAACTTCAAAGCTTGCTCTTTGATCTTCCTCTTTTCAGACTTTGATAAACCAGCTCCCGTCTCTCCTGTTGATAGATAATGCGTAATAGCAGCATACCAAGATGGGATAGAAGCTGTGTCAATTTTAAACATTTCTTCAATATCACTTCCTTCAGCCAAAGCCTCTTTCGGCTCCCCGAAATCCACAAGGCATTCCACAATACCCTGCAACCTCGGTGGCTTACTCTTAATCTCATAATCGAACTCCTGCAAAGTGATTAACCACTTTGCCAAACGATCAGGCGGTTGGAGCTTGTTCATAAGCAATCTCAGTCCTTCCGCCTTCGTATAGAATACTACCTTTTCATAGAGGATGTAGTGTCTGAATTTCTTAGTCCCAAAGACCATCGCAAGACACAACTTCTCCATGTAGGTATAATTAATCTCTAAAATGTCCAAATTTTGACTAGCAAAAGCTATCGGATGATACCACTTTTCCTCCCAAATTTGGACTAAACAGCAGCTTATATTATACATAGAGGCTACTGAAAATATGTAAAACACCTCGCCTCTTTTAGGTGCTTTTAAAACGGGTGCTTTTACTAGCTCCTGTTTCACATCCTCAAATGTTATTTTGCAAGCATCACTCCATGCAAATAGACAGTTATAGGATAATAAATTCGCTAGTGGCAAGGTTCTTTCTACCAAGGCATTTATAAACCTCCGATAGTACCCTATTGACGAGACAGAAAGCTATGTACCTCTTTTGGAGTGCGTGGTGGACTCATAGCAACTATAACCTTGATCTTTTCCGGGTTAGTTCCTATCCCTACTGAACTGACCACATGGCCTTGCAATAGCCCATAAGGTACTCCAAAGACACACTTCCGTGGGTTAAGAGCGATACAAAATTGTTTGCAGCGCTCAAAGCACTTTCTCAAAATAATCAACATCCTTTCCCTTATAGTGGCTGCCCCTAGATCATCAATAAATACTTTCAACTCATTTGGGGAGATGTCACCAAAGGTCTTGTCTGCTGTTTGTTGCCACGATCTAGGTGCATTGCATAAACCAAAGGCCATCACATGGTACGCAAAAGTACCAAAGACAGTAATAAAAGTTATTTTCAACTTGTCCTCTTCTGCAATTGCCATCTGGTTGTATCCTGCAAAGCAATCCATAAATGAATATATTTCCCTATCCGCTAATTGATCCAAAATCTGGTCAATAAACGGCAACGGGTAGTAATCCTTAACTGTCTGCTTATTCAGCTCTCTAAAATCCACACATAATCGGATCTGGTTATTCTTCTTCTTCCTGATAACAACTGGTGAACACCATTCTGTATGTTGAACATTGAAGATCAAACCAGCTTTCCTTAACTTCTGCAACTCCTCAAACAGCCCGTCCCTCAATTCAAAAGGCATACGCCTTACCTTCTGACGCACAGGACGACTACCTTCTTTTACAGGGATAGTATGAATAGCAGGCTGGGAGGAATACCTCTCAACTCATCATAACTCCAGGCAAAGATATCGCGGAACTCTTGAATTAGGGACACATAGTCCTCCCCTTCTGCTGAACTGAGCAGGGAACCTAATTTAATTGGCCGCGAATCATTCGGCGTGCCAAGGTCCAACTCAATTACATCCGCATCTCTTATCCTATCTTGTGGTTCTATTGGCTCATTTAGAGTTATCTGATAGATATTCTCTATAGTGGACCCCTCTTTAGATTCATCACTGGATGATGTCTCACTACCAAATGGATCCTCTACTGTTTCTAATTCAGTAGAAGATAAAGGAGCTCTCTCACTTTGAGGAGACTCAGGATAAGCATCAACTATTGCTCGATTAGCACCTCTACCTAGAACCACTCGACTGGCGGGTATATCGACTTGACAGTCTATTCATAAGATCCAAGGCCTACCTAGCAAAACTCGATAGCTAGGACGTCCTGCAAATCTTATCACCCTAAAGTCCAAGAAGCATTCTACACTTGCAACTGTAAGATGGACCTTAGTAACACAACCTTTTGGTTGTCTTAGACTATCATCAGCCATTCTCAGAAGGGTGGAGCTATCTTTCTAGATGCCTAGACCCAGCCTCTCCGTCAATTCTGAACTCATGATATTGACGAAGGATCTAGTGTCTACAATGGCATGTTCCACTAATATTCCATCTACATAAGCTGGAACCCTAGGGTAGTTCTTTTCAGCATGGTCAAACCAATCTTCCCCTACTCATGCTATGCCCAGAGGTTCCACAATATACCCAATACGCAGGATCTTCTTAAATTCCTTGCGTACTCCTGGAGATAATTTGATCAATTGCAAGAGATTCACATCTGGTTTAACTTTGCAAAGAGAACTTGCTAAATCAAAGTCATGATAAGTAGCCAAAGCTCTCTTTTCTTGCCAAACCATCCTCTCTTTTGGTCTTTGGACCAGTTTTGGTGCTTCTTTCTTAGCTCTTACCTTCTTTCTTGGCATCTCCTCCTTCTAAGGGTCGCCTTTCTTGTCAACCAGCTTTAGCGGTCCCCCTTCTATGCTAGGACTCTGGACTTGCGTCCCCTTATCCCCTTATTTAGGGTTTGCCTCAACCGGTTTTTCCTTATCTTTGTCAACCTCTTTAGCCTTTTGACCTCTTGTCATGGCTCTTAAGTTAGAGGTTTTAGCATCATTGACTCGTACAGCCTCAATAATCCTGACTCCATTGCCGTATGGTAACTCTTCTATACTTGTTTTTACCCTCTATAATATTTGCCTAGGTGCATCATTCTGCTGCAAGTTATTTCCTTGCGCTCTATGATTTACTGGGCCCGACTGTTTACTGTCTTGTTGGAGAGAACTAATCTTACTCCAACAGGTAGCAGCTAGATGACCCGACTTCCCACAAATGTCACATTTCACATTTGGACAATTTCTGGGGAAGTGCTGTCCACCACACATTTACAACTAAATCTAGAGGGTCCACCCTCTTCAGGGCGTCGACTCCCTATCAAATTTTGTTGCTTCTTCAAGAAATTAACATCGACGGCTATTTGTCGATATTGTTCGGAAATAATATCGATATAATGCTTCATCATGTCCTTGACTTCGCCAAGGACATTAGATGCACTCGACTCATATCCTTGATCATCAACCCGTCATTCCATTGGCCTAACAATCTAATTTGGCATTGGCTATTGACCCACAGGAACAACATTCGAATTTGAAACTTGGCCTCCAACATTTGATGCAGCCAACTGACTTGCCATGGGCATAGTCACACTGGGAGGGGCCGGTAATAGAGGTACATTCGAAACCATACTCCCTCTCCCAATAGGGTTAGTCATAGGCATCCCTTGACTTCCATTCGTCAATGTTGAATTGCCACTAGGTGCTAAACCCCCATTAACATTCATTCGAGAGGAGTAGGCCGTTTGTAATCGTGCTTCTAATCCCTCTGCCCACGTAATAGCAGTGTCTATATCTGCTAAGGCCACACTGCTCAATTGTACTTGGATGTTAAAGTCCAACCCATGCAAAAAGTATTGCAATTGGGCAGCTGGTGGAATGGGAATGTAAGTTTGCAACTTACGGAATACTTCCTTCAACTTCTTAGCATATGCTTTTACATTCTCATGAGGATCTTGATGCGTTACATTCAAGACCCGCAACCAATATTGGCCACCTCTTTCAGGGGCATATTCCACTCAGAAAGCTGCATCAATGGTGGTTATGGTTCCAGACACTATGCTGTGATACCATACTACAGCCCTTCCTTTTAACGTCATATTGAAGAACATCATGAGATGTCCCTTATCTTGGATGCGATAATTGAACATCAATCTCTGAAATTCACAAATGTAAAATTCTGCATCCTCTTCCGCTAACCCATTAAAAATGGGCAAGAAAACTCCTAAGACTGGTAAATCCGGCGTCCCTGTAGGAATCGTAATAGGTTGTGCCATGGTGACTATCGGATTAGCAATAGGAGCTTGAAATGATGGATTCACACCCCCACTTGAAGTGGGTAAACTTGGTGGAGAAGAGGAAGAACTTAGACTTCCTCCTACCCCTAATGGAATAGGTGGAGTAGTCAAATGACTAAGACCACCGCTTCGTATACGTACTGGACTACTCTGTTGAGGAGAATAATGGCTTACGATCTCTAAACACCGTCTAGCCCTCTCAGCACGTTCGGCTTTTTGAATTTCGGCTTGACGGTCCTTGTCAGAGGACATAAAACAACTTCCTTTTGGTCCCTAGAAACCCTAGATCTGAAAACCACCACTTATAAGTGGCTCCTGGCAGACGCACCACTGATGGGACCTAAAACGGGCCGGCACTGGCTCATGCACTAGCCGGACCTCTATCATGCACTCAACAACCCCACGGCCTCGCGGCCAGGAGCGTGGATAACACATACATCATACATTGCCTTCCTAAACATCTTGCATTCATATCACGTCTCATAGTCCAACTCTAACCCAATTAACACTCCTCAGAGGGAGTCCCAACACATTGCCAAATGGCATGAAGTATAAACATAGGAGGTCCTCCCACGACTGACTGCCGCTACCTCACTGCGACTCTCCTACATCTTGGGGATTGGCCCCTCGATGCGTCGCTAAACATATATAACACTTCGCACATAGTTCTCTCAAGGTACCAATTATTTTGTTCCAGGATGTACCATACCTCACTTTACTTTCCCCTTAGACCCAACACTTAGCCTGCAGCTTGGACAACCTTACTCACTCAACGTTGGTCATGATCTCGAGAATACAGGTGCTATGTATCCAGGAGGTATTGTCTAATACCTTTAAGTTTCTTTATGATTTATGCAAATTGTGAATTTTCATGTGCTCAAACAAAGCAAAATCAGCATTGTGCTTAGTGCAAAAGCATTCTTTCAATGAATTTCACTATCGCTCGTATGCTGCATTGCATGAACCTAGCATCGAGAAACCCTCGTGCTACTAGGTTCTTAATCTTTAATTATCGACCAACCTAAATGGTATGCAAAAAAAATAGCAAGCTTTTCATCATTTCATTCAGCATTTAAACACCTTTTATACACTCTACCCCCTCACCCGTTTAGGTTGTGCATTATTGATCGGTTTAGGGTTCATTCTCCATGTTTTTATTGTATAAAAATAATAAACACTCACTAAAACATAAAGGTAGGGCTGAACTGAGGCTAAACCTCATACTTCAGACCCCCCATACATCCACAAACATGAATCTTATTTTTCCTTAATTTTCGACACTCAAAATCCATTTTTCCCTTATTTCTACCCATTTTTTCCTATTTTTCTTGTATTTTTTATAATATTAAATCATTGAAAATACAAAATGAGTTGTGGCCTGTGGCCCTTAGGTTCATTTGCAACAAAAACACAAATTTAGTTGGTGTGTCGTATTATATTTTCCACTTATATACCAAAAAACACTCAATTTCTCCATATTTCACGTGTTTTACGGGTTTTATACCACTAATTCAGTCACAACACTTGTGATTTTCTGATTTTCTGAGCATAAACTGATCAAACTCATAGCAAAATATATTATGATGCATAATTATCCTATGGGAACAAATATTCATGAAGAAAATTGCATAAAACATCAATTTTCTTTGTAAAAATGAAATTACCATTCTTTGCGAACTGCGGGTTTTTATTTGCTATGTCTCGGGACTGATTTCCAGCAACCATTAATGCTCATGACAGTCCACAATCAGCAATCTTCATTCCTCTTGAACCACAGAGTAATCCCGTCTTCATTGGACAAGCATCCGTCATCCATTCTTCTTCTTCTTCTTCACCACATGAATCTTCCCTTAGGGGAGAGAGAGGGAGGAGAGAGAAAGACTGAAATCAGAGATCTTCATAGAGACCACCATTGGAGGAGCGAAGCACGGCGATATGACCAGCATCCAGAGGGGAATGAGGGGCAATGATCATTTGCACGGTTGCATTGAGGTTGCATCTTCCCCCTCCATCCATCAAGCACAAATTTCGACGCTCCTACAGGTGTTGTTTTCTTCCTCTCCAAGATGCCACGATTTCATGCTATCAAACATTTTGGCATAAAATGCCCCCTAGGCCCCCAAAGGTCACCACTCCTTTGGCCAAACTTTTGTCCACCTTTTCAAATCTTGCCCACTTTGTGGCCATTTCCCCGTCCTGACTCCGAATTGAGATCTGAAAAATCCAGGGCATCCGGCTTGACATCCCGCATTGGCTGGTAACTCTTTTCAACCCGCACGATAGTCTGAAAATTTATGAAAAGTCAATAAGTGTCACTCGGGCGCCTTTAAAGCACTTTGATGCTTAAAGTCGTCCTAGATCGAGCCACTGCCTTCGACATTGAATATTTTTCCCTTGATATTCGTAATTTTTAGCTATTTTTAAGCACTTCTCGGTATCAAAATTCCACTCTCAGTGTGTGTGTGTGTGTGTCTGTGCAAACATGCATGTATGTGTGGATGTACATATGTGTGTAAATATATATAAATGTACATATATAAAGAAAGTGTGTTTATGTATATGTACATGTATGAAGAAAGTACATGTTATGTTAATGATAAAGACAAAATATAAGGTTTTCAGAATAGTTATTATTAGGAAGCTTAACATGTGCCTTATGATGATGGGGTAATATCACTTTTGAAGGCATGTGTTACAAAATCTTGTCGTTACACTAACTTACATAGCTACTTGCTAATTATGTGTTCCTTTGCATCTTAAATTGGAGCGTTCTCAAAACTACTCTTTTATACCTCCTAAGAAGAGAAAAAAAATGCCATCAACTATTCATGGTCATACTCCTTTGAGCCTAGTTTCACATGCACACACACACACACACATATATAGGAGATATAAAGAAATAAGAAAAAGAAGAAAAATCAAACTGTCATGCTACATGCATAACTCATGCATAATCTATCTATTAATAATAAAAGAAGTATAAACAATCATGATAGTTGCCTTCAGATAATACTTTAGAGTTGAATGTGTGTGTTGCTTTCTCATTGCTTTTGATTAACTTCTAATATAAGAATGAAGATTCATTCCATCTTTTTCACATCTTTGAGAGAGAGATAGAGAGAGATAGAGATAGATAGAGATAGATAGAGAGAGAGAGAGAGCATGCAACTCCACAAAATAATGTGACAAAAATATTTCTCCTCTTTTGGGTTGGCTTTACAAAATCTAAGTCCAAGTGCTTGACCACAATAGAGAAAGACTCTTCAATCTTAGGTCTTTTCGCTCGTCCTCCACCTCTTGTATATGAGAGAGAGAGAGTGTGTGTGGGTATATTGGCCAATAGCGACGCTCCACAGGGAAAAAAAGCGGGCCAAAACCGAGTGCGGTTTCATTTCGCGTTTGCACATTGTGTATTTTGAGAGCGAGAGCGACGGAGAGAGCGACCGTCGTGAGAGAAGGAGAGGAAGAAGACTTGCCGCCGCCGCCGCCATTGTTCGTAAAGGAGAGGAGGAGCCTTCATCGCAAAGAGGAGCCGCCCCACACTCGCCATATCTCATCGGTGAGTCTCCCTCTCTCTTTCTTTTGCTTGTTTAAGGTTTAAATCACTTTCTCTTTTGCTTGTTTAGGAAAGGAAATGAGAGAGAAATAGAGGGAGAGGGAGAGGGAGAGAGAGGGAGAGAAAGAGAAAGAGAAAGAGAGGGAGAGGGAGAGGGAGAGGGAGGGAGAGTGCATTCTCTCTCTCCCTCTCCCTTTTGCTTATTCAATGTTTAAATCACTTTCTTTTTTTCTTGTTTAGGAGAGGAAATGAGGGAGAAAGAGAGAAAGAGAGGGAGAGGGAGAGAGAGGGAGAGAAAGAGAGGGAGAGGGAGAGGGAGAGGGAGGGAGAGCGCATTCTCTCTCTCCCTCTTCCTTTTGCTTATTAAAGGTTTAAATCACTTTCTTTTTTTCTTGTTTAGGAGAGGAAATGAGAGAGAAGGAGAGAAAGAGAGGGAGAGGGAGAGGGAGAGAGAGGGAGAGAGAGAAGGAGAGGGAGAGGGAGAGGGAGAGAGAGTGCATTCTCTCTCTCCCTCTCCCTTTTGCTTTTGGAGAGTGTTAAGATATATTGTGAGAGGGAGAGGAAATGCGAGAGAAAGAGAAAGAGAGGGAGGGAGAGGGAGAGAGAGGGAGAGAAAGAGAAACATAACATATATTAGAATAATAGCATATCCATGATTATGGTAATGGTATCCACTTTGGTTTTTTTATGGGTACCATTACATCGACTCCTTAAGAGGGCTAAAAATTAGTCATACACTTTATAAAGTCTAATTAGGAGATTTAATATGCACGATGATAGACTTATCGATAATGGTATGCAATGTGCTTTGCCATGGGCCACGTACATTGGTGACTCTTTAAGATGGCTTAAAATTGGTCATGTCCTTCATAATGTCCAAGTAGGGGATCTAATTGTGATATGTATAATTCATTGTTTTTGTATTAACTTTATAGGCATAACAAATTAGAAATCATGCCAACTAGTCAACGGAAGGACTAAAAGAAAATGATACCCTAGCTAATGGTCATTATGGTACTTCATCAAAATGAACCCAAAAGTATTGTTATAGAAGAAGAATCCCTTAAATTGAGTATAGGATATTTTCTCTCAGGTCTTATGACTATGAGTAGAATTGATTGAAACAAAATTTATTACTATAGTTGATAAATTTCATAGATGGCATTAATTTTAATACATGATCGTAGGACAAAAAAACCACATTTCTAAGATGCTTTTTGTTGAGACTGATTTATTATTAGACGAAGAGATCCTCAATGATGCTCATAAATGGATTACTTATACTCAAAGCCCTCTAGTGCAGTTTTTTACAATAACGAATAATTATCTACCGAGACAAACAAATCCTTGAGCATGATATAGGGCCGAGATATAACATCAATAAATCTCTCAACTACTATGTACAATGCAAGATTTATGGTCAACTTGCAACTTAACATACATCTCCATAAAGCTATCCATTTGAGCCACGTTTGCTGTAATGTAGATAAGATGGAAAACGAAGGTCTTATTGTTCAAGATCGCGAGGTGTATCTTAATCAGCGTGTCCCATGTCCTTGCTCTCAATGCAAGTTGGCAATTAGACAAAAACGCCGATTGTCTATAGAACACGTACGACAATTTGGCGAGTTTCAATCTGAGATCATTGATCAGGCAATTGCAGATTTTCAGCACAAACGGTAATTGGAAGTTAATATTAATCATGCATTGTACTCGCAAGCTAATTGAAAACCATATACAATAAGATTGGGTCTTGTTGGCAAATTTTCTATCCAGGGGGTGACGTCTCGACCCAAGGGGTGTGCACCCTTTGCGGCCAATTAGAAGAGTTCGTGGACGTGCGATGGATGGATTGCAGGAGCCAATCCACCTCTTGCAAGGCCCATCTATACTATCAATGCCAGAGGAGACAGACAACCTTCCTGACCTACCTACAATCTTGGAGCCTGAGATGGAGGCAATGATTGATGCATTGATTCCCATGGATGTCAAGACATCTGATCCGCTTAGAGAGGAAGCGTCCATACCATTATATGATGGGTGCTGAGTATCTCGGTTGAAGATATTGCTTGCACTCTTAAGCGTGCAAGCAAAATACGGGTGGAGTGATATGACTGTGACCGAGTTATTCAGGTACCTTGCACATAGGCTTCATTGATTTTTTTTAAAAATACTATTATTATAAACATTTGTGCTTTTTCAAGGTGTTTTATGATTTTTTTCAAGTTATTGAGATATCATATATTACCACTTGAAAATACCATGCCTGAGTCTCGTGATGATGCACGACATGTTTTACGGAAGCTTGGCATGGACTACAATAACATCCATGCATGTATCAATGACTACATACTTTTTCAAGATGAATACGAGACTATGGAGACATGTCCAAAGTGTGATGCTCACAGGTATCGACAGGACTTGCAAGGGCAAACCATCCCTCAAAAAGTTCTCAGACACTTTTCGCTTATCCCCCGCACAAACCACATGTTTCACACATCTGGCATGGCAAGCTTGACAACGTGGCATGTGCAGAATAGGTCCATGGATGGAGTTCAACAAATATCACCGGATTCACGCGCATGGAGCCACATTGACTCTACCTTCCCAGGCTTTGCACAAGAGCCAAGGAATCTTCGGCTCGGTCTGGCAATGGATGGTGTGAACCCATTCGGTCTGCGCTCAACTTCTTATAGTGTTTGGCCTATGGTGCTTGTCAACTACAACATCCCTCCATGGCTTTCTACGAAGAAAAGACATCTCATTCTTAGCTTGCTCATCCCAGGCCGCTACAAAGTAAAAAATATGGACGTGTATCTTCGTCCATTAGTCGATGAGCTTAAGATTTTGTGGGAGGAGGGGTTCATTGTGCAAGATATGAGCAGGCGCGATGGTCGGCGGTCAGCCAACATTCGAGCCATTCTCATGTGGACGATGCATGACTTTCCGGGATTGGGAGAGTGCTCAGGTGAGCAGACCTCCGTTCTCGCTGGTAATATCTATATTTTATCTCATTCAAACAAGTATTCACTAGGTCGTGGCTCGCCTTACAGGTCTGGATACATCAGGTTCTCATGCATGTCCATTGTGTGGGCCACAGTTAGACTCCCGAAGATCACAAACCATGAAGAAGATGGTATATCAAGGACACGCCGCTTTCTTGCCGTAGGATCATGAACTCAATGAAGGTTTTCTTGGATGACCTCCAACACGTATGAACGCCGCAAGCTGGTACGAGCTGAAAATGGTAAACCCGGAATCACATCCAAATGGAATACGACGGTTCTATTTTTTCTACGAGTTGCCATATTGGACCCACTTACAGGTTAACCACTTGTTGGATCCCATGCATATTTTCAAGAATGTGGGCAGCTTGCTATGGGACCACATCACAGGAAAGAGAGACACTATAGGGTCACGAATGGATTTGAAGGAGGTAGATAAGATGGAGGCGCTTTGGCCGCAGTCGAGTGTTGATGGTGGAGTGCAGCTTCCTCGCGCTCCTTGGATTTTGTCCACCAAAGAAGAGTGTGGGCATTTTGCAATTTGAAAAGTGGCCATTATTCATAATGCTTTCTCATTTGTGGCAGTTTGTCCTACCGATCGCGATCGTAGGATGCCTTACTCCAGAAATTCGCGGGGCCATTTACAAGTTGTCAACTTTGGTGCAATGGATCTCACAGAAAGAGATTAAGATGTCCTCTATTGAATCCACGAGGCGGGGAGTAGTGGAGATGGTCTCTCTCTTTGAGAAATACCTGCCCACTAGCATGCTCATGATACAAGTCCATCTTCTTGTGCATCTTGTGGACGAAGTGGAGATTGCTGGACCTATCCATATGCAATGGATGTTCTTCCTGGAGCGCTTCATGAAAACCCTAAAAGGATTTGTGCGACAATGAGCTCGGCTAGAAGGTAGCATTGCCGAAGGTTGGTTGGTGTCAGAGGCGTTAGTGCATATCTCACAATGGCTACCAACGGTGGAACTAGACAATGAAATGCTATGGACGCTGAAGGATGATGATAGATTGACTGGAGATGTGCTGGTTGGAAATGGGGTAGAAAAAAGAATGGATGCCTCAATGGAAGAGAAGGTGAATCGCTTTTGTATGTTGCACCATGCCTCCATGGAGACGTGGCTCGCCAAGTACCAGATTGCAAGGCAAGATCGAGAGGAAGCGCGAGATGAATTCTGATGCAGTACGCATCATTGACCGATTCGATATCTCGAAGGCATGGAGGAGATGCCGCGGTTTATATCAACACGATGGTTGCATGGAGCCTTGACCGTAGCATCCAGCGAAGGAACAGAGGTCTCAATGGAGGAGTGGGAATTCTCGAGGGGATGTAGTCCAAAGGTGATGAGGGGTTTAGAATATGTCGTATCTAAATTTTATATGCGACATATAATTTGAGTGTTTCAATGTACAGTACAAAATATATAGTGTAGTGTGGTCACGCGGATGGCATTTTCGCATGGAGCGTATTGACAAAATGCGCTCCACAATGGACTGTGGTGTCATGGCAAGGTTTGAGCAAGAGAGCCGGCGACGAGCAACGGATCCGAACACGGTTGTGGATGAGATAGAGTATTTTGGGAACTTGCAAAGTATTATTACGGTGGATTACCGTAGCTTCTCCATGATACTATTCGATGTGCAGTGGTTCAAAGTGGTACTTGGAGTCGGAGCAACAATTCGACGAGGTCCATCTGGATTTCTCGAAATAGATTCCGAAAAAAAATGGACGGATTTGCACGACACCTTTGTGTTGCCAGCCCATTATCAACAGGTGCATAGAGTCATTTGCTTGCTAATTGTAATACGACATGGTTTATGTCACAATGGTTTGAACTCACTTTGTACGTGTTTGTGAACAGGTAATCTTCTATCCAAACCCCCGACAACCTCGATGGTGGTATGTTATACCTTTAACTTCTCGAAGCGCGAGAGTATATGATCAAAGCGATGTTCTGGGAATAGATGAAGATAATATGCAAATAGAGGGGTCGATATTACAAGGGGTGGAGGCCGCCGCAAGCTTGGAGCCCGCATCGGCTAACAATGATGAAAATACAGGAGTCCAAGAATTTTTTTAGAATGAGACAGACTCATTCTTTTATGGTGACATGTCTATCGATCTTCCAGTGCATGCAGAGTTGTGTCAGGAGATTAACATGGGACCATAGGATAATTCATTCTTGGAGCATCCACTTACTCAATTCGTTTTTTAGATCTCTTATAAAGGTACATAAGATATGAATTTTAAGAGGGATTTTTTAAAAATGATTTATATTACTGTGCTTTGTATAGTTTAAATTGATTATTCTAACATCATTTTTTATTTATGCAGGTGACATTTTCAGGATGAGTCGAGGGATGAGCGATGAGGAGTTTCAGGACATGATGGCACGCATGTCTCCAGACCAGCTTGCAAGATTCAGAGAGATGGCAGATCAGGAGCTGTCTCGTTCTTCGTCAGGGCGCTCTGCTAGATCTGTTTCAGCACGATCAGATGCTTCAGCTTCGAGCATACGATCTTGACGCTCACGACTTGGGCCAGAGGGAGGGACTGCATCGGGATCAGGGGGATGCTGCTGTGGAGACACGGATGTTGCGTCGCCTCTAGGATTTGTCACACCTGTGGGGACATCTACTCCAGTTACTCCGGCTTTTGCGCAGCCGTCAGCAGGTGGCACCCCTTTGAGTGCCACTCCGAGAGAGGTTACCCCCGTCGGTACACCGAATATAGAGGGGTCTCCTCGATATGCCCAGGAGGGTGGACGGAGATGGGAGAGGACCCATCTTAGGCAGACTCCTAGGGGTTATGGATATCTGGTTGATAGTAGGTCAGTAGCCATCATTATGAATGATGAGGGGAGGAGGGTGATGGCTCGCATGAGAGAGTTGTGCCAACAAGTTTTTCGGCACAACGTCCTGGATCATTGGAAGAACATACCGGAGGGGAGCAAGGACTACATAGTAGCATCCTTGCACGAGGAGTTTCTGGTGCCAACTGCAGTAGACAGATTCTCTATGGGCTGGATGATGGATTGCATGCGTGCATACATGTCACATAGACGATCCAACGCACACAAGGCAATTAAGAGTGGGGTTGCAAAGCCCGAGTGGTTAGATGCAGACGACTGGTGCCGACTGAGGGAGGAAGCTATAGATTCGCCAGGACGTTGGAGTCAGCAACGCGAGGCGGCGAGGGCACGACTCAAGGCCGGGGTGGTCCATCATCTTGGGAGTGGCGGCCACATGACATGTTTGGAGGACTTTGTAAGTTTCTCTTTTGTTTTCCTTGTTTGTTTTTTTGAAATATTCTTTGTACTGACAATCATGTTTCTAATAGTTGCTTTTGCCAGCTGTATTTTTGGTTTACTAGCCTCACCTTGAGTCGTGACTAGTTTCTCTTCAGAATTTTGGAAGGGGACTTGACCCTTCCCACAATGGATGTGGGCATCATCGAGTATTAGCCAATCCATTCCAAGTAAACATTCGTGGACACCTAGATTCATTACCCTGAAGCTCATAGAAGTTGCCTTCCCACCCAGTAGAAATTTCACCTTAGCAGTTTGCCTAGTACAAGTAACCTCACGACCATTTGCTAATTCCACAAGTAAAGTAGATGCATCTATTGTGGTTATCCCTAATCTTTTTACACAGATTGGTGAAATGAAGGAATGTGTACTACCAGAGTCAATCAGGGTTTTGAAGCTTTTACCTTGATATTCTAATGGAGTTTCAATCACCAAGAATTGGCAATTTGGACCCTTCTTGTGAAGAGTGGTATTAACCGTTGCCCTCTCAATGTCAGCATCCATGGACAGATCTTTTTCATCATCCAGCTCCTTGCTGGAAACACTAGAGGTTCTCCCTCTGGCCATAACAGTGGTTCCTTGGCCATGAGTGGCTCTATTTTGACCTTGGAATTTCCATTGGCGATATCCTCTGCCAAGCTTGGGACACTCCCTCCTGAAGTGTCCGAGCTCACTGCAATGGAAGCAACGTGGGTTGCGATCAGAGCTTTGTGTTGGAACAAAGTTGTTGATAGCATTGGCCCTAGCTTTCTTTCTTTGGCCCTCATTCTGACCCTATGCTCTCTTAGTCTGGTTTGGTCTGCACCTCCTGTATTATTGGAGCAACTCGAAAGAGTGCGTCTTGTCGGTCCATTGGGTGCATTGATTCCAATCGAGTGTTTATGGGTGGATTCAACCCAACACAAAATTTTGACACCTGTTGTGTCATATCCATTGGGGGTGCATACTTTAGGAGTGAAAGGAACTTCGAATAATATGATTCCAGGGATAATCCTAGCTGCTTCAAGTCATAGAATTCATTCATCTTTTATGTGCGGTAGGTAGGTGGCAGATACCTTCCTCGCACAGCTTCCTTAAGCTTATCCCAAGTGACTATCCCCTCCGAGATTGCTTGATCTCTACACCACTATTTCCACCAAAGTCTCGCTTTGCCTGTAAGCTTAAGTTTGGTGAGCATGGCTTGGTTAGCAGGTGCAATTCCTGCTACCTCAAAATAGTCCTCCATGGAATCAATCCAGATCTCGGCATCGGCTTGAACAGTCCTTCCCTTGCCATCAAACTCAGGTGGCTTAATTTGTTTGAGAATGAAGTTCTTCTCTTGAGCCACAGCTGGACTTAGTGTAGGAATCGGATTTGGAACCTGGGCTTGGGGTTTCGTCTGGACAATAAGATTCTTTATGTTAACATCTTATCATACGCCCCCATATTACGATAGCACAGTTTTTAGCCAAGTGATTTAATCACTTAATGCCTTAGCTAACATTTACGATCAATATAAAAAGTCTTATTTATTCATGACGGTATAACCCTTTGAGTACATTTATTTTGGATAGGTAGGACTTGATATATTAGTTTGGGAAAAATAGGATTGTGTTACAATCGGCTACAGGGATGGAATAATAATATGGAGTGGGGTCATGGATTTTCAGGAAACGGTAAGTCATAGAAAGCTTGGGGTATCCCTTCTTTTGATACCCGTTCTTCTCATAGCGCCCTAACACTTTGATTCTGAGCAAAGATCACCCGGGTCACTTCTTCATAGACATACTTGTTCTGCTTGACTTGCCGTCCACTAATGTGCAAAGTTGCGTTTACGCAAGCTTCGACAAAGATGAACAGCTTCACAATCTTTAAATCCTCCATCCACTTGATTCTCTTCAAGTTGGTCTGAAGGTACGTGAGTTGGTGGCCTGCTATGTAGTATATTCTTGAGTCTCCCATCCATCTCTGTTCCACATACAAGGGCGAAGGATTATAGATGCGGTCCAGAATATCCATCATGCCAAGCCTCTGACGATAATTCGAAGCATGCATTACAGTCATGAACATGACCTGGAACACTAAGAACTTGCTCCATGCTTCATGACTCTGCAACCTAGCATCCATGAGTGAGTAAAGAAATGTTTTCAACAAAAAACACTGCTCTAGTCTACTCACCTTCCCCTATTTATCCCCTTATTCCCTTTATTTTTCTCCATTAATTTCCCATGTAATCTTTAGATCTCGTTGGTTCACTTTGATACCAACTGTAATGTGTCCCCTCGTCCACCTGTGGGACACGTCTTGGTAGCCCATCAAGAAGAGAGTCTAGAAAGCGTCGCCTGGCACTCACAAGGAATGTCACAGGGTTTGCAATCTAGGTCTTTCCAAGTCTGCCCTGAGCAGAAGTGTCTAGCCGTTCCCACTTAGGACCAACCTGAAGTCAGGGTTTCTTTCCTATCAGCAAAGTCTGTAGGAAGTAACTAGCGTCGAGCCCCAGATGAACCACTTTGCGTAGGAACAACAGAGTCGAAGCCAATTTATGCTGCACTTGGTTCATGGAGAATGGGAAATGAGAGGGATGTGAAGCTCGACCTCTCTGCCCATGAGGAATAGTCCCATTCCATTGCCCTAAAACAACATAAATCCAGATTCTAACTCTACTAGCTCTAGGGTCTTCACAGTATCGTTTTCACGTCTTTTGAGAAAATTTCCCAGCTAACCAAGACTACCCTTCCATAGGACGGACTCAAGTCATGTCCACCGCACTTTCCTCGGTTTTCTTAGTTATCTAATTATCAACCACATTATGTTTGACATGCAAAAGAAGCTTCCTTAATTAATCAATTTAAACACAGGTTCCTTCACGTAACTTAGGCACTGACACAAAAACAATGTCAAGCAAGTTTCTTTTTCAAATATTTGATCTTTATTTATCATAGTTCCGGAATACATCAAGTATCATGCCCGAAGGCTATCCCAGTTCAACAGGATTGCTGCTCCAAGTTCCGCCCGTAGACTAGTACACGGGCCTCGAGATCCCATCTCGAGTCGCGTCGGCCTCTTGTGTGGGATCTGAAGGCAAGGTATTTATAGCCAGAGCCTCCCTTGGCAACCAAGTGTCCTCCCGCTCCAGGAAGCACCCACGGAGAGATCTCTCGTTGTAGGTTAGGTCCATATACTCGAGCGGCTAACAACCCCCTTGGATAGGGCCATATACTCGGCGCGGCTAACAACCTCCTTGGATAGGGCCAGACAGACAATCAGAGGTAACTGAACCTGCCTCTCCCTCTAGGCTTTTAACCTGAAGCATTAAGTGTTTTGCCTTGAATTAGTTCCTTGAGCAAACAAGTTCAACAATGTACCTAATGGTACAATCACGATCAATTTAGAGGTCATTTGTATGACCAACTTCTAAGGTGTGATTCCTTTTCCCCTAATGCTCCCAGCATTCGATCCTGGATCGTTCGCAACTTGGGGAGATTCCAAGGGCTTGGCAAGCTAGATTGCTTGTTTCCCCTTTATCTTTGAGTTAGAGTTTGTAACCTGCCCACCCTAATTATCCTTACTTATGTCTTCTTGTAAAATAGACCATGGAAGACCTCGTCTTCCTCGGTTGGTCAACTTGCTGGTTATCTCCTAGATCCCTTGTAGTACCTACGTACCTTTATCTTCGATCTTAATTGATCAAGGTTGTCTATCCCCTTGACCATGGTTGGTCAAGATGGTTCTGTTTAGAACAGTCCTTTTCCGACTTAAGTATAAACTTCTTAAGCGCTCTTAATAATGCTCAGAAGCATTAAGCCTTTATCTATCCCTCTTGAAGTCACCAAGGACTTTGTCATAGGATTTATAGATCTCAATCCCAGTTGGTAAATTACAAACAATGCAGAATTTTCCCAACAACTTTAAAGCACACAACATAATGCCATGCCTTCATTTCAATGCTTACAATTTTGATATTTTGTGCCACACATGCAGTGTTTTCTATGCATGCAATCTTAACATTATCCTCCATGTAATTATTTACATGATTTATGACCTTCTTGAATGATCTAACTTTATGTGATCATTGTACGAGCCTAGCTGCACTTTAATCTTTTCAGCAGATTATTACATCTACCTTAGAATCCTTCTTGCGATACGGACATGCACTTTGTTTCTTTCAATGTCTTTTGAAATTCATTTTAAGCAAGAACTTGTGCAAGGAGCAATGCACTTTATGCAAGAATTTTTGGTAATTTATGACGCGATTTCTAATCAAATCCACCCATTATGAAGATATCTTACGATGTTAATTATTTTGCTTGCTACATACATCACAACTAAGTTTATATCTAGGAAATTATCAAACACGCAATCAATGTGATGCATGTGAATACGATTTCCACTACGATAATTATAATCTATGATTTAATAAATAGAGCAACCTGGGTTTGGAGTGATGTCGTGATTCGAGTGGTATTGATGCTTGATGAACCGTTTGCGGTTGTGGTGCCACCTTGTTTCGAACCTCCATCCACACTCGCAGGATTTCCGGCCATCTTTGTGGAACTATGCTTCAGGGCCATACTTGAAGATGCGTGTACAAGTGATAGAGTTCTCGCACTCTCCTATGCAAGATTCACTGCCTCTCCTTGAGTGGAAGAAGAGATTGAAGGGGGAGGGGCATATTTCCGGAGATGTCGAGAGGGGTGCGTGACCTCTCTTTAAGGGGGGTGAAAAAGCTTCCAGAAGATTCTCTCTCTCTCTCTCTCTCTCTCTCTCTCTCTCTCTCTCTCTCTTCTTCTTCTTCTTCTCCTCTCTCTCTCTCTCTCCCTCTTCTTCTTCTTCTCTTCTTCTCCTTCTCTCTCTCCCTCTTCTTCTTCTTCTTCTTCTTCTTCTTCTTCTTCTTCTTCTTCTTCTCCTCTCTCTCTCTCCCTCTTCTTCTTCTCTTCTTCTCCTTCTCTCTCTCACTCTTCTTCTTCTTCTTCTTCTCCTCTCTCTCTCTTCTTCTTCTTCTTCTTCTTCTTCTTCTTCTTCTTCTTCTTCTTCTTCTCCTTCTCTCTCCCCTCTTCTTCTTCTTCTCTTCTTCTCCTTCTCTCTCTCCCCCTTCTTCTTCTTCTTCTTCTTCTCCTCTCTCTCTCCCTCTTCTTCTTCTTATCTTCTTCTCCTTCTCTCTCCCTTGTTCTTGTTCTTTTTCTCGTTCTTATTCTCTTCTTCTCCTTCTCTCTCTCACTCACGGTCCGCGGGGGTGGGGGGGGGGGGGGGGAGGAGGGGGCGCTGCTGCCTGGCGAAGATGGAGGGGGGACTACTATTGTAGGCCACGAGGGAGGGGAGGGCAGCATGCTCACCAAGGAGGAGGGGGGAGGGGCTTCCTTATATGGTTGGGGGGGGGGGGGGAGGGGAAGAGGGCCGTCTATCATCCGCCACCCCTCCCACCTAGGGGGCTGTATGCCCCCCTCTCCTTCATTATCACACACACACACTCTCTCTCCCTTGCCATGTAGTCGGCAGGGGGAGAGAGGGAGGGAGTAAAAATTTTTGAAAAAAAAAGTAAAAAAATTGAAAGGGGGGGTTCGCATAAGGAAGAAGGGCATGGGGGATATAACAACAACATTATAAATTAATGGAAAGTCATATCTGCCATGGATGATTGGGTTAAAATCCACCCCTACCCTTCTTGGATATGTCTAGATGGCATTTTGTAATACCCTATACTTCTCAGATATCCATTTGTCTCCCCACCTCCTTCCGACATTAATTGCCTCTTCCACCACCTCGACTGGCAGTACTCTCTACAAGTTGGTGGGAAGTCAAAATTTAAAGTTGAAGGGCTTATGAGTGGTTTCTTATTGTTCCCAAATTATGAGTTCAACATTAAAGCTTACTGGAAGTCATCTTGGCTTGGTGGGATAGGTGCTATTGGCACTAGTGCTGGTTGAGATTTTAGTCTCTTGTATGCTTGCTCTACCATTTGTTCTCTTTTTCTTTTAAGTGCATCTTTCCTTTTTGCAAAGGTGTCCACTTGCTCTAGTGCTCTTCAGGTCGAGGGGAAGGGGGCAGTGGGATGAGTTCTTTCTCTTGAGCTCCCATCTCAAAACTTGTTGTTCCTCTTCCTCTTATCTATTTTCCTATTGTACTTCCTTAGCAAACCCTAGGGCATCCACTTCTTGTGGGGTCAAGCTTGCGCTTAGTAGATGACTCCTCTATTCTTGGAGGCTAAGGTTGACACCAACTATTTTTTGTGCTCGCAAATGCAATCTTACTCTCAAGCCCTACGAGCAATACCAAACTTCATCTTCAATGGTGCAATGTCCTCCCCTTCTTCCTTCATTTGTGCCGGTATGGATAGCAAGGCAGACACTTTCCCCAAGGCGACACCAAAGGTCTACCTTTTGAGTGATATCTAGGATTGTGTTAAGGAATGCATGTTGTTGGGTCTGTAGGCTCACTTGAACGGCCTCTTCCCCTTGTTGTATGCTAACACTTTATCTCCTTCTGCATGGGCAAAACGACACACCAAGCCGTTGACTCTTCTTTGATTATGATTAGTCCAATCTTTTGCTCTTCTTTTCATTTCATCGAGACTCTCCCCTTGCCTTTGAGCGAGGACAGAATGTTTACTCTTCTTTTCATTTCATCGAGGCCGATGAGATGGCATAATGTTTACTCTTGATGTGCCAATTCCAAAGTTGAACGTAGCCATGTTTGCACATGATGATGGTGCTATATGGGATGTGGAGATATGGCATAAGCAGATTGGCCATGTGAATGTACAAAATCTAAAATCTATGCAGTAGAAGTAGATTGTGCTTGGACTACCTAAGTTTAAATATCATGACTTTGGACATGTATGTGATGCATGTCAGTTTGGAAAGCAAGCACGGTTTCCATTTATGAGACATGTATGGAATAGCTCACAACCCTTGTAATTGGTACATTCAAATGTATGGGGTCCATCTCATAATGCTTCCTTTGGTGGTGCTCCCTACTATGTATCCTTCATTGATGATTTTAGTATGTATACTTGGCTTTATATACTGAAACACAAGGATGATGTGTTTGATGCATTCAAGAACTTCAAGAAGCATGCTAAAAATGAGTTGAGCCGTGAAATTTCATGTCTTAGATTAGATGGAGGTGGAAAATATGTCTCTGATTACTTTGATAGGTACCTTGCTAAACATGGGATTAGAAGATAGTTAACTTGCAGCTATACACTGTAGCAAAATGGTGTAGCAGAAAGAAAAAATAGGGTATTGATGGAATCGGCAAGAGCTATGCTGATTGAGAAGAGTTTGCCAAATGGTTATTGGACTAAAGAAGTAGTGATTGTTGTCTATGTGCTGAATAGAACCCCTACAGCAGGGATTCGTGATGTAACCCCATATGAGAGGTTGTATGGTCATAAGCCTGACATTTCACACTTGAAGGTATTTGGCAGAATTTCATATGTGCATGTCTTAATGAAAAGAGGAAGAAATTGGATCCTAAAGCTGTCAAAAGTGTTTCCTTGGTTATGCACAAGACTAGAAAGCTTACAAGTGTTATGTATTGTCTACACATGAGACATTGATTAGTAGAGATGTTGTTTTTAATGAGCTGGCATCGTGGTATGGTAATCTTTTTGCAATGGCCACTGATGGATCAACAAGCATTAGTAATGTATGGTAATCTTGTTGCAATGGCTACTGATGGATCAACCAGCATTAGTAATGTATGGTAATCTTGTTGCAATGGCTACTGATGGATCAACCAGCACATGAGACATTGATTAGCAGAGATGTTGTTTTTAATGAGCTGGCATCGTGGTATGGTAATCTTGTTGCAATGGCTATTGATGGATCAACCAACACTAGTAATGCTAAAAATACACCTACAGTGAGTACATCTATGAGTGGCCCTACAAGTGATGGGTCATCTATAGTAAATCCTTGGTAAGAATGCTTGGGGCATCGTACTCCTATGTCCACTGACATGGATATGTCAGTGAGGAGGAGATTGGATAAGGGAAAATAAAATATGCTTGAGGATGTGATAGGTCCACTTACAGCAAGTTATGAGTCATCCAACAACGATACTTTGGATAGTGAGTTGGGCATTCCATCTATTATGATTCCTGGAGCAAGGCAGAGTCATTATGTACTGCCTCATGAGAGGCAAGCTCAAAGTTAGCCAAAGTTATGAAGATTTGAGAGATTCAAAAAACTACTTGATAGGTTTATATACACTGGTTATTCAGTCCACCATTATGCATACATGGCTAGTGTGACAAGTTACAAAGAACCTACAAAGTTTGATGATGCAATTATAGATGATAACTAGTGTGCTACCATGGATGAGGATTATGCAGTCCTAGCTAAAAATGCGACATGGGAATTGGTTGAGTTTCCTAAAGGCAAAGTCCCCATGGCTGCAAATGGGTGTACAAGGTTAAGTGCAAGTCAGATGGTTCATTAGAATGCTATAAGGCTAGGCTGGTTGCAAAAGGATATGCACAACAGTATGGTCTTGACTATAAGAAAACTTTCACTCCGGTGGCTAAAATGGGAATAGTCAGAATTGTCATTGCTTTGGCAGCATGCAAAGGCTAGAAATTATGACAAATGGATGTTAAGAATGCTTTCTTGAACGGTGATTTGGTTGAGGAAATATATATGGAGCAGCCTGAAGGCTATATTCACCCGGACTTTCCTACACACGTATGTAAGATGAAAAATTCATTATATGGACTGAAATAGACACCTAGAGTATGGAATGCTTGAATTAGTAGTTATTTATAGCAACATGTATTTATCTTATTTCAATGTAGATCAGAGTTTGTTCATGAAGAAGATAGATCATGGTATAGGATATATGTTTCTAGTGGTTTATGTAGATGATCTTCATCCTTGGAGATGATAAAGAGGGTATTGCTGAAATTAAATCATGTTTACAGGCTGAATTCAGAGTCAAAGAACTTCGTGAACTAAAGTATTTTCTTGGGATTGAGGTAGTCTATACGCCTCAAGGTATATGGTTGCTACAGAAGTAGTATGCTCATGACATGTTACAGAAGTATGGTATGGCTGAATGCAAGCCTATGGAGACACCTCTTGATCAAAATGTCAAGCTGCAGATTGATATTGGGAATGACATAGAGAATGGAACCATGTATTGGCAGATGGTGGGCAGCTTGATATACTATTACCTGTCCTAACTTATGTTATGCAATGGGGTTGATTAGTCAGTTCATGCAGAAGCCTTGCAAACCACATTTAGATGCCGTTAGGAGGATCATAAGATATGTAAAGGGTAGTACAGATTATGGGTTGTTTTATGCATATGGAAAATCCCTTGACTTGACAGGGTTTACTGATGCTAATTGGGCTGGTTGTGCCTATGATGGGAGGTCAACCAGTGGTTATGCATTTGGATTGGGCAGTAATACGATTAGTTGGGAGAATAAGAAATAGCCTATTGTTGCATTGTCTAGTACAAAAGCTGAGTATATAGGAGCTGCCTTAGCGGCTTGCGAAGCAGATTGGTTGATGAAAATGCTGAATGACTTGGGAATACAGTTGGAAAGCAGAGTGAGATTGCATTGTGATAACTCAGGTAGTGTTATGTTGGCTAGCAATCATGTCTAACATGCTAGGTCCAAACATATTGAGATTCACTACCATTTCATCAAATAAATGGTTTTTATAGGGCAGATTGACTTGATTCATGTGAATACTGAAGATCAAGTAGCAAACATATTTACTAAGTCACCTGGTAAAGAAAAGTTCATATATTTTAGACAACTACTTGGAGTTTATCAGATGGTTTGAGCTTGAGGGGGAGTGTTAGAATATCAAGCTCCTATTACTCTTCAGTCAGTCTATCTTTATGTGTGTGATCTACATTAGCTAGATATAGCTATACATGTGTGTGACATCCAATAAGTCAGTGTAGTCAGTGACTTAAACACATTTAGCCTTGGTTAGTCATACCTATGTGTGTAAGTCTCTTTCAGTTAGTATGATGGAAGAATAATGGAAGAAGAACAACAATGAGCTAAGGCTTATCTTCCACTCCACTTTGTCTCTCTCCCTCTCTTTCGATAGTTTACACTCCACCATGCCATACTTTTTCAACATTTCCAATGTGTATTGTCTGTCCCCATTAGCCAAAGTCCATTGGCTGAATTAATCAACTCAATGCCCAAAAATATTTCAACTCACCTAAATCTTTCATCTCAAGCTCTGATTTCAACATAGTCATCATAGCCTGCATTCCAATATCTTCATTAGCTGTAATAATGAGATCATCCACATAGATGGCTAGCACAACCAAACTTGTATTTGTCTTTTTAGTAAACAAACTATGATTATCCCTACAAATTATAAAACCAAGACTCTACAAGTAACTGCTAATGCATTCATACCAGCCTCTTGGAACTTGTGTTAGCCCATAAAGAGCTTTCTTCAACTAGTAGACTTAGTTCAAAAACTGTGGGTGTACATACCCTTAGGTTGATCCATCAATATATCCTCTTCCAAGTCACCATTCATCAAGAACACATTCTTCACATCCATTTGTTGTAACTTCTAGCCTTTGCTACAACTAATGCAATTAGAGTTCTAATGGTTGCCATCTTGGCAATAAGGCTAAAAGTTTCTTCATTTTCTAAACCATATTGTTGAGCATATCCTTTGGTAACTAACCTAGACTTGTATCTCTCTATGCTGCCATTAGACTTGCATTTTACTTTATACACCCATTTACAGCCTATAGTCTTCTTGCCTTCAGGCAATGGAACAAGCTCCCAAGTTTGATTTTCCGCCACTGTAGCCATTTCTTAATCCATGGCATTGCACCAATTATTATCTAAGACAACTTCAACAAATGTAGTAAGTTCTTTGTGCTCTCTGACCTTAGTCATATATGTATTATGCTTTGCAAAATATCCATTGTATGTAAGTTGATCAACAGGGTATGTCACCCTCTGTGAATGTCTCAATTGCGGTGCACTGCTTGATTCCCCTCTTTCATGAGGTGAAACATATCTACTCTACTTAACACTTGGAGTATACACAATTGGAATTCCAAGCTCGTTATCAAGGCTATTGATGGAATCATAGCTGGAAGTCATCATGCTAGAAATATCAATAGAAACATTTTCTTTTCCTTTGCTTTCTACCTCATTTTCCCCCTTCACTGACATAATGGTGTCAGTGGATGATGATGTAGAACTCCTCAATCTGCCAGTCCATGGAGATACACTCAAAGATACATGACCTCTCAACCTTGACAAAGAAGCACTCTACTATGAAACAATATGAGAACGAGTGTCTGAAGGCATATCAATAGGCATAGAAGTAGATGATGCATACCAAGAAGCCATTTCATCAAATATGACATATCTACTATATAGTGTTCCTCTAGTAGATGGATCATAACATTTATATGCCTTCCTCTCTTATGCATAACCAATGAACACACACGTGTGCTTGAGGATCCACTTTCTTGCATTTTTAATCAGGATATGAACATAGGAAATGTAGCAAAAAACTTTCAAGTGACAAATGTCTGCCTTGTGGCCATAGAGTTTCTGGTATGGAGTCATCTCATGTATGCATTACCTCCGGTTATCATGCATGTCCATTATGCGGGCCATAGTTAGACTCCCAAATATCACGAACCATGAAGAAGATGGTATATCAAGGACATGCCGCTTTCTTGCCAGAGGGTACTTTTCTTGGACAACCTCCAACACGTATGAATGTCCAAAGCTGGTACGAGCTGAAAATGGTCCACAGGAAGTCACATCCAAACCGAATGCGATGGTTCTTAGTTTTCTACGAGTTGCTATATTGGACGACCTTACAGATCAACCACTTGTTGGACCCCATGCATATTTTCAAGAACGTGGGTAGCTTTCTATGGGACCACATCAGAGGAAAGAGAGACACTCTAGGGGCACAAATGGATTTGAAGGAGGTAGACAAGATTAGATGGAGGCGCTTTGGCCGTAGTCGAGTGCTATGATGGTCGCTTGCAGCTATCTCGTACTCCTTGGGTTTTGTCCACTAAAGAAGAGCGCATTCTGAAGCAAATAGTCAAGTCTATCCGCACTCTGATGGGTATGATGCGTTCTCTTGGGTCTGCGTTTTCCAAAGACGACCAATTATCAGGGCTAAAATCCCATGATTGGCATAAGATATGTCAAGTTTGTACTATGAATGGATTGTAAGTGGCCTGCGTATTTTGCTCTTTGGAGTGTAGTCATTGTTCATAATGCTTTCTCGTTTGTGGCAGTTTGTACTACCGATTGCGATCGTAGGATGCCTTACTCCAGAAATATGCAGGGCAATTTACAGGTTGCCAACTTTAGTGCAATGGATCTCACAAAAGGAGATTAAGACGTCCTCTATTGAATCCGTGAGGTGGGGAGCAGTGGAGACGGTCTATCTCTTTGAGAAATACCTGCCTACCAGCATGCTCACGATACAAATCCACCTTCTTGTGCATCTTGTAGATGAAGTGGAGATTGCTGGACCTGTCCATACATGATGGATGTTCTTCTTAGAGCACTTCATGAAAACCTTGAAAGGCTTTGTGCAACAACGAGCTGAAGGTTGGTTGGTGTCTTAGACGCTAGTGTATATTTCACAATGGCTACCCATAGTGGATTCAGACAGCAGTATACTATGGTCGCTGAAGGACGATGATAGACTGACAGGAGATGTGGTGGTTGGAAATGGGATAGAAAAAATAATGGATGCTGCAATTGAGGAGAAAGTGAATCACTTTTGTATGTTGCACCATGCCTCTATGGAGACATGACTCGCTAGGTACCAGCAAGCTAGGAAAGATTGAGAGGAAGTGCGATCTAAATTTTGATGTAGTACGCACCATTGACCGATTTGATATCCCGAGGGCATGGAGGAGATGCTGCAATTTATGTCAACGCAATGGTTGCATGGAGCTTTGATCGCAGCGCCTCACGAAGGGGCAGAGGTCTCAACCAAGGAGTGGGAATTCTCAAGGGGATGTAGTCCAAAGGTGATAACCTGTTTAGGGTTTGTCGTATCTATATTTTATGTGACAACTAATTGAGTGTTTCAATGTACAATACAAAATATATAGTGGAGTGTGGTCATGTAGATGGCATTTTCGTGTGAAGTGTATTGACAAAATGCACTTCACAACAGATTGTGGTATCATGGCAAGGTTCGAGCAAGAGAGCCGACGATGAGCTACAGATCCAAACACAGTTATAGATGAGATGGAGTATTTTGGGAACTTGCAAATTATTGTCATGGTGGATTACCATAGCTTCTCCATGATCCTATTCGATGTACAGTGGTTCAAAGTGGTACTTGAAGGAGCTGGAGCAATAGTTCGATGGGGTCCATCAAGATTTTTTGAAATAGGGGCAGTGATGCTTAGACTCGTTTCTTGATGGGCCACAAAAACATGCTTGGATAGTCGTTTGGCAAGCATGTTACAATCTCTCCTATTTTCTTAAACCCATCCATGATTATGACACTATGTATGGACCTACCAGAGTTTTGAGATTTTGATACAGGGGAGTCAAAAGACCAACCAATAGATAAAGAGGAAGATCTAGAGTAGAACAGGCCTCGAAGGCCATGATCTAGACCTTACAAGCTTAGCCACAAAGAGTAATGGAGCATCTCAATCCCCCTAACCCGGTTAATTTACTATATGTATATCCACTATATCACGTGCATTCATAGTCTATTTATAAATATCCTTATTCGTGAATTTTCTCTTAATGACACATAACCATTTTCTATTCAATCTATAAGTAACCCCTTTATATGGGACCCTTCTATATATAAAAAATGTGTAAAAATAGTATTTTAAAAATACCTTATGTTGAATCCACGTGATACATACATATATTTATGACTAATCTGTGTGGGCCCCCTGAGCTTCTACCATAGGGAGAGGAAGAAAATCCTAAGGAAATAATACATAAATACTAGTAGAACCAAGTCATGCTATAACGTTTGACTTCAAGGTAAATGAGGAGAGAAGATTTAGAAAGCCTATCCTATTACACATTGTGTGGCTACTCATATGAATAACTAAAGATATTTTTGAAAAGTGGCTAGACACTTTAGATGTGGAAGCTTATCAAAAGTTTTGTACCATGTTTGTAAAATTAGGGATATCATCCCTTATATTCATAGATGACCCAAAACTCTTGTATTCATCTCCAAGTCCATCTAAGCATGCACACATAGCATCATCATCATCAACTACCACATTGATAGATCCAAGAGCTTCCATGATACTCTCGATCTTCAAGGCATAATCATTAATGGAAAAGATTTCTCTTTTCTCTTTTTTCAACTTTAACTTAAGTTGTAACTTTTTGGACTTTTTGTTTACTCTTCGAATAGCCTTGCTATATTTTTCCATGCAATAGCAAGGGTATCAAATTCTTATAAATAGCCCATCATGCTATTTGTGAACTAGATAACGTGTTTGCTCCAAATCTTTCCTAACCTTTACCTATTTTGCACTAACATTTCACGCAGGAACTTCAGGTGCTACTACCATGTCTCCTTCAAAGTTATTCAAAATACCTTTTCTCTTCAAAAATTTATCATCTTGAACTTCAATGTAGGATATTGTTCTTATCAAGATTCTTGTTGACAATTTGCTTGAAGTTGTTGGAAATTTTGACAAACAATACAACTTACATAAAAATACAATCTACAAGCAAGCTAAGACAAAATGCACCACAACTAAACATGCAACCTTTCTCACAAACAAAAACATAATTAACTGCGATCTATATTCTTTATGCAAATTTTCTTTATGTCTCTAACCCAAAAAATACTTAAAATCTTAAAGATTCAAAATTTGTGACCTTTGTACTTGTAAACAGCTGATAGAGACAAAACTTCAATTACCCAAAATTGATGTTGAGACCACTTGCATGTCTAGAATGGTGGTCAAAATGACCTCCGATGGCACGAATGAGAGTGGGAAAGCCCTAATAGAATCATCTATTTTATATACACTATTCTTCGTACTCATTAAGTTTCACTATAATTAGAGACTATAACCCTGCTAGCCTTAGGAACCTCTTATAGCTTTGAAGGAATAGCTTCTTACACATTTCTTACTTGCTTACTTCCATGCTCCAATGCCTTTACCTCATTCCTCAATAAGGCTTCATGTAGTCATGGGACAAGTTGGATACCATGAAAACAAACAAGAGGGGAGAGAAATGAAGAAACCAACAGTACACACACAAAAGAAATAGAGATTTGAGCATGTAAAGAAATAAGACTAAAATATTTTTCTTCTTCCAAAAAAGGAAACTAAGTCTAAAACATGATAAAAGGCTAATATGAAAGTACCACAATATATGTATATGCAATCAGTAAGTGTGAACTTGCTAAAAAAAGAAGAAATGGCATAATGATTGTGTCCTAACTAAGGGTGGACTACATGGGTGAAGTCTAGTTATAGAGTCACTAATATATCCTCATGTCGATCACCTAAAATGTCAGTGAGTAATATCCTAACACATCATCAAGGTGCTTAATGGAAACCAGCTCCTGCATAGCTTGACATCTCAACACTACAGGGTGCTATTTTGAATACCACATTGTGATCAACATTTGGAATAAATGTATTACAACTTTATGCATACTACTAATTAGCAATAATATGTAGTGCTAGTTAGCATTCCATATATTCATGCTTAGCCAACTTGTGCCAAATGAGTATAGTAAACTATGGCTTATTATGGTAATTAAAGCCATCTTATAAGAAAAAAACTTCTGTCAATCTATAAGAAAAACGATATCCACATTAAGAAACTCACCAAAAGAAAAAAGGAATGCAAACCAATTTGAAGATTTTCCAGACTTTGAGACATTACCTCTAAGATGAAAAAGTCATTAGCTCTATATTATAATTTGGAGTCAGCAATTCAATGGTTACTTTATTACTCTCAATTTGGGCTCACAAAGATATCATGATTGAATCTACGTGTAGTTTGTGAGGAGATCAAGAGGCCAGCTGTAATTTAGCTTGGCACATCCTCTCATGTAGCTCCTTCACAACAGAGTCCATTTTTTGATTAAATTTTCTATACTAAGGTTGCATCTTCGTATTCTAATGTGATTGCACATAATCAAGCCATGGCATCCTCTAAGTTATGTTATGCCTTAGACACCTATTGGTTGATGTTCTCCACCTCAACCAATGAAATGGAAGCATTACCCACCAATCGACCTGACACTTTGCTATTATATGGGGTGGATTCTATGCTTTGTTCAGACTCATCACAATATTGCAGCCTGTTTTTCCCTAGTGTAAGAGGCTCACATAGAACGTTTGGTTGATTCAAAACTAACCATTGCATGCAATGAAAATTCAAGGAAGGACTGTGATTTCTCAAGATCTTTAATGTATCCTCCCCACAAACTTGGCCCATGAAAATTTTGTGACGTAGCCAATCTTTGCACTCGTAGACTAAACTCTAGTATGTACACCCTTGCAAAAGTCACATTGATCTCCAAATCCATGGATTTTTTAATACGAGAATTGGTAAATCATTGTATCCATACTAGTATACTTCAATTTGTGTAAGGATGTGTCTCTTGGATGAGTGAACGACAACACTTAGTCCTCCTCTAAGACATCAATGTCTTTCAATATCTTTGGATCTACACATGCGATAGCTAGATCCCTCTCTACTTGGAATTTCTCGATAAACCAAAACCTTGCTTGATGGAGTTAGCTAACATTTGGAGCCCTCCTATGTGCTACATTAGAAAAACAACAAATGAATTAATATTGAAGCTTTTGAACTTAGACTGAAGTGACAGAGATAGTAGTGAGCTATGAAGAGACACTGTAGTGGTTCTAGTGCCTCTTCGACACAGACATACCTCTTGGGAGGTGTATCCACGACTAAGAGAGGAGAATTGAGTGCCATTTTTTAGTATTGTAGTGAGGAGATAATGAATTATTGAGAGAGAGCCAATTATATCAAAATAGTGTATCTGTATATGAGAGATTAAGAGAGAAAATTATGAAGACATTAAAGATGAATACTATGTGATTGATTTCCATTCAAAAATAGTGTATTCCTTTATGTTCCTTGTTTTATTGATGGATTTTATGAAAATGTTGAAGATTATGGTTGATTCTATCAAATCCATGGGAGATATCTATTATGATGTTGTGTGAAGATTTGTTGTTTTCTTTGTTTTGGTCATCAAAAGAATGAAATAAAAACTTGTTAATGTTACAAGATAGATTTTCTTGTAGTAGAATCCCCTTTTCCTTGGTGTCTCTCTTGGGGCTCCATGTTTTTTGTGTGCAGTAGCCGGGAAAACTTGCCATCAACAAGCATTAGAAGAGGCTGAAAATGAAAGAAATGGCATTGCCAAGAAGAAAAGAATTCATTGGATGTTTGCAAAGTTCCTTCTTCCATTGAAGAGTTGGAGATTCTCATTATCAAAGCCACTTTCCACAAGAGGTTCATTTCACAATTGCGGAAACATATTACCATCATGATGCAAGCTCTATACAATGGACTGTTTTCTCTTCTTGTTGAAGCAACAGAAACTTACATCTTGGTGGAAAATTGTTTGGAAACAAATTGAAGGGTAGAAGCAAAGAGAATGACTATCCATGGAATATTTGGTATTCATTGAGAAGTTTCCAGACATCATCAAGTGGGAGATCGTGAAGAAGCTTCAGGAGTCGTGGTCAGTGGAAGTTCATGAAAATAAGAAGGAAAAGAGTTGAAATTTGTTCGTGGATGCTCAACAGCAAGATACGTGGGATGCCTGGTGCACTGACAATCTTCTGGTCCAATTAGCAACCCACTGGAAGTTGGTAGACAGAGTGTTTCTCACAACATACACTGTTGAAACCCTCAAAAGCTGGCATTATTATAATGATGGCACAAGAACCATCTTAAGAAGAATGAGTTTTGATACTTTCAGAACGTAATATTTCCCCCTCTGTAGTGGTTTGAAAGCCAAATTCTGAGATGTTGAAATGAAGGAAGTAGAAGAGATGTTGGCTAGAGAATCCCTCAGAGACTGAAGCCCCTCTCTAGTTCTATTTTGTTGAGTGCTGAATAACTTGCTGGAGCTAAGCCCCTGATGAATGACGCAATCAGGAGGCAAGTGTTAGAACAAGTCCAGAGGTACGTGAGAAGAGAGAAGGCAAGAATCAAGGCTGAGAACAAGCTTGTAGCAGAAGCCTCCTTTGATGCCCTAAAAGCACTCTTTACAGAAGTCCCCATGGCGACTCAAGGTCCCCTTCCTAGTCAGATTTATCCTGGAAATATTGATGATAGGGCAGCAAATGTAGTCCCATTTCCAATTTTTAAGAGAGAGTACAATGAAGAGCTTGATCTTCATGTAGCAGAATTTATGATAGCATGTGTGGCTAACAATGCCAGAACCCCTAAGCATTGGTTAGTGATATTCCTCACCACTTTCAAGGGCACGGTGTTTCAGTGGTATAAGAGACAAGAAGTAGGAACTTTTGGCACATTGGATGGCCTTCCTCACTAAATTCAGGCGTGAAGGTTTTGAAGAGCGGATGCGAGAGGAGTTCATGAACCTAAGTCAATCCTCTGGAGAAAGAAGCTTATGTCTTGCGAACGGAAACCATCCTCCTGAAGAGATGGACTAACCATCATTTGGACGAAGGTATCCAAAAAGGAGTGTTTCTTAGAGGCTTACAACCAGAAGTTTGCAAGTTTGTGGAATTGAGAAGACTAGTCAATCTACAAGCTGCAGTGGAAGGTGCAAGATTGTATGATGAAGTTGAAGCAATGCTGTCAATGACTCCATGAAGAGGAGTCTTATGTCCTCCCATGCCATGAATGGTATACCAACCAAATGCAGTCCTAGGGAGAGTTCCCTACCCCTATCCCCAGATGCAAACAATGCCGCAATATATGCATCTAATCCACTGTGGTCGCCACAGACGACAGTGCCTCAAATGATGGTTCAACCACAATAACAATGGCCTCAAATAGTTCCTCCAATGGTGACTCAACAACAGTGGAACCCTACTAACTGGAATCAAAAACCCCAAGTCTCAACAGGAGCTCTAAATCAGAACTAGAACAGAGGACCCTCTGGATCAACCCAACCAGTATATGCAATAATTACAGAAGCTTCCCAAAACCCTACTACAAGTACTTCAGGAGGTGAAAATCTGAAGGACCACTTATCCAACTCAATTGCAAGTATCAAGATAGGGCTTATGGATGTGATTACAGAGTAGCTATAGGCACTGAATGTGAATACAGCTAATATATCCACCCCTGCGGGAGCTGGGAGAGATGTGATGCATTCTAATACATGGTGTGAAAAGTGTCATCAAGCGAGACATTTAGCCACTGAATGTACCCAAAAACCAACCATTCCTGGAGCCTTTTGTTCCTACTGTTTGCGGAAAAACCATATAGAGGATCTTTGCTCTCTCAAAGAGATGCACGAACGTAGACAGAAAGCTGAAAATCCAAGATTCAACATGCTAGAATCCAGAATGACAACACAGGATATTGGACCAAAACCTAGGGAGTTTGGTCCTAATTTCTGTCCAAGGAGGTTTCCCTCTCAAGTTACAGAGGACGACAGTCTGGCGGTGGTCAGAGATCAGAGGTGGAATGTTACAAGTGTGGAGAAAAGGGTCATATCTCCCCGAATTGTCAAAACCCTAGATGATCTATGGATTACAAGCCCTTATGCAGCCAATGCAAAGGAGAAGGCCACACTGCAAAGGACTGTCCAAGTCCAGCCCCTGTCAAGGCCAATGCCACTGATAGCCAATAGAAGGTACAAGAGCCTGCCTCCAATTTGGTAGAGTTGGAAGTTGCCGCTATCACGCGTGCCAAGAAGAAGGAACCAATTGTCTAGAAAGAGAACAACTCCCTTGTCAAGACTGTGAAGTTCAACCTGCCAACAGAGGGACAAAGTAATACAGGACATAATAGTGCAATACAGAGCACTGTAGTGCTTCAAAGAGTCACAGAGACAGTCCCAGAGGCATGACCAAAGGTTCATGAGATAGAGATATAGAAGCACCTCTAGAAATAGAGGAAGTGCTAATGCTGCCATTGCTAGAAGAAAAAGGAAACGTGAAAATGGATATAGCCCCATTCCCCAGCAGAGGCTGGAGAAGCATGTGGATCCTATCAAAGATTATGACGACTTGGTCAAAGACCTAGACACCTTTAAACCAAATCTAACATTCTGACAGTTGCTGATGTTGTCTCCCAGCTACTGAAAGAAATTCAAAATCAACTTGACAAGAAGAGGCGGACTAAGGATTGCTCCTTCAACAGCGACCAAGACCAATAAGGCCCCGGAGCTTGTAAAGGAACTAGATGTGGCTAATTCCTTCCTAGATCTTGGAAGCCTAGATATTAGTGTATGAAGGATAATTTATTTCAGATGCATTGATTGATGGAGGCTCATCAATAAACATAATGACAGATGTGACAATGAAGGACTTAGGGTTGCAATGAGTTTAACCTACACAGTGGCCTATTAGATTGGCAGACCAAAGCGGAATTAAACGGTTGGGCATCCTCCCATGCATAAAAATAACCATTGTAGGAAAAGATTACTAACTGACCTATCTATTGGTTAAACCAAATTCTTATGGGACCTCATACCCTCTACTATTGGGAAGATCTTGGCTTTTTGAAGTGAGAGCCAGGATGGACTGGTTCAAAGGAACCCTAACCCTAGGCAAAGGACCCAACAAAGTGGTGTTGAAATTGTATGGATTGCAAAAAGGCAATGGATTCACATCCATTGAAGTCATAACTGACTCCTCCAATAAAGTAACAAATGGTATATGAGAGATAAAGGGGCTGTTAAATAGATCTTTCTTAAGAAAACAAAGGCACAGTCCATAACAGTGGGCACTGTAAGCCAACTACCAAAGGAAGCAAAGTCTTTGCCCATGGGAGAATACCTCCTGCCTCAACTAGAATTAACTTCTGAAATCACCTCTGATAGCGAGATAGAAGCATGGATGTACTGTTCTTCCTATTACATGTCAGTCGTCTCGCAGAGATAGTAACAGAGACAGAAGCCGAAGCAGAAACAGAAACAGAGGTGGAGGATTTGTTCTTCTCCTACATAGCCTATACAGAAGCAAAGACAGAGCCTCCAGAGAAAGATGATGAAAATGATGAGGAAGAAAACGAAGCAAGTTATGAAAGTGCATATGAAGAAGTTCCTTTTAATAGTGGATAATCTTATTGATGTCCCTACAGAGACCTTAGAGGCCAAAAATATTGGGGTGTTGGAAGTGTTGGATGGAATGACCATGGTTCCATTTGGGTTGACCAATGGACCACAAAGTATGCAGAATTTGCATAAGCAATGGATCAAAGGCATAAAAATTATGTTCACCAGTGGCTCCTGTCACCCCGACCCTTCATTATGAAGAAAAGATGATGATGATCCCCCTTGTCAACAAAAGTCAGAGCTATTAGAGCCACAGCTTCTAGAAGGTCTGTGCTATATGACATTCATGGACGCATCCTCTGAAGATGAATCCCTTAGTCCAAAAGAAATCACCACTCACACAGAAGCAAACAAACCTCTGATACCCTTTCAGCAATCTCAACTGACAAATGAGTCATCTGTTCAGAAGGAGGACACTGGTTCTAGTGGAACATCAGACGAGGACACTACTCCCTTGAAAGAGTCGGACCTCTAACCAGAAGCAATCTGTGGGACATTTATCTGTGAAGTGGAAGGTGAAAGGCAAGTGACATTCCTGGATACTGACAGTACCGAACGTCACCTGAAAGTGGGCCTTAATCTTCCAGAAGAAGAACTAGTGGTCCTACGAGATCTACTAAAGGAGAACTTAAACGTGTTTGCTTGGTCGTACAAAGACCTAAAGGGGATTGATCCCACAGTATGCTAGCATCACATTGACCTAGAGCCTGATGCCAAACCTATAAGGCAAATACAAAGTCGTATGAATTATAATTATTCTGCTCTGGTGAAGGCTGAATTATTGAAACTTCTTGAAGCAGAGTTCATTTATCCCGTGGCTAATAGTGAATGGGTTTCGCCCATTTTGCTAGTACCTAAGAAGAATGGGAGACTTCAAATATGTGTGGACTTTCAAAAGCTAAACTCGAAGACAAAGAAGGATCATTTTCCTATCCCTTTTACAGACCAAGTGTTGGACATAGTGGCAAGCCATGAGCTGTATTCCCTCTTGGATGGATTCAGCAGATATAACCAAGTCCAAATCGTAGAAGAGGACCAATCCAAAACAACCTTCACCACAGAATGGGGGACCTATGCCTATAGAGTGATGCCTTTTGGGCTCTGTAATGCTCCTACCACCTTCCAATAAGTAATGATGGATGCTTTCCAGAATCATTTGCATGATTTCATTGAGGTGTATCTTGATGACTTCTATGTCTATAGCTTAATCCGTGAGCATTGGGGACACCTAGAGTAATGTTTTGACAGATGTCGAGAGTATGGGATTTCTATCAACCCGGACAAATGTGTCTTTGGCGTTTCATCAAGAGTTCTCTAGGCTTTATTGTCTCTACACAAGGGATTGCAATAGACCCAGTAAAGATTGAGAAGATTGTCGCCTTGGCAGCACCAACAAACCTCTAGCAATTGAGAGGATTTCTTGGCCATGTGAGCTACTACAGAAGATTTATTGCCCATTTTGCAACCAAGGCAGCCCCTCTGCACAAGCTCCTAAGAAAATATGTGGTTTTCCTTTGGATTGATGACTGTGAAGAAGCCTTTAATACCCTAAAACAATGCCTTATCCAAGCACCTATCTTGCAGCCTCCTGACTGGACGAAGGAGTTCCATGTGCACACAGATGTATCAGTTGAACGGCTAGGTACTGTCCTATGTCAAAAGGGCCCCTCTAAATTAGATCAACCAATTTATTATGCAAGTTGGAAAGTAACCAACCGCAAGCGGAACTACACGATGAACATAGCTTCAGTGCCTAGCAATGGTGTTTGCACTAGAGAAGTTTCGACACTATCTATTGTCAACACATTTCAAGTTCTACGTGGATCATGAAACCATGTCCTTCCTAATGAACAAAGAAGATGTCAAAGGATGACTGATGAGATGGTTGCTCCTATTCCAGGAGTTTGATTTTGAAGTGCTCACTAAGCCTAGCTGTTCCTATGTCCTAGCCAATCATCTATCACGGATCCCTCAAACTACAGAAGTGGAACAGGATGATCCAGACCTTCTTGATGCTTCCTTATTTCTATTTGAAACATCTACTCCCTGGTATACAGACATAGCCAACCTCTTGGTAACTCAACAATATCCTCCTGGCATCTCAAGCCATGAGAAGAAGAAGCTTCTGTTAGAACTAGCCCCCTACACTTTGCTAGGTAGTGCACTCTACAAGACAGGCAAAGACAAAATGCTGAGAAGATATGTTGGAGGGGATGAAATCAGCATAGTATTGAAAGCATGTGATGAAAAACCATGTGGTAGACACTTCGCAGGAGAAGCGATAGCTAGGAAGGCTCTGTTAGCAGGATACTGGTGGCCAACCCTCCACAAGGATGCACATGACTATTGCAAGAGATGTGATGCTTGTCAGCAAATGAGAAAACCCACCAAAACAAGTGTCATGCCACTACAGCCTATTCTTTCCCTAAAGTCGTTCGAGAAGTGGGGGATTGATTTTGTGGGTCCCATTGATCCACCCACCAGATGGAAGCAAAACAAATACATCCTGGTATGTACAGGTTATGTCACAAAGTGGTGTGAAGCTAAAGCTCTGAAGTGGGATGATGGTAATAACATAGCTCTATTCATGTACAAAAATGTTATTACCCGTTTTGGTAGTCCCCTTGAGTTGGTAAGTGACAGAGGTACTCATTTCCTTAACAAAATCATGGAGGAGCTGATAGAGCTGTATAAGATCAACCATTGCAAGTCCACTTTTTACTACCCCAGAGTGAACGACCAAGTTGAAGTTACCAATCTTATCCTTTGCTTGATCCTGAAAAGAACAATTGCCGCATATCATCGTGATTGGGACGATCTACTTACAGAGGCCCTCTGGACATACAGAACCTCCCATAAGGCAGCTACAAGACAGACCCCTTTCCAGTTAGTGTATGGTACAAAAGCCGTCTTCCTTATTGAACTGGAATTTCCCTCTTTGCGAGTGGCAGTGAAAGAATGCTTGGGAGATGATGAGTCACTGCATCGCCGCCTCCTACACTTGGAATGTTTGGATGAGATTTGGCGAATGGACCTATAGTGTGTGGAAACCACTCAACTGCGACGCAAGGCCTATCATGATAGTTTCATCAAGCAGCATCAGGAGTTCAAAGAAGGTTATCTTGTCCTTGCCTATGATTTGAGATTTGGTAAGTTTTCTGGCAAGCTTCAATAATGGTGGATGGGACCTTACAAGGTACTTGCTGTCAATCCTAATGGCTTTGTCCAAGTGCAAGCTATCGATGCTTCTGAGGACCCCTTTCTAATAAATGGCTATCTCCAAACGTACTTCCCTCCTTGGGGATCTTGACAATCACAGTCGACCCACCCTTTCCATTTTGGGCATCACATTGTCCTTCTCTTCATGCTTCTGATAGCCCTTATGATTTTCCTCATGAGGCGGTCTCGTTCTACTAGCCCCTCACATATACCTCTCAACCCTACCTTGTTCTCTTCTCGTCTGATCCAACAATGGTGGCGAGGTTGGTCCTGATACATGGTATTTCTACCATTCTCTTTATTAATGAAAAAGAGAAAAAAAAGAAAAAAAGAAAAGGAAAAAAAAAAGACAAAACTGTTATGGGAGAAAATGAAGAAATTCCCTATCATAACAGGCCTCGTTCCAAGGTGGAAACACCCTTGGACGGGAAGCTGACTGTGGAAAAGATGGTAGCAGCCTGTAGTTCAGGATAGCTGACTCACCAGTAGAACCTTTCCAGCAAGTAATTTGAAGCCACCTCCCTTGGTGCACTATCTCTACAATATCAGTCGGTATGTCCTTCTTAAGAGATGACCTTTCTTTCAAATCATTGAAGTACCAGACTTGTTGGCTACCTCCCTGGGTACGCCTCGTCTTCAATATCCTGATGACAAAAATAGCCAATATGATCTTCATCAACAACCCCTTGAGTGATGTGAGCTTTCATCCTAATAGGATGGGGACATGTGTATGGGCTGCCTTCTGTAGCTATCAGTATTGAGCGTGAGAGAGAGGGTGGGATGAGTGACCAGTCTTTCCTTTCAAATCAAATAAGAGGCTAGATGTGTAAATGGAGTGTTGCATACATGGGTTGGGCCTCTCAATGCACAATGCATGATCTGTTCCTGTGCACTTCACCATAAGGCTCCCTGGCCTTCCTTCTTGCACTTTATGTCAGCACAGGGCGCGATGCACAGTTACACCATCAAATGCACACAAGGTATACACCCTCTGCACAAGTGATAGTGAGGATTACATCAATGGGTTTCAAGAATGGGTTGCCCTCCTAGATCTTTCAACAGAGTGTGAGACAGAGGGTGGGCTAAGTGTGACTAGTGTTTCTTCAACCAATTATTGAGAGGTGAGGCTTGAGGGACGTTACGACAATTGGAGTCAGGTACGTTTCTCTTTTCCTCTGCACCCGCGGGATGGGTCTCTGCCATCAGTATAGGACATGTCATTCTGTTTTGTACACTGCACTGCATGGCTCCCTGGCCTTCCTGCTTGCACCTATGCCAGACAGGTTGGACACACTAGTGTTTCTTCAACCAATTATTGAGAGGTGAGGCTTGAGGGACGTTACGACAATTGGAGTCAGGTACATTTCTATTTTCCTCTGCACCCACGGGATGGGTCTTTGCCATCAGTATAGGACATGTCACTCTGTTCTGTACACTGCACTGCATGGCTCCCTGGCCTTCCTGCTTGCGCCTATGCCAGACGGGTCGGACACACTCATGCACCATCAATTGTGCACCCTGGCATACTCCCTCTGCACCACCCCCTTGCCGATTCCTAAACTAGGTGTGAGATCTGGGTTTCCATCAATATTACCTCGAGTGATGTAAGTTATGGGGCGAGTGACTGTTCTCTCATTCCATTTGAGTGCCCGTGAGTTTAGTGACTATCCTTCATCAATGACATCTCCCCCAAGGGGCTTCATCAACCAGCTACCTCCCTGGATGTTGCAGCATGGTTCCTGCCATGCTAGCTAAATGATGGAGTGAGCCGTGGTACCTCTTACAACCGACTCCAATCCTTCTGTAGCAGTGACGGTTCCTTCGACCATACGCGAACCGGGCCAAGTCTTTCTAACCCTATTCTTATGATTGCAAGTTTACATCATGTTTTAAGTGTGGGGATGCTAGAGTGCAGTCGGTTGATGAGTCCTAGATTATGTTGTTGCATCTAACCCTGTCCGTTAAGGTTTTAAGTATAGGGACGCGTCCCTACGCGTCTATGATGCATACCCGTTGTCTATGCCTTACTTTAAATCTTGCATGTATACCATGACCTAATTTTACCCTAATGGGGTCCCTTCCCCACCCACTCGTCTCTGTTCAACCCACCCTTGGGGCCGTTCCTTCTCCTTTTCTCTTTATCCCTTATTGTGATGGTTTTTCATGAGAACACATCCTACATTCACCGACACCCCCATTCAACATTATAGCCCTATTCTTCCCTTTGACCTGACTATTTTTCCTTTTTACCAACCCATGTTTCGGTTGAGGGTTCTTGAGTTATTAATTTTGTAAGCATTTCTCGTAAATTGGTCGATTTTCCATGTGAAGGCACATTTATTGCTTCCGAGCAATAATCTGACATGATAGCCCTGTCCTCCATCTTCCCCTTGACACTTTTGTTTTTTTCTCCCTATCCTTCCGATGCACGCTTCATCCGATATTAATTTTTGCGTATTTTCGGGTCCTTTTCGTGTATATTTTTAACATTTTTCCATGTGAACATGCCCTATTTTCACCAGAATTCCAATTTCATTTGACTGATATGTCTCGCCAGCCTTTCCTTACCTTTTTCTTTTTTCTCCACCCTATTTCAACCACTGGATTTCTCGTTATTACTTTTTCAATCTATTTTCGATACCATTTTTTGTGTTTTTCACATGTGAATCCCTTCTAACTTCACTGGAAGTGCATTTTGACATGATAGCCATGTGCATCCCCTTCTTGCAAACATTTTCTCTTTTTACTGCCTTCATTTCGCTGCTTGGTTCTTTCTGTATTCATCTTTGAGCCAATTTTTGGGTTCATTTTTTGGATTTTTTCCATGTGAACGCACCCTTTCTCGATCAAAACCGTGTTTTGATATGATAGGTTTGTCACGCACGTTATTTGGCACAATTTTCCTTCTTTCAGTCCCACGTTCTGACGTGCTGATTTTCCTTTATTAATCCCCGTATGTATTTTTGGCGACGTTTTTCGTGTTTATCCTAGGGGAATGCGCTGATTTGATCTCGGCCACCCCATTGTACTTTTTCGCAGTCTCCCCCTTACCTTACGACCCAGTTTTCCTTTTTACCGCATTGCGTTCCGACGAACGATTTGTGAGTTATTAATTTTTCTTTGTTTTGCCATGTCCCCATGTGCCTTGCCTTGCACATGCACGCGCGCGATTTTGAATTTATGCACCTCGACATGCCTCGTTCTCTTCATGCCCTTTTGTCTCGACGTCCTAGCCCCTGTTATTTCCCATCCCTGCAAATTTTTTAAACCCCGCCCAGCACATGCACGCGGGACAGGATCGGCTCCCCATTCTTTTTTTAAAAAATTAAAAAAACCAAAAAAACATTTAAAAATAACAAAAAACCACACCACTACAGCACAACCACCCAGCCAGACAAACACAAAAAAAACCAAAAAAGCACACAAGAAAAAAGAAAACAATTTTAAAAAATAAATAATTTAAAAAACAAACAAACAAAGCAACCAAAAGAAAAAAAAGGAAAAAAAACAAAACCCCCCACCCGACGATTTCTCTTCCCTCCCTTCTTCCCTCTCTTCTTATTTCTCTCTCTCCTTGTCTTTCTCTCTCCCCGTTCTCCTCCTTCCATTCTTTCTCCTGCTTCCTCCTTCCTCCCTCTCCCCCTCCTCCATTCTCCTTCTCTCTTCCTCCTTCCTCCTTCCTCCTTCCTCCTTCCATTCTTCCTCCTTATTCCTCCTTTCTCCCTCTCTCTCTCCCTCTCCTCCATTCTTCTTCTTCTCCCTCCTCCTTCCCCCCTCTTCTTCTCCTTCTTCCTCCTTTCTCCCTCTCCCTCTCCCCCTCCTCCCTCCTCCTTCTCTCTTCCTCCTTCTTCCTCCTTCCTCCCTCTCCCCCTCCTCCATTCTTCCTCCTTCTTCCTCCTTCCTCCCCCTCCTCCTCCTCCTCCCCTTCTTTTCCTTCCCTTCCTCCGCAACCCCTGGGCCTCACTGTTGCGCGCCGCCATCGCCTCGCTACCGCCCGCCCACGCGCCTCGCTGACTTGCGACCTACAGCCTCGCCCGCTGTGCATGGCCTATGCCCTCCTCTCCCACCACGCCTCCTCCTCTACCACTCCTCCTCCTCCACCACTTCTTCTTCTCCTCCTCTCCTACTCTTGTTCTTCTCCTCCTCCACCTTGCCAAAACCCCCCCCCCCCCCCCCCCCTCCCAATTTAAACCCCTCTCCCACAAATTTAACCCCCACCCCCAAATTTCACCCCCTCTCCCTAATTTTGGCCCTTTCCCCCAACTTTAACCCTCTCCCCCTAAATTTGGCCTTTTCCCCCAAATTTAACCCCCTCCCTCTAAAGTTGACCTCTCCCCACATTTACCCCTCCCCTTCTCTTAATTTACCTCACCCCCCACCTAAGCCCCCTGTCCCACCCCCTACCTCCTCCCTTTACCCCTCCACCATTGTTCGCCCCCCTTCGCGCGCTGCGGTCAACCTTTTGGTATCGATGGATATTCGCGTGCGTTCAGGTGCGAGGATGCATGTCCGACTTCTTTGTGCGGTAGGGTCTTGCAGCCATTCATATGCAGTCACAGTCATCAGCACCATTCATATGCAGTCACGAATACTTCAAATCCCGAAATCTCTAAAAACACATATAAAATTTAAATATTCATTAAAATTCAATTAAAATACAAAAAATGAGAAATTTTCCTTTAAAATCTCTAATATTTTTGAAACAATTAAAATATTTTCAAATTTAAAATCTCAGCAAAAATTTGCAAAAATTTTGAAAATTGAAAATTATTTTCAAAAACTTAAAAAAACTAGCCAAAACTCATTAAAATTTGATAGAAATACCGGCATAACTTCAAAAAAATTTCAAAATTTTCCATAAACTCCCTTGTACATTTTGAGAATTTTTGACCAATTGAAAATGCTCCCCTAGGTGGCCAAAGTATTATCTGAAGACAAAACCCTAATTTTGATACTTGAATTCTTGAAATTTTCATTTTAAATCTCAACAATGAGCTAAAAAATGTGAATTAAATCTGATTACTTTTTTGACACTTGATGCTCATGATTGGTTGGTGAAATTCCATATTCACATCCTTATAACAAAAAACCAAAACATATTTTTTTTAAGTTTAAAAAAAATCATAACCATAAATCCCAATCAATTCAACATCCCAATATATCCATTTTTTTATTTTGGTCATACACATCATTTGTTTTATTATTTTTGGTCATTGTGTTAGTTATTTTTTTCTTTTTTTTTTGTACGATAAGACAACTAGTTTTAGTCAACCTTTTGTCCGTTGTGTGGAATATTTGTGGATTGCGCCTTTCCTTTTTTTAAAAGGATACTGTATCAGATTTTGCAAACAGCCCCACCCATTGCCAGGTTTTTTCTCTTTTTCCCTCTCTCACGTTGCACCGTAACACACATGTAATTGTAATAAAATCAACCAATTGATGCACCCACCAAATAAATAAAATGCACTTCATTAATTTTTAATTTAAAGGAAACACGACTGTTAATTGTACAAGAAACCCCACTGTTGCATGAGCACATGGCACAATAACCCACATAATTTTCTAAAAAAAAATCCACAGTGCACGTGCACATGCGCTACAGACACAATTTTTTTGTAATTAAAATGAACCCCCGCCATCATGTATACATGCGCTTTGCGCCACAGATTATGTAAGTTGTAACAATGAATTGTATTTTTAGAGACCCCCAGTCAGTCAAGTCAGTCTAAGTAGGGGTTGGGATTGCGGAAGCAACTCACTATGCATTAATGGTTAATTAATAACGAACTGCAATCTAATTTATACATGGTTAAAATGAATTTGATAGTGTTCACCTATCCATGTTTATTGCACCATAGGTTTATGCAATGCGTTTACGGGGATTGGGATTTGTTAAGTCAGAGATGTCGATCTTATTTTTGTCTTTATTCTGTTGGTCCAAGTCTTGGATTCTATTCGAGTCTGGTTATTTCCTGGGGTATGGTGTGTTTGAGATTTTTTGTTATTGATTGCTTGATTACACGGGGTCTTGGGTGCCTGCTTATTGCATAGCATGAAGCTTTCGGTCGCACAAGTGTGTAGGTCATGTCAAAAAATTTTCCGTAGGATGTGGATTATTTGGTGAAGTCTGGTCCAATCTGGTTTGGTCGTCTGTCCTTTGTTTTGATATTATTCTCAGTGTTGATTTGTCTAGGTTTTGTAGGAAATTTTTCATCTTTTTCCTTGGTTGTGTGTGTGGGACTTCTATGTAGTCTGAATGGCATCTACCTCTATTCTTCATATTGTCATCCAGCATGTGCGGTTGCCGGTGCATGACTATGCTCTTCTCCTGGAGGCGGATTGCATTCGCCATCATACTGGTCTTCGTCCTTTTGTGGCTTTGAAGTTTCCGCCAGTGGACAACACGATTTGCTACTCCTTCCTCGCATCCTACAAGAACAAGTCTGGCTTGGTTTATAACCGACGCTTTTGCTTATCCACAGCCAATATCAGTGATGTGTTGGGTTTTGCCTCTTTCAGCGTCTTTTGTCCCTAGTGGAAATCAATTATTGATAGCTGAGGAGATCCTTTCTCTCCTGCAGAAAGAAACCTCTACTCCTTTGGTCTCCAGCAAAGTTATCAATAATTCTGGGATTTCTGTAGCTCACATCTCCTCCTCGGTATGGAAACAACTTTGCCAGTTTCTACAAGACAGGTTCATGTCAAGGAAGCCTGCTTCCAAATGTCTCTCCAAGGAGCTGTTCACTGCTTCTGTTAGGATCCTGGAGGAAGCCAAGTTCAATTGGGAAGCATTCATGCTCGCGAAGATAGATCATCATTTTGAGAGAGTTCAAAAAGGTTAGGGCAGTAATGTCTCCTTCGGTGTTTTTCTTCAAAAGATTATCTCCCTTGCACCTCCTCTTGGTGGTGTGTCAATTCCCGATCCTGCTCCTCTTCCGAAGCAGCCTCCACCTTCTGTTCCAACTCCTCCTCCATTACAGCCAAATTCTAATTCAGAGGATGCGCCCCCTACCAGATTCTCTCACAGTAAAAGATTGCGTACTAAAGGGCCGCTTAGTCCTATTTCTATTTCAATTTATGATTCTCCTGCACAGGACTCAATTCCTCATGTTTCTACCAGTTCCCTTCCTTCATTCTTGTCATGTCCTGATCTATTTGCAGCACAAAGGGATGGATAGTTGGATAAATAGATCCCTGCTTCCTTACAAACAATGTTAATTGGACCTTTGCTTCCTTAGCTAGTTTCTGGTGTCTAGGCTACATCGGAGACTTCATTGATGACTTGTCTTCAGTCCATTTACACAGGGGTGTATACTTCCTTGCAGGACGAAGTGAATTCCTTGACTAGTCAATTGAGTAAGGCTTTGGAGGATCTAGCATCTGAGAAAGCCGCCCTCACAGATATTCACAAACAAATGACTAAAGCTACTACCCTGATGGATCCCCAGAAGGCTACCATTCAGAAGTTAGAAGCTCAAGTAGTAACCTTGGAAGCACAGAATGCATCTTTGACTAAAGAGAAGAATTCTTCCCTTGACAAGATGATCAGATTTGCCAGTAGATTGGGTACTTGTGAGAGTCAGCTACAGTCTTCTCAGGAAATTGTTGAGTCACAGAAGAAGATGATTGCAGAGCTTAATCAGAAGATTATTACTCTTTTTGTTCCTCCACCTCCTGTGGTTTCTTTTGTAGTATCTTCCAACGAGGAGCTTGACTAGTTATAGCAGAAGGAAAAGTTGTGTGATGGTTTTTCTGCTAAGGTCCAACGGCTTCAACAACGTATGAATTGTGTGCATGATGATTTTATAGTTATGTTGAAATGGTGTCACCCCCACCGTCTTTCTGGATCAAGTATAATTAGCAACGTTTTGCCTTGTATATCTCTTTAAGTAATGTGGATTTAGAACCTCCAGAGGATGGGTGGCAGAATTTGTGGTTTGCAGATTTGTTGAAGTCTATGTTTGATAGATTTGTTGATGAGTTGATTTCACATGAAGTACAGTTGTTGTCTTTCATGTATCTTACGGGGCATTTGCAGATTCGTGATGAGAAGGATTTGAATGTTTATGTGAGAGATGTGATCTTACAAGCTGTGATGTATGTACATTTAGTGGAGCTTCTTTTAGTTGAAGGGTTAAAAACTTATCATGAGCAGACATCTTGGTGTAAGGGACATGCTTGGCATCTACCTTTGGAGGATGTTGCTTTGGAGCCTCATCGTCTCAAGAGTGTATTCCACAAATCTAAAATCCAGCTTTTGCAAACTCAACTGTTGCATCATATTGCTGATCATCCATTATTCACTGATTATTTTTTCTAAGATCTTGCTTATCATTTTTCTTTTTATCCATTAGATCCCACTGATCTTTTGTCTTATTCTCTTATGTCCTATCGTTTTCCATTATATATTTCCCTCCTCACTTTCAACCCTAACACTATTCCTTTGTTATCTTTTACTCATAATTCCCCTCACATTCCTATTTTACTTTTTGTCCTTTCATTGCCGATTCGACATCATCGCCTACCCCTTCTGAACCTCCTCCTATATTTCCTCCTATTCCTTTTGTTTTCTCAAGTGATTCCCTTCATAAGTTTTTGCTGAATTTTCCATCTCTTCCATCTTCCTTATCTCTTCATTTCCCTTCTTTTTATGATCTATCCTATCCTCCTTTACAATGCTCTCCTCTTATTCCATTCCCCTCTCCTTCTGATTACATTAACCTTCCTCCTCAATCAATGCTAGATACACCAAGGTATGTTAGTGACATACTTCGTCAATGACAATGGACACTGCATGATTCTGTGATAGGACCGGTGTTTTAACTGGCCTTTTATTCCAAGGTCCTGGGATACCTCTGCAGCATGTTCGAACTCTTACCTTCATTTTTCTCGGGTGCATACTCATTCTGAGGATACCTTTGTACGTCTTGCAGCTCCTTTTTGCTAGTACCTTACTTTTATGCATCAGCTGTCTAATCTGAACACTCGCAAGTGTATCCCCCGTTTGATCATCAATCCCCGAATGTGGGTTGACTGCTGCTCAGATGGATATTCTGTATTACTTTGCACAAGGTTTCCGTACCAAGTTTCTTATTTTGTTGGAAAAGATGTGTTGTATACAGTTTCTCCAAAATGTGCCTTTGCATTTTGTAGATGAGAGTAAAACTCTGGAGCGTCTCAAGTCTAGCATGCAGTTTAAGAAGAAGTGTCTGCATCCTGCTTAGTAGTGGAGTTCTTTTTGGATGTATCAGTTCTTTTTCTTTAATGGAAATCTTTTTCTGTGCTCTCCATTTCTTGGGGGCATGTGCCATTTAGATTACATGGTGTTGTGTCTGTGTGAGTTGTATATGTGGTATGTATATATTGTTTATCTTTGTTGGATGGAGTTGAAGTTGAAGATGGATTGATGAAGAAGACATTGGACTACAAGCTAGTACAAAGAAAACTCTTATATCCTTTATGCCTTTGTGATTGCTAACAAGTTTTTAAAAAGAATGGAGATAATATCCAAAAGGGTGTTTTTCTTTTGTTGTAATATTATCAGATATACAGGTGATAAGTTGGGGTCGTGGTGGAGTGATTGTTGAAGATACTAAAGAATATCAAATTGAGCTCTTTACTGAACTTACACTCTTATTTTCCTTAGGTCGTGAGGACGCTTCCTTTCTCAGTGTGGGGATATGTTGAGAGTGGAAAAAGATTGAATTTTTTACTAATTTTTGTTGTTTTTGAAGTCTGAATGGTTGATTTTTTATAGATTTAGAGTTATGTATGGTTGTTAATGGAAGTGTTTAAGAGCGTTTTGGATGATATTGATTATGTTTTGGAAGTTCATGATGATTCGTAGTAGAAATATGAGGCTCTGTGATGTTTTGGTAGGTTCTGTTGAGGTTTTGACACCTTCTATATAGTTGTTGTTTTGTACTGATTTTCATCTGTATGAAGCATGGATTGATGATTGATGAAGGTTGAAATCTTTTGGAAGTTTATTGAATAGATTTTTATAGTTTGGAATGGTTTTAGTATGAGTTAGGAGGATCTGTTGTTCTCTAATGACCTTCTGTAACCCTTTGTAAACCTTCTATAGAGCCTTTGTCTCTGTTCTATTTTTGCTTTGTTTCTGTTCCTATTATGTTCTGTTCTATAGATCTTCTGTAAGTGTTCTGTAGAATGTATGTGTGACTTTGGAAATTTTTTCTAACTTTTGGAAAGGATGAATATAAGTTCAAAAGAGCTAAAATAAATGGAAGAAGTAGCTGCTGAAGACTGAAGAGTAGACTAAAGTGACAGAGACAATAGTGAGCTATGAAGAGACATTGTAGTGGCTCTGGTGCCTCTTCGACACAGACATACCTCTTGGGAGGTGCATCCACGACTAAGAGAGGAGAATTGAATGCCATTCTTGAGTATTTTAGTGAGGAGATAATGTATTATTGAGAGAGAGAGAGATAGAGAAAGCTAGAGATAGCCAATTCTATCAAAATAGTGTATCTATATATGAGAGATTAAGAGAGAAAATTATGAAGACATTGAAGATGAATACTATGTGATTGATTGCCATTAAAAAATGGTGTATTCCTTTATGTTCATTTTTCTACTAATGGATTTTATGAAATTTTTGAAGATTATGGTTGATTATATCAAATCTGTAGGAGATATCTATTATGATGTTGCGTGAAGATTTGTTGTTTTCTTTGTTTTGTTCATCAAAAGAATGAAATAAAAACTTGCTGATGTTACAAGATAGATTTTATTGTAGTAGAATCCCCTTTTCCTTGTTTTCTCTCTTGGGGCTCCAAGATGTTATCTATCTTTGTTTAGCAAGAGAAGGCCAATGGATCATATTTGAGTTGTCAAAGTGTAGGTTGCACCTACACTTCCTACTAGATCTCTCACCTCCCACCATTGTCCCAGACTACATTGAATGAATGCCCACAAGTTCTAAGCTACGATCAAATATTCCTGCATTACATGTCCCACAACTTCAAAGATGCAAAAAAACACTAATGCATTGCTTGTTCGTCCAACTATCATAACTAGTAAAACATTTACCTTCACATGGAATTTCTTCCGAAAGATGAAGGAGAATTGCAAAAAAACAAGCTTCTTGTGTATACTAACAAGCACAAATAGTGTAGTGCCTTGAGATGTTGTCACCCACATGAATGAACATATCTTTTTGTCATTGTCTTTCATTCTAGTTCAATTGTAATTTAGTACTTTCTATTCCTCTCATTTCTCTTTTCAATATCTCAACATGGTATCAAATTATTCTAAGGTATGGATCCTTGAACTCCTTTACTATATGCTTTCCTTGGTCATTTTCAATCTCATGGAAGATATTCATGGCTACCACTTTCGAAATGGAACAAACAATTGTCATGTTCACATTCATTTTATTATTTGACTAAAAATGGTGCTCCATTTTTTCAATTATAGCTGAAATATGGCTATTGCTATTGAGCAATGAAAATATGCTAAATCTACTACTAGTGGAAGCTATTCAATTGTCAAAAAGGTTCCATATTCATTGCATATTCATGTAGAGTTTGTGATAGCTAGATCTAAAACTCACACTTATTATTCTACCATGTGTGGTTGCTAGAATCATTAATGTTGGCATGGATGTATTTCTCATATTTAATCTCCATCAATTTTCCTATAGAGATCTATGACTAGATGAAAGATTTCTTTAGTTTCTAATAAGGCACTACATAGTGTGCTAAATATAGTGAGCTAGTTGCCCTCTATCACAATGCCGCAATTGTACCTTGAAGATATAGTTGCTACCAACTCTAATATTCTTAACACCATGAGCTAAATAGTGAGATCAAATTCAAGTTGCTCCAGACCTCAACCATGATTTATCTTCCCATAGCGAGAGCTACATATTGAGGACTATGATTTACCTATTAAACGAGAGCTATATTTGTTGAAGATATGCAAATCATGATAGAATTTGCATTCATTAGCAATCCTTTAATGGTAAAATCCCAATATTTGTTTAAAAACAAGCACAATAGCTATGTAAAGCTCATCACAATGTTGAGTGGAAAGTGCTCCTATTGTACCTTTATTAGTTCACTATAAATCCATGTCTAAGTAGTTATTGGATAATGTGGTACTTATGAGATCTTTGATGAACTCATGTTATGTTTCAATGTTGTCCTATGTATTACAAAAATATTTATGTAACATCATTTCTATCTCTTAGCCTTCATAACCAAGAGTCATTGCTTTAAAAGAAGGAGCTAGCCATTGCTCTATCTTTTGGTCCATATTCCTACTAAGATATTGTGTTTCTAAACATAGCATCATGGCTTCTAATGGTGAAAATGAATCATGAAGTTCAAATGTTATGCATTTTATACTTGGAAAATAAGATTTTAAGTGATTCTTATGAAGAAAGGCTTTTTGGAATATTGCAAATGGAAAGGAGAAGAAACCTCAATGAGAAGCAAGACAAAGTCACTACATGGAAAGTACATGATGAAAACAACCAAGCCATCATCAAATTGAAATTGGATGTCACTTACTTTCACCATGTAGATGGATGTGACACTACAGAAGACTATTGGGATCAACTCAACAAGTCATTGGGATCTCGTTCCAAGATTTTCAAATTTGGATTACTAATTGAATTCCTTCATTTACAAATGTAATCCCAATTTCTCTTGCATCTCATTTGAATCACATGAAAATATTGTTGACTCAACTTGCAAAAATTGAACTTAAGTTGAAGAAGACATTGTCAGTTGTGTCTTACTTAAATCCTTACTTAAGGAGTATGACCATGTGGTCACTACTCTTATCAACATGTCCTCTCTTGAGCTGCTTGAAGTTGAAGCCTCTCTTATAAAAGAAGCAAAAATACTAAATTTCAAGCGAGGAATAAATGCAAGAATTAAGCACGAGGCCCTCTATACCAAATTCAAAAGAAAGGGGAAGAACAAGGCCAATCACAATGAGCCCATTCTATGTGACTTTTGTCATGATCTTGGTCATAGGGAGAAAGAGAGCTCAAAAGGCACTTCTTATGAAGATAGTTCAAGACATTGATTAAGAAGGAGAACATGAAAAGGAAGAAAAACTAGAAGAAGAAAAGCCTCATGAAGCCCTTTCCATGAACTTCAAGAAGAAAAAGCAAGACAATAAGACTCCTTTTGATGTTTTAACTTATGAAAAAAGTGTACACTCTTTTTTGTAATGTTCGCAAAGCATATTATAAGCCCATTGTAAGTTTTATTTCTTATAAAGATAGTTCAAGAGAGTGATGAAGAAGGAGAAAAAGACAAGGAAGTAGAACTAGAAGAAGAAAAGCATCGTGAAGCCCTTTCCATGAACTTCAAGAAGAAAAAGCAAGCTAAGAAGACTCCTTCTGATGTTTTAACGTGTATCATATTATAAACCCATTGTAAGTTTTGCTTGTATTAGCCTTTGCCAAAATCATATTGCCTAAGAGCCCAAGTCTCCTAAACCATCCAAACCTTTGAGCCACAAGTGATCAAGTTAATAATTCCGTTGATCATCTTGGGAGCACAAGTCCATGAGCCTTTGTGACACTAAAGGGTAGACATGTCCCTAGTAAGTCATGTGGTGGCCAAGCTAACAAAAGGATCATCATGCATAATGTTGTGTATATCATGAGTTTGAAGGGAGTTGTTACAATTACAAACACATGATATATATTTGGAGGCATTGCACAAGGGTCACATTGACTAGGCTAATTGGTCTATCCTATGGTTCATATCCATCAATAAATAAAGAGTCTTCCTACACCCACTACATTGTGTAAATCCACATTTAGCCACTAGCCTTATCCACCTAGAGACCACTAATTGAAAAGGTATCTAGCAAAAACACTATCCTAAGCCACTACTTATATGCCTTTATAAAGACATCCTTTCTACATGAGTTTTGATTTCTTTTGAAATGGGTTCTATTGATGTGGTTTCAGACTATGATTAGCCAAGTTAATTAGGAAGGATTATCATGGATTGTACATGGATTTTTGTCAATGAAGGAAAGCTCATAAACTTATAGGGAGTCCATATAATGCAAATTTTTAGCTCATAATAGCAAAAAAACTTAAAAAAGAGTTCAAGAAGCACTCTCAAATATTTGTTTTTGCACAAAAATTAGGAGGATATAGAACAATCCGAAAATTCAATGAATAATTTAGCATTAAAAGCTATTTTGGGAGAGTATAAAGGCTTTTGTGAAGGGCCTACAATCCTTCCTTCTAAGAGATCACTAGATCACACTATAGAATTTGAACCCCACTCCAAACTAGTTAATAAGACACCCCATAGGCTCTCAAAATATGAAAGTGATGAAGTACCCAAGAACCATTAAATATTTTCTAGAGATGGGACTCATTGAGCCTCAATTTTCACCCTATGCTTATCTACTCTTGTTGGTTAAGAAATATGATAATACTTTCTAAATGTGCATTGGTTACATGGATCGCAATAAGATCATTATAAAAAATAGATATCCTATATCTAAAGCTAGTGGTTTACTGGACAAGCTTAAGAGGACAAAGTACTATACCAATATAGATTTGAGATTAGGCTACCATGAGATTTGGAGGAGAGAGGGTGATAGAGTGGAGACACATTTCGGATTCATAGAGATCTCTATCATTTTTTCCTTCTTGTGTGATATTGATTAACAAATGCTCCAACCACCCCTCAGGAATAAAATATTGTAACCCTTTTCAAGTTTCTGTTTGGTATCCTTTGATGATGTCACCATCCATAGCAAGTCACTAGACAATCATTTAATGCATATGAGAAAGCTGTTTAATGTTTTGAGGGACCCCGTGTTGTTTGTCGAGGAGACTAAATGTTCATTCATGCATGTTACAGGCTAATTTACTGCCTGCGATTTACTCCCTGAAAAACTACTCTACCTGACATTTCTGAATCCAACTGACTTAGTTTCTGACTGCACTGACTTCATATAACTTTCATACACACATTCCATCATTACAGTACACCTTTACAGAACCATCTGACTTCATTTCAGCAATAAATAACATGAATACTGAAAACAGTTTATCACTTCAAGACAGGGAAACAATATCTGACTCTGAACTGTTCTTCATAACTTCAGTTTTTTGCTTACAGACAGACGCGCAGACATGATCTACATCCGCATATGCACTCTGACTTGAACAGTTACATTCGGGGATTGATAACTCCTCACATCCCTTACTTATGACTATTCATTCCAAAAACTTACACCCCTTCATATCTGACTTACCCTAAGGCTTAACTTGACTTCTAAACTTCTAATACATAACTCTAAGGTGTGATGTCAACTCAGTCTTAACATTGGCACACCCGGTGGATACTATTTTCCCAAAATAGTGGACCTGAGCCCACAACATCCCTTGATCAGTTATCAACTAGAAAATACTGATTCAAGTAGTCAGGAATATTTCCTTGTAAAGTGCAGTGGCTGAAAATGAATCCCACATACACAAATACTTAGAAAAAACCATTTTTCCTGAAATCAGATTCTTTGTCAAATCTGAAATTTCTTCAATACTGACTTGTCAGTTTGGAGTAGGATCATCATCATGTCCTCCCCCTTCTTGCTTTGATCTAACATCCTCTGTTTCTGAAGCTGGTTGCTCTTCCTCATCAGTCCTAGCAGAGACTGTTGCTGCTATGCATCCCACTTGAACTCTTTCTTCTTCAATGGCAACATCCTTGACTGTGCCTAAAGGCACAATTGCCCAACATTGATTTATCACTCCCTCTGGCAAAAATAGTTTTAACCTGAAACCATTCACAGGTTTCTTTAACAGTGTGCCTTGCAAATCCATCAACTGAAATGTCCCTTGTCCCAAATCCTTGTAAATTCTATATGGTCCAGCATATCTGAGTTTCAGTTTCCCTGGATGCTTTCCCAACTTTGAGTTGTACATCAGGACCAAATTTCCTTCCTTAAATCGTTTCTTCTTCAAATACTGATTCACCCATGTAGCTCTCCTGTTTTGAATCACAGTTGCGACATAAGCACTCTGAAATCTGTCTTCTTCCAGAGACAGTAAGTGTTCCAATCTGTGTTTCAAAGAATCCTCCTGTGTTAGCCTGTGTTGTATTGCTATCCTCAAAGATGGTACAACAAACTCCATAGGCACTACAGCCTCAAGGCCATACACTAGTCTAAAGGGTGTGAGACCTGTACTGACTTTGTAAGCTGTTCTGAATGCCCATAGTGCTGAATTCAACTTCAAGTCCCAATCCTTTCTGTTTTCTGAAACTGTTTTCTTCAAAATTTTAACCAACACCTTATTACTACTCTCAGCTAATCCATTTTCTTGTGGATGATATACAGAAGACATTTTGTGACTAATCATGTGTGTTTTTGCAAGCACTTTGATAACTTTATTCAGGAAATGAACACCTTGATCAGATACAAGCTCAATAGGACAACCAAATCTGGTCATAATATTGTTGTAGACAAAAAAGGCTACACTCCTGGCTTTATTATCCTTCAAAGCAACTGCTTCTACCCACTTGGTACAATAATCAGTAGCCACTAGAATATATCTGTTTCCTGAATGTTCTGCTGCAGGTTTGAATGGACCCATAAAATCCATACCCCACTTCTCAAATGGCCCTAAAGGCAGCACTGGATTTTGAATCATCCTGTCCTGATTCCTGGGATATCCATCTCTCTGACACTGTTCACAGGTTTTTGCAAACAGGTATGAGTCCTTAATAACAGTTGGCCACCAAAGTCCACTCTGAAATATTTTCCTACTTGTAATGTCCCCTGAATAGTGACCACCTGAAATTCCTGTATGAGCTTCAAACAAAACTGTCTTTTTCTGACTTTCAGGAACACACCTTCTAAGTATCTGATCAACTCCTTTCTTGTATAAATGTCCTCCAATAACTGAAAATGTTGCACTTCTGAGTGCCAACTTTCTTCTGTGATCACTGTTCATATTTTCAGGAAAAACTCCTTCAGTAAGATAGTTCAGCATTTGTCCATACCAGTCTGTTGACTGAGTTGGTTGAATCTGAAAAAGATCCGCATCAGGAAGATCATCTGCTATTCCTTCAGCTGGGTCTCCTAATTCCAGTCTGCTCAAGTAGTCAGCAATTATATGATCTTTACCAGGTCTGTGTATGATGCTGTAGTCAAATTCCTGCATCTGCAATACCCATCTGGCAATCCTTCCTGTTGGATTTGGTTTATTCACAAGATATACCAAAGCTTGATGATCAACATGTATGACAATAGGGTTTCCCAACAAATAGTGTCTGAATTTTTTCAGAGCAAAAATCACTCCCAAACACTCTCTTTCTGTAACTGAATAATTCCTTTCAGCTCCTGTCATTACTTTGCTTGCATAATAAACAGGCCTGAACCATCCTTTCTGCTTCTCTTGCATCAAAACTGCTCCCACAGCTACATCTAATGCATCTCCAAAAACATGGAAAGGTAAATTCCAGTCAGGTGGTTGCATTATAGGTGCCACCTGTAACATCTTCTTCAGTAGCCTGAATGCTTTTTCCTGTTTTTCTGTCCATTCATACTTCACATCCTTCTTTGTGAGCTTAGTTAATGGAACACAAACATGGGATAGGTATTTCAAAAATCTGCTGTGCCATTTTATCTGACCAACAAATCTACTGAGTTCCTTCAGATTGACTGGTGCTTTAGCCTTCTGAATGGCTTGAACTTTTCTTGGATCCACCTGCATTCCATCTTCTGAAATAATATGGCCTAGTAAAATCCCTCTTCTTACTGCAAATGCACACTTGGCTGGATTCAGACTTAACCTATCCATTCTGCATCTTTCAAAACAGAGTTTCAACTGAGTTAAATGATCATCTGTCTTCCCAAACACACTGAAATCATCCAAGAATACTCTCATAAATGTGGTAAGATATGGAGCAAAGACTTCCTGGACCCACTTTTGAAAAGTAGGTGGAGCATTCTTTAATCCAAACACCATGACAGTGCTTGCATATACTCCCCATTCTGTAATAAAGGCAGTTTTATCTCTGTCCTCCTCTGCCATCAGAATCTGATTATAACCACTGAACCCATCAAGGAAGCTGTACATTTGATGACCTGCAACTGCATCCAGCAATGTGTCTTGAAAAGGTAGGGGAAAAGGATCAGTGATAGTGGCTGCATTTAACTTTCTGTAATCTACACATATTCTTAATTTCCCATTCTTCTTTGGAACCACCACAATAGGTGATAGCCAAGTCACCTTCTCTACAGGATAGATGAAACCAACCTTAAGTAGTTTATCCAACTCCTCCTTAACAGCTCTAGCATAATTAGGATTCATCCTGTATCTTTGGGAAATGACAGGTACTGCATCCTTTTTGAGATTAATCCTGTGCATACAGAATTGTGGATCCACTCCCTTCATGTCAGTATAACTCCATGCAAATATGTCCTTAAATTCCTATAACAGCTCCTCCAAATCTGACTTAAACTGTCCTGTCACATGAATACTAACTTTTACCATTTTGGGATTCTGTTCAGTCCCTAAATTCAGATCCTGAAGATCATCCTCTTGCACCCTAGCTGTTCTGGCCATTTGTTCTTCAAAGGCTTTTTCAGCTTGGATTATTTGCTGAATGTGCATTTTCTCCTCCTGTTCAGTCAGAATTTTGTTTACATCCTCTCCTTCTGGTACATCCTGTAATGCTTACTCCTGTTGTAATAGATTACCAAAAAGTTTATTCTCCTTAAACTGCTGCACAATTTTAACCACATCAATATCAAAGACAGGAATCACTGACTCATTGGCTTTAAGAAAAGCATCTTCCTCATCATCATCTACTTCTTCTAACATATTCAGTCCCTGTGCATACAGTGCTCTAGCCTCTCTGGGTAGAGTTGCAGTAGGAACCATACTCAGGTGTACTTTCTTCTTTCCTCTTCTGAGTGTTATTTGAGCTGCCCCCCAATCCTGTCTAACCTTGGCCTGTTTTAACCATGGTCTTCCCAACAGAATAGGATATGGAGTGTCTCCCTCATCCATTTTCAGGACTACAAAATTCACTGAAAAAGTGAGCCCTGCAACTGTAATCTGTTGATTCCTGAGAATTCCCATAGGTTGGATTCTTCTCTAATCAGCCATTTTTAACTGAAATGGAGCTTCATCAAGATCCGGCAATTTCAGCTTAGTATACAGGAATTCAGGTAAAATATTTACCCCTGATCCTCCATCCAGAAGTGCTCCCTGTATATCCTGTTGCTGAAAAGTCACAGTAATCTTGGGAACTTTGTAATCCACATCTTCAGGTTCAATCTGACAAGCTTCAGGTTCAACTTGCTGAACTTCTTCACAGTAAAATGTTCTCAATACCTGTCTTTTAAACTCAGGTACCAGACTGAGAATTTGATCCATTGTGACAGTGGTTGCCTTTAGCACTTCTTCTGTCATATCAGCTTCCTTCAATTCTTGCTGATGGATCTCCTCTTCTATACTTGGTAGTACAATAGGTAATGTTTGATGCATCTGTGTCCCCATCTTATCTGTCTTCTGACTTTTCTGAATTTCTTTCACACAACCCAATCTGACCTGTCTCTGTGTATCCCAAAACTTAGGATTCTTCATCTCCTTATGGGAAATAACTGGGTCAGCAACATATTGTGCACCTGATCTTGTAATCACCAAAACAGGAGCAACTTTGTCAGTAGTCACCTGTTCCTGTAAACAGTTAGAACAGTCACATTGTACATGCATAGCATCCAGATCCTCATAATGAACATTATGGCTCACAACTCCATGAATCTCTTTAGCCTGTTCTACAATTAGTACATTTGCCTGTGGAGGTCTATTTTGTTGCTGTTGCACTGGTGGCCTTTGATTGTTGTATCTGACAATGGGTATGCCTCTTTCCTCTCTGTGTTTACACCATAAAGGACAGTTTGGACCCTGTCTATGGCCCACCTCTGCACAGTAAGTACAAGGATCAGCAGGTCCTTGTTGATTGGGTGGTACCCAATTATTTCTTCCTCCAAATCTATTTTGTTGGCCATCCCCTGCTCTGCTCCTGTCAGGTTGTACTGCATTAGCAGCAGGTACATTGGCTCTCTGTGTTTGCTGGTTGGAATTTTCCCTATTATTAGGGTTGTACCAACAGTTAGCATCACTATGACCATGTTTCTGGCAAGTATTACAGTAGGGCTTTTCCTTCTTTGCTGAAGTGGAGATCCCCATACTTTTAAGAGTGGCAGAAATCTGTTTAGTCAGGTCTTGAACCTTCCTTTTGGATTTTCTGTGTTCTTTCCTATCTCTAGAGTCCTTACTCCTGCTTTTCAGTTTGTGTTTCCTTTTCTTCTTCTTTGTTTTAGTTTTTCTTCCATCTTCATCTGAATCAGTATCCTCTGAATCTGAATCATATGCTTCTGACTCTGAATCTGTGTCAGAATCTGTATCTGTACCTGAATCTGAATCCTCCTCTGAGTCAGAGTCAGTATCATGTTTTTTCTTCCTGGATCTGGTAGAACCTAGTCTCTTCTCTGCTCTCCTTGTAGCTGCCACTAGTTCATTAAAGCCTCCAACACCTCCAGGTATTTCAGTACTTGCTAGTGCTGTCCTTAAAGTTCCCCTGAGTCCATTGCAGAAATATTCCCCCAACATCTCATTGGTAGGTCTTTCTACAGGTGCTAATCTCCCATTCAAATCTAGAAACTGTTGTGCATAATCTTCAACAAGAAGTCGCTTCTGTTTCATTGTTTTAAGCTGTTTCAAAATATCAGTTGGTGTCTTCCATTTTCTGAATCTAGACAGGAATGCTGTCTGTAATGCCACTGTGTCAGGAAAATGAGCTACCCCATACTGAGTAAACCAATTCATGGCTTTTCCCTCCAATGTGGCAGCAAATTGCTACTTTTTCACATCATCCCCATACACTCCTGCTAAGCCACTTGCCTCCCATTTAGTGCTGAACTGTGCTACATGGGCATCAGGATCCTCTTTTTTTGAGTGACCCTTGAAGTGAGCAAATCTGACTCTCAGGTCTGCTGGGTTAGGGGGTTGTGCCATTATGACTAGTGGTACTTTTGGTGCAGTCTTCTTCCTCCCTGACAATTTAGGTAATGGTTGGAATTTCAAACTCCTTTTAGACTGTCTGTGAAGTTGGGACCATGCCAAACTTCCTAGAAACCTGTTCCTGTTTCTCTGTTCTTCATCTGGTGTAAGTGGTGTAAATGAAATAGGTGCAACATCAGGGATACTCTGGCTTAGACCAACTTCTTCAGTTTGTATCTCCTGATCACTCAGATAGCCCAGATCCAAACTGTCTACCTGACTTCCACTGCTGGACCTGTAATGTCCCTTTCCTTTCTGTTCTAGTTTCTGCTTTTCCTCTTGCTCTAGCCTTGCCTGTAATCTTGTATAATACTTGCCAAAGCCTTCCCCTCTATACTTCTCTGCTGACATAAAAACAGGAATTTCTCTGTCATTAGCCTGTCTTAGTGCTGTTCTCCTGTAATGCAGCAGTGACAATGATGACAAGCCAAACACAAGTTAGAAGTTCTCCCCCGTCTGTATCTGGATGATATGGAATTAAAGCCATATGCATGGTGGAACTGCCATTTCTCATGATTAACCCATATCCTCCTGATCTCTGCAGTTGTCCGACTTCTAGCTATTGGGCAAACCTTGCTCAACTGAAATTTCCAGACCCTATCCCTGACTAATCTGACCACGTCCACAGGTAAGTCAGGAAAATAATCAGTCAGGAAATTTTGGCCATACACCTCAAATTCCTCTTCTGGTGTAGTCCAATTGTAAAATTCCCTGCAAAGAGATTGCGCGAAGGCTTCTTGCTCCTCTGCTTCTGTTGTCCAATGTTTAAAATCCTCCAACCAAGACAGTAGGACCTCTTCCATTCTGAAAGCGAGAATTAGACAATTCTGCCATTCGCATGCATAAGACCTGTGCCGTCTGAACAATTCGCAGGATCGCCAAGTGTTACAGGCTAATTTACTGCCTGCGATTTACTCCCTGAAAAACTACTCTACCTGACATTTCTGAATCCAACTGACTTACTTTCTGACTGCACTGACTTCATATAACTTTCATACACACATTCCATCATTACAGTACACCTTTACAGAACCATCTGACTTCATTTCAGCAATAAATAACATGAATACTGAAAACAGTTTACCACTTCAAGATAGGGAAACAATATCTGACTCTGAACTGTTCTTCATAAATTCAGTTTTTTGCTTACAGACAGACGCGCAAACATGATCTACATCCGCATATGCACTCTGACTTGAACAGTTACATTCGGGGATTGATAACTCCTCACATCCCTTACTTATGACTATTCATTCCAAAAACTTACACCCCTTCATATCTGACTTACCCTAAGGCTTAACTTGACTTCTAAACTCCTAATACATAACTCTAAGGTGTGATGTCAACTCAGTCTTAACAATGCAAATCAATTGCTTAATTTAGCTTCTATCTTGGTTTGTCCAAATTTTTCAAAAGGGTTACTATCCAAGGTGATATAAGTGGTGGATGGGATTTAGTACAGTTTTGGTTCAAGAGCATGGAGTCATTGGCTTTGAAAGTCATAGGTTGATTGAAAAGAAATACAATGGAACAAAGTTATAGCAACTCTCAATTGCAACATTTTTTATCAGCATCAACACTAATAACATTGCTATATAGTGACGCTTACAACGATGTGAATAGCACAACTATCAGTTAGTGACTCTATACTATGGAAAACAAAGAGCCAAAATAGTTATCAATGAGAAAAATTTATGAAAAGAGAGAGAGAGGAGGGAGAAAAAAAGATGGACAGAGAGAGGAAGGTGGTAAGAAAGAGAGGGGGAGGAGGGTAAGAGAGAGAGGGAGGGATGGAGACATTTCTTTCCTATCTCTCTCCCCCCTCTCTCTCCATATATCTCTTTCATTCTCTCTCTCTCTTCCTACATCCGTTTCCATCTCTCTCTCTCTCTCTCTCTCTCTCTCTCTCTCTCTCTCTCACATGTAAATACTAAAATGTATATTGCTAGAGGTAGCACTCAATGCACAGGGAATGTATTGTATCCCATAAGCAAAGAGAAGGGAGTGTTTCCTACTTGAAAAGATATAAAATGATGTACTTGCCTCATATTTGAAGAAATCAATAGATCTTGGAGCATTGTCTTATAAGTACCTATCTCATTAGTTTATTTTATTCATTTTCTTTCTTTAATTAGTTGAAATTTCTCCATTTCATTTCTTTTCATCCTAGATCCTAGCAATTTAGCTCTAGATCCACCATGACTTTTATCATGGTATTAGAGCTAGTTGAGCTAGTTGCCTAGTTAAGGCTAGGATAAATTAGATGCTTATTATTCTCTCCATTATTTCACTATATTCTAACCTCCTTATCTCCCATCCACTCTGAGTTATCTATTAGTGGGTGAGGATTTTGAACCCTACTTGAGCCTCCCATGACATCCAGTTGGTCATCAAATGCTTCTAGAAAATTGGAGCTATAAGGCTTATGAGTTTGAAAATAGGCTAATCAACCTCTCACTTGTGAGAATAAATTGGAAGATTAATCAACTATAGTTTTCTCAAGATAGGTGTCACAATAAATACTCATTGAGCCAACTATCATACCATAAGCTACTATGAGATTATTGGCAAGAGTAGCAGCTAAAAGGGAGTTGCAAGAGTAGTGAGAAAAAGACAAAGAAGAATCATATGTTTGCACTTGACATTATTGCCATCTATTGTCTATGATGTTATAAGGTCTACATAATCAAGCCACACATCCATTGCTTCAGAGGATACATAGCTAGCCAAGAAGATTGCAAGAAATCATTGTTGTTTTAAGTAGCAAATTCTATTGATTTAAGCTCTCTACTACTTAGTGGGACACACAAGGGTATCAATTTCCATATCATTGATAAAAAAAGTAGCCAAGTAGGGTCAAAATAAAATCACTGACATTGGTGTTGAGAAAGACATGAGCAAACACTTGCTTCAAGATGAGAGGAGGGGGAGGAGGAGGAACAATAGAAGATGCAGTCCATCACACCTTCTTGAGTTGCACCTGACTTGAGAATTATTACTAAGATGTTTGTTGTGCAAGATTGAGTTTTATGCTATTGTGGAGGAGCATTAGGTAGACTCTAGGGCTAGATGAAGAGGATCCCACTCAAATAGGGACTAGGATAGAAAAAACTTTTAGTTGTTGTGCCACATAAGTTCAAATAATAAACTCCTAGGAGGCACTTGGAGGAGATTCCAATAGAAGTATTATTCATGTAGGCAAGAGATGCAAGTGAAAAGATGCAACATTAGGTTCTAGCTCAAGCAAGTATGTATTTTGGCCTCTAAGATTTGCAACAATTGATGCATGTGAAAACTACAAGCTATCAACAAAAAATGATGCCTACATATTTCAATTTCCCTTATCCTCCCTTCTCATAAAACCATTCTTTTTAAGGCTTGGTTAACCCACAATTAAAACCCCTTTCATACATCTCAAAAAGGCTATATTCACACTTGTATAGAAGTAGAATGGATTATTTTAAAAGCACAAAGGGTTGTTCCTACACAATATTTTGAGAAATTATTTAGGATAACAAAAGCATAGATAATCCCTAAGACATCCATTTAAGCACTTCTTGTATGGAGATAGAAATTGCTTCATGAGTCACCATTAAGACCTCTCCATATTTTTAATGCATAAAATCCATGTGCACAGACCATTTAAGGATGCCTCATGTAATGAACTTTGAGAAAAGAAAAATGAAGAAGACCAAGAATGTAACCAAAGCTAGAGTCAGAATGGAGCCAAGGCCAAGGAGAATAACTAAAGATGAGACATCCAACACCAAGGAGCTAGAAAGTACAAGCACTAAAGAAAAAAAATGGAATTACAATGTTTATCATTCACACCAATGATGTAGCCAAGGGGACCAAAATAGTTGAAACTTTTGAGTTGTGATATTGCATGAGCTAAAGACCTTTCGAGCATTCTTGGGGGAACCTATACCCTTAAATGAACTTATCTAGAGGGTGAGCTAGCACCGTATGAGGGGTGTTAAAATGTATGGTGCTAGAGGTAGTGCTAAAGGCACATGGAATGTATTTTATCCCATAAACAAAAAGAAGGAAGTGTGTCCTAGTAGAAAAGCTATAAGATGATGTACTTTGCTCATATTTCAAGCAAGGAATAGAAGAAATCTTAGAGCATTGTCTTGTAAATCCCTATAACACAATATTAGTGAGTTTGGGAATCTCCTAATTCCCATTTTTTGAATACTAAAAAGGTGGCACCCGGATAACATGCCCATAAGTTTCTCAAAACCATATGATGTGACCTATCATTGGAAAGCGCTTGAAAAATGGAATCTATTGAGTTATAGAGCGCTCGATTTGGAGTTATAGTATTCAAGTTATGACAAATCCAAAGATTTGACCACATGTCCCAAACTTATGGGAAATTCCCATATTCCCCAATATGGTGTTTTATCTCATTAGTTTTCTCTATTCATTTTCTTTCTTTACTTGGTTGAAATGTCTCCATTTGATATCTTTCTACCCGGGTTTGTGATTTCACTCTAGTTTCATCATGAATTTTATCTTAGGACACACACACACACACATACACACACACACAGTTGAGAGTGGAAAAAGACTAAATTTTTGACTGATTTTGGTACTTTTTGAGGTCTGAATGATTGATTTTTAATGGATTTAGAGTGATGTATGGTTGTTAATGGAAGTGTTTGAGAGTGTTTTGGGTGATATTGATTATGTTTTGGAAGCTCATGATGACTTTTAGTGGAGATATGAAGCTCTCTGATGTTTTGATAGGTTTTGTTGAGGTTCTAATTGGTTATGTATACCTTCTCTATAGCTTCTGTTTTGTTCTGATTTTTTTCTGTATGAAGTATGGATTGATGATTGATGAAGATTGAAATCTTTTGAAAGCTTATTGAATATTTTTTAATATTTTTTAATGGTTTTAGTATGAGTTATGAGGATCTACTATTCTCTGATGACCTTCTGTAACCCTCTGTAAACCTTCTATAGAGCCTCTATCTCTACTCTGTAACTGTTTTGTATCTGCTCTAGTCCTATACTGTACTATTCTGTAGATCTTCTGTAAGTGTTTTGTAGAGTTTATGTGTGACTTTGGGAAAGTTTTCTAACTTTTGGAAAGGATGAATCTAAGTTCAAAAGAGCTAAAACAAATGGAAGAAGTAGATGTTGAAGATTGAAGAGAAGACTGAAGTGACAGTGACAGTAGTGAGCTATGAAGAGACACTGTAGTGGCTCTAGTGCCTCTTCACATCACACATACCTCTTGGGAGGTGCATCCATGACCTAAGAAGGATTATTGAGAGTCATTTTTAGAGTATTGTAGTGAGGAGATGATGTACTATTTTGAGAGAGAGAGAGAGAGAGAGAGAGAGAGAGAGAGAGAGAGAGCCAGAGATAGCCAATTCTATCAAAACAGTGTAGCTGTATATGAGAGATTGAGAGAGAAAACTATGAAGACAATGAAGATGAATACTATGTGATTGATTTCCATTCCAAGATGGTGTATTCTTTTGTGTTCATTTTTCTATTGAATGATTCTATGAATATGTTAAAGATTATGGTTGATTTTATCAAATTCATGGGAGATATCTACTATGATGCTGTGTGAAGATTTGATGTTTTCTTTGTTTTGGTCATCCAAAGAATGAAATAAAAGCTTTTTGATTTTACAAGATAGATTTTATTGTAGTAGAATCCCCTTTTCCTTGGTGTTCCTCTTGGGGCTCTATGTTTTTTGTATGCAGCCGGGGAAACTTGCCATCAACAGGCATAAGAAGAGGCTGAAAATGAAGGAAATGGCATTGCCAAGAAGAGGAGAATCCAATGGATATTTTCAAAGTTCATTCTTCCACTGAAGAGTTGGAGATTCTCATTATCAAAGCCACTTTCCACAAGAATTTTATCCCACAATGGCGAAAACATATCACCATCATGATGCATGCTCCATGTGGTGGACTATTTCCTCTTCTTGATGAAGCAGCATAAACTTGCATCTTGGTGGCAATTTGTTTGGGAACAAACTGAAGAGCAGAAGCAGAGAGAATGACTATCCATGAAAGATTTAACATTCATTGAGAAGTTTCCAGACATCATCAAGTGGGAGATTGTGAAGAGGCTCCAGGAGTCGTGATCTGTGGAGGTTCACGAAAACAAGAAGGAAAAGAGTTGGGATTTGTTCGTGGATGCTTAATAGCAAGATACGTGGGATGCTTGATGCTCTGACAATCTTTTGTTTGTCCAATTAGCAACCCACTGGAAGTTGGTAGATAGAGTGTTTTTTACAACATACACTGTTGAAACCCTCAGAAGTTGGCATTATTATAATGACACAACAACTATCCTAAGAAGAATGAGTTTTGATACTTTTAGAACGGAATATCTCCCCCTCTGTAGTGATTTGGAAGTCGAATTCAGAGATGTTGAAAAGAAGGAAGTAGAAGAAATTTTGGCTAGAGAATCCCTCAGAGAGACTGAAGCCCTCTCTAATACTATCCTATTGAGTACAGATTAACTAGTTGGAGCCAACCCCCTGATGAATGACGCAATCAAGAGGCAAGCATTAGAACGAGTCCAGAGGTACGTGAGAAAAGAGAATGTAAAAATCAAAGTTGAGAATGAGCTCGCAGCAGAAGCCTCCTTTGACGCCCTAAAAGCACTCTTTACAGTAGTCCCCATGGCGACTCAAGATCCCCTTCCTAGTGAGATTCATCCTGGAAATATTGATGAGGACAGGCTAGCAAATGTAGTCCCATTGCCAGTTTTTAAGGGAGAGTACAACGAAGACAATGATATTCATGTAGCGGAGTTCATGGTAGCATGTGTGGCTAACAATGCCAAAACCCCTGAGCATTGGTTAGCAATATTCCCTGCCACTTTCAAAGGCACGCGTTTGAGTGGTATGAGAGATAGGCAGCAGGAACTTTTGGCACTTGGGACGACTTGAAGTTAGCCTTCCTCACTAAATTCAGACGTGAAGGTTTTGAAGAGCGGATGCGAGAGGAGTTCATGAACCTAAGTTAGTCCTTTGGAGAAAGAGTAGAAGCTTATGTCTCGTGAATGGAATCTATCCTAAAGAGATGGACTAACCATCATTTGGACTAAGGTATCCAGAAAGGAGTGTTTCTTAGAGGCCTACAACCAGAAGTTTGCAAGTTCATGGAATGGAGGAGACCAGTCAATCAGCAAGCTGTAGTAGAAGGTGTAAGATTGTATGACGAAGTTGAAGCAAGGCTGTCAATGACTCCAGGAAGAGGAGTCTTACCTCCTACCATGCCAGGCATGGTATACCCACCAAACGCAGGCCCAGGGACAGTTCCCTACCCCTATCCCTAGATACAAACATTGCCGCAATATAATGCAAACAGTGCCGCAGTATAATGCCTCAAATGATGGTTCAACCACAACAACAGTGGCCTCAAACAGTTCCTTCAATGGCGACTCAACAATAGTGGAATCCTACCAACTGGAATCAACAACCCCAAGTCTCAGCAAGAGCTCTGAATCAGAACAAGAATAGAGGACCTTCTGGATCAACCCAACTAGTGTATGCAGTAGTTACAGAAGCTTCCCAAAACCCTACTACAAATACTTCAGGAGGTGAAAATCTAAAGGACTACTTATCCAACTTAGTTGCAAGTATGAAGAAAGAGCTTATGGATGTGATTACAGAGCAGCTACAGACGCTGAAGGTGAATACCGCCAATATATCCACTCCTACGAGAGCTGGAAGAGATGTGATGCGCTCTAATACATGGTGCGGAAAGTGTCATCAAGCAGGACATTTAGCCACTGAATGTACCCAAAAACCAACCATTTCTGGAGCCTTTTATTCCTACTGTTTGCGGAAGAACCATACCAAGGATATTTTCTCTCTGAAAAAAAATGCACGAATGAAGACAGAAGGATGAAAATGCAAGATTCAACTTGCTGGAATCCAATATGACAACACAGGATATTGGACCAAAGCCTAGGGAATTTGATCCTAATTTTGGTCCAATGAGGTTTCCCTCTCAAAGTTACAAAGGACGACAGTCTGGTAGTGACCAGAGATCAGAGATGGAATGTTACAGGTGTGGAGAAAAGGGTCATATCTCCCCGAATTGTCCAAACCCTAGACGATCTATGGATTACAAGCCCTTATGCTGTTGATGCAAAGGTGAAGGCCACATTACAAAGGACTCTCCAAGTCTAGCCCCTGTAAAGGTCAATGCCATTGATAGCCAACAAAAGACACAAGAGCCTACCTCCAATTTGGTAGAGTTGCAAGTTGCCACTGTTACGTGTGCCAAGAAGAAGGGACCATTTGTCCAAGAAGAGAACAATTCTCCTACCAAGACTGTGAAGTTCAATCTACCAATAGAGGGACAGAGCAGTACAGGACAGAATAGTGCAGTACAGAGCACTGTAGTGCCACAAAGCGTCACAGAGATAGTCCCAGAGATAGGACCAGAGGTCTAGGAGATAGACAATACAGAAGCACCTCCAGAAACAAAAGAGGTGCCGATGCTACAATTACTAGAAGAAAAATGAAAGATGAAAATGGGCGTAGTCCCATTCCCCAGCAGGCTGGAGAAGCTTGTGGATCCTATCAAAGATTATGACTTGGTCAAAGACCTAGACACCTTTAAACCAAATCTAATCTTCCGACAATTGCTGATGCTATCTCCCAGCTATTGAAAGAAATTCAAAAGCATCTTGACAAGAAGACGTGGACTAAGGATTTCTTTCCCAATAATAATAAAGTCCAACAGAGCCCTAGAGCCTGTAAAGGAAGTAGATGTGGCTAATGCCTTCCTAGATCCTCGATCCCCAGAGATTAGTGTATGGATAGAGGGATGCTTTATTTCAAATGCATTGATTAATGGAGGCTCATCGGTAAACATATTGACAGATGTGACAATGAAGGACTTAGGGTTGCAAGGAATTCAACCTATACATTGACTTATCAAATTGGTGGACCAAAGTAGAATCAAACCATTGGGCATCCTCCCATACATAAAAACAACCCTTGCAGGAAGAGACTATTGACTGACATATCTGGTGGTCAAACCAAATTCTTATGGGACCTCATACCCTCTGCTATTGGGAAGACCTTGGGTTTTTGAAGCAAGAGCCAGGACGAACTGCTTCAAAGGAATCCTAACCCTAGGCAGAGGACCCAACAAAGTGGTGTTAAAGTTGTATGGATCGCAAAAATGAAATGGATCCACATCCATCAAAGTCATAACTGACTTCTCCAACAAGGTAATAGATGGTACATCAGGAGACGAAGAGAGTGTTAAGCAAATCTTTCCTAAGAAAACAGAGGCACAGTCCCTAACAGTGGGTACTGTGAGCCAACTACCAAGGGAAGAAAAGTCCTTGTCCATGGGAGAATACCTCTTGCCTGAACTTGAATTGACTTCTAAAATCACCTCTAACAATGAAATAGAAGCATGGATGTACTGTTCTCCCTGTTACATGACAGTCGCAAAGACAGAACAGAGACAGAACAGATACAAAGAAGAGACAGTCACAAAAGTAATAATAGAGACAGTCACAGATACAGAGACAAAGCAGATACAGAACAAAGATAGAGCAGAAGTAGAGTCAGAGATAGAACCATAGACAGTCACAGAGATAGTGATTGTAACAGAGACATAAGCAGAAGCAGATGCAGAGACAGAAGATCTGTTCTTCTCCACTACAAAGGCTCTACAGAAGAAGAGACAGAGCCTCCAAAGAAAGACGATAAAAATGATGGGAAAGAAAATGAAGTAGGTTATGAAAGTGCAGATGAAGAATTTTTCCTGATAGTGGATGATCTTGTTGATGTCCCTATAGAGACCTCAAAGGCCGAAGATCTCAGGTTGCTGGATGGGATGACCATGGTTCCATTTGGGTTGATCAATGGACCACAAAGTATGCAGAATCTGTATAAGCAATGGATTAAAAGCATAAAAATTAAGTTCACTAGTGGCTTTGTCGCCCTGACCGTTCAGTCCAGAGAAAAGACTATGATGATGCCCCCTACCTACATAAGCGAGAGCTATCAAAGCCTCGGCTTCTAGAAGGTCCGTCCTATGTGACATTCCTAGACGCATCCTTTGAAGATGAATCCCTAATTCTAGAAGAAATCACCACCCACACAGAAGCAAATACCCTTCCAGCAACCTCAACAGACAAATGAGTCATCTATTCAGAAGGAGGACACTGGTTCTAGTAGAACATCAGATGAGGGCACTACTCCCTTGAAAGAGTTAGACCTCTATCCAGAAGCAATCCGTGGGACATTTATCTGCGAAGTGGAAGGTGAAAGACAAGCAACGTTCTTGGATATTGACGGTACTGAATGTCACTTGAAAGTGGGTCTCAATCTTCCAGAAGAGGAACTAGTGGTCCTAGGAAACTTATTAAAGGAGAACTTAGATGTGTTTGCTTGGTCGTACAAAGATCTAAAGGGAATTGATCCCACAGTACGCTAGCATCACATTGACCTAGAGCTTGATGCCAAACCTGTAAGGAAAAGACAAAGATGTATGAATCCTGCTATGGTGAAGGCTGAATTATTGAAACTTCTTGAAGCAGAGTTCATTTATCCCATGGCTAACAGTTAATGGGTTTCGCCTATTGTGGTAGTACCCAAGAATAACGGGAAAATTTGAATATGTTTGGACTTTCGAAAGCTCAATTCGAAGACAAAGAAGGATAATTTCCCTATCCCTTTTACAGACCAATTGTTGGACACAATGGTAGGCCATGAGCTCTATTCCCTCTTGGATGGATTCAGTAGGTATAACCAAGTCTAAATTGCAGAAGAGGACCAATCCAAAACAACCTTCACCACAGAATGGGGGACCTATGCCTATAGAATAATGCCATTTGGGCTCTGTAATGCTCCTACCACCTTCTAGTGAGTAATGGTGGCTGCCTTCCAGAATCATTTGCATGATTTCATTGAGGTGTATCTTGATGACTTTTCTGTTTATAGTTTGATCCGTGAGCATTGGGGACACCTAGAGCAATGTTGACAGATGCCGAGAGTATGGGATTTCTATCAAGATTGTGGGAGAGAAGGAAGGAGTCTCACTTGTAGCTTTCTTCTTGCACAATGGGGGAATACACACAAAGGTGGAGGCTGAAAACAGTTTTCCTCTTCTTAGTTGTATAAGCCAAAAGAACTCAAGTACAAGGAAATAGAAGAACCCTATAAACTCAACTAACTAAGGTGGCATACTAAGTGATCCACGAACTAGAGTAGATAAGGATAGCTATCATGTAGCTATTATTCATGGGTGGTGTATCAACCGCATCTGCAACTGACAAGTCGGTGACATAAATGCACAATGGTCACCTTGGCATATCACGAGTGGAGCTCGATATCTCAACACTCCCCCTCGAGCTCAATCCCAATTCCTGCACACCAAGCAGGTCTCTAAACTTTCGCAGCTTCTCTGCGCCCAATGCCTTCGTAAATATGTCAGCTACCTGATCCTTTGTGCTGACATAAACTAGATCAATAAGACCTAGTAAAACCCTCTCCCGCACATAGTGATAATGCACCTCAATGTGCTTTGTCCTAGCATGATAGCTCAAATCTGGCCTGGTAATAGTCATATAAATCAAGCTTCCTACTATGCGTCTATACATAGTAGGGTCTTCCAGAAGCTCACCTGCATCTACGCTCAGCTTCACATTCTGCTCCAAAGGAATTGAAATAGGCTTACAGCCTGTCATCCCATATTTGGACAGCATATCCAATCCATACTGCCTTTGCAAGAGCTGTATCCCACTTGGTGATCTAATCACCTCAATGCCCAAGAAATAATGCAGCTCTCCCAAATCCTTCATCTCAAACTTCTTCTTCAATAGCATTTTCACATGAAGGATATCTTCATCACTATCACCTGTCATAATCAAATAATCAACATAAATGACAAGTAGCATAATACCTTTCTCTGTTTTTCTCACATAAAGTGAGAACTCTGCCTTGGAAATCTGAAAACCAATAGTGACAAGATACTGTCCTATCTTGTCAGACCATGCTCTAGGTGCTTGCTTCAAGCCATACAAAGCTTTCTTCAACCTGCAAACAAACTCAGGATGAACAACATGCACATAACCTGGTGCCTGCTCCATATAGACCTCTTCTTGCAAATCACCATGCAAGAAGACATTCTTTACATCCATCTGATGTAAAGACCATCCCTTTGATGTAGCCATAGCAATGACTGCTCTTACGGTTGCCATCCTTGCAACTGGACTGAATGTTTCTTCATAGTCAATGCCATATATTTGTGCATATCCCTTGACTACTAATCTTTCCTTGTATCTGTTCACAGAACCATCTGCATTGTGGTTCACCTTATAAACCCACTTACAGCCAATTACATTCTTACCTTTCGGCAAAGGTACCAATTTCCATGTAGCATTTTCTTCCAAGGCATCCATTTCTTCATCCATGGCTTTCTCCCATTTTTTCCCATGGCTTGCTCAAAAGAAGTGGGTTCTGGTTCCTGTATCACTTTGACTATATATGCATAGTGAATGGCTATAAATCCATCATATTTCAGCCTATCCACAGGATACCTAGCTCTTGTAGACCTGCGCAAAGTAGGTTCACTCCCAGGTGCTCTCAAAGCATCCCTGGTCTTCCTTACTCCAGGTGTAACAATAAAAAGAATACCCAACTCATCATCAATGCTCTGTTCTGAGCCACTGGATTCACCATCCACATAAGAGTGACCTGCATTCACATCAAACATGGGCTGATCAACCTTCTCTTTTCCTTTTCGTGATACCTGCATACCACTATCTGCACTGCTTTGAGAAGATTCTCCTGATCTCAACCTGCCTGTCCATGGGGAAGAATGTGAACCACTGCTAGAGGACGCTCCAGGTCCACTAATATTTTGTGACTGCTGCTGTGAATTCTGTGCAACATTACCATTTTGTGCATCTACATCATCAATCACATTTACTGGTTTATACCATCTACTCATCTCATAAAAAACAACATCTCTACTCACTGTAAACTTACGAGTAGAAGGGTTATAGCATCTATACCCTTTTTGCTGCAGAGAGTAACCAATAAAGATGCACTTCTCAGCTTTTGGATCCAACTTGGATCTCAACTCATCTGGCACATGTACATAGGCAATGCAACCAAGAATTTTTAAATGAGAAATATTTGGTTTCCTACCAGTATACCTCTCCTCTGGAGTCATCCCATGTATTGCTACAGTGGGAGTCCTGTTCATTATGTAGACTGCTATAGCAAGTGCCTCAGCCCAATAAAAATCTGGCATGTTCTTTTCATTGAGCATGGCACGAGATACCTCTCCAATATGCCTGTTTTTCCTTTCTGCAATTCCATTTTGTTGTGGGGTATGACTGCATGAATATTGCTACTTTATGCCATGCTCCTGCAAGAACCTTGCAAACTCATTTGAGAGGTACTCTCCCCCTCCATCTGACCTTAGGCATTTTATTTGCAGGCCTGTTTCTTTTTCAACCATAGCTTTAAGAGTTTTGAAATTCCCAAAAACTTCACTTTTCTTTTTCATAAAATACACCCAAACTTTTCTGCTATAGTCATCAATAAAAGTGACAAAATAATGACAGCCTCTAAGAGATGCAGCTTTAGTAGTCCACACATCAGAGTGGATTAATTCCAATGGCTTCTTACTCTCTTGAACATGTCTAGGAAATGGTTTCCTTGCCTGTTTTCCAAATTGGCAGGCTTCACATACCTTATACATTTCTGCGACCTTGAATTTAGGCAATCCTGCAACAATATTTTGGGCCTGCATTGATTTAAGTCGTCGTACATTAACATGACCAATGGGTTTATACCAGATATCAATATCTGCAACTACACCGGTCCCATGTGCAAACATTGCTGCACTCAATTCAGGCATGTCTGCATCCAACGTAAACATTCTGCCCTTCTTCTTTCCTTTTGCTATCAAGCGACCTTTATTTTTCATATCCTCAACAAAGTATCCATGAGGATTAAATCTGACCTGCAAGCCCTGCTCAACCATTTGACCAACAGAAACCAGATTCTTGGTGATATTCGGGACATGAAATACATCGGACAGGTATTTCTTTTTCCCATCCTGCATAGACAAAGGAATTTTTCCAATCTGCACAATAGGATGTGTAGTATCATCACCAGTCTCCACAAATCCTGGTTTTTCCATTTTCCTTGCATCCTCCATCCATTCTGCATGACCTGTCATGTGGTTTGATGCACCTGAGTCAACATACCACACATCGTTGCTTTCTTCTGCACTTGTCACAGAAATATTCATGTGCTGCACCATAAACAAATGCTCATTTCTGTCATCACCCTATCTACTAGAAGATGCATAATTCCCTTGTTGCAATTTCCCATTCATGATGTCATTCTACTTTTTATAGCAGTCTTTAGCCATATGACCCATTTTACCACAGTAGTAGCATTCAACATTGCTGTTTGCATTTTGGCCTCTTTGCCATCCACCACGACCTCTTTGGCTCCCCCTGCCTCTAGAGTTACCACGTCCTCCTCCATAAGACTGGTTTTCTTGAGTTTGTTGCATATTCTGATTTCTACCACGGCCTCCTCTACCTCTGCCTCTACCTCTTCCAGGATTTGAGTAGAAGACAGCTTCTTTTGAAGTTCCTCCTCAAGAAGATGCACCACCATTTCTCTGCTCCTCAGAAATTAGAAGAGCAATCAACTCCTCAAAATCAGGAAATCTTTCACGGACGGAAATGGATGTTCGGAACTGTGCATAATCCTTTCCTAGACCATTCAAGGTCACAGAAACTAAATCATCATCTTCCACTGGCGACCCAATGGAAGCAAGTGCATCTGCAATCTTCTTCACCTTCATGTGGTAGTCATTGATGCTCATATTTTCTCTTTGCACATTATGCAACTCTTGCTTGAGCTGCATTTTCCTGGCTTGCGTATTTGTGCTATACATTTTTGACAAAGTATCCCATGCCTCCTTTGGCGTACTTGCATCCTGAATATGCACAATCATAGAGTCTGAAATACTGATAGATAGCCAGTACATAACTTTCCTGGCTCTCTTATGCCATGCTTTGAATGCCTGCATTTGCTGTTGATTGGGAACATCAGGAAGAACTGGTTCTTCTTCATTTCCTGCAACAAATTCCCAATATCCTTTTCCCATAAGGAAATTCGTCATTCTAAACTTCCATGCTTGGAAGTTGTTCTTGTCAAGCTTTTTAGTTACAATATGTGAAAGAGAATCAGACGCCATTACAGAATACAGCAAAAAATTCTATCACTGCAGAGAACACAGCTTCAACCTCACAAGGGCAAATCTGCAAAACTGACGAAAGTGGTATTTAACCTCACAGTCACTTCCTAGTGACGATTTCGCATCAACAAGCAACAAGGATGATTCTGTAACTCCCAATGTCTCTGCGCACAGGCATACAATGCAATTTCTACAGTAACTTTTCACCGACTTGTAGAACAGTGGTCGCACAGCATAAAACTGGGCCTTTTCCAGAGTGCGTGCAGAAAACTTTCGCCTCCAAAACAGGCCCAGATATGGCCTCAAATTAAAAAAACAGGGTCGCCAAGGGCTAAAGGCCTTTCCCACAGCATATACTGCCATCTTGATTCACCGCGAAGGGTGTCTCAACCTGAGACAATGCACTCTTGCAATTTTCGGCTGTGCTACCTGCAGAGATCTGCTCCTCTTACCAGAACACCGCGAGCTTGGCTTGCTTTCTTGAGCTCCTTACCACGAACAAGGCTCTGATACCATGTCAAGATTGTGGGAGAGAAGGAAGGAGTCTCACTTGTAGCTTTCTTGCTTGCACAATGGGGGAATACACACAAAGGTGGAGGCTGAAAATAGTTTTCCTCTTCTTAGTTATGTAAGCCAAAAGAACTCAAGTACAAGGAAATAGAAGAACCCTATATATGGGTCTCAAACCAAACTCAACTAACTAAGGTAGCATACTAACTAAGCCACGAACTAGAGTAGATAAGGATAGCTATCATGTAGCTATTATTCATGGGCGGTGTACAAACCGCATCTGCAAACTGACAAGTCGGTGACATACATGCACAACAGTCACCTTGGCATATCATGAGTGGAGCTCGATATCTCAACAATTTCTCTTAACCCTAACAAATGTGTCTTTGGCGTCTCATTAGGAGTTCTTTTGGGCCATATTATCTTGGCACAAGGGATTGCAACAGACCCGATAAAGATTGAAAAGATTTCTGCCTTAACAGCACCAACAAACCTCAAGCAATTGAGAGGATTTCTTGGCCATGTGGGCTACTACAAAAGATTTATTGCACATTTTGCAACTAAGTTAGCCCCTTTGCACAAGCTCCTAAGGAAAGATGCAGATTTACTTTGGACTTATGACTGTGAAGAAGCCTTTAATACCCTAAAACAGTGCCTTATCCAAGCACCTATCTTACAACCTCCCGATCGGACGAAGGAGTTCCATGTGCACACAGATGCATCAGTTGAAGGGCTAGGTGTTGTTTTATATCAAAAGGGCCCCTCTAAATTAGATCAAATAATATATTATGCAAGCTGGAAGGTTACTGATAGGGAACAGAACTATACAGTGACAGATCTTGATTGCCCAGCAATGGTGTTTGCACTGGAGAAGTTTCGACACTATCTACTGTCAACACATTTCAAGTCTATGTGGATCATGAAGCCTTGTCCTTCCTGATGAACAAAGCAGATGTTAAAGGACGATTAATGAGATGGTTGCTACTATTCCAAGAGTTTGATTTTGAAGTGGTCATTAAGCTTGGCCGTTCCTATGTCTTAGCTGATCATTTATCACGGACCCCTCAAACTGTAGAAGAGGAATAGGATGATCTAGACCTTCCTGATGCTTCCTTGTTTCTAGTTGAAACAATTACTCCCTGGTATGTAAACATAGCCAACCTCCTGGCAACTCAACAGTATCCTCCTGGCATCTCAAGCTATGAGAAGAAGAAGCTTCTGTTAGAATCAGCCCCCTATACTTTGCTAGGCGGTGCACTGTACAAGAAAGGCAAAGATGAAGCATTGCAAAGATGTGTTGCTGGGGATAAAATCGGCATAGTATTGAAAGCATGCCATGAAGAACCATATGGTGGACACTTCGTAGGAGAAGTGACAGCCAGGAAGGCTCTGTTAGCAGGATATTGGTGGCCGACCCTCCACAAGGATGTATATGACTACTGCAAGAGATGTGATGCTTGTTAGCGAATGGGAAAACCCACCAAAACAAGTGCCATGCCACTGCAACCCATTCTTCCCCTGAAGCCGTTCGAGAAGTGGGGGATTGATTTTGTGGGTCCCATTGATCCACCTACCAAACGGAAGCAGAACAGATACATCTTAGTATGTACGGATTATGTCACAAAGTGGTGTGAAGCTAAAGCCCTGAAGTGGGACGATGGTAACAGCGTAGCCCTATTCATGTATGAGAATATTATCACCCGGTTTGGCAGTCCCCTCGAGCTAGTAAGTGACAGAAGTACTCATTTCCTTAACAAAATCATGGAGGAGCTAACGGAGTTGTATAAGATCCGCCATCGCAAGTCTACTCCCTATTACCCCAGAGCCAATGGAAAAGTTGAAGTCACCAATCGCATCCTTTACTCGATTCTAACAAGAACGATTTTCGCACATCATCGCGACTAGGACGATTGACTTACAGAGGCCCTCTGGGCATACAGAACCTCCCATAAGGCAGCTACAGGACAGACCCCTTTCCAGCTAGTGTATGGTACAGAAGTCGTCTTCTCTGTTAAGCTAGAATTTCCCTCTTTGCAAATGGCAGAGTCATTGCAACGCCGTCTCCTGCACTTGGAATGCTTGGATGAGATACGGTGGATGGCCCTACACTGCATGAAAACCACTCAGGCGCGATGTAAGGCCTATCATGATAGTTTCATCAAGCACAATGAGTTCAAAGAAGGTGATCTTATCCTAGCCTATTATTCGAGATTCGGCAAGTTTCTTAGCAAGCTTCAACAACGTTGGATGGGCCCGTACAAGATACTTGCTGTCAATCCTAACGGCTCTATTCAGGTGCAGACCGTTGATGCCTCTGATGATCCTTTCCTGATCAATAGTTATCGTCTGAAGAAGTACTTCCCTCCCTGGTGAACTTGACAATCACAATCGACCTACCCTCCCCCTTTTGGGCGTCACACTGTCCTTCTCTTCGTGCTTCTGATAGCCCTTATGATTCTCCTCATGAGGCGGTCTCATTTTGCTAGCCCCTCACAAATACCTTTCAACCCAACCTTGTTCTCTTCTCGTCTGATCCAACAACAATGGCGAGGTTGGTCTTGACACATGGTATTTCTACCATTCTCTTTCTTAACACATAAAAATAAAAAGAAAAAAGAAAAAGAAAAAGAAAAAAACAAACATAACTGTTATAGGAGAAAATGAAGAAATTTCCTGTCATAACAGGTCTTGTTCCAAGAAAAGGTGGAAACACCCTTGGGCAAGAAGCTGACTGTGGAAATGGTGGTAACACCCCGTAGTGCAGGATAACTGACTCACCAGTAGAACCTTTTCAGCAAGTAATTTGACACCACCTCCCTTGGTGCGCTGTCTCTGCAGTATCAATCCATCTGTCCTTCTTAACATACGACTTTTCTTACAAATCATTGAACTATGAGATTTGTAGCTGCCTCCCTGGGTACGCCTCATCTTCAATATCCTGATGACAACAACAGCTGACATGACCTTCATCACCAACTCCTTGAGTGATGTGAGCTTTCATCCTAACAAGATGGGAATGTGAGTATGGGCTGCCCTCTATATCTATTAGTGAGCGTGAGACAAAGGGTGGGGTGAGTGACCAATTTTTCCCTTCAAATCAAATGAGAGGTGAGCTGTGTGAATGGAGTATTGCACACACGGGATGGGCCTCTCAATGCACAACGCACGATTTGTTCCTGTGTACTGCACCATAAGGCTCCCTGGCCTTTCTTCTTGCATTGTATGTCGGAATAGGGTGGGATGCACAATTGCACCATCAATTGCACACAAGGCATACAAGCTCTGCACAAGTGATAGTGAGGATTACATTAATGGATTTTAGGAATGGGCTGCCCTCTGTATCTTTCAACAGAGCGTGAAACAGAGGGCGGGCTGAGTATGACTGATGGTTCTTCAATCATATATTGAGAGGTGAGAATTGAGGGACGTTACAACAATTGGAGTCAGGTATGTTTATGTTCCCTATGCACCCACGGGATGGGTCTCTACCATTAGCATAGGACACGTCACTCTGTTATGTACATTGCACTGCCAGGCTCCCTAGCCTTTCTCCTTGCACCTATGCTAGACGGGTTGGACGCACTGATGCACCATTAATTGTGCACCCTGGCATACTCTCTCTGCACCATTCATTTGTCGATTCCTAAACTGGGTGTGAGCTCTAGGTTTCATCATTATTACCTCGAGTGATGGTAGTAATGGGGCAGGTGACTGCTCTTTTATTCCATTTGAGTGCTTGTGAGTTGAGTGTAATATCCCTCGTCATCGACGAATTTCCTGCGATTCCTTCAACCAGCTACCTCCTTGGGTGCTGCTACATGGTCCCTGCCACAAATGATATTAGACGTGTGCTGTCAAAACACCTTGGTATCTCCTACAGCCGATAACGATACAAGACGCAACCTCAATAGTCGACATTCCTCCTCGGCAATATGGGCCAAGTTTTTCTAATCCTACACATTCTATTTCTCAGTGACGGTCATGTCTTAGGTGTGGGGACGTTCGTGTTTGGTCTGATGTGTAGTACTAGGTCCTTGATGTTCGGTTTACCCTTCCTGTTAACGTTTTAAGTGTGGGGACGCATCCATGCGCGTCTATGTTGCATACCCCCATGCATATACCCTGTTATGATCATGCATCTATGCCATGTCTTCATTTTACCCTAATGGGGTCCCTTCCCCACTCTTCCGTTCTATTTCACCCTGTCTCTAGAGTTGTTCCTTGACCGTTTGCCTTTATTGTTTGTTTTGTGATTTTTCCATGTGAACGCATCCTACGTTCACTGAGACTCACATCAAACCTTATAACCCTGTTTGTCCCTTTGAGCTTCCCATGTTTCCTTTTTACCAACCCCTGTTCTGATAGACCATTCTAAAGTTATTGATTTTTGAAGCAATTCTCATAAATTGGATGGTTTTCCATGTGAACGTGTATTTATTACTTTGGAACCTTGATCTAATATGCCACCCCTGTCCTACCCATTCTTTTTTATATTTTTCCCTTTTACTCTGTGTCATTTTGATGAACGATTCATCCGTTATTAATTTTTGCAAGTTTTTGGGTCTTTTTCATGCCTATTTTTCACATTTTTTCATGTGAACATGCCCTATTTTCACAAGAATTCCAGTTTAATTTGATAGTCGTGTCCTGTCAACCTTTCCCCCATTTTTTCCTTTTTTCTTCCCCCTCTTCCGACTGTCGGATTTTTAGTTGTTAAATTTTTCGAGTGTTTTTGGGTGTGTTTTTTTCATGTGAACCCCTCCTAATTTCCCCCAAACTAAGTTTTGATGCACAAGCCCTGTGAGTCCCTTTCTTTCGGACATTTTTTATGTTTACTGTCCTCTATTTTGGTGCACGGTTCTTCCCGTATTAATTTCTGAGTTCATTTTCAGGTACGATTTTGGGGTTTTTCCCATGTGAACGCATCCTATCTTGATCGGAACTGTGTTTTGCCATGATAAAATTGTTGGACACCATTGTTTTGCACATTTTTCCTTCTTTCTGCACTTCGTTCCGCTGCGCGGATTTTTCGATATTAATACACGTATGTGTTTTCGAGATTTTTTTTGCGTTTTTCCCATGTGACCACCTTGATTTTGCCCCGGAACCCATGTCGTTTTTTTTAAATCATTTTCCCCTCATCTTCCAGCACATTTTTTCTTTTTATGATTTTTTGATCCGACGTGCGGTTTGAGTTTTATTATTTTTTCTTTCTTTTTGCCGTGTGACCGCATTTTTTGTGTCGCACGTGAACGCGACTGTTTTTGGTTTTATGTGCCTTGGGATGCCCCCGTCACCTCGGTGCCTTGCGCGTCACCGTTCTCGCCCCGTCTGATCCTGCAGATGCAAAGTTTTTTTTACTCCCGCCCTGCGCATGTACGCGGGACAGGGGTGTCCTCATTTTTTCTAATCATCATCACCCAAAGAAAAAAAAACACCACAACTACCCACAAAAACATTTTTAAAAAAAACACAAAACAACAAAATAATAATAAACAAACCACAAAAAAAAAAACATCCCCACTCATAACAAGAAAAAAACTCCCAACACACATTTATGAAAAAAAAAACCCCAAAGAAAGAGAAAACCAAAAATAAAAATAAAAACAAAAACACAAAAACAAAACCTTAAAAAAAAAAACACACAACGAAAACGAAAAAAAGAAAAAATAAAAAAAAAGTATTACCTTCTCGCGAGTCGTTCGGCTCCTGCCTGCGCCCCCCCACGTTCTCCTTCCCCATCTCCCATCCTCTCCCTCCCTGTGTCTCCACGGTCCCCACGCTTCCCTCCCCCACCTCACCTCCTACACCTCCTCCCCAACCTCCTCTCCACCATCTCCTCCGCCCCCCCACTCTTCCCTCCCCCATCGCCTTCTTCACCTCTCCTCTCCTCGCCTGCGCTCACCACCATCTCCCCCACCCCTTCCTTCTCCTTGCCGCTTGAGCCCCCCCCATGCCACCTCCTCTCTGCCTCGTCTCCTTCCCTCCCTCCTCCCCTACCGCCCCGCCCGCCTCTTTCGCCATCCTCCCTTGCCGCCCCGCCCGCCTCTTCCGCCCTCCTCCCCTACCGCCCCGCCAACTTCTCCTTCCGCCTCCTCTCCGTCTCGCTTCCCTCTACCATCCTCCCTCTCTGCCTCACTTCCCCCACCCTCCTGCCGCCCGCCCGTCGTCCATCTGCCTCCCCACCCTCCTTTGGGCACCCCGCCCGTCCCTCTCCTCGAGCACCCCACCCTACCTACCCGGCCATCCCTCCTTTGACCCCCCACTACTTTTACCCCACCCCCCACCAAATTACCCCCCCCCCCCAATTTTAGCCCTCCCCCCACCTAATTGGGCCCCCCTCTAACCCACAGTTTCACTACCCCTAACCCACCCCCTAACTCACAGTTACCCTAACTAACCCTTAGTTTCCCTTACCCAAGTCCCCTTTCCCACCCCTTCTCACTTCTCCCCCTCCTAGCCCCTCTTTGCACCCACCCCCCCTTCACCCGCAACCACTCTCCCTTCTCCCTCCCCTGTTCCCACGTTGTGCGAACCTCTCGGTGTGCGTGTGTGTACGTGAGTGGCTAGAGAGTATTCACGCGCGAGGACAAGCCTTCGACTTGTCCGTGCAGTGGTGTGTTGCAGTCAGCCGTTCACACGCTGTCATTTTCCGCTGTTCACACGCAGCTCGAGTACCGCCTTTTAATTTTCAAACTCGAAAAACATATAAAAACACATAAAAACAAACATAAAACACAAAAAAACTTCAAAAATTCATTCAAATTCCTTTAAAATCCAAAAAAACTGCTGGAATTGGTAGCGGGCGGAGGCATGATGGTTTTTGAAAGCACAGTGCACGAAATCGGATATGAGATTGACCATTCACCCATCAAATTGCTGCAGGTATAGCCTATAGCATCGAACTCGTACGAGTGAATTTGTTTGTTCGTTTTTGTAGCGCATCCTTCAGAGATAATATGGTGCGATTCCAGTCGATTGGAATCCGGCACTCTTGTCTGATTCTCAGGTCGGATACGGCTCAGGGGCCAGGGCCTCAGAAGCACGCGCAGAGGTCAGCGATTTTGTCTGCGCTGGGGCCCAGGGCCGGACTCATTGTTTCACTTGCAGGATCAGGTCAAGACTCTAATTCGGCTTCCATCATCATCTACGCACGCGAGAGAGAGAGAGAGAGAGAGAGAGAGAGAGAGTGTGTGTGTGTGTGTGTGTGGTCTCTCTCTCTCTCTCTGAGAGCTCTCTGAGAGAGAGGAGATTTGTCTGCGCTCGGTGCGCGGTCCTAAACATTGTTTCTTTCATGGAGATGGACCGACTCTTGGACTTCAATTCGAGGAATAATAATATACACGTGACATCGTCATTCAAGGCCGAGTGCGGGCCATGAGAGAGCCGGCGGCAGATGCTGCCTTGCAACAAAGTGGCGCGGACAAACAAACAACCGCCTCGATTGAGGTGAAAGGGTGAGAAAGCTGATCGTCTACGGTCATGTGAAATATGATAATTGACAAGGGTGCAGGGGCTGCGTGATCTGACCTGGTATAAATACGGATCCGCGCTCCTACATTGCGGCCACTCAGACAGCTCGGAGGTACAAATACTTGGAGCAGCTCAGCAGCTGCTATAATACTGAGCCGCAGGCCTTCTGCGTAAACTAGCCACCAGCTCGACAGTACTGCGAATATGGCGTCTCCCGTGGTCGCTCCTCAGCAGCTGCATCCAGCCCCTGCAGCATCTGCCACGTCATGCATCACTGACACTTTCTCGCAGTCCTCCAGCATCCCCGCGGAGTTCATATGGCCGAGTTCATATGGCCGGAGCTGCTGCAGTCAGAATCCGGAGGGGCGGTCACCGTGGAGCAGCCTGTCATGCAGGACACAAGGAACTTTAGACACGACTAGATAGTAAAAGGACTCGCATATAGTAAATGAATAAATTTTTCTTGTTAGCAAGTAGGAATTTTTATATTCAAACTAGGTTTTTAATTTTACTACATAGAAATGAAGCTATAACTAGTAAAATGACTCTTACTTAGCAAATGTATGAATTTTTTTTAGTTACCATGTAGAAAGTTTTGGATATAAACTAATATTTTAATTTTACTAGATAAATATATACAAAGCTAGAAAAACAAAATAAGTGTCTCTATAGCAAAGCAAACAAATACTTTTTTAGTCATGGAAAACAATAATGTTTATATAACGAAGCTAAGAAATTAACACTTGTTGCAAGCATGTTATGCTAGTGTATTGTGCCTCAACCTATGTTGCCAAGTATAGGAGAGTTATTAGTGTAGCTTATGTCTCAATCTCCTCTTGCATGTTTTTCATCCAGAACACACTAATTCATGTATAGGTAATGATGGAATAAGCTTTCATTGTAGCCATTGTTTGCACCAAACCTACTTTTGCAAAGTAAAGATGAGGGTATATAGAACTATAGTGTGATGTAGTAGATAATATAGAGATTTTATTATGGAAACATTAGAAATATGCAAAACTATTGAGACACAAATGAATCCTCATGCACTTATCTCTATGCTATCTTAATACGAAATGGTTCTTTTTTGTTAATAATTGAAGATGTGACTTGATTATTAAAAAGATTAACTTGATTACATTGCTATTACTACAATGACTTTTAGATATAACTAAAAAGCTACATTACTAAAAAACATTATAGAAATTCCCTTTGGATATAAGAGAAAACTTTGTTGAATCAATAAATGTTTGTCATATTTTAGACATTCCAAGCTCCGTTTGCATAAAGCTTATAAATATTTGTTGATTGTGAAGCCTAAAGCATAAGAGCCAGTGTGCTAGCATGCCAATCACTTCTGAGCCTATGCTCCAAGATGACACCTAGGCCATCTGAAACCTAATTGTCCTTCCACTTACACCAAGGGGTCGCATGACAATCAAAATCACTATGCAATTGGCCATACCATCAAGAACCCATATGAATATCACTCCCCTCAAAATTATAGGAGGTAATTGCACTCTTCCACTTTAACCAAGAGTAGGTGCTTATCAATTACATCTAGTCCCCCTCCAATCAGTTCACTAACCTATATGCTAATTCACATGAAGGAACACCTACTCACTACAACCTTCCAAACTAAATTGGCAACAATCAAGTGAGTTAGCAACAAGGTAATATTATAAGATGAGACCCAAACTCCTTACCTTGGACTTTGGACCTACACTTCTAATGATCATTGAAGATACAAAGTGCAAGCATGTCAAAGTTAAGGTATAATAGTAAACATAGTCTTAGCACAAGAAAGGAGGGCAAGATGAGCATATAAGGAAGAAGAAAAAAGATGTGAAAAATAAAGAATGTTGATTAAAAGAGAAATCAAACAAAAGAGCACACTCTCAGTGTACATTATGCAAAAGGTTGTCCAGGATGAGCTCATCAAGTACCTCGGTACCAAGCTTTCTGTGAGAAAGGAGAGGCTTGAAGAGAGGCGTACAAAGGGAGAAAGCATGCTCGATGAAGTTGTTGCCTTGCACTATGGTTCTATACATTTTTTAGATTTTCATGGTGCAAAGAGATGAGAAGGAGATCCAACTAAGGATCAATATCAATGATTGCTATTGAGACATTGTTTATGTACATGTCATATGAGAAACACACCATTGAATAAGATAGTCCTAGTACCATTTCCTAGTTATCAAGCTTAAGTGGCTCATACAGTATCTCCATGACTTGAAATAAGGTAGTTGCAATAGTTGTTGGTGATTCTCTCCATGGCTTGATATAATCTAGCTGCAACAATTGTTGGGTCCTATCTCATAAAGTCATACAATTGCTATCTCAAGGCTCCTTTCAACATGCACACCATTGCTACGATTCGAGGTAATCCTTGCTTGCCAAGATCATGCCTTCTTCCTTTAGCAACTTGCTTCCTACTCAAAAGTCTAGAATGATAGGCATAATTTCTAGGAGATATTGTTTGTACGCATGATCAATTTTTCAAAGAGAAACCGTTTAAAGTTACTAATAGTGTACTTACCACAATAAGAATGATGTATCACACGTCCATCACTTATGTACACTTGCATCTCCCCTCAGAATGCACTAAAAACACCTCAATAAATGTAAGGGAAGGAATAGATGAGCTTTTTCCAATGCATAGTCCTTAACAAGAAGTACCATTGATATGCCAACATGAAGGGTGCCCACACCAAACTCTCATAGATCGGTAGCCTTGAAAGCATTGGTGGCCTTGAAAGCATATTTGCAAACTTATAAAACCATTTTGAAAGCAAGATTTTAAAATGTAGAGATTATGTAAAAATTCAACTCCTTTCATTTTTCCACATTATGATGGCAAGTCCCCTCTTAAGAAACATTTGGACATTGATGGATCTGTTTGGCCATTGCTAAAAAAGGAAAAGTCTGAAATTATGAGTTACTTCTAGTACTGAATATAATCTCTTTGACTGGCTTGATTTGCTACTGAGAAAACCTCTTCCTAGATGTAGTGACATCATTGTCTACAAAAGTCATACCTTTGTAGCTACACATATCTTTGTAATCATTTTTTTAAGGTTGCACATATCAAACCTACAAAAGGTGATTAGGAGGATAAACCCCAAACACAGTGTGTGTCTACCGAGGAGTCTACCTACACAACTAAAAAAAAACATTTGTAAGAGAGATACATGTTTGTCTGTAAAAGGCAATCATGCATTTCTCTCTCTCTCTCTCCCCCCCCCTCTCTCTCTCTCTCTCTCTCTCTCTCTCTCTCATGTACACTTTGAGTAAGAGCATGCATGTTTAAATTTACATACACATGTGGATAGCTCTCAACAATAAGCAATTATAAAATCATAGAAATGAAGATTTTGTGGAAAGAAGAGAAATCTAATCCTACAATAAAATAGAGATTTAGAAAAAGAAAATTCTCATTCTACCGTTAGACAAAAAACGTTATAGTTTCCCTCCTTTACAAGATAGGTGGTTTGGATAAGAGCCTTACAAGATAGGAGGTTCGGATAACATCCCTGCAAGGTCTATCACAAGAGGTTGAAAACATTTTGGATTACTCACTATTCTAGCAACCTAGATGAACCTTGTCTTTTAGGAAACTATCATAAGATGAGACAAAACCTCATTATAAGTTGGCCAATCAAATCATGCGTATTGTTTTCACTACCCATACATACATGGAAATATACTTGCCATAGAATCCCATCAATTCATCTAATGTTCCTCCATAAATTATTTGGCACTTTTAGTTGCTTTATTGATTTTGTTTTGGCACTTAAACCTAGGAAACCCTCATGCACTTATCTCTATTCTATCCTAATATGAAATGGTTCTTTTTTGGCAATAATTGAAGGTGTGACTTGATTATTAGAAAAATTAACTTGATTACATTGCTATCACTACAATGACTTTTGGATATAACGAAAAAGCTACATTACTCAAAAACATTATAGAAATTCCCTTTGGATATAAGAGACAAATTTGTTAAATAGAAACCTACAGCATTTGAAACCTAATTGCCCTTCCACTTGCACCAAGGGGTCGCATGATAATCAAAGTCACAATGCAATTGGCCATACCATCAAGCACCCATATGAATGTAACTTTCCTCAAAATTATAAGAGGTAATTGCACTCTTCCACTTTAACCAAGAGCAGGTGCTCATCAATGACATTTGGTCCCCCTCCAATCAGTTCACCAACCTATATGCTAATTCACATGAAGGAACACCTACTCACTACAACCTTCCAAACTAAGTTAGCAAGAATCAAGTGAGTTAGCAACAAGGTAATATTATAAGATGAGGCCCAAACTCCTTACCCTGGACTTTGGACCTACACTTCTAATGATAATTGAAGATACAAAGTTCAAGCATGTCAAAGTAGAGGTACAACACTTAACATAGTCTTAGCACAAGAAAGGTGGGCAAGATGAGCATAGAAGGAAGAAGAAAGAAGACGTGAAAAATAAAGGATGTTGATTAAAAGAGAAATCCTAGAAAAGAGCACACTTTCAGTGTACATGGTACAAAAAGTCATCCAGGATGAGCTCATCGAATACTCGCACAACCAAGCTTTATGTGAGAAAGGAGAAGCTTGAAGAGAGATGTACAAAGGGGGAAAGCATGCTCGATGAAGTTTTTGCCTTGCACTATGGTTCAATACATTTTTTATATTTTCATGGTGCAAAGAGATGAGAAAGAGATCCAACTAAGGACCAATATCAATTATTGCTATTGAGACATTGTTGATATACATGTCATATGAGAAATACGCCATTGAATAAGATAGTTCTAGTCCCATTTCCTAGTCATCAAGCTCAAGTGGCTCTTACAGTATCTCTGTGGCTTGAAATAAGATAGTTGCAATAGTTGTTGGTGATTCTCTCCATGGCCTGATATAAGCTAGCTGCAACAATTGTTGGGTCCTATCTCATAAAGTCATACAATTTCTATCGCAAGGCTCCTTTACACATGCACACCATTGCTATGATTCAAGATATTCCTTGCATTTGGATGAAAGATAGAAAGTCTGAAATTATAAGAAGTTTCTTCTAGTATTGAACATAGTCTCTTGGACTGGCTTGATTTGCTACTGTTCAGGTTGATAGATAGAAATCGTGATGAAGCTTTGAAATGCTTTGGAAAAATTTTAGAGAAAACCTCTTCTCAGATGTAGTGACCTCATTGTCTACAAAAGTCATACCTTTGTGGCTGCACATATCTTTGTAACCATGCATCAATCGCTGCCAATGCATCTGCAATGCTCATTACCTTCAGTGCATACTCATTGATAGACATCTTCCATTTCTTCAATGCATTCAACTCTTGCTTGAGTTGAATCTTTCGTGCCTTTGTATTTACGGAAAACATACTTTCAAGTATGGTCCAAGCTACATATGAATTCTCTGCATTTCTAATATGTCCTAGCATATTATTGTCAATTACTGTAGATAGCCAATACATGACCTTCTTGTCTTTTGCATTCCATTCCTTCCGTGCCTTTGTCTCTTCTACAGTTGGAGGATCACTCACCTCCGGCTCCTTTTCTTCACCTGAAACAAACTCGTAGAGGCCTTTTCCAATAAGGAAGTTCGTGACACGGAACTTCCATGAAGGGTAGTTATTCTTGTCGAGCTTCTCAATGATGGTGCTTCCACATGGATAACTAGAGAATTTTGAAATTCCTATACAAGAATATTTTACTATATTACTAACTTGTAAAGTGTTTCACTTTTACTAATTGAGACTTTTTCTAGATACTTTGATAAGTATCTAGAAAATTTCTCTTTTTTTTCTATATGGATAGGTGTCTAAAGTTCCTTGTGACATGCCCACCATCGACCTCATTAACGTTGACTGCAATGGATCAATATCATGATCAGCTGCCCGCCCTGCAGCACACTGCTCGGACGCTGGGGTTCTTCCACATGGCAAACCACGGCGTGGACGCATCCCTGGTTGAGGGCGCCCATGGAGAGGAAGCAAAACGACTCCCCGACGAGAGCTTTGGGTATAGCAGTAGCTTCGCTGGGCGTTTCACATCCAGGTTGCCCTGGAAGGAGACTTTCTCCACCCAGTCCACGCCGGTTTCTAGCGTCTCTCACTACTTTCAGCAGATCTTGGGTGATGACCACTAAGCTTGTAGGTTTTGCTGTCGCCCTTTTCATCTACTTAATATAAACTCAGCCTTTGCGACTGTTTTTTGTGCTTATTACTCTAATTCCCCCACGCGAACTCTCTCGTCAGTCTAATTTGTCATCTCTTCTCCTTCATACTAAATTTACTCATTATTAGAGCAGAATCCAGCTTCACATTTCAGATTGCCCCCTCACATCAAGCTCTCGAATTTCACCTTCTCCTGTCTTAGTGGCTCACGTTGTTTGTATGCCTATCAGTGGATTCACCTTGAATCAAATGTTTAAACAGGTTTAAGGTTTTACCGATTCATGTCTTCATGGGCCACTCATTAACATCACCAAACATGAACATATCATATCTAGGGCCATGCTTCTAGGAGCGACTTTAGTACAATGTGTCAACTAGATGAGATTATAGTTGGCTTATTTATAGTATTAGAGTTAATTTCGTATGATAATATGGTTAACCAAAATCTTGCTTTTGCGGGTTGCAGCTCAACTTTCGAGAAATATTGTAAAGAAATGGTAAAGCTAGGGCTTGAGATATTGAAGGTTGTTGGACTCGCCCTAGGTCTACAATGCATCTCATTGAGACAATACTTTGAAGAGAAAACCTCTATTCTGCATCTAAACTACTATCCATCTTGTCGCCAACCTTCTCTCACATTAGGGACCGGGCCCCACACAGATCCATAAGCACTTATGATATTGCGCCAAGACAAGGTTGCATGGCTCCAAGTGTGCCATGGAAATACATGGTACAGTGTCCCTCCACAAAAGGATGCATTTGTCATAAACATGAGTGACACATTAATGGTAAGTGCATCTCCTTAAACGTTGGTTTGAATTTCCTCCTTCCAATACATACTTATGGTGTGCTTACCCTTCATGGACTTTCTGGTTTAGGCCATCACAGACAAGCACTGCAAGAGTGGTGTACATAGGGTGCTTGTGAATGACTTTTTTGGAAGAGAATCTATAGCTTTCTTTTTGAATCCACCATTTGAGATGACACTTTCTCCACCTAAGGAGCTGATAGATGAAGACAACCCAAGGGCATATGGAGATTTCACGTGGGAGGATTTCCTTTACTTCACACAATTTGTTCATAGGCCATGTGTAAACACGATAGATTATTTCCATGATCAGGACTCTAAGCAAGAGTAAGCAAAGCATCACAATACAAGTACCTATCCTATTCAGAGTAGTTTGGTATAAACAATTGGACTATCAATCTATTAGATTTGAAGGCACAACTAGATAGGCGTTGCGGCCTAGTGTTTGGATGTAGAACAAAAGCCTTATATTTGAGTTTGTATCTTTTTCCTATTGAGTTTGGAAAAGCTTCTAATTGTGCAATGTTTTGAGCTCTATGGTAATTGTGAGTGATTAGATTTCTTCTATCAATTTGCTACACGATTTCATTTTAAAGGCATAAAAGGAATACTGTAAGCAAGTGGTTCATGAATAAGCCAATGTACACCAATTGCCAAAAAAACACAACTTTATCTAGGCATACATCAAATCCATTTGATCCCCATTTGAAAAAAGGTCTTGTTGGCTCAAAATAAAGGAAGAATCATGATAATATTGTTGTGCTACACTCTCCTACTCGAGAGAATAGAATAGGTTTTCAACTAAATCGTCTCATTAAAAGCTCAAATGTTGCCAAACTATGATTATATAGCATCTCCATAACAATCATCCAAGCCATAGTGTATTTTTTATAATCTATCAGCAAATTAACCATGTATATTTTACATGCAACAGTTGTGATAAGTGTCTGGGTAACACAACAATAGAATGGAAGTAGGGATGCAAATGCCAAACGTGAATAAATGGGTATGTTGAAGTGCCTAGAACATAACCCATTGAAAGTCTCGTATGTTGAGATATCGAGCTCCACTCGTGATATGCCAGGGTGACCGTTGTGCATTTATGTCACCGACGTGTCAGTTGCAGATACGGTTGGTACACCGCCCATGAATAATAGCTACATGACAGCTATCCTTATCTACTCTAGTTCGTGGCTCAGTTAGTATGCCACCTTAGTTAGTTGAGTTTGGTTTAAGACCCTTATATAGGGTTCTTCTATTTCTATGTACGAGAGTTCTTTTGGCTTACACAAACTAAGAAGAGAAAAACTGTTTTTCAGCCTCCACCCTTGTGTGTATTCCCCCATTGTGCAAGTAAGAAAGCTACAGGTCACTAGGAAGTGACTGTGTGGGACAAATACCACTTTTGCCAGTTTTGCAGATTTTCCCTTGTGAGGCTGAAGCTGTGTTCTTTGCAGTGACAGAATTTTTTGCAGTGTTTTGTAATGGCATCTGATTCTCTCTCACAGATTGTCACTGAAAAGCTTGACAAGAACAACTTCCAAGCATGGAAGTTTAGAATGACAAATATCCTTATGGGAAAAGGATATTGGGAATTTGTTGCAGGAAATGAAGAAGAACCAGTTCTTCCTGATGTTCCCAATCAACAGCAAATGAAGGCATTTAAAGCATGGCATGAGAGAGCCAGGAAAGTTATGTACTGGCTGTCTATCAGCATTTCAGACTCTATGATTGTGCATATTCAAGATGCAAGTACGCCAAAGGAGGCATGGGATACTTTGTCAAAAATGTATAGCACAAATACGCAAGCCAGGAAAATGCAGCTCAAGCAAGAGTTGCACAATGTACAAAGAGAAAATATGAGCATCAATGACTACCGCATGAAGGTGAAGAAGATTGCAGATGCACTTGCTTCCATTGGGTCGCTAGTGGAAGATGATGATTCAGTTTCTGTGACCTTGAATGGTCTAGGAAAGGATTATGCACAGTTCCAAACATCCATTTCCGTCCGTGAAAGATTTTCTGATTTTGAGGAGTTGATTGCTCTTCTAATTTCTGAGGAGCAGCGAAATGGTGGTGCATCTTCTTCAGGAGGAACTTCAAAAGAAGCTCTCTTCTACTCAAATGCTGGAAGAGGTAGAGGCAGAGGTAGAGGAGGCCGATTTGGAGGCCGTGGTAGAAATCAGAATATGCAGCAAACTCAAGAAAACCAGTCCTATGGAGGAGGACGTGGTAACTCTAGAGGTAGGGGGAGCCAAAGAGGTCGTGGTGGATGGCAAAGAGACCAAAATGCAAACAGCAATGTTGAATGCTACTACTGTGGTAAAATGGATCATATGGCTAAAGACTGCTATAAAAAGCAGAATGACATCATGAATGGGAAATTGCAACAAGGGAATTACGCATATTCTAGTAGACAGGGTGATGACAGAATTGAGCATTTGTTTATGGTGCAGCACATGAACAATTATGTGACAAGTGCAGAAAAAAGCAACGATGTATGGTATATTGACTCAGGTGCATCAAACCACATGATAGGTCATGCAGAATGGATGGAGGATGCAAGGAAAATGGAAAAACCAGGATTTGTGGAGACTGGTGATGATACTGCACATCCTATTGTGCAGATTGGAAAAATTCCTTTGTCTATGCAGGATGGGAAAAAGAAATACCTGGCTTATGTATTTCATGTCCCGAATATCACCAAGAATCTAGTTTCTATTGGTCAAATGGTTGAACAAGGCTTGCAGGTCAGATTTAATCCTCATGGATGCTTTGTTCAGGATATAAAAAATAAAGGTCGCTTGATAGCAAAAGGAAAGAAGAAGGGCAGAATGTTTACGTTGGATGCAGACATGTCTGAATTGAGTGCAGCAATGTTTGCACATGGGACCGGTGTAGTTGCAGATATTGATATCTTGCATAAACGCATTGGTCATGTTAATGTACAGCGACTTAAATCAATGTAGGCCCAAAATATTGTTGGAGGATTGCCTAAATTCAAGGTTGCAGAAATGCATAAGATATGTGAAGCCTGTCAATTTGGAAAACAGGCAAGGAAACCATTTCCTAAACATGTTCAAGAGAGTAAGAAGCCATTGGAATTAATCCACTCTGATGTGTGGACTACTAAAGCTGCATCTCTTGGAGGTTGTCATTATTTTGTCACTTTTATTGATGACTATAGAAGAAAAGTTTGGGTGTATTTTATGAAAAAGAAAAGTGAAGTTTTTGGGCATTTCAAAACTCTTAAAGCTATGGTTGAAAAAGAAACAGGTTTGCAAATAAAATGCCTAAGGTTAGATGGAGGGGGAGAGTACCTCTCAAATGAGTTTGCAAGGTTCTTGCAGGAGCATGGCATAAAGCAGCAATATTCATGCAGTCATACCCCACAACAAAATGGAATTGCAGAAAGGAAAAATAGGCATATTGGAGAGGTATCTTGTGCCATGCTCAACGAAAAAGACTTGCCAGATTTTTACTGGGTTGAAGCAGTTGCTACGGTAGTCTATATAATGAACAGGACTCCCACTGCAGCAATACATGGGATGACTCCAGAGGAGAGGTATACTGGTAGGAAACTAGATATTTCTCATTTGAAAATTTTTGGTTGTATTGCCTATGTACATGTGCCAGATGAGTTGAGATTCAAGTTGGATCCAAAAACTGAGAAGTGCATCTTTATTGGTTACTCTCTGCAGCAAAAAGGGTATAGATGCTATAACCCTTCTACTCGTAAGTTTACAGTGAGTAGAGATGTTGTTTTTTATGAGATGAGTAGCTGGTATAAACCAGTAAATGTGATTGATGATGTAGATGCACAAAATGGTAATGCTGCACAGAATTCACAGCAGCAGTCACAAAATATTAGTGGACCTGGAGCGTCCTCTAGCAGTGGTTCACATTCTTCGCCATGGACAGGCAGATTGAGATCACGAGAATCTTCTCAAAGCAATGCAGATAGTGGTATTCAAGTATCATGAAAAGGAAAAGAGAAGGTAGATCAGCCCATGTTTGATGTGAATGCAGGTCACTCTTATGTGGATGATGAATCCAGTGGCTCAGAGCAGAGCATTGATGATGAGTTGGGTATTCCTTCTATTGTTACACCAGGAGTAAGTAAGACCAGGGATGTTTTGAGAGCACCTGGGAGTGAACCTACTTTGCGTAGGTCTACCAGAGTTAGGTATCCAGTGGATAGGCTGAAATATGATGGATTTACAGCCATTCACTATGCATATATGGTCAAAGTGATACAGGAACCAGAACCCACTTCTTTTGAGCAAGCCATGGGGAAAGGAAAATGGGAGAAAGCCATGGATGAAGAAATGGATGCCTTGGAAGAAAATGCTACATGGGAGTTGGTACCTTTGCCTAAAGGTAAGAATGCAATTGGCTGTAAGTGGGTTTATAAGGTGAAGCACAACACAGATGGTTCTGTGAACAGATACAAGGCAAGATTAGTAGTCAAGGGATATGCACAAACATATGGCATTGATTATGAAGAAACATTCAGTCCGGTTGCAAGGATGGCAACTGTAAGAGCAGTCATTGCTATGGCTGCATCAAAGGGATGGTCTTTACATCAGATGGATGTAAAGAATGCCTTCTTGCATGGTGATTTGCAAGAAGAGGTCTATATGGAGCAGCCACCAGGTTATATGCATGCTGTTCATCCTGAGTTTGTTTGCAGGTTGAAGAAAGCCTTGTATGGCTTGAAGCAAGTACCTAGAGCATGGTCTGACAAGATAGGACAGTATCTTGTCACTATTGGTTTTCAGATTTCCAAGGCAGATTTCTCACTTTATGTGAGAAAAACAGAGAAAGGTATTATGATACTTGTCATTTATGTTGATGATTTGATTATGATAGGGGACAGTGATGAAGATATCCTTCATGTGAAAATGCTACTGAAGCAAAAGTTTGAGATAAAGGATTTGGGAGAGCTGCGTTATTTCTTGGGCATTGAGGTGATTAGATCACCAAGTGGGATACAGCTCTTGTAGAGGCAGTATGGATTGGACATGCTGTCCAAATATGGGATGACAGGCTGTAAGCCTATTTCAGTTCCTTTGGAGCAGAATGTGAAGCTCAGCGCAGATGGAGGTGAGCTTCTGGAAGACCCTACTATGTACAGACGCATAGTAGGAAGTTTGATTTATATGACTATTACTAGGCCAGATTTGAGCTATGCTGTTGGATTGGTAAGTCAGTTTATGCAAGATCCAAGAAAATCACATTTGGATGCGGCTAGACGCATACTCAGGTATGTGAAGTCCACATTGCAGTATGGACTATTTTATGAGACTGGGGTTCAGATACAGTTGCATGGATACACTGATGCTGATTGGGCTGGTAGTATTTCTAATAGACGATCTACCAGTGGATATGTGTTCTCTTTTGGGAGTACTACAGTCACTTGGAGCAGCAAGAAACAGCATACAGTTGCCTTGTCGAGCACAGAGGCTGAGTATAGGGGTGCAGCAATGGCTGCATGTGAGGTAGCTTGGTTGCATAAGCTACTTTATGATATGCATCAGCCTACAGATGGGCCAGTTGTCATTTATTGTGACGACATGAGCAGTATACACTTGGCAAATAACCCAGTCTATCATGCTAGAACAAAGCACATTGAGGTGCATTATCACTATGTGCGGGAGAGGGTTTTACTAGGTCTTATTGATCTAGTTTATGTCAGCACCACAGAGGATCAGGTAGCTGACATATTTACAAAGGCATTGGGCGCAGAGAAGCTGCGCAAGTTCAGAGACCTACTTGGTGTGCAGGAATTGGGATTGAGCTCGAGGGGGAGTGTTGAGATATCGAGCTCCACTCGTGATATGCCAGGATGACCGTTGTGCATTTATGTCACTGACGTGTCAGTTGCAGATGCGGTTGGTACACCGCCCATGAATAATAGCTACATAACAGCTATCCTTATCTACTCTAGTTCGTGGCTCAGTTAGTATGCCACCTTAGTTAGTTGAGTTTGGTTTGAGACCCTTATATAGGGTTCTTCTATTTCTATGTACGAGAGTTCTTTTGGCTTACACAAACTAAGAAGAGAAAAATTGTTTTTCAGTCTTCACCCTTGTGTGTATTCCCCCATTGTGCAAGTAAGAAAGCTACAAGTGAGACTCCTTCCTTCTCTCCCACAATCTTGACATGGTATCACAACCTTGTTTGTGGTAAGGAGCTCAAGAAAGCAAGCCAAGATCGCGGTGTTTTGGTAAGAGGAGCAGTGTTGCTTTCATTCTCTGTTTTGGGAGCAGATCTCTGCAGGCAGCACAGCCGGAAATTGCAAGAGTGCATTGTCTCAGGTTGAGACGCCCTTCGCGGTGAAGCAAGAGGGCAGTATATGCTGCGGGAGAAGGCTTTAGCCCCTGGCGACCCTGTTTTTTTTATTTGAGGCCATTTCAGGGCCTGTTTTGGAGGCGGAAGTTTTCTGCACGCACTCAGGAAAAAGCCATGTTTTATGCTGTGCAACCACTATTCTACAGGTCAGTGAAAAGTTACCGCAGATATTGCATTGTATGCTCGTATGCAGAGACATTGGAAGTTGCAGAATCATCCTTGGTTCCTGTATATGCAAAATCATCACTAGGAAGTGACTGTGTGGTCAAATACCACTTTTGCCAGTTTTGCAGATTTGCCCTTGTGAGACTGAAGCTGTGTTCTTTGCAGTGACAGAATTTTTTGTAGTGTTCTGTAATGGCGTCTGATTCTCTCTCACAGATTGTCACTGAAAAGCTTGATAAGAATAACTTCCAAGCATGGAAGTTTAGAATGACAAATATCCTTATGGGAAAAGGATATTGGGAATTTGTTGCAGGAAATGAAGAAGAACCAGTTCTTCCTGATGTTCCCAATCAACAGCAAATGCAGGCATTTAAAGCATGGCATGAGAGAGCCAGGAAAGTTATGTACTGGCTGTCTATCAGCATTTCAACTCTATGTTTGTGCATATTCAAGATGCAAGTACGCCAAAGGAGGCATGGGATACTTTGTCAAAAATGTATGGCACAAATACGCAAGCCAGGAAAATGCAGCTCAAGCAAGAGTTGCACAATGTACAAAGAGAAAATATGAGCATCAATGACTACCACATGAAGGTGAAGAAGATTGCATATGCACTTGCTTCCATTGGGTCGCTAGTGGAAGATGATGATTTAGTTTCTGTGACCTTGAATGGTCTAGGAAAGGATTATGCACAGTTCCAAACATCCATTTCCGTCCGTGAAAGATTTCCTGATTTTGAGGAGTTGATTGCTCTTCTAATTTCTGAGGAGTAGAGAAATGGTGGTGCATGTTCTTCAGGATGAACTTCAAAAGAAGTTGTCTTCTACTCAAATGCTGGAAGAGGTAGAGGTAGAGGTAGAGGAGGCCGATTTGGAGGCCGTGGTAGAAATCAGAATATGCAACAAACTCAAGCAAACCAGCCCTATGGAGGAGGACGTGGTAACTCTAGAGGTAGGGGGAGCCAAAGAGGTCGTGGTGGATGGCAAAGAGGCCAAAATGCAAACAGCAATGTTGAATGCTACTACTGTGGTAAAATGGATCATATGGCTAAAGACTGCTATAAAAAGCAGAATGACATCATGAATGGAAAATTGCAACAAGGGAATTATGCATCTTCTAGTAGACAGGGTGATGACAGAAATGAGCATTTGTTTATGGTGCAGCACATGAACAATTCTGTGACAAGTGCAAAAGAAAGCAACGATGTATGGTATGTTGACTCAGGTGCATCAAACCACATGACAGGTCATGCAGAATGGATGGAGGATGCAAGGAAAATGGAAAAACCAGGATTTGTGGAGACTGGTGATGATACTGCACATCCTATTGTGCAGATTGGAAAAATTCCTTTGTCTATGCAGGATGGGAAAAAGAAATGCCTGGCTGATGTATTTCATGTCCCGAATATCACCAAGAATCTAGTTTCTGTTGGTCAAATGGTTGAACAGGGCTTGCATGTCAGATTTAATCCTCATGGATGCTTTGTTGGGGATATGAAAAATAAAGCTCGCTTGATAACAAAAGGAAAGAAGAAGGGCAGAATGTTTACGTTGGATGCAGACATGTCTGAATTGAGTGCAACAATGTTTGCACATGGGATCGGTGTAGTTGCAGATATTGATATCTGACATAAATGCATTGGTCATGTTAATGTACAACGACTTAAATCAATGCAGGCCCAAAATATTGTTGGAGGATTGCCTAAATTCAAGGTTGTAGAAATGCATAAGATATGTGAAGCCTGTCAATTTGGAAAACAGGCAAGGAAACCATTTCCTAGACATGTTCAAGAGAGTAAGAAGCCATTGGAATTAATCCACTCTAATGTGTGGACTACTAAAGCTGCATCTCTTGGAGGCTGTCATTATTTTGTCACTTTTATTGATGAATATAGAAGAAAAGTTTGGGTGTATTTTATGAAAAAGAAAAGTGAAGTTTTTGGGCATTTCAAAACTCTTAAAGCTATGGTTGAAAAAGAAACAGGTTTGCAAATAAAATTCCTAAGGTTAGATGGAGGGGGAGAGTACCTCTCAAATGAGTTTGCAAGGTTCTTGCAGGAGCATGGCATAAAGCAGCAATATTCATGCAGTCATACCCCACAACAAAATGGAATTGCAGAAAGGAAAAATAGGCATATTGGAGAGGTATCTCGTGGCATGCTCAACGAAAAAGACTTGCCAGATTTTTACTGGGCTGAAGCAGTTGCTACGGTAGTCTATATAATGAACAGGACTCCCACTGTAGCAATACATGGGATGACTCCAGAGGAGAGGTATACTAGTAGGAAACCAGATATTTCTCATTTGAAAATTTTTGGTTGTATTGCCTATGTACATGTGCCAGATGATTTGAGATCCAAGTTGGATCCAAAAGCTGAGAAGTGCATCTTTATTGGTTACTCTCTGCAGCAAAAAGGGTATAGATCCTATAACCCTTCTACTCGTAAGTTTACAGTGAGTAGAGATGTTGTTTTTGATGAGATGAGTAGCTAGTATAAACCAGTAAATGTGATTGATGATGTAGATGCACAAAATGGTAATGCTGCACAGAATTCACAGCAGCAGTCACAAAATATTAGTGGACCTGGAGCGTCCTCTAGCAGTGGTTCACATTCTTCGCCATGGACAGGCAGATTGGGATCAAGAGAATCTTCTCAAAGCAATGCAGATAGTGGTATTTAAGTATCATGAAAAGGAAAAGAGAAGGTAGATCAGCCCATGTTTGATGTGAATGCAGGTCACTCTTATGTGGATGGTGAATCCAGTGGCTCAGAGCAGAGCATTGATGATGAGTTGGGTATTCCTTATATTGTTACACCAGGAGTAAGGAAGACCAGGGATGTTTTGAGAGCACGTGGGAGTGAACCTACTTTGCGCAGGTCTACCAGAGTTAGGTATCTTGTGTATAGGCTGAAATATGATGGATTTACAGCCATTCACTATGCATATATGGTCAAAGTGATACAAGAACCAGAACCCACTTCTTTTGAGCAAGCCATGGGGAAAGGAAAATGGGAGAAAGCCATGGATGAAGAAATGGATGCCTTGGAAGCAAATGCTACATGGGAGTTGGTACCTTTGCCTAAAGGTAAGAATGCAATTGGCTGTAAGTGGGTTTATAAGGTGAAGCACAACACAGATGGTTTTGTGAACAGATACAAGGCAAGATTAGTAGTCAAGGGGTATGCACAAACATATGGCATTGATTATGAAGAAACATTCAGTCCGGTTGCAAGGATGGCAATTGTAAGAGCAATCATTGCTATGGCTGCATCAAAGGGATGGTCTTTACATCAGATGGATGTAAAGAATGCCTTCTTGCATGGTGATTTGCAAGAAGAGGTCTATGTGGAGCAGCCACCAGGTTATGTGCATGCTGTTCATCTTGAGTTTGTTTGCAAGTTGAAGAAAGCCTTGTATGGCTTGAAGCAAGCACCTAGAGCATGGTCTAACAAGATAGGACAGTATCTTGTCACTATTGGTTTTCAGATTTCCAAGGTAGATTTCTCACTTTATGTGAGAAAAACAGAGAAAGGTATTATGATACTTGTCATTTATGTTGATGATTTGATTACGACAGGGGACAGTGATGAAGATATCCTTCATGTGAAAATGCTACTGAAGCAAAAGTTTGAGATGAAGGATTTGGGAGAGTTGCGTTATTTCTTGGGCATTGAGGTGATTACATCACCAAGTGGGATACAACTCTTGTAGAGGCAGTATGGATTGGATATGCTGTCCAAATATGGGATGACAGGCAGTAAGCCTATTTCAGTTCCTTTGGAGCAGAATGTGAAGCTGAGCGCAGACGCAGGTGAGCTTCTGGAAGACCCTACTATGTATAGACGCATAGTAGGAAGTTTGATTTATATGACTATTACCATGCCAGATTTGAGCTATGCTGTTGGATTGGTAAGTCAGTTTATGCAAGATCCAAGGAAATCGCATTTGGATGCGGCTAGACGCATACTCAGGTATGTGAAGTCCACATTGCAGTATGGACTATTTTATGAGACTGGGGTTTAGATACAGTTGCATGGATACACTGATGCTGATTGGGCTGGTAGTATTTCTAATAGACGATCTACCAGTGGATATGTGTTCTCTTTTGGGAGTACTGCAGTCACTTGGAGCAGCAAGAAACAGCCTACAGTTGCCTTGTCAAGCACAGAGGCTGAGTACAGGGGTGCAGCAATGGCTACATGTGAGGTAGCTTGGTTGCATAAGCTACTTTATGATATGCATCAGCCTACAAATGGGCCAGTTGTCATTTATTGTGACAACATGAGCAGTATACACTTGGCAAATAACCCAGTCTATCATGCTAGAACAAAGCACATTGAGGTGCATTATCACTATGTGCGGGAGAGGGTTTTACTAGGTCTTATTGATCTAGTTTATGTCAGTACCACAGAGGATCAGGTAGCTGACATATTTACGAAGGCATTGGGCGCAGAGAAGCTACGCAAGTTCAGAGACCTGCTTGGTGTGCAGGAATTGGGATTGAGCTCGAGGGGGAGTGTTGAGATATCGAGCTCCACTCGTGATATGCCAGGGTGACCGTTGTGCATTTATGTCACCGACGTGTCAGTTGCAGATGCGGTTGATACACCGCCCATGAATAATAGCTACATGATAGCTATCCTTATCTACTCTAGTTCATGGCTCAGTTAGTATGCCACCTTAGTTAGTTGAGTTTGGTTTGAGACCCTTATATAGGGTTCTTCTATTTCTATGTAAGAGAGTTCTTTTGGCTTACACAAACTAAGAAGAGAAAAACTGTTTTTCAGCCTCCACCCTTGTGTGTATTCCCCCATTGTGCAAGCAAGAAAGCTACAAGTGAGACTCCTTCCTTCTCTCCCATAATCTTGACATTGTAGACCTAAGAGAAGAAAATGCCCTTCTCACCATATAAAGAAACTTGAAAAAAAGTGTTATTTTATGTGTGGATTTTAACATGTAGTTACACATAATCCCATTTAAAATATGCCCCCATCAAATTTAGGCATTGTAAAGAGACCAAGCAAAAAATACCAACATTTCAGCAAATAGAAAGTAAACAAGCAGAGAGAGAGAGAGAGAGAGAGAGAGAGAGAGAGAGAGAGAGAGAGAGAGAGAGATGTAATCCAAGGTATTGTGAGGATTTGGAGATTCTACCCAAGGTATGGTAGTTTTTGTAACATGCAAAGAGCCCTATTCTCGAAAGACCCAAGATTAAGCTCATGTACAATAGAATGGAAGTAGACATGCAAAGGCCAAACGTGAAGAAGAAATGGTGTTTAAGTGGCTAGCATGTTACCTGTTTAAAGTTGCATAGACCTAAAACAAGAATAATGCTATTTTGACCATATAAATATAATTGAGAAAGGTGTTATTCTACACGTGTATTTAAACATGCATTGACACACATTCCCATTTAAATACAACCACATTGAATTTGGGCATTTCAAAAAGCTAAAATGAAAAAGAGCAACATTTGGGAAGTAGAGAGAGAGAGAGAGAGAGAGAGAGAGAGAGAGAGAGAGAGAGAGAGAGAGAGAGAGAGAGAGAGAGAGAGAGAGAGAGAGAGAGATTATCCAAGGTAATATGAGGTGTTGGAGCTCTTATCCAAGGCACAAGAGTTTTTGTAAGGTAGAGAGAACCCTCTTCTCCAAAGATCCAATATTTTAAGAATCTATGGTTTTCATAGATTTTATTTGCTTATTTAGATCTTGTTTGCTATTCTTGTTGTTCATTATTTGTTGTTCAAGGGTCCTTCATTTTTAAATTGAACATAGATTCCTATAAAAGAGATCTCTAAAATACATTTTGGGATGCATGTAAGAACACATTTGTACAGTCCTTTATAAGTGCATTAATACTCTGTATGAATTGCATTTAGGACTTATTATTTCTTGGTTAAACTTAGAGAGAAAACATGAGTGACATATGTGTAGATGTGACAAAAACTATTATACAAACAATGTTTACATTAATAATCACTTTTAAAGTAGTGGAGTTAAATGGTTTGATTAACACTTAATTAAACATGTAGTGGATGTGCTATTAAAAGTTCCTTAGGTTTTTATATGTATTATCAAAAAAGTTTTCTATAAGGGACTAGCTTTCTAAACACGTATGAGCCTCTTTTTCCAAGTGATTAACTTTGGTAAGAAAAGGGCTTCTTGTATTATTTTTTAGAAACATATGAAAAATCCACATGGTCGGTGTGTAAAGTCCCTTTTGACCAAATTTTATCGTAAATATTGACCCTAAAATACAAAATAATCAAATTGACTAGTTTATAATCAAAGATATAGCTAAAATTTTCCATGTGCACCTTGAAGACTCTTAGGCCTTAGAGTGGTTGACTAAGGTTTTACTTCCTCCCTACTCTTATATAGGGTTTCTCTCCTAGCATCAACTTAAGGGAAACTCAAAAGGGGCATATTTACCCTTATCCATGTTACGTTGCACAAGCTATGTATTAAAGAAATTAAAGAAACATGTTGGCATCCAAATATCATGATGAGAGTTTCAAGCAAGTCTCAAATAGTACTTATGTTTTGTTATTATATTCAAGATGGGACTTTATCTAAAATGGTTTTGCTTAATTTTCCATGGACACATCCAATCTACAAGAGGTAGTGATCAGGTCTATCTGCACCCCGATAGGAGTGATGCGTTCCCTCAGGGAGAGCAGAGTTTTGAGCCCGTGATGTTCTTAAAATTTGCCAAAAAATCCGAAATTTAGGGGAAAAATATTCAACATCAAAGGCAGCGGTTGTTGCAGCTAGGACGATTTTAAGCACCAAGTGGAAGACGACTTTTAAAAGGCACCCGAGCGACACTTGAGGATTTTTGATAATTTTTTCTACTGCCGTACGGGATGCCACGAGCTACCAGTCAGTGCGGGATGTGAAGATGGACGTGCATGATTTTTCAGAGCTTGAAACGGAGCCCGGACGAGGAAGAGGCCACAAATTGGCTAAGATACAAAGAGCTGGACAAATTTAAGGACCAAAGGGGGGGTGCCCTTTGGGAATTTTAACCCCCCCTCAAATTTCATGCAAGAAATCGTGGAGAATGGCAATGTCTGCAGGCGCCGAAAAATGCGCCATCATCCCCCCCTCATGATTGGAGGCTGAAAGTACCTCATGAATCAAAGATTACCCCTCAACTTCTCCCTCTTGGTTGATGATATTGCCGGTCTTCGCACGGGATATGGCTGTCCGGATGAAGAGAATAGAATCTAGTCTTTCTCTCTCCTCCATCTCTCTCTTCTCTATGGGTTGTTCATGTGTACCATCTTGATGAAGGAACCGGGAGGGAGAATGAAGGAAATGGTGATGGAAATTGATGGAGATGCTAAAGATTGATGTACATCATTGGATTGAGAGAAATGGAGGCTCTGTTTTCTAGTTATGCAGTCATTCAAGGCGTCTCGGGTTACGTAAAAACACAATATGACCATTTTTATGAAGGAAAATGAAGGATTTTTGATAGTTTATGATGATAATTATGTTTTTATTGGACGAAAATTTGTTTGTGTGCTGTTTGCATTATGAGTAATTGCTGTGTATTAGAAAATTCTGTTTTTTCAATGATTTACATGCTCTATTTAATTTCTAAAAACCCGAAATGCGGTTTTTAAGCGGTAAAATGGTAGTTTTTCCGTTTCGGGTGGGTGAAAGGTGTTCCCATGGGGGGAATATTGAAGATAAATTAAATCTTAGTGTGCTGAAGTGATTGGAATAAGAAAAATCAGAAAATAGTATATTTTATTGCCAAATAAATCAAGAAAATGGGAAAAATAAGGAAAAAATAGAAATACATCTTGGAAAAATAAGGAAAAATATCATGATTGTTTGTGGATGTATGGTAGTGGTAAAGCATGAGGCTTAGCCTCAGTTTTCCCTATCTCCTTGTCAAAGTTTGTGATTTATTGCTTTCTATACATTAAAACATGACAAAATGAACCTCTACACCTATGCAACTAAAGCAATACCTAAACGTAAGGGGTTGGGATGTTTGAATGGTGTGATTTGTGTGCTGATTGTTGCTGATTTTCTTATGCATATTATGACATAGAGTTTTGTCGCGTTTTAATTAAGAGGATAGTAGCACGAGTGTTGTCTCGATGCTATCCTTACATCACTGCAATGGGTTAATGAATAAGCATTGGAAAGCCTGGTTGTGCACAAGCACAGTTTCTGATTTAAAATTATGTTTGAGCACTTTAGGAGCATCCACCTTTGCATGTGCATGTAAACCATGGTTTCAGAATAAAAAGGCTTGGATGCATAGCACCTGTTTTCAATGACAATGACCTACGCTTGAGTGTGGAAAGGCATCCTAAGTTGTAGGATAGACGTTTGTTTCTTGGGGGATTATTTGGGAAGGACACATGGTATCTCTTGGATTACTTTCAAAATGAAGAGTGGAGTTTGTTCGTTTGTTTTATATGTTGAGTAGCGCATCAAGGGGCTAATCCCTGCGATGTAGGAGAGCTGCAATGGGACCGTGGTGTTTCTACCGAGAGGTTGCCTCCCATGTATGTGATTATCGTGGTATTTATAGCCAATGTGTATGGGTTCTCCCTCTAAGGAGTTTATAGAAAGGGAAACATTGGACTACAAAACTATAAAACTATAAATGCATAGATTAGGCTTTAGGGTAGTTTGTCCTTTAGCAGCAGCAGATAGATGCTCCTGGTCCGCGAGGCTGTGAGGGTGTGTTTGTCTGTCATGAGCATGAGGTCTGACTAGTGCCATAGCCAGTGCCGGCCCATTTCAGGTCCCATCTGTGGTGCGTCTGCCGGGAGCTGCCAACAAGTGGTGGTTTTCGAATCTAGGGTTCTTAGGGACCAAAAAAGTTGGTTTATGTCCTCTGACAAGGACCGTCAAGCTGAAATACAAAAAGCAGAACGTGCTGAAAGGGCTAGACGGCGGTTGGAGATTGTAAGTCTTTATTCCCCTCAAAGGAGTAGCCCGATACGCATAAAAAGCAGTGGTCTTAGTAACCCAACTACTGCACATAGTCCTTTACGTGTAGGAGGAAGCGTAAGTTCCTCCTCTCTTCCACCAAGTCAACCCACTTCAAGTGGGGGTGTGATCCCATCAGTCCAAACTCCTATTGTCAATCCGATTGTCGTCATGGCACAATCCATTGCAATTCCTACAGGGACGCCGGATCTACCAGCTTTAGGAGTGCCATTGCCCATTTTTAATGGGTTAGCCAAAGAAGATGCAGAGTTTCACATTTGTGAATTCCAAAGACTAATGTTTAATTACCGCATCCAAGATGAGGGACATCCTATGATGTTCTTTAACATGACATTAAAAGGAAGGTCTGTAGTATGGTATCATAGCATAGAGACTGGAACCATCACCATAATCGACTAATTTTATGCAGCTTTCTGAGGAGAGTATGCCCCTGAAAGAGGTGGCCAATACTGGTTGCGTCTTTTGAATATAACACGCCAAGACCCCCATGAGAATGTGAAAGCGTATGCCAAGAAGCTTAAGAAAGTGTTTCGTAAGTTACAAACTTACATTCCCATTCCGCCGGCTGCCCAATTGCAATACATCTTGCATGGATTGGATTTTAATATTCAGGTACAATTGAGCAGTGTGGCTTTGGCTAATATAAACACTGCCATCATGGGGGCAGAAGGAGTAGAGTCACGAATACAAACGGCCGACTCCTCTCGAATAAACCTTAATGCAGGTCTAGTACCTGGAGGAAATTTACCATTGATAAATGGAAGTCAAGGGATGCCTATGAATAACTCTAATGGGAGAGGAAGCATGGTTCAGAATGTACATTTGCTGCGAGCTCCTCCCAGTGTGACTATGCCTATGGCTAGTCAGTTGGCTCCACCAAATGTTGGAGGCCAAGTTTCGAACCCTAATGTTGTTCATGTGAGTCAACAACCAATGCCCAATCAAATTGTTAGGCCAATGGAACGACGGATAGACGATCAAGGCTATGAGTCGAGTGCATCTAATGTCCTTGGCGAAGTTAAGGATATGATGAAGCACTACATTGATATGATTTCTAAACAATATCGGAAAATAGCTGTTGACGTCAATTTCGTGAAGAAGCAGCAGAATCTGATAGGGAGTTAACGCCCTGAAGAGGGTGGTCCCTCAAGATTCAGCTGTAAGTGGTGTGGTGGACAACATTTCCCTAGAAACTGTCCAAATGTTAAATGTGATATTTGTGGGAAGTCGGGCCACTAAGCGGCTACCTGTTGGAGTAAGATTAGTTCCCTCCAACAAGGGAGTAAACAACCAGGTCCAGTTAATCATAGAGTGCAAGGTAATAACCTGGAGCAAAATGATGGACCAAGACAAATACTGCAAAGGGGAAATACCTCTATAGAAGAGTTGCCACAAGGCAATGGAGTCAGCCTTATTGAGGCTGTACACGTCAATGGTGCTCAAACCTCTAACCTAGAGCCATGACAAGAGGCCAAAAGGCTAAAGAGGGTGATAAAGATAATGCAAAACCAGTTGAGGGAAACCCTAAGCAAGGGGATAAGGGGACACAAGTCTTGAATCCTAGGGTGGAAGGTGGACCTCTAAGGCTTGTTGATAGAAAAGTCGATCCTAAGAAGGATGAGGAAGTGCCAAGAAAGAAGGCAAGAGCTAAAAAAGAAGCACCAAATCCGGTCCCGAGACCAAAAGAGAGAATGGTTTGGCGAGAAAAGAGAGCTTTGGCTACCTATCATGATTTTGATTTAGCAAGTTCTCTTTGCGAAGTCAAACCAGATGCAAACCTCTTATAGTTGATTAAATTATCTCCAGGAGTACGCAATGAATTCAAGAAGATCCTGCATATTGGGTATATTGTAGAACCTTTGGGCATAGCACGAGTAGGGGAAGATTGGTTTGATCATGCTGAAAAGAATTGCCCTAGGGTTCCAGCATACGTGGATGGAATATTAGTAGAGCATGCCATCGTAGACACTGGGTCCTCCGTCAATATCATCAGTTCAGAGTTGATGGAGAGGTTGGGTCTAGGCATCCAAAAAGATAACTCCACCCTTCTTAGAATGGCTGATGATAGTCTAAGGCAACCATAAGGTTGCGTTACTAAAGTCCATGTTACAGTCACAAGTGTAGAATGCTTCTTAGACTTTAGGGTGATAAGATTTGCAGTACGTCCTAGCTATCAAGTCTTGCTAGGTAGGCCTTGGATTTTATGAACAGACTTTTAAGTCGATATACCCGCCAATCGAGTGGTTCTAGGTCGAGGTGCTAATCGAGTAATAGTCGATGCTTACCCTGAGTCTCCTTAGAGTGAGAGAGCTCCTTTATCCTCTACTGAATTAGAAACATCAGACGATCTATCTGGTAGTGAGACATCATCCAGTGATGAATCTAAAGAGGGGTCCACTACAAAGGATATTTATCAGATAACTCTAAATGAACTGATAGAGCCGCAAGATAGGATAAGAGACGCGGATGTGATTGAGTTGGACCTTGGCACACCGAATGACTCGCGGCCAATTAAATTAGGTTCCATGCTCAGTTCAGCAGAAAGGGAGGACTATGTGTCCTTGATTCAAGAATTCCACGATATCTTTGCTTGGAGTTATGACGAGCTGAGAGGCATTCCTCCCAGCCTGGCTGTTCATACTATTCCTGTAAAAGAAGGCAGTCGTCTTGTGTGTAAGAAAGTAAGGCGTATGCCTTTTGAATTGAGGGACAGGCTATTTGAGGAGTTGCAGAAGTTACGAAAAGCTGGTTTAATCTTCCCTGTACAACACATAGAATGGTGTTCATCAGTTTTTATCAGGAAGAAGAAAAATAACCAGATCCAACTATGTGTAGATTTTAGAGAGCTGAATAAGCAGATGGTTAAGGATTACTACCCGTTGCCATTTATTGACCAGATTTTGGATCGATTAGCGGGTAGGGAAATATATTCGTTTATGGATTGCTTTGCGGGTTACAACCAGATGGCAATTGTAGAAGAGGACAAGTTAAAAACAAATTTTATTACTGTCTTTGGTACTTTTGCGTACCATGTGATGGCCTTTGGTTTGTGCAATGCACCTAGATCATGGCAACGAACAGTAGACAAGACCTTTGGTGACATCTCCCCAGATGAGTTGAAAGTATTTATTGATGACCTGGGGGTAGCCACTGTAAGGGAAAGGATGTTGATTATTTTAAGAAAGTGCTTTGAGCGTTGCAGACAATTTTGTATCGCTCTTAACCCACGGAAGTGTGTCTTTGGAGTGTCTTATGGGCTATTGCTAGGCCATGTGGTCAGTTCAGTAGGGATCGCAAAACTGACCCTGAAAAGATCAAGGTTATAGTCACTATGAGTCCACCATGCACTCTGAAAGAGGTAAATAGCTTTCTATCATCGGTAGGGTACTATCAGAGGTTTATAAATGCCTTGGCAGAAAGGACGTTGCTACTAACGAACTTATTATCCTTTAGTTGTCTATTTGTATGGAGCGACCCTTGTTAGGTGGCTAAAGTGGTATCATCTGATAGCTTTTGCTACATGGAGAAGTTGTGCCTTGCGATGGTCTTTGCGACTAAAAAATTCAAGCACTACATCCTTCATGAGAAGGTAGTTTTCTATATGAAGGCAGAAGGGCTTAGATTGCTTATGAACAAGCTACAACCGCTTGATCGTTTGGCAAAGTGGTTAATCACTTTGTAGGAGTTCGATTATGAGATTAAGAGGAAGCCACCGAGGTTGCAGGGTATTAAGGAATGCCTTGTGGATTTCGGGGAGTCGAAAGAGACTTTGGCTGAAGAAAGTGACATTGAAGAAATGTTTAAAATTGATACAACTTCTATCTCATCTTGGTATGCTTCTATCACACATTATCTATCAACAGGAGAGACTGGAGCTGGTTTATCAAAATCAGAAAAAAGGAAAATCTGAAAACAAGCTTTGAAGTTTTCCTTGATCGCATGAACACTATATCGGCAGGGTGTTGATGATATTTATCACCGATGTGTGATGCCTGATGAGGTTCCTTTCATCTTGGAAGAGTGCCATGACTCTACGTCGTGTGGAGGGCACTTGGCTAGACGATTGATGGCACAGAAAGCTTTAAGAGCTGGATATCGGTGGCCGTCCATCTTCCAAGTTCCTTTGAGTATGTTTAGAGATGTGATACCTGTCAAAGACATGACATCAAAGAGAATAGGAAACGCCCACTTACGCCTATCATGGTTATCCTTCCATTTGAGAGTGGGGCATTGACTTTGTGGGTCCTATCACCCCGTCATCTACTACTCAGAAGAGGTACATTAGAGTAGCAACTGATTATTTCACAAAATGATCAGAAGCGAGGGCGACGAGGCAGGACAATGCAAAAGAGACTGCAAGTTTCCTTTTAGAGCAGATTATCTGTCATTTCGGTCCACCGAAGGAACTAATGTCAGGGACCGTGGAACACACTTTTTGAATAAAGTGATCAAAAACCTGACTGAAGCTTGGAAAATCAAGCACAACAAAATGATCCCCTATAATCCGCAAGCAAACGGACAAGTCAAAAGTACTAATAAGCAGCTTGTGGGTATCTTGTCTAAAATAGTCTTTGAGAAGAAACGAGACTCGGACAAGAAGTTGTATGTGGCAGTATGGGTGTACAATACAAAATTCAAGCGAGCTACCGACCATACTCCATTTAAATTAGTTTATGGGGAAGAGTGTGTGTTACCCCTTGAAATCGAGTTGCCAACCATACGGTTTGCAATTAACCACTCTTTGGGAGATGAGGATTCACTCTTTGAACGTTTCATGACCATAGCCCACCTGGATGAACTGAAATTGCAGAGCTTATTACACCAGGAGGTAGCTAAACGTTGGATGAAGCAGTTGCATGACCTTAAAGCAAAGAAGTATACCTTAAAAAAGGGCAATTAGTTCTGTACTACGATGCACGTAGGGAGCTGTTTTCAAGGAAGCTGGAACCTAGATGGGATGGCCCCTACAAGATTGTCAGGATATGAAAAAATAGGTCTACGGCTCTACTAGCTGATTTGTAGGGAGTAGAATTTAAAAATAACGTTAATCTTAATAAGATTAAACCTTATTATTTCTAAGTATGCTAATACGGGAAAATGCATTGCAGGTCCATGTTGGTGCTGATTTGAGACCTGCAAAAGAGCTTAATGCTGGTTGATGGGGCGGTTAATTCCTTATTTGGAGAACCCATATCTGGAGCCGAGATACCATCAAAGGAAACTTATCTGGTGCAGCAAAGGATACAAAGTGATTGAGCAAGAAGATGGAACCTTTGTATGGGAGATCAAAGCCTTTTTCCATCACTGTTTACAAATGTTGACAAGTATCCCTATTGAGTTTAATGAAGAAGGTGAGACGGAGCCGTCAGTTCATCCTCTAAACATGTCAAATTTTGACTATCATAATTACGAATAGAGGAGTTCGTGATGTGGCAGGCTGTGTAAACCCATTGTGGACATACACATTATATTTTGATGGAGCGTTAAGGGCCCTAATAAAAAAGGGATTGTTGGAGTAGTAATCTGAGATCCCTGACGTAGAGTTACGATGAGGTTAGCTGCTTATCTCGAGGTAGGATTCACTAACAACATGGCGGAGTATAAAGCCTTGATTATGCGATTGCATATTGCCAAGCAAGGTGGTATTCGACGGTTGTTAGTAAAAGGGGATTCCCAGTTGATCTTGAATCAACTAGATGGGACATACACAGTGCGGAATCCCATCCTTTGTATGTATCATCGAACTGCGATGACCCTACTTGAGGAGTTTGAGAGAGTGTCTCTTCAGCTGATTCCACGTTACTGGAATCAATTTGGAGATTCACTAGCTAATCTTGCTTATGAAGAAGACATTTTCTTCAACTGTAGTCCTAGTTTGGATATTGTTATCAATAATGAGACAGGACCCGGTCACTTGTGGGGAATGTTATCTGAGCATGCAATATATGGCAGGCGATGGTTGATATGGGTGATGCAAAGAGTAGCCGAGACCAATCTACTGTTGTTATCTTGGACCCATAGGTTGATTAGACAACATGTTATGCATACACCTCTTGCTATATATGCAGGAGGGATGGGTCATAACCTTATGCATTTAATTTAGGGCTGTGAGTCCTATTTTTCCTCCTTGGAAAGGAGCATATTATCTATATCTGTACTATTTCAGGGAGGGATGTATAGGTGCTATTCTATTTTATTTCGTTAGGACAAGAGGGCCGATCAATTTTTGTAGTGAAATGTTTTATTTCATTAGGCCAAGAGGGCCAGTTATCTGTTTAGTACAGGTGTAGTTAATGGTTTCTTGTTTTAGTTTTGTGCTAGACAGGTTCAAAGAAGAGCTTGGAAGGAGCCTTTGTCAGGCGGAAGCTTCTCGTGGCCCTATCCAGGTGATATCTCTCCTTTACGAGTATTGTGTTTTTATGCTATATGTGTCTGTGTACTTGTAGGCGATTTTCTTTTCTTGTTGGGGACCAGGGTCCACGGCATGAAGTCCCAAGTTTAGGTTGGGTATGTCTGAGGGAGGTCTGAGAACTTGTTGCCACCTGTAAAGACATTGCAAGGCATCAAAAGACCTGTTTTAGTAGGCAATTCTAGTGACCATGTTCTGCTAGCCTGCTAGGCAGCCGTTCTGGGAGTTCTTGCTTAATTGTGAGGCAGTTAGAGAAGCCTGCCGAAGGAAAATGATGATGACATAGAGGACAAAACCCTGAATATCTCAAAGAAAATAAATATATACAAAGGTGTGTAAAAAGGGGTTCTAGTCCCTATAAAAATAGAAAAGAAATGACATGAAAATTTATAAGCAGTTGCTCATTGCCTTGCGAGGGCTTGGTAGGTTCCTGGGGACGAGTCAGACCCGGGCCGATGCCTTGTCTTCCTAGGGGTGGCGTCTTGCTGGAAAAACAAAAAGTAAGGACGGTTGGAGCAAAAATAAAAGTGAGCGTTAGAAAAGGATTAAGTGTCGCCTCGTGGGGGCTTGGTAGGTTTTTGGGTACCAAGACAGGACCTGAGGCTGATGCCCTGTTCTCCTTGGGTCACTACGCTTAGATCCCTCCTTTTTACATGCCCGAGTATGGGGAAATAAAAACCTAAAAGAAGAAATGTGCTCAAAGGAAATACTTCTTGATTAGGCTATAGGAGTCCTCGCCTAGTAGGAGCTCCTGGTTGTGTTGTCCTTAGTTAGAAAGGTAATTCAGACCACCACTTAGGGCGATTTCTTTGATAGTTCTTTTTAGTTTGGCCGTGTTGGAGCAGTCGGTTAGTGACTAGCTTCAGCCCTTCTATCAGATTATGCTAGGCCTACTCCTTGTGGATTTCATGGCTTGGTTTTGTCAGGGGTAGGGTGAGCATTGTGCTGTGTTTTAATATGTATCTATTTTGTATTAGTTTGATGCTTCCTTGGGTTGTTTTGTGCAGATCTGTTGTGGGATTTGATGGGCTGAGTCACCCTATCTCGTAGTCGCCAATGAGAGCGGAGTTATGAGCCCAGGATGTGCTTAAAATTTGCCAAAAAATCCAGAATTTAGGAAAAAAATATTCAACATCGAAGGCGGCAACTGCAGCTAGGACGATTTTAAGCACCAAGTGAAAGACGACTTTTAAAAGGCGCTTGAGTGACACTTGAGGATTTTTGATAAATTTTCCAACTTCTGTACGGGATGGTAGGAGTTGCCAGTCACTGCGGGATGTCAAGACGGACGCGCAAGATTTTTCAGAGCTTGAAACGGAGCCCGGACGAGGAAGAGGCCACAAATTAGCCAAGATACGAAGAGGTGGACAAATTTAAGGACCAAAGGGGGGGTGCCCTTTGGGAATTTTAACCCCGTCTCAAATTTCATGCAAGAAATCATGGAGCATGGTGACATCTGCAGGTGCCGAAAAATGTGCCATCATCCCCCCCTCATGATTGAAGGTTGAAAGTACCTCATGAATTAGAGATTACCCCTCAACTTCTCCCTCTTGGCTGATGATATCACCAGTCTTCACATGGGATATGGCTGTCCGGATGAAGATATCAGAATCTAGTCTTTCTCTCTCCACCCTCTCTCTCTTCTCTATGGGTTGTTCATGTGTACCATCTTGATGAAGGAACCGGGAGGGAGAATGAAGGAAATGGTGATGGAAATTGATGGAGATGCTGAAGATTGATGTATAGCATTGGATTGAGAGCAATGGAGGCTCCGTTTGCTGGTTATGCAATCATTCAAGGCGTCTCGGGTTACGTAAAAACACGGTATGACCATTTTTATGAAGGATAATGAAGGATTTTTTATAGTTTATGATGATAATTATATTTTTATTGGATGAAAATTTGTTTGTGTGCTGTTTGCATTATGAGTAATTGCTGTGTATTAGAAAATTCTGATTTTGCAATGATTTACATGCTTTATTTAATTCCCGTAAATTCGAAATGTGGTTTTTTAGCGGTGAAATGGTAGTTTTTCCATTTCGGGTGGGTGAAAGGCGTTCCCATGGGGGGAATATAGAAGATAAATTGAATATTAGTGTGCTGAAGTGATTGAAACAAGAAAAACCAAAAAATAGCATATTTTATTTCCAAATAAATCAAGAAAATGAAAAAAATAAGGGGAAAAATAGAAATACGTCTTGGAAAAATAAGGAAAAATATAATGATTGTTTGTGGATGTATGGTAGTGGTAAAGCATGAGGTTTAGCCTCAGTTTACCCTATCTCCTTGTCAAAGTTTGTGATTTATTGCTTTCTATACATCAAAACATGACAAAATGAACCTCTACACCTATGCAAGGAAAGCAATACCTAAACGTAGGGGGTTGGGATGTTTGAATGGTGTGATTTGTGTGCTGATTGTTGCTGATTTTTTGATGCATATCATGACATAGGGTTTTGTTGCATTTTAATTAAGAGGATAGTGGCACGAGTGTTGTCTCGGTGCTATCCTTACATTGCTGCAACGGGTTAATGAATAAGCATTGGAAAGCCTGGTTGTGCACAAGCACGGTTTCTGATTTAAAATTATGTTTGAGCGCTTAGGAGCATCCACCTTTGCATGTGCATGTAAACCACGGTGTCAGAATAAAAGGCCTGATGCATAGCACCTGTTTTTAATGACAATGACCTACGCTTGAGTGTGGAAAGGCATCCTAAGCTATAGGATAGATGTTCGTTTCTTGGGGGATTATTTGGGAAGGACACATGGTATATCTTGGATTACTTTCGAAATGAAGAGTGGAGTTTGTTTGTTTGTTTTTTATATTGAGCAGCGCATCAAGGGGCTAATCCTTGCGATGTAGGAGAGCTGCAGTGGGGCCGCGGTGTTTCTATCGAGAGGTTGCCTCCCATGTATGTGATTATCGTGGTATTTATAGCCAATGTGTATGGGTTCTCCCTCTGAGGAGTTTATAGAAAGGGAAACGTTAGACTACAAAAATATAAAACTATAAATGCATAGATTAGGCTTTAGGGCAGTTTGTCCTTTAGCAGTAGATAGATGCTCCTGGTCCACGAGGCCGTGAGGGTGTGTTTGTCTGTCATGAGCATGAGGTCCGGCTAGTGCCATAGCCAGTGCCGGCCCATTTCAGGTCCCATCACTCATGTCTACTTTTTCTAACAATAGCCAACCATCAGGACTTAAATCCCATGATTAGCATAAGATATACCAAGTTTATCCTAACTTCGATAGAAAGTAACCTCAATATTTCATTATTTAGTGTCTACTCGATATTTGTAATGCTTTTCCATTTTCGATAGTTTGTACTACCAATTGCGATCGTAGGGTGCTCACTCCAAAAAAATGCTCGACAATTGATAGATTGTCGAATTTATGGCAATGGATATCATAGAAGGAGATCAAGACATCTCATAGACGAAGTGGAGATTACGGGACCCATTGAGAGTTGTAGAGGCAAGCTCATGCTCTATTGCCAAGACGCATGGACCACTTATTTTTCAAATATTTCAAGCGAGTACCTATGGCTATCTCTTAACTAGTCGATACACATTTGATCCTACTGGGGTGTAGTGAGCTTATCTTGATGCCCAAATGAGTTGCCTCCTCCCTCAACATCGGTAGCTTCACGATTCGTAATGCAAGCTCAAGCAACCTCAAGCCTCCACCTTCAAGCTCCATCCTCCATAGCCAAGAGGAGAGAAGAGAAGAGAAGATGAGAGGAAACGATGGAGAGTTTCTTATCCTTGATCCCTCACCCTCACACACTCACTCCCTCACACTACACAAGTAAGCAAGAAGGAGAGAAGAAGATGAGTCTACTTTGCCACACACCAAAGAATGAGCTCCTCATTCACTTTTCAACTTTATATACAAAACCCTAATCCCTTTTGGGAAATTATCCCCTTACCCCTTTCTTACATGGCTGACCTAGGCCGTTTTTTCCAATGTTCTCCTATCTTCCTAGCTTCCTTCCTACCGCCCATCTACCTTTACAGTTTGCATAGGAGAAGGCGACCTCACGCTCTTTTACAAAATGTTTTAGGGGTGCCTTTGCATTTAAAAGTTTGCTTTTTTCTTTGCCTTAGCTTTTGAGACCATCCTTGTGCTTTTGGCCGTTTCTATTCCTACTTCTTCCGTTGTGTCCAATTTCCTTCTAGGCCGCCTCTTTTAGGTCCCAACTTGTGCTTTTTCACTTTTTTCACTTTTTCTTGTGTTGTGGTTAACATTACGCCTCTCTTAGCCTAGTGTCAATCCCATGGCAATAATGGGTAGTAATTGGAAGATGGGATGGTGTAGCCAAATGGATTTTGTTGAGTTTATATACAAGCCCTTGTGGGGGATGGCGTTGGATGGATCGCCCCTTGAAATTGAAGATAAAGTTAGGAAGGATCCCTCCCTGATGCTGACCGTGACTAGATCTATCCCTTAAAATTGAAGAGCATGTCAGACAGATCTGTCTTGGAGAATGGTATGTTGGATGCACCCATTTTTTAAATTGACAATGGTGTCCGTGTAGAATTTCCCACTTGCATAGGAGGAAATATGGCATTTCTCATAAATGAATTACATTGCGCCTCGTGCTTTGGTTGCGAGAGCCTTCGAGGGTGCTCCCTCATCCTTGAGAGAGCCTTGCTAGAATATTTAGTGCTTCCTTTCCTCCTTTTTGAGCACCTTGCTAGAATCTTTCGTGCTTTCTATCATCCTTGAGAGAGCATCCTTCATCCTTGATGGGGCCTCTGTCATCCTTGAGAGGACCTCACTTATCCTGGAGAGAATTTGCCCAAAGTTCTTGGAGATCCCCCATGTTTTCTTGAGGTTGCCATCACCTGTACTTTTCCTACCGAAGAAGAATGAGCTTCTTCATTTAATTTTTGACTTGTTCTTTCTTTGCTTTGTTTCGGATGCATGGTTACATGTAGGGCCACAATGGGTGGAGAAGTGGATGATGATAGGGTTTCATGGGGATTGGTCTTGGGGGTTGAGAGTGAATTGAGTGGATGATGGGGTGTGCGAAGGTGATGGGTTGCATCATTTGTACTTAAAAAGAAAATAAGGTGCACTATCTGGGAGCATGTCTATCTCACAGTGTAGCACATTATGCTCGTGCTAGTGGAACTACGAGTTGGGTCAAACCACATGTAAGTCTGGGTGTTGTCCCACACTTGAGGACGCAGTTTGTGCATAAGGGAGGTGTGGTGGGTGTAGCTTAGGGAGACAGGTTTGGAAGTGCTACCCTTAAGGTGCCCTAAGTGTGGAGTGGGGAAGCAAAAATGGGCTATAGGGCTAGGGACGGAGCCGGGCGGTCGAATGAGGCCATGAGACGTGCCTAGCTTAAGAACCCCTACATGCAATTTTTTCTAAAAACATGGATCTAGCCATAATGTAGATTTATTTGTCAGCCTTTGAGATCAAAAGGAGTGGTATGGGAAGCGACATCCTTATCATAAAAACCTCCCACTAAGGAGCCATGGCTTTCTGTCCCCTTTCAAAACTTGGCCCTACATCTTTAGTCGGCCTTTGCCTCTCTTCTCCCCTATACGTTGTGGCTCGGCTTCTGTGGGCTTCGCAATTTGCGTTTGGACATATAGTCCGTGCCTTAGAGCCTTGTGGGTGATCTCTAGTTTTTTCCTTAAGGACTCAATGGCCTCGTCTTCCTCAGATTGTGTGGTGTCCAAGAGAGTGCGGAGGTAGGCTCATTGTTGGGCTTCCAAGGTCACCAATGGGGCCTCTACCCTACTCTCTAATAGCACCTTGTCGCTATCTGCAAGGGCTAGTAAGTGTGCTAAGGCGCTCATTCTTTCTTCACTCTTGTTGACTCAATAATCTGCTTCTTTCTTCATATCTTCCAGGCTTTCATTGCACCTATAGGCTAATGCTCTTAGCCTCATTTCTTTATCTTTGATTTCTCTTTACTAACATTGTTTTTCTTCAAGCTTCGAGGCTAGCCTTTGTTCTAGATTTGCTATATGGTTTTGGTGCCGTCGGCTTCTCTCGTCTTCTACCATTGGCTAGCTACTCTGTGGGATATGGGATCTTTTCATTTTCTTTTTGTAGATCTTTTTACAATGTCTGCAACTCATCAAAATTACATTATCGATTCATGAGGCTGTGTTTTCACTGCAAGTTTTGCTTGCCATCTCTAATCTTATTCTCCCTTGGCCTCGAGCTTCGCTTTTAGCTCCTTGATCTCTCTTTGATAAATGGCCACTTGACAGGTTCTCTCTAATTGAGAGGCTGCCATTGTTTCCCTTTCAACCTTGAGCTCAGCTAGGGCTATCTTCTTGTCTTCCTTTGCCCATTTCCCTATGACAAGAGTTCCTGCACATGGGCATCATAGGTTGTGGACAACGACAATGCGGAGGGACCAATGGTTGTAGATGCCTCTATCTTTGGCTGTTTTAGGTTCTTTTTGGATTCCACGTTTTGTAGCTACCTATTTTTTTTTTCTATCATAGGGGTTGCACTCGCACCTTGATTTGGCTCTTTGTTGACTAGGAATTGCACCCATGCCACAAGATTGGTATCATCTAATGTGGTAGAGAGTCTTGAGTGGGTGCAATCTAACTAAGGTGGTGGACACTAGGGCGGGTGGATCAAACCCTTGCCCTTTTCCTCAGTAGGCTTTTGGGTATCTTTGATTTGGTACTTAGACCTTCGTGTTGGGGTGGACTCATGGCCGCCAACTCTTCTTGTCTTGAAGGTTCCTCCACTAAGAGGCGGATATGCCTCATCCCTTTCTTCTTTATTTCATCATTCTTTTGTGCTTTTGGACTCACTTTGTGCTCTATGTAGGTTTGTTTTCATTTTCTTCCCCCTCTTTGTTTGGGCCTTCTTCTGTGAAGTTTCTTTCTTTGACTTCTTGGCCCTTCCTTGGTAAAATTGTACTTCTTTCTCTCTTTTGTCCTCATGCATGGTCCTTTCGCTGAAGTGCTCATGTCTTTGGTGTGGAGGGGACCTGTCCACAACTACTTCGCCATCTTGTGCTTTCTATAGTGTCTCTCTTATGATGGCTGCCAAAATTCGTCTTAAGCTAATAGTGGAGGTCTTTGAGAGGACAACAATTTTCTCGCTTTGGAGACTAAGGACTCTTCTCCCGCGAGTCTTCCACCGGTGGCTAATGCTTTTACCGATGTCTGTATCTTCTTCCTCACGAATAAATTGAGGCTTACCTCATCGAAGGACGTGGCAACAAAGCTCTCCAACATTGGTACGCTGATTATGTTCATCAATGCATTATACCGTTGATTGGAGAATAGAGTGTGCACCATTTTGGCCTAGATCTCAACCTCGAGGTTAGAGATGTCGGCTAGGCTAATGCCATCGTTGGTGTGGACTATCACTTTTTCCATCCCCAACATGTCATACACATCTCATTTTGGCCGTTTTTTCACTTTGTTTGGTAGGCCTAGTGCTTTCTTTACCAGCTCAGGGCTTAGCTCGTTGGTGGGCCTCATTTTCTACGTGTATTCTGATACTGCGCCAATTTTTTTTAAAGGTCCAAAGGAACTTGGTGCACTTCTCATAGTTTATTGCTTGGCCCACCTTCTCCATGTACTTTTGCAGCCTGCACTACTTCACTAGTTTACTGGATGGCTGATTCTTCCACAACTATGTCTTTTAGATTTAAGATATACCTGAATTTGAATTGATTGTAAGCCCTCATCTCCAATGAGAGACCGTACTTCACCTGCTTTTCTTTTGAGAATGGAAGTTTGATGCTTTTATCTTGACTTGCCATAGTGGGTACTTGTCATAATGCCATAGTTCACCATTAGTGCCCTCAAGGTAATTTCTTCTAGAAAGGTGAGCAAGAATTAATTATGCTTTCTAGAGAAGAATAACGTGCTTAATTACAAAGAAGAACATTTTTTCCTTAAGGAGTCCATTCATTCCAAAAATTCTATGAATTTCTACTAGTCACGAGTTGATTCTTATCCGCTCTCTTTCACCTTTGAACATTGATGAATGTTTTATGCATGCATTTTACTCACCTGATCTGTTTACATGTTTGATTTCACCTTAACCCATAATCCTTCCTAGCATTAAGATTTGAGAGGTCAAGGGCATTTAATGTTGGCTTGCAGTATTTTACTTTCACATGAGTCAATCATAGAAGATTGGATTATATTCTAGATTGGCATAGTGTTCCATATCAAAAGGACATATGCCGACTTGAGTGATGTAGGTGAGAACATCCATGAGGAGGTCATCAGAGTCAATCTTGCTAGCAACATATAGCTCTTCCTCAGTCAAAATTTGGTCTAAGTATGGGCGGGTCACGATGTGCTCTTCTAGGGGTTGGTTACGAATGGTAGTCAACACCCTATAGCAGGTTGGAGCTACATAAGTGGGATCATACCTAAAGGACTTAATGGCACATCACTACTCAACATTGGTCATGATTTAGCAGCCTTCTTGTTTCCACTAGAGTCTAAGAGTATCTCACTTTCTCAAGAAAAATGAGCCAATATCAGGTAGCCTATGGAGCTCGTCCAACTTTTAGCTTATGGTAGTAACTCTGCTTTTGCTATAGGAGGTGATCAGCTATTGTTTGAGGACTTAGCCTCAACATATTAAGGGATTGGTGATCAATTATTCCACGACTGTGGGCATTTTTACCATCACAAATTATTATTCTTTCTAGGTGCATGTCATGAAGCGCAGACCTTTGATGCTAAGGATGGATCAAGAAGGCCTAGGTCCAAACGCTGATAGCTCTTAGTGAGCAGGGTGAACGTGGCATCCAAGTGCTTGATGCAGGTGATCAGGTCATCTCTCATGTTACTAGCTAGGTCTTTAGCCAATGCAAGGATCAATCGTCATTCGTAGGAGGGCTTAAAACCTGTTGGCGGGTAAGGTTTGATTGAACTAGATAATTTGATAGCTAATGGTTGTGTCTTTGGTTGCTCCTGAGAGTGTGGTTGGGCTTCTTGTGTGATGGGCTTAGTTAGAGTGGGGGGTGCCATGCTACTAAATGCTAGTGTGGTTGTAGGGACACTAGTTGGGCCGAGTTGAGGTAGTGTGTGAGTAGCAGGGTGTGGCTTCTGTCCACAGACTTATTGAGTCTCTCCAAGCTTCTCCATTTGAGGCTATGTGCTCTGCAGTTTGGATCATGTGTTGCATTGGTGCCCATTTTGTCACATGGCTTGATGTGGGTAAGTTTGGTGGAATTGTTGGATTAGTGTCCTTGACCCTCTTGGCTTTAGGTACCCAAATCAAGGCATTACCCTCGTAGTAGTGTTGGGCTTGCAATAAGGTCTTAGGAATCCATCACAACTTGACAAGTTGTCGATGCTTGTAGTTTCTTCTAGGCCTCCTAGGTTTCTAGAGAAGATTATAGGCTTTGCAAATCTCTGATTGGATGCTCTAAGAAAACATTGTGATTGTTTTGCCACCCATTTGGGTTGGTGTTCGAGGGTTATAGCTTTGTGGTTGGCTCTTTGTTGGTGCTGAGGATTGTCAGGTGGTGACAAATCACCACCCCCTTCTTAGGCTCAATGGTGGGTCGCTCTACCAGCAGCTTTATGGACTATGATGGAGTCATGCAACCCTTTTCAAAAGCTGTAACTATCCAAACATTGCTACTGGCAAGCTAAATGCACTGGGAGTAATAGTCGACATTGTAGTGTGCTTATTTCTTGAATGTACGTCCGAGTAGTGATTCCTTACCAGTAGTATTAGTGTTAGGCATCACATAGAAGATCACAAGTAGGCTTTTAGTCTTGATAGAGATTGTTATTTTGCACTTCCCATTGCACTTTCCAAGGAGTGTAGAACCACCCTCAAAATTGGTTGAGTTTGGTGCTGGTGGGTTGCAGTTTTGGTTGAACAATGAGAGTCCAGTGCTCGTGCATAAGGATGTTATAGTTAGCTCCCTCATCAATGAGTGCATCAAAGATGTGTGTCTTTTGGGTAGTCACTGAAAAGCATAGGTAGGAAGGTGGCACCACTTCCTCATGTTCATCTTCAATTTTTGTGATGATGGCCACTCGTACCTTGACAAGGTTGGGTTGTCTATGAGAGCTCCTTGCCATTATGCAGGTTGGTACTAGGGGTGTCTCACTAGGCTCATTGATTGCTACAATGGCTTGCTCAAACTTCTCACCATCCAAGAATGGCAGATCAATCATGGGGAGCACATGCATCCAATCTTTATCATCTTTGGGGCAAGGGATATATTTGGTCAGTGGGGCTCGTAAGATTTTCTAATTTGTGCATCACCCTTCAGCATGGTGGAGATGCATCCAAGTTGAATGGTGTGGTCTTCCATGTATCCATCTCTATTTTTACTACCTCTTTTTGATTTCCTAAGAAGATCATATCATTACCCCAGTATTTTATGACATGTGCATTGTGCATCTAAGGTCGACCTAACAGGATGTTATATTCCACTCCCTTCATGACTATGAAGTCAATAGAGAATTGGATCTTGATAATCTTCACTGGCTAGTTCTTTAATACTCCAAATGTCTGTACTTTCATTCCATTGGCTAGAGTGACATTTAATCTAGCATTCTCAATAGGTGGGTTACCCCAATCCTGGAGTACTATGTGGCTTAACACACTAACTCTTGCTCATGTGTCTTCAATTCCCTTTCTTGTGGTATCTCCTAGAGTTAGGGCTAGTAAAATTGCATGCATTTCAATGCCTTTCCAAAAAGCATTGACATGCAAGGACTTGGGCATCGAGTGCAGTGTCATATTATGTATATGAGTTATTGCGTCATGATTGTGCAGATGAGGTGTCCCTTGCTCCATTGGTCCTTCAACCCAGTGCTTCAGTTCTTGTCATAGTGTTGATGCAAAGGCCTTTCAAGGGCAAGTGAGGATGTGACCTCTCCCGATTATAAGGTCTCGGATGCGGAATACAATCTCTCTCCAATTGTCTCGGTTTCTTCCGTTGGAGGAGTCTCTTCTATTCCATCTAGAAAAAGCCATTCGAGTGGTGTACCTATGTCCAAGAGACAAGCTACTCTTGTCTAAGCAACGAGACATGTTTTCGATCCTCTCTTCTTTCTCAAGGAGAGGTAAAGGCAAGCGGAAATAGAGATTGCACGCACTATAGTTGAGTGCAATCTCTCTGTCCATATTCTCAAAGTGGATCGATAGAAGCGGATTGTGAAAGCCATTGCTGTCATTGGTTCATGTGAGGGATGGTACGGTGTCACGTACAATGACATGTGTATCAAGAAACTCGATGAGGAGAGAGAGAGGATTGATAAGTCCCTTGAGGCTGTGTGTGCCGGTTGGGCGAAGTATGGATGCTCTATCCTATTCGATGGGTGGAGGTGAAGTGACCGTAAAAAAGGGGATCATCAGCATCCTCATCTCTTGCTCACTTACCATATACTTTCTACGAGTAGTGGATGTAGGCACAAGGGGAAGGAGCCTAAGTAGATCTCCTAGACTAAGTCATTGGGTGGTTACTAGCATTGTGAGGAGGTCATTAGCTGCTTTCCTCTCTCTCCTAACTCTATGTTTCTTGGCCAATGGATTTGACTGGTTTGCTAGTATGTAGCTTATAGGCTTTTTTTAAGCAGCACTGCTTGTGGCATGGCATCATCCCTCGACCCTAGTCATGGAGGTGAGACTGGTGTGCTTACACTTGAGATTTCATCCATCTTATCTTCCAATATAGGCTTAACATCCTTCCAGTGCTCTTGTGCTTCTTTTACCCACTCCTTGACCTTTCCCATGGCCTTGAGTTGGTGCTTCTGGTTGGGGTACTCCCTAACCTTTGCACTCCCCTCCTCGACAGTCTTTGGAGCTGATGTTTCTACTAACTTCTGCATCAATCACCTTTTTTCTAGTAGGAAGTGTCATAGCACTCTCAGTTTTTAGCGTGACCTTAGTGTCAGCTTTCTTTCTCCTTTACCTATACAACTCTTCTTTCCAATTGATACTGTATCTAAGTTGTTGGGTCCATGCAATGATATGCCAGCTTGCTTTGTTTGCACGTTGGTCATGACATGCAACATGATAGGTGTGTCCTCTCCGTTAAATCTCTGAACTCCAAAAAAACCTCAATGGTATAGATGACTCATTTATTGCATTAGAGGGTAGCCTTTATCTAGGGCATTTAGCAAACAGGTGAGCGATTCCATAATCTGGGCATCTAAGATCGGCCTTTTTCTGATTAGCCTGCTCCGATTTAGGGCAGCATGAGGAAATGTATCCAAGGTGACCGCAATTCTAACAAGAAATCAAATCTTGGGTCTACGCTACTAGGCCTCTCTACCCCTTCCTAATTCCATCACCAATATAGGTTAGTAATCCATAAGGATTCCATTTCCCTATTTGTCATATGACACGTAGGGGTGCATATAAGGCTCCTTGTCATTCGGCTCCTCCACGTAGTGCACTAGAGTATCACTCGGTGGATGGATTATGTAGGGTCTAGGTATGCCTGTAGGGGCTATGTCCATCCTAGGAATGGTTGGTTTGGTTTCATTAGGTGCTAGGAGAGCCAGTGGGGCTCCCCTTGTGAAAATTTTTTGCAACCTATTTGCTAGGTAAGCTTGTCCGTATGGTTGCAAGTACAGGAGTCTCCTCAATAGCCTACAATGCATGGTATCATGGCTAAACCTACTGAAATCGACACAAGATTGGGACCTTGGGTCTTGACACTCGGTTGGCAAGTGATTTCCACAACAATACATGCATTGGACGTGAGGGCATGTTGATCATCTCATTTTTTCTTTTAATTTGGCTAGCTCTGCCTTCATCTTTGCTAGCTGCTGACTTGTGTCCATGCCCTTTCCTTTATCCCAAGTGCTTGGGCCGGATTTTTGCTTGACATTGAAACTCTCTTGGAGTTTCTATCATTAGTCTCCTTTTGTGTTGACATCTTTGAGCTGGTCATCCGCTATGATTGCCTCATCAAAGTCCCTAGCTAGGGTGTCTTGCTACAAGCTTGAATTGCCTACCTGATGGGACCTGAAATGGGCCAGCACTGGCTATGGCACTAGCAGGATCTCATGCTCATAACAGACAAACGCACCTTCACGGCCTCGCGGACCAGGAGCATCAATCTAATGCTAAAGGACAAACTGCCCTAAAGCCTAATCTATGCGTTTATAGTTTCATCCTTTTGTAGTCCAACGATTCCCTTTCCATAAGCTCCTCAGAGGTAGAACCCATACACTTTGGCAATGCCATGATCACATACATGGAGGCAACCTCTCGGTAGAAACACCGCGGCCCCACTGCAGCTCTCCTACATTGTAGGCATTAGCCCCTTGATGCATTGCTCAACATATAACACAATCAAACAGAAACTCCTCTCTTTTATATTTCTTGTATTTCGAGGAGATATACCATGTGTCCTCACTTAACAGTCCCTTAGGAAAGCGCCCCTCTATCCTACGGCAAGGGATAACCTTACACTCTCAATCGTGGGTCAAAGTCCTAAGAAAACAATTGCTATGCAGTCCAGGAGCTTTTCCTTTGATATCATGAACTATACATAGTGCATAATGTGAATAGTTTAGTGCACAAACAAAAGAAAATCAGCATTGTGCATCGTGCGAAATAATTATTTCCATGATTTCCATGCTAGCGTTTATGTACTGGTAAGAGAAAAGACACCGAGCCTTATGCGCATGCTGCCTTTCCCTTTATTTTAAAACAACATCCTATAGGCATGATGCAACACATAAGTTAAATTTTAGTTCATATTTTGACGCTCAACCTCCCCTCTCACCCTACCGTCTAATGTTTTGCATTCGTTGATAGGTGAAAGAGTCGTTTTATGTATATTTCCTTACAAAGAAAGCGATAAACATGAATGGAAACATAGAAACGAGGGTAAACCAAGGCCAACCTCGTGCTCTACCTTCATTATACGTTGCACAAACACACATGTAACTTTCTAGAATTTTCCTTTTACCTTTTCCTAATTTTCTCCCATTTAAAACCATTTTTCACCATTTTTTGGTATTTTTCCTCTATTTTCTTCAATAACAAATGACTAAAAACTAAGATTGATTGTGGGTTGTGGCCTTTAGGTTGCTTGACAGTAAAATTTCAGGTTTTGTTGGTATTTTGTCTCATATTTCCCATTTATTTTGTAAAAAATTCCATTTTACTTCTTAAACGCGTATTTTACGGGTTTTATGACATTAATTTCAGCCATATCACTTATGATTTTCTAATTTTCTGATTATAGACTGTTGAAACTCATAGCAAATAATATCATTATGCATAATCAGCCCATGGGAACAATGTTTCATCAATCAAATAGCATAAAAACTCATTTTTTCTTCATAAAAATTGAATTACTGCTTAGGCTCCGTGTTTCGAGATCTCAGTTTTGGTGCAGGACTGTGGGTTAGCCCACATTTAATGTCCACCATCTTCACAATTAGCAATCTTCATGTCTACATCGATCCGGAAGCAATCCGGTCCCAACCCGGACGAGCTTTCCTTCACCATTCTTCATTTCCTCTTGCACACAAGAACAACCCCTTAGGGGAGAGAGAGAGAGGAGAGAGAAAGGCTAGATTTCCATCTCTTCATTCCCATAGCCATTTCAGAGGCCAAGACAGGTGATAAGACCGGCAAGGAAGGAGAAGATTGGGGGTAATGTCAGTTGCATAGGGTATTTGTAACCTGCCAAATCCAAGATCCATCCATGGAGGCACAAATTTCGGTGATGGCGCCTTCTTCACGTTTTCATCCTCCCATCTTCTCTCTCCACGTTTTTTGATCAAGGATGCATAAAATTTTTGAGGGGGGGGCAAAGGCTCCAAAGGGCATCCCTTTTGGTCTTCTCCAATGTCCACCTTTTCATATCTTACCCCATTTGTGGCCATTTCCTCGTTCTGGCTCCGATTCGAGTGCTGCAAATTTTTGCGTGTCTGGCTTGACATCCCGCATTGACTGGCAACTCTTGACAACCCGCATGGCAGCCTGAAAAATTATCAAAAATCCACAAGTGTTGCTCGGGCGCCTTTTAAAAGTTGTCTTTCACTTGGTTCTTAAAATCGTCCTAGCTGGAGCCGCCGCCTTCGATGTTGAATATTTTTCCCCTAAATTTTGGATTTTTTGGAAAATTTTAGGCACATCCCGGGCTCAAAACTTTGCTCTCATTGGTGACCACGAGATAGGGCAACTCAACCCGTCGAATCCCACAACAGATCTGCACAAAACAACCAAAGGAAGCATCAAGCTGATACAAAATAGACAGATATTAAAACACAACACAATGATCACTCTACCCCCTGACAAGACCAAGACATGAAACCCACAAGGAGTAGGCCTATACACTTTGGCAATGCCACGATCACATACATGGAGGCAACCTCTCGGTAGAAATACCGCAGCCCCACTACAACTCTCCTACATCGCATGGATTAGCCCCTTGATGCGTTGCTCAACATATAACACAATCAAACAGAAACTCCTCTCTTTTATATTTCTCGTATTTCTAGGAGATATACCATGTGTCCTCACTTAACAGTCCCTTAGGAAACCGCCCCTCTATCCTACGGCAAGGGGGATAACCTTACACTCTCAATCGTGGGTCAAAGTCCTAAGAAAACAATTGCTATGTAGTCCATGAGCTTTTCCTTTGATACCATGAACTATGCATAGTGCATAATGTGAACAGTTTAGTGCACAAACAAAAGAAAATCAGCATTGTGCATCGTGTGAAATAATTATTTCCATGATTTCCATGCTAGCGTTTATGTACTACAAAGAGAAAAGACACCGAGCCTTATGCGCATGCTGCCTTTCCCTTTATTTTAAAACAACATCCTATAGGCATGATGCAACACATAAATCAAATTTTAGTTCATATTTTGACGCTCAACCTTCCCTCTCACCCTACCATCTAATGTTTTGCATTCGTTGATAGGTGAAAGAGTCGTTTTATGTATATTTCCTTACAAAGAAAGCGATAAACATGAATGGAAACATAGAAACGAGGGTAAACCGAGGCCAACCTCGTGCTCTACCTTCATTATAGGTTGCACAAACACACATGTAACTTTCTAGAATTTTCCTTTTACCTTTTCCTAATTTTCTCCCATTTAAAACCCAATTTTTACCATTTTTTGGTATTTTTCCTCTATTTTCTTCAATAAAAAATGACTAAAAATTAAGATTGATTGTGGCCTATGGCCCTTAGGTTCCTTGACAGCAAAATTTCAGGTTTTGTTGGTATTTTGCCTCATATTTCCCTTTTATTTTGTAAAAAACCCCATTTTACCTCTTAAACGCGTGTTTTACGGGTTTTGTGACATTAATTTCAGCCATATCACTTATGATTTTCTGATTTTCTGATTATAGACTGTTGAAACTTATATCAACAACATCATTATGCATAATCAGCCCATGGGAACAATGTTTCATCAATCAAATAGCATAAAAACTCATTTTTCCTTCATAAAAATTGAATTAACGCTTAGGCTCCGTGTTTCGGGATCTCGGTTTTGGTGCAGGACTATGGGTTAGCCCACATTCAATGTCAAGCATATTCACAATCAGCAATCGTCATGTCTACCTACATCGATCCGGAAGCAATCCGGTCCCAACCCGGACAAGCTTTCACCATTCTTCATTTCCTCTTGCACACAAGAACAACCCCTTAGGGGAGAGAGAGGGAGGAGAGAGAAAGACTAGATTTCTATCTCTTCATTCCCACAGCCATTTCACGGGCGAAGACGGGTGATAAGACTGGCAAGGAGGGAGAATATCGGGGGTAATGTCAGTTGCATAGGGTGTTTGTAACCTGCCAATCCAAGATCCATCCATGGAGGCGCAAATTTCGGTGATGGCGCCTTCTTCACGTTTTCATCCTCCCATCTTCTCTCTCCATGTTTTTTGATCAAGGATGCATAAAATTTTTGAAGGGGGGGGGGGGGGGGGGGGGGGGGGTGTCAAAGGCTCCAAAGGGTACCCTTTGGGTCTTCTCCAATGTCCATCTTTTCATATCTTGCCCCATTTGTGGCCATTTCCCCGTCCTAGCTCCGATTTGAGTGCTGTAAATTTTTGTGCGTTCGGCTTGACATCTCGCATTGACTGGAAACTCCTAAAAACCTGCACGACAGTCTAAAAATTTATCAAAAATCTGCAAGTGTCACTCGAGCACCTTTTAAAAGTCGTCTTTCACTTGGTGCTTAAAATCGTCCTAGCTGGAGCCGCCACCTTTGATGTTGAATATTTTTTCCCTAAATTTTGGATTTTTTGGCAAATTTTAGGCACATCTCGGGCTAAAAAATCCACTCTCACTACCAAGGCCTTATAGAGCTCTTCACTTCATATCCCATTGATGAAGACTGTGGAGACTGCTCTTTTGATGGGTCACTCACCAATTGAGATTCTTTTGAAGAGATTCCATGGGTGGGTGGCACTGTCTCTCATATCCTCCTTATATTTCTACTTGACATTCATAAGCTGCACCAGAAGGTTATTGGAGTACTTGCTCAAACTGTTCTACCCAGCCATACATGTCATAGTTTGGTTGGTACTTGTCGAATTGCTTAGTCACGAGAGGGATTCTTGATTGGCTCTTAGAGCCTTAGTTGACTCCTAAACCTACAAGCAATGAGGTTGCCATTGTAGTGGTGCTCTACTTTGCTGATGAGTTGTCTAGCAGTCGCTTCGTAAGAAGCTCACTCAACGTGAGATCGCCTTCCAACGCACTTTCCCTCTCTGCGTTAGGACCTATCCCTTGCTAGGGCTAGCAATTGCTCAATCTCACGCATTTCTATGTTTTATTGCAAGCTTCTGGCTTCTTGTTCCTAATTCTAGGCCACTATGTTAGACTTTTTCACATGTTTGTATATATCATTTTATCATACTTACTCCTAAATGCACGTGCCTTGAGAAACTAACACATTTGATTTGGGCCTTTGATTTTTCTAACAAGTACCTTGATATTCCAAATGATTTAGCCTAGATAAGATTAATCCTAGGCAAGGTGGGAAACATATTGTGAAACTTTAACATGATTTGAGTTAATCGATCTATTTCCTCTAACATTGGGGATTATTAACAATCAATCGGCTATACATACACCAAGCTAGTTTCTCGTAATACCATGAGTTCTCCCAACATTCAATTACCTTTTGAGAGATATGATTCACCAATTAAGGATTTTTATTAACAGCAATTATATCCTCCTTGAATATGAAAGCATTGAAACAAGTAGAAAACCTAATGATAAACGAGTCCTTCGCTGCCCACCTAGTTAATGCTAAGTATTTCAAGATATAGCTAGTGATATTTATGTTTTTCATGAGCAAAATACAGAAGGAGCTTCAAAAGAAAGGGTCAAATGAAAATTTATTCAAAAGGGATCTACATATGTTTGGCTGGTTCTTGAGGGATCTAGCCCACTATCTTCTCTACCTAGCCTCGAGTAAGTCACTCATGAATATATGTGTGCATCACATGGGTTTAAAATAAGGTATTTTTAAAATACAATTTTTATACAATTTTTATATACAAAAGGGTGTAATAAAAAGGGAATATTTATTGATTGAATAGAAAAGAGTTGTCTTTTATTTAGAAAAAATTCATAGATAATGATATCTATAAATAGGCCTTGAATGCATGTGATGTAGAGGATATACATATAGTAACTTCCCCAAGTACTTAGCAAGCTTCTTTCTTGAGGAAAGAGAGAGTGTATTGTTACAATATTACAAGATCCTGCACTTAGCTAGTAATAAGACAATGTAAGGTGAAAAAAAAAGATTAATGTGGATAAATGAAAAGTAACTCAATAATGATGGTGATCAAACAAGACATGAGTGTAGCATAAAACAAGAGTGAGTGAATGACGAGTGTAGCACACAATGTGTGGCATGGTAACTAGGGTTATCTTTATATAGACTACAAGTGGAAAGAAGCTCAATCATGATGGAGATCACTCAAGAAGTAACCCAAAGTAAGCTAACAAGAATAGTCACAAGAAGTTGGAGCCAAGAGTGAAGCACCAACCAAGAGTGAGTGAACCAATTTAGCATAGAATGTGTGAAGTGCTAAATATGGTTGTCTCTATATGGGCTACAGAGGACAAGATTGAAGAGGATGAAATCAGAGAGGATAAGACTCAACAAGGGGATACCTAAGAGAAGTCAAAAAAGAAAAACCCCAATAGAACTTTATATAGTATGACACATATTTCTAACATCTCCTCTTAATAATTGAAGAGTGTTATTAGTAACAAGAGACTTGAATAAAATAAATAAGTCAATTAAATGGTAGAACCATGGATTCCCTAGTTGTGCATAGAGTAGATGTGTCTCGAAGATAACATAAAGAAGATTCCTCAAGTATGAAACATGGAATGAAGAAACAACTCCTCCTAGGTGATAGCTCATAAAAGTCTAGGATAGCCCAATTAAAAGCTTCTCAAAGGCCTGATAAGTAAGACATAGAATAGATCAAAGTAATTTGAAAATACCTTCAAAAAATCATATGGAAAGTTGCATACAACGAAAGCCCAATAGTCATCAACCATATGTATCATTTGGAAGGCTAGGCAATGTCAAAGAAAAATTGAGTCCTAAGCAACTAATCATGTAAATGGAAATATTAAAGTAGGATCTAGTCCCAAGCCATTGATAAAAACAAGGGCTAGACTCATGAATCACCTCCCAAGATCTAGCATTGGATTTCATATATGGAAGTGAAACAAAAATACAACCAATAAGCATCAATCAAAAGGCAGTCCTCAATGTAAATGTCAAATATTTTCCAAGAAGGCACTTATCCCATAGTCCCCCCATTCTAATTGAGTGAACTACAAGGTCATCACCATGCATCTAGAAAGGGAGTTCTTAGATGGGGAGGCAACATTGGAAACCTCAACTTGGGTCAGAGGATCTATTTTAGTAGCTATAGCTGAATTCTCCACATGTAGGGTGAGTTTTCTTATGATGAACATCTTGAGTGAGATCTCTTTCTTACTAGAAACCAATAGTGGTTCTTCTTCTTCTTCTTCTTCTTCTTCTTTCCTTCATTTACTAGGAAGGCATTAGTAATGAATAGTGCTTCATCGAGTATTATATCACCAACTTTTTGAAAAGATAATTAATCATTACTACATGAAGTAACTTCACCAATGCACAAAATTTTATTTAGAAGCTTGCTATAAATCAAATTAAAAAATTGACTCCTCATATCATCCCCAATAGTTGACAAAGTGATCCTAGAGACCTTTAACCTTCATGAGACATGTTTGGGTCGATTGCCCATGTTTGTAAGGGAGGTTATAAAGTTGAGTTTGAAGAGTAAATGGCACATGAAGGGGAACCCCATTCATAAAGCTATTGTAACACTCCCTAAACCTCATAAGATGTTTCCAAGGATTGAAAAATGGGGATTATATTTGATGTACGGCTAATGAATAAGTGGCAAAAGCCTTGATATCCCTCTTCTCCTACTCTTCAAGTGACTCACAAGTTCATGTTCTTGGCTTTATGTCATCTATTTGGATTGTTTTAGCTCTAGTTTTGGCTAAGTTTCCGCACCTAAAATAATGCTTGCATAATTTCTTGTGCATAATCCATAACAACATTTGTTACCTTCCATAATTTCTTGTGCATAATCCATGATTTCATTTGTTACCTTCTATGGTTAGTGTCAACAAGCACATATTTTGGATTTTGACATAGTCGACTATGACAGAGATGCAACACCAATCACTTGTAGAAATAAAATAAAACCACACAAAATAAGCCATTAAAATCACACAAAAAAGACCATCCATCTTTTGAACGCGTATAGTATTTTGGTTGACGATCGACATGGTTGAAATGGTTTAATGTTTGTGGGAAATCCTACTAATCTTGCTGGAAGAAAATGTTGGTATTTGTATACCAATCTCTTTAATGAGCTATAATCTTTCTTTACTAGTTTGTAAGATGGCAAGATAGGATCTTGCGTACTTTAGCTACCTTAAAAATCTTGGGATGTCCTAGTAAACATACAAGTTAAGCCAAAATTGTCTGCCATTTGGATCAATGCTCTACAATGGCTTATAAAAAACTTTTCCTTAAGGAAATGGCCAAATTTTCCAATGTAATAAACATAGCATCTTCATGTTCTTCAACATTTTGGGCTTGCAATAGGACAAGGGCAGACATTGATCCCCATAGTTTGAAAGAATTTGAAAAATCATCTTTATATAGAGAAAAATAAAGAGCGAATAGAGAATGTACTTACCTCAAGGATTGAAGAAGAATCCCTATGCCCTTCTCTCATTCTTCTTCTTCTCCTTTGTGGTTTCCTCGTTTTTCTCCTTTTTTTCATTTGTGGCTTTCCTCCTTCTTTTCCTTTGCATCCATACCCTCCTTTATGGATAGCGGTGGTGGTCATGGCAATAGTCTCTCTCTCTCTCTCTCTCTCTCTCTCTCTCTCTCTCTCTCTCTCAACTGTGCTAGTGTCCATGGCATGGATGGTCCAAAAATACTAGATTTTTGGACAATTTTAGCCTACTTTTGATATGTTGGATAATATTTATTGTAAATATCCTAAAAAACAAGGGAAACTTCTAGAATATGGTGGCACACAAAAAGCAAGTTACTTTTCCAATTAGTTTTGGATTTTTCATGAAAAAGTAAAATGGGAAAAATCGTGTGCAGTTGCGATCGTAGTTGACAGGCAGTAAATAACACTCTGAACTCGAAGAAAAAGGAGTGATTTGGGAGATTCTTGAGCAAGTATCCTGAAGTTTTACCCCCTTTTAGAGCCAACGGAGCTATCAAATTTGGGTTCTGAGCAGTAGAGAGAAAGCTATCATTTGATACATGTTTTTGGTCTACAAGGGAGCTCCAGGAGATCTAATGCTTGAAGATTGTTTCTAAGTAGTGCCAGATAAGGAACTTTAGATTCTGTCAATACATAGTGATTTGATTTGTTGTGCTTTGTGATCTTTATCGTGTTTACCTCTTGTCTATTCTTTTTCTTCTCTTCTATCTCCTATCCTTTACTTCCTTCTATCTTTGATCCCTAGTGGATATAGCCTTTCGATAAAAACCCCTTCGACATTGGTAAACCTGACGTGAAAGGTCATTAGAAGGAAAGACAAGATGGAAGAACCTTCGAGCACAATTTCCAATGATGTTTTGCAGTAGTTAGTGCAGAATATGAACATGCTCATGGAGGTACAACAACAACAATAGGTGATGCACACTTCTACTCAAATAGAAACTATTGTGAATGCTCTACAAGTAGTTGAGCATGAGATGAAGTTATTCAATGGCAGGAATGTATCTGCATATGTACATACCTATGCTCAAAAGATGGAATTCTTTGGAGTGGCTCAACTTGCATGGAGCCAATATTATGTTTGGATCACTGTACATGAACTGAAAGTGCGAATTATTGAATTGTACATGCAGGGTATTGATTGGGTAGCTTTCAAGATCAAGGAAGAATTTTACATTGAAGACACTAGCTTGATTACACATAAGAATTTTCAGGAGTGGGTATTATAAGAGAATTTGAAAGTTGATTTGAGTAGTTAAATCATCTTGCAGAATAGCAAGCTTTTGCAAGTCAGTAAATTGAATTGTTTCTACAAGCAGCTGATTTGGAGTTCAAGAGAAGCTTGATGATTTGCAAGAGGACTAGACTATAGAGATAGGTCTTAAAAAAGAGTGGAGACATGTCAAGGAAGATGTTACTACACTTGTGAAAAAGCATAGAAGAAGAGAAAGATTGCATGTCTCTAGCTTGCCTACTGTTATGGGAAAAATAGTTGATGTATCAAGTAAGCCACCCACTTTTGTGGCTAACCCTATGTCTATACCTACTATTGTTCCCACTATTAGGGAAGATGTATTAGATGAATTGGTTAAAGTTATGTGGGATCTTGAATTGAAGGTCACAAAATTGGATGAAAAAGGACAAGAGGAAAGGGGACGAGCAACAGCCCCTAGGCCAAGAAAAAGATGTATGTGGTGTGATAGTTTGCAACATGAGAGAAAGGATTGTGCTGCCTATCAAGAGGCCTTGGCATGACAACTCATGTTTTGAAAAGATGGCAAGATCCATGCACAAGAAATGGAATTGCCACTTGCTTTGAATTTTAGGAAGGGAGGTATGCAAAAGTTGTTGGAAGACTTGGTTGTTCGAAATGCTTATGCAATTGTACATGCTTCTACTTTTGGTATATAGAAGGATAGAATGCATGTCCAAGTGATGGTGGTTCGAAGGCTACAATATGGACACATGCTTTGCATGTAGCTGAAAAGAGGAAAGTTACCAATAGAGAAATATCTCATGCAGGGCAAGAAATTAGTGACATAACTGGTTGGGAATCATTGGTAGATGCATATTCAGTGGATGCATATTTATAAAAAGGAAAGAACATAGATGTACTTGTGAAAGAGAAACAAAACAGAGATGAAGATAATGCAGAAGAAGCGTGGATTTTCCTAAAGCTACAAATCAACCATTGCATCTGCAAATTTTCTTAATGCATTTGAAGAGGTTTATGAAGATCATGTTTTACTTGATGCAAGGACGCAATCAGAGATTAGTGACTTGTTGGATGCACATGATTTGCATGATAAAGTTAACATTTCTTATGCAGTTCATGAGCTTGAGGATATGTCTTTAAAAGATGTTAGATGTAATGCTCCACAGTTGGAAAATGTTTTGAATGCTTTGTTAGAGGCCTTGATAAGGCAAATCTAAGATGCTTCAAGATATGGATTGCTTCACTATTTTTGGTGATGGTGAGAATGTGTTGGATACAAGTAAGGCTCAATTTATGTTTGATGTAGTACACCATTGCCAATATAAGCAGATTTCTATGCGCTCAACTTTGAAAGAGTAGGCATGCTACTATCTATTTGTTAATGGGTGTATTGGTGACATGTATATGGAGATTCAACAGGATCTAGTGTATGATGTGCACCCAAGGCCTTATGACCCTAGAGAGGGTACTAGGTGTGGCTCAAGAGTCATGTAGATGCTGAGTATTTTGATATATGATCCAGGGGGATGCTTTCTTATATGCATAATAAGTGACAAGTTGACAGTATGGGTGTTTGATCTGGGTGGTGCATTGGTGGCACATAATGGAGCATGTGCAGGTTCTGAGGGGGTGGATATCGTGCCACTACGCGAACATAGTGTGAAAAAATGTGGAGTGCATCATCATCTGACTTTCTTATTGATCTAGAGAGTCAATGTAAGCTGAGTAATTAGTGCTAGTGTCTCTGGCATGGATGGTCCAAAAATACTAGATTTTTGGACAATTTTAGCCTATTTTTTATATGTTGGATATTATCTATTGTAAATATCCTAAAAAGCTAGGGAAACTTCTAGAATAGGGTGGCATGCAAAAATCAAGTTTCTTTTTCAGCTAGTTTTGAATTTTCCATGAGAAAGAAAGATGGGCGAAATCACGTAGTCATGATCACAGTTGACAGGTAGTAAACAACACTCTGAACTTAAAGAAGGAGTTACTTGGGAGATTCGTAAGCACGTATCTTGAAGTTTTACCCTCCTTTCCAAGCCAACAGAGCCATTAGATTTTTGTTTCGAGTTGCAGAGAGGAAGTTGTTATTTGATATACGTTTTTGGTCTATGAGAGGGAGCTCCAGGGAGATCTAATGCTTGGAGATGGTTTCGGAGTAGTGCCAGACAAGGAACTTTAGGTTCTGTGAATACATAGTGATTTCATTTATTTTTCTTTGTCTTTATCGTGTTTACCTCTTGTCTATTCTTTTTCTTCTCTTCCATATCCTATCCTCTACTTCCTTCTATCTCTAATCCCCGATGGATACGACCTTTTGACAAAAACCCCTTTGACAGTAGCCTATGACCAGATTTTTAACGTTGCTTTTGTGATTGGGCCATAGATCTTCCTAGCCTCAACCTTGGAAAGAAAAGTGGATGGTCCCAAATCCTTGAGTTCAAAACCTCCTCGCTAGTAGTACCATTGCAGGATTGCACTAAAACTCGAGAACCATATGCTCCCTCATCATGCTCAAAAGAGGCAGTTCTAGAAAAAGAAGTAAAACAACTTGCTACAAACAACATAGCTTGCACTAATCCTTACCCTTGTTTTTGTGGACCACACCACAGTTTTTGGGTACTCTAGAAATGAAGTGTGAAAAACCATAGCAACACCCATTTACAAGGTAGGAGCAATGTCTAAGAGATATTTACTTGGTACTCCATGGAAACTCCAAAAGAAATTTTGCAGGGAAGAAAGAAAATACATTTTCTCAAAAGTAATTGGGACTAAAGCCCTCATTAACTCCTATGAGTCTTTCTTGATAAGTTTACCTCTTAATTTTGATTAGGGATTGAAAAAAATTTGCCATTTTTTTCCCATTGCCTCCAATTTGTCCAAGCCTCTTGCCATAGCTTGTGCAATCTTCAAGAAAGCTACCATCCCCTTATGGTACTCCATCACTATTCCTTACAGCTCCTGTCCTTGTTGTACCTGTCTGAACTAGGGTTTTTTTTGTAAAATATAACTAGATGTGAAGAAAGAGAAGGAAGAAAGGTCCAAATACCTAAGCTCTGATACCAACTATAATGAAGGAAACCTAGGACAGAAGGGAGAGACTGCAAAGAGGAGAGAGAAAGAGGAAGGAGATGAGAAGAGAAGAGAGAGAAAGAGAAGATGTAACATGTCCACCTGTTATCTTCAGGACATGTCTTAGCAGTCCTTCAAAAAGGACATCTAGAAAGCTCCGCCCGGCACTCCTATGGAATGTTACGGGGTTTGCGATCTAGGACTTTCCGCGTCTGCCATGTAGCGGAAGTATTCCGGCCATTCCCACTTAGGACTGACTTGAATTCGGGTTTTCCTATTGGTCATTTCCTAATGGTAACTAATGCCAAACCCAAGCGAACCACTTTACACAGAAACACCAGGTTCAAAGTGGATTCACGCTGCACTTGGTTCAAGGAGAATGGGAAATGAGAGGGATGCAAAGCTCAACCTCTCTGCCATAAGGCACAGTCCCATTCCGTTCCCCTAAAACAGTGTAAATCGGGATCAATCATAACTCTAGGTCAACGCTTTTGTTGTTCGTGTTCTTTGACGATCTTCCTACTGTCCATCGTGATTTGAGAAAAGTTCCCGGCCAACTGGGACCACCCATCCATAGGACGGACCTATGGCCCATCCTCCGCACTTTTCTCGAGTTGTTTTAGTTATTTAATTACCTAACACATTAGTTGGACATGTATCAATCAGCTTTTTTAATTAGCCCGTTAGGCACTGGTTCTTTCACATAATCATATCACTTGACATAGAAAAACAATGTCAAACAAGTTCCTTATTAACAGGTTATCATATTTATCTTTGAAATACAAAAGGTCCAACCCGTAGGCTTATCCACAATCCGCCCGAAGGCTATCCAGCAATCCATAGGGATTACCAATCCAAGTTTCCACCCGTAGACTAGTATGCGAGCCTCGAGATACAATCCCGAGTCACATTAGCCTCTTGTGCAGGGCCCGAAAGGTGCAGGATTTATGGCCAGAGCCCGCTTGGCACCCAAGCGTCCTCTTGCTCCAAGTAGCGCTCAACGGAGAGACCTCTCGCGGCGAGTTCAGTCCACTTTCCCGGCACGGTTAACAACCCCCTTGGTTAGGGTATGGCAGGCAGTCGGGGGTAATTGAAGCTGCCTCTCCCTTCAGGCCTTCAACCTGAAGTATTAGATATCCATTTATCTTTTAATTCATTGATTAAACAAAGCCAAACAGTGCTCTTAAATCAATAATAAGCACAAACATTTCCATTGGTCATTTTTGTTGGCAAACTGCTAAGGAATGAATCCTTCCTTTCAAATGCGTCCAGCACTCGATCCGGGATGACTTGCAACTTGACAAGATCCCCTGTATCCTAGGTTAGGGCATACCCTACTAACCCGACTTGGTCAAACCTTAAGTTCATAGATTATTTCAATTTATCGACTGGTATTTTGCTTCCAAACAATTATCTTTACTCAAGAAGATACTATATTAGGATAATTATTCATCCTCTTACAAGATGACTTGAGTAAGTACCTGCCAACCTGATTGCGAGAATTGGCCATTCCCTTGTGATCCAATCACAAGATCATATGACTCCACACTTGTTGGGCAAGTGTCGCATCGAACTATGGGACTATTCTACTCATCGAATGGAGTCACGAAACAATTTGTTCCTGATTACATTAGGCTGACGTCATCAGTCCTAGGGTTCCAAGTTCCATCTCGTAAGATTCTTAGGGACAAACCCTAGATCAATTCCCAAATATGTTTCACTGTCCCTACATTCAGTGAATGTGGGCAAGTATTTAGGGTATAGGAGTTTCAGTTTTAGCAATACGTACAATTAGGTCACGTATTAATTCCTAGTGAATTTCTTGGAATTTAACTCATTCTAAATGAGTACTCCAGGGTTTAGGTGTTTAGGTTTGTGCCAATTTGTTTAACTCTTGAAGATATTTACGTTATCATTTCATAAACACATGACTCGTTGTCTATGCATAAATTGATTTTTCAACCCTAACTTATCGATTAAGGTCAGCATAGGTTAGGTTAATTCCAACTAATCTTGCTATAACTTTGCGAATAAAATTCATGCTAAACAAGCAACCTTTTATTTGATAATTTATGTAGTTGACAAATGATACTTGCCTAGAGTTATGCATCATAAGAATCATTTCATGCCTTGCACTTTCCTAAGGATTCCTAGCACTTCCCATGATGATTCATTGTGAAGAAGATATGGCTTAATAATGTGATATGCAGTTTATACTTCCATGTTTAAACGAAGTATGCTATCTTAATTCCGTTTTTTTGTAAATATGGACTAAATGCTTATCAATTTCCTAAAGCATTTAAGACGAAAAATTCATCCTTATTTCCAAGAATTATCCTCACACGATTATAAAAATACCAAATAAAAATTAGGAATGAAAACTTGGACTTGGGGTGAGATGTCCACGTGGATGCTAGGAGACGATCCTCCTACGGTTGTGCCTTGGGATTTCTTAGGAGGCATCACAATTGTAGTCTTTCCATCGTGGATGCAGCTTTACAACTCCTTTTTGAAATTCCACCGTGGCTCCCTTTTGCGATAACTTGCCCCGTTCGTCGAAAGTAGTTTTAGAAGGCTTCCTCCTTGAAGTAGGGATTTCGAAAAGGGGGTGTTCAAAATCTTTCACGAATAATGCTCATTAAATCCATGGGAAAGGCTTAATGGCCTTATAAAGACTCACCCGAACGGGGAATAAAAGGTGTAAAACAAAAGGGAGTATAAGGGTCCTTAGGGAGGAAATTTTGGTGGATGGGGTGTTATATGCAAGGGCACATGAAGGCTTTGAAATTCCCGGGGGGTAGGGGTTGTTTTGACAATCCCTCATGAACCACGGTTAGGAGGGAAAAGAAAAAAAAGACATGAAAGGCCTAAGGGAACCCTTAGGGAGGGATTTTGAGGGGGTGGGAGAAAAAAAAAGGCTTAGGGAGGTCTTAGGAGGGAATTCAGGGGGGGTAGTCTTAAGGCTATAGGAAAGGGTCTAAGGGGGGATTTAAAATATGGGGGAGGAAAAGGCCCTTTGGGGTAACCTTTTATGGGGGGGAAAAAGGCCCTAAGGGAGCCTTAGAGAGGAATTTTTAAGGGGGGGGGAGGGGGTTTCAAGAGGCCACAGGAAGGGGGCCTAAGGAGGATTTTAAGACACGAGGGGGGGGGGGGGGGGGGCTTTCAAGAGGCCACAAGAAGGGGGCCTAAGGAGGGTTTTAAGACACGGGGGAGGGGAGAATAAGACCTTTAAGGTCAGAATTCTTTTGGGGGGAAAGGGGGCTTATGAAGCCCTTAGAAGCTTCTAGAAGCTTCAGTGCTTCTACACCTGGGATGGGAGGAAAAAAACAGCCGATTCGGCAGCACGCTGACGGGGTGGGGCGCGGACTGCGATGGCAGAGGTCGATGATGTCCTGGCATATGGCGACAATCATCGCCTCCACTCCTTAGTAGTGGCATGCGGCGTGAGCAGCTGCACACAACATATCTCTTGGTAGCCCTTCCTAGCTCATCACTTCCTCTCTAGCTCTATGATAATGGCCATATTCAATCTCTCTCCTCACAGCAACAGCAGGCGACAACACTCCCCTTATGCATTAATGGCAGCGCCTCTCTCTTTTTGTTCCGCTTGCATTCCCCCCCCCCCCCCCCCCCCCCATTTATATAGGTAAGGGGAGGGGGATCCTCCCTCCCCTGCGTGGCCGCGCCATGGTGACTTGTCACCAGCGAGCTCCACCGAGGAGCTTTTGCATGCATTCTATTCCCCTCCCCCTCTAGCATGACAGTCGGCTGGGGGGGATAAGGAAAAACAACTTTGCCATATCCTACTAAATGATAGAAATGCAATATTATTATCCCCACTACTTATAAAAGGGGGGTTCACGTGTGATTTGTAATGTTTGGTATGTTACAGAAGGGAAGCCATGAAAGCTAGAAGGAAGGGAAAAAGAGAGACTTGATTATTGATAATTGATGCCCTAATTGGCTCTCTCAACACCTTATATACCCGTCAGTATAATTGGGTATTCCCATGCTAACCCGTGTCCTACTTGTCTATCCCCACTCTTTTACACAAGTCTAGAGACAGAGGATCTTGGCAATCACAGAGTACACATGATAATGAAAACAAGGATAAGGACTATCATTACTATGAAAAATATGGCCACATTGCTAAAGAGTGGTAGAATAAGCAAGAAAATCAAAGAGGTAAGTAGCACAGACGCTATACCTCATCCAATCATGCAAAGCATGAGAGTGGTGTGATAGGTTATTTTGTATAGCATATGTACAAAGCAAGGCTACTAAATAAGAAAAATAATATGACATTTGGTACATAGATTCAAGAGCATAAAATCATATGACACCACATGGTGAGTGGTTTGGTGAAATGAAAGAAGGTACAAATGGTTATGTATGTACTAGACATGACACCCAACATGACATAACTCATATAGGAGTTCTTCCATTGGTTATGCCTAATGGCAAGAAGAAGAAACTATATGATGTCTTGCATGCTCCATCAATCATGAAGAATTTTTTATCTGTTGGTCAGATGGTTGAACAAAACCTGTAGGTATGGTTTAACAAAGATAGTTGTTTTATTAAGGAATATGGCAAAGACTGCAAGTTGATTGCAAAGGAAAAAAGACATGGTAGAATGTTTACATTCAATACAAATATTTGTGAGGTGAAAGCTACAATATAAACAGCTCATGATGATGCAAGTGTCCAAGACATAGATATTTAGCGTGAATGCATGGGACACATAAATGTTCAAAGGATGAAAAAGATGCAACAATAGGATATTGTTTCAGGGTTGCCAAAGTTTAAATAAATTGATTTGGGATACATATATTCAATTTGTCAATTTGGCAAACAAGCCCACTTTCCATTTGTTAGATGTATAAGGAATAGCAATAGACCCTTGCTTATTCATTCAGATGTATGGGGACCTGAACATAATGTATCTCTTGGAGGGTCTAGATATTATGTGATTTTTGTGGATGATTTTAATAGGTATAATTGAATATAAATTCTAAAACATAAAGATGAGGTTTTGGTGGACAGCTTTCTAGATTTCAAATATCATGCAAAGAAAGAGTTCAATTGTTATATCTCATGCCTACAGTGTGATGGTGGTGATGAATGTGTCAGAGTTTGATAGGTACTTGAGTAAGCATGGGATCATGAACAATTGACATGTAGTTATACTCCACAACAAAATGGAGTGACTGAATGGAAAAACATGGTGATTATGGAAGCAACCAAGGCAATGCTAAATGAGAAGATATGCCTCTTTCTTACTAGCTTGAAGTAGTTCTAAGTGTTGTTTATGTCATGAATCAGACATTTACAGCTAGTATACATGAGAAGACACCATATGAGTAGCTTTATGGATATAAGCCTAACATTAGGCACTTGAAAGTATTTGGTGTCATTCCATATGTCCATGTACCTAATGAGAACCTGAAGAAGATTGATCCAAAAGTAGTAAATGCTATCTTTATTGGTTACTCATAGGATTAGAAGGCTTATAAGTGCTATGTTTCATCTACTCATTAGAATTTGATCAATTAGGATGTAGTATTTGATGAGCTAGCATCTTGGTATTGTGCCATGCAGGTATAAGTTCATGATGAATCTTCACAAAGTATATATGATGCTGAAAATGGAAAGTAGGATGCTACCACTACTAGTGGATCTACACATGATGTATCTACTAGTGTGAGTCCTTGGATAGGTAGATTATGTAGTCATGGATCTCATTCCACTGACATTGATATGTAAATGAGGGGGAGATGGGACATGGATAAAGGCAAAGGGAAGGCACTTGATGATGTAAGAGGTCCATTGACATTAGGGTATGATTCCACTGATAGTCGAGATACTGAGTTTGGAATACTTGCAGTTCTTATCCTTGGTGTTAAGCAAGTGTGTGTACCACCTCATGAGAGAGTGGAATCACATAGTGCACCTTAGCTATATAAGGATTGCAGACAGAAAGAAAACCTATTGATAGATTTACTTATAGTGGGTGCTCAGCTAAACACTATGCATGTATGATAGAAGTAATGAAGTAGAAAGAGCCCACGCCATTTGTAGAAGTAGTTAAGGATGAGAAGCGGTGTAAAGAAATGGATGAAGAGTATGATCCCTTGTTGAAAAATGGAACTTGGGATTTAGTTAAAAATTTGCCTAAAGGAAAGATGTCTATTGGATGAAAGTGGATTTACAAAGTCAAACGTAAATCAAATGGATCACTTGAGAGATACAAAGCTAGGTTGATTGTTACAGGTTATGCTCAACAGTATAGACTAGACTATGAAGACACTTTTAGTCCTATTGCAAAGATGGCAATTGTATGGACTGTCATTGTAGTAGTTGCATCCAAAGGTTGAAATCTATATCAAATGAACGTAAAGAATGCTTTCTTGAATGGTGATTTGATTAAAGAAGTCTATATGGATAAGCCAAAAGAATATGTACATGTTGAATATACATCCTATATTTGTAGATTGAAGAAAGCATTGTATGGACTGAAACAAGCACCATGGGTATGGAATGCAAAGATCATCTCATTCTTGCAAAATCTTGGATTTCAAATGGGTAAAGCTGATGATCGCCTATTTACTAAGAAGATAAAGAATGGCTATGTGAATTTGGTGAGTATGTAGATGACTTGGTCATTATAGGTAATGACACACAAGGCATTGATGAGATAAAATCTATGCTATAGGAAGAGTTTTATATAAAAGATTTTGGGGAGCTGAAATTTTTTCTTGGTATTAAGGTCATACAGATACCTCAAGGAATATGGATCTTACAAAAGTAGTATGCACATAATATGCTAAAAATTTATGGTATGTTGGAGTGCAAGCCCATGGATACTCCACTAGAGAAAAATGTCAAGTTGACAATTGATGGATATATAGGATGTAGTTAGTGCTACTATCTGGTACAAATATCAAAGCTAAAAGGTTATAGTTGAAGTTTTAGTTAAACAATGTCAATTGTGGTAATGTTTCTATTAATGACTATCCATAGAAAATATTGTTGAAGCTCTTTAGTCTATTAAAGTAAGTTGATGATGATGATATAGTGGATGCATGTTTGGGTGGCTTAGGCAAGGAGTAAAAGTAGTTCTAAAACTCCATCAATACAAGAGACACCATTCTTGATTTTTCAAATCTAATATCTTTATTGATATTGGAAGAAAAAATATTGGGTCTTGTTGCATCTTTATCATAAAGTGAGAATAGTTTAGATTTTATGATCTACTCTAACACAAGTAGAGTAGAGGCGATGATGATAGAGGCTACAAAGGTGGCCATTTATGGGCAAAATCAAGGGCAATCTCATGACTCATAGGAGTAGTCACATATAGGTAGTAGAGATCTGTCGTCTTGAGGCAAGGAGAGCCATTGAGAAGGTTGCATATATAGAATGCAGGTTATGATAAAAAACAATGCTATAATTGTGATAAAAAAGATCATGTTTTATAAGAGTGTCCAGAGAAAAAGACATAGAAAAAACAAAAATGGGAGAAGACAAAATAGCAATTATGCATCTATTGGTAATCAAGTTGATAATAAGAAGTTGTTTATTATATGTACCACATGATAAATGTAGTAAATATAGATGCATCACAACAGTAATGATTTATAAAGTATGATATGTGGACTCAAGTACCTCTAATCATATGACAACTCATGGATAATGGTCTAGAGAAATGAGAAATCTTGACATGCTTGGTTTTATGGAAATAGCTAACAATGCAATGCATCTTATTACTCATGTTAGGATTTTCCATTATCTATGTTGGATGGAGAAGTTAAGTGTTTGGTTGATGTGTTGTATATTCCTAAGATCACAAAGAACGTGGTTTCTATCAGGCAAGTGCTTGAGTAGGGATTGCAAATAAAGTTCAATCAGAATGGCTTCTTTGTACACGGTTTCAAGAATGGATGTAAACTAGTTGCAAAAGGCAAGCATACTGTGGGAAATATTTTTACCTCAGGTGTAAGTATATCAGAGCTGAAGGCTTGTGTGTTTGCACAAGGTACAAGAGTTATGGTTGATATGACATTCTTGCATAAATATATCGGCCACGTAAATATGTAGTGCATGAGGAATATGAAATCACATGAAACTCTGATAGGCTTGCCTAAGCTCAAAGTGATTGATATACATAAAGTCTATGAAGCATGACAGCTTGGAAAATAGACAACATATGAATTTTATCATGATAAACATATAAGTAGAAATTTACTTCATGTTGTATATTCGGATGTGTGAGATCTTACAAAAAAAGCATCAATGATTAGATGTAAGTATTATGTAGCTCTTATTAATGATCATACAAGGAAAGTATATGTGTACTACATAAAGGAGAAAAGGGAGATGTTTTCTCACTTTCAAGATTTTAAAAACTAGTTGAGAATCAATTAGATGTGCCGATCAAGTGCCTGAGGTTACATGGAGATATACTGCATAAAGGAGAAAAGTGAGATGTTTTTTCACTTTCAAGATTTTAAAAACTGGTTGAGAACCAAAAAGATGTGCCAATCAAGTTCTTGAGGTTACATGGAGGGAGATAGTACCTCTCCAATTAATTTAGTACTTTTTTGAAACAACATCAAATTTAGAGGCAATTTATATACAAGCACACTCCGCAACACAATGGTGTTGCTGAAAGGAAGAATGGACACATTGTAGAAATTGTACAAGCCTTGATGGTGGCTAAAAAGAACATGCCTTATTAATTATTGGCTCTAACGTTATCTCTATAGGTGAATAGGATTCTCAATGTTTTAGTCCATGATGTGACACTAGAGGAGAAGTTTAGTAGCAAGAAGATGTATTTGTCACATGTATGTTAGTGTTTGGATGCATTGTCTATGTACATGTTCCTGAGGAGCTAACCAAGATGTTGGATTTGAAATTTGAAAACTATGTATTTTTTGTTATTTCCTTGAGTAAAAGCATCACATGTATTACAATCTAGTAACTCACAAGTCACAGGTGAGTAGAGATGGTGAGTTTGATGAGATGAGCAATTGGCATATGCTATTGGAAAACATATTATTGTAGATGATATAAAAGAAAAGGTGATTGCAAAAAATGTGGGTTCGTAGTCATCATAAACATTGAGTGGGACAAAAGAGTCATTAACCAATAGGTCTACTGAGGGACCATGGAGTGACAAGTTGGGGGCAAATAGCACTCCTATGAGTGCAAAAATTCATCACATGAGGAAAAAGAAAAGGCAGTTGATTCACTTGGTGTGTCAGATGTTTCTGTAAGCTATTCACATGTAGATGGTGAGTTTGATAGCTCAGACTAGCTTATGGACAAGGAATTTGGTATCATGGTTGTTTGTACACCTAGTGCAAAGAAAACCAAGACTGATGTAAAGGGATCACAAAGTGCTCCACTAGTATGTAGGTCAATGATAATTATATATTCCATAAATAGGTTGATATATGATGGTTACATTGCTCAACATTTTTCATATATCATGATGGTTATAATATCAATTGAGTCCACTTTTTTTGAGGAAGCTATTGGTCATGTGCATTGGGAGAAAGCCATGGATTAAGAAATGGCTACATTGAATATAAATCAAACTTGGGAATGGGTACCATTTCCTGAGTGAAAAAAGTTAAAGGATGCACGTGGGTTTACAAGTAAAATGTAATGCAAATGGAATTCTGAAACGTATAAAGTGAGACTATTTATTGAAGGTTATGCATAGACTTTATGGAATTGATTATGAGAAGACATTTTCTCCAATGGTAAAGATGGCAATTGTAAGAGCCATCATGGCTATAGCACAAGGTTAGATTTTTCACCAAATGGATCTAAAGAATGCATTCATGCATTGTGAGTTGCAAAAATAAGTGTAGATGGAGCAAGCATAGAGTTATGAGAACATGGTTCACCCGATTATGTGTGTAGGCTATGAAAAGTCATTGTATGGACTAAAACATGCACCGAGAGCATGGGATAACAAGATAGCATAGTATTCTGTCTCTATTTATTCTCATGTCGAACATGTAGATCACTTGCTTTATGGGTGTCACATTGATTAGGGCATTGTTGTGATTACCTTATATGTGGATTATTTGATTTTTGGGGGTGATAATTTGCAAGAGGTGGACCATATGAAGAATCTTCTCAAGTAGATTTTTGACATGAAAGATTTGGGAGAGCTAAAGTACTTTCTTAGCATTAAGGTGATAAGAATAGGTAAGGGGATATGGCTCTAACAAAGGCCATACATCTTGGATATGTTGACAAAGCATGGCATGGATGATTGTAAGCCAATCTCAATGACATTGGATCAATCTTTGAAGCTAAGTGTTAATGCAAGGGATATATTGGAGGATCCCATGATGTATAGGAAGGTAGTAGGAAGTTTGATCTTCACCACTACCAGCATGCTAGACTGTAACTACACAATTGGCTTGGAGAGTGAGTTTATGCAGTGGCCTCATAAGTCTCATTTGGATAGTGTGAGATGTACCTTGTGCTACTTAAGGCTACATTGGATTATGATATCTTTAATGAAGCCAACTTGGTGGTGTAATTATTTGGTTATAGTGATATATATTGATTAGTGTGTCTAATAGGAAGTCTACCAATGGCTATGCAAATTTTTTTTTTGGGAGTGGGGCTGTGACTTGGAACATAAGAAATAACTCACTCTTGCATTATCAAGTACACATTAGAAAGTATGGTGCTAGAGTCAGTGTTAAAGGCACATGCAATGCATGTCAAAGTGTTGAATCCCATAGGCAAAGAAAGGGAAGAGCATCATAGTTGAAAGAATATAAAATAAAATACTTGTTTCACTATTAAATCAATCAATTCTATTTGGTTTCATCATGCTTCCCCACTTTTTCTTTTTCTTTCCCCCATAGCTGCTCTTATCTCCTTGCTCACCATGTTTGTAACATGGAGTCAAAGCCTCTTTTCTTGAAGTTATGAGGTAGAGAGGCATCCATTACTGAGTAAGTTTGAAGGATTTCAAGACTTTGAAGGTTTTATTCTTAAGAAGTTCAAAGCTTGGACATTCAAGGCTTGCAAAGGACTATTGAATTTTAAAGAAATTAAAAGGGTTTCCATTCAAGAGAGGTATTAGGATATATCTTCTTCATTTGTCCAATTATCTCATCTAGTTTGAATTGGGTGGATCCCATTTCCCAAAGCTAAGGGTTAGCTTGATCAAGGAGTATGCTTAAGGGGGCTATTTAAACCCTCTTCTTAAAGGGTCTTCTTTAGACAAGTTGAGCTCTTGCTTTTGTAGAAGCTCAAAGGTTGGTTCATTCAAGTTGGGGGTTTAATGGGCATGCTTCTTCATCCTTGGGTAAGCTACTTATGAACATACGTGTGCATCACATGGGTTCAAAATAATGTATTTTTAAAATATAAATTGTAAACATGTTTTACATACAGAAGGGTATAATATAAAGGGGTTATTTAAATATTGAATAGAAAATGATTATGTTTTATTCAAGAAAAATTCACAGATAAGGATATTTATAAATAGGTCTTGAACACATGTGATGTAGAGGATATACATATAGTAACATCCCCGAGTCTTCATCAAACAGAGGATTGAAGAGAAAAAAGAGATCATTTTTTAGAGTGATGGAGCCTAGTACTCTAAATCTTAGCACTTGTTGCATTGCCATGTACTCATGGGAATTAGCATGCGAGAAAAGCATTCCAAAGGCATGACACAATCTATTGGTGTCAAAAATGGCCAATGTTGTCCACAATTATTTTTTGGAAAATGTTATCCTTTAAACCTTATCATTAAGGTAAAAAGAGACCCCTTTTACATTGCCTTCTCCACAAACTAGTTATCAACCAGACCATATTCACATTGAATACTTAAAAATATACGTCACATTGTTTGCTATCTTGAACTAGTTATTTTTGAGCCATATTCACCTTTTCATAAAGTAGAATTGGACATTTTAAAAGGCTCGTTCACACTCTCTATGCTAAACTAGTTATTTATAAAGGGCTTTTCACACCCATCTAAAGAAAAATAAAAGCATAATAAATAGCTATCATTTGTGCGATCCTTCATTGGTAAAAAATATTCTTTCTTTTGCATTCAAGATTAGACACTACAATTAAGTGGTAATTCCAAGGGGTAAGACCATCTCGTATCCCACAAAAGTAATGTTTAATTTCCTTTATTTAAAATCATACCATCAAGCCATACATGTCAAGAAGAATCTATCAACCCAATGCAATGTATATTTGTGTCAAAGTGCAATTCATCAAAGGAAAGACCAAGATAAAGAGTATGAAGAAAAACCATTTTAATAATATGAAGAGGACCAACAAGAATGAGGAGAGAAAGGACACCATAAAGCCTACCAAAGAATGTCAAAGTCCAAGAAAGGAAACTTAATGATCAAAAGTGGAGCCAAAGTACAAGTGCAAAGCCAAAGAGAAATGAGGAGACAACCAAGACCAAGTAATCAAAAACTACAAGTACCAAATATGATTTTTTTTTTGTAATTTCCACCATTGGCACAATAATGTAGCCAAGGGGACCAAAAAGAATCCAAAAGTCTCAATTGTGCTTTTACAACTTGTTTGACATTGCATGAACTCAAGGCCTTGCAGCCATTTACAAGGGGGAAACCTATATTCTTATGCATAGTTATCTAGAGGATAAGCTAGCACCAAGGGGGGTGTTACAAAGTATGGTGCTAGAGTCAGTGCTAAAGGCACATGTAATGCATGTCAAAGTGTTGAATCCCATAGGCAAAGTGAGGAAAGAATAGCACAGTTGAAAAAAATGATATAATATAATGCACATTTTTTTATAGCTCAAAGGCTATAAAATAATGTAATTTCTTCACTATCATATCAATCAAGTCTATTTGGTATCATTATATTTCTCCACTTATTCTTCTTCTTTTTCCCATAGTTCATCTTATCTCCTTGCTCAACCATGTGTATAACACTATAGAGGGAGAATGTAAGGGTGCTACTATGGCAGGATGTGAGGTATCTTAGATACAAAAGCTACTTGATGATTTAGGAATATATATAGATAGGAGAGCTGTCATTTATTGTGATAACATGAAAAACATACAGTTGGCTAGGAACCCACACAATGTTCCATGCACACATGAAATACATTGAGGTTCGTTATTATTTCATCAGAGCACAGGTCTTGGCATATGACATTGATCTCATCTATGTGAACAAAAAGGAGTAAGTTGTAAATATTTTCACCAAGGGCCTAGAAGCAATAATACTTTAGTGGTTTTGAAGCTTACTTGGAGTACAAGTCATGGAGTTGAGATTGAGGTGAAGTTTAGAGATATCAAGCTCAACATGAGTTGACATTCACGTACCTAGATGACCATTTTCAAATTCATATTATTGAGATGGTTGATGGCTACATCAACATGTCATTCCAATGATAATTTATAGCTAGATATTGGTTATTCCACTAACTTGAGTTTCTGATATCTATCTATTTATGTTTCTACTTAGCGTGTTCACACTATCGACCACTTGTATGTTATGTATATTGTACTCCTTTCTTATTCCTGGTTAATTGTTATAGTGCAAGAGAAGAAGAAGAAGAAGAAGAAAAATAAAAAGAAAATAAGAAAGACTAGTGTTTTTAACTTTCTATATTATGGGCATTTCCAAAAGAATCTCGATGCCACTCTCTTAAGAGTTTGGGAGAACATAGAAAAGTGTGAGAGCTTCTCGCTCACCCATCTAGTCAAAGAAAGAGGGCCAAAATAAATGTAGTCAAAAAATTCATACCTACGGGAATTATTTCAGGAGTACTTAGGTGTTTTCACTGTAATGAGCCAAGCCACTTTAAAAGTCAGTGCCCAGAGCTTGACCAAATTTGTCAATGTGGACAATATAGAGGTTGCAACCAAGCTTCAATTGCAAAAGAAAAATCATCTGTTGTAATTCTTAAAGAGCTTGAAGAAGAGGGAAACCCAACTATGGAAGTGGGTATGGAGAGGGCATTAGTTCACGCCACCCTCCATAAGAAAGGTCCAAATAGCTAGTTTTGGGTGATTCAAACACTAGCAGAATATCAAGGTAAGTCCTTTAAAATTCTAATTGATTATGGAAGCACACACTCATTCATGTCACCAAAGTGTGCCAATAAATTAGATATAGACACAATACCTACATCTAGGTTTCTTTTGGAACTTTCCATGACATTTAGCTTAGGAAGCAATCTCCCTAAAATAGGATGTAGGATCATGAATTTAGGGGCCTACAAATGTCTATTGGGTATAGACTAGCTAATCCCCAATGACGCATATATTCAGGGTAGAAAAGGCCAAGGGACTTTTCAAAACCTAAAGGGGAAAAAAGTAATGACCCAAGGTGAGGTAGGAAAACCCAAGGTTCAACTAGCCAAATCATCTTGCATAATAAAAGGGTTAAGAAAAGGATTACATGTGTATCTCATAAAATTAAATAAGATTGAGAAAAATAATCAAGATTAGGGAGAGCCATATTGGTTGAAGGAATATGATGACAGCTTCCTAGAAGAGCTGACCGAATTACCACCTTGAAGAGAAGTCAATCGCGAGATCAGACTTGAACTAGGAGCTGCTCCAATCGCTAAGATTCTGTAAAAAATATCTATCCCTGAAGCAATTGAGCTGAAAGAGACACTGAAGCAATTACTAGATCAAGGATACCTTAGACCCAATAATTTTCCATGGAGAGCCCTAGTATTGTTTCAAAAGAAAAAGAATGGAACTCTCAACCTTTGCATTGATTACCAAGGACTAAACTAGTTACAATCAAGAATAAGTATCTAATCCCAAGCTACTTGATAGGTTGCAAGGGGAAAAAATATTTTCCAAGATTGATCTCGGATATGGTTATTACTAAATAAGGATCAAGGAAGAAGATATCCCCAAAAATGCCTTCAATACCACATACGGTCATTTTGAATTTCTTGTAATGTCTTTTGGTCTTGTCTAACTAATGCCCCTACTACATGTAACAGATTTATGTATGACCTTTTTGGACCTTATCTTGATGAGTTTTTCCTAATGTTATTTGATGACATCCTGACATATTCAAAGAGAGACGAAGACCATGAGCTACAAATGCGCATTGAGTTGGACACAATGAGGATGCACAAGCTCTATGCGAAGAAAAAGAAGTGTGCCTTTTTCAAAAGACAAATGGAATATCTTAGATTCATAGTATCTGTTGAATGAATATCTGTAGACTCAACCAAAGTTAAAGATGTTCAAGAGTGTCAACCACCAAGGATAGTTAAGGAAGTGAGAAGTTTTTAAGGGTTGTTTAGATGGTTTAGAATTTTTATAAAAAAAATTGCCCTAATAGCTACACCTCTCACTAATTTGCTGAAAAGCAAATTGATATTGTGTGCATGTCCATTGAGCAAGCACGTTTTGAGCAACTCAAGTTTGGTAACAACACCCATTTTAAAGCTACCTGACCTAAGTCAAGAGTTTGAGGTCCTAACAAACACAAGTTCTCTTGCACTAGGTTGTGTACTTATGTAGCAAGGTCATCCAATAGCCTATTTCTCAAGGAAGTTGAAAACCCAGGAGAATAATTATGCCACCCATGATCTTGTTGAGCTATTAGCTATGATCCATGCTCTCAAATTGTGGCGATACTATCTAGTTGGAAGCAAGCTTACTTTGGTCACTGACCATAAATTTCTCAAATGGATATTTACTCCCTCAAACAGACTTCAATATGGGGTAGCATAGGTGGATTGAAGTCTTGCAAGAATTTTATTTTGAAATCAAGTTTAGACATGGAAAAGAGAATGTGATTGTTGATGCATTTAGTTGTAAAGCTTTTCTGAATGCATTTATTATGAAAGAGCCCTATAATGGAGAGATTTTTGTTAGATATGCTCAATGCCCCACCCTCATCAGGTGTAACCAATGATCCATGGTGCTCAAAGTTGTAAGGCCCCCATTATGAGGAGAAGCCAAATGTGAGCCCAGATGACTTGCATATCAGATGAGGTCTATGTGACCGGATGGCAAAAAGGTGACCATTGTGGATCTAATCTTTGGGTTGGACTGAGTAGTTGAGCTGGTAGCAACTTGAGGCACATTGCATTGAGTTGCGAGGTAATGTAGTTAAAAGGGACCCCTATTTTGGAGTCTAGGGTAGCGCCCCGACCCACAACGGTAAAGAAAATATTCCCTGGAATATTCCATGGTCGACTAGTGGAAGCTCATACGGTAGGTCGGTCACGCCAACCTAGCTGCCTTAGCAGGCTATAAACGCTAATCCCCTTTACAGCCATCAATCATCTATCTTTCACCCAATTAGAGTTGTTCCAACTAGCCTTAAGTTCTTCACATGTCTTTTGTCTAGATCGCCATCTAAGCTTCACTGTGGAAGCGCACGGGTGGACATAGCCATCTCTGTATTAGTTGTTTGGAGCTGAAGAAATTTTCTAATTCTCCTCTTATCTATTGTGTACTCTCTATCTCTATCTCTTTCTCAAATTTTGTTTGCTGTGCCATGTATTTTTTACATGGTATCAGAGCTTAGGGGTCTCTAAGGATGGAAGAGTGCGCAAGAGGCAAAGGCTTCAATAGCAAAGAGGAACAATGTCGTCTTTCGGAAGCAGTTCTGGCGCATCAAGAAGCAGTGCAGGAGGTGGTGCTGCTGTACCAGCTATTCAAACACTGAGAATTTATCCACCAACCTTTAGCAAAGGAAAATTAGATGGTACAAACTATTCATTATGGAAGTTCAAAATTACAACTATCCTTGATTTTTATGAGATTTTGGAGACTAACTGATGTAGAACCACAGCCTACCCCCGACCCATCAAATCCTAGTGTGATGATTCCTCCAAATGCAGATCTTCTATGAGCTTGGAAACGAAGGAATGTAGATGCATTGTGTGCCTTAGTTACAAGCTGTTCTGACAATGTGCTAACTTTGATTCAGCATACAACCAAAGCATCAGAGGCTTGGAATGTACTGAGGAGTCAGTATGAAACACGAAACCAAACAAGGATTCAAAACTTGGAGAATCAACTAGCAACAGTGAAGTTTGTTGAAGGAGAGACAACTGAAGCATTCATCACTCGGATTAAGAATCTGCGCGACCAAATGGCTCGTGCTGGGATATAAAAGACTAGCAAGGAGCTAGCTCTGAGGTGTCTTTGGATTTGTCCAAAAAAGTTTAATGGACTAGTAATTGTCCTTAATACTCAAGTGAGACCCCAAGCTTTGAGTTTTGAGGAGTTTTGTGCATTATTGCAGGAGGAGGAGTTGAGGGTGAAAGCCCGAGAAGGAAACAGCAATGGAGATGCTGCATTCTCTGCCAATGCAAAAGGCAAAGGTGGTTCCTCCACCAAAAATGATAGTGACAAAAAGAAGAAGGGCGGCAAGAAGAAGTTTCAAGAAGAGTGCTTCTACTAAAAGAAGAAAGGACATGCAATTGCAGATTGTCGTGTTAAGAAGGCAGATGAAAAGAATGGTACCCTTAAAAGTAAAAAGGAAAGAGCAAGCAAACGAGAAAGGAATTTCCACAAGAAATCAAGCAAGCCATTCTTATTTTATGTTGATTGTCAACGACTACAGTAGGAAGATATGGGTGTACTTCCTTCGTGATAAGGCTCAAGCTTTTGGTAAGTTTAAAGATTGGCTAACACTTGTTGAGAATGAAACAGGGAAAAGTGTGAAGAAATTTAGAACACATGGTGGTGACGAGTTCAACTCAAAGGAGTTTGAAGACTTTTGCAAAAGCAAAGGGATCAAGCGTCGATTGATGATGCCTCACACACCTTAGCAGAACGGTGTTGTGGAATGCAGGCATCATACCATTGTGGAGATGGCAAGATGCATGCTAAAGGGCAAGGGATTGCCTAACCATTTTTGGGTTGAAGCTGTTAATACTGCAGTCTACATTTTAAAGCGGAGCTACACAAAGGCTCTCAAGGGAAAAACACTCGTAAGAAACCATCTATCTCACACTTCAAAATTTTTTGATGTGAATGTTATGCACATATTCCAAATGAGAAGAGAAACAAGTTACAAACAAAAAGTAGAAAATGTATCTTCTTGGATTATATTGATGAGCAGAAGGCTTACAAATTATATGACCAAGAGGCAAAGAAGATCATTGCGAGCCGTGATGTGGTGTTCAAGGAGCAGCTACATACAATGGAGGAGGAGAAGCCAAGTTCTTCAACTTTATCATCAAGCGAAGAAGTAGTTCACTATGAACCTGTCCCAAGAGTTGTCCCTATCCTTAAGGAGGAGGAAGCATCATCTTCAGATGATGAGGAAAAAGTTCACCAACCTGACATCACCCCACCGAAAAATCCATTACCGTGTTGGGTGAAGCAGCTCTATGACCATAATAATCCTATGCCCATATCTATTGGAGACGGACCAAGGAGGTCTCAGAGAATAGAGGAGCAAAGGAGGGCTTCTGCTCACATAGTCAATATGGCCTTGATGGCTGAGATTATGAGAGAAGGAGCCAACTGACTTAGAAGAAGCACTTGCAGATCCAGCATGGAAGGCAGCTATGCAAGCCGAGTATGACAGCATAATGAAGAATGACACTTGGGATCTAGTGGATCAGCCAGCAAAGCGGAAGGTTATTGGCACCAAGTGGCTCTGGAAGGTAAAGTACAAGGCTGATGGTACCTTAGAAAAGTACAAAGATAGACTGGTTGCACAAGAATTTCACAGGTTGAAGGGTTTGATTTTCAAGAGTCATTTTCCCCAACTACCAAAATGACCACTATTCGCATAGTACTTGCAATGGCCGCCCACAAGTAGTGGCCAGTTTACCAAATGGATGTTAAATTAGCGTTCTTAAATGGTGACCTCAAGGAGGAGGTGTATGTGGCTCAACCACTAGGGTTTGAGGCCCCCCATTCTGAGAATAAAGTGTGTAAGGTGAAGAAGGCATTGTATGGGCTGAAACAAGCCCCCAGATCATGGTACCAATGGATAGATAAGTTATTTTTAAGCTTAGACTTCAAAAGATGTGCCTCAGATGCTAACTTGTATGTTTACAAGGATGGTGAAAAGTCAGTAGTGATTGTCCTATATGTGGACGACCTTCTTATTACAGTTGACTATGAAGATATGATCAACCAAACTCGAATGGCTTTGAGTTCTGAGTTTGAAATGACAAACTTGGGCTTGTTGCACTATTGTTTGGGAATTGACATTTGGCAAGAGCTAGGAAATATCTTCATCTCTCAAAAGAAGTATGCATGGGAGATCTTAAAGGCATTTGTCATGACCGAGTGCAAGGAGATAGCTACACCTATAGAGGTGAATGCAAAGTTATCCGTTGAGGATACATCAACACTAGCAGACATTGGAAGGTACAGGAGGATGGTCGACAGCCTGATCTACTTATGTAATACCAGACCAGATATCAGTTTTGATGTTGGTGTTTTGAGCAGGTTCTCAAACAAACCTCATGAGAGTCATTGGAAGGCTGGGATGTAGGTGCTCAGATACTTGAAGGAAACTCTTGACTATGGTATCACATACAGTTCTGGAACTTGTCTTGTGGGGAATTGTGACTTAGATTTGGCAAGAGACAATGATTCAAGGAATTCAGTTTCTGGTTATTGTTTCTCTTTGGGTTCATGAATTTTCTCTTGGATTAGTAAGAAGCAACCAACAGTGGCATTGTCTTCTATCGAAGCAGAGTACAAGGTAACTTGTTTTGTTGCATGTGAAGCAATATGGTTGAGAAGGATCCTATGACATATGGTAGTGCAAGATGAAGAACCAACTATACTGAGATGTGACAATCAGAGTTGCATCGCCATTGTCAAAAATCTATTGTTTCATGCATGCACCAAACATATAGAGATCCAGTATCACTATGTGCGTGATTTGATGGAGGATGGGATAGTGGAACTGGTCTATTGTCCAATAGAGGAGAATGGAGCAGATATCTTCACCAAGGCACTTATGAAGGATCTGCTTCAAGTTCATCTTCAGAGACTCGACTGAGGAGATAGTTCACCTATGGTTGGACATTGAGGGGGGGTGTTAGATATGCTCAATGCCCCACCCTCATCAGGTGTGACCAATGATCCATGGTGCTCAAAGGTGTAAGGCCTCTATTATGAGGATAAGCCAAATGTGAGCCTGGATATTGGTTGAGTCTTGACTTGTATATCAGATGAGGTCTATGTGACCGGATGGAAAAAAGGTAACCATTGTGGGTCTAATATTTGGGTTGGACTGAGTAGTTGAGCTGGTAGCAACTCAAGGCACATTGCATTGAGTTGCGGGGTAAGTGAGTCAAAAGGGGCCCCTATTTTGGGGTCTGGGGGTCGTGGAAGCGGCCCCTGGCTAGGGGGTCCCAAGGGGGGCATGCAGCCCCCCTGGCAAGGGTCCAGGGGCAACACCCCCGGCCTGACGGTAAAGGGAATATTCCCTAGCCAACTAGTGGAGGCTCATATGGTAGTCGGTCACACCAACCTAACCGCCTTTGCGGGCTATAAAAGCTTAACCCCTTCACAGCCATCGATCATCTATCTTTCATCCACTCAGAGTTGTTACAGCTAGCCTTAAGCTATTCACCTATCTTCTTTCTAGATCACCATCTAAGATTCATTGTGGAAGTGCACGGGTGGATAGAGCCATCTCTATATTAGTTGTTTGGAACTAAAGAAATTTTCTAATTCTCCTCTTATATGTTGTGTACTCTCTATCTCTATCTCTTTCTCAAATTCTGTTCATTGCGCCGTGTAATTTTTACAATTTTAGCTACCATGATATCAATGCCTAGCAATCAATCATTGAGCAAGCCAGAGAAGAGGTAGACAAGGATCCTACGTATCAGTTAATGCTAAGAGAAATCCTAGTTAAGGACATTGATCCTAAGCTCAAATTCAAATACCAAAATTTCACTATGGATGATAGACTTGTCTATTTTAGGACAAGGCTTTGGATTCCTCTCAATCAAGTGCTAAAAAAGAAGATATTATGGGAAGCCCATGACTCCCCATTCTTAGGACACCCTAGTTATGCAAAGACTCTTAATGTAGTCAGGAAAAGTTACTACTGGAAAAGATTGAAGCATGATGTACTCAGATATGTTACTAAATGCCTAAGTTTCCAGTGGGTGAAAGTTGAGCATGTCAAAATGCCAAGCAAGCTCCAGTCACTTGACATTCCATAGATGAAATGGGAGTTCATGAGTATGAATTTCATAGTTGTCTTACCTTCTATTCAAGAAGGGTATAATTCAATCATGGTGATTGTGGATATGCTGACAAAGGTCACTCATCTTATCCAAGTGAAGACCAACTACAAAGCTTCAGATATTACATGATTAATTGTGAAAGAAATATTTAGGCTTTGTGGATTGCCTAAACGGATCATTAGTGATTGCGACTCTTTGTTTACATCACATTTTTGGAGAAGCCTATTTCAAGTAATTTGAACCCAACACAACTTACCATCCCCAAACTGATGGTCAAACATAGTAGGTTAATGAGGTCATTGAAGTTATATTGAGAGATTATTGTTTGAGAGAACCAACAAGGTGGATACAATATTTTCCCTTAGTAGAATTTTCCTACAATGTGTCATATCACCAGAGTATTCAAATGACTCCATTTCAAGCATTGTATGGGAAAGATTGTTTAATGCCAGTGAATTTCTCTGATCCAATCCTAAACATTGAGGCTTCTAAAAGAAAATGTTGGAAGGCATGGATGATGAGGTCAAAATTATCAAACGATACATCCAAGTTACCAAAGACCGCTAGAAACCTTATGTTGATCTAGGACGGCAAGAGCCTATCTTCCAAAAGGGACACATGGCTTTCATCTCTATACCCTCAAAGAAGAGTTCTCTGTCATTAGGAAAGTTCAAAAAGTTGAGTCCAAGTATTGTGGACCATACAAGGTTCTCAAATGCCTAGGAGCTAATGCCTAGTCCCTTTATATTACACCCTTCTGTATGTAAAAAAATATTAAAAAATTATATTTAAAAAATGCCTTTTTTTGAGCCCACGTGATGCACACATATACTCAAAAGTAACTTCTCTGAGCTCTAGATGGACACATGAGAGTATTTTTAAAGAACATTTTGTAATTTCTCCACACCAACATCTTGTAATTGACTATCCAATAATAACAAATTATTGGGTGCCACTTCAAAAGGTGTTGTTTCAATTTCAAAATTGCACACATAAGCTGTATGAACCCTATTAGGCTTGTTAATTGGTATCTTAATAGATCTCATCAATAATGGGTACATGACATATCATATTATCCACTCCTATAGATTTCACATCATTAATCTTAGATGGTGAATCTTGAGATGGAGATCTAAAGGATGTTTGATACACAACTAATGCCTTAGAAGACTACTCTGATGGTGAAAACTCAGTTATCTTAGCCATGTAATAATCTAACATATCTTGCTTCTGCATTAATGCTTACAAGTGCTTTAAATAATACATTGTACCTGTATATTTATTCTTACTTTGGTTATGCAAATTCTTGTGACAACATCATACAATCTAATTATGACACTAAAGACATTGCTAATCATGATAAGTCTACTTCCATTTTGTTGAGACTTCAAGCTCAAGCTGCTGGCCTAACATGACAACTATAATGTGTGTAGCTATCCCTAACATGTGTGTGTCATTGAATAAGTCAGCTCACAACTTAACTATAGTTAGTAGATTAGTATGGTTTTGGTCACTTTGACCTAGTTGTGTCAGGTTACATGCATCATTGAAGAAGTCACATCATGACTTATTCAATTGTAGTTAGTAGACTAGTATGGTTTTGGTCACTTAGACCTAGTTGCGTCAGGTTACTCAGTCCGTTTGAGTGTGTATATTTGAATAAAGATGAAGAAAGTGAGAACAATGAGCTCTCTGTGGCCTCATCTCTCTCTCCCATTCTCTTTACATGTATTAGAGCATGTTCTTGTTGCTAAGTTTGAGCATAAATAGGAATTGAATGTGGACTTTAGTCAATGAAAATCTCGGGTAAGAGGCATGTGGTTGATATGTCTTTTGATTAGGGCCTCTTTTGAGGCATTCAAGGGATCTCATTAGCTCTTCTCTAACACATATGGAGCACTGTTAAGTGTTAACTATTGGAACTTCAACCAATAGCAAACATGTGTGTTTCTGACTAGCATGGACAACCCTAAAATTGCACATGTTTCTGGATGATAGCATGGACAACATTTGAGATTTGATAAGTGCTATCATATTTGATTGCTAATGAAGAGAGACAATGCTTAATTTGTGTTTCTTCTTGGGCATTATTCAATGCTAGAAATGGTAGCACTAGACTAAGCAGCAGAGCACATGTGGATAAATGATCAACAAAGAACACATGGATAGATTAGCATGAGCTGCAAGAAATTGTGTCTTCTATTTGAGCATTAAACGAAGCAATTTGCAACTCATTTGGGAGCTGGCATACCACAAACAATTGAAATATCTCCTTGAACATTGTCACTAAGTATGCTTTTCACGTGGTGGAGCACTCATAAGTGATCTGAAGCCTTATATTAAAGACTAAGTGTTGTCATAAAGTTGAGGCAACTTGTATGTAATGCTTGGAGCTCATTCGTTAGTTATTGGCCACTAATGCTCGGATGATTCCATATATCTAGTGGATGGTTTATGAATAGTTATGAGCATTGGATTTCCAAGTCTGGAGATGTACTTATAGAACGAATGATGAAGTAAATATTGCACTATGACAGGCAATTAATTGCAACTTATTCTCTATGAATGTAGCGAGATGTATCTCAATCTTTGAATACACACAACAGGAAGTGTATACTAAATCAACATGAACTGACTGGCATTGTTTATGCCTCCAAGATCTTGTACTTGAGCATGATTAGAAATCCAAACTTCAAATATTCGAATGCATTTACAGATCTCGAATAGTCTTGAAATTAGTCCTGAAATTGTACTAGCTTTAGTCTGATACTACAAGCACTTTGAACTACATATTGATGTCATCTAATGTGTGGATCTTACTACATGGACTATGGGTGTCTTGAGGATTACTACAAGGTTTTAATGCTCAATTTTGGGCTGATTTATTAATGGTAAAATAGAGATACTTGGTTGGTTGCAATTGTAAGAAACTTATTGGTTTTGCTACATGTTGTGTAATGAAGTCTTGATACTCATAGAAATGTATGTGGACTTTCAAATGAAAAGGCATATGTTTGGAATGCTTTAAGCGGTTTTCTGAATAGAGGACATTCAAAATTCAGTAGAGAACTTGCTGGCTGGTCAACACTAATAGTTGATATTGTAGAGAGATTATCTTCATATTTATTGGATTAATTGGAGTGCATACAAACACCTTTTCTATGAAAATTACTTGGTTCTACACAAATTCAAGCATGGATCATTTTTATTACTACAATGAATACATTGTGTTGCACACATGGCAAATGTAGAGAGAGGAGATAACATAACTTACATAGTGGGTGACAAGCTCGATAGCAATAACTATGCTATTTGGAAGTTTTGGATGAAGAACTTCCTAATTAGAAAGGGCCATTGGGATTTAATCACAGGTGTTGAAGCTAAACCCAAGCTTCCCGACAAAAATCCTAGAGTTGAGCAAAGACGTGCGCATCAAGCATAGTTGGAAAGAGCCTACAGGTGTTGCATTGATTGTCCTTCTATTTCTCTAATGTAATAGTCATGTGGATAATGAGCTACAAGTCACCAGAGGATGCTTGAAATATTTTGATGTGGTACTATGGCACAACCACTATTACTCACAAAATCTAGCCAAATTATAAGTTCAACAATATGGATAGGAAAGGTTGATGCATATAGGACTATGTGACTGAACGGAAGACCATTGCATATCAGCTAGCTCTAGTTGTGAGCTGATGTTGATGAGGATCTAATGGTTGTTACCCTAAATGGTTTAGGACCTGAGTACAAATATTTTGAGACCTCTATATTGATGCATGTTGAGATACCAGATTTTAATGAGCTTTTGTCATTTCTCATACATGAAGAAGTCAAATTGGGGTTAGCTACTACTAGGTCAAGTAGCTCTAAAAGGAAAGATGCAGTGTTCTATTCTAATCAACAAGGTCCTGATGAGTGCAAAGGGAGAAAGGGTGCTTTAAAAAAAACCCGGGGGTAATAAAACCCGCTTGATAAGGCAATAGAACAAGGGGGCTTTCTAAGGAACCCGGGGTTAGAATAAAATTTAGTGGAAATTGCAATAGGAAAGAGGATTAGGGAAGCCCAACCTTAGAAGCTTCCAAGAAGCTTCTTGGAAGCTTCTGAGCTTGTATACGTGGCGTGGAGAGGACAAAGAATTACTATCGGTACTTGGCATTTGGATGGCGATGGCAGCGGCGACCTCAAACGGAGTTGGCGGCAGCACTCGGCGACGATGCTCCTCTCTGGCTTGTAGCGTTACGGCTCAGATCACGACTCTCTTCTTCAGCCTCTTCACCACTCCCTTGGCCTGGCAGCGTTCCGGCCTTCCTTTTTATTCCTTACTCCCCCCCACAGGGGGGGTTTTATACGGAAGGGAGAGGTACCTCCCCCCCCCCCCCACGCGGCCTGATGCATGGCCTATCCCCTTCCATGAGCTCCAGCAAACAAGCTCAGTCATCTGCGCCTCACTCCCTCCCCTCCAGCACGGCCTTGGATTGGGGGGAAAGAAAAAACTTTGCCATATTTATATCCTTATCCTGTTGACATCCTCCCAAGAGGAGGTTCATACGAGGATATTAGGTCTCTTTTTCTTTGGACTTGTTTCTGCCAATCATGATACGTCGTGTATAATCGCACCGTCCCTAATTTCAATGCCAGCATCGTCATTACATGAGACTCATGCGTGTATGTAATATTCTTTAGTAAGAATATTACATTCTCTCCCCCTTGGAGGAATCGAGATGTCCTCATCTCGAGATAAACTGGGGATATTGATGGTTGAGAGTGTTTTCATCTATCCAAGTGGCATCCTCCTCAGGATAATCTTTCCACTGGACGAGATATTCTCTCAAGATTCTGGATCTCAAGTGTCTCTCCCTAACATCTAAGATTCTATCAGGCCGTAGCTCAAGGACTCCTTGGTAAGGCATTACAACTTGTTGGTCATCAAGTACATGGCTAGGGTTAGGTACATACTTCTTCAATAGGCTAATATGGAATACATTATGAACCTTTAGGTTCTCAGGGAGTTGCAGTCTATAAGCATTAGGTCTTAGGCACTTGAGGATCTTGTATGGTCCACAATACCTTGGACTTAGCTTCTTGCAATCCCCTAAGGATAGGGAACTCTTCTTTGGGCGTACGCAAATGAAGACCATGTCTCCTTCCTCAAAGGTTCTATCTTGATGCTTCAAATCTGCATATGCCTTCTGTCTATCCTTGGCGGCTTGGATGTCCTGTCTTATTGACTTTACTTGGTCATCCATCTCTTCCAACATCTGCCTTGAAGCTTCAACCCTCAAGGTTGGATCTGAGAAGTTTAGGGGACTTCGACAGTCATGACCAAACAATGCTTGAAAAGGGGTCATCTGAATGCTTTGTTGGTAAGAAGCATTGTCAAAATGCCGAACAATTTGACATGTTCCTGACATTTTGGTTCCTGACATGTTCCACCTTTTTGGTTCCTGACAGCAATATGCCGTAAGCATATCCTCGATGACTTGATTGACTCACTCCGTTTGGCCATCAGTTTGGGGATGGTAAGTTGTACTAAAACAAATTTGAGTCCCAATGGCTTCAAAGATAGCTCTCCAGAAGTGTGATGTGAAGAGAGAATCACGATCACTAATGATTCTTCTGGGTAGCTCGTATAGCTTGAATATCTCCTTGAAAAACAACCTTGCAATGTCTGAGGCTTTATAATTTGTTTTTACTGGAATAAGGTGTGCAACCTTAGTAAGCATGTCAACCACAACCATGATGGAGTTGTATCCTCCCTAAACTTGGGGTAGGCCAATGGCAAAGTCCATACTGATGAATTCCCATTTCATTTGGGGAATGTCAAGTGGTTGCAACTTCCTTGGCATTTTGACATGTTCGGCTTTGATACATTGACAAGACAAACATTCAGTGACATATTTGAGAACGTCACCTTTAAGCCTTTCCCAAAAGTAGCTTTTCCTAACTGCATTGAGAGTCTTAGCATAGCCAGGATGTCCTGAGAAAGGGGAATCATGAGCTTCCCACAATATCTTTTGCTTAAGTGATTGGCTTGCCGGTATACATACTCTCGTTCTATAGTGGACAAATCCACTATTGATAGAGAATTCATGATACTTAGCATGTATCTTTTGGTCTTGGACTTTGATAGAGATTTTCCTTAGCATCTTTTGATAGGCTGTATCATGGCATGCTTCCTCTCTAGCTAGCTCAAGTATTGGATTGTTTGGCATGGACACCTTTGTGGCTAGAGATCTAGATGTTGATGGATTTTGCAAGATTAATGAGTTAAGGAATGCCTTGCGACTGAGTGCATCGGCAACTACATTCTCCTTTCTAGGTCGGTACTTGATTTCAAAGTCATACTCCTCCAGCACTTCAATCCATCAACGTTGCCTCATGTTGAGCTCGTTCTGGGTAAAAATCCACTTGAGACTTTTATGATCAGTCACTAGTGTAAACTTGTTACCCAACAAGTAGTGTCTCCAAAGCTTTAGGGCATGGATGACAGCTAATAGTTCTAGATCATGGGTAGCATAATTCTTCTCATGGCTCTTCAGTTTCCTTGAAGAGTATGCTACAGGGTGACCTTCCTGCATGAGCACACATCCTAAGGCAAGTGTGCTAGCATCAATTACTACCTTGAACTCCTTACTGAGGTCTGGAAGTTTTAGAATAGGTGCTGATACCAAAATTTGCTTCAATCTATCAAAACTAGATTGTTCGGCAGTTGACCATGCAATGGACATTTGCTTCTTCAGTAGATCCATCAGAGGTGTTGCAATCAAGGCATATTTTTTTATGAAGACCCTATACCATCCTGTCAATCCAAGAAAACTGCGTATTTCTTTGACAGTTGTTGGTATTGGCCATTCTAGAACGTCTCTGACTTTGGCCAGATCCACTGAGATTCCTTCCGCTGATACGATGAATCCATGATATTCAATCTGATGTTTGAAGAATGCACACTTCTTCATCTTAGCATATAGCTTATGTGCCCTCATTGTCTCAAGGACCATCCGAAGTTGGGGTTCATGATCTTCTTCATGTTTAGAATAGACTAAAGTGTCGTCAAAGAAGACGATCACAAAGTCATCAAGATATGGCCTAGAGATATCTTGCATTAACCCGTTGAAGGTGGCAGGCGCATTCGTAAGCCCGAATGACATAACTAGAAACTCAAAGTGCCCATATATTGTGTTGAATGCCTTCTTTGGAATATCTTCATCCTTGATCCTTATCTGATAGTAATTAGACTGAGATCAATCTTGGAGAAGATCTTCGCACCCTGAAGACGATCAAGAAGCTCATCTATTCTAGGAATAGGGTACTTGTTCTTGACAATTGATTGATTCAACCCTCTGTAATAAATACACAGTCGAAGCATTCCATCTTTCTTTTTTTGGAACATTACTGGAGCTCCCCATGGTGAATTGCTAGGATGGATGTAGCCCTGATCTAGTAGTTGCTTGAGTTGTTCCTTCAGCTCAATTGCTTCCGGGATGGACATTCTATAAGGTCTCTTTGTAATTGGCGCAGCTCCTGGCACTAGCTTGATCTCATGATCCACTTCTCTTTGAGACAGGAGTTCTTTCAACTCTTTAGGAAATATATCTACGTATTCCTTTGGCCATGAAGATTCTTCACTAGTCTCTTGCTTCTGATCTAACTTATTGAGCTTAATTAAGTAAATAGGTAATCCTTTTCTGACTCCCTTTATAATCCGAGATGCTTTGGCCAATTGAATTTTTGGCTTTCCAGCCTCACCTTGAGTTGTGACTAAATCCCCTTCAAAGTTCCAAAATGAAATTTGGCCCTTTCCATAATGAATGTGGGCTTCATTAGGTTTAAGCCAATCCATTCCGAGTAGACACTCATGGATACCTAAGTTCATGACTCTGAATTTGACCGAAGTCGGCTCTCCTCCCAGAAAGAATTCCACCTTAGCAGTTTTCCTGGTACAAGTGACCTCACGACCATTTGCTAATTCCACAAGCAAGGTAGGTGCTTCTACTCTGCCTATTCCTAATCTTCTTGCACAAGATGGTGAGATAAAGGAATGTGTGCTGCCACAATCAATCAAGATCTTGAAACCTTTACCTTGATAATCTGACGGAGTCTGAATCATCGAGAACTGGCGATTCGGGCCTTTCTTGTGTAGAGCGGCATGGACTGTCGCCCTTTCAAACTCTGCTTCCATGGTCCGATCTTCTTCTTCACACATTTCTTTGTTGGCAACACAGGCGATTCTTTCTCTGCCTCAGGTAGCGGCTCCCTGGCCACGCCCCGTTCCTTGGAAAGGTGCTTGGCGATATCCTCCTCCAAGCTTGAGATATTTTCTCTGGAAATGACCGGGCTCGTTGGAGTGGAAACAATGGAGGTTTCGGCCATTTCTTTGGGTAGGGACAAAGTTGTTGACATTATTAGTCCTTTCCTTCTTTCTTTGTCCCTCATTCTGGCCTTGGACTCTCTTCATTTGAGGCCTCTATGCTCCTCTATTCGGGTCATTAGAAGACCAAGTTTTGTTACCTCTTGGTCTAGCCTGCACCTCCTGAATTATAGGGACAGCTCGAATGAGTGTGTCCTAAAGATCTGATGGGCCCATAGATTTGAGACGGGTATTCACTGATGGGTTTAAAACAACACGAAATTTTGACACCTATTGTGTCATGTCCATCTGTGGCGCATACTTAAGAAGTGAGACAAATTTTGAGTAATATGCGTCAAGAGTGAGTCCCAACTATTTCAGCTCGTACAACTCATTCATTTTCTACGTGTGATATGTAGGTGGTCAGTATCTTCCCTGCACGGCTTTCCTTAGCTTCTCCCAGGTAACAGATCCTTCCGTGATCCCTTGATCTCTGCACCATTGCTTCCACCAAAGCCTGGCTTTGCCGGTGAGCTTCAACTTGACGAGCATAGCCTAGTTGGCGGGTGCAGTACTGGCTGCTTCAAAGTAATCCTCCATAGACTCTATCCAAATTTCAGCATCCGCTTGGATAGACCTGCCTTTCCCGTCAAATTTGGGCGGCTTAATCTGCTTGAGAAGAAACTTCTTCTCGTGGATTACAGCAATACTTGATGTAGGAGGCGAACTGGAAATCTGTACTTGGGGTTGTGCTTGGATAAAGGTTTATTAACGTTATTACTCACTAATCATTATGATTTATATTTCATCTCCATTTCAGCTATCAACCAAGCAATCTAGCCACTTAACTTTTTATCAATTCTTATTGACAAAACAGACATTGGTAAAAAGAAGTATTGCATTCATATGGGCATAGCTCTTTTGGAGGACAACATTTCCAGAGATGATACAGCAACTATTTACATCTAGTTTGGGGAGAATAATATTGTATTACATTTATCTACAGGAACTGGATAATGGTATAGTTTCGGATCATGAATCTTCAGGAATCGATAAGTCATCGAAAGATTAGGGTATCCTTTCCTTTGGAACCCATTCTTCTCATAGCACCCCAACACCTTGATCCTGTCGGCGGGGATTACACGGGTCACTTCCTCATAAACATATGAGTTCAGCTCAACCCCCCGACCTCGAATATGTAAAGTTGAGTTTACGTGAGCCTCCATAAAAATGAACAGCTTCACGATCTTCAGGTCTTCCAACCACTTGATCCTCTTTAGGTTCGTTTGAAGGTATGCAAACCGGTGGGCAGCTTTATAGTAGATTCCTGAGTCACCCGTCCATCTTCGTTCCACGTACAAAGGCGACGCAGGATTATAGATACGATCTAGGATGTTCATCATCTCAACCCTTTATCGATAAATCGGGGAATGCATCGCGGTCATAAACATGACTTGGAACACTAAGAACCTGTTCAATGCTTCATAATTCTGCAAGACAACATCGAAGTAAGGAAATGTTCGGAACAACAATATTTTCTTTACTTCATATTATTAAGATTTCTTAAAAACAAATCCTTCGTTGATTCGCTCTGATACCAACTGTAACGTGTCCACTTGTTCCCTTTAGGACACGTCTTAGCAGTCCATCAGAAAGAAGATCTAGAAAGCTCCGCCCAGCAGTCCCGTGGAATGTTACGGGGTTTGCGATCTAGGACTTCCCGCGTCTACCACATAGCGGAAGTATTCTGGCCGTTCCCACTTAGGACCGACCTGAATTAGGGATTTCCCAATAGTCATTTCCTAAACGGCAACTAGCGTCGACCCCCGAGTGAACAGTACTTGGTTCAATGAGAATGGGAAACGAGAGGGATGCAAGGCTCGACCTCTCTGCCATAAGGTATAATCCCATTCCGTTCCCCTAAAACAACGTAAATCGGGATTATTGTAAATTAGACTCTAGGTCAGTGCCCTTGCTGTTCGTGTCCTTTGAAATGATCTTCTTGCTGTCCATCATGATTGAGAAAAGTTTCCGGCCAACCAGGACCACCCATCCGTAGGACGGAACCATGGCCACATCCACCGCACTTTCCTCAATTGTTTTAGTCGTCTAATTACCTACCACATTTAGTTGGACATGCATCAAATAGCTTCCTTAATTAGTCCGTTAGACACCATTTCCTTCACGTAATCATAGCACTTGACATAGAAAAACAGTGTCAAACAAGTCCCTTTTCAACAAGTTATCATATTTATCTTTGAAATACATTTATAAAGTCCAGCCCGTAGGCTTATCCATAATCTGCCCAAAGGCTATCCAGCAATCCACAAGGATTACTAATCCAAGATTTCGCCCGTAGACTAGTATGCGGGCCTCGAGATCCAATCTCGAGTCACGTTGGCCTCTTGTGCAGGGCCCGAAAGGCGAGGGATTTATGGCTAGACCCCCCCTGGCACCCAAGCGTCCTCCTGCTCCAAGTACCGCTCAATGGAGAGATCTCTCGCGGCGGGTTCGGCCCACCTTCCTCTCGATGCAGTTAACAACTACCTTGGTTAGGGTCAGGCAAACAGTCGGGGGTAACTGAGGCTGCCTCTCCCTTCAGGCCTTCAACCTGAAGCATTAGATATCTTTTCATCCTTTAATTCCTTGAGCAAACAAAGAAAAATAGTGCTCTCTAAACTGTTACAAGCATAATCATTTCTAGTGGTCGTTATTTTGGCCAATTGCTAAGGAGTGAATCCTTCTTTCCGAATGCGTTCAGCATTCGATCCGGGATCAATTGCGACTTGGCAAGATTCCCAAGGGTTTGTTTGTTAACCCTTATGTCCTTGGGTTAGGGCCGTACCCTGTTAACCCAACTTAACCAATACCTTAAGTTCTATTAACAGTAAGTATATTGCTCCAAGTTATTGATTGGTCCTTTGCTTCCAAGCAAATATCTAATTCCCTTATCTTGGTCACTTTTCCCAAGAAAGATGCTATATCAGGACGACTACTCATTCTCTTGCAAGATAAACTTGCGAAGAATCTGCCAATGTCATTCGGAGGAATTTGGCCATTCCCTTGTGATCAAATCACAAGATCATGCGAATCTGCAACATGTTGCACCAGTGTCGCATCTAATCCATGGGATTATTTTACCCATCAAATGGCATCTTCTAATCATGGAGTCATGATTAGATAGGGAACAAGGTTGGGGTTTCTTCATAACAATTCGTTCCTGATTGCACTAGGCCAACATTGTCGATCCTAAGGTTCCAAATTCAAATCGAGATTCATCCTTTTAGCGAGCCATCCTTAGGGTAAAAACCCTAGATCATCTCTTGCAAGTACGTCCTATTGTCCTTACATTCTGTGAATGTGGGAAAGTCTTTAGGATATAAGAGTTTCAGTTTTGGCAATAAGAGTGATTAGGTCATGTCCTCAACGTGCTAAATCCTAGTTAGCACTTGGGATATGTTACATCGATTTAACCATTCCTAAATGAGTCCCTCGCAGTTTAGGTGTTTTAGGATAAACCAATTTACTTGTTTATTCTTGAAGATATTTACGATACCATTCTCATAATCACATGATTCATTGCCTATGTATGATTTGATTTACAAACCCTAACTTTTCTGATTAAGATCAAAGCATATGTTGAGTTATGGCGTAATTCCCATTGATATATTCACGATTTATGCTGCTAAGATTTTAGGGCTTATGTTAAAACGAACCATGTAGCCTTTTCCTAATTTCAGTTCTGAATGAATTATTCGTATGTTGAATGAGCATCACACAACCTTTCGTAACTACCTACGTAATTGATTGGAATTTATGCCAATTGCCTAGAGTTGAATCTACTTCATGCAACCCTAGAATCATTTCCATGGCTTGCAAATTATTACGGTTGTTAGCAATCTTCTTTAATGAATCATTGCGAAGAAAGAGATGTCTAATAATGCAACATGCAATTTTTTCTTTCCATGCACAACAATAATTTTGATTTTGTAAAGATGGATCATTAATTGATCTAAATTCGTTACTTTACAATGCATATAAAAATTTTGCTAAGAATGCATAGACGTCTTATGTCTTTCTTTCATTCTTTCCTTTGAAAAATACAAATGACCAATTTCTCTATTGTGAGTTATTTTTCCTAAGATAGCCAATGTTTTTCATTAGTAAAAGTGCATCTTATTTTCGTGAATTAACCATGCATAATTACCATATTCCGACGTAAATCAAAAATAGGAAGAAAACTTCGACTTGTGGATTTGGTGAAATGTCCACATCGATGTTAGGAGATGATCCTCCTGCGGTTGCACCTTGTGCCTTTTTAGGAGCCATCGAGACTTCGACCTTCTTGCCTTGGCCACAGACTTATGATCTTGGCCCGTCTCTCTCGCACACGAAACTCCCTTTGAGATTAGCCTTCCTTGACCGATTTCACCATCTTTCGGAATCGGGCTTTAGAAGACCTTATAGGCTTGTGGGAGTTGCAATAGGAAAGATAGTTTTTGAATCTGGCGGTTCGAGTGAACTTAAGGAGAACCAATGGAAAAGAAGGTTTAAAACCTACTAATATGGCTTGTGTAGGAATGCAATGGGAGACCTTAAAAGACTTGTATGGGGGGAAATCCACGGAAATGGCTTTGTGGAAATGCTAAGGGGAGGATTAAAAAGAAACGGGGGTTAAATAGCCTTGGAAATGCTATGAAAAAGGACTTAAAAACCCCACTAGTATGAGCTTTATGGGGGATGCAAGGGAAAGGTTTAATTCCCGAGGATGCAAGGGGAAAAGGTCTTAATTCTGAGGGTTTAAAGACCAATTTGTAGGGCCAATGGAAAAAAAGGGTTTTAATATTGGCTATTGCGGATCCATAAGAAGGGGAAAAAAGAACCCGGCTATGGTGGGGATTTTCGGGATGCAAGCGGAGAAAGGGTGCTTTTAAAAAAACCCAGGGGTAATAAAACCCGCTTGATAAGGCAATAGAACAAGGGGGCATTCTAAGGAACCCGAGGTTAGAATAAACTTTAGTGGAAATTGTAATAGGAAAGAGGCTTAGGGAGGCCCAGCCTTAGAAACTTCCAAGAAGCTTCTTGGAAGCTTCTGAGCTTGTATACGTGGTGTGGAGAGGACGACGAATTACTGTCAGTACTTTGCGTCTGGATGGCGATGGCAGCGGCGACCTCAGACCGAGTTGGCGGCAGCACTCGGCGACGATGCTCCTCTCTGGCTTGCAGCGTTATGGCTCAGCTCACGACTCTCTTCTTCAGCCTCTCCACCACTCCCTTGGCCTGGCAGGGTTCCAGCCTTCCTTTTTATTCCTTACTCCCCCCCCCCCCCACAGGGGGGAACCTCTGTGCTGGAGCTTTTCTTTCCGATTGGGAAAAATGTCAACAAGATAGAAAGTTGTGTCTGCTTTACTGAATCAGAAGGCCTTGTCCTGTAAAAAGGAAATGCCCGACACAAATATGCAATCCCTTCTCAAACAGTCAGAGTCATTTTCTGTTGATCAACCTATTCTTTAGATTACTGCTGGAAATAAATATATTTGTGGAAGTTTTGAGAAGAATGAAGTTTTTCTAGCAGCCCGAACACCATACCAAGTTCATTGGTTTGACGATTTAGTCGGAGAAGACGCAAGCTTCATATTGTTTAAGCACTTCTAAAGAATCATTTCACGCTGAAGAAATATCAGGGGAGATATCACGGGACAGTGTCAGATTGGAGTGCATGTTGCCATAGTGCCCAAATGATGTTGGGAGATTCGTTGGAGGAATTCAGGAGAACCAAGCCACAAGTTTTGTAAGCAGCTATAAAGACACAGATCTATCTTAAGAAACAATGAGAGAGAGTTTACAGGAAGATGCAAACTTGAAAACTTCATCACAACAATGTTCAAAATATGTGCTTGGGAACCGCCTAGAAGGCTTCAGAACAGAGACATAATTCCTCGCTACTCGATACAGATCAAGAGTTAGACTCGAAAAAACAAGTGTCCATATCTGAGCAATCATAGTTGGATACTGCCGAGTTGAAACCATCTGAAGATGATAAGAAAAGAGGAGATCGGAAATGAAATTCTTTAAAGATTGAGTTCAAGAGGAAGCTAGCCAAGAGATTAATAAGATGGGAGAAGATCAGTGATACATTTGCCAATTTTTCATACTATCTCAATGAGCATACAAAAAAATTTGTTGATTGAGTCAGCAGCAGCTCAACTCCGACATCATAGCCACATGAAGTTTGGGAAATTATTATGAACTTCCAACCACCTTATTTTACTCAGTGGACCCTAGGGACAGAGATTTATCAAGAGAAGCTATTGTGGGGGTGCCACTTTTCTGTATGAAAAAGCTGCATGTTGTATGAAAAAGGGGAGAATCGCACTGTGCTGACAAGTGAGGAAGATATGGGATTGGCATGTCTCTCTAGGGATAAGACACTGATGAAGAGTTTAGAAGTGTGTATGGTGATTCATTACCTGCTCCTCGCAGATGGCTCTCAAAGGAGGCCTTCGACTTGAAGGACAAGATTGTACAAGATACATGGTCTCAAAGGCAACACAAAGTAATACGTGAGAGTCGCAGAGATGGAGGACAGGTCTGGCGAGAATATGGAAAACCTGGCTTTGGAAGCAGTGAGGACGTCTGACTCTGCAGAAGCCTCACAGCGATGATTACAACACCACGTATATAAATCAAGAGCATGTGATGATGATGACACAATCGTGTAAAGGAAATGGATTTGATTCACCGTGCAGCTTTGCATAACACCAGACCCTCGATGATGGATGTTTTGTGTTACTACTACACTAAGCTGGCCTGATGTATCTATCACAAGCAACACAAGGTATCGTGAAGTAATACGTGAAAGCAAGGATGGGAAACAGAGGAATAAGACCAAGAGTCTTGACAGCCAAAGTCAGAAATAGCTTGTTACCAACGCTGAGAATGCAGTTGAGATGGATTCACGTTTGTTATTTGCACTACTTACTGGTGTGAACAGGGCCTTCCCGTTTGTGGCAGCTAATGAGATAGATATTATAATTCAAGAGCACACACCCGTGCTTCTCCGTCTGGTCCATCTGCTTGCACATATCTATGTCTCTGTTCTGAATAGTGCAAGGTTTTTGTGGAATCATACACCCACAACTATAAATTAGAGCCGTCGAGAACTTGTTGCTGTGTGGGGAATTGGACAAATATGTAGTTGCATATGCTCTGGCTGGAACTATGAATCTCTGAATCAGAGAGGATCTCTTCTATAAACAGCTTGTTTATACACTGCTTTTAACTCAAGGATTGGGTTTGGTCAAACAGTGAGCTGAACAAATACTTGGGTTTGCAAGGTTTCACTCTTGTAGGTTATGGGTGCACCACTAACATTGGCAACTCTGGAGAGTTACATGAATCTGTGGCTATTGCAGTTACATATAGAATTGTTGTCCCAGATTGGGTTCAGAATTCTCAGAAGCTACTTGAGGCTGTGGATTTGAACATAGACAATAATTACCTGTCTGAATCAAAAGATCATGTTGTCACAACAGAGTTCAGCTCTTCTAATGTAAAAGAGGGAGTTGCTAAGCTAGAAAGCTGTTTGTCTCATCAGTCTTCTGAAGAGTTGTTGGAATGTAAACATGAACGTTGTGGACGTTGCCACTGTATGATAATTTGGCTTTCTATTCGTCTTTAGTTATTGGCAGAAATAAAAACAGAGACTTGATATCATTTTCTCATCTTGCTTATTCGCTTGATTGATCTTCTATCTTGGAATTTCTCAAGGACCTCTGTGGTCGGAACTTTGCTTTCGAAAACCCTTCGACATCTTTGGTGAACCCGACGTGAAAGTGTCGCATTTAAAAAAAATTCAGGATGGGAGATACTTCAGCATCAATTTCAGCCCCTTCTACGATTCCTGCTTTGTCCTCTACTTCAACTCCATCATTGACTTCTGCTTCAAGTACTTCAACGGATGATTTAAAGTAGATTTTGTAGAATATGTCTATGTATATGCAACTTCAAAATCAGCAGACACAATTGTATATGCAGCAGCAGCAGCAGTTACATCAACAACAGTTGTCTTAACAAAGACAACTATATTCGGAGCAAAAGAATGCAATCAATGAGACTAAGGCGATTGAAGCAGTTGAAAATGAAAAGAAGCTATTTGATGGCCATAATGTATCGACTTATTTGAAGACGTATGAGAATAAGATGGGATTTTTTGGAGTACCGACATGACTTATGAGTAAATATTTTCTTCGCCTTGTCACACCCACCTTGAGGGTAAAAGTGACTGATCTTTTCCTTCAAAATTCGCATTGGCAAGATTTTAAGAAGGCCCTGAAAGAGGAGTATTTTCTTGAGGACTTTGGGATGGCTACACGGTGCTCATTCCAAGAATGGGTCTACATGCCAAACAAAGATCTAGCTGCTTCAGAATTGATACGAGAATTTGAAGAGAGGTATAGTCATCTTGATGCCATTGAACAAAGAGCATTGGATGTTGAGAAAGTTGAGCTTTTCTTGCAAGCTGCAGATCCTGCTCTTCAGGAAGAATTAGGAGAGCTTCTTGAGGATAGCACGAAGCCTATGGGTCTTAAAACAGATTGGCAAGATGCCCAGGATGCAGTCTCGACTTTGACCAAGAGGCAGATATGGAAGACCCGCCTACAGAATAGATCCATGATACCGACACCGTCTTCTACTCCTATGCCTGCTTCTACCCCTATCATTTCTTCTCTTCCTCAACCAGTTACTTGGCCTATGCCAGTGCCTACTGTTTCTAATCCTCCTGATCCTCCTATTCCAAGACCAATGCCGACTGCTTCAGCTGAAAAATCATCCATTCTTTTGGTTCCTTCCTCTCTTGATGACATAATCAAAGGCATAATGGATTTGACACTGGAGTCAGTTAAAGTAGGATTGGTGGGAAAATTGAAAGAGCAGTTTGCTTCGATTGCACCTACTATTTCTTCTAGTGCTCCTAGTGCACCAAGGAGTGCTCCTAGTGCACCTAAGAGAGATCGAAGATGTATTTGGTGTGATAGTACAGACCATCAGTATTTCAGGGATTGCAAATCTTTTCAAGATGTAAGGAGGAAGAATTTGGTATTTTGGGGACAAGATGGCAAGATCTGGTTGATTGAAACAGGAGCTCTGCTTGCTACCAATTTTGGAAAAGGCGGAATGAAGAAATTAGTAGATGATATGGCTGCGTGTACTTCTTATGTGGCAACTAGAGAGATGCTTCTGCATATGGAGTCCAGATTGAGAAAGGTTCAGAGAGTTAGTCAGCATTATGGACCTATGTTATGGAGATGGCAAACAAGGGAAAAATTCAGCAGACTGTTTTGACTAGTGCAGGTTCTAGCATCAGATCTGAGACAGGTTGGGATTCACCTATTGGACAGGTACACTATTTATGCCTACTTGGCTAAGTCTCAGGGAGTAGATGTACTTGTTGAGGAGAAGCGTAAGAGAGATGAAGAGAATCCAAATGCAGCTAAAAAGACTAGAGGGGGTGAGTTTGTTACTCCACCTACTGCAGGGCCATCTTTGAGACCAGGGCCAGAACGACAAATGGAAGATGCTCAAAAGAAAGAAAAGAGGCAGGAGCCTAGACAGAGAAAGCAACTAGGATTTAGATTAATGTCCGATATTGAGATATCTACGGACATGAATAAAATTTTTAATGACAAGATACTTGGCAGTGAGGTGATTTTTACTATTTTTGAGGGTTTGGGCATCTCGAAAAGAGAGTTTCAAGATCAGTTCCAAGAAGTCCTGAAGAGGAAAAGACATACATTGCCTACTACTGATACACAGGGAGTTTTGATTGGGGAGTTGGATGAGGATGAGGATGAGGTTATGGTCGAGAATGCTTCTATTTTTCCGTAGATAGAGAAGAGAGTTCAGCCTATGCATTATGCTAAAACTGATGAGCCTATCTTGGTACCGCGTAGTCACTTTTCGCGAAGTCATTAGGCTAGGACAACTATAGAAACAATGGTAAAAATTGAAGAGAAACATGTGCCTTATGTTGCTTTGGTGGATAATGGTTCAAAGATTAATCTCATAGTTCGTGGAGTTTATGAAAGTAATAGATGGCCTATGGATGCAAAGCATGGGTGGCGTATGAGAGCCGCCAACAACACTGCATGTGATTTGTATGCTGTCTATCCCAGTGTCAAGATTTCTAATGGAGATGTAGAGGAGGATTTCCATTTCTTTGTGCAGGATTCATGCTTTTACCCCATAATCCTAGGACAGCCATTCATTACAGAGATGCGCATGGAGACGAAAGTAATGGATGATGGATCTACTTATGCACAGATTCACAATAAAGATGGTATGAGAGCAGTCCATTTTATGACTATGTGTGTAAATCATGCTAGAAATAGGGATACTCTTCAAGATGCACCTTTGCCCACTGTGAGGGATTCGGGTTTTCATTAGGTACCACTATCCCACGAGAGGACACTGGTACAGAGCAGAGGAGATTGGAGTTCTTGCCTCCTGGCAGCAGTGTTTTCTCCTCCAATTTTGTTGGAATTTTAGCAAACAGTTCCATGAGTTATCAAAAGATTTCTAAGTTGCCTAGAGCTGCCAGGCAGTACATATGCGGGAAGGAGAAAGATTTAAAAAATGCAGGTATTTTAGAGGATGATGAGCATATACATGGGATGTATGATAGTATGGTTTGTGCAGATACAATGACAGAGATGGAAAATGCAGAGTTGTCTTAGTAATGTATCAGTGTAGTCCCTGGACATGTTTCATGAAATTTCAGATTTTATGTCAGAGATAGAGTCAGAGGCTGAGGTGACTCAGCAAAAAGTGTTGAGATCTGAAGAAATTCAGCAAACAGAGTTTCCGACTAACTATGATCAGCCTATAGAGACACAGAGGGCTGAAAACTTTCAACCCACAGAGTTTACTGCTGAAATATTTCAACATCCAGAGTTTATGGCTGTTCCTATGTAGTCCATAGAGCAGAGAGCTGAGGATATTCAGCCACCTGAGGGTAGAATTGTTGATTTATAGAATGATTTGAGTAATGCAAAGGATCATAATGAAGCCAGGGTTGACAGGAAATACAAGACTATGGATAAGAAGGTGAAGCCTAGCTGGACCGCTTCCACTTGACAGTGATCAGCAAATAGAGAGGGCTGCCAAGCAGCCAATTTTGAGGAATCTAGAGCATATAGGCCATAAATTTTTTAGTAGAGACTCTTGCTGAATTAAAAATTGGAAATGTTGATTTCTTGCTACTCTCAGAGAAACAATGCTTTCAGGATATGCTTGAGCGACATGGAAGGGGGTTTGCTTTCTTCTCACATGAGATTGGATGTGTGAATCCGGATATTCTTGCCCCTATGGTGATCTTTACTATTCCTCATATTCCATGGAACCTCCGACCTATTCCAGTGCCTAGGGCACACTTGCCAAAGCTAGTTGACTTGTTGAATGAGAAAATCAGGATGGGTATCCTAGATTCATCATCTACACCATACTCAAATAGATGGTTTACGCTTCCAAAGAAGAATGGTACTCTCCGATTTATACAGGACATGAAGCCAGTAAATAGAGTTACTATCAGGAATGTTGGTATAGGCCAAGTTGTGGATGAGTTTGCAGAAGCATTTGTTAGACGTGCCATCTATTTTTTAGGTGACTTGTATTCGAGATATGATCAGTTTCAGCTGGCTTTGGAAAGCAGGGACATAACCACTATGAGAACTCTTATTGGGCTTGTCACGATGTGTACCTTGCCTCAAGGTGCCACTAATTCTGTTGCGCATATGATGAATGCCATGCATAAGGTCCTTCGTGAGTACATACCTCAGCTTACCATGCCTTTCTTGGATGATGTGCCCATTAAGGGGTGTGCATAAGAAGAGAAGAATGAGAGTCTAAATGAGCAGGGATGCAGATACTTTGTGACTAATCATATTTTAGCTTGTGAAAAGATTTTGGCCAGGTTAGAATAAGTGAACTTGACACTATCAGGGCAGAAATCTGTTTTTGGAGTAAATGAGGTCATCATTGTTGGACATATGTGTGGGTATTATGGCAGGAAACCTTCATTTGAGAAGGTGGATGCTATAGGAAAGATTACGTTGTATTGTTCTAACACTTCAGAGGTATGGAGGAATTAGATGCAGATGAAGCTAGGGAGTTTTTCTCTCAACTAGGAATCAAGTTGGCTCTAACCACAACATACAATCTAGAGGGAAATGGAAAGAGTAAAAGAGGGCATTCGCCGATAGTGAAAGCATTAGCCAAAGCATGCAGAGGACAGATTGGAGAATGGCCGAGACTTCTACCATTTGCTTTGTGGGCTGATCGTACAACTCACAATGCTACCACAGGATATATGCCCGCAAAGTTGATGTATGGTTAGAAACCGGTTATGCCGACTCAGACTTGTTCTTTGACTTGGTCAGTTTTACCTTGGCAAGAGGATTTGACGAGAGAGGAGCTCTTAGCTCTTCCAATCCGACAGTTGGAGAGAAGACAAAGGATATTCAGCTAGCTATTGATAGGTTGAAGGTTGCTAGACTTAGAAATAAGGACAGGTTTGACAGTAGGCATCGCTTGCGGCCTAGAGCAATAGAAGAGGGAGACTGGGTATTAGTCTTTGATAGGAGCCTTGAAAATCAGCATACTGCACTTCGGAAGATGGTGAAAAGATGGTTTGGGCCGTACATAGTCAGACATGTCTTTGACAATGCAACATATGAGCTGACAGAATTGGATGGGACAGTGCTTAGAGTGCCCATTATAGGAAAAAGAATCAAGATTTTCAAGAAAAGGGATGATGAGGATTATGCATTGGAAGAATTTGCAAGAGGAGAGCAATGAGAAGAAACTCCAGTAGAAGAGACAGATGATATGATAGATGACCTTGCTGATATACCCGAAATAGACAATGAAGAGATTGATCTGTACATGGATCTTGACAACAATGATCATGGGTAGTTGGCCCATCCGGAGGATGTGCAGGATCAGAGGGGGTGGATGTCATACTGCTACGCATCCGAGGTGTGGAATCCACCAAAAAGTTTGTGTGTGTGACATTTGTTACTTTGTGCATCCTTAGTTGTTGTGATTGCATTTTGTTCTGCATGGGCAGTATAGTGGAGAGGGGGTTGGAGCAAGAGGAACTTATTTGTAATGCTCTAGTTGGCATGTATGCCTCATATGGAAACCTTCCAGATGCGCATGTTATTTTTGATACACTACCCAATCGAGATGTTGTGACATGGAACTCTTTGATTGGAGGATATACCCAACAAGAAAACATTTAGGAGGCTTTGGATCTTTTTGAAGAAATGCAAAAAGAAGCCAAACAATGGTTGAGAAACAAAAGTTGTGAAGAGAGTTTCCTTACAGGGAAAGATATATGCCTCATTGAAGACAATCTATTTTCGTGGACTTGACATCTACAGACTTTTTCTTTACTATTGATGTACTCATTAGAGAGTGGAAAATGCTTCTATGAGACAGGCTAGAACTTGTGTGCTGGAGCTTTTCTTTCGATTTGGAAAAATGTCAACAAGATAGAAAGTTGTGTCTACTTTACTGAATCAGAAGGCCTTGTCCTGTAAAAAGGAAATGCCCGACACAAATATGCAATCCCTTCTCAACAGTCGGAGTCATTTTTTGTTGATCAACCTATTCTTCAGATTACTGCTGGAAATAAAGCTTGTGGAAGTTTTGAGAAGAATGAAGTTTTTCTGGCAGCAGCTGAAACACCATAACAGGTTCATTGGTTGACAAATCAATCGGAGAAGATGCAAGCTTCATATTGTTTAAGCAGTTCTAAAGAATCATTTCACGCTGAAGAAATATCAGGGGAGATACCACGGGACAGTGTCAGATTGGAGTGCATGTTGCCATAATGCCCAAATGATGTTGGGAGATTCATTGGAGGAATTCATGAGAACCAAGCCACAAGTTTTGTAAGAAGTTGTAAAGACACAGATCTGTCTCAAGAAACAATGAGAGAGAGTTTACAAGAAGATGCAAACTTAAAAACTTCATCACAACAATGTTCAAAATATGTGCTTGGGAACTACCTGGAAGGCTTCACAACAGGGACATAATTCCTCGCTACTCGATACACATCAAGAGTTAGACTCGAAAAAACAAGTGTCCACATCTGAGCAATCACAGTTGGATACTGCCGAGTTGAAACCCTTTGAAGATGATAAGAAAAGAAGAGATCAGAAATTAAATTCTTTAAAGATCAATTTCAAGAGGAAGCTAGCCAAGAGATTAATAAGATGGGAGAAGATCAGTGATACATTTGCCAATTTTTCATACTATCTCAATGAGCATACAAAAAAATTTGTTGATTGAGTCAACAGTAGCTCAACTCCAACATCATAACCACACGAAGTTTGGAAAATTATTACGAACTTCCAACCACCTTATTTTATTCAATGGACCCCATGGACAAATATTTATCAAGAGAAGCTATTGTGGGGGGGGCCGCTTTTCTGTATGAAAGAGCTGCGTGTTATATGAAAAAGGGGAGAATCACACTGTGCTGACAAGTGAGGAAGATATGGGATTGGCATGTCTCTCTGGGGATCAGACAGTGATGAAGAGTTTAGAAGTGTGTATGGTGATTCATAACATGCTGTTGGAAACTGTCTGAGCCTCCCAGATGGCTCTCAAAGGAGGCCTTCGACTTGAAGGACAAGATTGTACAAGCAACATGGTCTCAAAGGCAACACAAAGTAATACATGAGAGTCACAGAGACGGAGGACAGGTCTCGTGAGAATATGGAAAATCTGGCTTTGGAAGCAGTGAGGACGATTGACTCTGTAGAAGCCTCACAGCAATGATTACAATACCTCTTGTATAAATCAACAGCGTGTGATGACGATGACACAATCGTGTAAAGGAAATCGGTTTGATTTTGTCGTGCAGCTTTGCATAACAGCAGACCCTCGATGATGGATGTTTTGTGTTACTACTACACTAAGCTGGCCTGATGTATCTGTCACAAGCAACACAAGGTATCAAGGAGTAATATGTGAAAGCAAGGATGGGAAATAGAGGAACAAGACCAAGAGTCTTGACAGCCAAAGTCAGAAATAGCTTGTTACCAATGCTGGGAATGCAGTTGAGATGGACTCACGTTTGTTATTTGCACTACTTATTGGTGTGAACAAGGCCTTCCCATTTGTGGCAACTGATGAGATAGATATTATAATTCAAGAGCACACACCCGTGCTTCTCCTTCTGGTCCATCTGATTGCACATATCTATGTCTCTGATCTGAATAGTGCAAGGTTTTTGTGGAAGCATACAGCCACAACCATAGAACAGAGTCGTCCAGAACTTATTATTGTGTGGGGAATTGGACAAATATGTAGTTGCATATGCTCTGGCTGGAACTATGAATCTCTGAATCTGAGAGAATATGTTCCATAAACAGCTTGTTTATACATTGTTTTTAACTCAAGGATTGGGTTTAGTCAAACAGTGACCTAGACAAATACTTGGATTTGCAAGGTTTCACTCTTGTAGGTTATGGGTGCACCACTTGCATTGGCAACTCTGGAGAGTTACATGAATATGTGGCTACTGCAATTACAGATAATGATATTATTGCTGTTGCAGCTATTCTAAGGGCTGAGACATGCAGAATTGTTATCCCAGATTGGGTTCAGAATTCTCAGAAGCTACGTGAGGCTGTGGATTTGAACATAGATAATAATTACCTGTCTGAATCAAAAGATCATGTTGTCACAATAGAGTACAGCTCTTCTGATATAAAAGAGGGAGTTGCTAAGCTAGAAAGTTGTTTGTCTCATCAATCTTCTGAAGAGTTGTTGGAATGTAAACATGAACGTTGTGTAGGTTGCCACTGTATGATAATTTGGCTTTCTATTCGTCTTCAGTTATTGGTAGAAATAAAAAGAGAGACTTGACATCATTTTCTCATCTTGCTTATTTGCTTGATTGATCTTCTATCTTGGAATTTCGCAAGGACCTCTGTGGTCATGACTTTGCTTTCGAAAACCCTTCAACAACGGGTGATTCAGGAATTTATTACATAGCTGCCCACCGACTTGCATACCTTCGGACCAACTTGAAGAGAATCAAGTGGATGGAGGACTTAAAGATTGTGAAGCTGTTCATCTTTGTTGAGGCTCACACAAACACAACCCTACATGTCGGCAGTCGAAAGGTCAAGTAGAACATGTATGTGTATGAGGAAGTGACTCGAATAAACCCTGCCGACAGAATCAAGGTGTTGGGACATTATGAGAAGAACGGGCATCAAAGGAAAGGATACCCTAATCTTCCTATGACCTATCTATTCCTTAAAATCCATGACCCCAATCCATACTATTACTCAGTTCCCGTAGCTGAATGTAACACAATCTTATTCTCCCCGAATTAATGTATCAGCTTGTTCCATTTTCCCAATAATAATTGTACTCAGAAAGGGCTATGCCCATATGAATGAAATAGTCTTTTTATCAATGATTGTCTTGACTGTGAGTATTGATAAAGAACTTAAGTGATTAGGTCACTTGGTTAAAAGATGAACTGGGCATGTAATATAACGTGAGAATCGCTTAGCAATTTTTTAACGTAAATAATCTTATTGCCCTGGCACAACCTCAAGTGCAGATTCCTAGTCCGACCCCTACACCAAGTACAACTGTAATTCAGGAGAAGAAGTTTCTTCTCAAGCAAATCAAGCCACCAGAATTTGATGGCAAGGGAAGGACCGTCCAAACTGATGCCAAGATTTGGATCGAATCCATGGAGGATTATTTCAAAGCAGCAGGTACTGCACCCGCTAACCAGGCTATGCTCGCCAAGCTGAAACTTACTGACGAAGCAAGGCTTTGGTGGAAACAATGTGCAGAGACCAAGGGATCTCGGAAGGGGCAGTAACTTGGGAGAAGCTTAAGAAAGCTATGCGAGGGAGATATTTACCACCTGCCTACCGTACGTAGAAGATGAATGAGTTCTATGAACTGAAGCAGCTTGGTCTATCCCTTGATGCATACTATTCAAAATTCGTCTCTCTTTTGAAGTATGCGCCACAAATGGATATGACACAATAGGTGTCGAAGTTTTGTACTGGATTAAACCCACCTATAAACACCCGCCTCGAATCAATGCGCCCAATAGACCTTCAGGATGTGCTCATTCGAGCTACGCCCATAATACAGGAGGTGCAAACCCGGCCAAGAAATAATAAGACTTGGTCTTACAAGGATCAGAACAAGGGAGTGTATAGATCCCAGACGAAGAGAGCGCAAGGCCAAAATCGGGGACAAAGGAAGAAAACTAGGATCAACAATGCCAATAATTTCATTCCTACCCAAGGTAATGGCCGCAATCTCCATTGCTTCCATTGCAACAAGCCTGATCACTTTAAAAGACAGTGTCCCAAGCTTAGCAAAGGACAACGTCAAGGACCATTCCAAGGAACCGTCCGTGGCCAATGGGCCACCGTCATGGCCAGAGGAAGAACCTCTAGTGTCGCCAACAAAGAGCTATGTGATGAAGAAGACCCATCCATGGAAGGAGACATTGATAGGGCAACGGTTCATGCTGCCCTTCACAAGAAAGGCCCGAATCACCAATTTTTGGTGATTCAGACTCCATCGGATTATCAAGGTAAAAGCTTCAAAACCTTGATTGATTGTGGCAGTACGCCTTCCTTCATTTCACCAGTTTGTGCAAGAAGATTAGGAATAGCCACAATAGATGCACCTACCTTACTTGTGGAATTAGCAAATGGTCATGAGGTCACTTGTACTAGGCAAACTGCTAAGGTGAGATTCCTACTGGGTGGAAAGTCGACTTCGGTCACTACAAGATATAGACATTATAGCGACGTTTAAAGCGACGAAAATACAAACAACAAAATTTGCCCCCGTCGTCGCAAAAAGCGTCGTTATTGATGACGCCATAGAATCGTCGCTATGCGACGCATATAACGACGCATATAGCGACGGTTACAGAGAATTTGCGACACTGATAGCGACGACAATAGCGACGCGTGCAGTAAATTTGCGACGCAAATAGCGACGGTAACAGAGAAAAAAAAAATTGTGGCAAGGCAGCTTGCATATAGCACTGTGTGCTGTATGAGAGCCATACAAAATAGTTTCTGCACTGCTGCATACAAAGCATTTGCAAACAAAAAGAATGTATACTGAAATCATAAAACTGATAGATGAAATAAATACATGATATCGCATAAAATGCGATTGGTACAATCATAAAACAATATCACTAATACATAGAAAATGTCTACATAGATCAGGCGACTAAAAACTAAAGGTATGTGAGCTCTAAGGATCCAAGGGCGAGCTACAAATCGTCGTCCACCGAAAGCTCTTCCCGCTGTAAAGGAGCATCAAACGGATTCTGCAGAAAAAGAAACAACATATCAATCCACCATACAATAATGCATTCAAATATCTCATGGTAACTACTGACAAGAAAGATGAGTGACTTACTGGGCTGCCGCGTCTATACAATCGGTCGATCAATGGTCTGAGACCGTGCGTCTCTGCATATCGAGTCTCAAGGCCTTGCGGATCGCGATTTGTAATGGAGTGCTGCAAAGAAAACAAAATGCTAACTGTTAGAAACATGATTGTCAGTACAAAGAATATCTCAAAAAAACAAATAAGCAAAACAAAAGAGAAACTTACAAAGTCCTCCAAATATGTCCTGTGGCCGCCATTCCCAAGATGATGTACCGATCCGGCCTCGATTCATGCCCTCGTCGCCTCTCGCTGCTGACTCCAATGTCCTGGCGAATTTGTAGCCTCCTCCCTCAGTCGGTGCCAGTCGTCTGCATCTAACCACTCGGGCTTTGGAGCCCCACTCTTGATTGCCTTGCGTGCGTCGCATCGTCTATGTGACATGTATGCACGCATGCAATCCATCATCCAGCCCGTAGAGAAGCTATCCACTGCGGCTGGCACCGGGAACTCCTCGTGCAAGGATGCTACTATGTACTCCTTGCTCCCCTCCGGTATGTTCCTCCAATGATCCAGGACATTGTGCCGAAAAACTTGTTGGCACAACTCCCTCATGCGAGCCATCACCCTCCACCCCTCATCATTCATGATGATGGCTCCTGACCTGCCATCCACTAGGTATCCATAATCCCTAGGAGTGTGCCTTGTATGGGCCCTCTCCCATCTCCGTCCACGCTCTTGGGCATATCCAGGAGACCCCTGATCTGCCATCTCTCTGAATCTCGCGAGTTGATCTGGAGACATACGTGCCATCATCTCCTGAAACTCCTCATCGCTCATCCCTCGACTCATCCTGAAAATATCGATACCTGCACAGATAAAAAATAATGTTAGAATAATCAATTTAAACTATACAAAGCACATTAATATAAATCATTTTTGAAAAATCCCTCTTAAAATGCATATCTTATCTACCTTTATGGAAGATCTAAACAACGAATTGAGTAATACAATTCTCCAAGAATGAAGTATTCTATGGTCCCATGTTAATCTCCTGACACAACTCTGCATACACTGGAAGGTTGATAGACATGTCACCACAAAAGAACGAGTCTGCCTCGTTCTCAAAAAATTCTACGACTTCTGTATTTCCATCATTGTTAGCCGATACAGGCTCCAAGCTTGCGGTGGCCTCCACCCCTTGTAATTTCAATCCCTCTATTTGCATATTTTCTTCATCTATGCCTGGAACATCGCTTTGATTGTATACTCTCGCACCTCGAGGAGTTGAAGGTATAACATACCACCATCGAGGTTGTCGGGGATTTGGATAGAAGATTACCTGTTCACAAACACTTACAAACCGTCTTCAAACCATTGTGACATAAACCATGTCGTATTACAATTAGCAAGCAAATGACTAGTTGTACCTGTTCACAATGGGCCGCCAACACAAAGGTGTCGCGCAAATCCATCCATTTTTTTTCGGAATCTATTTCGAGAAATCCAGATGGACCTCGTCGAACTGTTGCACCAGCTCCTCCAAGTACCACTTTGAACCACTGCACATCGAATATTATCATGGAGAAGCTACGATAATCCACCGTAATAATACTTTGCAAATTCCCAAAATACTCCATCTCATCCACAACCGTGTTCGGATCCGTTGCTCGTCGCCGGCTCTCTTGCTCAAACCTTGCCATGACACCACAGTCCATTGTGGAGCGCATTTTGTCAATACGCTCCACCCGAAAATGCCGTCCGCGCGACCACGCTGCACTATATATTTTGTATTGCACATTGAAATACTCAAATTAGATGTAGCAAGAAAATTTAGATACGACACATTCTAAACCCCTCATTACCTTTGAACTACATCCCCTCGAGAACTCCCACTCCTCCATTGAGACCTCAGTCCCTTCGCTGGATGCTGCGGTCAAGGCTCCATGCAACCATCGTGTTGACATAAACCGCGGCATCTCCTCCATGTCTTCGGGATATCGAATCGGTCCGTGACGTGTACTGCGTCGGAATTCAGCTCGCGCTTCCTCTCGATCTTGCCTTGCAATCTGGTACTTGGCGAGCCACGTCTCCATGGAGTCATGGTGCAACATACAAAAGCGATTCACCTTCTCTTCCATTGAGGCATCCATTCTTTTTTCTACCCCATTTCCAACCACCACATCTCTAGTCAGTCTGTCATCGTCCTTCAGCGTCCATAGCATTTCATTGTATGGTTCCACCGTTGGTAGCCATTGTGAGATATGCACTAACGCCTCTGACACCAACCAACCTTCCGCCATGCTACCTTCCGGACGAGCTCGTTGTCGCACAAAGCCTTTTAGGGTTTTTATGAAGCGCTCCAGGAAGAACATCCATCGCGTATGGACAGGTCCAACAATCTCCACTTCATCCACAAGATGCACAACAAGGTGAACTTGTATCGTGAGCATGCTAGTGGGCAGGTATTTCTCAAAGAGACAGACCGTCTCAACTACTCCCCGCCTTGCGGATTCAATAGAGGACGTCTTAATCTCTTTCTATGAGATCCATTGCACCAAAGTCGACAGCTTGTAAATGGCCAACTTGCATTGAGAGCAAGGACATGGGACACGTTGATTAAGATATGACTCGCGGTCTTGAACAATAGGACCTTCTTCGTTTGCCATCTTATCTACATTACAACAAACGAGGCTTAAATGGATAGCTTTATGGAGATGTACGTCAAGTTGCAAGTTGACCATAAACCTTGCATTGTATATAGTAGTCGAGAGATTTTCCGATGTTATATCTCGGCCTTGTATCATGCTCAACGATTTGTTTGTCCTGGTAGATAATTTTTTGTTATATCTCGGCTTTGAGTATAAGTAATCCATTTTAAAATTAATGCGCACCATCTATGAAATTTTATAACTATAGTAATAAAATTTTTTTCAATCAATTCTACTCATAGTCATAAGACCTGAGAGAAATTATCCTATACTCAATTTAAGGGTTTCTTCTTCTATAACAATACTTTTGGGTTCATTTTGATGAAGTACGTGGCCGTATGCAAAGCACATTGCATACCATTATCAATACGTATATTATCTTAAATTTCCTTCCCTTCCCTCTCCCTCTCTTTCTCTCACCCTCACCCTCTCCCTCTCGTTCTCTTTCTCTCCCTCTTTCATTTCCTCCCTCCCCCTCCCTCTCCCTCTCCCTCCCTCTTTCTCCCTCTCCCTCTCCCTTGCTCCCTCTCCCTCCCCCTCCCTCTTTCTCTCCCTCTCTCATTTCCTTCCCCTCCCCCTCCCTCTCCCTCTCCCTCTCCCTCTCCCTCTCTTTCTCTTTTTCTCCCTCTCCCTCTCTATCTCTCTTTCTCTCTCATTTCCTAAACAAGCAAAAAATAAAGTGATTTAAACATCCTCCAAGCAAAAGGGAGAGGGAGAGATACAATGCAGTCTCCCTCTCTTTCTCTTTCTATCCCTCTCTCATTTCCTTCCCCTTCCTCTCCCTCTCACTCTCTTTCTCTCTCATTTCCTCTCCTAAACGAGCAAAAAATAAAGTGATTCAAACATTAAACAAGCAAAAGGGAGAGGGAGGGAGAGAGAGAATGCACTCTCCCTCCTTCTCCCTCTCTTTCTCTTTCTCTCCCTCTCCTATTTCCTCCCCCTCCCTCTCCCTCTCCCTCTATTTCTATCTCTTTCTTTCTCTTTCTCTTTCTTTCCCTCTCCCTCTCCCTCTCCCTCTCTTTCTCTCTTACTCTCTCGTTTCCTCTCCTAAACAAGCAAAAAAGAAAGTAATTTAAACATTAAACAAGCAAAAGGGAGAGAGAGAGAGAGAATGCACTCTCCCTCTCTTTCTCTCCCTCTCCCTCTCCCTCTCCCTCTCTTTCTCTCCCTCTCTCTCCCTCTCCCTCTCCTTCTCTTTCATTTCCTCTCCTAAACAAACAAAAGAGAACGATTTAAACCTTCAACAAGTAAAAGAAAGAGAGAGGGAGACTCACCAATGAGATATGGCGAGCGTGGGCGGCTTTTCTTTGCAACGAGGGCTCCTCCTCTCCTTCGCGAACAACGACGGTGGCGGTGGCGACGGCGGCGGCGGCAGCAAGTCTCTTCCTCCTCTTCTCTCACAAAGCCTTGACTCTCTCCCTCGCTCTCGCTCTCAAAAGGCGAAGAAAAGAAAATGAAAACGGCGCTCTGGTTTCGGCCGCGCTTTTTTTCCCTGCGGCGTTGCTATTGGCGTCGCTATATGCGGCGCTATTTGCGTCGCAAATGCATTTGCTACGCAAATAGCGACGCATATAGCAACGATGCAAATAGCGACGCATATAGCGACGCCAATTGCGACGCCAATAGCGACGACTATAGCGACGCCGATATCCGCCGTCGCTAATTGGCGTCGCTATTGCCCCATTCCCTTGTAGTGGGTCTGATTCAGGGTTATGAACCTAGGTATCCACGAGTGTTTGCTCGGAAGGGATTGTCTTAAACCTAATGATGCCCATATTCACTATGGAAAGGGCCAAGTTTCCTTTCGCAATTCTGAAGGGAAATTGGTCACAACTCAAGGAGACGCTGGAAAGCCAAAAATTCAACTAGTCAAACCATCTCGGATAATAAAAGGAGTTAGAAAGGGCTACCTGTCTATTTGATTAAACTAAATAAGCTAGATCAGAATCAGGAGACTAGCGAAGAACATTCATGGCTAAAGGAATATATAAATGTATTTCCTAAAGAGCTGACAGAACTTCCTCCTCAAAGGAAAGTCGATCACGAAATCAAGCTAGCACCAGGAGTTACACCAATTGCAAAGAGACCATATAGAATGTCCATCTCGGAAGGGATTGAGCTAAAGGAGCAACTCAAGCAACTGTTAGACCAAGGCTACATTCATCCTAGCAGTTCACCATGGGGAGCTCTAGTGTTGTTCCAGAAGAAGAAAGATGGAACGCTTCGACTATGCATTGACTACAGAGGGTTGAATCAATCAACCATTAAGAACAAATACCCCATTCCAAGAATAGATGAACTTCTTGACCATCTTTAAGGTGCGAAGATCTTCTCCAAGATTGATCTCAGGTCTGGATATTATCAGATAAGGATCGAGGAAGAGGATATCCCAAAGATGGCATTCAGCACAATGTATGGGCACTTTGAGTTCCTGGTCATGTCATTTGGGCTGACAAATGCACCTGCTACCTTCAACAGGTTAATGCAGGTTATCTTTAGGCCCTATCTTGATGACTTCGTACTCGTCTTCTTTGACGATACCATAATCTACTCCAAACAGGAAGAAGATCATGGACCCCAGCTTTGCATTGTTCTTGAAACAATGAGGGCATACAAGCTTTATGCCAAAAAGAAGAAGTGTGTATTTTTCAAGCGACAGATTGAATATCTAGGATTCATTGTATTAGCAGAAGGAATTTTGATACATTCGGCCAAGGTCAGAGACGTTTCGGAGTGGCCAACACCAACAATTGTCAAAGAAATACGCAATTTTCTTGGATTGATAGGATGGTACAGGGTCTTTATCAAAAACCATGCCCTGATTGCAGCACCTCTAACCGATCTACTGAAGAAGCAAGCATCAATTGTATGGTCACCTACTGAACAGTCCAGCTTTAACAAGCTAAAGCAAAGCTTAGTATCAGTACCTATCTTGAAACTTCCAGATCTTAGTAAGGAGTTTGAAGTGATAACTGATGCTAGCGCACTTGCCCTAGGATGTGTGCTTATGCAAAAAGGTCATCCTGTAGCATACTCTTCAAGGAAACTGAAGAGCCATGAAAGGAATTATGCTACCCACGATCTGGAGCTGTTAGCTATCATCCATGCTCTCAAGCTTTGGAGACACTACTTGTTGGGTTACAAGTTTACCCTAGTGACAGATCATAAAAGTCTTAAATGGATTTTTACCCAAAATGCGCTTAATATAAGGCAACGTCGATGGATTGAAGTGCTGGAGGAATATGACTTTGAAATCAAATACCAGTCTGGAAAGGAGAATGTAGTTGCCGATGCACTCAGTCGCGCAAGGCATTTTTGAATTCTCTGATTTTGCAAGATCCATCAACAGCAAGATCTTTAGCCACAAAGGTATCCATGCCAAACGACCCAATCCTTGAGCTAGCTAGAGAAGAGGCATGCCATGATCCAACCTATCAGAAGTGGCTAAGGGAGATCCCTATAAAAGATTAAGGCCCGAAGCTACAAACAAAGTATCAAGAATTCTCAATCAATAGTGGACTTGTCTACTATAGAATGAGATTATGTATACCAGCAAGCCAGTCACTCAAGTAGAAGATACTTTGGGAAGCTCATGACTCCCCTTTTTCAAGACATCTTGGCTATGCCAAGACCCTCAATGTGGTCAAAAAGAGCTATTATTGGGAGAGGCTCAAAGGTGACATTCTCAAATATGTCACTGAATGTTTGTCTTGTCAACGTATTAAGGCGGAACATGTCAAAATGCCAGGAAAATTGCAACCACTTGACATTCCCCAAATGAAATGGGAATTCATTAGTATAGACTTTGTTGTTGGCCTACCCCAAGTTCAGGGAGGATACAACTCCATTATGGTTGTGGTGGATATGCTCACCAAGGTTGCACATCTTATTCCTGTTAAGACAAACTATAAAGCCTCAGACATTGCAAGGTTATTCATCAAGGAGATATTCAAACTGCATGGGTTACCCATAAGAATCATCACTGAGATCGTGACTCTCTCTTCACATCACATTTCTGGAGGGCTATCTTTGAGGCCATTGGGACTCAACTCTGTTTCAGTATAGCTTATCATCCCCAAACTGATGGACAAATAGAACGAGTCAACCAAGTCATTGGGGATATGCTTAGGGCACACTGCTGTCGCAAACCCAAAAAGTGAATTCAATATTTGCCACTGGTTGAGTTTGCCTAGAATGCTTCTTATCAGCAAAGCATTCAGATGACCTCTTTTCAAGAATTGAATGGGCACGATTGCCATAGTCCTTTAAACTTTTCAGATCCAACCTTGAGGGTTGAAGCTTCAAAGCAGATGCTGGAAGATATGGATGACCAAAATAAGTCAATAAGATAAGACATCCAAGCCGCCAAGGATAGACAAAATGCTTACGCAGACCTAAAACGTCAAGACAGATCCTTCGTTGAAGGTGACATAGTCTTCATTTGCGTACGTCCCACGAAGAGTTCCCTATCCTTGGGGGAATGCAAAACGCTAAGTCCAATGTATTGTGGACCTTACAATATTCTCAAGTGCCTAGGGCCTAATGCCTACAGACTGCAACTCCCTGAGAACCTAAAAGTCCATAATGTATTCCATATCAGTCTATTGAAAAAGTATGTGCCTAACCCTAGTCATGTGCTTGATGATCAAGTTGTAATGTCTAGCCAAGGAGTCCTTGAGCTACGGCCTGACAGGATCTTAGATGTTAGGGAGAGGCATTTGAGATCCAAAACCTTGAGAGAATACCTCATCTAGTGGAAAGATTACCTTGAAGAGGATGCAACTTGGATGGAAGAAAGTACTCTCAACCAACAATACCCCCAATTCTTCTCGAGATGAGGACATCTCGATTCCTCTAAGGGGGAGAGGATGTAATATTCCCATACAAAATATTAATAATTTTAGACCCCGCACACACCGCATAGTGAGCAATTTCAAGTGACCTCCCCGCGACAAAAAGACCTTGGCCAAGTACTTACCCTGCGTGCATCATCAAAATCTAGCCCGCATTGCACACAAGAGTCCGTGGCTAAAAGCCCGCAAGCCCACGTGGGAACACCCTTCACGAGAAAGGCAAAAGGATAATGGATAATTTAGTGCAAAGTTTTTTACTATTAACCCCTCCCCTTCAGCCATTGCATGGCGGGGGGAGAGGGAGTGTGAGAGGAGTGGTGTGGAGTGGGAGAGCATGGGGGGAGAAGGAAGCATGCAATTAGCCATGTGTATGGCTATCTCTCCCCCTTCCACCTATAAGACCACCCCCTCCCCAAGCTTGAGGGAGGGGGAGCGAAGAGAGAGAGGTGTACTGCCGTGATGCCCGCCATTGCTGCCCTGCTGTCTTGAAGAGCGGCCATGCTGCCACGCTGTGCCACGCCCCTACCATCGTCATCACCATCGCCATCATCTTCATCTCCTTCGTCGTCCGCCCCATCATCCTCTCCATTATTACCTTCTCTCTCCAGTAATCTTCTGCCACCACAGAAGCTTGGAAGCTTCTTTGGAAGCTTCCAAATTAAAGCTCCCTTAATCCTTATTCACCCGTGCTCTTGGGTTTTCCAAAAATTGCAAATATAAGGCCCATTCCTGCGCAGAAGAAGAGAACCCCGGGCAGAAAGAGCTTCATAATGCGAGAGAAAGTTGCTGAACCAGGATTTGATTTGTCAATGGCTCTGAAGATAAAGATGTGAGACACACACGCGGGAGCTTCCACTCCGAGTTCGTGTGTGGACAACACCTCGAACCCTAATGCCCAGGTTCTTAAAACTGATTCCGCATGAAAAGAATGCACTAGGCATGTCCAATTCTCGTAGGCAAGTTTAATTACACTTGGAAATGTTAATTGATCGCCCGATTTTCAAGATTTAGTTGCATGATGTGCATTTGAAATTGCTTGCACTTCCTGAATGCATATTGCATAAGTTAAAAGGTGGATTTGTCTAAATGCATCCTTGATTTCCATGCGAAAAAGAACAACACATAATGCATTTAGGTAATAATTTCCTAGTTGTGATTCGTATGAGATAATCGTTGACGTCCATTAGATGTTGTCCAAGTAGTTGCATTGGATGAAAGGGATTTATGTACCTTGCAAATTGCATGCGGTGAAAATTACAACCTAGGTTTGGCTAAGTGCTGAAGGACGAATTAAATCAATAATGGTCCCATGGCATTCACTCATGCATGGATTTCTTTTATCGAAGTTGGATTTAGGAATGGATGAAATTGTCATATTAAAGCTTGAATTCAATGCATTAAACGAAGGGTTTATGGGCATAGTTCTTGATGCAAATTAACATAGGATTTATAGAGTTAGCCCTAAATTGTCAATCTTTATAGTTTAGGCAAGGAAAAGAAATGGTCATTGTAAATCTCATAGTTTGCATAGAAGGAAAAAGTCTATAAATTGCATATTTGCATGGAATGTTGTATTTTGAAATTATTTACATCTTTTTAGGAAAAAGTATTTACATCCCTAAGAAGAGATCACCTCTTGTCGCAAGACAATTAGATCGAATAGGTATATCACTTGTAATGGTGTAACTCAAATGATAATCACCTCAATGCGCTAGGAAAATCTAAGCCACGATAAAATTCTCCCTAGTATTGCACTTGGGAAATCGACTTAATATTTCTGACCTCAAAGGTCCTACCCACATACGGTGAATGTTAGGGTTTGTTAGACGCCCATGCAAGAATGATCTAGGGTCATTACCCTAAGGATCAATTAGCCAAATACTAGACTTCCGTATGGATTTAGGAACCCTAGGGCCAAAGTGTTATCCGCCTAGCGGGTTAGGGTTGGGTTGGGTCAAGAGGACATCCCAAACCCTACATCTTGACCAAACATATTTCTTGACCAAGGAACAACATTTGATGGAAGAAATGATCCCACAAGATAGGTGCGACACTTGTCTCATGCAACAAGTTGCAACATCGCATGATTTTGTGTTAAATCACAAAATAGTATTGCCACTCCTTAGAACAAGGTTGGTGAGTTCTAAGTACTAGTCTAAATTTCTAGAGGATGAGTGGACATCCTGCTACATCACCCTTCTGTGAGGCTGAGTTGCCAAGTTAGGGTAATTATGAATTGCCTAGCAAGCAATTGACCAATGAAGTTAGGGCGATGAGGTTGCCCAGGATTTACTGTCTTAGTTTAAGGAACCTAAGGTGTTTGTTAATTTGGGTTAATTGGGTATAAACCCTAACCCAAGGATAAAAGGGATAAACAAGCAACCTAAATTATGAAACCCTTGGGGAACTTGCCAAGTCACAATTGATCCTGGATCGAATGTTGGATGCATTCGGAGAGAAGGATTCACACCTTAGGAGTTGGCCAATCAAACGACCACTCGATTGATTGTGTTTGTATAGTTAGGAGCACTGTTTATACTTCTTTGCTCAAGGAACTAAAGATGGAAAAATAATTAATGCTTTAGGTTGAAGGCCTGGAGGGAGAGGCAGCATCACTTACCCCCGACTGTCTACCTGACCCTATCCAAGGGGGTTGTTATCCACGCTGGGTATGTGGACTGAACTAGCCGCGAGAGGTCTCTCCGTGGGTGCTACTTTGAGCAGGAGGTCGCTTGGGTGTGAAGGGGGCTCTGTCCGTAAATCCCTTGCCTCTGGGCCCTGCACAAGAGGTCATCGTGACTCGAGATTGGATCTCGAGGCCCGCATACTAGTCTACAGGCGGAAACTTGGAATAATGATCCCTGAGGATTGTTGGAATTGCCTTCGAGCGGATTACAGAATTGCCTTCGGGCGGATTATGGAATAGCCTTCGGGCTAGATTATATGATTATTCCAAATATTGATAAATAAAATCAATTGTTGAAAAGGAACTTGCTTGACATTGTTTTTCTATGTCAGTGCTTAAGTTACATGAAGCAACTGGTGGTTAATTGGCTAACTAAGGAAGTTATTTTTTTCTTGTTAAACTAAATGTAGTGGGTAATTAGACAACTAAAGAAACCCTGAGGAAAGTGCGGTGGATGAAACTATGGGTCCATTCTACGGAAGGGTGGTCCCGGTTGGCCGAAAATTTTTCTCAACGAAAATGACAGTGAGGTAATAGTGACCTAGAATCTAGAAAGTTAGAGTCCCGATTTATACTATTTTAGGGGAACGGAATGGGACTATGCCTTATGGGCAGAGAGATCGAGCTTCGCATCCCTCTTGTTTGCCATTCTCCTTGAACCATGTGTAGTATGAATCCGCTTCAACCCTGACGTTTTTGCGTAAAGTAGTTCGTCTGGGGCTCGATGCTAGTTACCTCTGAGGAACTTGACCATTAGGGAAACCCTGATTCAGGTCGATCCTAAGTGGGAATGGCCGGAATGCTTTCACTTCATGGCAAACTCGGGAAGACCTAGATCATAAACCTCGTGTCATTCCATGGGAGTACCGGGCGGCACTTTCTGGACTCTCTTCCCAATGGGCTGGTAAGACGTGTCCTACAAGTCGACCGGTGGACACGTTACACCTCTCTTGAGCTACCTGAAGTTGAAGCCTCTCTTATAAAAGAAGAGAAAATACTAAATTTCAAGCAAGGAATAAATGCGAGAATGAAGTACAAGGCCCTCTATACCAAATTCAAAAGAAAGGGGAAGAACAATGTGAATCACAATGAGCCCATTCTATGTGACATTTGTCATGAGCTTGGCCATAGGGAGAAAGAGAGCTCAAAAGGCACTTCTTATGAAGATAGTTCAAGACATTGATGAAGAAGGAGAACATGATAAGGAAGCAAAACTAGAAGAAGAAAAGCATCATGAAGGCCTTTCCATGAACTTTTTAAAAAAAAAGCAAGACAATAAGACTCATTTTGATGTTTTAACTTATGAAATATTTTTTGAAAACAATGTGCACTCTTTTTTGTAATGTTCACAAAGTATATTATAAACCCATTGTAAGTTTTACTTCTTATGAAGATAGTTCAAGAGAGTGATGAAGAGGAGAACAAGACAAGGAAGTAGAACTAGAAGAAGAAAAGCATTGTGAAGCCCTTTCCATGAACTTCAAGAAGAAGAAGCAAGCTAAGAAGACTCCTTCTGATGTTTTAACTTATATCATATTATAAACCCATTGTAAGTTTTACTTGTATTAGCCTTTGCCAAAATCATTATGCCTAAGAGCCCAAGTCTCCTAAACCATCCAAATCTTTGAGCCACAAGTGATCAAGTTAATAATGCATTTGATCATCTTGGGAGCACAAGCCCATGAGCTTTTGTGACACTAAAGGGTAGACATGTCCGACCAAGCTAACAAAAGGATCATCATGCATAATGTTGTGTATATCATGAGTTTGAAGGGAGGTTTTACAATTACAAACACATGATATGTATTTGGAGGCATTGCATAAGGGTCACACTAACTAGGTTAATTGGTCTATCCTATGGTTCATATCCATCAATAAATAAAGAGTCTTCTTACACCCACTACATCACTACAAGGATTTGGGCCATTAGTGACGCCGATTAGCGACGGCGAATAGCGACGGGCCGCAGGGAAAAAATGCGGTCGAAACCCGAGCGCGGTTTTCATTTCTTTTGCTTCATTGAGAGTTTTGAGAGTGAGAGCAAGGGAGAGAGCGACCGTCGTGAGAGAAGAAGAGGAAGAAGACTTGCCGCCGCTACTCTCACTGCCGCCACCGCCGTTGTTCGCGAAGGAGAGGAGGAGCCTTCATCGCAAAGAGAAGCCGCCCCACGCTCGCCATATCTCATTGGTGAGTCTCCCTCTCTCTTTCTTTTGCTTGTTCAGGGTTTAAATCACTCTCTTTTGCTTGTTTAGGAGAGGAAATGAAAGAGAAAGAGAGGGAGAGGGAGAGGGAGAGGGAGAGGGAGAGAAAGAGAAAGAGAAAGAGAGGGAGAGTGCATTCTCTCTCTCCCTCTCCCTTTTGCTTGTTTAATGTTTAAATCACTTTATTTTTTGCTTGTTTAGGAGAGGAAACGAGAGAGTAAGAGAGAAAGAGAGGGAGAGGGAGGGGGAGGAAATGAGAGAGGGAGAGAAAGAGAAAGAGAGGGAGAGGGAGGGAGAGTGCATTCTCTCTCTCCCTCTCCCTTTTGCTTGTTTAATGTTTAAACCACTTTCTTTTTTGCTTGTTTAGGAGAGGAAATGAGAGAGAAAGAGAGGGAGAGAAAGAGAGGGAGAGAGAGAGGGAGAGGGAGGGGAAGGAAATGAGAGAGGGAGAGAAAGAAAAAGAGAGGCAGAGTGCATTGTCTCTCTCCCTCTCCCTTTTGTTTGTTTTGTTAGATATGATCAATGCTCCACCCTCATTAGGTGCTACCAATGATCCATGGTGCTCAAAGTTGTAAGGCCCCCATTATGAGGAGAAGCCAAATGTGAGCCCGGACATTGGTTGAGTCCTGACTTGTATATCAGATGAGGTCTATGTGACCGGATGGCAAAAAGGTGACTGTTGTGGGTCTAATCTTTGGGTTAGACGGAGTGGTTAAGCTGGTAGCAACTCGAGGCACATTGCATTGAGTTGCGTGGTAAGGGAGTTAAAAGGGGCCCCTATTGTGGGGTCCGGGGGCCGCGGAAGCGGCCCCTGGCTGGGGGGTCCCAGGGGGGCCAGCGGCCCCCCTGGCGGGGGTCCGGGGGCAGCGCCCCCGGCCCGATGGTAGGGAATATTCCCTGGAATATTCCCTGGCCGACTAGTGGAGGCTCATATGGTAGGTCGGTCAATAGGCCGACCTAACGACCTTCGCAGGCTATAAAAGCTAAACCCCTTCGCAGCCATCTTACACTCATCTTTCACCCAGTCAGAGTTGTTGTTCCAGCTAGCATTAAGCTCTTCACCTATCTTCTGTCTAGATCGCCATCTAAGCTTCATTCATTGGAAGCGCACGGGTGGACAGAGCCATCTTTGTATCAGTTGTTTGGAGTTAAAGAATTTTACTGATTCTCCTCTTATCTGTTGTGTACTCTCTATCTCTTTCTCAGATTCTGTTCGCTGCGCCGTGTAATATTTTACATGGTATCAGAGCCCAGGGGGCTCTAGAGATCGGAGAGAGTGCAAGAGGCAAAGGCTTCAACAGCAAAGAGAAACGATGTCGACTCCGGGAAGCAGTTCTGGCGCATCAGGAAGCGGTGCAGGAGGTGGTGCTGCTGTACCGGCTATTCAAACACTGAGGATTCGTCCACCAACCTTCAGCGAAGGCAAGTTAGATGGTACAAACTACACCTTGTGGAAGTTCAAAATTACTACTATCCTTGATTCTTATGAGCTTCTGGAGACTGTGCTGGGGACTGACGCAGAACCACAGCCTACCCCCGACCCATCAAATCCTAGTGTGATGATTCCTCCGAATGCAGATCTTCTACGAGCTTGGAAACGAAGGAATGCAGATGCATTGTGTGCCTTAGTTACAAGCTGTTCTGACAGTGTTTTGACTCTGATTCAGCATACAACCAAAGCGTCAGAGGCTTGGAATGTACTAAGGAGTCAGTATGAAACACGAAACCAAACAAGGATTCAAAACTTGGAGAATCAACTAGCAGCGGAGAAGTTTGCTGAAGGAGAGACGGTTGAAGCATTCATCACTCGGATTAAGAATCTGCGCGACCAGATGGCTGGCGCTGGGATACAAAAGACTAGCGAAGAGCTAGCTCGGAGGTGTCTTCGGATTTGTCCACAAAAGTTTGATGGACTAGTAACTGCCCTTAATACTCAGGTGAGACCTCAAGCTTTGACTTTTGAGGAGTTTTGTGCATTATTAATGGAGGAGGAGTTGAGGCTGAAAGCCCGAGAAGGAAGCAACAATGGAGATGCTGCATTCTCTGCCAATGCAAAAGGCAAAGGTGTTTCCTCCACCAAAAATGATGGTGACAAAAAGAAAAAGGGCGGCAAGAAGAAGTTTCAAGGAGAGTGCTTCTACTGTAAGAAGAAAGGACATGCAATTGCAGATTGTCGTGTCAAGAAGGCAGATGAAAAGAATGGTACCCTTGAAACTAAAGGGAAAGAGACAGCCAATACGGCTGAAGCAGAGTTGGAATTATTCATGGCGACCATTGAGGAAGTGTGCTCCTCGGCGCAAGAAGAATCTACCACTGACTCTTGGGTGTTGGATAGTGGGGCCTCCCGTCACATGACCAACAAGAAAGGTCTATACAGTTCTATGCAGCCTCTACAAGAATCCATCACTGTGACGGTTGGAAATGATGCTAAATGCCCTGCTGCGGGCACAGGTACTATTTCTTTTGTTGCTGCAAATGGTGAAGTCAAAAAGCTTTCAAATGTGTTGTATGTTCCCGAAATCAGAAGAAATCTCTTATCAGTTGCTGCCATAACTGATCTTGGTCATGAAGTGAGGTTCAAGAAGACAGGTGCAGAAATTATTGATAGTGCTGGCACAATTGTTGGCAAAGGAGAAAGGAGGAACAACCTGTATGAGCTAAGTGCTCTTACAGCCACCGCTGGAGTGGGCACAAGTAAGCTTTGGCATGAAAGGTTTGGACACATCGGATTTGCAGTATTGAAGGAGATGCAAAAGCAAGGTATGGTTGCTCACCTACCTACAATAGCTGAATTGAAGGAACCATGTGAAGCTTGTATGATGGGCAAGCAACAGAGAAAGGCATTTCCACAAGAAAGCAAGAATAGAGCACATGCTCCTCTAGAGTTGGTGCATGCTGACTTGTGTGGTAAGATGCCTACACAGGCCTTGGGGGGATCTTCTTATTTTATGTTGATTGTCGATGACTACAGTAGGAAGATGTGGGTGTACTTCCTTCGTGATAAGGCTCAAGCTTTTGGTAAGTTTAAAGAATGGCTAATACTTGTTGAGAATGAAACAGGGAAAAGTGTGAAGAAATTTAGAACAGATGGTGGTGGTGAGTTCAACTCAAAGGAGTTTGAAGGCTTTTGCAAGAGCAAAGGGATCAAGCGTCAATTGACGACGCCTCACACACCTCAGCAGAATGGTGTTGTGGAACGCAGGAATCGTACCATTGTGGAGATGGCAAGATGCATGCTAAAGGGCAAGGGATTGCCTAACCATTTTTGGGCTGAAGCTGTTAATACTGCAGTCTACATTCTAAATCGGAGCTACACAAAGGCTCTCAAGGGAAAAACACCTCATGAGGCTTACACTGGTAAGAAACCATCTGTTTCACATTTCAGAATTTTTGGATGTGAATGTTATGCACATGTTCCAGATGAGAAGAGAAACAAGTTACAACCAAAAAGCAGAAAATGTATCTTCTTGGGTTATAGTGATGAGCAGAAGGCTTACAAGTTATATGACCAAGAGGCAAAGAAGATCATCGCGAGCCGTGATGTGGTGTTCAAGGAGGAGCCGCATACAGTGGAGGAGGAGAAGGCAAGGTCTTCCACTTTATCATCAAGCGAAGAAGTAGTCCACTATGAACCTGTCCCGAGAGCTATCCCTATCCTTAAGGAGGAGGAAGCATCATCTTCAGATGATGAGGAAAAAGTTCACCAACCTGACATCACCCCACCGGAAAAGCCATTGCCGCGCTGGGTGAAGCAGCTCTATGACCACAATAATCCTATGCCTGCATCTGTTGAGGAGAAGGCAGACGGACCAAGGAGGTCTCAGAGAATAGAGGAGCAAAGGAGGGCTTCTGCTCACATAGTCAACATGGCCTTGATGGTTGAGATTATGAGAGAAGTAAAGGAGCCAACTGACTTAGAAGAAGCACTTGCAGATCCATCATGGAAGGCTGCTATGCAGGCGGAGTATGACAGCATAATGAAGAATGACACTTGGGAGCTAGTGGATCGGCCAGCAAAGCGGAAGATTATTGGCACCAAGTGGATCTGGAAGGTAAAGTACAAGGCTGATGGTACCTTAGAAAAGTACAAAGCTAGACTGGTTGCCCAAGGATTTTCACAAGTTGAAGGGTTTGATTTTCAAGAGTCATTTGCCCCAACTGCCAGAATGACCACTATTCGCACGGTACTTGCAGTGGCTGCCCACAAGAAGTGGCCAGTGTACCAAATGGATGTTAAGTCAGCGTTCTTAAATGGTGACCTCAAGGAGGAGGTGTACGTGGCTCAGCCACCAGGGTTTGAGGCCCCCCATTCTGAGAACAAAGTGTGTAAACTAAAGAAGGCATTGTATGGGCTGAAACAAGCCCCCAGAGCATGGTACCAGCGGATAGATAGGTTCTTTTTAAACCTAAACTTCAAAAGATGTGCCTCAGATGCTAACTTGTATGTTTACAGGGATGGTAAAAAGTCTGTAGTGATTGTCCTATATGTGGACGACCTTCTTATTACAGGTGACTATAAAGATATGATCAACCAAACTCGAAAGGCTTTGAGTTTTGAGTTTGAAATGACAGACTTGGGCTTGCTGCACTATTGTTTGGGGATTGAAGTCTGGCAAGAGCCAGGAAAGATCTTCATCTCTCAGAAGAAGTATGCATGGGAGATCTTGAAGGCATTTGGCATGACCGAGTGCAAGGAGATAGCTACACCTATGGAGGTGAATGTAAAGTTATCCGTTGAGGATACATCAGCACTAGCAGACATTGGGAGGTATAGGAGGTTGGTCGGCAGTCTAATCTACTTGTGTAACACCAGACCAGATATCAGTTTTGCTGTTGGTGTTTTGAGCAGGTTCTCAAACAAACCTCATGAGAGTCATTGGAATGCTGGGATGATTATCAGATACTTGAAGAAAACTCTTGACTATGGTATCACATACAGTTTCGGAACTTCTCTTGTGGGGAACTGTGACTCAGATTGGGCAGGAGACATTGATTCCAGGAAGTCAGTTTCTGGTTATTGTTTCTCTTTGGGTTCAGGAATTTTCTCTTGGATTAGTAAGAAGCAACCAACAGTGGCATTGTCTTCTACCGAAGCAGAGTACAAGGCAGCTTGTTTTGCTGCATGTGAGGCCGTATGGTTGAGAAGGATTCTATGGCATATGGGAGTGCAGGATGAAGAACCAACTGTGCTGAGATGTGACAATCAGAGTTGCATCGCCATTGCCAAAAATCCAGTGTTTCATGCACGCACCAAACATATAGAGATCCAGTATCACTATGTGCGTGATTTGATGGAGGATGGGATAGTGGAATTGGTCTACTGTCCAACAGAGGAGAATGGAGCAGATATCTTCACCAAAGCACTTACGAAGGATCTGCTTCAAGTTCATCTTCAGAGACTCGGCATTGGGCCGAGGAGATAGTTCACCTATGGGTGGACATTGAGGGGGGGTGTTAGATATGATCAATGCTCCACCCTCATTAGGTGCTACCAATGATCCATGGTGCTCAAAGTTGTAAGGCCCCCATTATGAGGAGAAGCCAAATGTGAGCCCGGACATTGGTTGAGTCCTGACTTGTATATCAGATGAGGTCTATGTGACCGGATGGCAAAAAGGTGACTGTTGTGGGTCTAATCTTTGGGTTAGACGGAGTGGTTAAGCTGGTAGCAACTCGAGGCACATTGCATTGAGTTGCGTGGTAAGGGAGTTAAAAGGGGCCCCTATTGTGGGGTCCGGGGGCACGCGGAAGCGGCCCCTGGCTGGGGGGTCCCAGGGGGGCCAGCGGCCCCCCTGGCGGGGGTCCGGGGCAGCGCCCCCGGCCGTAGGTAAAGGGAATATTCCCTGGAATATTCCCTGGCCGACTAGTGGAGGCTCATATGGTAGGTCGGTCAATAGGCCGACCTAACGACCTTCGCAGGCTATAAAAGCTAAACCCCTTCGCAGCCATCTTACACTCATCTTTCACCCAGTCAGAGTTGTTGTTCCAGCTAGCATTAAGCTCTTCACCTATCTTCTGTCTAGATCGCCATCTAAGCTTCATTCATTGGAAGCGCACGGGTGGACAGAGCCATCTTTGTATCAGTTGTTTGGAGTTAAAGAATTTTACTGATTCTCCTCTTATCTGTTGTGTACTCTCTATCTCTTTCTCAGATTCTGTTCGCTGCGCCGTGTAATATTTTACATGTTTAATGTTTAAATCACTTTATTTTTTGCTTGTTTAGGAAATGAGAGAGAAAAAGAGATAGAGAGGGAGAGAAAGAGAAAGAGAAAGAGAGGGAGAGGGAAAGGGAGAGAAAGCAAATGAGAGAGGGAGAGAAAGATAAAGAGAGGGAGAGGGAGAGAAAGAGAAAGAGAAAGAGAGGGAGAGGGAGAGGGAGAGAAAGAGAAAGAGAAAGAGAGGGAGAGTGCATTCTCTCTCTCCCTCTCCCTTTTGCTTGTTTAATGTTTAAATCACTTTCTTTTTTGCTTGTTTAGGAGAGGAAACAAGAGAGTAAGAGAGAAAGAGAGGGAGAGGGAGAGGGAGAGGGAGAGGGAGAGGGAGAGGGAGAGAAAGAGAGGGAGAGTGCATTCTCTCTCTCCCTCTCCCTTTTGCTTGTTTAATGTTTAAATCACTTTCTTTTTTGCTTGTTTAGGAGAGGAAACAAGAGAGTAAGAGAGAAAGAGAGGGAGAGGGAGAGGGAGAGGGAGAGGGAGAGAGAGAGGGAGAGAAAGAGAAAGAGAAAGAGAAAGAGAAAGAGAGGGAAAGGGAGGGGGAGGAAATGAGAGAGGGAGAGAAAGAGAAAGAGAGGGAGAAGGAGGGAGAGTGCATTCTCTCTCTCCCTCTCCCTTTTGCTTGTTTAATGTTTAAATCACTTTATTTTTTGCTTGTTTAGGAGAGGAAATGATAGAGAAAGAGATGGAGAGGGAGAGGGAGGGGAAGGAAATGAGAGAGGGAGAGAAAGAGAAAGAGAGGGAGAGTGTATTGTTTCTCTCCCTCTCCCTTTTGCTTGTTTAATGTTTAAATCACTTTATTTTTTGCTTGTTTAGGAAATGAGAGAGAAAGAGAGATAGAGAGGGAGAGAAAGAGAAAGAGAAAGAGAGGGAGAGGGAGAGGGAGGGGAAGGAAATGAGAGAGGGAGAGAAAGAGAATGAGAGGGAGAGGGAGAAGGTGAGAGAGAGAGAGTGCATTCTCTCTCTCACGATGGGTTTGGTTGTTTGTTGTTTGAATCACTTTCTTTTTTGCTTGTTTAGGAGAGGAAATGAGAGAGAAAGAGAGAAAGAGAGAGAGAGAGGGAGAGGGAGAGAGAGGGAGAGAAAGAGAGGGAGAGGGAGGGGAAGGAAATTTAAGATAATAGACTTATCGATAATGGTATGCAATGTGCTTTGCCATGGGCCACATACATGGGTGACTCTTTAAGATGGCTTAAAAATGGTCAATTCCTTCATAATGTCCAAGTAGGGGATCTAATTGTGATATGCATAATTCATTGTTTTTGTATTAACTTTATAGGCATAACAAATTAGAAATCATGCCAACTAGTCAACGGAAGGACAAAAAGAAAATGATACCCTAGCTAATAGTCATTACGGTACTTCATCAAAATGAACCCAAAAGTTTTGTTATAGAAGAAGAAACCCTTAAATTGAGTATAGGATATTTTCTCTCAGGTCTTATGACTATGAGTAGAATTGATTGAAATAAATTTTATTACTATAGTTATTAAATTTCATAGATGGCGAGCATTAATTTTAATACGCGATCCTAGGACAAAAAAACCACATTTCTAAGATGCTTTTTGTTGAGACTGATTTATTATTAGACTAAGATATCCTCAATGATGCTCAAAATGGATTACTTATACTCAAAGCTGAGATAGAACAAATAATTATCTACCGGGACAAACAAATCCTTGAGCATGATACAAGGCCGAGATATAACATCGGAAAATCTCTCAACTACTATATACAATGCAAGATTTATGGTCAACTTGCAACTTGACGTACATCTCCATAAAGCTATCCATTTAAGCCTCGTTTGTTGTAATGTAGATAAGATGGAAAACGAAGAAGGTCTTATTGTTCAAGACCATGAGACGTATCTTAATCAGCGTGTCCCATGTCCTTGCTCTCAATGCAAGTTGGCAATTAGACGAAAACGTCGATTGTCTATAGAAAACGTACGACGATTTGACGAGTTTCAATCTGAGATCATTGATCAGGCGATTGCGGATTTTCAGCAAACAGTAATTTGAAGTAAATATTAATCATGCATTGTACTCTCAAGCTAATTGAAAACCATACACAATAAGATTGGGTCTTGTTGGAAAATTTTCTATCCAGGGGGGTGATGTCTCGACCGAAGGGGGAGTGCACCCTTTGCGGCCAATTAGAAGAGTTCGTGGACGTGCGATGGATGTATTGCACAAGCCAATCGACCACTCGCAAGGCCCATCTATACCGTCAATGCCAGAGGAGACAGACAACCTTCCCAACCTACCTACAATCTTGGAGCCTGAGATGGAGGCAATGATCGATGCATTGATTCCCATGGATGTTGAGACATTTGACCCGCTTAGAGAGGAAGCATCCATACCATTATATAATGGGTGTCGAGTATCTCGGTTGAAGACATTGCTTGCACTCTTAAGTGTGCAAGAAAAATACGGTTGGAGCGATACGAGTGTGACTGAGTTATTTAGGTACCTTGCACATAGGCTTCATTGATTATTTTTTTTAACAGTATTATTGCAAACATTTGTGTTTTTTAAAGGTGTTTTATGATTTTTTTCAAGTTATTGAAACATCATATATTACCACCTGCAAATACCATGCCTGAGTCTCATGATGATGCAGGACATGTTTTACGGAGGCTTGGCATGGACTACAATAACATCCATGCATATATCAACGACTGCATATTGTTTCGAGATGAATACGAGACTATGGAGACATGTCCAAAGTGTGGTGCTCACAGGTATCGACAGGACTTGCAAGGGAAAACCATCCCTCAAAAAGTTCTCAGACACTTTCCGCTCATCCCCCGCATAAACCACATGTTTCGCACGTCTGCCATGGCAAGCTTGACAATGTGGCATGTGTAGAATAGGTCCACGGATGGAGTTCAACGAGTATCAGCGGATTCGCGCGCATGGAGCCACATTGACTCTACCTTCCCAGGCTTTGCACGAGAGCCAAGGAATCTTCGGCTCGGTCTCTCCATGGATGGTGTGAACCCATTCGGTCTACGCTCGACTTCTTACAGTGTGTGGCCTATAGTGCTTGTCAACTACAACATCCCTCCATGGCTTTCTACGAAGAAAGGACATCTCATCCTTAGCTTGCTCGTCCCGGGCCGCTACAAAGTAAAAAATATGTACGTGTATCTTCATCCATTATTCGATGAGCTTAAGATTTTGTGGGAGGAGGGGGTCACTGTGCAAGATATGAGCAGGCGTGATGGTCGGCGGTCAGCCAACATTCGAGCATTCTCATATGGACGATGCATGACTTTCCAAGATTGGGAGAGTGCTCAGGTGAGCAAACCTTTGTTCTCACTGGTAATATCTATATTTTATTTCATTCAATCAAGTATTCATTAGGTCATGGCTCGCCTTACAGGTCTGGTTACCTCAAGTTATCATGCATGTCCATTGTGTGGGCCACAGTTAGACTCCCGAAGGTCACGAACCATGAAGAAGATGGTATATCAAGGACACGCTACTTTCTTACCGGAGGATCATGAACTCAGGGAAGGTTTTCTTGGACGACCTCCAGCACATATGAACGCTGCAAGCTGGTATGAGCTGAAAATGGTAAACCCGAAATCACATCCAAATGGAATGCAACGGTTCTTAGTTTTCTACGAGTTCCCATATTGGACCCACTTACAGATCAACCACTTGTTGGATCCCATGCATATTTTCAAGAATGTGGGCAGCTTGCTATGGGACCACATCACAGGAAAGAGAGACACTATAGGGTCACGAATGGATTTAAAGGAGGTAGGTAAGATGGAGGCGCTTTGGCCTCAGTCGAGTGCTGAAGGGGGAGTGCAGCTTCCTCGCGCTCCCTGGGTTTTTTCTACCAAAGAAGAGCGCATTGTGAAGCAAGTAATCAAGTCTATCCACACTATGAAGGGATGTCTTATGCAGATACATTGTTTGAGATGAAAGCAATGCTGAAAACTGATGTATGCAAAGGTTCAAAGTTCATACCTGTGTAAACCTTGGAAATGTTTCAGGAAATTTCTGGTTTTATGCTGCAAACAGAGTTAGAGACTGAGAAAACTCAGCAAACTGAATTTATGGCTGATCTTGATCAGCTAACAGAATTGCAGAGGGCTGAATCCATTCAGCCAACAGAGTTGAATGCAGAAAAATTTCTGCATACAGAGTTTCAGGATGCGTCTATGCAGTCCATTGAGCCGAGGGCTGAATTCATTCAGCCAACAGAGTTGAATGCAGAAAAATTTCTGCATACAGAGTTTCAGGCTGCATCCATGCAGTCCATAGAGCTAAAGGCTGAAATTTTTCAGCCAACAGAGTTGAATGCAGAAAAATTTCTGCATACAGAGTTTCAGACTGCACCTATGCAGTCCATAGAGCTAAAGGCCGAAATTTTTCAGCCAACAGAGTTGAAAGATGCTGAAAATTTGCAGAAATTGCAGCAAAGGAAAGAGAGCTTGAATGATGCCAAGGTTGACACAAAATATAAAACAGTTGATAAGAAGGTTAAGCCGGTTGCAAGCCCGCTTCCTTCTGATAGTGATGAGCAGATTGAAAAAGCTATGAAGCAGCCTATGTTGAGGGATCCTGCAAATATTGGACATAAGTTTACAGTTGAAACTCTTGCAGAATTGAAGATTGGAAATGAGGATTTTTTGCTTCTAGTGGAAAAAGAATGTTTTAGAGAGATGCTTGGACGTCATGGTAAGGCATTTGCTTTCTTTCCACATGAAATTGGCTGCATTAGTCCCGAATTGGTTGCACCTATGGTCATCTTCACTGTTCCTCATGTACCATGGAATATACGTCCTATACATGTGCCTAAAGCACACTTGCCAAAGCTAATAGAGTTGCTGAATGAGAAGATTAGAATGGGGATTTTGGAACCATCTTCTGCACCCTATTCTAACATGTGGTTTACTGTACCAAAAAAGAATGGTACTTTGAGATTTATTTAGGATATGCAGCCCGTGAACAAAGTGACAATCAGGAATGTGGGAACAGGTCCAGTTGTGGATGAATTTGCTGAGGCTTTTGCAAGACGAGCCATCTATTCACTAGGTGACTTGTATTCAGGTTATGATCAGTTTCAGCTTGCCTTGGAAAGCAGGGATATTACTACTATGCGGACACCTATTGGTCTTGTGAGGATGTGTACCTTGCCACAACGTGCTACAAACTCAGTTGCTCATATGATGAATGCTATGCATAGAGTTCTTCGAGACTATATTCCGCAGTATACCATGCCTTTTCTAGATGATGTGCCTATTAAGGGTTGTGCAGAAGAAGAAAAGAATGAAAGTCTTGATTTGCGTGGATGTAGACAGTTTGTGGCTGACCACTTGATTGCTTGTGAGCAAATATTGACACGATTAGAGGAGGTAAATTTGACACTTTCAGGGCTGAAATCTGTCTTTGCTGTTAATGAAGTCATCATAGTTGGGCATATGGTTGGATACTATGGCAGAAAGCCTTCTCCTGCAAAGGTGGATGCCATAAACAGGATTGCAGAGTATTGTTCAACTACTTCAGAGGTGCGGAGATTTATGGGAGCTTGTGTATTTTACATGATTTGGATTCCTCATTTTGCTCATATTGCAGATGTTCTCTATCAGCTGTTTCGAAAGGGGCAGAAATTTCATTGGGATGATGAAGCCGATGGAGAAACAGGTCTACTAGAATCAGAAGATGGACTTGACCTGTTTGTGGACTTGAATGATCCTGGATAATTGGCACATCCGGAGGATGCGCAGGTTTAGAGGGGGTGGATGTCGTGTTGCTGCGCATCCGAGTCGTGAACACCTCCATTTTTGTTGTGCATCTGTGTTATCTTATTGCGCGTGTTTCAATAAAAATATGAAAAACTGATGCCAAAGAATATTAATAAGCTGTCAAATTCAATGATGAATTCTAAGAAAAGCGTAGGACAAACTTCAAATCCTCAAAACAAACAAGATGTGCTTTGGTGATGGAGACCCGCAAAAACATGGGAACATCGAAATTGATATTGAAGATGGAGATGATGGTGAAATTGTGTAGTTTGTCTAAGGATTTTTGGAACTTAAGCAAATCTTACATCCCCAAATGACCATGACATGAATGATGGGAATTACGTGGATCACCATGCTAATAGGAACAACTAAATTTGTTGGGCCTTTTTGGAGGCTAGCCTATTCTGGGAAAAAGGGGAATATTTTTGAAAGGCTATGAATGGCGGGCTGCGCCTGGATTAGAGAGGTTTAGAGGGAGCTGTCTGAAGTTCTGGGGAGGAGAGACAAAGAGCACTATCGGATGCCTTCTGTTTTCATCCTAAGGTGGCGTCATCAACTTCGGGAGCTTCAGGGCATTGATGGCAACTTCCATGCACACGCAATGATCTCCTCAGTGAAGGACTGCTGACTCGAATTTCCAATTGCCTGCACTCAGATTTGCTTCCCCAAGAAGCCTACAAGTAGGCTGTCTTGCCCTCTCTGTCTACCGATTCTGTGCAGAAGCAGTCAGAAAACACGGGCCTCGAGAGAACAGGAAGATCAGAGCGAGAAGTCCTTCTCATCCTCAAGATTTACCCCGCCATTACCCAACTCTTTTAATTGGGATTTTGAAGATGATGCTGCCGGGCCGCTTGGCAGAGCATCACGGCCAGGGCCTATCATTGAGGATGAGGACTTGACTTCATCTAATGCTGAATACAGGAGATACAGGAGAAAGGCTAGAACCAATGAGCCAGATGAGCTTTCTTTTCTGAGTGGCAAAAACAACTTCATCCTGGCTGACATCTTTGTCCTTGGCATTGGGGCAGGGATTGCTCTTGACTCTGGTCTGAATGTGGAACCCAACAATGTTGCATCTCGGGAGGTCATCGATCGTTAAACACCAAACCCGGACATATGCTTGGCCAATGGGATGAGCGCAATGGTTCTTGACCATTGTCTATACATCACCTTCAATCCGTTCAATGTCTTTGTATCTCAGGCAGAGGTAAAACCAGGTTGTGTGCCGAGGCAGAGCACTTGGAATGTGCTGGAATCACGCGGTTTAATTTCAGCAGATGATGTCAGGGACTGTCAGAGAAATATGAATACTTTTGGTTTTGTTGGAGATTTGAGGCAAGCACCTGAAATCAGCTGTGTGTATCACAGCGAAAGTGCAGAGAATCAGTTGGATGCAACTTGAGGTGTCGTGATTATCATCAGCAGTTGATTGTGTCATGTCCTAGGTTAACGGACTGGCAGTCTGGAAGAGGGGCACTGAATTTAGGATGTCATCGTTGGTTCTGGATACAAGCAAAATACTGTTGTTGGTGTCTTTCATTTTCCCCTTAGCACGTCAGGTCTATGCAGATACAAGAGCTAACAATTTATGAGGGCTATTAATTCATGAGTAAGCTGAATGCAGATCTGTCACATAATTTCAAAACTGAGACTTACTGGAAGGGTGGAAGGCTCACAAAAGCGTTAAATTCCAAGTGCAAATGTTATTGTCATCGGGCTTGTTGTTGATTGATGTTCAGAGAGCTTTACCATTGATATTGGAGGTCCAAGCTATGAAACTCTTTCTATCTTTGCATTTGAGGGTGCCACTAGACGCAATGTACCCAGCCTTCAAGCAGGTTCAGTGTTGTACATGCGAGTTGTGAAAGCTAACTATGACATGCCGCCTGAGCTTTCATGCATTGATGCCACTAGTAAATCAGCAGGCTTTGGACAGTTGAAGAATGGTTTTGTTTTTAATTGTTCAACAGGACTTGCTTGAGTGCTGCTGAGCAGGCCCACCTGTCCTGTACTCGATGCACTCAGCAAAAGCTTGTCTTTTGAAATTGCTGTGAGTCTGGATCAATAGTCCTTCGGTATCTACAGTAATCCTTGTTTCTAATGCCATTATAAATGCTGAGTTCTTGAGTGCTGCTCAACAGCAAGTGATGGTGCAGAAATTGCTACAAAGGGTACAATGATTTTGAACTATTGGAATGCTCGTGTTGCTGGAGATCCACTCAAAGTGGATTTGATGTTGATTTCTGAATTCTATTAATGAGAAAAGGAAGATGTGGCCTTACTCTCTTTTCTGTGTGGGATACTTGTGAAGTCTGTCTAGGGCAGATCTGAAGCCAGGACCATTCAGTATATGCCAGGGTTCAAAACCTGAAAACAAATTCTGGACTGGTGTGCATGCGCTTTCTTCAATCGAATTTGTTAATGAGTATGAAGCTGATACTAAGAGGAGTAGAGCTGAGGAGGGTTATTGAAGAGGAAGAAAAGAGGGAACTACTCTGATTCAGACTGGAGTGAAAAAGCTCAGATTCAGAGGATAGTTCAGATAGTAGCTCAGATTATGAAACATCTGACATTGTGGTTACAGATCACTCTAAACTGTTTTAAAACCTAAGGAAGAGTGGAAATTGAAATAAAATAAAAGGATCTTTGGTTACCAAAGAGAGGATCAATTGTTGAAATACCAAAACTGTTCATGACAGCATATCAAGAACATGGGTTTGATCAGTTTCTTTGTTGTAACTCTATGATTATGACAAGGAATATAGTGATCTTTGACATCCAATATTTGAGTTCTTCTTGTTAGCCTCATTTCTTGCTGTACCTTGAACCCCGTGTTCTGCAGCTCTCGCACGATCTCTTTGACACCGTATACTCACCAAGGAGTCTAAACAATTCACCAAGCTGGTGTATCTTGTCATCAGTTTGCAAAGAGGAGATTGAGCGATCAACAGTTATATCTCCTGCCAGAGTTCACTATTTCTGCATCTTGAGCAGGCTTTTGCACTCTGCATGCAATTACACGGTCAGGGTCGCTACTTGATGCTATTTCGTTGTCAAGCTGCAAATGATGATACTGCATGGTCTAGATCTTTCAGTGGCACAAATGTCCCCAAACTATGGACATTTAGAAAGGCCTCTTCTGCTTCCATCTCAAGCAAGAGCTTTGAGGACAGCATAATGGGTAGTATTGCATTGGAGCATTCTCTGCATTCACACTCTTGCATGTGTGGTGGGCTTCTGAGACCTATCACGGTGTAGCAAAGAAAGGAAGGACTCTTGCAGCTCTATCATTGTAGCCCTTACCTTGCCTTCTCGAATTCTTTGCTGCCAACAAAGCCATACAAAGAGGCAGGTGCATGCTGGTATGGTTGGAGCCTGCTCATCAATAGGTTGCCCCCATCACAAAAATCCACTGCTTTTCAAGTCAAAGCTGCTGGTAGATGGAGATTGATTGCTGCATGTCTCGTAGAGAGGAGGAATATATTGTCAAAACTGCATGCAGTAGTGATCTCAGTGTCCTTCCACTAGAATCGTACCCATGGGCCCACCTCATCACACATGTCAATAAACACCCATTTTTTCTTTTGCAAAAGAGCTTCATACCTATCTTGCAATAACATGATATTATTGATTGGAACAAATTTTATAAATATGGCACACACACACACACCCCCACACAGGCACAAATATTTTTACTATTTGATATTGTCTTTGACATGGTAACCTTGTATTACATTCTTGCATTTGATGTCTTCCAATCATTACAATAAAAGTTGATAAATTTCATAGATGGCATTAATTTTTATACATGGACCTAGGACAAAAAAACCACATTACTAAGATGTTTTTTGTTGAGATTGGTTTATAATTAGACTAAGATATCCTCAATGATACTCATAAATTTTCTATACCATCAATGTTGATGTTGTGCTAGAGAGAATATATGGGTAACTGTACATAAGCATATAGAATTTACTTGACATCTTGATATCCATAACTAGGGTGTGCGCTGACACATATCGCTACTTCATGATATTACTTCACACACACACACACACACGTGCACGCACATGCACACGCACACGCACACGCACACGCACACGCACACGCACACGCACACGCACACGCACACACACACACACACACACACACACACACACACACACACACACACACACACACACACACACACACACACACACACACACACACATGATTAATGCATATTATGATATATATGTAACATTTGAGGGATAAGTATGAATGTTCCCTATTGTATTTCTCTTTAATTGATGATTATTTTCTTTAGTTTATTTTATGGCCTCAATAGACCATAATAGAAACAGAGAGACACTAGTTTTGCCTGAAATATTCCTACTACTGCATATAACTTCTTGAATTGATTGACATACATATTGATCATTAATTCTTTAGGAATAATATGCAGACATAAGATATACATCATAATCATTTACAAAGCACTGCTCACCTAAAAATTATGAATCAAAATACTCTCAGCACAATCGTTCTTGAACAAATAACTTATTATAGATATGACTAATTTCTAGGAAACAAGAACAGAGTAGTAGAATCAAGCATCATCGACCCTATACGGGCACTACCCTAAAGATCTTTCATTCGTCATGATTGAAAAGATACTTATATTGATTTCATGCACCTACATGCTTACAAGTACTAAGGTAGATGATGCAATTTGAGCCCTAACACATGGCACAACCCAATGTATTACTGGGATAGTCAGGACTCAAAACCCACTAGTATGCAATTAAGTAGTATATAGCATGAAAACTAAGTAGCATGAAGACTAACGCATAGAACATAGTTATACCTTGCTAAAGGCCTTGCATCCCTTAATAAACCACACTGAGCAAGCAACATTGAGTAGAGCCCCTCTAAGATACTCAAAGCCCCCTAGTGCAATTGTATAAGTAATCCTAGGTGTCAACAAAATGAGACTAAGGAAGAACTATGATGAAACAAAGTGGAAAGTGATATTCATCAATGGCACCTAGGATTACTTATACAACTAGGATTTGTTGACAAAGTTGTATTTTGTTGATTAGGATTACTTATACTCAAAGCCGTCTAGTGCAGTTGTATAAGTAATCCTAGTAGAGCCCCTCTAAGATACTCAAAGTACATAACCTAGAGACCATAACTAGGTATATAAGGTATAATGGCCATACAAGAAGACACCTCAATAATTGATTGATCACCACTAAATCCCAAAGAAGAATCGTGTTCCATCCCCTTCAACTCTATATTCACCTTGTGAAGAACTTCATTAATCATAGCATCCTTGTCACCAATCTTTTTGTTGCAATGATGAAGTAACATATTCATCACTTTTCCTTTTAGCATCTAAGGCATTATCCAATCTTTTAGTCAAGTCCAAACATTTAGTCTCTAACTCATGAACCTTATGAACCAATGCCTTTTTTTTCTACAATAATGAATAATTATCTACCAGGACAAACAAATCCTTGAGCATGGTATATGGCCGAGATATAACATCAATAAATCTCTCAACTACTATGTCCCATGATTTTTTTACATCAATCAGTAAAGCATTTCTTATATCTTGAAGTTTAGGTTTCAACACCATGGATGCATCCCGGGGGGTCCACCTTACAAAATCATGGATATCACGTGCGTGCAAAGGCATATTTTAAAACCCCTCTGTAACCTTTTTTGCCCTATTCAATATATACCTCCTGTTATCTTTGTGGTATATTATAATAACCCTCCTGTAATTTTAAAATTTTAAGCTTATGCATTTCTCCCCCCCCCCCTCCCTGTATAATTTACATTACAAGATCTTTGGTACTACGCAAGAGTGGATTGCCAGACCCGATGAAGAGAAGTCCCTAACTATGAAGAGAAGTGTTCAATGAGTTTCTAGATTGAGAAAGAAAAATGCCCAATGAATATGCAAAAAAATACACGTGTTAGATATGCAATTGAACTCTTGCTTGAAGAATCAACGACGAGTATCAAAATACAACTAGATGGTGGAGTTGGGAAGAATAAAGGGTTAAAAAAGTATTAATAGCCTCAATTGCACCAGCCTTTGTAAGACCTACAAAATTGAGAGATGTCTATGAGGATCCACCACTACCATATGCCCTTTTGAAGTGGGAAACAACTGAAAACAAAAAGAAAAGAGCGTAGTTGTCAAAATTGGAACCACATGCAGAGGTATATTATAGCCATCCCATCTAATAGAATGGGACAAAGAATAGATGGACAATAGTAGCTGCACTTAAGGAGAGAATATTTCCTTGAGAATAGGTCTGCTAGACCCATCCGATCTTTTTATTTCTAGTATATTCTCCAATCCATAAAAGACAAAATTAGCATGACTTTGAGAGGATTACAAAAGAACACCCTAACTGCTTGAACCACCCAATCTTTCATGAACCATTGGGTGAGCCAAGCTTCAACCATAGGTACACCCCTCAGAAGTCACAAATAGGCTTACTTGAAGAGATAAATAAAGAATGACAGTATTGCATGCTTCACCATATTGATTTGGTGTGATAACCTTGTAAGAGTATCATTTTATGACTCTATTTCGCACATATTCGCATGGCTCATAGGCTTTCAAACCATGGCAACTATGGCTTATGACCAAGTGTGCAACCACTCCTTCCACAATTAAATATTATGCTATTCGGCTACACAAATGTTTCTATCCACAAAACTGTCCATTAGTAGAAAGATGGAAGACGCCAAAAAAAATTTTGATAGCTTAGTAACAGAAAAACAGGTCTACTCTCAACATTTCTGCTACACAACTTCATAATGCCAGACTGCATAGGGCTTGCATGAGTCTAGACTTTGCTTTAATAAAGTCTTAAAATAGACGTATTCTAGGTGACAATCTGGCACACTTGGGCACTAAGACCTTGCTTTGATAAATTCTTAAAACAGAACTATGCTAGGTGTGACAATCTAGCACATTTGGGTACTAAGATAGACATTGTCAGAGCTGCAATAATCATTCAGGCCCACTTCTAGCACTTAGTTCCAAGCTAACACAGCCTTTAAATGCAACCCATAGAGACATTTTCTAGCGAAGGACCCTCCAACGACACTTAGCTAGGTATTCAGAGAAAGACCATTCTTGTCCATGGGACATGTGTCGAGGCTTTTGCTGAATCGTCCAGGCCCATTCACTTGAGGCACTGGATGGAGAGACATTTTATGTGAAAAGTTTCCTTAACATCGTATGTGGCACTTGAAAGCACTCGGTTCAAAAGTAATCTGGCTCGTCTGATTGCAGATCTTTGTCAAATGTATTTGATACTGCAACTAGAGAGTGGCTTTCCAACCTTGACTGAGAACCTTCATTAGGACAAAGAAAAACACCTATGCAGGTTGAAATCCATGCTATTAGGGCCAATACAGCAATAAGAAGCAACTGTCCATCTTGTAAAACATAGTGCGGTGAAACACATCAGCCCTTTGCATTGGGCATGCCATGGAGTAAAAAAATAATAATAAAGAAAGCGCAGCATTCCATATAGAGAAGAGAGGCAAGTGTGTCCTTGTGAGATCACTCCATAGTTCAACCCTTGATGCCAAGAGCTCGAAAAAGTAGGAGTCCCTACTCAGATTGCAAAAAGTTCTTCCTGTTCTTATGAGACACAAAGTAGAGGCCAACATTAAGAAAATGACGAGTGTATCAACACTGACATTTTGGTCACATCTCAACCACCCTCAGCATTTAGGGTATGAAGCTACAAAAATAATACGCTACTACATGGCAAAGACATGAAGACAATGAGGCTGCTAAATATAAATTTTTGACTTCAATATATTTCCTTGCATATGATTTGAGCACCAAAGAGAACTTTTTTATGCCACCAGCAGGCAAATGGGATAATCGGTACAAAGTTGACTTTGCATGCCAACGAACCTAATAAGGTATCACATGATACAACTCAAGGCAAATATGTTAGTTTTCTCACCATGCACCAGGAAGATTGTAGAGAGTATTACCTGCCTAAACATAGCGGTCACTAAAAAACTGCATTTCAGAAACCAAATTTGAAGCTGCCAACTTTGGCATCCATCACTGTGTCCCAAAATGAGCCAGCATTTCTTTGCTTAGCTTTTGCTGCAGCTTTACTCTCCAGTTCTTCAATAGAACCAGGAAACATCTGGACATACAAGCTCTTGAACTTGTCATGCAAATTTACACGGTCTCTTGTGCCTGATACCAGTTGAGCAGAATTTGGCCGCTTCAGAAAGTCTAATACATTGAGAAGATTGCTCCTGCTCAACAATGTAAAAAATATCAAGTCTATGTTCATCATGAATCAGCCCAAGTTTACAGCAACGAAAAGTCGACGAAGAAAAGAATGATCATGGTGCTGTAACAGGTATAAAAAGAAATATGTTCAGCTACACAACTTTCGTCTAGTGGAAAGCTATCAATGCAAATCAACAGAAGAAGCTACCTTTGAGCTTTGTACTCCCATGAGCATGATCATATTGAAGCTTAAATTGTCTGCTGTCTCCTGATCCATTAAATTGTCACATGAGGTTGATCAAGTCGGGCAGTGTCCCGCTCCCAATGGTATTGCTCCCTCGATGCGTCTGGCCTTCCGTGTTGTCTGTAACTTGGTCTTACCAATTGGGATTGCTTGATTCCCCATCTGATTTGAGGGTCATCTCCTATTAGTAGGTTCGATCAACTTATCTTATTTTGGGCACAAGAGTCTTGTTATTTAAGGCAATCCTAAATGTTACGCGCACTCAGATACTAGTGGTGTACGTGGTGCTCTTTTCCATGCATTGTGCAAAATCAGACTTTCGGTTTTTCCAAGTGCACTTCAAGTGTTGAAAACAATGTGGATGCGAACACGAGATAATGAATGCAACTTCCGCACTCCGGTCTAAGTTCTAGCCCAAATAGGACTTTATACTCAATCACCGGCCACTCTCTCTGGTCTCTAGGGTTTGTGCTATGCTACTCAGCTCAATCAAGGTCAAATGGAAGTATAGGGGTCAATTTCACGGCTCTAATACGAACTAAAAGCTGACATGACTGTCACAGTCGTGTCTAGCCGTCCGACTGCGATTTCTAGGGTAATTTCGTCCGTAAGGCTTTCGAAGCCTTCCCCAATTGCGGGAGGTGTTTTGCTTCGCCCGCGATGCGCTAGGTTTGTCAATTTCTGCTGTCAGAACTTTGGTCCAACTTGACAATGTCCGATTCTCAGAATCGAACGTCCGAGTGAGGATGGTTCGATTCTACCAAGTTCGATTTTCACCGGAGTCCGATTTAGACTGATTCAATTCTTTGTGTCCGATTCCCAGGTAATCCGATTTCGGGGAGTCCGAGTTGCGTGAGTCCGATCTCCGAATCGGACGGGTCACGTGTTCATGTGTCCGATTGGACAAGTTAGGTGATGTCCAAGTGATCGGATTTCCCAAAATCAAACCGTCATTATGATGCGTCCAATTGTGCAAATGGACAAAATCGGCCGTCCAAATGTCTGATTCTGGGAGTTGGACCCTGTGGAACATGTCTGATTCCGGCGACACGCAGAGAACGATGACAAAAATTCGATTCGTGGCAACGATTTTGGTCAGACAAACATGCAAGGAGCTCCAGAACCCAAGGATAAATACAGAAAAAGAAGAGAGGAGATGATGGACAACTTCTTCTCCAAGATCCCTCACCCTCACATACTCACTCACTTACTCACACTTTCTCTCAAGTATACATAAGCAAGCAAGAAGAAGAGAAGAAGAGAAAAAGAGAAGAAGAGAAGAAGAAGAGACCACTTTTGCCACACACCAAAGAATGAGCTCCTCATTCACTTTTCAGGTTTATATACAAACCCTATATCCCTTCGACACCCGTCCCCTTTTTTACATGACCGAGCACCTTGCAAAGGTCCTCTTTCCATATTCCCTTCTACCTTCACCTATGTCCCTTTAGACTTTACAACTTGCAAAGGAGGGAGTCTACCGCTCTTATAAAATGAATTACATTGCGCTCCGCACTATCCTTGTGAGAACCCTCCGAGGTTCTCCTTGATCCTTGAGAGAGCCCTTGATCCTTGAGAGGACCTCCTTCATCCTTAAGAGAGCCTTGCTAGAATATTCGATGCTCTCTCACGTTTTTTTTTTAGCTTGCCTTCTCCTCCACTTTTCCTGCCTTGGTAGAATGAGCTTCTTCATTCACTTTTTGACTTGGGCTTCCTTGGTCTTCCTCTGCTTCTTTTTTGCTACATGGTCGATGTCCGTGACATATCTTGTAACAGGCTTCTTCAGGGTAGCAAGATAGTATGCAACCAAAACGTAGTATTTAACGAGACAAAGTTGTTGAAACATGCTACACAAGAAGGTGACCTTGACAAAAAGGAGGTCAAATTTCAGCATGAACAACCAGCCATTAGCTGAAGATTTTGTTTCTTTTGATCCTCAAAATGAGTAGCAACCTATTGTGCTACAGCCAAAAGATAATGGACAGCAAATAGATGCACGGGATGGAATAGGACATCAAGAAAAACAAGCTGAAAATAGGTTACAGCAGCAAGAAAATGCTGAAAATCAGCCACCAGGTGATGGTGTGCACATACCTAAGGATGTAGGCCCATTGCCTAACAATACAGATCATTGGATAAGAAGGTCTACATGTGTCAGAAGGCAGCCACAGAGGTTTTAGCCATCTTTGGATTGCATTTTATTAACTGATGAAGGTGAGCCTCTGACATCTAGAGAGACACGATCATGTGAAAACAAGAGCAAGTGGAAGCTTGCTATGCAAGAAGAGATGAAGTCTCTGTATGCAAATAACACATGGGAGCTTGTACCTTTCTCCGAGTGATATCTCGAGATCCTAGGTCCCACACTGTGAAATAATTGACGTGTGCCTCACATGTGCAAGTCACATTTGCATATTTGATTAACTTGAAATGAAATGCTAAGCAAAGCAATGGAATTCCACGTCCTCTTAACACTTTTATTGCAACAAATAGCTGAATATTGTTGTTGACTGGTAAAAACAGTCTGAAGATCGTTCACCTACAGCCAACCAGAAGCTGTTGCCAAGCAAAATTCTCCTTGCCCAAGTTGTCGTCTACTGCACGAGCACTTGGAACCACTATCGCCAAGGTTGCTGCTCCTACTAGCTAAAAAAGCCTCAAATCAGTTGGCAATGTGCTTCAACAGTCTATTCTCCAACTAGAACCAACCACAATGACTCTTTCTCCTCCACCAGCCTCCTCTCACTTGCATGGGCAAGTTCTGCCAAGCAACAATCTTCTAATTGCATTTCCAACTACTTTCAGCCAAATTAAATTACTTTTCAAAAATTTAATTCTGAAAATTAATGCAATTATTATTTCTAGTTCAAAAAATTTAATGTATCAATCAAGTTCCAACAATTAAATTGGCTAGGCAAATTATCATCCAAACAATCCTAAGCATTTATTAGCCCTTGAACTAGCATTAATTAATCAATTAATGCTACCTAGTACCTAACCCGTACAACCTATTACAGCTTTTACCTTTGGCACAAACCGATATCTAAGGGTCCTTGGCCAAACATTTTGAAATGACTAACTTGCACATCACATATGCAGCTCACATTTGCACATTTGATTAACAACTTAATCAAATGCTAGCAAAGCATCAAATTTCACATCCTTGTGATGACTTCACTAATCTTTTTTGGGTGCCTCTCTCCCTTTCCCCCTTGTGGATAAAAGGAGATGCGTGCTTCTCCTTCAATTGTCCAATGGTGAGAAATCAAATGCTAAGCAAAACATCAAAGTTTTACATCCCCATGACAACTCCTTTAATCTTCTTTAGGTGCTTCTCCCCCTTCCCCTCCCCCCCCCAAACCAAGCATCAATATGTCCGAGCAAGAGGAGGTGCTTACTTCTCCTTTCCATCATCTAATGGTGAGAGGGGTTGGTATCATTCTCTTACTACTTACAAGATCTTAGTCATTTTGTTGACTTACTCATACCTTTGTATCATCATGCATTTGCATCTTAACGATCATTCTTAGAAAAGGACATTTGGGCAAGTGAGTAAATCCCCCACGAGGGCATCGCTCAAGTGGTACCACTCCATGGTGAACAGCATTCGTCTTTTCAGTTTTCAGCTACCATCCTACTGGTTTAGGACTCTACTCAGCTGCCCACATGATCATCTCACTTTGTGACCTGTTCCAGCCTGTGTTTTCCCGATTGGAGGTCTTCAACTATCTCCATACATGTGTTTTGCTGCCAGGCAGGCCACCTTGGTGCCGCACAGTCCTTCAAAGCTGGCAAACATCTGACATCACCATCCCTCCAGCCTAATCTGCATTTTCAGCCTTCTGGGTGGACTACACTACTGCCACCTTCTTCATCAAACAAATTCATATTGTTGCTGCATTTCAGGATCCATTTGAGTCTGACAGACTTCAACACCCAATCCTTCAGCCACCTCCACCCTGGCCCTAGAGGCAAGGATGTTCAAAGCCCTCACATCAAGCCTGCATCCAAGAGCAAAACCTTGGAGAGGAAAGCATGGCAATAACTTGCAAATCACCCTATTCTATATGCACCATTGAACTCAGGGATTTTCTACTAGTCTTCAGGTCCCATGGACTGTGTCGCATCCCCATGCTACCTATGTCACAAGCATACCACGGTAGACTCCATACAGATGTAACGTGGATAAAATTGCCATATTGGTACATAAGATTCATATGCCACAGGCTAGACAGGAATTTACTCACAGGCCGGGTGGAAATGAATCGTAGCGTGTGTTTCATATCACATAGAATTGCAGAGTGAAGAAGGCACCACGGAAAGCAACACTTAGGTAAATTCAACATACAATAAATCGGCTCCTAAGCAGCCATGGCTAAGAAGAATCGAAATAAAAAGCAACTCTTAGAGAGTTTGAACGCACAATAAATCAGCTGTTAGCAGCCATGCCTCAGGAGAATCAAGGTTCGACTAATAAAGGCAAGTCTATCAATCTTTAAGATGAGGGTGTGACCTTCTGTGAAAACAGGTGCATGCTTAAGCTTCGGTTACTACATCAATCAATGAGAGGTTACGCTTTCGATTCCCCCCCCAAGTATGTAAATATCTGGAAGCATTCTACCACATACCAGTCTAGAGCTGCTTCCTCCCTGGTGCTCCTCCGCCGCTGCAGAATTCAATGGTGAAAATCCCGCTTAGAATTTCGATTATGCCATCGCATAGAATCTACAAGCACCAACATCATATCTGACCCTTAGAGTCCCGAGAAGTCATCATCGAGATGATTTGTTCTTCATCTTGCAAGGTCCTAGCGAGCACTGCATCTCTTCTCACCTGTGTGGCAAGCAACAAAGGTAAGCCAAGACTGTTGCAGGTCTGGCTTGATAAAAGAGAGAACCGCGCGCAGATTTCTTACCTGCTCTTGCACGGAAGTGTTGCCACCGTCCAGCCACGCATGGTGAGCCATGATAAGCTGCAGGCCCCCGATTCGAAGGTAAAGAACATTTCCTGGTTTATAACAAGTTCATCTTCTGATGAATATGGTCCCTGCCATTGCGTTTTTAGGATTTTTGTAGATAAAATTATTTTCTTTACAACAATCAAAAAAATAAAATACTTTGCGCTACTATTTTTACTAAGTTTTTGCAAGTGTATTCTTGAAAACTTTCGCTATCTAGAATAATGATATGTATATCAAACCAATCTTTTGATATTCAATCTTAGAAACTCATGTGTATTTTTCATGGTTTGTAATGATAGTTTGTGTTGCAAAGTCTTGAATGTCACAACATGTTATAATGCAAAGCATCGAATCTCAAAAACATATTATGAAGAAAAGATAGATATTAATAGTAAATATGATATCCGTTATATAGATATCGAATATAATAAAGCTTTGAAGATTTAAAAGTCTACTAGAAATTTGAAATTATATATTCAAGTCTAAGAAACTTTTTTGAGATAGCAAACTTGACATGTATAGATATTAATAATGCATCTATACTAATATTAACCTAGGGGAGGCACGTGCCGCACGCGGAGCCCTTCCCACACTACCCATCCAAGTCACCACATGGTGCACGGTGCGCCCCTTGACTTTTGCATCTGTGCAATATAATATAAATTAATATTAATATATCCCCTAACTTTTGTGTTTATGTAATATAATATATATTAATATTAATATACACCCTTGACCGACTCTTCTACTAACTTTCTTGAGCATGCCCCTTGACTTTTGCATTCATGCAATATAATATAAATGAATATTAATATACCCCCCAACTTTTGCGTATGTGCAATATATATTAATATTAATATACCCCTCCCCCTGTGACTATATATATGAATATATAAATGTGTGTGTGTGTGTGTGTGTGTGTGTGTACACATACATACACACAGACACACATAAAGAGATGGTGAATATTATTAATATATATTATTTTAATTTATATATATATCGTCTCGTGCATGGATGTGAAAGTCAAGAGAGGTTCTCTCTCTCTCTCTCTCTCTCTCTCTCTCTCTCTCTCTCTCTCCCCCTATACGCCTCAGTATTTTTGTATACCGACGCACATACCGAGACGTATAGAAAGACTTATACCGAGGCATATACCGATTTTTGCGTCGATAGGCCGTGTCGGTATATCCATAATACCTTGTAGTGTGTGTGTGTGTGTGTGTGTGTGTGTGTGTGTGTGTGTGTGTGTGTACTAACAACCTAGTTCTGAAGATTTATGGATAAAAATACCCCTTATTTTAATTTCTCAGTATACAATATTTAACCCCCTTCTTTCATTTTAAATCTGTAGGTGAAACTGATATTAAACCCCCTCCTGTTGAGTGCACGTGCTACACCTACGGGCCTATAAGGTGGACCCCCCGGGGGATGCATCAATATCAACCTCAATGTTTTTCAAAATTTTCTTCTCAACCTCTTGCAGAGGCTAAAACCTCTCAAGCAAGAGCTTATGTTCAACTTGCAACTTGACATACATCTCCATAAAGCTATCCATTTGAGCCTTGTTTTTCCAAATTGTATTACAAGTCATTAAATTGTTTGTTGTAATGTAGACAAGATGGAAAATGAAGAAGGTCCTGTTGTTCAAGATCGCGAGGCGTATCTTAATTAACGTGTCCCACGTCCTTGCTCTCAATGCAAGTTGGCAATTAGATGAAAATGCCAATTGTCTATAGAACACGTACGACGTAATTGAATACCATATACAATAAGATTGGGTCTTGCTGGTAAATTTTCTATCGAGGGAGGTGATGTCTCATCCCAAGGGGGAGTGCACCCTTTGCAGCCAATTAGAAGAGCTCATGGGTGTGCGATGGATGGAGTGCAGGAGCCAATCCACCACTTGCAAGGCCAATCTATACCGTCAATGCCAGAGGAGACAGACAACCTTCCAGACCTACCTACAATCTTGGAGCCTGAGATGGAGGCAATGATCGATGCATTGATTCCCATGGATGTCGAGACTTCTGTTCCACTTAGAGAGGAAGCATCCATACCATTATATGATGGGTGACAAGTATCTCGACTGAAGACACTGCTTGCACTCTTAAGTGTGCATGCAAAATACGGGTGGAGCGATATGAGTGTGACGGAGTTGTTTAGGTACCTTGTACATATGCTTCATTGATTTTTTTTTATACTATTATTACAAACATTTGTGCTTTTTCAAGGTGTTTTATGATTTTTTTTTAGGTTATTAAAATATCATATATTACCACCTGTAAATACCATGCCTGAGTCTCATGATGATGCACGACATGTTTTACGGAAGCTTGGCATGGACTACAATAACATCCATGCATGTATCAACGATTGCTGTCTGTTTCGAGGAGAATATGAGACTATGGAGACATGTCCAAAGTGTGGTGCTCACAGGTATCGGCAGGACTTGCAAGGGCAAACCATCCCTCAAAAATTTCTCAGACACTTTTTGCTCATCCCCCGCATAAACCACATGTTTCGTACGTCCGGCATGGCGAGCTTGACAACGTTGCATGCGCAGAATAGGTCTATGGATGGAGTTCAACAAATATCAACAGAGTCACGTGCATGGAGCCACATTGACTCTACCTTCTCAGGCTTTTACCGAGAGCGAAGGAATCTTCGGCTCAGTCTCGCAATGGATGGTGTGAACCCATTTGGTCTGCGCTCAACTTCTTACAGTGTGTGGCCTATAGTCCTTGTCAACTACAACATCCCTCCATGGCTTTCTACGAAGAAAGGACATCTCATCCTTAGCTTGCTTGTCTTAGGCCACTACAAAGTAAAAAATATGGATGTGTATCTTCCTCCATTAGTCGATGAGCTTAAGATTTTGTGGGAGGAGGGGGTCATTGTGCAAGATACGAGCAGGCGCGATGGCCGGCGATTAGCCAATATTCGAGCCATTCTCATATGGATGATGCATGACTTTCCGGGATTGGGAGAGTGCTCAGGTGAGTAGGCCTCCATTCTCGCTGGTAATATCTATATTTTATCTCATTCATTCAAGTATTCACTAGGTCGTGGTATTGGAACAGGTCTGGTTACCTCAGATTATCATGCATGTCCATTGTGTGGGCCACAGCTAGACTCCCGAAGGTCACAAACCATGAAGAAGATGGTATATCAAGGGCACGTTGCTTCTTGCTGGAGGATCATGAACTCAGGGAAGGTTTCCTTGGATGAGCTCCAACACATATGAATGCCGCAAGCTGGTATGAGCTGAAAATGGTCCATGAGGAATCACATCCAAATGGAATGCGGCGGTTCTCAGTTTTCTACGAGTTGCCATATTGGATCCACTTATAGGTCAACCACTTGTTGGATCCCATGCATATTTTAAAGAATGTGGGGAGCTTGTTATGGGACCACATCACACGAAAGAGAGAAACTATAGGGGCACGAATGGATTTGAAGGAGATAGGTAAGATGGAGGCACTTTGGCCACAGTCGAGTGCTGATGGTCGCATGCAGATTCCTCACACTCCTTGGGTTTTATCCACTAAAGAAGAGCACATTGTGAAGCAAGTAATCAAGTCTATCCGCACTCCGACGGGTATGATGCATTCTCTCAGGTCCGTATTTTCTAAAGACGACCAATTATCAGGGCTTAAATCCCATGATTGGCATAAGATATGTCAAGTTTGTACTACGAATGGATTGTAATTAGCGTGGGCATTTTGCTATTTGGAATGTGGCCATTATTCATAATGATTTCTCATTTGTGGCAGTTTGTACTACCGATCGTGATCGCAGGATGTCTTACTCCAGAAATTCGCGAGGCCATTTACAAGTTGTCAACTTTGGTGCAATGGATCTCATAGAAGGAGATTAAGACGTCCTCTATTGAATCCGCGAGGCAGGGAGCAGTGGAGACGGTCTGTCTCTTTGAGAAATACCTACCCACCAGCATGCTCACCATACAAATCCACCTTCTTGTGCATCTTGTGGATGAAGTGGAGATTGCTGGACCTGTCCATACGCGATGGATGTTCTTCTTGGAGCGCTTCATGAAAACCCTGAAAGGCTTTGTGTGACAACGAGCTCAGCCAGAAGGTAGCATGGCTGAAGGTTGGTTGGTGTCTGAGGCGCTAGTGCATATTTCACAATGGCTACCAATAGTGGAAGAGCTAGACAATGAAATGCTATGGTCTCGCTGAAGGACAATGATAGACTGACTGGAGATGTGGTGGTTGGAAATGGGGTAGAAAAAAGAATAGATGCCTCAATGGAAGAGAAGGTGAATCGCTTTTGTATGTTGCACCATGCCTCTATGCAGATGTGGCTTGGCAAGTACCAGATGGCTAGGCAAGATTGAGAGGAAGCGCGAGCTGAATTCTGACCTAGTATAGGTCATCAACCGATTCGATATCCCGAAGGCATGGAGGAGATGCCGCGGTTTATGTCAACGTGATGGTTGCATGGAGCCTTGACCGCAACATCTCGCGAAGGGACAGAGGTCTCAATGGAGGAGTGGGAATTCTCGAGGGGATGTAGTCCAAATGTGATGAGGGGCTTAGAATATGTCGTATCTAAATTTTATATGCGACATCTAATTTGAGTGTTTCAATGTACAGTACAAAATATATAGTGCAGCGTGGTCGCACGTATTGACAAAATGCGCTCCACAATGGACTGTGGTGTCATGGCAAGGTTCGAGCAAGAGAGCCGGCGGCGAGCAACGGATCCAAACACGGTTGTGGATGAGATGAAGTATTTTGCGAACTTGCAAAGTATTATTACGATGGATTACTATAGCTTCTCCATGATACTATTCGATGTGCAGTGGTTCAAAGTGGTACTTCGAGGAGTTGAACCAACAGTTCGACGAGGTCCATCTCGATTTCTCGAAATAGATTTCGAAAAAAAATGGATGGATTTGTGCGACACCTTTGTGTTCTGGCCCATTGTGAACAGGTGCATGGAGTCATTTGCTTGCTAATTTTATTACGACATGGTTTATGTCACAATGGTTTGAACTCTCTTGTACGTGTTTGTGAATAGGTAATCTTCTATCCAAACCCCCGACAACCTCGATGGTGGTATGTTATACCTTCAACTCCCCGAAGTGCGAGAGTATATGATCAAAGTGATGTTTCGAGCATAGATGAAGATAATATGCAAATAGAGGGGTCGATATTGCAAGGGGTGGAGGCCGTCGAAAGCTTGGAGCCAGCATCGGCTAAGAATAATGGAAATACAACTTCGCTAGACGATCAGGCGGCTGTAGCTTATTCATCAATAGTCGAAGCCCCTCCACCTTCGTATAAAGCACGACTTTCTCATAGAGAATATAATGCCTGAATTTCTTGGTCCCAAAGACCATCGCTAGACATAACTTCTCCATGTAGGTATAATTGATCTCTAAAATGCCCAATTTCCAACTAGCAAAGGCTATCGGATGATACCACTTCTCTTCCCAAATTTGGGCTAAACAGCAGCTGATACTATACATGGTGACTGCTAAGAATATATAGAACACCTCACCTCTTTTAGGTGCTTTTAAAATAGGAGCTCTTGCTAGCTCCTGTTTCACATCCTCAAATGCTACCTTACAAGGGTCACCCCATACAAACAAACAGCTAAAGGACAATAAATTTGTAAGCGGCAACGTTCTTTCTGCCAAGGCGTTTATGAATCTATGGTAATAACCAACCGAAGACAGAAAGCTATGAACTTCTTTCGGAGTGCGTGGTGGACCCATGGCAACTATAACTTTGACCTTCTCGAGGTCTGTCGCAATTCCTACCGAACTGACCACATGACCCAGCAATAGCCCATAAGGTACTCCAAAAACACACTTCCGCGGGTTTAGGGCGATGCAAAATTGTCTACAGCGCTAAAAGCATTTTCTTAAAATGATCAACTGCCTTCCTCTCACGGTGGCGGCCCCTAAGTCATCAATAAACACCTTCAACTCTTCAGGGGATATGTCACCGAATGTCTTATCTGCTGTTCGTTGCCACGAACCAGGCACATTGCATAAACCAAAGGCCATCACATGGTATGCAAAAGTACCAAATACAGTAATAAAAGTTGTTTTCAACTTGTCCTCTTCTGCAATTGCCATCTGGTTATATCCTGCAAAGCAATCCATAAACGAATATATCTCCCTCCCTGCTAATTGATCCAAAATCTGGTCAATAAATGGCAACGGGTAGTAGTCCTTAACTGTCTGCTTATTCAGCTCCCTAAAGTCTACACATAATCTAATTTGATTATTTTTCTTCTTTCTGATCACAATTGGCGAACACTATTTCGTGTGTTGCACAAGAAAAATCAAACCCGCTTTTCGAAGCTTCTGTAACTCTTCAAACAACCCGTCCCTCAGTTCGAAAGGCATATGCCTTACTTTCTGTCATACAGGACGACTGCCCTCTTTCAACGGAATTGTACGAACAGCAAGACTAGGACGAATGCCTCTCAGCTCATCATAACTCCAGGCAAAGATATCACGGAATTCCTGAATCAAGGCCACATAGTCCTCCCTTTCTGCTGTGCTGAGCATAGAACCTAATTTGATTGGTCGCGAATCATCAGGCGTACCAAGGTCTAGCTCGATAACATCTGTATCTCTTATACGATCTTGGGCCTCTATCGGCTCATTCAAAGTGATCTGATAGATGTCTTCCGTGGTGGATCCCTCTTTGGACTCATCACTCGATGATGTCTCACTGGCAGATAAATCTTCTAATGTCTCCAATTCTGTAGAGGATAGAGGAGCTCTCTCACTCTGCGGGGACTCAGGATAAGCATCAACCACCACACGCTGGGCACCTCTGCCGAATATTAGTCGACCGACGGGTATATCTACTTGGCAGTTCGCTTGCAAGATCCAAGGTCGTCCGAGTAATATTTGGTAACTTGGACGCCCTGCAAAACGAATCACCCTAAAGTCCAAAATGCATTCTACATTTGCAACAGTGACATGGACCTTAGTAATGCAGCCTTCCGGCTGCCTCAAACTATCGTCTGCCATTCTGAGAATTGTGGAGGTATCTTTCTAGATCGCAAGACCAAACCTTTCCATCAGTTCAAAACTCATAATGTTAACAGATGATCCCGTGTCGACAATGGCATAATCTACTAATATCCCATCGACATAGGCTGCAACCCTTGGGCAATGCTTCAGCATGCTCGAACCAGTCATCACCAACTCACGCAATACCCAAAGGTTCTATGATATACCCGGTACGGAGGATCTTTCTAAATTCCTTGCGTACTCCTGGAGAAAGCTTAATAAGCTGCAAAAGATTCACATCCGGCTTGACTTCACAAAGAGAGCTCGCCAAATCGAATTCATGATAGTTCGATAGAGCTCGCTTTTCACGCCAAATCATCCTCTCTTTAGGTTGTTTAACCGGCTTTATTGTCTTTTTTTTAACTTTCACCTTCTTCTTTGGTGATTCCTTATCGGCTTTACTTTCCACGGGCTTCAAAGGTCCCCCTTCCATGGCAGGATCCAAAACTTGCGTTCCTTTGTCGCCTTGTTTAGGGTTTCTGTCGACAGGCTTATCCTTGTCGACCTCTCTACCCTTTTGACCTCTTGTAAGAACAGCTCGTAGATTAGAGGTTTCAACATCATTAACGCGTACAACCTCAATCAAACTAACCCCACTACCACTAGGTAGCTCCTCCACTGTAGTCTTTGGTCGTTGAAGTATTTGTTTAGGCCCGTCTTCTCGCTGGGAATCATTTCCTTGCACACGATGATTAACAGGCCCTGGTTGCCGACTACCTCGCTGGAGGGAACTGATCTTACTCCAGCAAGTAGTTGCTAAATGGCCGGATTTTCCACAGATGTCGCACTTAACATTTGGGCAATTTCTTGGATAGTGTTACCCACCACACCATTTGCAGCTAAACCTCGAAGGTGCACCCTCATCTGGGTATCTACTTCCTATCAAATTTTGTTGTTTTTTAAGGAAGTTGACATCAATGGCTATTTGTCGATACTGCTCCGTAATCATGTCGGTATAATGCTTCATCATGTCCTTAACCTCGCCAAGAACATTGGAAGCGCTCGACTCATAGCCTTGGTCATTACCATGTCGTTCCATTGGCCTAACAATTCGATTAGGCACTGGTTGTTGAGCCACAGTCATGGTATTAGAATTGACTGCCTGGCCTCCACCATTTGGAGCCATTTGACTGCCCGTAGGCATCAACATGCTAGGGGGAGCTGGTAATAAAGGCACATTTTGCATCATGTTCCCTCTCCCATTAGGATTAGCCATCGCTATCCCTTGGCCACTACTGCCATTGGCCATCGCCATATTGTTTCCCAATGCTAGACCCATATTCGAATTGCCTCGAGAAGCATAGGCTGCTTGTAGTCGGGTTCCACCTCTTGTGCTCCTGTAATGGCAGTATCTATATCCCCCAAGGGGACACTACTCAACTGCAATTGGATGTTAAAGTCCAAACCATGTAGGAAATATTGCAATTGGGCAGCTGCGGGGATAGAAATAGAGGTGTCCAACTTACGGAAAACCTCTTTTATTTTCTTTGCATAAGCACGAATATCCTCGTGTGGTTCTTGGCGGGTCACGTTGAGTACACACAACCAATATTGCCCACCCCTTTCAGGGGCAAACTCCCTTCGAAAAGCTCCATAAAATGCATCAATATTCAATATGGTTCCGGCTTCTAAACCATGATACCATATGGCAGCTTTTCCTTTGAGAGTCATGTTGAAGAACATCATTAAATGTCCTTCTTCTTGGATGCGACAGTTAAACATCAGCTTTTGAAACTCCCTAATGTGGAGTTCCGCATCTTCCTCAACTAGCCCATTAAAAATGGGTAATGGGTAACCTAGAGCCGACAAATCCGTCGTTCCTGCTCGAATTGCAATAGGCTACACCATGACGGAAATTGGATTTGCACTAGGAATAGGGGACGATGGGGTTGCACCTCCCACACTTGATGTAGATTGGCTTATGGAAGGAAGGGGAGCACTAGAGCTTCCACTTTCTCCTAACTTACTGCTTGTGGCACCAAGACCACTAGATCCCTTACTCGCTCTAAGGGTTCAGCACCGCTACGCTTAGGGGAATATCTCCTAAAAATTTCAGCACGTCGCCTAGCTCTTTCGTCTCTCTCTTGCTTTTGGATTTCTGCTAGACGATGCTTATCGATAAATAACGGATCAATCTCAGTATCCTTTGGCATAAACTGCTAATTGGTCCCTAGACAACCAGGATTCGAGGGCCGCCACTTCTAAGCGGCTCCCGGCAGACACACCACTGATGGGACCTAAAACGGGCCGGCACTGGCTCGTGCACTAGCCGGACCTCTATCTCATGTGCTCAACAACCCCACGGCCTCGCGGCCCCAGGAGCGTTGATGACACATACATTGCCTTCCTAAACATCTTGCATTTGTATTACGTCGTTTGTAGTCCACTCTTCTCTCACCCACTACTCCTCAGAGGGAGTCCCTTACACATTGCATAATGGCATGAAGCACAGACATAGGGGGTCCTCCAACGGCTGAGTGCTGCCACCCCTCTGCGACTCTCCTACACCTTGGGGATTGGCCCCTCGGTGCATCGCTCAACATATAAACATTTCGCACAAAATCCACTCAAGGTACCAATTGATCGTATCCAGGAATGTACCATTGTCCTTACTTCTCTTTCCCCTAGACCCCATGACTAGCCTATGGCTTAGGGTGTCCTGTCTCTCACTCAACGTGGGTCAAGGTCCTAATGAAAGCAATTGCTGTGCATCCAGGATTTCTGATACCTTTAAATGTTTCCATGATTTATGCATATTGTGGATGCTAAGTGCTCAAACAATTATAAAATCAGTATTGTGCACATGTGGAAAACATCCTTTTAATGGTTTTCAGCTACCGTTCTTATACGACGTTGCATGAACCTAGCACCGAGGAAACCCTCGTGCTACTAGGCCCTTATTTTATAATTACTTACCGACCTATATGGTATGCAAAAAAATAGCAATCTTTTCATCATTTCACTCAGCATTTAGACACATTTTAACCACTCTACCCTCCCATCGATCAAATGTTGCATTGTTGCATAGATTTGTAAGGCATTTTGCCATCATTTTATGTGTAAAAAGCGGAAAAAGACACACTAGAACAAGAAGGTGGGACTGAATTGAGGCAAATCCTCATGCTTCAGTCCCCACAAAAATTCACGCACATTTTTCTTATTTTTCATTAATTTTCGGCACCCAAAATGCGTTTTTCCCGTATTTTTAGTGGTTTTTCTCTATTTTCCTTGTATTTTCCTTATTTTTCTGCATTATTTAATTACTGAAAATTCAAAATAAGTTATGGGCTATGGACCTTAGTTCCTTCTTGCAATAAAAATGAAAATTTAGTTGGTGTCCCTATTTATTTTTCCATTTTTATGCTCAAAAACATCATTTTCCCTTGGTTTTCCATATTTTACGTCTTTTAGTTTATTATTTTGGGCCACAAGATGCGTGTTTTTCTGATTTTCTGATTATGATCAACAAATACTCATGGAAAACAGCAACACACACAATTTTTAGCCCACATGAACAACATTTTATCAATCAAAAGCCATGAAATCTCAAATTTCCTTTGAAAAATTGAATTACCGCTTATTTGGGTGTTTCGGGTTTCATGTCCATGGCTGCAAATCTGAAAATCAGCAGCACTTCATGCTCATGGCGATCACACGTCACCATTTCCAGCCCGTGTAGCGATCCGATCGATGCCAGACAAGCCTCCACCATTCTTTCTTCTTCCTTTCTCTTCCCGGATGAATCCCCCCTTAGAGGAGAGAGAGGGAGGAGAGAGAAAGACTGATTTTCTCTCTCTCTCTACAGGCTGCCATTGGCTGCGCGAAGGAGAGCAATTTGAAGCGAAGAATCAATGTAGTTGCCTACTGTCATTGGTTATATGGCTTACTTGACAGCCATATCTCGCATTTGGGGGCGGGCCGCCATTTTTTCACGCGACGGCTGATGCATGCTGCCCTCCTCTTCTTCGTTTGATTTTTTAGGGGTGCCCCTTCCCTAAGGCACCCCTTCAGTTCTCCTTTTGGGCACCTTCTCAATTTTCACCAGCCTTTTGGCCCTTTTCCCGGCCTTTCTTGCATACGGTGTCTGAATCCAGTTCTAAAAATTTCTGTGAGCTCGTCTCAGCATCCTGGACTGGTCGCAGCTTCCCTGACTCGCACAAGCACATGGAAAAATTACTAAAAATTCACAAGTGTTGCACGGGCGTCCTTAGAGCACTTTGACGCTTAAAATCGTCCTAGATCGAGCCGCCGCCTTTGACATTGGATATTTTTCCCTTGATATTCATAATTTTTAGCTATTTTTAAGCAGTTCTCGATACCAAAATTATGCTCTCATAATCGTCATTAATGATCTCATTCACTATTATACACATCACTTCAAACCACTAGACATGCATGTCACAATCATCATCCCACTTACCAGAATATGGTGTGAAATCTATAAGTCACACATGTGCTCTCACATCCATATTATAACACTCTTAGCACTTCCTTTAGGCCTTTGAAGACTACAACCCGCTTTTTTGGATCATCCAAATAGTCTGCTTAGAGCCCAATATTCTGTGAGACTATATATACTATTGTCCTTTGTTGTATGATCAATGAAGTCGTCATCTATCCTATATTCTACCTTTTAGTAGAAAAGTTACCACAACTTGCAAAATCGTCACTGTTTAATCCCTCTTCTTTTGTGTCTTCTTTCTTCTCACACTAAGAGTTGACCCCTTCTTCGAGCTACCCTTATTGTTACCACTCGTTCCTTCCGAGCTTCTTGTTTATCTCTCCTACATAATCTAATTGGATTCTAACAAAATACGGCTCTCTAGTGACTTTTTTGGTTTCTACTAACAAACTTAGTCCACTTGCAAAGTATTTTGTACCTTAGCATTCAATTTTTCTAACTACTCCACTATTTACTTAGCTATAAGATCCCTTTGTTTACCATGCCCCGTAAGAATCCCCCCAGATAAACAGGCAAGATGTCTATATGTGAAGTCATTGTATTAACTAAGGATTGAAAGTGCACTTATATGCTCTCTTTATCTCCAAATTATCATTATAAAAGATATTCTATATTTCCATTATATAGTCCAACTATCAACTCACCCAACATTCACCTTTAAGTTACTTGTGGTCTTTGAAATAGTAGTACGTAACCCTTATTTTGAACTAGAACTCCTAATATATCAAACCCATTTTATTCTACATTTGAACTAGAGAAAAAAAGTATCTAAAAACTCTTAATTCATCATTAACCTTTGCGAATACTTCAGTCAAACGACTAATCATTACCTCAGCCCTAAATAATATTTTACAAAGGAAGTACTTGCAAATGGATTGTATTAGCTATGAAATTTTAACAAGAAAATTTGAACATAAAATAAACTATAGTATCTTTTTATTTGTCTCACTAACTCCTACATTATCAACACTTCTTACTATTTTTTATTTACTTTAGCAAAATAAAGATATTTATAATAATTACTTCTAAAATTAAAATCTTAAAATCTCTTTAAAAAAAGTCCTCCATAATCAATGCAGTTCATCCCCGAGTTGGAATCAATAAATTCTCTCATTTACTCTTAATATTCACTAATTATCTCCTAAAAACACCCAAAATCTATCATTTTTAACCTTAAGATCTAGATATATAGAATTCTAGAGACCCATTAAATCTAAGAATCTATAAGGAGATACATCATAGTGCAGTTCAAATCTATTTTTATGTTTTACCCTTAATACTTTACTAATATTCTTAATTATTACTAATTATGGCAAAAATTTCTCATTTTTGTCTCTAAAATGCTTATATCTCTTAAATGGATTTATCTTCAAAAGGTAAAATTTCATCCCTAGGATTATTTTATTGTGTTTTTACTCTGTTTTAATTCATTTTCCATTAATACTACTCAAATGTTTAAATATTGTTTAATTATGGTCTAAACATATAATTTTTAGCCTATTTTGTATCATTTTCTTATGATTTAATCCATCCAATGTAATAATTCAATTCCTGTTCATCATACTTGATTAATGAAAGAAAGAAAGAACTTCACTTATCTTTGATGATGTTAGTGCTTGTTGCTCCTCTCCCTTCATGCTGAGAAATCTTCAAGTCTTTTAAAATCTTCCACATTTTCCCCTAATATCCCTTAATCTTTCCTTAACCTTGCTAAAAATTCTCTCTGTCTATACCTAAGAATGCTCTTCAAGAATTGAATGATGAGGAAGGAGATGAGAGAAGTGAATGATTTTTTTTTCACAAAAATCATCAAAACAGACACATGCAATAGGGTGCCCTATTTTTGTGTGTTCTCTCTTCTTGCTCAACCTCCCACTTCCCATGACACCCTTCTCCAACTACTTGAATATCCTCTTTTCAAATTTTAAGATTTTTCCACTTGAATTGGATCTTTTTGGTAACCTTCCACATCTTTGAACTTATTTTTAACCCCACCCACGACTTCTTGGCCTGAATTTTATGTATGCATACTAAAGTATATCCACATTTCTTGTCATCTCTAAAATGTCTACGCTTTTCACTAAAAAGGACTCCTCGCATCCACTTTCTATCACTTCTTACTCTTTCACTCCCTAAAATTTCATGTCTAAAATATCCCAACTCTCTACTTCTAACTCCACCTTAGTATGATCAAATACGAGTTTACAATATTGTGTATTAAGTTTTTATGGAAAATATTGCGTAATATACAGCTAGAGCCCTTCAGTTTGCATGATATAGTGTTAAAATAGCTCAAAATAAGAAATTATCAAATTTCCTACATATATATACACATAAAGTATGAAGGAAAAGGACTCCTAAAGAAAGGGCATCACGTTGTCGTGCTGCTGCGCATCCGAGCCGTATACACCTCCATTTCTTTTGTTGTGCATTTGTGTTATTTTCTGTGTGTGATTCATTGTGTGTGTGATTGATGCATTACGATAATCTGTCCTTTCAGTACCCATATCCAATGTATATATTCCGCTAGTGTGTGTGTGTGTTTCTGTTTGGATGCATGATGTATGTGTGTTAGAAAAATATGAAAAACTGATGCCAAAGGACATTATCAAGCTGATAATTTCAATTATGATCTCTAAGAAAAGTGCAGGGAATTGTGGAATCAAAGGAAGCTTTGTTGAAGCCGACATTTAAGCTATGAAGATAGAGGTTACACGAGAACAAGGAATCTCTGCAGTTGTGTCAAAGACTGCATCCCCATAGAACGTGTCAATCCAGCAAATTCCAGAATTTACCAATCAAAAAGAAGGTTCACGAGAACAATATCCACATGTCTTGTCGACAGAGAGTGAGCTCAAGGATCTGTGTTACAAGCAATTCAATCAAATATTGGTTCGAATGTTAAGCAAAAAGGAGATAGTAGATATCATGCTAAAAGAGGTGTTTGAACGTCTAAAAAGAAGAAAGATATTGATATTCAGGTCACAAAAAGATTTAGGGACCGAGTTGTAGATGAGGGCTATAGTCCGACTTGTGGTGCAAGACCACTAAGAAGGGGTACTTGGAATCTAATAAGGGAGCTGGTTGCTAAATTTTTATGGAGAGAAAAAGCATCCTCTGCAAGAAAGCAGTTTGTTTTTGGTGGATGATCGAGTTCATCCAGGAGAAAACGAAAAGGGGAAGGGAGATAATTCCATCATGGAGGTAGAGGAAGCGAAACAATAACATAGTTTACTGATCTATCAATTCGATATTGGTGCAGCGACAGGATTGGAGAGTTGGACGGAAGGGAACACAAGGACGACGCAACGGAATTTCTGGTGGAGCCTTAGAACAGAGTGCAGACTTGTTTCAATGCAGGCCAAATCGAACAAGTTTTCAACTGCCTAATGAGTTCCTTTCAGTCAACAATCTTAAATTGATTGAAATCGATGTGGAGATAAGGTGGGAGGATATTGTTCGGGAAGAGGACGAGCTAATCTTGAAAATTGCAGCCAGAATAAGAAGAAGAGAAGCAACGATGGTGATGAATAGGGGACGCAACCATTTACGTTCAAGCATCGCACACCCTACAGAAAAGTGTGATGTCTTCTTCATGTTAAAAGCATCTGTAGGAGAAATGGAGATGAGGATCAAAAATTCGGCTGCACGACGGAGACGACAAGTATCCTGAGCTTGATGAAGAAAGGTGGTTTTCTGAATGTTAGAAGCAATCACACAAACCGTAGACTAGGCTATACAGGCACTTGGCGAGGGGTTCCACTGTCCCAAAGAATGCAGAATAGCATTAATGCAATAGTGCAGGCGCCTCTCTGTCAATTGCATCTCGTTCAATGTGGAGTTCATAATCCTCTTCAAGGCCCACAAAATTGACCGTCTCTGCAGATCGGTCAGTGTGTGACACAGTAAATATCTTAGACCGAAAACCGGAGGAAAGCTGGAGGAAATGACAGAGTCTCTGTCAAAGAAGACACTTCTTGGTCTTCAGGCCAGTTGATGAAATTTGGAGAACAGGGCAGATCTGGGAGCAGATGCAACAACTAATAGTTTATCGAGGAGCTTGGGATCAACAGACGTTATGAGACGTGGATGAGCATGAGATTTTGCACCCACTGCTGTCTTTCGTGGCTGCCTTTGGCTACTCATCGCTTTGGTAATCTTCGAGACCTCCCCTCTCAGGCTGTATGGTATAGTTGATAATACAACCTATCAAGATTACTGTCGATCAAGAGATTGCAAACGCTTTTGTCATGTTGTGATGCAACTATGTCCTGCTCTATCGCCTGTTAGAAGCATCAGCAGTGATATAACGATGGCTTCACAAGGAATGTGAATGCTGTTTGGGTTAAGAAACGGGCAGGATTACCTATTCAGTCAGTTTCGTTAACCTTTGAAACAAAAGAGGTTTTGCATAAAACTGGAATGACTATGATTGGATCTTTTGAAGTTTTTTTTTTTTGGAACCAGACGATGAGGCATTCATTAGTGCAGCCAAGGAGGAGTTAAAGACAGAGTTTGTTCAGGTATCCTTACAGAAGTCATAAGGGTATTGACAAGAAGAGTGCTGAAAGTGGACTTTCGTGTGCATATTGAAGAGTAAACCTGAAACATATGTACCTTATGATAGCCAGTTTGACAAACATAGCATTTTCTGGTTTGTTGAGATGTTCAAACTTCAAAACTGGCCATACTACTAGCACAGTGAACAGGGATACCCAGCAGATTTTAACAAGTCTATGTGCCAAAGGCAAAACTGATCTCAAACACCTAGATGCAAAGCTGGGTAAGAGATTCTTCAGATTTTTTTGAACATGGAGCTCATGTAACTCTCTTGACAAGGAATATAGTGAACTTTGGTATCAAAAATTCGATTTCTTCTTGTTAGTATCTTCACTTGTTGCAACTTGAACTCCGTGTTCAGCAGCCCCTACTCGAAATCTACGAAATTTTTGGTGAACCTGATGTGAAAGTGCTACGTCACTTTTCAGCAAGATGGGAGACTCGCAAGAAGAGATGACAGATGACAATGTCATGAAGAACCTGTTTTAGTCATTTACAACCTATATGCAGCAGCAAGCTCACGCGAAACGTGATAGTGATGCCATTGATGCCTTGAAAGCTGTCCAACAGGAGATGAAGCAGTTCAACGGCCAACAAGTGTCAACTTACCTGCATTTGTATGAAGAAAAGATGAAGTTTTTTGGGGTTTCTCAAGATGTTTGGAGTCGCTACTTCTTGCGGATCGTGGTGCGCACTCTTGAAGTCCGAATTTCAGAAATTCAAGAAACACATGCAGGTTGGGCAGAGTTTAAGAAGGCATTAAAAGATGAATATTTCCTAGAGGATACAGGTCTTATGAACCGCAGGAATTTCTTAGCATGGGTTTCTATTCCTAATAAGGGACTTTCAGTTACTGCCCTTCTGCGAGAGTTTGAGAGCCGCTATGATCAGTTGGATGGTACTGAGCAGCAAGCTTTGGAGATGCAGAAAGTGGAATTATTTTTACAAGCCGCTGATGCTGATTTACAGGAAAAGCTGGATGATCTTTTGGAAGATCAAGCTACCGATTCAAGTTTAAAGACCGAGTGGAGACATGTCATTGATGCTGTGAATGCTCTTGTTAAGAAGCAGCACAGGAGAGTACGATTGCATCGTAATACAAGATCTGTTTCTGAAAAATCCTTGGAGACTTCTTCTTCTACCCCTGCTACAAGTTCTATGCCTAAGCCTACTCCTCCTGTTGTAAATCCACCAGTTCCTACTGCTCCAGTGCCCTTATCTGTAGATGATGTTATTAAAAGCTTGGCAGATTTGACGATTGAAGCAGTCAAAGCTGAAGTTGGTAAGTTAAAGGAGCAACTTATGTTAGCTCCTACTGTAGCACCTGCTCCAGCGACTGCTTTTCCAGTTGGCAAAAGAAAAGGGAGACGATGTATTTGGTGCGATAGTACAGAGCACCAACACTACAGAGATTGTGATGCTTTTCAAGAAGCACGTAAGAAGAATGTAGTGTTTTGGGGACAAGATGGGAAGATATGGCTGACAGAGATTGGTGCTCCTCTTGACACGAACTTTGGTAAGGGAGGCAGGAAGAAGCTCGTTGATGATATGGCTGCGCGATCAGCTTATGTGAGTGTTAGAGGAGATGCTTCAGCTTATGGAGTCCAGCTTGAGCAGAAATGAGATGGAGACTCTACTTTATGGTCCTCTACCTTGGAGATAGCAAGAAGAGGGAAAGTTCAAGCATCTACTATGACTTGTGTGGGCTCCAGCATTCGAGGAGAAACGGGATGGGATTCTCCTGTTGACAGGTATTCTATTTTTGCTTATATGGTGAAAACACAGGGTTTAGATGCCATGGTTGAGGAAAAGAGAAGAAGAGAAGAGGAGGGTCTCAGCACCTCCAAAAAGACTAGAGGGGGTGACTTTGTTTCACCACCTGTTACAGATCCACCTATGACGAGTTCTCCAGCTCAATTAGGTCCTGAACAACCTATGGGAGATAAGTAGATGAAAGAGAAGAGGCAACCAAGAAAGGAGCCAGGATTCAAGCTCTTGTCAGACCTTGATATGCAGGCGGATATGAGTAAGATTTTTCATGAAAGAATTTTGAATAGTGAAGTCACTTTTACTGTTGGAGAAGCTCTTGGAATTGATAGAAGAGAAATACATGATCAGATGCAGGATCTTTTGCGGAGGAAGCGACATGCAATGGAAGGACCTGCGTTACAGGGATTATGGCATGGAGCTCTTGGGGAAGAGCATGATGATGCAGTGATGGTTGAGAATGCTTCTGTCAATCCGCAATTGGAAAAAATAGTTCAGCCTATGCAATATGAAGATGATGATACCCCTATTCTCATTCCTCACTGCCATTTTTCACGCAGTCATTGGGCTAGAGCAACCACTGAGATGGTGGTAAGGATTGGAGAGAAACAGATTCCTTTGGTCACTTTAGTTGATCATGGTTCCAAGATTAATCTTATGGCTCGAGGTGTTTATGAGAGTGGCAAGTGGCTTATGGATGCAGAGCATGGCTGGCGCATGAGAGCCGCCAATAATACTTTTGGTGATATGTATGCTGCTTGTCCGAGTATCAGAATTTCTATTGGTAATGTTGAAGAGAATTATCATTGCTTTGTTCAGGATTCTTGCTCTTATCCGATTATTCTTGGACAGCCTTTCATTACAGAAGCAAGAATGGAAATGAAAGTGATGGATGACGGCTCAGCTTATGCGCGGATACGCTGTAAGGATGGTATGCGAGCTGTTCAGTTTATGACTGTTGGGGTAAATCATCCGAGAAACAGGGACTCCTTGTGTGAGGCACCACTACCTGCGAAGGAGTTGGATTTTCATTAGGTACCGCTGTCTTGCGAGACGCCAGTGGTACGGAGCGGAGAAAAGAGGAGATCTCGCCTCCTGGAAGCTAGTCTTTCTCCACTAATTTTGTTGGTTTTTCTTCAGATAGTTTAGTGAGTTATCAAAAAATTTCAGATTTGCCTAGAGCTGCCAGGCAGTACATTGGTCATAAGGAGAAAGAGTTGAAGATTGCAAGTATTTTACAAGCAGAAGAGCATGTAGATGGATTGTATGAAGGGATGTCTTATGTAGATACATTGTTTGAGATGGGAACAATGCTGAAAACTGATGTATGTAAGGGTTCAAAGATCATACCTGTGCAAACCTTGGATATGTTTCAGGAAATTTCTGATTTTATACTGAAAACAGAGTTAGAGGCTGAGAAAACTCAGCAAACTGAATTTATGGTTGATCTTGATCAGCTTACAGAGTTGCAGAGGGCTGAAACCTTTCAGCCAACAGAGTTAAATGCTGGAAAAGTTCAGCATATGGAGTATGAGGCTGCACCCATGCAGTCCATAGAGCCGAGGGCTGAATTCATTCAGCCAACAGAGTTTAATGCTGAAAAATTTCAGCATACAGAGTTTCAGGCTGCACCCATGCAGTCCATAGACCAAAGGGCTGAAATCTTTCAGCCACCAACAACAGAGTTGAGAGTTGCTGAATATTTGCAGAAATTACAGCAAAGAAAAGAGTGCCTGACTGATGCCAAGGTTGACAAGAAGTGTAAAACAGTTGATAAGAAGGTTAAGCAGGTTGCAGGGCCGCTTCCTCCTGATAGTGATGAGCAGATGGAAAAAGCTATGAAGCAGCCTATGTTGAGAGATCCTGCAAATATTGGACATAAATTTACAGCTGAAACTCTTGCAGAATTGAAGATTGGAAATGATGATTTCTTGCTTCTAGTGAAAAAATAATGTTTTAGAGAGATGCTTGGATGTCATGGTAAGGCATTTGCTTTCTTTCCTCATGAAATTGGCTGCATTAGTCCTGAATTGGTTGCGCCTATGGTCATCTTCACTGTTCCTCATGTACCATGGAATATACGTCCTATACCTGTGCCTAAAGCACACTTGCCAAAGTTGATAGAGTTGCTGAATGAGAAGATTAAGATGGGGATTTTGGAACCCTCTTCTGCGCCCTATTCTAACAGGTGGTTTATTGTACCAAAGAAGAATGGTACTTTGAGATTTATTCAGGATATGCAGCTCGTGAACAAAGTGACAATCAGGAATGTGGGAACAGGTCCAGTTGTGGATGAATTTGCTAAGGCTTTTGTAGGACGAGCCATCTATTCTCTAGCTGACTTGTATTCTGGTTATGATCAGTTTCAGCTTGCCTTGGAAAGCAGGGATATTACTATATGCAGACACCTATAGGTCTTGTGAGGATGTGTACCTTGCCTCAAGGTGCCACCAACTCAGTTGCTCATATGATGAATGCTATGCATAGAGTTCTACGAGACTATATTCCGCAGTATACCATGCCTTTCCTAGATGATGTGCATATTAAGGGTTGTGTAGAAGAAGAAAAGAATGAAAGTCTTGATTTGCGAGGATGTAGACAATTTGTGGTTGAACACTTGGTTGCTTGTGAGCAAATATTGACACGATTAGAGGAGGTAAACTTGACTCTTTCAGGGCTGAAATCTGTCTTTGGTGTTAATGAAGTCATCATAGTTAGGCATATGGTTGGATATTATGGCAGGAAGCCTTCACCTACAAAGGTGGATGCCATAAGCAGGATTGCAGAGTATTGCACGACTACTTCAGAGGTGCGGAGATTTGTGGGAGCTTGCGTATTTTACATGATTTGGATTCCTCATTTTGCTCACATAGCAGATGTTCTCTATCAGCTGCTTCGAAAGGGGCAGAAATTTCATTAGGATGAGAAGCATTTAAAAGCCACGCGTAAACTCAAGAAGCTGTTGCAGTCAGTTCCTACTCTTCGCAAGGCGGATTATCAGTGTGGATGGCCAATCATGTTGACAGTTGATACTAGCCCTATTGGCATAGGCTGGGCAGTGGGACAGGATGATGTTGATGGAAATAGATATGCAATCCGCTTTGGAGCTAAAGTTCTTAATGAGCGACAGAGGAGATATCCGCAGATCAAAAGAGAGTTGCGGGGAGTAGTCACTGCATTGAAGTGTGATAAAGGGTATTTTATTGGAGCTTCAGTTGTTGTGGAAACAGATTGTTTGCCTTTGCTTGGCATGATTACTAGCTGCTCGACTCCAGATATAGCGATGCTTCAGTGGATTGCCTATATCAAATCATTGAATCCAGAATTTCGACACATAGCAGGGAAAGATAATCCAGTTGCTGATATGCTATCTAGAGCGAGATATGAGGATGAGGAGTCAATGCTTGCAGAAGATGATGAGACAGAGTTTGCAGCTTCTATCCTTGTTCATGATTCTCATGTATCTACTGTTGAAGCCTTTATTGAAGAACTTTATGTTGACGAGTGGCTGCAAATTGGACAGTATCTAAGTTCATTGACTCGAAGAGCTGATTGGACAGATGATGAATTCAAGAAAATCAGAAGGAAGGCTTATGGGTAATTCTTGAAAGATCGTTTTCTTTAGAAGCATCCGAAGAAGAGAGGCGGCTTGCCCTTGAGAGTAGTTTGTGAGGTAGTGATGCAGATACAGATTATGCGAGAGTTTCATGAGAGTTCATGGGCTGGTCATAGAGGTGTGTGGGCTACCTATGAGAAAATCAAAGAAAGATACTAGTGGAAAGGGATGTATAAAGATGTTTCTCACTTTGTGAAGACTTGCAGGGACTGCGAGCTTTACTCTTTAGTGCGGCATCGTGATGAGTTGTATCTGAACTATCCACTATGTATGCATTATAAGTGGGTGGTAGACTTGGTTACTTTGCCAGTGGGACTTTGGTAGATGAGATATCTTGTCTTGGCTAGGGAGGATCTTACAAATTATGTTAAAGGCAGATCTTTGCGGACGAAGACCACCACTACACTATGTAAATTCTTGTTGGAAGAAATATTTTACAAGTATGGATGTATAGGCAAGATTACAGCTGATCGTGGAGAGCTAGATGCAGACGAAGCTAGAGAATTTTTCTCACGGCTTGGGATTAAGTTGGCTCTTACTACTACCTATAATCCAGAGGGAAATGACAAGAGCGAAAGAGGACATCCGCCAATAGTTAAAGCATTGGCAAAAGCTTGTAGAGGTTGGATTGGAGATTGGCCAAGATTACTACCTTTTGCATTGTGGGAAAACTGCTCTACACATAGCGTGACTACTAGATATATGCCTGCAGAGTTGATGTATGGGCAAAAGCTTGTCATGCCTACAGAAATCTGTGCTCTCACATGGAGTGTTCTTCCATGGCATGAGAATTTATCAAGGGAGGAGCTTCTAGCTCTGTACAGGTTTGATTTGAGGCATCGCTTGAGGCCTAGAGCCATAAAAGAATGAGATTGGGTTCTAGTCTACGACAGTAGTCTAGAGAATCAGCATAGTAGCATGAGAAAAATGGTTCAAAGATGGTTTGGACCGTATGAGGTGAAATAGGTTTTTGACAATGGTACCTATGAGTTGGCTGAATTAGATGGAACAGTATTGAGGGTGCCCATTGCTGGAAAACGAGTCAAGATTTTCAAGAGAAGAGAAGATGAAGAATATTCACTTGAAGCATTGGCAGAAGAAGAGCAGGTAGAAGGAAGTCAAGCAGAAGAAGCAGAGAATATGGATGATGAAGCTGATGGAGAAGCAGGTCTACTAGAAACTGATGAAGGACTCGACCTGTTTGTGGACTTGAATGATCCTGGATAGTTGGCTCATCCGGAGGATGCGCAGGTTTAGAGGGGGTGGATGTCATGCTGCTGTGCATCCGAGCCGTATACACCTCCATTTCTTTTGTTGTGCATTTGTGTTATTTTCTGCTTGTGATTCATTGTGTGTGTGATTGATGCATTATGATAATCCATCCTTTCAGTACCCGTATCTAATGTATATATTCCGCTAGTGTGTGTGTGTGTTTCTGTTTGGATGCATGATGTGTGTGTTAGAAAAATATGAAAAACTGATGCCAAAGGACATTATCAAGCTGATAATTTCAATGATGATCTCTAAGAAAAGTGCAGGGAATTGTGGAATCAAAGGAAGCTTTGTTGAAGCCGATATCTAAGCTATGAAGATAGAGGTTACACGAGAACAAGGAATCTCTGCAGTTGTCTCAAAGACTGCATCCCCATAGAACGTGTCAATCCAGCAAATTCCAAAATTTACCAATTAAAAAGAAGGTTCACGAGGTCAATATCCACATGTCTTGTCGACAGAGAGTGAGCTCAAGGATCTGTGTTACAAGCAATTCAATCAAATATTGGTTCGAATGTTAAGCAAAAAGAAGATAGTAGATATCATGCTAAAAGAGGTGTTTGAACGTTTAAAAAGAAGAAAGATATTGATGTTCAAGTCATAGAAAGATTTAGGGACCGAGTTGTAGATGAGGGCTATAGTCCGATTTGTGGTGCAAGACCACTAAGAAGGGGTACTTGGAATCTAATAAGGGAGCTGGTTGCTAAATTTTTCTGGAGAGAAAAAGCATCCTCTGCAAGAAAGCAGTTTGTTTTTGGTGGATGATCGAGTTCATCCAGGAGAAAACGAAAAGGGGAAGGGAGATAATTCCATCATGGAGGTAGAGGAAGCGAAACAATAACAGAGTTTACTGATCTATCAATTCGATATTGGTGCAGCGACAGGATTGGAGAGTTGGACGGAAGGGAACAGAAGGACAACACAGCGGAATTTCTGGTGGAGCCTTAGAACAGAGTGCAGACTTGTTTCAATGCAGGCCGAATCGAACAAGTTTTCAACTGCCTAATGAGTTCCTTTCAGTCAACAATCTTAAATTGATTGAAATCGATGTGGAGATAAGGTGGGAGGATATTGTTCGGGAAGAGGATGAGCTAATCTTGAAAATTGCAACCAGAATAAGAAGAAGAGAAGCAATGATGGTGATGAATAGGGGACGCAACCATTTACGTTCAAGCATCGCACACCCTACAGAAAAGTGTGATGTCTTCTTCATGTTAAAAGCATCTGCAGGAGAAATGGAGATGAGGATCAAAAATTCGGCTGCACGACGGAGACGACAAGTATCCTGAGCTTGATGAAGGAAGGTGGTTTTCTGAATGTCAGAAGCAATCACACAAACCGTAGATTAAGCTATACAGGCACTTGGCGAGGGGTTCCACTGTCTGAAAGAATGCAGAACAACATTAATGCAATGATGCAGGCGCCTCTCTGTCGATTGCATCCCGTTCAATGTCGAGTTTATAATCCTCTTCAAGGCCCACAAAATTGACCGTCTCTGTAGATCGGTCAGTGTGTGACACAGTAAATATCTCAGACTGAAAACCGGAGGAAAGCTGGACGAAATGACAGAGTCTCTGTCAAAGAAGACACTTCTTGGTCTTAAGGCCAGTTGATGAAATTTGGAGAACAGGGCAGATCTGGGAGCAGATGCGACAACTAATAGTTTATCAAGGAGCTTGGGATCAATAGACGTTATGAGACATGGATGTGAGCATGAGCTTTTGCACCCGCTGTTGTCTTTCGTGGTGGCTGCCTTTGGCTACTCATCGCTTTGGTAATCTTTGAGACCTCCCCTCTCAGGCAGTAGGGTATAGTTGATAATACAGCCTATCAAGTTTACTGTCGCGATCAAGAGATTGCAAACGCTTTTGTCATGTTGTGATGCAACTATGTCCTGCTCTATCGCGTGTTAGAAGCATCAGCAGTGATATAACGATGGCTTCACAAGGAATGTGAATGCTGTTTGGGTTAAGAAACGGACATGATTACCTATTCAGTCAGTTTCGTTAACCATCGAAACAGAAGAGGTTTTGCATAAAACTGGAATGACTGTGATTGGATCTTTTGAAGTTTTTTTTTTTTTGAAACCAGACTATGAGGCATTCATTAGTGCAGCCAAGGAGGAGTTAAAGACAGAGTTTGTTCAGGTATCCTTACAGAAGTCATAAAGGTATTGACAGGAAGAGTACTGAAAGCGGACTTTCATGTGCATATTGAAGAGTAAACCTGAAACATATGTACCTTATGATAGCCAGTTTGACAAACATAGCATTTTTTGGTTTGTTGAGATGTTCAAACTTCAAAACTGGCCATACTACTAGCACAGTGAACAGGGATACACAGCAGATTTTAACAAGTCTATGTGCCAAAGGCAAAGCTAATCTCAAACACCTAGATGCAAAGCTGGTTAAGAGAGTCTTTAGATTTTTCTGAACATGGACCTCATGTAACTCTCTTGACAAGGAATATAGTGAACTTTGGTATCAAAAGTTCGATTTCTTCTTGTTAGTCTCTTCACTTGTTGCAACTTGAACTCCGTGTTCACTAGCCCTTACATGAAATCTACGACATGGGTGGATGTCGTGCTGCTGCGCATCCGATCCGTATACACCTCCATTTCTTTTGTTGTGCATTTGTGTTATTTTCTGTGTGTGATTCATTGTGTGTGTGATTGATGCATTACGATAATCGGTCCTTTCAGTACCCGTATCCAATGTATATATTCCGCTAGTGTGTGTGTGTGTTTCTGTTTGGATGCATGATGTGTGTGTTAGAGAAATATGAAAAACTGATGCCAAAGGACATTATCAAGCTGATAATTTCAATGATGATCTCTAAGAAAAGTGCAGGGAATTGTGGAATCAAAGGAAGCTTTGTTGAAGCCGACATTTAAGCTATGAAGATAGAGGTTACACGAGAACAAGGAATCTCTGCAGTTGTCTCAAAGACTGCATCCCCATAGAACAAGTCAATCCAGCAAATTCCAGAATTTGCCAATGAAAAAGAAGGTTCACGAGGAGAATATCCACATGTCTTGTCGACAGAGAGTGAGCTCAAGGATCTGTATTACAAGCAATTCAATCAAATATTGGTTCGAATGTTAAGCAAAAAGGAGATAGTAGATATCATGCTAAAAGAGGTGTTTGAACGTCTAAAAAGAAGAAAGAGATTGATGTTCAGGTCACAGAAAGATTTAGGGATCGAGTTGTAGATGAGGGCTATAGTCTGAGTTGTGGTGCAAGACCACTAAGAAGGGGTACTTGGAATCTAATAAGGGAGCTGGTTGCTAAATTTTTCTGGAGAGAAAAAGCATCCTCTACAAGAAAGCAGTTTGTTTTTGGTGGATGATCGAGTTCATCCAAGAGAAAACGAAAAGGGGAAGGGGGATAATTCCATCATGGAGGCAGAGGAAGCGAAACAATAACAGAGTTTACTGATCTATCAATTCCATATTGGTGCAGCGACAGGATTGGAGAGCTCGACGGAAGGGAACAGAAGGACGACGCAACGGAATTTCTGGTGGAGCCTTACAACAGAGTGCAGACTTGTTTCAATGCAGGCCGAATCGAACAAGTTTTCAACTGCCTAATGAGTTCCTTTTAGTCAACAATCTTAAATTGATTGAAATCGATGTGGAGATAAGGTGGGAGGATATTGTTCGGGAAGAGGACGAGCTAATCTTGAAAATTGCAGCCAGAATAAGAAGAAGAGAAGCAACGATGGTGATGAATAGGGGACGCAACCATTTACATTCAAGCATCGCACACCCTACAGAAAAGTGTGATGTCTTCTTCATGTTAAAAGCATCTGCAGGAGAAATGGAGATGAGGATCAAAAATTCGGCTGCACGACGGAGACGACAAGTATCCTGAGCTTGATGAAGGAAGTTGGTTTTCTGAATGTCAGAAGCAATCACACAAACCGTAGATTGGGCTATACAGGCACTTGGTGAGGGGTTCCACTGTCCCAAAGAATGCAGAACAACATTAATGCAATGATGCAGGCGCCTCTCTGTCGATTGCATCCCGTTCAATGTCGAGTTTATAATCCTCTTCAAGGCCCACAAAATTGACCGTCTCTACAGATCGGTCAGTGTGTGCCACAGTAAATATCTCAGACTGAAAAGCAGAGGAAAGCTGGACGAAATGACAGAGTCTCTGTCAAAGAAGACACTTCTTGGTCTTAAGGCCAGTTGATGAAATTTGGAGAACAGGGCAGATCTGGGAGCAGATGCGACAACTAATAGTTTATCGAGGAGCTTGGGATCAACAGACGTTATGAGACGTGGATGAGCATGAGCTTTTGTACCTGCTGCTGTCTTTCGTGGCTGCCTTTGGCTACTCATCGCTTTGGTAATCTTTGAGACCTCCCCTCTCAGGCAGTATGGTATAGTTGATAATACAGCCTATCAAGATTACTGTCAATCAAGAGATTGCAAACGCTTTTGTCATGTTGTGATGCAACTATGTCGTGCTCTATCGCCTGTTAGAAGCATCAGCAGTGATATAACGATGGCTTCACAAGGAATGTGAATGCTGTTTGGGTTTAGAAACGGACAGGATTACCTATTCAGTCAGTTTCGTTAACCATCGAAACATAAGAGGTTTTGCATAAAACTAGAATGACTGTGATTGGATCTTTTGAAGATTTTATTTTTTTTTTGAAACCAGACTATGAGGCATTCATTAGTGCAGCCAAGGAGGAGTTAAAGACAGAGTTTGTTCGGGTATCCTTACAGAAGTCATAAAGGTATTGACAGGAAGAGTGCTAAAAGTGGACTTTCGTGTGCATATTGAAGAGTAAACCTGAAACATATGTACCTTATGATAGCCAGTTTGACAAACATAGCATTTTCTGGTTTGTTGAGATGTTGAAACTTCAAAACTGGCCATACTACTAGCACAGTGAACAGGGATACCCAGCAGATTTTAACAAGTCTATGTGCCAAAGGCAAAACTGATCTCAAACACCTAGATGCAAAGCTGGTTAAGAGAGTCTTTAGATTTTTCTGAACATGGACCTCATGTAACTCTCTTGACAAGGAATATAGTGAACTTTGGTATCAAAAATTCGATTTCTTCTTGTTAGTCTCTTCACTTGTTGCAACTTGAACTCCGTGTTCAGCAGCCCTTACACAAAATCTACGACAACGTGGACTTGGGTACAAGAAACTTCTACACAATAAGCGGCTCCCTCCAGGTGCTTCGTTTAATTTATTTAGTTTAGTAGGTGTAGTACTAAAATAGGAGCCATTAATGGCACTTGTACCAAACAAACAGATGCCCTATTGGGCCTAACAAAAATATAGCTATAAATCACAACATTAAGAACCTATAGCTAGAAATAAACCCTTGGTCCCTACATAAACCTTAGTGGAGCACAAAACTAGACCAAAGGGATGGGCTCATGAGGGCCTATACTAAATGCATCAAATTATTAGCTAAACCCCTGCATAAATAGTAAGGGGAGTCTAATGAATATTTTTTTGAATGATCCAATGCGTGCATGATAGAATAGAAAAATGGTTAATTGGTACCTGGCTTGTAAGCCATACCAACCATCGGTGAACAAAATAGGATATGTGAGCAAGTAGTCCCCATAGTAGCCTTGGACTAACATTAGGTAGCAATTGTGAAAGCCCCTCAGGACCATAGTTAAGAAAGGCATCTTCAACAAAGGCATAAATAGCTACAAAATTTGTAAAGCGAGTTTATTCTCCAAAAATCTACCACTAAGTCACTACCTCAAACATCTGAAGGTTGTCCAAGGTTGCACAATGGTACATCCTTAGAATGGGATCCCTCACACTATAAGCCCCATTCAATTGGTTGATCACTAACTGCGAGTCACCTTTCACTAATAGAGAGATACCACCACGTCTCGCTAGATTCAAAAATTAAGCAAGGCCTTATATTCCACCATGTTATTTGTAATAGTGCCTAAATACACTTCCATTTTTAAAACCACTCGATGATGGGGATCTTTAATGATAACCCAAATACTCGCATGCTTAGTATGTCCTCAATAAACTCTATCAAAATATAATATATGAAATACATCTTCATTGATGTAACCTACCATAATGATCAACCTACTCGTACTTATGATAATTAAAGTCTCATTGAGAGAGGCGATGTAAGACACGTACAATCTCTCCTTGCTCACTAAACTCAATAAGGATGCTAGTAAGAACTCTACAATAGTGGATGCAAAAGACTCAAATATCCCACACGAAAGATCTATCTTGCCACTCAGTGATATGATAACCCTTACTTCACCAAATAACTTTGCCTTGGTGGTCATGTTACTCTAAACATGGATGCTCAAGATAAGGAATGATTTTTCCTATCCATTAGTCTTGATACCCTTTGCAAGTTTAAGTTGGATCTTGAAGGACCTACAAAGGTACCAAGTCCAATGTTAGTTCTTATACATGATAGGGCTTCAATTTATTGAAATTTACTTTAGTTTTGAACTCTACCCCTTGAAAATCCACTAAAAGAGCTGTAGAGCCATTTTTTAATATATGAACAAGCTTATAAATATAAGTACCATCCCATTTGGGTTCCAACTTGTTGGGGAAGAGCTCACCATGGGCAATATGTATAAAACCAATTGACCCTTAGAGAACTTATACATCTTAGCCCAAAGGTCATTAAGTATTTTCATATGCTTCATCTCTACTTCCTTATGTAATAAGGCTTATAAGCTAATCTCATCTAAATGTGTAAGAAAAATGAACATTTCTTGTAATGCTTCCTTTTCACCCAAAGAGTGGGTTAGAGAAAACCCCTCTATAGAAAGCTCAATCCCCAAAGGTAAAACACATTCTTTTCCATATACTAATTTTAAAGAGGTATGGCCTATAGCTCTTTTATATGTCATATTATAAGCCCAAACAACCACATACAACTTCTTATCCCAATCATGCTTACCTTCAGATATAGTATTGGATAAAATCCCCACAACGTACTTATTAGTACTCTCTACTTATCCATTAGCTTGAGGGTTGTAAGGTGTGGTCTTATTATGTCAAATTTTTAGAGCTTCTGTTAAAGCATCAAGTAGTTTATTCAAAAACTATGTTCCATGGTCAAACACAAGCTTCTTGAGTGGATCAAATTGTAATCAATATGTTCCAAAATAAAACTAGCTATCTCTTTAGCATTATCATTTATCGTAGCATGAGCTTTGAAACACTTCATGAAATGGTCTATCACCACAATGATATAAATCTTTCATGTAGTTGACGAAGGATGTATAGGTCCAATGAAATTAATGCCCCACTTCTCAAATGGTAGTATAGCCATAATAGGAGTAACTGGATGCTTCTTATTCTCCCTATTATCATTTTTAAAAAAATATATCACTTCTCTTGACATACACAAATGTATCTTGAAAAATGGACGACCACGAATATCTCAGTTTTAAAGCTTTCTGTGTAGTCAACCATCTAGAAAAGTGCCCTCCAAAAGCAGAGCCACAACACTCTTCCAAGATAAATGGATCCTCATTAGGTATAACACATTGGTGATAAACATCATCGACTCCTTATCGATATAGTGTTTCTATGATCAAGGCTTATCGCCTAGTTTTTCTCTTTTCTACCTTCAATAAAGCAGTTGCAGTCTCTCATGTAGATAGATAGTGCATTACAACAATATACAAGATGGAATGGAGGCTCTATCAATTTTGAATAGACCCTTGAGGTCACTACCTTCAGCCAATATTTTCTTCGACTCCACCAAATCCACAAGACATTCAATGATGCCCCTGCAACTTTGGCAGCGTACTCCTGATTTCATAATCAAACTCTTATAGCATTACCCCTATTGTCTTTAATAAAATACTACATTTTTATACAAGATACAGTGCTTGAATTTCTTCATACAAAGACAACTTAGGCTAAATAGTAGCTAATATTACACATCATAAGTGCTAAAAATATATAAAATATATCGTCTCTTTTAGGTTCTTTTAAGAGTGGTGCTTTTTCCAATATCTACTTCACATTCTCAAAGGATACTTGACACAGATCACTCCAAACAAACAAATAGTTAAAGGATAATAGATTCGCCAATGGAAATGTCCTCTAAGCCTGTGTAAATAAATTCTTGATAATATTCTACTAACGATGATAGAAAGCTATACACTTCATTTAGGAGTATGTGGTGGACTCATAATAATGATAACCTTTATCTTTTCAAAATTAGTTACAATACCAACTGAGCTAACCACATGGCCCAATAGCAATCCATAGGGTACTCCAAACATGCATTTCCTTGAATTGAGAGCAATGTAGAATAGCATATACCACTTGAAGCATCTTCTTAAAATAATCTGCTCTTTGTCCCAGCTTGCCTTGGCTGCCCCCAGGTCATCAATAAATACTTTTAGCTCCTCTTGGAAAATATCATTGAAATTTTTATCAGTCGTATGTTACCAAGACCTTGGCTCATTTCATAATCCAAAAGCCATAACATGATACACAAAGATACCAAATATAGTAATAAATATCATTTTTAATTTATCTTTCTTTGTAATAGCCATTTGGTTATAGTCAACAAAGTAGTTTATAAATGAATAGATATCCCTATGCACTAACTAATCTAAAATCCAATCAATAAATTGCATATGATAGTAATCTTTGACTATCTATCTATTGAGTTCTCTAACATCTACGCAAAGCTGGATTTGATTTTTTTTCTTGATAACTATAGATGAATACCACTTTGTATGTTTTACAAGGAATATAAAACCAACCTTATGCAATTTTTATAGCTCCTCAAATAATCTATCCTTTAGATCAAAAGGTATATGCCTCACTTTTTGTCAAACAAGACTGCTACCTTCCTTCACTGAGAAATAGTATGCACATCCAAACTACAATGAATACCCCTCAACTCATTATAGCTCCATGTAAAAATATTACGGAATTCTTGGATCATGGAAATGTAGTCCTTCCTCTCTTCAAGACTAAACGTAGATCCTAATTTAACTGGACATGGATCATCTAACATACCAAGATCTAGCTCAATCGCATCTACATCTCTTATTCTATCTTGAGCTTCTATTGGCTCATTCAGAGTCACTTGGTAGACATCTTCTGTAGTGGACCCGTCTCTTGATTCATTGCTTAATGAAATATCACTACCAAAAGAATCCTCTAATGCATCTAATTCTATTGAGGATAAAGGTACTCACTCACTTTGAGAAGATTCAGGACATACATCCACTATTACATGTCTAGCCCCTTTGCCAAAAATTAGATGACCAATGGATATATCAAATTGGTAGTTGGACCTCAAGATCCATAGCGTTCCTAATAATAATTAATAGCTTGGCCACCCTATAGACCTAATAACCCTAAAATCCAAAATGCATTTCACATTAGGGATACTCACATGGACATTGGTAATGTAATCTTTTGGTTGTCTTAAGCTATCATTACTCATCTAAAGAATTATGGAGGTGTCCTTTTGGATTTCGACTCCCAAACTTTTCAACAATTTTGAACTAATAATATTAACGGAGATCATTTATCCATAATGGCATGATCCACTAATATGCTGCCAATATATGCTACCATCCTTAGGAAATGCTTTTTAAATTGTTCAAACTAGTCATGCCCCATGCAGGCTCCTTCCAAGGGTTCAATGATATACCTAATGTAAAGAATCTTCTTAAACTCTTTACACACTCTTGGATATAACTTGATCAACTCTATAGGAGATTCACATCAGGTTTTACCTTGCAAAGAGAATGGGCTACGTCAAATTAATGATAATTAGGAATGGTTCTCTTATCTCCCAAACCATTCTTTCTCTTGGTCTTCGATTGAACAAGCTTAGGTGCCCCTTTCTTGACTTTTACCTTCTTCTTTGGTAGCTTCTTATTGGAGTCAGCTTTGCCACTAGTAGCTTTCAAAGGACCCGCTTCCATATCAGGATTAAAGACTTACATCCCCTCATCATCCAATTTAGGGTTTGCCTCAATAGGTTTTACACTATTCCTATCACTTTTTTAAACCTTCTGTCATCTTATAATGGCTTGTAAATGAGAAACCTGAATAGTATTGACATGCACACCTTCGATAAGGCTAACACCACTACCATTAGGCAATTTTTCTACAATACCTTTTTCATTCTACAATATTTTCTTTGGTCACTCATCTTGCTAAAGGTTATTTCCTTATGCTTGATGATTAATTAGACCTAGTTGCATACTCCCTTGTTGAAGAGAGTTGATCTTACTCCAACAAACACTTGCTAGATAATCGGACTTCCCACATATGTTGCATTTGACAGTAGGGTAGTTTCTCAAAAATTGTTGACTACAACACCACTTACAGCTAAATCTTTATGGACTACCCTCTTTAAGATATTAATTTCCTATTAAGTTTTGCTACTTCTTTAAGAATATACTACAGCTATTTATCTATAATATTTCATTATCATATATTCTTGACTTAGTCAAGAAAATTTTATGCACTAGACTCATAACTTTGATAATCTACTTGCTATTTAGTTGACCTTACTACCTGATTAGGGATTGATTAATTTGCATGATATTAGGGTTCATCATTTAGCTTCTATTATTTAGTGGAACCATTTGGCTAGAGATTGGCATAGTAATATTAAGAGGAGCCAATAGCATGGGCACATTCTGTATTATTCTTCCTCTTCCATTCGAATTGGTCATAGGTGTACTGGTCATACCTTGACTTCCACATTGGTAAATACCAAATTATTTCTAGTACATACCTAGACTCAAATTTAGGTGTGCCCTAGATATGTAGGCTACTTGTAAGCGAGAAACCATCTCCTCTACTCATGTAATAGTAGTGTGTGTATTAGTAAGAGCAAAACTATTCAACTACACTTGGATATTTAAGTCTAACCCATGTAAAAAGTATTGCAATTGGACAAAAGGTGGAATAGGAATAGAGGTTTGCAATTTGCAAAACATCTCTTTTAGTTTCTTGGCATACACTCTACAATTCACATGAGGCTCTTGATGTGTCACATTCAAGACACACAGCCCATATTGACCACCTCTCTTAGGAGAAAACTTTCTTTGGAAGGCTACAAAGAATAAGTCAATCATGGTTATGATTCCAGCTTCCAACCCATGATACCACATTGCAGCTCTTCCTTTTAGAGTCATGTTGAAAAACATCATGACAAGACCGTTATTGTGAATTCCAATCTTAATTTTTGAAACTCATTGATGTGAAGTTCCACATCTTCCTCTAGTAACCCATTAAAAATGGGTAGAGGAAAACATAGGGCTGGAAAATCCGACATTTCTACACGTAATTATTGCAATAGGTTTCACCACCATGATGATCAGGTTTACTCTAGGGGTTTGTATCAGTAGGGTTATATTCCCACTCAAACTAGATTGAATTTTTGGAGGGGGAATGGTGAAGCTTCATCCTCCCCTTAATGGATTGATTAGGATATTAATTGGGTCAATACGACCTCTCTTTCTCAAGGATATTGGACTACTATGCTTAGGAGAATATCTCCTAATGATTTGAGCTTGACTCATAGCGAGAATGACTTTGATCTTTTCTAGATCAATTGCAATTCCAACCAAACAAATCACATAGCCCAACAATAATCCGTAGTGCACCCCAAAGACAAATTTTCTTAGATTTAAAGTAATTTAAAACCACTTGCAAAGCTGCAAAAAATTTTGCAAAATTATCAACTACCTCTCTCTAGTGGTAGCTATCCCCAAATCGTCAATGAAAACTTTCAGCTCTTCGAGGAAAATGTCACCCAAGGTTTTATCGGTTCTACATTACCAAGAGCCAGGTGCATTAAAGATCATGACATGATATGCAAAGGTTCCAAACATGGATATACTCCTTTAGCCCGTGTCAAATATTAGATCACTTAGTAGATAGAGACATATACTCCTTTATGGACTATTTCACTGACTACAATCAAATGGCCATTGTAGAGAAGTATATCAAATTCTTGAATGTTAGCAATAGTCATCTCCTCCTACCAAACCATCCACTGTCTTTCTTGCTTCACAGGCTTAGGTTCCTCTTTCTTTGTCTTCAATTTTTTCTTTGTTGGCTCCTTATTCAAGTTTTCTTTGCCATCAACAGCCTTTAAATGAAAACCTTGCATATCATGGTTAAGAATTTTATTTCCTTTATTCTCTTGTTTAGGGGTTTTCTTAATAGTTTTTACTTATATCTCTCTCTCTCTTTGTTATTTTGATCTCTCATAGTTGAAGAAGACATTGTCATTTGTGTCTTACTTGAATCCCTACTTAAGGAGTATGACCATGTGGTCACTACTCTTATCAACATGTCCTCTCTTGAGCTACTTGAAGTTGAAGCCTCTCTTATAAAAGAAGAGAAAATACTAAATTTCAAGCAAGGAATAAATGCAAGAATGAAGTATAAGGTCCTCTATACCAAATTCAAAAGAAAGGGGAAGAACAAGGCGAATCACAATGAGCCCATTCTATGTGACGTTTGTCATGAGCCTGGCCATAGGGGAGAAAGAGAGCTCAAATGGCACTTCTTATGAAGATAGTTCAAAACATTGATGAAGAAGGAGAACACGACAAGTAAGTAAAACTAGAAGAAGAAAAGCATCATGAAGGCATTTCCATGAACTTCAAGAAAAAAAAGCAAGACAATAAGACTCCTTTTGATGTTTTAACTTGTGAAATATTTTTTTAAAAAAGTGTGCACTCTTTTTTGTAATGTTTGCAAATCATATTATAAACCATATTGTAAGTTTTACTTCTTATGAATATAGTTCAAGAGAGTGATGAAGAAGGAGAACAAGACAAGGAAGTAGAACTAGAAGAAGAAAAGCATTGTGAAGCCCTTTCCACTTCAAGAAGAAAAAGAAAGTTAAGAAGACTCCTTTTGATGTTTTAACTTGTATCATATTATAAACCCATTGTAAATTTTACTTGTAATTAGCCTTTGCCAAAATCAGATTTCCTAAGAGCCCAAGTCTCCTAAACCATCCAAACCTTTGAGCCACAAGTGATCAAGTTAATAATGCCTTTGATCATCTTGGGAGCACAAGCCCATGAGCCTTTGTGACACTAAAGGGTAGACATGTCCCTAGTAAGTCATGTGGTGGCCAAGCTAACAAAAGGATTGTCATGCATAATGTTGTGTATATCATGAGTTTGAAGGGAGATGTTACAATTACAAACACATGATATGTATTTGGAGGCATTGCACAAGGGTCACACTAACTAGGCTAATTGGTCTATCCTATGGTTCATATCCATCAATAAATAAAGAGTCTTCCTACACTACATTGTGTGAATCAACCTTCAGCCACTAGCCTTATCCACCTAGAGACCACTAGTTGGAAAGGTATCTACCAAAAAAAAATCCTAAACCACTATTTATAAAGCTTTATAAATACATCCTTTCTATATGAGTAAGCATCTCTTTTGTTCATTGTACTTTCATTTTGATTTTGTTGTACTTGAGTGTTTCCTTTTTCTCTCAGATCTTTTTCACATATTTTAAGAGTTGAATCATCATCTCCTTCTAATCTTGAGAATATAATCTCTAAGCTTGAGTCTTATTATGAAAATTTTCCATAGAGTAAAATATACATGAAACATTTTACAACCTTAGATTTGGAAGGATTTGTATATACTTTAGTGGTGCTATATGAAGAAAGAAAATTAGCTTGTGGACACTTGGGAAGAGTTTAAGGAACTCATGGCACAAGTTTTTGTCTCCCTAGTGGAAAAGGAGAGGCTTGATCAAAGTTGGCATGGCTTCAAGCAACACGGACTCATTGTAACAGAGCACGCCACTCAATTACTCAAAGTCTTACAATCAATCAATTAAGGTGCAAGTGGAAAATGGAGATCAAGATATTAACACCTAATTTTCTCTAAAGTCCCTCTATCATTGGCTGAAAATTATGAAGTGTCCATGGACTTGATTGCTTTTGAAATGGGTTCTATTGATGTGGTTTCATACTATGATTAGCCAAGTTAATTAGGAAGGATTATCATGGATTGTACATGGATTTTTGTCAATGAAGGAAAGCTCATAAACTTATAGGGAGTCCATATAATGCAAATTTTCAGCTCATAATAGCAAAACAACTTAAAAAAGAGTTCAAGAAGCACTCTAAAATATTTGTTTTGCACCACAATTAGGAGGATATAGAACAATCAAAAAATTCAATGAATAATTTAGCATTAAAATCTATGTTGAAAGAGTATAAATACTTTTGTGAAGGGCCTTCAATCCTTCCTTCTAAGAGATCACTGGATCACACTATAGAATTTGAATCCCACTCCAAACTAGTTAATATGACAACCCATAGGCTCTCAAAATATAAAAGTGATGAAGTACCCAAGAACCATTAAAGATTTTCTAGAGATGGGACTCATTGGGCCTTAATTTTCACCCTATGATTATCTACTCTTGTTGGTTAAGAAAGATGACAATACTTTCTAAATGTGCATTGGTTACATGGATCTCAACAAGATCATTATAAAAACTAGATATCCTATATCTAAAGCTTATCGTTTACTGGACAAGCTTAAGAGGACAAAGTACTTTACCAATATAGATTTGAGATTAGCCTACCATGAGATCTGGAGGAGACAGGGTGATAGAGTGGAGACACATTTCGGATTCATAGAGGTCTCTATCATTTTTTTCTTCTTGTGTGATATTGATTAACAAATGCTCCAACCACCCCTCAGGAATAAAATATTGTAACCCTTTTCAAGTTTTTGTTGGTATCCTTTGATGATGTCATCATCCATAGCAAGTCACTAGACAATCATTTAATGCATATGAGAAATTTTTTTAATGTTTTGAGGGACCATGTGTTGTTTGTCAAGGAGACTAAATGTTCATTCATGCAACTCAATTGCTTAATTTAGCTTCTATCTTGGTTTTCCCAAATTTTTCAAAAGAGTTGCTATCCAAAGTGATATAAGTGGTGGATGGGATCTAGGTATAGTTTTTCTTCAAGAGCATGGAGTCATTGGCTTTGAAAGTCATAGGTTGATTGAAAAGAACTACAATGGAACAAAGTCATAGCAACACTCAATTGAAACATTTTTTATCAACATCAATACTAATAGCATTGCTATATAGTGATGCTTACAATGATGTGAATATCACAACTATTAGTTAGTGACTCTATACTATGGAAAAAAAAGAGCCAAAATAGTTATCAATGAAAAAAATTTATGAAAAGAGAGAGAGGAGGGAGAGAAAAATATGGAGAGAGAGGAAGGTGGTCAAAAAGAGATAGGGGGAGGAGGGTAAGAGAGAGAGGGAGGGATGGAGACATTTCCCTCCTATCTCTCTCCCCCCTCTCTCTCAAAATATCTCTTTCATTCTCTCTCTCTCTCTCTTCCTCCCTCTCTCCCTCTCTCTCTCTCTCTCTCTCTCATGGAAATGCTAAAATGTATATTGCTAGAGGTAGCACTCAATGCACATGGAATGTATTGTATCCCATAAGCAAAGAGAAGGGAGTGTTTCCTACTTGAAAAGATATAAAATGATGTACTTGCCTCATATTTGAAGAAATCAATAGAAGAAAATCTTGGAGCATTGTCTTATACGTACCTATTTCATTAGTTTATTGTATTCATTTTCTTTCTTTAACTAGTTGAAATTTCTCCATTTCATTTCTTTTCGCCCTAGAGCCTAGCAATTTAGCTCTAGATCCACCATGACTTTTATCATGGTATTAGAGCTAGTTGAGCTAGTTGGCTAGTTAAGGATAGGATAACTTAGATGCTTATTGTTCTCTCCATTATTTCACTATATTCTAACCTCCTTATCTCCCATCCACTCTGAGTTATCTATTAGTGGGTGAGGAGTTTGAACCCTACTTGAGCCTCCCTTGACATCCACTTGGTCATCAAATGCTTCTAGAAAATTGGAGCTGTAAGGCTTATGAGTTTGCAAATAGGCTAATCAACCTCTCACTTGTGAGAATAAATTGGAAGATTAATAAACTATAGTGTTCTCAAGATAGGTGTCACAATGAATACTCCTCGAGCCAACTATCATACCATAAGCTACTATGAGATTATTGGCAAGAGTAGCAGCTAAATGGGAGTTGCAAGAGTAGTGACAAAAGACAAAGAGAAGAATCATATGTTTGCACTTGACATTACTGCCATCTATTTTCTATGATGTTATAAGGTCTACATAATCAAGCCACACATCCATTACTTCAGAGGCTACATAGCTAGCTAGAAATATTGTAAGACATCATTGTTGTTTTAAGTAGAAAATTATATTGATTTAAGCTCTCTACTACTCAGTGGGACACACAAGGGTATCAATGCTATTGTGGAGGAGCATTAGGTAGACTCTAGGGCTGGATAAAGAGGATCCCACTCAAATAGGGACTAGGATAGAAAAAAAAATTAGTTTTTGTGCCACATAATTTCAAATACTAAACTCCTAGGAGGCATTTGGAGGAGATTCCAATGGAAGTATTATTCATGTAGGCAAGAGATGCAAGTGAAAATATGCAACCTTAGTTTCTAGCTCAAGCAAGTATGTATTTTGGCCTTTTACATGCCCTTCTTAACACACTATTATATGTATACTGATTTAAAGCACCATCTATTCAATTTAGTCATTACAAAAGGAAAATGGAAACAACATTTTGGAGGTTAATAGAAAGAAAATGTGTGGAGAGAGAGTGAGAGGGGCACACACACACACACACACATAATAGAAGTTGGTATGAGCTATTAGAGCTCATATCCATGGTACAAGAGCTTTCAAAACATGTAGAGAACCCTTTTTTCAAATGATCCAAGGTTCATTTGACTTCCAATTTTTTTTAAATCTATGGTCTAGATAAATTTGTTTTACTCATTTAGAAACTTTGTTAGTTTGGTTATTTAGAGCTTGTTTATTATTATTTTTACTTAGGCCCATGGTGCTATTTGTTGTTTTGGATTTCTTAATTCTCAGAGTTTCAAGCCTATGTAAATGACAGTGTAAAGACATATGTACACAATTGTGTCAATAATTTTTCAAACACTTATGGAAATATGCTAGAAACTCCTATATAAAAAGCTAGATAATCCCATTGACTATCTTCCCATCAAAGGTCTTGCTGAATTTCTTGACCAATTTCTTAATAATCTATATGCCTTAGAATATTTAACCAAGGTTGTCTCTCCTCTTTCCTGTTGTAGAACTATAGAAAAACAAACTAGGTATAAATTTTGACAGTTACTTAACTTCTCTACATAAAGTCCACCATTCCTCATTTGTGTGAGACTATGATTTTCTATGCCCAAGAGCACCATACTTGTTTGCCATCAAAGATCTAGAAAAAACCTATGAGATTTGTATTTATTCCTCCCATATTCCTGTTAGATTGATATTCAATAAAGAGGTGAGCATTGAAAGGAAAACTCAAAAAGGGCATATATGCATTGCTCCATCTCACAATTGCATCAGGTTCGCATTAAAGAAACATGCTCATGTCAAAATATGGTGATGCAATTGTTGAAGCAAGGCTCCAATACTAAAATATTTTTTTATAATGCCATTTTGAGAAAAAATTATGGAAAATTATATCCACAAAGACCTTCAGCTTAGATGGGACTCTATCTATAGGAACTTTTCATAAAATTCCATTGGACAAATCTAACCTACAACAAGTAGTGATATTTCATCAGAGCTATCCCATTTGTTGTCTCAAACTATCATATTCAAAGATTTTTTAAAACCATATAATTAAAAAAACTCTTCATGAAGGGTACTTTGAGGCAATAAATGGGAAAACTTTGATATAAGATCACTACTTATTGTAGGTCAATATATCAAATAGAAATTTAAGTAGAGTCTCTTTAATTGAAGTTTTGAAATGTTATGATAACAAAATATAAGTATCATTCGAGACTTGCTTCAAAACTCTCATCATCATATATTGAGGCTAGCATGTTTCTTAAATCCTCAACTGGTATAACCATGAGATGGATGGGTACATATGTACCACTTTTGAAATTTCCTCAAGTTGATACTCACAATATTCTTCAAGTTGATTGGAGGCACCATGCTATATGCAATGATGCATCTTGGAAAGATATTCCTTAGGCTATTCACTATATATATAACCTCCTCAATAGGATCTCTAGGTATGGACACCTTCTTAGAAGTAGTAGAATGATACACCACCCTTATTGAAGTCTTAAGAGATAAAATAAGATAATAAATTAGATACTAGGGTTAGAGTTAGCATTGTAAAGTCCTTTAAAATCCAAGATTAGGAAAAATTGTCTATTGAGAGTGTGCATTTTAACTTGGTACTGACTAAGTAAATTTCTCCTAATGGGAGCTCTTAAGAATTGGCCAATCGACTTTAGTGAATTTAAATTATCCTAGCACCTTGCACTTACATCCTTATCATTTATTAACGTTTAATTCTGAGACAAATTTTGACTCTCTCATTTTACATGCACTATCAAGCCACATGTATTTAACCATTATGCAATACAAAACATAAGATCCTTGATTACATTTATAATAAATTTTATGTAATGCATAAGGTACCAAGGTCGGTACTTTATAAAGTATTTGGATGTGAAGGGTTAGAAGAAGCTTTCCTTCTCCTTTTCTCTCTTGTATGTGCTTCCTCTTGTTTGTAGTAGTGGTAGTCAATGGATAGTTGAAGAATGAACAGCTATATTCAAAGAGGGAGAGCTACACATGGATGGTGAGAGTACTATTAGTGCTCCTTTCAATGGATCAAACTTAAATGGGAGTGAGGAAAGGTTTAGTGAGTTTACTACACCCAATTTGGCAGTTTGTGTTTTCTTTCTTACATTCTTAGGATAAGTGGGTGAAAATAAGTGTTGTGGAGGTTTAATACGAGGCAACTATGTGAGAGCTAGGTTGAGATTAGAGAGTATAGAAGAATAATTTTGGAACATAATCACACCTTTTATGAAGATTTTCTAGAATCCAAAACCCGTATTCTCTCAACATATCTCATATTCAAATAAATAATTTCCTTGTTTTGTGAAGAAGAGGCCATTTAGACCATGTTTTATCATAATCCTTTGCAATATGATAAACATTCAAGTAACAAACATCTAACTCATTGACTATGGTGTAACCATAATAACAAAATGTAAATGTTCAAGTCTCACATAACACTTATCAACATAATCCTTATTGCCAAAGCATCCAACATCTTTCACATGGCAGGAAACAAAATTTAATATGCACAAACAAATTTGTGACTGTGAGGTACTCGCCTTGATTTCTTGATGGATAACATTTTATAGTCGCCCAGAGTTTACCTTCTAGTCATTGCCATCCGTACTCTAACCAGAATGATCGAATTTTGTTCGGTTGGTTACCTCTAGGTCTACCCCCCCACTGGAAGCATCCTCCTGTTACCCATGGAGGACCGAGCTAAAGGTTCCTAATTGATCTAATAGCCACCTATCAACAACTAGCTCACATCTAGAAGTGTCCTTTGAGAGGCTTCTTGTTCAAAAGGAGTGACTGCTATTACTCTTGGTTCATAGAGTACAACACTTTTTTCCATTAGCAGACTAAGGATTTCTAAAATCCCTCGCAATGCTCTAGCACAGCCACTATACCTTTCCCCTAAGATAATTTACAGTTTGGGTTCTAAGACCAAACTATAGGTAAGTTAGCATATTGGCCCTTCCTAGAGTTTCTTCCTAGCATTGTTTTTAAGGAAATCTCTCAGCTAACCAAGGCTGCCATAGGACTGGATTCCTCAAGAATCCATCCACCCACTTCCCTCTATGGAAGTTCTTAGTTATCTAATTACTTACCACATTACGTTGTCAAGCGTTTTTGTGAAAACTAAAAAGCCCTAGTCAAAATGTAGTTAGGTTTGATTTTTGCTAGCTTAGTTATTTGCGTGACAGTTTGTTTTGTTATTTCGTAGTTGGATTTCTTGTGTTTGTTTAGCCTAGGATTTGCTTTTGTAATTTTGTTTGATTTTTTGAGTGTGAGACTTGATAGCCTTGGTCGAGCTTGGTATTTTTTTGAACAGGATGAAGCTTGTGTTTGACAATAGCTACTGAACATTGAGGAGCTAGGTATGTATTCTTGTTGAGACTCTTGCACATCACAGGGACTATGGGTTCACGAGCACTTCACGTTGCACTTGTTGATGCACTGCACTCGAGGGTCGTCTCCTGTTCCTATCAAATACTTTCATGCCATGGGTTGGGATTATGCACATTTTTCACCATCATTGAGCACTAACACGGCATGAGGTCCGCTGCAACTATATGCAATAAATCTTAGATGCACGCGCACATGAGAGAGCACCTGTCATTAAGCATGCACATTTCTTGCACACACAATATTTGGGATATTCATCACAAAGTTAGGAACCTTTGGTTGAGTGGGTAAGGTGATTGGGTGAGTTAGAGGGTCGTGAAGGACACCATCAATTGTGAGAAGGGTTGTTCATATTTGGTCAACATCTTGAGGACCATCATTTTTTAGAGTGATTGTGAGATTTTGGATGGGTGGAGCGGAGTATATTATATCTTCTTATAAGGAATTCTGTTTGCATTTTACATGATGCAGGATCACATATAGATAGGCTAGGCACATTTCTTCAGTGCATCCATATTTTTTTCATGTGAGCATAAGGAATTATAAATTAATAAGGAATTTTGTTTGCATTTTACATGATGCAGGATCACATATAGATAGGCTAGGCACAGTTCTTCAGTGCATCCATATTTTTTTCATGTGAGCATTGATTGATAAATTTTGAAATTCCTATACAGGAATATTTTACTATATCACTAACTTGTAAAGTGTTCCACTTTTACTAGTCGAGACTTTTTCTAGATACTTTGATAAGTATCTAGAAAATTTCTCTTTTTTTTCTATATGTGATTTTCTAGATACTTTGATAAGTATCTAGTAAATATTGCACTATGATAGGCAATTAATTGCAACTCATTCTCTATGAATGTAGCGAGGTGCATCTCAATCTTTGAATACACACAATAGGAAGTGCATACTAAATCAACATGAACTGATTGGCATTGTTTATGCCTCCAAGATCTTGTACTTGAGCATGAGTAGAAATCCAAACTTCAAAGATTTGAATGCATTTATAGATCTCAAATTGTTTTGAAATCAGTCCTGAAATTGTACTAGCTTTGGTCTGATACTACAAGCACTTTGAACTACATATTGATGTCATCTAATGTAATTTTGGGCTGATTTATTAATGGTAAAATAGAGATACTTGGTTGGTTGCAATTGTAAGAAACTTATTGGTTTTGCTACATGTTGTGTAATAAAGTCTTGGTACTCATAGAAATGTATATGGACTTTCAAATGAAAAGGCATATGTTTGGAATGCTTTAAGGGGTTTTCTAAATAGAGAACATTCAGAATTCAGTAGAGAACTTGTTGGCTGGTCACCATTGATAGTTGATATTGTAGAGAGATTATCTTCATATTTTTTGGATTAATTGGAGTGCATACAAACACCTTTTCTATGAAAATTACTTGGTTTTACACAAAGTCAAGCATGGATCATTTTTATTACTGCAGTGAATACATTGTGTTGCACACATGGCAAATGTAGAGAGAGGACATAATATAACTTAGATAGTGGGTGACAAGCTCGATAACAATGACTACGCTATTTGGAAGTTTTGGATGAAGAGCTTCCTAGTTGGAAAGAGCCATTGGATTTAGTCATGGGTGTTGAAGCTAAACCCAAGCTTCCCGACAAAAATCCTAGAGTTGAACAAAGATGCACACATCAAGCATGGTTGGAAAGAGCCCAGAGGTGTTGCATTGGTTGTCCTTCTATATCTCTGATGCAATAGTCATGTGGATAATGAGCTACAAGTAACTAGAGGATGCTCGAAATATTTCGATAGGGTACTATGGCACAACCACTAGTACTCACAAAATCTAGCCAAAGTATAAGTTCAACAATATGGATAGGAAAGGTTGATGCATACAAGACTATGTGACTGAACGGAAGACCATTGGATATCAGCTAGCTCTAGTTGTGAGCTGATGTTGATGGGGATCTAATGGTTGTTACCCTAGATGGTTTAGGACCTGAGTACAATCTTTTGATACCTCTATATCGGTGCATGCTGAGATACCAGATTTTAATGAGCTTTTCTCATTTCTCATACATGAAGAAGTCAAATTGGGGTTAGCTACTACTAGGTCAAGTAGCTCTAAAAGGAAGCAGTGTTCTCTTCTAATCAACAAGGTCCTAACTGTTGAACAGTGCGCAAGGAAGACGAGGAATGGAGGAAGAGGGAGGAGAAGAGAAACACAAGACACCGAAAGTGGAACCCCAGAAGTGTGTCAACTGAGCACACATGATAGGAATATATAGAGGGGACCTGGGGCGCTATATATAGACATACTATATATAGCTAACACTATATATAGCTAACACCCCCGCTCAAATAAAGGTCCCTTACTGTAGATGAAAAAACCCTTGGGGGCTCAAGGGAAAAACCCACAGCTCTATATAGGCCTATCGTTATATTAATATTCAAAATATAAAATTACAAAGTTGAACTTACAAGAGCCTATTCATAGGCATAAAAGGAGCTACATCACTCCTGAATTACAACAGCCTATTCAGAGGCATCAAAAGAGTTTCATTCACATCATCCCCAGTTCTTGGTAGCGCAAGTTGGGAGCATCGAGACGCCACAGGGAGCGGTGGATGTTGGCCAGGCTCTGCAAACGGAGGCATCAAGCCGATGCGAAGGGACAGATTTTCCGCTGCATACTTCCATCACCTTGTCAATTCCATGAAGGACTTTAAGCCCGGCAAGATCTTTCCCTGTGTGAGCAACTCTGTTCTCATCATCGCCATTAGAATATTTCCCACTGTCTTGCTCTGCCAGCATTCTTGCCATGCGAGCCGCCTTGATTCTTTCTTCTATTTTCTTCTGATCTTCCAACTTCTGACTTCTATTAACCCAGTTAGTAATCTCACTGCCAATATTACGCTACCTGTGATGCCATAATCCTCATAGCTGGATTGAGGCTACTACATCTTGAGAGAGAAACAGAGAGATTTTATCTTTGCTTTGCGTTTTCTGGAGACGCAGCAAGAGAGGATCCTTCCCCTATGAGTGCGCTCACGGGGTGGGTTCACCTAGAGCAGACTTTTTCCTGTTTTGTGAGGGATTCCGATCCTGCCCCTCACACCGTTGTGCATCTTGCACCTTTCGTTTCCTTGCGTATGTGGTCGTGTTCTGTCTTTTTGTTGTACAAAAGCTTCGTCTGGCCTCCTCCATCGAAGCTATATTCTGATCCATACCTGTTGTCCTTCATTCCTGGGTCCCGTCCTTCGCAATCAACGTCCTTTGCAATCAATGTTCGATCTAAACCTCACAAGCGTCTCACAAGTCTTCGGGATACTAACTGTGTGTCGGTGGAGACTTGAGAGGTTAATCAACCTTCGATCTGAACCTCACGAGCATCTCACAGGTCTTCAGGATATTAATTGTGTGTCGGTGGAGACTTGAGAGGTTTGATGCTAGGGAGCGAGACATGCTCATCGCACCGATGCAGTTGCTCTTCTGTTCTAAGGCCTCATTTGTTTTCTCTGTGTCACGAGACGTTGCAGAGGCAGACAGCTTGGTAGTCTTCTGGCGGGAGAAGAAAGAAGTTGTTGTGGCTGTTGACGTTGGCCTCTTGTTATTGTCGTTCGTTTTGCGGGTTATTCACAGGCCTTCTGCAACGGCGGCAAGTACAACAAGGCAAGATACTCTCAGCTATCGACCTGTGCCTGCTCTGATACCGTGTTGAACAGTGCGCAAGGGAGACGAGGAACGAAGGAAGAGAGAGGAGAAGAGAGACACGAGACACCGAAAGTGGAACCCCAGAAGTGTGTCAACTGAGCACACATGATAGGAATATATAGAGGGGACTTGGGGCGCTATATATAGACAGACTATATATAGCTAATACTATATATAGCTAACACTGACAACCGTAGAAGAGGGTTTTCTTATGGAAGAGAAACACAACCGAATGCATCTCATAGTAGTAATATTCAGCAGAGTTAGAATGCAAGAGGTGGTGGCCATATTAGAATGGCGGGGAGATCCAACCCTAGGGCAAGAGGATCATGTCAACCACAATGTACTCATGACAATTCGAATAAAGATAAGGATTGTCACTATTGTCAAAAGTATGGACACATTGCCAAAGAGTGCTAGAAAAAGCAAGCTAACCAGAAAGGCAAACAACAAGGACACTATGCATCATCGAGTCATACACAAGATGCATCCACTGATAGATTGTTTGCCATGACATATGTTCAAAACCATGCTACTAAGGAGACCAAAACAAATGATGTCTAGTACATTGGTTCTAGAGCCTCGAATCACATGACTTGTCATGCTGATTGGTTTATAGACATGGTCCTTGAAAAGCATGGATATGTATGCACAAGAGATGATACGCAGCATAGCATTGAGAATAAGAGCGTAGTACCCTTGGTCATTCATGATGGGTGGAAGAAAAATCTACATGATGTATTACATGTGCCTTCCATTATGAAAAACTTGTTATCAGTAGGTCAGACGACATAACAGAACTTGCAATTTTTCTTTAATAAGCATGTATATTTTATAGAAGAGTTTGGTCATGGCTGTAAACTCATTACACGAGGTTATCAACATGGTAGAATGTTTATATCGGATGCGACATTACCTCACCTAGAATCAACCATGTTCATGCATGGCAAGGCACTATTAGGGACTTTTAAATATGACACAAAAGAGTTGGACATGCGAATATTCAACGGTGACTGCAAATTTAGCAAAGCAAGTAGCTTCTTGTGTGACAGGTTTGCGAAAGTTTACATACAATGAACTCAATCATGTCTGTGATGCAAGCCAGTTTTGTAAACAATCTCACTTTCCATTTGTTAAGCATGTCTCAAATAGCATGAGACCATAATAGTTGATACATTTTGATGTATGGAGACTAGCCCATAATGCTTCTCTTGGCGGGTCCAAGTATTATGACTCTTTTGTAGATGATTTCAGTAGATATACTTGGGTGTATCTCTTGAAAAATAAGAATGAAGTGTTTGCTATTTTTAAATAGTTCAAGAGGCAAGCTGAGAAGGAGTTTGATTTCTTTATCTCATGCTTGAGATCGAATAGTGCTGAGTAATATGTATCTAATGATTTCGATAGATACTTAGCCAAAAATGGCATTCATAGGCGACTCACATGTAGTTACACTCCACAACATAATGGAGTGGTTGAAAGAAAGGTGTTTATGAAGACTACTCTTGCAGTGCTAAGTGAAAAGAGCATGCCATTTTATTATTGGGCTAAGGCTGTTATGATAGCCATGTATGTTCTAAATCAAAACCCCACTCCATCCGATTGAAACTCGCCGAAGCATCATACGTGTTTTATAGACAATCGACGCTTTCGTCTAATTGCCAGCTTACATTGAGAGCAAGGACATGGGACACTATGATTAAGATATGCCTCGCGATCTTGAACATCATGACCTTCATCGTTTTCCATTTTGTCTACGTTACAACAAATAATTTATTTTTATTATCATTCTTTTTTTCTTTCTTAAATTGTTTGAGAAGGGATTTATTCTCTTATAACTCAGCAAAAATTAACGTATGTAAAGTCTCCACCCACCCACAAATTAACGTATGTCGGAGTGTTTCCCGTCTCGTGGTATTGCACTGGACCTCACCAGACCTCGCCACCACTCTCTCTTTGTTTTTATCCATTCATTCTCTCCTCTCCTTCCACCTCTCTCTTTTTCTCTTTCTTTATTATGCTGTATGTTTATTCCCTCTTTCTCATTCCTTCTTCCTTTTTCTCTTCCTCCCCCTCTCTCATTTTCTTTAACAAAACATATCTCTCTCTACTACCAATTTCCTTCAACAAAAAATCTCTCTCTCTACCACTACCACTACAATAAACAAGAAAAGAAGAAAAAACAACAACAACAACTACTACTACAACAAACAAGAAAAGAAGAAAAACTACTACTACTACCACTACTACAACAACAACAACAAACAAGAAAAATAAACAACAATGAACAAGAAAACAAAAAAACTATTACTACAACAACAGCAACAATAGACAAGAAAACCACTACTGCTACTACAACCACGACTATGACTACAACTATGACTACGACAAACCACTACCACTACCACTACCACTATAATAAATAAGAAAAGAAGAAAACACAACAACAACAACTACTTTAATAACAACAAACAATAAAATAAGAAAAAACTAGTACTACTACTATTACTACTACTACTACTAATACTATAATTTTTTTTAAAAAAACTAAACAACAATAAACAAGGAAAAAAAAACTACTACTACTACTACAACAACAAACAAGAAAACTACTATTACTACTACTACAATCACGACTACGACTACCACAAAAACTCTCTCTCTCTACCACTACCACTACCACTACAATAAACAAGAATAGAAGAAAAAACAACAACAACAACAAACAAGAAAAGAAGAAAAAACTACTACTACTACCACTAGTACAACAACAACAAACAAAAAAACTAAACAAGAAAAGGAAAAAACTACAACAACCACTACTACTACCACTACCACTACCACTACCACTACCACTACCACTACCACTACCACTACTACTACAATAAACAAGAATAGAAGAAAAAACAACAACAACAACAACTATAACTACAACAACAACAAATAAGAAAAGAAGAAAAAACTACTACTACTACCACTAGTACAACAACAACAAACAAAAAAAATAAACAAGAAAATAAAAAAACTACAACAACAACAAACAAGAAAATCACTACTACTACTACTACTACAACAACTACTACTACTACAACCATGACTACAACAACTACGACTATGACTACGACTAAGACCACCACAACAAGAAACCACTACCACTACAATAAACAAGAAAATAAGAAAAAAAAAAACAATAACAACAACAACAACTACTACTATAATAACAACAAACAATAAAATAAGAAAAAACTAGTACTACTACTATTACTACTACTACTACTACTACTACTATAATTTTTATAAAAAAAACTAAACAACAATAAACAAGGAAAAAAAAAAACTACTACTACTACAAAAAACAAGAAAACTACTATTACTACTACTACAATCATGACTACGACGACTATGACCATGACTACGACTACTACAACAATAACAAACTAGAAGAGAAGAAATTAAACAACAATTACTACTATCACTACCACTACCACTACTACTACTACGACTACCACAACAAAAACAAACAAGAAAATAAGAAATTAAACAACAACTACCACTACCACTACCACTACCACTACTATGACAATCACAGAAACAACAAATGAGAAAATAAAAAATTAAACACTACCACTACCACTACCATTACCACTACCACTACCACTACCACTTCCACTACCACTACCACTACCACGACTACCACAACAATAACAAACAATAAAAAAAGAAAAGAAGAAATAAAAAAACAACAATAACAATAATCTCTCCCCTCTCCCTCTCCCTCTCCCTCTCCCTATTATATTTAATGTTTTCTCCCTCTCTCTCTCATTCCTTCTTTCCTTTTCTCTCTTCCTCTCCCTCTCTCATTTCCTCTCCCTCTCTCAATACACACGATTTTTAACAAAAACAAGTAAAAGAAAAGAAAAAAACAAAAACAAAGCAAGAAGGAATAATGCACTCACCGTAAAGGCCCGAGGATGGATTTAGTGGCTCCTCTTCGCGACGGCAGTTGCTCTTCGCTCTCCGTACACTTTCTCCTCTTCTTTGCGAATGGCAGCAACGTCGGTGAGAAGCTTTCCTTCTCCCTCTTTCTCTCTTTCTCTCCCTCTCCCTCTCAAATGCAAGATGGAGTTCCCTCTCCCTTTCACTCTTCCTTTTGCTCTCTCTTTCGTTTGTTCGCGCAAAATAATGCACTCGGGTTTCGACCCGCGTTTTTTTGTATGATTTGTGTCGCTATTTGTGTAGCAGTGACACAAATAGTGACATTGCTATTTTGCGTTGGAAATCCCCGTCGCTATATCTCTCTATCCTTGTAGTGTAGAACAAACGAATTGCACAAAAGATTACGCTTTCGTGCACACCAGAATCAAGGTCTTTATTGATTGTCTCCATAGAGCATTAGATTTATGCACTAGCATTGCCATGCTTGGGAGGTAAATGAAACTGAAGAATGGATTATCGGGACGGTGAAGCATAGTCATCATTAGGAAGAAATCATTTTTTTGCATTGTGAATTTTAAGAAATTGGAAAGGTAGATGAGAAGGCTTGAATCAAGTCCATGATGATCATGAGTTGCCATGAAAACGGTTAAGTATGTTTGGGTTGTTGCAATACTAAGACAAGTATTAGGCTCCTATAAACCTTTAAAGTGAAGTAGCTCACATTTGCATTAGGCGTGATGACTTCATGTTCCTCACATAAATAAAAAAATAAGTCTCTATTTATGATTTGCAAAAGCTCATTAAATGAGTTTCCAATAGTAGAGGCTCCGCATTGCATCATCGTCTTAGGAAAGACTCACACCTAGATTGCATGACATCATGGACAGTTTTAGTTTCATTGTTACGGATTCATCTTAAAGATGGATGTAAGATGCACATATATAGTGCTAAACTTAATTGCTCAAGGCAGTTCAATAAGATGAATCCTATACGATACGTTAGGCTAGGGCTTAACTCGACTTATTTAGGGTTTAAATGTAAATGAGTCAAACTATTATACATTCATAGGTTGACCTTGAGACAAGTATACCATTCATTGGTCTCTATCCTACATTTGGCTGCAATAAAGCCAAAACAACCTTGGAGATATCACATTTAACCATGATACAACTCGATGTTAATACAAGAGAACTCGAGTGTCATTTTTTCAAGAGAAGAATCTTGGACTAAAGGCTAGCAAGCTAGGGTAGCTACCATCCAAGACACATAGATCCAATTGCATAATTTCTTGCTTCTATCACATAGGAGTGGGGTTAGAAAGAGGGTATTCTCTATCCCTTAGAGGATATTGAAAATTGATGCCAAGGCAAGAAGGACAAACGCTAAGCGTCAAAGATAGGGACTCTATCTTAGCATATGTATCGAGCACTTTCCTTCACTATTTTTTGTGCTTGTAAATTTAGGAACACCTTCTGTGAAAGGATTGTATGACCCTAAACTCATAAGAAATTGGAATAATGAATTAGGTTCAATTCATGAAGGGCGTGCCAAACCACCCACGGCTAGTGACCAACCCTAGCCAAGGGATTCTAAATAGCCATGATGGGAACGTTGTCGTGCCACTACGTGGGCATAGTGTGTAAAACTTTGGAGTATATCATCATTTGACTTTCTTCTTAATGTAGAGAGTCAATGTGATCTAAGTCATTCGTGCTAGTGTCCATGGCATGGATTCTCTAGAAATACTAGGCTTTTGGATAATTTCAGTCCATTTTTTATCTTATTTATTGTAAAATTTTGAAAAAGTTAGAAAAGCTTCTAGATTAGGATGACATGTAAAAAGCAAGTTACTTTTTCAACCAGTTATTGGATTTTTCATAAAAAGGACAGATGGGAAAAATCATGCGCATCGCGATCGCAGTTGACAGGCTGAAAACTACACTTTCAACTAGAAGAAGAAGAAGGAGTGATTTGGGAGATCTGTGACCAGGTGTCTTGGGGTTTTACCCTCCTTTCAAAGCCAACGAAGCCATCAGATTTGGGTTCCGAGTAGCAAAGGAGTTGTTATTTTGATGCACATTTTTGTTCTACAAAAAAGCTCTAGGAGATCTAATGCCTAGAGATTGCTTCTAAGTAGTGTCAGACAATGGATCCCAGGTTCTATCAATACATATTGATTTGATACATTGTGCTTTGAGTTTACCTCTTGTATGTTCTTTTTCTTCTCTTCTATCTCTTCTATCTCTCCTATCTCTACTTCCTTCTATCTCTGATCCCTGGTGGATACGACCTTTCGACAAAAACCCCTCTGACATTGGTGAACCTAACGTGAAAGGTCACCAAAAGAAGGAAAGACAAGATGGGAGAACCTTCGAACACAATCTCTAGTGATGTTTTGCAACAGTGGTACAAAATATGAATATGCTTATGTAGGTACAATAACAACAACAGGTGATGCATGCTTTTACTCAACAAAAAGTGTTTTGATGAATGCTATGCAAATAGTTGAGCGTGAGATGAAGTTATTTAATGGCAGGAATATATTTTCATATGTACATACCTATGCTCAAAAGATGAAATTCTTTGGGGAGGCTCAACTTGCATGGAGCTAGTATTTTTTACGTGTTACTGTACATGAACTGAAAGCACAAATTACTGAATTATACATGCCGGATATTGACTCGGTAGCTTTCAAGAAGACACTCAGGGAAGAATTTCACATTGAAGATACTAGTTTGAATATGCGCAAGACTTTTTAGGAGTAGGTTTTACAACCCAATAAGGGTCTTGTGGCTACAGAATTTTTAAGAGAATTTGAAATTTGATTTGAGCAGTTGGATCTTGCAGAACATCAAGCTCTTGCAAGTCAAATAATTAAATTGTTTCTACAAGCAATAGATCTTGAGCTTCAAGAGAAGCTTGATGATTTGCTAGAGCATCAGACTACAGAGATAGGTCTTAAAACAGAGTGGAGACATGTCAAGGAAGCTGTTACTACACTTGTGAAAAAGCATAGAAGAAGAGAAAGATTTCATGTCTCTAGCTTGTTAGGGAAGATGTCTTAGATGAATTGGTCAAAGGCATGCGGGATCTTCAATTAAAGGTTGCAAAATTGGATGAAAAAAGGATAAGAGAAAAGGGGATGGGCAACAGACCCCCTAAGACAGGAAAAATGTGTATGTGGTGTGATAGTTTGCAACATGAGAGAAAGGATTGTGCTGCCTATAAAAAGGTCTTGGCACGAAAGCTCATCTTTTGGAAAGATGGCAAGATCCATGCACAAAAAAGGGGATTGCCTTTTGCTTTGAATTTTGGAAAGCGAGGTATGTAGAAGTTATTGGAAGACTTGGCTGTCCGAAATGCTTATGCGGTGGTACATGCTTCTACTTTTGGTCTATAGTTGGATAGAATACATGGCCAAGTGATGGCTGGCTGGTCCAATGACTAAAATATGGGCACATGCTTTACATGTAGTTGAAAAGAGAAAGGTTACTAATAGTGAAGTGTCTCATGCAAGGTAAGGCATTCTGACATAACTGGTTGGGAATCACCGGTAGATGCATGTTTAGTGTATGCATATTTAGCGAAGGTACAAAAAACGAATGTACTTGTGAAAGAAAAATAAAAAAGAGATGAAGATAATGTAGAGACATCTAAAAGAATGACAAGAAGAAGTGTAGACCAGCCTAAAGCTACAAATCAACCAGCTCCGAAGCATATTATGGAAGATGTAAGTGAGGAGAAAAAATAGGGTAGCAAACAAGAGGGCAAAAATAAGGGAAAGTAGCCAAGGTATAAGTTGCAGTCTGACATTGAGACAACTAGAGATCTTAAGAAGGTCCTTGAAGAATGGATCTTAAATACTCAGGTGGAATTCACCTTGGGAGAGGTGCTTGGCATCACTAAGTGAGAATTTCATGATGATATCATTGATATAATTAAGAGGAAGAATCAGTTTCTTGGTGATACCACTAGTGCATTGCTACAATTTGAAGAGGAAACTGGTTTGTTGGGTATTTGGGCTGAATATGATCATGAAGTAAGTATGGGATTATCTATGCAAGATGCTACTAATTAGTGGTGGATAGCATGTGTAAAAGAGAAGTGGTTGAAAATGCATAATTTGTCTTTGTAGCAATATGAATGGTGGAGTAAGATAGATGCAACAATATGGGGGAAGAGACTCTAGGATTTATTCCTCAAAGTCATTATATAAGAAATCATTCGGCCAGGGCTATCATTGAAACAGTAGTGTAAATAGAGAAACCTGAAACTCCTTGTGTTGCTTTGCTTGACCATGGGTCTGAGATTAATGTCATTGAGTGTGGATTGTATGAGAATGGTGCATGGCCTATGGACACTAATCATGGTTGGTGTATGAGGGTTGTAAATAAATTTTTAGGAGAGCTTTATGCTACATGTCCAAATGTAAAAGTGAAAATTGATGATGTACAAGAAGAGCAACACTTCTTTATGCAAGATAATTCCTCATATGTAGTTATTTTGGGACAACCCTATATTACAACAGTGCGTATTGCGTATGGAAACAAATGTGCTTGATGATGGTTCTATGTATGCAAGAGTCAAAAGAAAGGATGGGAGGAAATTAGTCCAATTTCTTATTGTTTGTGTTAATCATCCTAGAAATCATGATACACTTTGAGAGTGTCATTTGGATCCAAATGCAAGGGAATTCAAAGACTTGGATTTTCATTAAGCACTACTATAATTTGGAGCTATAGTAGTGCTATTCAAAGGATGTACTCGCCTCTTAATGGAATGAAGCATGTATTTACTATTGGTTATTCTCAGTTTACAACAAATAGCTCATGTTGGTTTAAGCCTATGGAAGCTATGTGTAAGTCTGAATGCATATCTATGAAATGAGCTACTAAGGAACTAAGAGCATTGGGGATATTAGCTGGAAATGAAGGCATTCCAGGAATCTTTTATGGGCTGAATATTAATGACACTATAGCTGAAATTTCAGCAACTATACATGTAGAAAATGAGGCTGAAAACAGAGTGTTGTCAGTATGTTCTTTGGACATGTATGATGTTATAGCATTGTTTTCTTAGCAGGAAGGATTATGATGGACTCAAGCACTTATGGAGACAAATTATAAGACAATTGACAAAAACGTGAAACCAATTGCTTTGCCACTTCCACCAAAAAGTGAGGGTTTGAATGAAAAAGTGTCAAGGCAGCCAAGCTTATAAGATCTTAAAGATATAGGTCATCAATTTACATCTCAAACATTACAGAAATTGGAAGTTGGTGCAAAAGGGTTTCTTTTGCCTGCTGAAATAGACTATTTTATGCAGACCTTGGCTAGGCATGGAAATGCATTTGTATTTCAGCCAATTGAAATAGGTTATGTGGATCCAAATGTTGTCTCTCCTATGGTAATATTTACTGTGCCACATGTACCATGGAACTTGAGACCTATTCCAGTGCCTAAAGATTACTTGCCAAAGCTAATGGATTTGTTAAATGAAAAGATTCACATGAAGATCTTGGAGCTCTCTTTAGCCCTGTACTCAAATCATTGGTTTACTTTGCCCAAAAAGAATGGGGCTTTGAGATTAGTTCAAGACATGCAACTAGTCAATAAGTTGACCATAAGAAATGTGGATGCAGGTCCTGTGGTTGATGAATTTTCAAAGGCTTTTGCAGGGAGAGCGATCTATTATTTGGGTGATCTTTACTTAGGGTATAATCAATTTCACTTGTAGTTTAAAGTAGGGATATCATAACCATAAAGACTACCTTGGGTTTAGTACGGATGTGTACTCTCCCACAAAAAACGCAGTGGCACACATGATAAATGCTATGAATAGGGTACTCAAGGATTTTATACCACAATTGACAATGCCCTTCTTGGATGATGTTTCAATCAAAGGGTGTGGCGTGGATGAAAAGAATGAAGAGATGGACGCTTATGGATGCCGACAGTTTTTTGCAAACCATATTGTGAATTATGAGAGGATTTTGATGCGTCTAGAAGAGGTGCATTTAACTCTTTTTGGACAAAAGTCTATCTTTGGAGTTGAAAAGGTTTTGATTGTTGGGCATATTTGTGGGTCCTAGGGGCGAAGACCATCACCAGCAAAAATAGACGGGATTGATAGAATGCAAGATGTATGCATGAATGTATCAAAGGTGTAGAGATTATTGGGTGCATGTGTATTCTATTTGATATGGATTCCTCACTTTGCACATGTAGCCGATGCTGTATATTAGCTTCTGAGGAAAGGTCGGAGATTTCTTTTGGAAAGGAAGCATCAGAAAGCAATGAAGAAATTGAAGCAGCTCTTAAAATTTTCTCCTACATTGAGAAAGGCTAACTATTCACATTGAAAACCTTTCATTATTACTGTTGATACAAGCCCAATCTAGATTGGATGGGAAATTGGGAAAGATGATGACGAAGGGCAAAGATATTCAATTCACTTTGGTGCTAAAGTATTGACTGAACAACAGAGAAGGTATCCATAGGTTAAAAGAGAATTATGGGAAATTGTGACAACCCTTAAATGTGATAAGGAGTATTTTATGGGTGCTCATGTAGTTATTGATACCGATTGTTTTCCAGTATTGGTTATGATTACTAGTTGTGCTACCAAAGACATTGCTATGCTTCGGTGGATTGCATACTTCAAATATTTGAACTATGAATTTGAGCATATTTCATGAAGAGATAACCCAGTTGTAGACATGTTAACTTCAACATGCTATGAGAATGAAGATGGGATGATGGATAAGGAGAAAGAAGATGACTTTCTTGTGGTTGAAAATGATGTTGCAAGAGTGAATTTAGCAATGCAAGGTGTTGCTACAACATTAACAGAAGCTTGGACAATAAAGAGAAGACACTTTAGATGTTTTGCATCTTGTGTAGAAGTGTTTCTGAAAGACAAATATGCACGAGAGTGGCTGAGAATTGATCAATACCTCAATACATTAACAAAGAGAGATGAATGGTCAGATGAGGAGTTTAAGAAGATCAAGAGGAAAGCCTATGGGTTTTTCTTAAAAGATGGACACTTATGGAAACATGCTAAAAAGAAATAGGGTATGCCATTTCGAGTTTTGGATGATAGAGCTTCACAAGTAAATGTTATGCAAGAATTTCATGAAAGCTTGTGGGCTGTCCATAAAGGTGTTTGGGGTACTTTTGCAAAGATCAAAGAAAGATATTGGTGGCAAGGTATGTATAAGGATGTTGCTAACTTTGTGGAAACATGTACGACATGCCAAATGTATTCATCTATGAGACATCGGGATGGATTGCAGCCCACATATCCGTTGTCTCTTCATTTTTAATGGCTGGTGGATTTAGTCACGATGCCTACAGGTCTTTGGAAAATGAGGTATCTTGTACTTGCCCGTGAAAACTTGAATAATCAAGTGGAAGGGAGACCTCTACGTACTAAGACAAGAAATGATGTGTGTACTTTTGTCTTATCAGAGATTTTTTGTCGGTATAGCTATGTGGGAAAAATTACAGCAGATAGGGGTGAGCTTAATGCAGATGAAGCTCATGATTTCTTTGCAAGGCTAGGGATAAAGCTTGCTTTAACTTCAACCTATAACCCTGAAGGGAATGGCAAAAGTGAAAGAGGTCATCTACCTATTGTTAAGGCATTGGCAAAAGCATGTGGAGAGATGGTAAAAGAGTGGCCACGATTGCTCCCTTAAGCCTTGTGGACTGACAGAACAACTCATAGTGCTATTACAAGATATATGGCTACAGAATTGATGTATGATCAAAAACCTATTATGCAGATAGAAGAAATGACAGTCACATGGAGTGTGCTACCTTGGGAGGAGGAGTTGAATCAAGAGGAATTGTTTGCCTTATGCATTAGACAATTGGAAAGAAATTCAGAATCCATAGAGGCAACCATTGCAAAGTTAAGGGTAGCAAGGATACATAATAAAAAAAGTTTTGATAAACAACATAGATTGAGGCCAAGAACCATACAAGATTGCGATTGGGTATTGGTTTATAATAGCAGTTTAGAGAACTAACATAGTGCCATGTGTAGAGTTTCCAAAAGATGGTTTGGACACTATGTGGTAAGACAAGTGTTTGATAATGCTACCTATGCATTAAATGAGTTGGATGGGATAGGTATAAAAATTTTAGTAGCAAGGAAAAGAATAAAATTATTCAAGAGGTGGGAATCTACTGCCTATGAGTTCCCAGAATTGGAAGAAAATAGTGGCCATGATATAGAGGCTAGCCAAGAATATATTGAAGATGAAGAAGTAAAGGATGGTTGTAGAGGATGAGGTGGACTCAAAATCTAGTGACAACTAGGATTTTGGCACATGCCAGAGGATGTCTAGATTCAGAGGGGGTGGATGTTGTTGAGATGACAAGCTCAACACATGTGGATATTGACGATGGACTGCCTGGTTAGATGGGTCCACACGTCTACACTTAGCACGTCAGTGGTCATTATGACTCTCACATGGCCACTGACTCAATACCTATTATATTCAGGTTGTTACACCTATTTACAGCTGGCATAGTTATAGCGCCAGTTGACTAGTGTAGTCGGTTATGCATTGTTTGACTTAGTAGGCCACTTTCTTTTATGTTGTATCTTATCTATACTTCGTGTACATTGTAAATGTATGTGAAAGAAGAAGTAGAAATCAACAAGAAAACGTTTTGGCCTCCATCTCTCTTCTTGTCTCTTGAGTGAGCTTCTCCTTGTGCATTCTGTGTGTATTCGGTGCAACATCTTGAGCAAGTTCCTCCACCACATGATTCTTGATAGATGTCATGCCACTATGTGAGCACAGTGTGAAAAACTCTGGAGTACATCATCATCCGACTTTCTTATTAATGTAGAGAGTCAATGTGATCTGAGTCATTAGTGCTAGTGTCCGTGGCATGAATTGTCCAAAAATACTAGATTTTTGGATAATTTTGGCCTATTTTTCTATTATTTATTGTAAAAATAAAAAAAAGTTAAAAAAAAGATTCTAGATTAGGATGGCATGCAAAAAGCAAGTTATTTTTTTAGTCAGTTATTGGATTTTTCATAAAAAAAGTCAGATGGGTGAAATCGGGTGCATCGCGATTGCTCTTGACAAGGTGAAAACTACACTTTGAACTGAAAGAAGAAGAAGGACTGATCTCGGAGATCCTTGACCAGGTGTCATGGAGTTTTACCCCCCTTTCGAAGCCAACAGAGCCATCGGATTTGGATTCTGAACGACAGAGTAGGAGCTATTATTTTGATGCACGTTTTTGTTCTATGAAAAAGCTCTAAGAGATCTAATGCCTAGAGATTGCTTCTGAGTAGTGCTAGACAAGGGATTCCAAGTTCTGTCAATACATATTGATTTGATTCATTGTGCTTTGAATTTATCTATTATGTATTTTTTTTCTTCTCTTTCATCTCCTATCTCCTCTGCTTCCTTCTATCTCTAATTCTTGGTGGATACGATCTTTCAACAAAAACCCCTCCAACAATGTGGACCAAACCTGCCATGAGAGGTCTCTCCGCAGGTTGGTTTTAACATAGGAGGATGCTTGGATGCCAGGGGGGTCTGGTTGTAAATTCCCTACTTCTGGGTCGTCCTACTCAAATGATTTGCGTGACTCGAGATAGATTCTCGAGGCCCCTATTACTAGTGCAAGGGTGGAATCTTGGAGGAAATAAGGTGAATTCTCACGGATTACGGAAATCATCCCTTTTGAACAAGACTTGTATCTCAGTTAAAATGCTATCATTAAGTTTACGTCCAAAGAACCTGTTTGAATTGTTTTCGTGTCAGTGCCACAGAAATACGTGAACAAACCATGTTCCCTAAATTCCTAATTAAGGAAGATGATTTTAAATGTTGCATATAAATATGATAGGCACTAATTAGGTAACTAAAGTACACCTTTTGAGAGAAGCGGGTGGGCAGAAACCCTGATGGATCCATCTTATGGAAGGGTGGTCCTAAAGAACTGGAAGGCTTCTTGCAAGGTTTTATCAATGTTTGACCTTTAGGTAGTGTTAAGATAGAACCCGATTTCTACCATTTTAGGGGACCGGAATGAGACTATGCCTATCGTAGAGAGGTTGAGCGGAGCATCCCTCTCATTTTCCATTCTCTTTGAACCAAGTGTGGCATGGATCTGCTTTGGCTTGGGTATCTCTGCGTAAAGTAGGATGTCGAGGACTGGATGCTAGAATGTTATCAGGAGATCTTGACCTCCGGGAACCTAGATTTGAGGTTGACCCGCACCTCCATCAATTGACACGGGACTCATGGTCAAGTGGACCTTACTTTGCTTAGGAGGCATCGTATTGTTCAGCTTTTTCTTTGTGGATACGCATATGAGCTACAAGGGAGTTGAGTCCTCATGGGGGAAAATAGCTCTGAGAACCCTCTCAAGAGGGGGGGAAAAAAGAAAGCTTGAAAGCTTTCAAGGGGATTTTTCCTTTCTCTCTCTCCTCTCTCTCTCTCTATCTTTCTCTCTCTCTCACACACACACACTCTCTCTCTCCTATTTGACAGCAAGGGAGAGTAATGGTAGTATTGCCCTCTTTCTCTCGCCTAAGGGCGGTGTTTTTATAGTGATATTGGGGGGAAAAATAGTATGGCATGAAGCCCCCACCACCCCCCCTTATCCCCATTAGGGCATCCAACAAGTGGATGGCCGCCATGCATAGTATGGTGGAGGGGGACAGAAGGGGTAGTCGTTTTTGTAGCTCCACCCGTCGTCTCGCCCCCACATGGAGTCATCGATGACCGCATCTCCCCCATGCCCACACCTTGTTTGCATCTGCGTACTGTGGCACCAGGAGGTCATTCTCTTCCAGTTGGAGCTCCCCCATGCCTCCGCCATTTCTGTGCCATCCCACAACAACCCCCCTTCTGTCCCCACCAGCTGGGGGCATGAGTGGGGGGTGTTTAATATTATTATTTTCTTAAAATGTTAATTTATAAAAGGACAGCCTTACGATTATGGGTGGGCAAAAATATTACAAAGATTGAATGGCATGCATATTGCATTTAACCTTATCCCTTGAGTTCATACTTTTCATAACTCATTTACCTTAACTATTGGATTAGGTCCTCCTTGTTTGACCCTTCTATCATTAGACTGATTTCTTGAATCTTCTCAGTGCTTTTCAAGATGTTGTAGAGCAATCCAAGTCAAGTTTTGAGTTCTTCTAGATTTTCAACTTGAGGTGTATGGGTTCTCATCATAGCTTCCCTAAATAGCTCTCATTGCTTTGCCATGGCTAGTTTGTAGGCCTCTAACTAGACTCTATGCTAGCTTTCATTTTATAGGTTTTTGATTCCCAGGTCATTAGAGATTTTCATCAAGAGCCTTTGTATATTATTTTCTACCATGCTCACGGCCCCTGACATGTTGGCGGAGATGGTCTCATGCAAGCTTGCGTCATATGAGACACTTTGTTTACCCTATATTTGCTAATGCTCTAGATATCATCTCTCATATAGATCTATGTTTACTTGCTCTTGGGTCACTTCAATCTTAGAATTAGTGAGCTAATAGCTAATTTCCATTATATGCCTGCCTAGCTCAGCCGTTTTGGTTCTGTAACTTCCAAGTGATTGGTCTTGCTCCTTGAGTCTATCTTAAAGCTCATTTTTGGTAGTCTCCTGCTCTTTAAGCTAATCATGGAGTCTTTTAAGAATGTACTTAGATTCCTTGAATTGGATGCTTGTACATGTTTTTCTTGAAAGGTCATTGGGTACAATATTGCACTATGTTAGCTAGTTTTGGAGATTTATGAGCACAAACTTATGTTCCTTTAGCTGGTATTGAAACTCTTGCTCTTGCTATTCTTTAACCTTGTTTAGTGCCTTGTCACATTTCTACAATTGAGCTTGGAGCTCCTCAATCTACTTTTTAGATCCTATGAAGAAGATTTTGTACTCCTCCCACATCCGTTCCAGTCAATCTTAGAGCTTTTGTTTGGCCTTCATTACATTGGCTTTGTCTTTTTAGTTGTCCACAAATCCACTCAAGGGCTCCTATCCTTTGTGCTACACTCTACCCCTTGGAAGTATCTTGTGGATTCTTTGTGGTATCTATTAGATTAGAGCTCTCTTCTTGATTGGTTGTGGTGACTTTGTCAAGAATTGTGTGGTTGGGGGACTTGCTTGAGCTGTTACACCAAACACACACTGTATACACAAGAGAAAGCTCACTCAAGAACACAAGAAGAGAGATGGAGGCCAAAATGATTTCTTGCGAATTTTTCATTCTTCTTCCACACACTATACAATGTACACAAAGTATAGATAAGATACAACATAAAGAAAAGTGGCCTACTAAGTCAAAGAGTGCATAAATGACTAAGCTTATTAACTGGCACTATATCGTTGCCAGTTGTAGGTAGGTGTAACAAACTAAATATAATAATTGATAAGTTAATGACCATGTGAGTATCATAATGACCACCAACATGCTAAGCATAGACATGTGGAACCATCTAGCCAAGCAGCCCATCATCAATGTTCGCACGTGTTGAGCTTGCCATCTCAACACTCCCCCACTACAACATATACATGCTATAACGATGTTTATAATGACGTTTTCTTTATATATAAAAAATATCCCCGTCATCGGTATTAGCATCGCTAGAAAACCGTCGCTATTTAGCGACGCACATACCGATGCTAATACCGACGAAAATAACGACGGTTACAGTGAATTTCTGACGCTAATACCGACGATTTCAGAATACTTTTTCGACGCTGATACCGACGGTTACAGAGAATAATTTTTTTTTGTGGCAGAGCTGTAGATGTAGCCCTGCCACAGTTAGAGCCACATAGGGCTACGAGACGATTCCTGCTGTCAAAGAAGTTAGACAATCGATCCCAAATAATTACAAGACTTTGCAAACAAGTACTTTCATGACATTAATTAACAGAAATGTGCACTGCATTGATAAAGAAAATAACAGAACTTAAATTAAGAAGTGCTACTGCGACAAAGCAAATATGGAGTCATGCTACAAGATAGAAGTCCAAATCATATATACTTTGCTATTACATATGGATGATAGAGGCCATAATGCCATACATAATCTAGGATGGGGAGTAATCCTATGTAGCCTAATCTGCTCGCTACGACTCATCCACATCAGGAAACTCCTCTCGCTGTAGTGGCATATCAAAGGGAGTCTACAACAGCAAATGCATATATAATTGTGAGTACCAAATACAAACTGACATATAATGATAGATTTCTCAAATTAGGAATGATATTTATTACTACTTACCGGTCCTCCGCGAGCATAGAGCTTCTCGATCAGGGCACTCAAACCATGCTTCTCCCCATATGTCACCTCCAGTGCAGTTGGGTCGCGATTCGTAAAACCTTGTTGTGGCACACAAACATTGAAAAAAAACGTACTTGAGAGTCATATTCGAAATACATACATCAACATGGATGTCATTAAATTAGAGTACTCTACCCTATTAATACTTATAAAATCTGCCACGAATGTTGCGTGGCTGTCGCTACCAAGGTGATGCACCGATCCTACATCCAAGCGCGCCCTTGCTGCGTCCTTCTGCTGCTTCCACTTGTTTGGAATGGATATCGCCTCATCCTGGAGATTACTCCAGTCCTCTGTATCCAGCCACTTTGGCTTTGATTTGCCCTGCTTGACTGCTTCCCGTGCATCATACCGCCTATGCAACTGATATTCATGCATACGTGTCATCATCCACCCTCTCGAAAATCTATCATTGCTAGAGGGCTGAGGGAACTCTCGATACAATGTATCGATTATGTACTCCTTGCTGGCATTTGGGATCTCCTTCCACTTGTCCGTAATGTTGTGCCGAAATACTTGTTGGCACAACTCATGCATCCTAGAGATGATAGCTTTTCCATCATCATTGATGTATAAATGGCCAGAGGCCTTATCTATAAGATACGAGTAACCTGCAAGATTTTGCAAATGGGTACTTTCAGGACTTTAATACAAATGTGTCAAACACAATTTGAATTGATAAGTGCTACTGCGAAAATCTTCATGCGAAAATACATACCTCGAGGAGTGGGTTTCGTGTACTTCTTGTCGGCCTTGGGAGTGATCGGTGGGGTGCATGAAGGAGTGGGAGTGATCGGTGGGGTGTCGGAAGGAGTGGGAGCAGTAGACGTCTGCTGGCCACTGCTAGTGAAAGACGGTGTCGACTCCCTGGTGGCAGTGCGAGCGGGGGAGACTGCATCCACATCCCCACAATAGGAGCTAGCTCCTCCTCGACCACGTGACTCTGAAGCAAAGCGAGACCTGCGACTGCATCTACTGGAGACTGACGCATCGGAGTCGACATGATGTAGTGGGAGGAACGTTTTGATCGAGTCACTTTTGTTTAGGGTTCCACAATCTCATCTTGACATAGCTCAGTATACACCGGAAGGTCTATACAAAATTCTCCACAAAATGAGGACTCTGCTTCATTTTCAAGAAACCCATCCTCTATCTCCTCTATCTCCATAGGTGAGATGTCTTGGTCCTCCAGGCATTTCATCCTAGTTTCTTGTATGCCTTCTGTCATTGCCGCTATTAAAGGTGTCTCTTCTACGATCGGTACGGGGATTCTAGCAAACACTGGGATACTCCTAGATGTCATGGGAATGACATATCACCATTGAGGTTGTTGCGGATTAGGGAAAAAAACGACGTGATCCATATTATGATTAGTATAAAAGTCCACTTTGAGATTGCTAAAGAGCATCAAGTATTAGGGACGCTTACCTGCTCATAGTGATTTGGCAAAACAAATGTATCACTCAAATCGGTCCACTTGTTCGTTGAGTCAATCTCAACAAAGCCATTTGGCCCTCGCCAAACAATTGCACCTGCTCCTTCGAGAGTAACCTTGAACCATTGCACATCAAATATGGTAACGGAGAAACTTCGATAGTCCACTGCAAGGATACTCTGTAAACATCTGAAATACTCCATCTCTGCAACTACATGGTTTGGATCTGTGGCACGTCGTCGGCTTTCTTTCTCAAACATTGCCATCACTCCACAGTCCATTGTCGAGCGTAACTTGTCGATGTGCTCTACTCTGAAATATCGTCCACGTGACCATGCTGCACTATGGATCTTATACTGGGAGAAGAACAAGTTAGTTGCGATTTGCAGTATAGATTGTAATTTCTTGGGATTGCATACCTTGGGATTGCATCCATACCTTGGGATTGCATCCACATGAGAAGTCCCACTCTTTTTCAGTAACTATTTCTCCATCTTGAGATGCTTTGGTTAGGGCCTCATGTAGCCATCTAGTGGACATGACTAGAGGCATCTCCTCTAAGCCCTTTGGATATCGAATGGGCCGTTGCCGCGTACTCCGTTGAAAGTCAGATCTTGCAGACTCTCGCTTAGCATGAGCATCCTCATACCGTTGCAGCCACTTCTCCATCGTAGTGCTATGCAGCATACAAAATTGGTTCACCTTGGACTCCATGGATGCATCCATCTTCTTCTCTATTCCGTTTCCCACTAGGACATCTCCATTCAGACGATCATCCTCCTTAAGTGACCATATCAAGCCTTTGTCCTGGTCCACAGTGGACAACCACTTAGAAATGTACACCAAGGCCTCCGACACTAACCAACTCAGCCATGATACCCTTAGGACGAGCCCGTTGTCGCACAAATCCCTTTAAGGTCTTCATGAACCATTCAAGGAAAAACATCCATCGAGTATGGACTGGACCTGCAACCTGCAATTCATCTACAATATGCACTAGAAGATGGGTTTGTATCGTGAGCATACTAGTGGGAAGATACTTCTCCAAAAGACAAGCAGTCTGTACTGCCATGCATTTCATGGATTCAATCGATGATGTGTGAATCTCTTTTTGGGAGACAAACTGAACCAACTCGGACAATTTGTAAATGGCTGTCCGTACCTCCGATGTCAGAGACCCCGCGATTGCGATCGGCAATACGAACTGTGAAAACCATGATCTTAACATTGTGTATAAACAAACGGAGATTCTGAAATCTAATATGCAGAATCATGCCATACGCAGCCTCATACCGTACATACCTGACACATCTTATGCCAATCATGGGATTTGAGTCCTATCAGTTGGTCATCCTTAGTGAATATTGTCATGAGAGAATGCATTAGGCCAGTCGGCGTGCAAACGGACTTGATGTTTTCCTTTACTCGTTGCACTTCATTGCCAGACAAAACCCAAGGAGCCCGTGGCAATTGCACTCGACCGTCGACACCACTTACAGGCCAATATGGTTCCATCTTTCCCACTGCTTTCAAATCCATCCTCGCTCCTAGTGTGTCTCGCTGCCCAGTGAGGTGGTCCCATAGCAAGCTACCCACATTCTTAAAAATGTGCATGGGATCTAAAAGGTGGTTAATCTTCAGTTTTTTCCAATAAGTCAGCTCATAGAAAATTGAGAAGCGTCACATTCCACTAGGAAGCGAGTCTTGGTCCACCATCCTGCGATCAAACCAGCTTAGTGCGTTCATTCTCACATACCAAGAAATCCTTCTCTCATGACATGACCCTCTAGCAAAAATCCCGATGTCCCTCAAATACCATCTTCTTCATAGATTTTGACATACGAGAATCCAACCTTGGTCCACACAGAGGACATGCATGGTAACCTGATGTGAGGAGCCCTGCAGAACATACGTGTACAATGAGGCATGTCATAATACCAACATCGCTCAAAGAAAACTAGCAAAATAAGAAAACACGCTTTACTAGAGCATTCTCCATAACCTGGAAAGTCATGCATGGTCCACATAAGAATTGCCCTTATAGTTGCGGATCGCCTACCAATATGTTTGCTCATGTTCTCCACTACAATTCCCTCCCACAACTCCTTTAGCTCATCAATCAGTGGAGAGAGGTAGACATCCATATTCTTGACTTTGTATCATCCAGGCACAAGCAAGTTGAGCAAAAGGTGTCCTTTCTTGGTGGAAAGCCATGGCGGTATATTGTAGTTAACAAGGACCACAGGCCATACACTATAGGAGGTGGAACGTAAACCAAAAGGATTTACCCCATCCATGGAAAGACCGAATTATAGATTCCTCGCCTCCTTTGAAAAGTCAGGGAAAGTCTTGTGAATGTGATGCCATGCTTCTGAGTCAGCTGGTGTACGCTATACACCATCAGTGGATCAATTTTCTGCATGCCATGTAGTCAAATTTGCAAAACTCTTGGTCCGAAAAATGTGACAAACACGCAGTATCAGCGGAAAGTGCCTCAAAACCTTCTGCGGAACAGTCTGTCCTTGCAAGTCATTTCGATACCTGTTCGCACCGCACTTGGGACATGTGGCCAACAATTAAAACTCTCCCCGGAAGAGAACACAATCATTGGGGCAAGCATGAATGCAATTATAATCCATGCCTAGCTTTCGCAGCACTTGTCTTGAATCGTCACGAGACTCAGGCATCGTGTTTTGGATAGGCAAAATATAAGATTTCAACATTCTACAAATTGCAATGAAGCATGTTATTAGAGTGATATATAGCACATTTTAATGGCTTTCAATAAAGAATCATACACATCATAATATACCTGAATAGCTCTGTCACACTCGCATCGTTCCATCCATACTTTGTTTGTATGCTCAACAATGCAAGAAGTGTCTTCAAAAGGGATACGCGGCTCCCATCATACAATGGAATGGCAGCCTCCACAATTAAAGGATCTTGGGATTCCGAGTCCATCGGAAGCAATGATTGGATCATGTCATCTAACTCGGGCTCCAAAAAAGCAGGAGGATCGTCCATGTTTCTAGCATTCTCACCCATAGAAGGGGGTTGAGAGTTATCACCTTCTATGAGACAATTAGTTATCTCGGACGGCATTTGTATAGAGCGCGGACGAACCCGTCTTACTGGACGCAAGAGATCTGTCGACTGCAATGTATCGACATGGCCCTAACCCTGTAAAGGACGTTAAGGAGCTAACTTCTAAGATAACCCCAAACTGTTATACTTAAATCAATTACATGTCATATAGTACGTAATGAGAGAGAACTTACCGCAATCTCGTAATTCAAGACTGCTTGGTCGATTATCTCAACTCGAAACTCTCCATACCGTTGCACATGCTCTATGGACAAATGACGTTTTTGACGAATGGCCAATTTGCATTGCGTGCATGGACATGGGACACGTTGATTGAGCCAAGCCTCACGATCACCACCATGTTGGTCGTGAGTGCTAGACATATTGACTGCGATGTAATGGAATGATAATTTAATAAAGATTCTATATTGCATATTGGGACCACTCCACTATATATATTTCAGGTCTTTTTTTTAAAATTTTCATATCTATCTTTTTGAGTTCGGCTCTAAACTTATCTATCTTTGAGGTCGGCTCTAAAATTATCTATCTTTGAGGTCGGCTCTAAACTATGCTCACACACATACATTTTCGTACCTACATTGCAAAGAATAAAAACCAACACAAGAAAATTTTTGAAAACACTCACTTCCATTTCTCTCTCTTTCAATACTTCCTAACCTACATTGCAAAGCAACACAAAGCAACACAAAGATCAAAGACAAACCAACACTTTCTAACCTACATTACAAAGCAAAACAAAGATTGTAAAGAAACCAAAACAGGGCATACTGTCGTGCTCTCTTCTTCCTCCACGACCTCTTCATGCGGGCGATGCTCCTCTCCTCGCGTGCGGCTCGCGGCTTGCTTCCTTGCTCACCTCCCTTGCTCACCTCTCTTGCTCACCTCCCTCTCTTGCTCACAAAAGGATTTCTTTCTCTCTGCCTTCGCGCACTCAAATGAAAGAAACGTTCGGGTTTCAATGAAATTTTGCCGCAGTAAGTCGTCGGTATTAGCGTCAGTATCTGCGTCTTTAAAAAAGTCGATATTTGCATCGGTAAATATTGATGCAAATACCTACGTTTTTAAATATGCATATACCGAGGCTAATACCGACGTCCAAAAAAAAACGTCGCAACTTAGTGTCGCTATATGTGTGTACCCTTGTAGTGCCCCTCAAGCTCAACTCTATCTCTACAACTCCAAGCTTCGAAACTTTTGAAGATTCTCTACACCCAATGCCTTTGTGAAAATGTCAGCCATATGATCATGTGTGCTGACATATACCAAGTCAATCTCTCTTGCAAGTACCTTCTCTCTCACAAAGTGGTAGTGCACCTCAATGTGATTTGTCCTAGCATGGAACACTGGATTCCTAGCTAGTTGTATGTTGCTCATTTTTTCACAATGAATGACAACTACACCATCTCCTTGCACATCCTTATCACCTAATAACTTTTGCAGCCATATCACCTCACATGCTACCATAGCAACATCTCTATACTCAACCTCTGTACTTGATAAAGTAATTGTAGGTTGATTTTTGTTTCTTCCTACAATTATTGCACTACCAAGGATAAACATGAATCCACTAGTAGATCTTCTATCAAACATCCTACTAACCCAATCTGTATCTGTGTTTCCAAAGACGTGTATATCCTTACGTGTCTCATAAAAAAGTCCATGTAAAGTGGACTTCACATAACTCAATATAAATCTAACTACATCCAAATGAGGCTTTCTAGGCATTTGCATAAACTGACTAACAAGGTCAACAACATAGCTCATGTCTGGCCTTGTGATAGTCATGTAAATCAAACTCCCTACTATCCTTTTGAACATAGTAGGGCTCTTCTATCTCATCCCCAATGTTGGCACTCAACTTCACATTTTACTCCAATGGTACTGAAAGGCTTACATGCTATTATACCATACTTGGATAACATATCCAAGCCATACTTCCTTTGGGATAGGCATGTGCCATCATCACATTTTATCGCCTCAATACCAAGAAAGTATCTCAGCTCACCCAAATCCTTCATCTCAAACTTCTTCTTCAAGAAGTCCTTAACTTTAGTAATCCAATTGTCACTATCACCAGTAATAATCAAGTCATCCACATAAATGACTATGATGATCAAACATGCATCTCCCCTTCTCACATAAAGTGAGTGATCAGCATCAGAAATACAAAATCCAATATTGAGAAGATACTCTCCAATCTTGTCAGACCATGCTCTAGGTGCTTGCTTCAGCCCATAGAGTGCTTTCTTTAACTTGCACACATATGTGGAATGCTCTAAATCCTCAAAACCTGCTAGCTGATCCATATACACTTCTTCTTGGAATTCACCATGCAAAAAGGCCTTCTTAACATCCATTTTCTGAAAACTTCAACCTTTGGCTACTGCTAAGGCAATCATGCATCTAACAGGTACCATATTAGCAACTGGACTAAATGTCTCTTCATAATCTATACCATATGTTTGAGCATAGCCTTTTGCAACCAACCGAGCCTTATACCTACTAATATAACCATCTACATTATGCTTAAGTTTGTAAACACACTTACAGCCAATAGCTTTCTTACCCTTAGGCAAGGGTACTAAATCCCAAGTCTTATTGGCTTCTAATCCAACCATCTCCTCATCCATTGATGCATCCCAATGAGCATGACCAAAAACATCCTCAAAAGAAGTGGGCTCAACATCCTTAACTAGTTTCACCATATAAGCATAATGGCGAGCTTCATAACCTTCAAAACCAAATCTTTTAATAGGGTATCTGACCCTACTAGACTTGCATACCACTGGATTACTCAATGGAGCCTTTACATTACTATGAGCTCTCTGTACACCTGGTGTCCTAAGTGAAGGAATAGTAAGCTCATCATCCAAACTTTGTGAACTACTAGAATCTCTATCAAATCCCAAATGACTACTAGATGCATTATTACCATCTAGCACTTTCTTCTTTCCTTTGTCTTTGCCTCCTGTAACACTTATAGATCCACTTGAAGATGTGGGGCTACTCCTTAGTCTCCTAGACCAAGGGCTCACTGTAGGTGTAGTACTAGATGATGTTTCTAGTTCACTAAGACTCCATGATTATTTCTTTTCTTCCTATACATAGATATCATGATCATTATCATCATCTAATACGTCACTAGCAAGTGCATACCAACTGCTCATCTCATCAAAGATAACATCCTTGCTCACTGTGAAATCACCTGTGACTGGGTTATAACAATGATACCCTTTCTGCTCTAAAGAGTATCCAATAAAAATACATTTTTAAACTTTTTGATCAAGCTTCCTCCGTACCTCATCTGGCACATGAACATATGCAACACAGCCAAATACCTTCAAGTATGATACATCGGGCTTCTTGTTAGTAAAGAGTTCTTCGAGAGTCATTCCATGAAGTGCAGTTGTGGGAGTTTTGTTCATAATATAGATAGTAGTATGGACAGCTTTAGACCAAAAATGTTTTGGCATATTCTTTTCAACCATTAATGCATGTGCAACTTCTGTAATATGCCTATTTTTTCTTTCTACAATCCCATTTTCGTTGTGGGGTATACCTGCAAGTAAATTGCCTCTTTATCCCATGAGTCCTCAAGAAGCCATTAAAGTCATTAGAGAGGTACTCTCTCCCTCCATCTAATCTCAAGCACTTCACTTTCAAGCATGTTTCTATTTCAACAACTACCTTGAAAGATTTAAAGTGTTCAAATACATCACTCTTTTCCTTCATGAAATATACCCATAACTTCCTTGAACAATCATTAATAAATGTAATAAAGTATTTGCTACCACCAAGAGATACATTCTGTGTAGGCCCCCAAACATCTGTATGCACTACATCAAGTATATTTTTTCTCACTTCTCTATCATGCGAGAAGGGTTGTCTTGTGTAGCGTGCCTGCCTATTGGTTGTCAAGCACGGTTTTAGTGGTCCATCAAGAAAGAGTCTAAGCGACGCCACCTGGCACTCCCATGGAATGTCACGGGGTTTGTCACCTAGGGTTTTTTGAGTCCGCCTCGCAATGGGATGTTTGTGGCTGAACCCACTAGGATTGACCTGAACCTTTGAGACCCTAGAGGTCGAGGTCTTCTAACAGCATTCTAGAGTCGGGTTTGGACATCCTACTTTACGCAGAGATAACCAAGCCGAAGTAGACCAATGCCACACTTGGTTCAAAGAGAATGGAAAACGAGAGGGATGCGACACTCCACCTCTCTACCCATAAGGCATAGTCCATTTTGGTCCCCTAAAACGGCATGAATCGGGGTCTAACCTAAGGATTTCTAAGCATTGGTCGTCAAATAAAACTTTGTGAGCCCAGTTCTCTGGGACCACCCTGCCATAGGACAGACCCATTGGGGGTTCCATCCTCCCGCGCTGCCCTCACTTAACATACTTTAGTTGTCTAATTAGCCCTATCACTTTTAGGTGTGACATGTAAAAAGAGCTTCCTTAATTAGCCTTTTAAAAGGACAGGGTTTGTTCACGTAATCTTATGGCATTGACACGAAAATAAATTCAAAGAGGTTCCTTGGAAGTACTTACTACTAGAAATTTATGAGAGATACAAATATTGTTTAAAAGGGACAATATCTGCAATCCATAAGGATACACTTAACTTCCGCTAAGTTTCCATCTTGCACTAGTAACAAGGGCCCCTCGAGAATCTATCCCGAGTCACATTGATTGCTTGAGTAGGACCCAGAGGCAGGGAATTTATAGCCAGTGCCCCACCTGGCATCCAAGCATCCTCCTATATTCAAACCAATCCACCGAGAGACCTCTCATGGCGGGTATGGTCCACATTCCCATCACCACTATTTAGAACCCCCTTAGCTAAGGTTGGCGACCAGTTGGGGGTGGTTTGGCGTGCCCTCCAAAAGTTTCAACCTGATTCACTTTGCTCATTTATGGGTTTGGGATTACACAATCTCTCTTTTTCTTTTTCTTTCTTTTTAGTTGAAGCAATGTTCCTAAATTTACAAGCACAAACAAAGGTGCACGTGAGTGCTCGAGACATGTGCTAAGGTGGGCCCCCTCTCTTGATCCTAGCGTTCATCCTTCTTGTCTTGGCAGTAATTTTCAATATCCTCCGAAAGATAGGAAATAACTTCATTTCGTCCCCCTCCCCCTACTATGTGAAGGGAATGAGCAATTATCTAATTGAATCTATATCCGATAGTTCACGGATGGTAGCTATCTTAGCTTGCTAGCCTTTAAATCCCTAAATAAGTTGAGTTGCACCCTATCCTTGCATATATAGGGTTTATTTTTATTGAACAGCTCTTGAGCAATTATTAGTATTTTGTATGTGCGGTTTACATTTATCTTCAAGATGAATCCCTAGCAGCGCAACTGAAACTGTTCATGATGCCACACAATCTAGAGGCATCTCTTCCCCAGGACAATGCTGCAATGTAGGCCTTTGCTTTTGGGAATTCATTTCGACATGCTTATGCAAAACAAAAATAGAGACTTGTATTTTTTTCTTTTGGGTGGAGGACTTGAAGTTATCAGGCCTAAGGCAAAAGCGAACCATTCCCCTTTGAAGGTTTATAGGGGCCTAATACCTATTTTAGTATTACAATGGCCTAGATATACTTAAACCCTATCGTAGCAATTCAAGAACTTCATGTACTTGATTCAAGTCATCACTTCTACCTTTCCAATTTTACAAATTTCGTGATGCAAAGAAAACAAGTACGATTTTTGCTTATGCATAAGTGTTTTAACAATCCATTTTTCAGTATCTTCAAGCATACTAATGTTAGTGCATAATCTAAAGGGTTACGAGCACAATCAATAAGGTCCTTGATTTTTTTTGCGTGCATGAATGTAAAATCTTTCGTACAATTTTACTCATTTAAAACATGCCAAAGTGCGAGTAAACACAATTTCCAATATGATAAAATGATGTAAACTAAATGGTGGTTAGTTATCATGACATTTCACTGAATACCTTTCCCTTCCCAATGAAGTTGGCCTATGTCCTTAAGGCCTCCCATCAGGGTAGGATTTATGGGACACACCTAATTACCAAGTGACACGGTTCCTTGACCTGCAGCTCCATCGACTGAAGTGGGATTCATGTTCGATTCGACCCTACTTCGCTTAGGAGGCATCGTATGATTTGGCCTTTGCTTTGTGCCTACACACCTAGGTTATGAGAGAGACAACTCCTCGTGGAAGGGACTCGTTTGCGAGGACCTTCTCCAAGAGGGGGAGAGAAAGAAAGATGGCAAGTTCGGAGTTTTTCACATAGGAAAAGAAAAGAAAAACTATTTCCTTCTCTCTCTCTCTCTCTCTCTCTCTCTCTCTCTCTCTCTCTCCTCTTAATCTCTCTTTCCCTATCTTTTCTCTCTCTCTCTCTCTCTCTCTCTCTCTCTTCTCTTACTCTCTCTTTCCCTCTCTTTTCTCTCTCTCTCTCTCTTTTCTCTTACTCTTCCTCTTTCTCTTACTCTCCCTTCCTCTCTCTCTCTCTCTCTCTCTCTCTCTCTCAGTTTTTCTTTTCTTTCGAGCATGAAGGGTCCCTCTCTTCTCCCCATGCTTAAGCCCTTTTTATAGGTTCTTGGGGAGGGGATCTATTAAGGTATGCAGGTCCTCCCCCTCCCCCTCCCTCTCCTGCCACGACACATGGCAGTCCCTCTTGCCTCCTTCTCTCGATACGTGGTACTTCCCCTTGCCCCTCTAGGGCACGCGGAAGCCCCCCTTCTCCTTCCAAGCACGCGACAGCCCCCTCGGCCCCTTCCAGGCATGCGATAGCCCCCTGCCCCTTCCAGGCATGTGGTAGCCCTCCCTGCCTCGTCGATCATGGCAGCCCCCTCCCCTCACGTTGTCCGCCAATTTGCAGCATAACTAGGGGGGTTGATTTTCTTTTTTTTCAAAAAAAGATTCATTAAAGGGGGGGTGGGTGGTCATATGGTGGGAAGGAGGGGGGGAAATGTTACATCTTGCTTGCTTATCAAACTGGCATGCTTTATAACTTTATGATATTCTGCAACTCTAAAGGAAGGAAACCCTATAACCAATCCTCTGGACTGCATTAATTTTAGCCTTTGCACATTTGCATGTCCAATACCTTTATGCCATAATTCATTGTCTGCAACCACTCCTTTTCCTTTAGCATACATAGCAACATCCATTAAAAGAATTCCAACATCTAAAGTGAACATGGGGCCAACTCTACTTCCTTTTGCGACCAACTTGCACTTATCATTAAAGTCTTCTACAAAACAATCTTTTTCATTGAATCAGACCTGCAACCCTTGCTCTACCATTTGGCCAATAGACACTAGATTCTTTGTGATTGAGACACATGTAATACATCTGTTAGACTATTTGTCTATCCATCATGCAAGGACAAGGGAACATTTCGAATGTGTGAAATTGGGTGGCATGAATCATCACCCATCTACACATAACCTAGATTTTGTAAGTCTTGCATCTCTCTAAGCCATTCAACTTGATTGGTCATATAATTAGATGCACATGAATTGACATACCATACATAATCATGTGTCCCCTTTCCTGTAAAACTGCATTCATCATATGCTACATAACAAACAAATGCACATTTTTGTCTTTATTCTATCGTAAAGACGATGGATAGTTTCCTTGATGTAATTTACCATTGTGAATATCATCCTTCTTAGCATACAATGGGCTGCAATATGACCTGTTTTGCCACAATAATGGCAAACAATAGCAGAATTTCCAAAACCTCTGTTTTTCCATCCATCTCTTCCTCTAGAGCTCCCCCTACCTCTAAAATTTTCCTCAGCCTCCTGCCTGCATTTCACCAAATTGCTGATTGAACCTATTTTGTTGGTTATCGCTAGCACGTCCAATACCACAGCCTCTTGAAGAGGATCTACCACGTCCCCTTCTTGAACTTGAGTAAAATGCTTAGACCTGTTCGCTATTTTTGTTAGACGAGTCACCTTACATATTGATCTCTTCGATAATCATGAGAGAGACTAGCTCATCAAAATTTGGAAATGGCTTCCGTACGTATAGTGAAGTAACAAATAATTTCCATGCCTTCTCATTATTAAGGCAACTCAAGGTGGATGAAACCAAATCATCATTGTTAGGCATTGCATCGATTGCTACTAAAGAATCTACAATGCTCCTCACCTTCAAAACATATTCATTGATAGACATTTTCCCTTTCTTCAAGGTATTCAACTATTGCTTGAGTTGAATCTTTTGTGTCTTTGTATTTACTAAAAACATATTCTCAACAATTTTCCAAGCTGCATGTGAATTATTTGCATTGCTAATATGTCCCATCATAGTATTATCAATGACTACAGATAGCCAGTACATCACCTTTTTGTCTTTTGCATTCCATTCTTTCCATGCTTTTAATTCATCTGCACTTCGATACCCTACTCTCGCTCCTTTTCTTCACCTAAAACAAACTCATAATGGCCATTTTCAATGAGGAAGTTCATCACACAAAATTTCAATAAAGGGTAGTTATTCTTGTTGAGCTTCTCAATAATGGGATTTTCAATGTTCTTTGCCATTGTAATATTTCCGCGTATCCGTACCGTAAATATTAACCTTCCGCACACCGTGTAAACCCTGTGCAAAGGGTATCTCTTGCATTGAAATTATTGACAGTGTAATGTGTGACCAGCGCGCGTGAAATGGGATCCTCCGCTTTGGTAAATCAAGACCGGGAGATCAAAACCGCAAGCCGCACGAAAACACCCTCTTGGGAGGGACAATTTTAATTAAATTAAGGCAAATTTTTTTACTATTATCCCTTCCCCTAGCCGATGCATGGCTGGAGGAGAGGGAGTGTGGAGGGGGGGATGGCCAAGTGAAGATTGCATGAGGAAGCTCTCCACGTGGGTGGAGACCCTCTTCCCCACCCCCATTCCTATATAAACACCCCCCATCAAGGGGGTGTGCTAGGGAGGAGGGAAGCTATGCTAGAGAGAAGGGAGGCCTGTGCTAGAGGAGAGAGGAGAGAGGCTGTGATGGAGGAGCTGAGGAGGTCGCCATGTTGTCGGACGTGACGGGGAGGTCGCCGTGAGCGACAAGGTGCCGCCCAGACTGTCGTTGCTGCCGCCAGCCACGCCGTGAGCCGCCAACGCTGCCGCCACAGCCGCCAGACGACCACCATGCACCCGTCACGCTGATCACGACCCCACGAGCTTCTGTGAAGCTCAGAAGCTTCTTAGAAGCTTCTTTGGAAGCTTCTAAGAGGGGCCTCCTTAAAGGGCCTTCCCACCCCCTCTTCCCAAAGACCCTTCCCAAAGGCCCTTCCCACCACAATTCCGGGAAAAGCCCTTTCATATCCCGTTCCCGGAACTTTGAAAAGGAGGAGGTGAGGACCGTAAAGAACCCACAAGAGCCTCTGTAAAAGGCTTTCGAAAAAGGACCTTGAAGCCGCAAGTCATCCGAGAACCAATCCCGTGCCAACCCGGGTTCTTCCCTAAAGATCTCTGAAAGCCCTTCGTCGCAAGTACCATCCCGAAGAGGAACCCTCCCGCGTACAAGGATAAAGGCAAAGGTCGGAAGGCCGCATTCCGAGGGCCGTCACTCCGTAGATCCCAAAGGCGAATCGGAAGTCGGATTTACGTCTACGATGGCCCCAAAAAGATCGCAAGGTGCGACCGCGGAAGGCTCATCTCCGAATGTACAAGTGGACATCTTCCCGACTCCTCAAGTCCAGGTTCTTTCGAGTTAATTCCGCATGAGGAAATGATAAGGCGCGCTTAGCCCATAAAAGGAATTGCATTTTACGTTTAATGCATACGGAAATTGGAAAGAAATACATCTCTTGAACATTAGTAAGATTAAAATTGTCATGAATTTGAACGAGTAAAAGACTAGTTGCATGTAGATTTGGTACCTTATCAAGGTAATAAGTCTAAACTTAGGCAAAGAAATGGAATTTATAGGTGCATTATTTTTCGTCCTAGACATGGTAGAAATAAGTGTGTGCCGCACATTAGGCAACATACTTCTCGCAATGATTTCATAGGAAACGGTTAGCACCATAAGGTATCATCCGGAAAGAAATAATAAAGAACGAAGATGATCTTATGAACTTGTAAATAGCTTGTAAGATGGAATAAATTAACACTAGTTTTGTATGAGTTTCATTGACTACTTCGTAGCTAGGAGAATGTTGTGTATTGCGTAGTCGTCATGTGAAAAATGTCATTCATTAAGAGCCGCAATTAGGAGTCAAAGCATAAGATGCCAAAGTGTAGACAACAAGGTTGTAGGTACGACTATTGATGTAAGACCTAGTAGGTCCTAGGCAAGGTTAATAGCCAGATTATCGTGCACCAAAGAAAGATAAAGTTATCAAGGGCCATGTGATGCGTAAAGGCAATAAATTGCATGTTTACGCGTGTTGGTGGAATTGTATCTATTGCTCCCCGTTAGATTTAGATTATCACCCTTGAGAAGGATCACCCTTGTCGCAAGACAAGCATAATTGAATTGACTAAGTAATCTAAACCACAAGGATTCGTATGGACATGATTGAGTCGATATGATAGGAATCCTAAGTGTTAACTAGGGTTTTAGTGCAAATCGACCTAGCTTTAGACAAAAACCGTGATTCTAAAGATCCTACACATGTTCACAAAATGTCGAAGCAATGGGATGTTCATGCATGAAATGATCTAAGGTTTTATCCTAAGGATCATTCAAAATGATGAAACTCCGACGGAGTTGTATATTTCTAGAACCATGGGCCAACATAATTAGCAATGGTTTGGAGGATACCCTAAACCCCTGCTACTCGGCTGGAGGTAAATTCCGTGACCGGAAAACGCTAAACAATGGGTAGAATAATCCCGTGAAAACAGATGCAATACATGTGCAAAAAGGTTGCAACATAGTATAGACTTGAGATTTGTCCACAAGAGAGTTTTGTCATCTCTCGAAATGAGGTTGGCAAGTTATTGAAAGAATTTAACTTATAAGAGGATGGGTAATCATCCTGTTACTCACTTTTCTTGGGGGATAACTGCTAAGGAAAAGGAAAGGTTAGGTGTTTGCCTTGAAGTAAATGACCAGACAATAAACTAAAGCGACATGGTCGCTGGATCCTGCCACAACAGAACCTTAAGCATTGGTAGGGTATGACCCTAACCCAAGAATGATAGGAATCTTGCCAAGTTGCAATTGATTCCGGATCGAATGCGGGTTGCATTCAGAGAAAAGGAGCCACTCCTTAACAGTTTGCCAGCTAAAAGACCACTGAAATTGATTGTGCTTGTAACAGTTTAGAAAGGACTGTTTGCATTGTTTGCTCAATGAACTAAAGGATGAAAATATATCTAAAGCTTCAGGTTGGTGCCTGAGAGGCAGCTTCAGTTACCCCCGACTGCCTGCCTGACCCTAACCAAGGGGGTTGTGAACCGCGCCGGGAACGTGGACCGAACCCGCCGTGAGAGGTCTCTCCGTTGAGTTCTACTTGGAGCAGGAGGACGCTTGGGTGCCAGAGGGGGCTCTAGCTGTAAATCCCTCGCCTTCCCGGCCCTGCACAAGAGACTAACGTGACTCGAGATTGGATCTCGAGGCCCGCATACTAGTCTACGGGCGGAAACTTGGATTAGTGATCCCTGGTGGATTACTGGATAGCCTTCGGGCGGATTATGAATACGCCTACGGGCGGGAACTCCTTGCATTTCGAAGATAAAAGGATATAATGATAATAAAGGAGTTGTTTGACATTGTTTTCTTTATGTCCTGTGATAAGATTACGTGAAGGAACCAGTGCATAACAGGGTTAACCAAAGAAGCTGTTTGTATATGTCAAACTAATGTGGTAGGTAATTACATAACTAAAACAAACCGAGGAAAGTGCGGAGGATGGACCATGGGTCTGTCCTACGGATGGGTGGTCCCGGTTAGCCGGGAACTTTTCTCAAAGTCTTCAACGAACAGAGGATGATCGTCATCACCGAAACAAGTAACGAGAACGATGACTTAGAATTAACTATTGCCCGATTCGCGCTGTTTTAGGGGAACGGAATGGGACTATGCCTTGTGGCAAAGAGAAGTCGAGCCTTGCATCCCTCTCGTTTCCCATTCTCCTTGAACCAAGTGCAGCGCGAATCCACTTCGGTCCAGGCGCTTCTGCGTAAAGTAGTTCGCTCGGGTCCGACGCTAGATTGTTGCTAGCTAATGACCAAACAGGGAAACCCAAATTCAGGTCGATTCTAAGTGGGAACGGCCAGGATACTTCCGCTACGTGGCAGACTCGGGAAGACCTAGATTGCAAAACCCGTAACATTCCATGGGAGTGCCGGGCGGAGTTTTCTAGACATCCTTTCCGATGGACTGCTAAGACGTGTCCTGAATGGTTCTAGTGGACACGTTACAGTTGGTATCAGAGCCAACCAACAAAGGATTTGTTTTTTTAATAAGAAGAAGTAAAGCAAATGTTGTGTCCCAAACATTTCCTTACTTTGAATACTGTCTTGCAGAATTATGAAGCATGGAACAGGTTTTTAGTGTTCCGAGTCATGTTTATGACCGCGATGCATTCCACAAATTATCGACAAAGGGTTGAGATGATGAACATCCTAGACCGCATTTACAATCCATCACCTGTGTACGTGGAATGGAGATGGATGGGTGTTACAGGGATCTATTACATAACTGCCTATCAACCTGCGTACCTTCAAATTAACTTGAAGAGAATCAAGTGGATGGAGGATTTGAAGATCGTAAAGCTGTTCATCTTTATTGAGGCTCACGCAAACGCGACCCTACAGGTTGGAGGTCGAAGGGTTAACCAGAATAAGTATGTGTACGGGGAAGTGATTCAAAGAATCCCTGCCGACCGAATCAAGGTTTTGGGGCGTCGTGAGAAGAATGGATATCGAAGGAAGAGATACCCTAATCTTCCAATGAACTATCGATTCCTGAAAATCGATGACCCCAAGCCGTACTACTACTCAGTTCCTGTAGCTGAATGCAATAATATCTTATTCTCCTTGAATTAATGTATTAACTTGTTCCATCGGCCCAAGAAATAATTGTACCCCAAAAGGGCTATGCTGATATGAATGGAACAAAACTTTTTCCCGATTGTCCTGACTATGAATATTGATAAAGAAGTAAAGTGAATTGGTCACTTGGCTGAAGGAATACGTGGACGTAGTTTCTGAAGAGTTAACAGAACTCCCGCTTCCAAGAGAAGTTGATCATGAGATAAGGCTAATACCCGGAGCTGCGCCAATTGCAAAGAGACCTTATAGAATGTCCATTCCAGAGGCTATTGAGTTGAAGGAGCAACTCAAGCAACTGTTAAACCAAGGCTACATCCGGCCTAGCAATTCACCATGGGGAGCTCCAGTCCTATTCCAGAAAAAGAAGATGGAACACTTCGACTATGTATTAATTACCGTGGGTTGAATCAATCAACAGTCAAGAACAAATATCATATTCCTAGAATAGATGAGCTTTTTGATCGCCTTCAAGATGCAAAGATCTTTTCCAAAATTGATCTCAGATCAGGCTACTATCAAATCAGGATCAAGGATGAGGATATTCCAAAAACGGCCTTCAATACAAGATATGGGCACTTTGAATTCTTGGTTATGTCATTCGGACTTACAAATGCACCTGCCACTTTCAATAGGTTAATGCAGGATATTTTTAGGCCATATCTTGATGATTTCGTACTTGTCTTCTTCGACGACATTTTAGTCTATTCTAAATAGGAAGAAGATCATGAACCTCAACTACGGATTGTTTTGGAGACAATGAGGTCTCATAAGCTGTATGCAAAAATGAAGAAGTGTGCATTCTTCAAACGTCAGATTGAATATCTAGGATTCATAGTATCATCAGAAGGAATATCAGTAGATCCAGCCAAAGTCAGAGTTGTGCTTGAATGGCCAATACCAGTATCTGTCAAAGAGATACGTAGTTTTCTTGGCTTGACAGGATGGTATAGGATCTTTATCAAAAACTATGCTTTGATTGCAGCACCTCTTACTGACTTACTAAAGAAGCAGACTTCTATTACATGGTCAGCTCCCGAGCAAAATAGTTTCGACCAATTGAAGCAATGTTTGGTATTAGCACCTATTCTGAGACTTCCTGATCCCAGTAAGGAGTTTGAGGTAGTAACTGATGCTAGCATTCTTGCCGTGGGATGTGTTCTTGTACAGGAAGGTCATCCAGTAGCATATTCTTCAAGGAAATTGAAGAGTCACGAGAAGAATTATGCCACTCATGATCTGGAGTTATTAGCTGTCATCCATGCTCTAAAACTTTGGAGACACTATCTATTGGGAAATAAGTTCACTCTAGTAACCGATCATAAGAGTTTCAAATGGATTTTTTTCCCAGAACGAGTTCAACATGAGGCAACGTCGACGGATTGAAGTATTGGAGGAATATGATTTTAAGATCAAGTACCGACCTGGAAAGAAGAATGTAGTTGTTGATGCATTCAATCGCAAGGTATTCCTTAATTCATTAATCTTGCAGAATCTATCAATAGCCAGATCTCTAGCTACAGAGGTGTCCATGCCAAACGACCTAATACTTGAGCTAGCTAGAGAGGAAGGATGCCATGATCTAGCCTATCAAAGGATGCTAAGGGAAATCTCTATCAAGGACCAGGAACAAAAGCTAGAGGCTAAGTATCATGAATTCTCTATCAGCAGTGGACTTGTCTACTATAGGATGAGAGTATGTATACGAGCAAGCCAGTTATTTAAAAAAAGAAGATATTGTGCGAAGCTCATGATTTCATTTTATTGGGACATCAAAGCTGCGAAGGATAGACAGAAGGCATACATGGATTTGAAGTGTCAAGATAGAATAATTGAGGAAGGAGACATGGTCTTCATTCACGTATGCCCAAAGAAGAGTTCTCTATCCTTAGGAGATTGCAGGAAGCTAATTCCAAGGTATTGTGGACCATACAAGATCCTCACGTGTTTAAGACCTAATGTTTATAAACTGCAACTCCCTAAAAACCTAAAGGATCATAAAGTATTCCATAACAGTCTATTGAAGAATGAAGTATGCACCTAGCCCTAATCATGTACTTGATGACCAACAAATTGTAATGCCTAGTCAAGGAGTTCTTGAACTAAGGCCAGACAAGATTTTAGATGCTAGGGTGAGACAACCGAGATCCGGAACCTTGAGAGAATGCCTCGTCCTGTGGAAAGATTATCCTAAGGAGGATGCTACCTGGATGGATGAAAGCTCTCTCAATCTTCAATATCCCCAGTTTATCTCGAGATGAGGACATCTCGATTCTTCTAAGGGGGAGAGAATGTAATATTTCCGCGTATCCGTACCGTAAATATTAACCTTCCGCACACCGTGTAAACCCTGTGCAAAGGGTATCTCTTGCATTGAAATTATTGACAGTGTAATGTGTGACCAGCGCGCGTGAAATGGGATCCTCCGCTTTGGTAAATCAAGACCGGGAGATCAAAACCGCAAGCCGCACGAAAACACCCTCTTGGGAGGGACAATTTTAATTAAATTAAGGCAAATTTTTTTACTATTATCCCTTCCCCCAGCCGATGCATGGCTGGAGGAGAGGGAGTGTGGAGGGGGGGATGGCCAAGTGAAGATTGCATGAGGAAGCTCTCCATGTGGGTGGAGACCCTCTTCCCCACCCCCATTCCTATATAAACACCCCCCATCAAGGGGGTGTGCTAGGGAGGAGGGAAGCTGTGCTAGAGAGAAGGGAGGCCTGTGCTAGAGGAGAGAGGAGAGAGGCTGTGATGGAGGAGCTGAGGAGGTCGCCATGTTGTCCGACGTGACGGGGAGGTCGCCGTGAGCGACAAGCTGCCGCCCAGACTGTCGTTGCTGCCGCCAGCCACGCCGTGAGCCCCCAACGCTGCCGCCACAGCCGCCAGACGACCACCATGCGCCCGTCACGCTGATCACGACCCCACGAGCTTCTGTGAAGCTCAGAAGCTTCTTAGAAGCTTCTTTGGAAGCTTCTAAGAGGGGCCTCCTTAAAGGGCCTCCCCACCCCCTCTTCCCAAAGACCCTTCCCAAAGGCCCTTCCCACCACAATTCCGGGAAAAGCCCTTTCATATCCCGTTCCCGGAACTTTGAAAAGGAGGAGGTGAGGACCGTAAAGAACCCACAAGAGCCTCTGTAAAAGGCTTTCGAAAAAGGACCTTGAAGCCGCAAGTCATCCGAGAACCAATCCCGTGCCAACCCGGGTTCTTCCCTAAAGATCTCTGAAAGCCCTTCGTCGCAAGTACCATCCCGAAGAGGAACCCTCCCGCGTACAAGGATAAAGGCAAAGGTCGGAAGGCCGCATTCCGAGGGCCGTCACTCCGTAGATCCCAAAGGCGAATCGGAAGTCGGATTTACGTCTACGATGGCCCCAAAAAGATCGCAAGGTGCGACCGCGGAAGGCTCATCTCCGAATGTACAAGTGGACATCTTCCCGACTCCTCAAGTCCAGGTTCTTTCGAGTTAATTCCGCATGAGGAGATGATAAGGCGCGCTTAGCCCATAAAAGGAATTGCATTTTACGTTTAATGCATACGGAAATTGGAAAGAAATACATCTCTTGAACATTAGTAAGATTAAAATTGTCATGAATTTGAACGAGTAAAAGACTAGTTGCATGTAGATTTGGTACCTTATCAAGGTAATAAGTCTAAACTTAGGCAAAGAAATGGAATTTATAGGTGCATTATTTTTCGTCCTAGACATGGTAGAAATAAGCGTGTGCCGCACATTAGGCAACATACTTCTCGCAATGATTTCATAGGAAACGGTTAGCACCATAAGGTATCATCCGGAAAGAAATAATAAAGAACGAAGATGATCTTATGAACTTGTAAATAGCTTGTAAGATGGAATAAATTAACACTAGTTTTGTATGAGTTTCATTGACTACTTCGTAGCTAGGAGAATGTTGTGTATTGCGTAGTCGTCATGTGAAAAATGTCATTCATTAAGAGCCGCAATTAGGAGTCAAAGCATAAGATGCCAAAGTGTAGACAACAAGGTTGTAGGTACGACTATTGATGTAAGACCTAGTAGGTCCTAGGCAAGGTTAGTAGCCAGATTATCGTGCACCAAAGAAAGATAAAGTTATCAAGGGCCATGTGATGCGTAAAGGCAATAAATCGCATGTTTACGCGTGTTGGTGGAATTGTATCTATTGCTCCCCGTTAGATTTAGATTATCACCCTTGAGAAGGATCACCCTTGTCGCAAGACAAGCATAATTGAATTGACTAAGTAATCTAAACCACAAGGATTCGTATGGACATGATTGAGTCGATATGATAGGAATCCTAAGTGTTAACTAGGGTTTTAGTGCAAATTGACCTAGCTTTAGACAAAAACCGTGATTCTAAAGATCCTACACATGTTCACAAAATGTCGAAGCAATGGGATGTTCATGCATGAAATGATCTAAGGTTTTATCCTAAGGATCATTCAAAATGATGAAACTCCGACGGAGTTGTATATTTCTAGAACCATGGGCCAACATAATTAGCAATGGTTTGGAGGATACCCTAAACCCCTGCTACTCGGCTGGAGGTAAATTCCGTGACCGGAAAACGCTAAACAATGGGTAGAATAATCCCGTGAAAACAGATGCAATACATGTGCAAAAAGGTTGCAACATAGTATAGACTTGAGATTTGTCCACAAGAGAGTTTTGTCATCTCTCGAAATGAGGTTGGCAAGTTATTGAAAGAATTTAACTTATAAGAGGATGGGTAATCATCCTGTTACTCACTTTTCTTGGGGGATAACTGCCAAGGAAAAGGAAAGGTTAGGTGTTTGCCTTGAAGTAAATGACCAGACAATAAACTAAAGCGACATGGTCGCTGGATCCTGCCACAACAGAACCTTAAGCATTGGTAGGGTATGACCCTAACCCAAGAATGATAGGAATCTTGCCAAGTTGCAATTGATTCCGGATCGAATGCGGGTTGCATTCAGAGAAAAGGAGCCACTCCTTAACAGTTTGCCAGCTAAAAGACCACTGAAATTGATTGTGCTTGTAACAGTTTAGAAAGGACTGTTTGCATTGTTTGCTCAATGAACTAAAGGATGAAAATATATCTAAAGCTTCAGGTTGGTGCCTGAGAGGCAGCTTCAGTTACCCCCGACTGCCTGCCTGACCCTAACCAAGGGGGTTGTGAACCGCGCCGGGAACGTGGACCGAACCCGCCGTGAGAGGTCTCTCCGTTGAGTTCTACTTGGAGCAGGAGGACGCTTGGGTGCCAGAGGGGGCTCTGGCTGTAAATCCCTCGCCTTCCCGGCCCTGCACAAGAGACTAACGTGACTTGAGATTGGATCTCGAGGCCCGCATACTAGTCTACGGGCGGAAACTTGTATTAGTGATCCCTGGTGGATTACTGGATAGCCTTCGGGCGGATTATGAATACGCCTACGGGCGGGAACTCCTTGTATTTCGAAGATAAAAGGATATAATGATAATAAAGGAGTTGTTTGACATTGTTTTCTTTATGTCCTGTGATAAGATTACGTGAAGGAACCAGTGCATAACAGGGTTAACCAAAGAAGCTGTTTGTATATGTCAAACTAATGTGGTAGGTAATTACATAACTAAAACAAACCGAGGAAAGTGCGGAGGATGGACCATGGGTCTGTTCTACGGATGGGTGGTCCCGGTTAGCCGGGAACTTTTCTCAAAGTCTTCAACGAACAGAGGATGATCGTCATCACCGAAACAAGTAACGAGAACGATGACTTAGAATTAACTATTGCCCGATTCGCGCTGTTTTAGGGGAACGGAATGGGACTATGCCTTGTGGCAAAGAGAAGTCGAGCCTTGCATCCCTCTCGTTTCCCATTCTCCTTGAACCAAGTGCAGTGCGAATCCGCTTCGGTCCAGGCGCTTCTGCGTAAAGTAGTTCGCTCGGGTCCGACGCTAGATTGTTGCTAGCTAATGACCAAACAGGGAAACCCAAATTCAGGTCGATCCTAAGTGGGAACGGCCAGGATACTTCCGCTACGTGGCAGACTCGGGAAGACCTAGATTGCAAAACCCGTAACATTCCATGGGAGTGCTGGGCGGAGTTTTCTAGACATCCTTTCCGATGGACTGCTAAGACGTGTCCTGAATGGTTCTAGTGGACACGTTACAGCCATTATCACAAAAAGGATACAATATAGCAAGCTAGTGTTCTACAACCTTTCACAAGTACACAACAATACACCAATCAACATTTTTCACTAATTTCTTAACGATACATGTAATCTACAACCTGTTTGTAGATAAACCTTATGTATGCTTCCTGGCAAATACCTCAAAAATTATAGATTCGAAATCTGTAACCTGTGCACCCACCTTCGGTCAATATAGACAAAATCACAATGTACCTTGAAACTACTAATGTGATAAATATGGTTGGGGTTTCCTCCCTCTTCTATTGATCTCTTTCCACTTTTTGTAATGTCCTTAGATGAGTCCTTGGAGGTAGTCCGAGTATGGTAGTAATGATGCAAATATGGGATTTATTGTACATAATGATAGTATTCTTGGCCTCCTATGGTTAATCTTTACTTTTGGATTCTTTGGGGCTACCCTTTATGCCTTAGTGAGGGATTATTTTACATGCTTCAATCACCATAGGGCATTGAAGTCTTGCTTAACTAGGTTCCTTATTAGTATGTTTTCTAAAAGCCACTTAGGTATCATGGTGGGGCTAGTCAAGGTTTTGTGATAGATAAAGAGGTAATGAAAGAGTTGTGTTGTCACTCTAATCTCTTCTTCTAGTATAGCAAGCATATTTTCACTTCTCTTTTCATGGCATGTGGTGCAAAGAGTTGTGTGGGGAGGTGTGAGGGTACCACCTTCACTGAGTAGTGGAGCTAACATGTGACTTCTTATGGGCTTGGTTGCATAAGATCTAGGTTAAGAGAATTAATGTTTTAGGTGTTTAGTGGGCTGAGATGTATATGTGATTTGATTAGGCTCAAATTTCCCCTCTTTGAAACTAAAGGTTGTGATTAGGCATCCATGTCTAGTCATTGTAGAGACTAACGCACTTATCATCATATTTAACATTGCAATTAGTTAAATAAGAACTTAAATATTCATCCCGAAAGAGTCCTATGGGTTGTAGATTCAGCTAGCCTAAGTTTTTCTAATAACATCAAGGAAGTGTGTTATAATGTGAGCCATCATCAATGAGTGCATGACTGCTAATATTAACAATGAGAACATTTATTATAGAGCTAACTGGATTTTTCAAGAGTATCACTACAAGATACATGCCACATATCGATGTTCAAAGCGACAGAAATATTCATAATTTTTTTTTTCCTCATCATCACTAAAACCATCTTTATAGGCATCTCTACAAAATCAACACCAATAGTGATGCTCTTTGCGGTGACCCAAATATTAACAGTTACAAAGGGAAAAAAAAATTGGTGGCAGGGCAGCAAGGTGCCCTACCTCCCATAGTATCATGTGCTATATAATATTTTGAAAAGTAGTTACATATTGGATACGCAATCATCATCAAGATGGGTGCAAAAACTACTTAAAACCACGAGCTTGATAATTCATAAAATAAGTACAAGACTGGTGATAGCAACTCATGAAATTACATGGAACCATGGAGAGGAGAGCCAAAGAAAACATGAAAACCTATCTTTAAATATCTCAAAAAGTGTGATTTTATATAAAGGATAATAATTATATCTAAGAAATGATACATGGAAGGAGCCATGTCGTAGTAAATTTAAAGAAAAAGGTCGTGCACCAGTTCACAATGACCTGGTAGGACAAATGTGTCATGTAGATCCGTCCATTTTTTCTTAGAATCTATTTTTAGAAATGGACCTCTTCAAATGGCTGCCCTAGCTCCTTCCAATACCACTCTACATCTAATATCATCATAAAGAAGCTACGGTGACCCATTGAGATAACACTTTGCAAGTTTCCAAAATACTCCATTTCATCTACTACGGTATTTAGATTTGTGGCCCCCTATTAGTTCTCTTGCTCGAACTTTGGCATGACACCACAATCCATTGTGGAGCGCATTTTTTTTATGTGCTTAATACAAAAATATTTCCTATGTGAATGGTTAGATTAATTGTTGTGCATAAAATCTAGATATGATAGCAAATAAAGCATGCCTTCATCTTTAGACTACATCCCCTCGATAGTTCTCATGCCACGGTAGAGACCTCTCTCCCTTAGTGAGAAGCTATGATCAAAGCTCCATGCAACCACTCCATAGATATAAACCATGGCATCTCCTGCGAGTGCCCTCAAGATATTGAATTTGTCAATGGTGTGTACTATGTTAAAATTCTAATCGCACTTCTTCTCGGTCTTTTCTAACATGCTCATACCTAGCCAGTCACTTCTCCATAGATAAATGATGCAGCATATAAAAACAATTCACTTTTTCTCCCATTACAGCATCCATAAAATTTTTAACTCTATTTTCAACCATCACATCAGTGCGTCTATCATCATCCTTCAACAACCATAACATACTATTGTTTGAATCCACCATCGATAGCCACTCTAAAATAAGCACTAATGCCTTCGACACTAGCCACCTTTAGCCACACTAACTTTTGCCAAAGCTCATTGTCACACAAAACCCTTTAGGCTTTTCATAAAGCACTTTAAAAAGAACAACCATCACATATAGACCTGTCCAACAATCTTCAGTTCATCTATGAGATGTACTAGGAGGTGAGTTTGTATTATGAGCATACTTGTGGACATGTACTTCTGAAAGAGAGAGACCATCTCCACTGCTCCCCACCTTGCAAATTCAATAAAGGATGTCGTGATTTCCTTCTGTGAAATCCATTGCACTAAATTTGGTAACCTATAAATCACCTTACATATTTCTCTTGACTATGACCAAAGTGCCTCGATCTTGCATACCTCCTTCAAATCCATTCATACCTCTATAATATCTCTATTTTCTATTATATGATCCCATAATAAGCTGCTCACATTCTTGAAAATATGCATGGGATTCAAAAAATGGTTGATCTATAAGTGGGTCCAATATGGCAACTCGTAGAAAACTGAGATCCCTCGCATTTCACTTGGATGTGACTTCTTGTGGACCATTTTCACCTCATACTAGTTTTGGGCATTCATTCATACTAGAGGTCGTCTAGGAAAACCTTCCCCCAAATCAGGACTCTTTGGCTAGAAAGTGATGTGTCCTTAATATACCATCTTATTCATGGTCTAGAACCTTCATGAGTCTACTAACTGTGGCCCACATAATAAACATGCATGATAACATGAGGTAACCAAACCTGTCACAATATCCCTATCTAGTCAACACAAACTTGAATGATCTATGTTAGATATCACCAATGAGAATGGAAGTCCACTTACCTAAGCACTCCCCAAATCGTGGAAAGTCATGTATGGTCCACATGAGAATGTCTCATATATTAGCAGACCATCGACCATTGTGCTTGCTCATGTCTTCCACAGTGACCCCCTCCTTCCAAAAAATCTTGCGCTCATTAACTGATGGATGGAGGTAGATGTCCATGTTCTTGAATTTGTAGCACCCATGAATGAACAAGCTAAGGATTAGGTGTCCTTTCTCTGTAGAAAGCCATGGCGAGATGTTGTAGTTAACAAGGACTACACGCCACACACTATAAGAAGTTGAATAGAGACCGAATTGATTCACACCATCCATATCATTACCAAGCCGAAGATTCCTCAGCTCTTGTGCAAAGCTTGGGAAGGTGGAGTCAATGTGACTCCATGCACATAAATCTATTGATATTCCTTGGCAACTTTGTCAAGCTTGCCATGTCTAACTTATGAAACATGTAATGTGTATGTGGTATAAGGGAAAAGTGTCCTAGAACCTTCCGAGGGATGGTTTTTTCTTGAAAGTCCTATTGATACTTATGAGCACCATACTTTAGACATGTCTCCTTAGTCCACTAGTCTCCTTGAAACATCACACAATTATTGACACTTGCATGGATGTTGTTGTAGTCCATATAATAATCAAGCATCATTATGGAACTCAAGCATCGTGTTTCCAGGTGATAATCTCATATTTTTTCTTATTTTTCCAAGACGTATTTCTATTTTTTCCCTTATTTTTTCCATTTTCTTGATTTATTTGAAAATAAAATATAATATTTTTTGGTTTTTCTTATTCCAATCACTTTAGCATACTAACATTCAATTTATCTTCCATATTCCCCCCATGGGAATACCTTTTCCCCACCCGAAACGGAAAAACTACCATTTTGCCACTTAAAAACCGCTTCTCGGGATTACGGGAATTAAATAAAGCATGTAAATCATTGCAAAACCAATTTTTTTTGATAAAAATCAATTACTCATAATGCAAACAGCACACAAACAAATTTTCATCCAATAAGAACATAATTATCATCATAAACTATCAAAAATCTTTCATTTTCTTCATAAAAATGGTTATACCGTGTTTTTACGTAACCCGAGACACCTTGAATGATTGCATAATCAGCAGGCGGAGCCTCCATTGCTCTCAATCCAATGTTGTACTTCAACCTTCAACATCTCCATCAATTTCCATCACTGCTTCCTTCATTCTCCATCCCGGATTCCTTCATCAAGATGGCACACATGAACATCCCATAGGAAAGAGAGAGAGGGAGGAGAGAGAAAGACTAGATGTGGTTCTCTTCATCCAAACAGCCATTCCTCACGCGAAGGCCGGTGATAAGATCAGCAAAGGAAGAGATGTCAAGCCCCATGATCAGTTGTATAGGGTGTTCACAGCCTGCCATCACCCCCATGAGGAGAGAGGGCGCAAATTGCGGCCGCCTGATGGCGCCTCCATATCCACGATTTGCTTCATCTTCTCTCTCCACGTTTTTTCATGTTGGTTGCATAAAATTTGGGGGGTCAAAGCCTCCAAAGGACACCACCCCTTTTGGTCACAAACTTGTCCACCTTTTCGCATCTTGATCCTTTTGTGGCCATTTTCTCATCCGGCATCCAATTCGAGCTTTGAAAAATCATGGGTGTCTGGCTTGACATCCCGCATTGACTGCAGCTCCTGACAAATGGCACGACAGTTGAAAAAATTATCAAAAATCCACAAGTGTTGCTCGGGCGCCTTTTAAAAGTCGTCTTTCACTTGGTGCTTAAAATCGTCGTAGCTGGAGCCGCCGCCTTCGATATTAAATATTTTTCCCCTAAATTCCAAATTTTTTGGAAAATTTTAGGCACATCCTAGGCTCAGAACTCCACTCTCAATAATTTAATGTGGATTTGTGACTTAAATGTGGGGTTATGCATTGTGGATAAGTATCCTATGGTTTGTGCACCAAGCTACATATAGTGTTGTGCATCAAAGGGTGGAACAATGTTGTAGTAATGTGTGTGTACCTATGCGCAAGCACAAGGTGGTATATTTTTGCAATCCACTATGGTTTATGGGTTCCTTATTATGCCTCTAGGCAAGAGAATGCAAACTGAGAAGAAGACTTCACTTTGCTATGCTTTGGAACTACGGTCACTGCACTGTGCATGTGCACTATGCACACGTAATTAAACATCTCACTCAATCCTAACTAAATCAAGTCAAAGAATAAGATTAATGGTCACCCTCAATTATAATTTCCACATTTATTTATCTTATTTTCTACCTTGACCTTATTTTATATGCTAACCTTGGATACCAACAAAAACATTGATGCATATGTTACATATGCATGTTAAAGATCACGTCAAATAAATTGTTATTAACAAATGCCGTAAAATTGGGAGTTATCTAGGCATCCCTAGAATTTGACCAAAATCTACAATGGATAATCATCACATTTAAATTCATGTTAAAAATAACATTAAATAGTAAAATCATGGATTTTTCTAAAAGAGGGAGGGTTCTCTCTATCTTCGCAAAACTCCTACAGTTGGTGGTATAAGCATAAGTACCTCATACCACCTTTGATGAAGTCTCTTTCCCTCTCTCTCATCTTCCTCTCTCTCTCTCTCTCTCTCTCTCTCTCTCTCTCTCTCTCTATAACATCCCCCATGCATATGAACCCCCTTTCAATTTTCTTAAAAATTTAATTCAAATTATTTTACTCTCCCTCTCTCTCCCCCGCCGACAGCATGTCGGGGGGAAAGAGAGAGGGGGAGTTAATAGAGTGAGAGGGGGGCATGCACCCCCCAGGTAGAGGCGTGGCGGCTGTTAAACGGCCGTCTCCCCCCCATATACCACCCCCTCCCCATTATAAAGGGGAGCCCCCCCCTTGTCATCTTCGGCAGCGTTCCCCCTGCTTCTCCATCACTCCGCCAGGGCCAAACGCCACCATATCCCCCCTCCCCATTATAAAGGGGAGCCCCCCCCTTGTCATCTTCGGCAGCGTTCCCCCTGCTTCTCCATCACTCCGCCAGGGCCAAACGCCACCATATCCCCCCTCCCCTGCCACCATCATTTTTGCCTTCGTAATGGGTTGAGGAGGAGGAGATGCAGACGACTGTCAAGAAAGAAGAAGCTTCCTCAAAAGTGCCTTCTTAAGGGTGCTTCACCCGCGGATCGTGTAAATATATATTGCGATGCTCATGTGCATTGGAAGGTTTGCATTGGGTAACTTATGTTCGCAAGAATTGAGTTATGTTGTACACAATACATTTGTGCAATTTAAAAAAAATCCCTTGTGCCGATAGTAAATAGGTTGATTTGTAGGAGAATATTTAATTAAAGAATAGGTAGTTGCTATGGAGAGTAATAAAAGGGTTATATTTTCACATAAGCAACTGCATTCTACTTTGCATGACTTGCATGGGAAAGGAAAAGATTATGTTCTTATTTCAATATCATTGTAACTGTACATAGCATAACCTGCATGCATAAGCAACTTGTATGCATAAGTAAATGTATGAAAAGAAAAAGGGTTATATTTCAGTTGGTGAAAAGCATATAGGATACTATTGCATCTTAGGCCAAGGGAGGCGAGATCTAATTACAAGCTATATTTGTTAAAAGTCGAGTAGTCGCCCTACTACAACTCTCTCTCTTGGGGACAGATTTGTCAAACTTAGGGAAATTGTGAATTGTCAAGAAGCAAATTGACCAACTGAGGACGATGGGGTTGTCCAAGATCTAATTGACTATAGTACAAGGAGACCTAAGGTAAGGATAATTGGGGTCAGTAGGGTACAAATTCTAACTCAAAGAAAAAGGGAAAACAAGCCACCTAGCTTGCCAAGCCCTCGGAATCTCGCCAAGTCATGAATGATCCAGGATCGAATGCTGGGAGTATTTGGGAAAAAGGGAATCACACCTTAGCAATTGGTCATACGAACGACCACTAAAATGATCGTGATTGTACACTTAGGTACATTGTTTGAACTTCTTTGCTCAAGGAACTAATTCAAGGCAAAACACTTAATGCTTCAGGTTAAAAGCTGGAGGGAGAGGCAGGTTTAGTTACCTCCGACTGCCTGCCTAGCCCTATCCAAGGGGTTTGTTAGCCGCATCGGGTGCATGGACCGAACCCTCCGCGAGAGGTCTCTCCGTGGGTGCTGCTTGGATCGGGAGGATGTTTGGGTGCTAGGAGAGGCCCTGGCTGTAAATTCCTTGCCTTCGGATCCTGCACAAGAGGCCGACATGACTCGAGATAGGATCTCGAGGCCCGTGTACTAGTCTACGGGCGAAACTTGGAGTACCAATCTTGGTGATTGTTTGGATAGCCTTCGGGCAAGATATTTGATGTATTCCAGGACTATGATAAATAAAGATCAGATATTTGAAAAAGAAACTTTATTGATATTGTTTTTGAATCAATGCCTAAGTTACGTGAAGGAACCCGTGTTTAAATTGATTAATTAAGGAAGCTTCCTTTGCATGTCAAACATAATTTGGTAGGTAATTAGATAACTAAGCAACCCGAGGAAAGTGTGGTGTATGCGAGTTGGGTCCGTCCTACAGAAGGGTAGTCCCGGTTAGTCGGGAACTTTTCTCAAAAGACATGATAACGAAACTGTGAAGACCTAGAGTCAGTAGAGTTACAATCGCGATTTATGTTGTTTTAGGGGAGCAGAATGGGACTATGCCTTATGGGCAGAGAGGTTGAGGTTTGCATCCCTCTCATTTCCCATTCTCCATGAACCAAGTGCAGCATAAATTCACTTCGACTCTGTTGTTCCTACTCAAAGTGGATCATCTAGAGATCGATGTTAGCTAATTCCTAGAGACTTGGCTAATAGGAAAGAAACCCTGACTTCAATTCGGTCCTAAGTAGGAACGGCCGGATACTTCCGCTTTGGGGCAGACTCGGGAAGATCTAGATCGCAAACCTTGTGACATTCCTTGCGAGTTCGAATTGGCACTTTCTAGACTCTCCTCCCGATGGCCTGTTAAGACGTGTCCCATAGTGGACAAGCGGACACGTCACAGTTGGTATGAGAGTAAACCAACGAGATCTAAAGACTATAAGGAAACTTAATGGAGGAAAATAAAGGGAATAAGGGGGTAAACAGGGGAGGGTGAGTAGAATAGAGGAGTGTTTTCTGTTGAAAACATTTCTTACTCTCTTATGGATGCTGGGTTGCAGAGTCACGAAGCATGGAGCAAGTTCTTGGTGTTCCAAGTCATGTTCATGACTACAATGCATGCTTCAAATTATTGTCAGTGGCTTAGCATGATGAATATTCTAGACTGCATGTATAATCCTTTGCCCTTGTATGCGGAGCGGAGATGGGCGGGAGACTCAGGAATATACTACATATAGCAGCCTACCGACTCGCGTACCTTCAGACCAACTTGAAGAGAATCAAGTGGATGGAGGAATTAAAGATCGTGAAGCTGTTCATCTTTGTTGAAGCTCACATAAACGTAACTCTGCACGTTAGCGGTTGGAAAGTCAAGCAGAACAAGTATGTCTATGAAGAAGTAACCCAGGTGATCTCGGCTGACAGAATCAAAGTATTAGGACACTATAGTCGATTGTAACACAATCTTATTTTCCCTATAGCCGATTGTAACACAATCCTATTTTCCCCAAACTGATGTATCAATCAGCTTGTCCTACTTATCCAAATATATGTACTCAAGGGAATATGCCCTCATGACTAAATAAGACTTTTAACAATTGTCTATCTTGATCATAAATGTTAACTAAGGTGTTAAGTGATTAAATCACTTAGCTAAAAAGCTGTGCTAGTCATATTAACATAATATGGAAACATATGATAAGATGTTAACATAAAGAATCTTATTATTCAGACGTAACCCCAAGTGCAGGTTCCAAATTCGATGCTTGTACTAAGTCCAACTGTGGCTCAAGAGAAGAAATTCCTTCTTAAACAAATTAAGCCACCCGAGTTTGATGGCAAGGGAAGGACTGTTCAAGCCGATGCCGAGATCTAGATTGAGTCCATGGAGGACTATTTTGAGGCAGTAGGAACTGCACCTGCTAACCAAGCCATGTTTACCAAACTTAAGCTTACAGGCAAAGCGAGACTTTGGTGGAAACAGTGGTGCAGAGACCAAGCGATCTCGAAGGGGACAGTCACGTGGGATAAGCTTAAGGAAGCTGTGTGAGAGGGAGGTATTTGCTACCAGCCTACCGCACACAAAAGATGAATGAATTCTATGACTTGAAGTAGCTAGGATTATCCCTTGAAGCATATTATTCGAAGTTAGTTTCACTCCTAAAGTATGCACCTCCAGTGGATATGACACAACAGGTGTCAAAATTCAGTGTTGGGTTGAATCCACCCATAAACACTTGATTGGAATCAATGTGCCCAACGGACCTACAAGACGCACTCATTCGAGTTGCTCCAATAATACAGGAGGTCCATAACAAACCAAGGAACAATAGGATTTTGCCTTACAAAGATTAGAATAAGGGCATGTCTAAGGCTCAGACTAAGAGAGCACAGGGCCAAAGAAAGAAAGCTAGGGTTAATGATTTCAACAACTTTGTTCCAACACAAAGCAATGATCACAACCCATGTTGCTTTCATTGCAAGGAGCCTGGACACTTCAAGAGGGAGTGTCCCAAGCTTGGTAGAGTGCATCGCCAAGGGCAATTCCTAGGTCAAAACAAAGCCGCTCATGGCTAAGGAACCACTGTTATGGCCAGAGGGAGAACCTCCAGTCTTTCCACCAAGGAGCTGGACAATGAAGAAGATCCATCCATGGATGTTGATATTGAGAGGGCAATGGTTCATGCCACTCTTCACAAGAAGGGTCCGAATCGCCAATTCTCGGTGATTCAAACTCCATCAGAATATCAAGGTAAAAGCTTCAAAACCTTGATTGACTGTGGCAGTACATATTCCTTCATCTTATAAATCTATGCAAAAAGATTAAGGATAACCACAATAGATGCACCTACTTTTCTTGTGGAATTAGCAAATGGTCCCGAGGTCACTTGTACTAGGCAAACTGCTAAGGTAAAATTCCTATTGGGTGGGAAGCCAACTTATTGAGATTCAGGGTAATGAACCTAGGTGTTCACGAATGTTTACTCGGAATGGATTGGCTAATACCCAATGATGCCCACATCCACTGCGGGAAGGGCCAAGTCTCCTTCCAAAATTCTGAAGGGGAACTAGTTACGACTCAAGGTGAGGCTGGTAAGCCAAAAATACAGTTGGCAAAAGAAACATGTATAATAAAAGGTGTTCAAAAGGGTTTGCATGTCTATCTGATTAAACTGAATAAGCTAGATCAGAATCAGGAATTTGGAGAAGAACCTTCATGGTTAAAGGAATACGCAGACAAATTCCGTGAAGATCTGACGGAACTTCCTCCCCAAAGGGAAGTCGACCACAAAATCAAACTTGTGCCAGGAGCTGCACCAGTCCGCAGAGAGGATGTATGAGATGTCCATTCCAGAAGCTATCGAACTAAAAGAGCAACTCAAGCAACTGTTAGATTAAGGCTACATCTGACCTAGCAGTTCTCCATGGGGAGCTCCAGTGTTGTTCCAAAAGAAGAAAGATGGAATGCTTGACCTATGCATTGACTACAGAGGGTTGAATCAAGAAACCATAAAAAATAAATATCCCATTCCAAGAATAGATGAATTACTTGACTATCTTCAAGGGGCGAAGATCTTGTCAAAGATAGATCTCAGATCTAGATATTATCAAATAAGGATAAAATAAGAAGATATCTTGAAGACTGCATTTAGTACAAGGTATGGACACTTCGAATTCTTAGTGATGTCATTCGAGCTGACGAATGCTCCTGCTACCTTCACCAGGTTAATGCAGGATATTTTAGGTTCTATCTTGATGACTTCATTCTCGTCTTTTTTGACAATACCCTAGTCTACTCAAAACAGGGAAAGGATCATGAACCCCAACTTCGCATTGTTCTTGAAACAATGAGAGCACACAAGCTTTATGCCAAGAAGAAGAATGCACATTTTTCAAGCGACAGATTGAATATCTAGGATTCATTGTATCAACAGAAGGAATTTCAGTAGATCCCGGATATGTTCTGGAATGGCGAACACCAAATTCTGTCAAAGAAATACGTAGTTTTCTTGGGTTGACAAGGTGGTACAGAATTTTCATCAAATTAGATTATGCCTTGGATGCAGCACCTCTAACTGATCTACTAAAGAAGCAAGTAGCAATTGTATGGTCACCTGCTGAATAGACTAGCTTTGACAAACTAAAGCAAAGCTTAGTATCAGCACCCATCCTGAAACTTTCTGATCTTAGTAAGGAGTTCGAAGTGGTAACTGATGCTAGCGCACTTGCTTTAGGATGTGTACTTATGCAAGAAGTTCATCTCGTAGCTAGCATATTCTTCAAGAGCCGTGAAAGGAATTATGCTATCTATGACCTAGAGCTGTTGGCTGTCATCCATGCTCTCAAACTTTGGAGACATTACTTGCTAGGTAACAAATTTTCCTTAGTAATGGACCACAAGAGTCTTAAATGGATTTTCACCCAACTAGAATGAGCTCAATATAAGGCAATGTCAATGGATCCAAGTGCTGGAAGAATATGATTTTGAAATCAAATATAGGCCTAGAAAAGAGAATGTAGTTGCCGATGCACTCTATCACAATGTATTTCTAAATTCTCTCATTTTGCAAGATCTGTCAACAACAAGGTCTCTAGCCACAAAGGTATCAATGCCAAACAACTTGATTCTTGAGCTAGCAAAAGAAGGGGCATATCATGACCCAGTCTATCAAAAAATGCTAAGGGAGATCTCCATCAAGGATCAAGACCCAAAGCTAAAGACAAAGTATCAAGAATTCTCCATCAGTAGTGGGCTTGTCTACTTTAGGACAAGACTATGTATCCCTACAAGCCAAACTCTCAAGCAGAAGATACTTTGGGAAGCCCGTGACTCCCCTTTCTCAGGGCATCCTGGTTATGCCAAGACCCTTAATATGGTCAGAAAGAGCTATTATTGGGAAAGGCTCAACGGAGACATACTCAAATATGTCACGGAATGTTTGTCTTGTCAACGCATTAAGGCAGAGCATGTTAAAATGCTTGGGAGATTGCAACCACTTGACATTCTACAAATGAAATGGAAGTTCATTAGTATGGACTTCATTATTGGCTTACCCCAAGTTCAGGGAGGATATAACTCTATTACGGTTGTAGTAGATATGCTCACCAAGGTTGCACATCTCATCCCTGTCAGGACGAACTATAAAGCCTCAAACATTGCAAGATTATTCATCAAGGAAATATTCAAACTTCATGGTTTACCCCGAAGAATCATTAGTGATCGTGACTCTCTTTTCACATCACACTTTTGGAGGGCTATCTTTGAGGCTATTGGAACTCAACTCTATTTCAGTACAGCTTACCACCCCAAACTAATGGACAAACAGAATGAGTCAATCAAGTCATTGAAGATATGCTTAGGGCATACTGTTGTCGCAAACACAAAAAGTGGATTCAATACTTACCCGTAGTTGAGTTTGCCCACAATGCTTCTTACCAACAAAGCATTCTGATGACCCCTTTCCAAGCATTGTATGGGCATGATTATCGTACCCCTTTGAACTTCTTAGATCCAACCTTGAGAGTAGAAGCTTCAAGACAGATGCTGGAAGACATGGATGATCAAATCAAATCAATAAGATAATACATTCAAGATGCCAAGGATAGACAGAAGACCTATGCTGACTCAAAATGACAAGACAGATCCTTCGTCGAAGGTGATATGGTCTTCATCCATGTACGCCCTAAAAAGAGTTCATTGTCCTTGGGAGAGTACAAGAAGCTAAGTCCGAGGTATTATGGACCTTATAAGATCATCAAGTGCCTAGGGTCTAATGCTTAGAGGCTATAGCTATCCGCAAGTCTAAATATTCATAATGTATTCCACATTAGCCTATTGAAAAAGTATCTACCTAATCTGAATCATGTACTTGATGATCAGCAAATTGTAATGCCTAGCCAAGGAGTCCTTGAGTTGTGGCCTGATAGAATCCTAGATGTTAGGGAGAGTCATTTGAGATCAAGAACCTTGAGAGAATACCTCATCTAGTGGAAAGATTATCCCAAAGAGAATGCCACCTGGATGGATGAAAATACTCTCAACCAACAATATCCCTAAATCTTCTTGAGATGAGGACATCTCGATTCCTCTAAGAGGGAGAGAATGTAACATCCCCCGTGCATATGAACCCTCCCCCTTTAATTTTTTTAAAAATTTAATTCAAATTTTTTTACTCTCGCTCTCTCTCCCCCGCCGACAGCATGCCGGGGAGAGAGAGAGAGAGAGGGAGTTAAGAGAGTGAGAGAGGGGCATGCACCCCCCTAGGTGGAGGGGTGGTGGCTGTTAAACGGCTATCTCCCCCACCATATACCACCCCCTCCCCATTATAAAGGGGGGGTGAGAAGGATCAAAGCTTGCTTGGAAGTGAGCTATGGCGGAGAGCAAGAGCAAGAGAGAGAGACACAAATGGGATCCAACAGTCACAATGTGTGAACGAGCCTTCCTTTATTCAAACTGTCACTAAAAGAATAAAGAATAGAGTGGCAGATACTATCAGTGTAGTAATACACGGGCTGCTAGGCAGAGGTGCCTTTACCCCCAACACCTATGTATCTCAAAACTTACTGAGGGAGGATCAATTTGACTCCTAGGTCCATGAGCTAATCCAAAAGCTGCTACCATGATAGGTAAATAAGTTTTGACTCACCTTGGAGCTTGATGCCATAGAGAAGTCATCATCGACCTTCAATAGGGCTCCTACCGATTATTCTATGGATTGCACCACATTTTTATTATCATCCACAAACATTTAGGTGGCGGTCACTCTCATCAGGTGATTGGATTCCCCTGATGAGACTTGCATACACCTTGGATTGAATCATTACTAGAAGGGGCAATCGAGAAGAAGGAAGGGCTTGTGGAAACCCTTGTCTTATTGAGCACTAGAGAGAAAATCCATAAGAGAGGACTCTATTTATAGGTACATTGATCGAGGCACACAATAACAAGGCATGCATCATCATTCTAAATGAAGCCCAAACCCCATTGCTTCCACTACTCCTTCTAGAAAATCCCAAGTGAGCCATTTATATGCCTTCTCAAACAAAATCCATGTTAATGACCATATACTCTTCAGGAGCTAGGATGTCGTAGTCCATGATCATCAATAGATTGAGAATTGGGCCCTAGATCTAATGGCCATGAAAAAATCCATACTACCTTGAGCTAATCAGGTAATGAAGCACATGCTTAATTCTACAAGCTCGTGCTTTCCCTGTCACCTTGTAGGAGATGTCCAACAATATGACCAGTGTCCAATTTGCAAGTGAAGAGTGTTGAGCCGATTTAGTGTAACCTGTCCACTCGTCCACCTATGGGACACGAATTAGCAGCCCATCGGCAAGAGAGTTTAGAAAGTGCCACTTGGCAATCACAAGGAATGTCATAGGTTTTGCAATCTAGGTCTTCTTGAGTTTTCCCTGAGTGGAAGTATCCGGCCATTCCCACTTAGGATCTTCTTGAGTTTTCCCCGAGCGGAAGTATCTAGGTCTTCTTGAGTTTGCCTCGAGCAAAAGTATCCGGCCGTTCCCACTTAGGATCAACCTGAAGTCAGGGTTTCTTTCCTATCAACAAAGTCTCTAGGAAGTAGTTAGCAATGAGCTCCAGATGATCCATTTTGAGTAGGAACAACAAAGTCGAAGCGGATTTATGCTACACTTGGTTCATGGAGAATGGGAAACGAGAGAGATGAGAGGTTCAACCTCTCTTCCCATAAGGCATAGTCCCATTCCATTCCCCTAAAATGGCATAAATCGGGATTCTAACTCTATTGATGCTAGGTCTTGATAGTCTTGTTATCACATCTTTTGAGAAAAGTTCCTAGCTAATCGGGACCACCCTTCCATAGGACGGACCCAAGTCACGTTCACCACACTTTGCTCAGTTTTCTTAGTTATCTAATTACCTATCACATTATATTTGACATGCAAAAGCAGCTTCCTTAATTAACGAATTTAAACATAGGTTCCTTCACGTAACTTAGGCACTGACACAAAAAAAATGTCAAGCAAGTTCCTTTTTCAAATATATCTGATCTTTATTTATCACAGTCTCGGAATACATCAAGTATCATGCCCAAAGGCTATCCCAACAATCAACATGATTACTGCTCCAAGTTCCACCCGCAGACTAGTATATGGGCCTCGAGATCCCATGTCGAGTCACGTCGGCCTCTTGTGCAGAATCCAGAGGCAAGGAATTTATAGGTAGAGCCTCCCCTGGCACCCAAGCATCCTCCCGCTCCAAGCAACACCCACGGAGAGACCTCTCGCAGTGGGTTCGGTCCATATACCAGGCGCGGCTAACAACCGCCTTGGATAGGGCCAGGCAGGTAGTCGGAGGTAACTGAACCTGCCTCTCTCTCCAGGCTTTTAACCTGAAGCATTAAGTGTTTGCCTTGAATTAGTTCCTTGAGCAAAGAAGTTCAAACAATGTACCTAAGTGTACAATCATGATCAATTCAGAGGTTGTTTGTATGACCAACTGCTAAGGTGTGATTCCTTCTTCCCGAATGCTCCCAGCATTCGATCCTGGATCATTCGTGACTTGGTGAGATTCCCGGGGCTTGGCAAGCTAGGTTTCTTGCTTCCCCTTTTTCTTTGGGCCAGGGTTTGTACCCTATCGACCCTAATTATCCTTACCTTAGGTCTCCTTGTAAGATGGATCATGGACAACCCCGTCGTCCTTGATTGGTAAACTTGTTGGCTGTCTCCTAAATCCCTCGAAGTACCTATGTGCCTTTATCTTTGATCCTAATTGATCAAGATTGTCTATCCCCTTGACCATGGCTAGTCAAGATCGTTCTGTTTAGAACAGTTCCTACTGCGACTTAAGTATGATCTTCTTAAGCCCTCTTAATAATGCTCACAAGCACTAAGCTTTTACCTATCCCTCTTGAAGTCACCAAGGACTTTGTCATGGGATTCATGGATCTCGGTAAATTCCAAACAACGTTGAATTTTCCCAACAACTTTAGTGCACGCAACATAATGCCATGCCTTCATTTCAATGCTCACAATTTTGATATAATCCATACAATATTTTATGCCACACATGCGAAGGTAATTTCTATGCATGCAATCTTAACATTATCCTCTCTGTAATTATCTACACGATCTATAACTTTCTTAAATGATCTAACCTTATGTGATCATTGTATGAGTCTAACTGCACTTTAATCTTTTTTGCAGATTATTACATGTACCTTAGAATCCATCTTGTGATAAGGACATGCACTTTGTTTCTTTCAATGTCCTCTGAAATGCATTTTAAGCAAGAACTTGTGCAAGGAACAATAAACTTTATGCAGGAATTCTTGCAAGACATTTTTGGTAATTTACGATGCAATTATCTAATCAATTTTGCCTATTATGATGTCATCTTAGAACGAAAATTAACTTGTTTATTGCATACATCACAGCTAAGTTCATACCTAGGAAATTATCAATTGCGCAATTAATGTGATGCATATGAACATGATTTTCACTACGCGTGGTATTGATGCCTGATGAACCGTTCACGGTTCCGGTGCCACCTTGATAAGAGAGAGAGAGGAAGAGGCAAAGAGAGAGAGAGAGAGAGAAGTTTATGGGAGCTTCTTCTCCCCCTCCTTAAAGAGAGATTACACACCCCTCTATACTCTTCTTCTTCTTCTTTTCCTCTCTTCTTCTTCTTCTTCTCTTCTTCTCCCCTCTCTCTCTTCTTCTTCTTCTTCTTCTTCTTCTTCTTCTTCTTCTTCTTCTTTTCCTCTCTTCTTCTTCTTCTTCTCTTCTTCTCCCCTCTCTCTCTTCTTCTTCTTCTTCTTCTTCTTTTGCTTTTTCTTCTTCTTCTCTCTCTCTCTCTCTCTCTCTCTCATCACTGGGGGGAGGGGGCACTGTTGCGTAGCGAAGATGGAGGGAGGGCTGCTGCTGTAGGCCACGAGGGAGGGAAGGGCGGCATGCTCACTAGGGAGGAGGGGGGAGGGGCTTCCTTATATGGTGGGGGGGGGGGGAAGGAGGTATGGAGGGGGGAGATGGCCATTGAATGGCTGCCACCCTTCACCTAGGGGGGCTACATGCCCCCCTCTCTCTTTACTCACTCTCTCTCTCTCTCTCCCCGCCATACAGATGACAGGGGGAGAGAGAGAGGGACAAAAAATTGAATTAATTTTTTAAAAAAATTAAGGGGGGTTTTGCATGGAGGAAGGCACGGGGGCACGGGGGATATTACATCCTCTCCCCTTAGAGGAATCGAGATGTCCTCACTTCGAGAAGACCTGGGGTTATTGTTGGTTGAGAGTATTTTCGTCCATCCAGGTGGCATCCTCTTCTAGATAATCTTTCCACTAGATGAGGTATTCTCTCAAGGTCCTTGATCTCAAATGCCTCTCCCTAACATCTAGGATTCTTTCAGCCTGTAGCTTAAGGACTCCTTGGCTAGGCATTACAATTTGTTGATCATCAAGTACATGACTGGAATTAGGTAGATACTTTTTCAATAGGATAACGTGGAATACATTATGAATCTTTAGAGTTATGGGCAACTATAGTTTATAAGCATTAGGCCCTAGGCACTTGGTGATCTTATAAGGTCCACAATATCTCAGACTTAGCTTCTTGTACTCTCCCAAGGACAGTGAACTCTTTTTAGGGCATACACGGATGAAGACCCTATCACCTTCGACAAAGGATCTGTCTTGCCATTTCAAGTCAGCGTAAGCCTTCTGTCTATCCTTGGCAGCCTGAATGTCTTGTCTTATTGATTTGATTTGATCATGCATGTCTTCCAACATCTTCCTTGAAGCTTCTACCCTCAAAGTTGGATATGAGAAGTTCAAAGGGGTATGACAATCATGCCCATACAATGCTTGGAAAGGGGTCATCTGAATACTATGTTGGAAAGAAGCATTGTAGGCAAACTCAACCAATGGTAAGTATTGAGTCCACTATCTTCAATGACTTGATTGACTCGTTCTGTTTGACCATCAGTTTGGGGATGGTAAGCTGTACTAAAATAGAGTTGAGTTCCAATAGCCTCAAAGATAGCCCTCCAAAAGTTTGAATATTTCTCTTTTCCAGGCCTATATTTGATTTCAAAATCGTATTCTTCCAGCACTTTGATCCATCGACGTTGCCTCATATTGAGCTCATTTTGAGTGAAAATCCATTTAAGACTCTTATGGTCTATTACTAAGAAAAAATTGTTACCTAGCAAGTAATGTCTTCAAAGTTTGAGAGCATGAATGACAACCAACAGCTCTAGATCGTGGGTAGCATAATTCCTTTCATGGCTCTTCAATTTTCTTGAAGAATATGCTACGGGATGACCTTCTTGCAAAAGTATACATCCTAAAGCAAGTGTGCTAGCATTCGTTACCACTTCAAACTCCTTACGAAGATCAGGAAGTTTCAGGATGGGTGCTGATATTAAGCTTTGCTTTAGTTTGTCAAAGCTGGTCTGTTCAATAGGTAATCATATAATTGCTACTTGCTTCTTGAGTAGATAAGTCAGAGGTGCTGCAATCAAAGCATAATCTTTGATAAAAATCCTGTACCACCTTGTCAAACCAAGAAAACTTTGTATTTCTTTGACAGAAGTTGGTGTTGGCCATTCCAGAACGTCTCTGGATCTATTGAAATTCCTTCTGCCGATACAACGAATCCTAGATATTCAATCTGTCACTTGAAAAATGCACACTTCTTTTTCTTGGCATAAAGCTTGTGTGCTCTCATTGTTTCAAGAACAATGCGAAGATGGGGCTCATGATCCTTTTCCTATTTCAAGTAGACTAGGGTATCGTCAAAAAAGATGAGTACGAAGTCATCAAGATAGGGCGTAAGGATATCCAGCATTAATCTATTGAAGGTAGCAGGAGCATTCGTCAGCCCAAATGACATCACTAGAAATTCAAAGTATCCATACCTTGTACAGAATGCGGTCTTTGGGATATCTTCTTCTTTGATCCTTATCTGATAATATCCAGATCTGAGATCTATCTTTGAGAATATCTTTGCCCCTTGAAGACGGTCAAGTATTTCATCTATTCTTGGAATGGGGTATTTATTTTTTATGGTTTCTTGATTCAACCCTCTGTAGTCAATGCATAGGCGAAGCGTTCCATCTTTCTTCTTTTGGAACAACACTTGAGCTCCCCATGGTGAACTGCTAGGACGGATGTAGCCTTGATCTAGCAGTTGCTTGAGTTGCTCTTTCAGTTCAATAGCTTCGGAGATGGACATCTTATACAGCCTCTTTGCGATCGGTGCAGTTCCTGGCACAAGTTTGATTTCGTGGTCGACTTCCCTTTAGGGAGAAAGTTCTGTCAGATCTTCACGGAATACGTCTGCGTATTCCTTTAACCATGAAGGTTCTTCTCCGACTTCCTGATTCTGATCTAGCTTATTTAGTTTAATCAGATAGACAGGTAGGCCCTTTTGAACACCTTTTATTATTCGTGTTACTTTTGCCAACTGTATTTTTGGCTTACCAGCCTCACCTTGAGTCATGACTAGTTCCCCTTCAGAATTTCGGAAGGAGACTTGGCCCTTCCCATAGTGGATGTGGGCATCATTGGGTATTAGCCAATCCATCCCTAGTAAACATTCATGGACGCCTAGGTTCATTACCCTGAATCGCACAGAAGTTGGCTTTCCACCCAGTAGGAATTTCACCTTAGCGATTTGCCTAGTATAAGTAACCTCACAACCATTTGCTAATTCCACAAGTAAAGTAGGTGCATCTATTGTGGCTATGCCTAATCTCTTTGCATGGATTGGTGAGATGAAGAAATATGTATTTCCATAGTCAATTAGGGTTTTGAAGCTTTTACCTTGATATTCTCATGGAGTTTGGATCACCGAGAATTGGCGATTTGGACCCTTCTTGTGAAGAGTAGTGTGAACCGTTGCCCTCTCAATGTCAGCATCCACGGATGGATCTTCTTCATTATCCAGCTCCTTGTTGGAAACACTGGAGGTTCTCCCTCTGGCCATAACGATGGTTCCTTGGCCATGAGCGGCTCTATTTTGACCTTGGAATTGCCCTTGGCGATGCCCTCTGCCAAGCTTGGGGCACTCCCTCTTGAAGTGGCTAGGCTCGTTGCAATGGAAGCAATGTGGGTTGTGATCATTGCTTTGTGTTGGAACAAAGTTATTGACAGCATTGGCCCTAGCTTTCTTTCTTTGGCCTTGATTCAGACCCTGTGCTCTCTTAGTCTGAGCCTTAAACATACCCTTATTCTGATCTTTGGCCCTGATTCTGACCTTGTGCTCTCTTACCTCTATGGACTCAATCCAAATCTCGGCATCAGCTTGAATATTCCTTCCCTTGCCATCAAACTCAGGTGGCTTAATTTGTTTGAGAAGGAACTTCTTCTCTTGAACCACAGCTAGACTTAGTGCAGGAGTCAGATTTGGAACCTGCGCTTGGGGTTGAGTCTGAACAATAAGATTCTTTACGTTAACATCTTTTCATACGTCCCTATATTACGTTAATATGACTAGCACAACTTTTTAGCTAGGTGATTTAATCACTTAACACCTTAGCTAACATTTACGATCAAGATAGACAATTGTAAAAAGTTTTATTTATTTATGAAGGCATATGCCCCTGAGTACATTTTTTTTGGATAAGTAGGACAGGCCGATTGATACATCAGTTTGGGGAAAATAGGATTGTGTTACAATCGGCTACAGGTACGAAATAATAATATGGAGTGGGGTCATGGATTTTCAAGAAATGGTAAGTCATAGGAAGCTTGGGGTATCCCTTCCTTTGATACCCGTTCTTCTCATAGCGCCCTAACACTTTGATTCTGTCAGCAAAGATCACCCGGGTTACTTCTTCGTAGACATACTTGTTCTGTTTGACTTTTCGACCGCTAACATGCAAGGTTGCGTTTACGCGAGCTTTGACAAAGATGAACAGCTTCACAATCTTTAAATCCTCCATCCACTTGATTCTCTTCAAGTTGGTCTGAAGGTACACGAGTCAGTGGGCTGTTATGTCGTATATTCCTGAAACTCCCGTCCATCTCCGCTCTACATACAAGGGCGAAGGATTATAGATGTGGTTCATAATATCCATCATGTCAAGCCTCAGACGATAATTTGAAGCATGCATTGCAGTCATTAACATGACCTCGAACACCAAGAACGTGCTCCATGCTTCGTGACTCTGCAACCCAGCATCCATGAGCGAGCAAAGAAATGTTTTCAATAGAAAACAATGCTCTATTCTACTCACCTTTCCTTGTTTATCCCCTTATTCCCTTTATTTTCCTCCATTAAGTTCCCTTGTAATCTTTAGTTTTTGTTGGTTTGCTCTGATACCAACTGTAACAACGTGTCCACTCGTCCACTTGTGGGACATGTCTTAGCAACCCATCGGGAAGAGAGTCTAGAAAGCGCCACCTGGCACTCGCAATGAATGTCACAAGTTTTGCGATTTAGGTTTTCCCGAGTCTGCCTCGAGCGGAAGTATCTGATCGTTCCCACTTAGGATTGACCAGAAGTCAAGGTTTCTTTCTTCTCAGCAAAGTCTATAGGAAGTAGCTAGCGTTGAGCTCCAGATGACCCACTTTGAGTAGGAACAACTGAGTCAAAGCAGATTTATGCTGCACTTGGTTCATGGAGAATGGGAAATGAGAGGGATGCGAGGTTCAACCTCTCTGCCCATAAGTCTTAGTCCCATTCCGTTTCCCTGAAACGGCATAAATTGGGATTCTAACTCTACTGACGCTAGGTCTTCATAGTCTTGTTATCACGTCTTTTGAGAAAAGTTCCCAGCTAACCGGGACCACCCTTCCATAGGACGACCCAAGTCACATCCACTACACTTTCCTCAATTTGCTTACTTATCTAATTACATACCACATTATGTTTGACATGCAAAAGCAGCCTCCTTAATTAATCAATTTAAACATAGGTTCCTTCACATAACTTAGGCACTGACACAAAAACAATGTCAAGCAAGTTCCTTTTTCAAATATATCTGATCTTTATTTAACATAGACCCAGAATACATCACCATCTTGAGTCACTTCGGCCTCTTGTGCAGGATCCGAAAGCAAGGAGTTTACAGCCAGAGCCTGCCTGTAACAACTTCAAAATAAAAATACCCATTCCGCATATGAATTCCCTCTTGGGAAGGGGTCATAGGGATAACATTTTTTGAATTGGATAAATGACAATTTTTTTTGTTGTTGATTTTCCCTTATCCCCTCCCAGGCGACTGTCATGCTGGAGGGGGAGGGGAATAGAAGGTATGTGCAAGCTCCTTGCTGGAGCTTTAGAGGGAAGGAGGCCATGCCCACTGCCGCGTAGGGGAGGGAGGAACCTCTCCCTCTCCCTATAAAACTCATGCTATGGGGAGCCTTGAGGAAACAAAATGAATAGTGGAGACGCTGTGGAAGGGTGTGATAAATTGCGCTGCCAACCGTGAGAAGAGAGAAGGAGATGAGCCGGATCATTGCAAGCCTGAGAGGAGCTTTGTCGCCGAGTGCTGCCGCCAACACCGTCTCAGGTCGCCGCTGTCATCGCCATCAGTCAGACACTAAATTCGATGTCCCTCTCCACGCCATGTTACAAGCATAGAAGCTTCCAAGAAGCTTCTTGGAAGCTTCTAAGGGGAGGAGCTAAGCCCCCCTTTCCATGGTTTCCTTAAGCCTTTCTCTAGAAGGTTTTTTTACCCCTCCCCCGCCCCTTACAAAAATTTCCTCCCTAAGGCCCATCCATACCCCTTTCTGTTTCCCCCTTAGCCGTGTTTCGTGTGGGTTTGTTAAAACACCCCTGTCCCCTCCAAAATTCCAAAGCCTTCATGTGCTCTTGCATATAACACCCCCATACACGAAATTTCCTCCCTAAGGGCCCTTTCATACCTTGTTCCCCCCCCCCCCCCCACACAAAAAGAAAAGAGGGTGTTAAGGTTTTGTTTTTACACCTTCTTTCCCCATACCAAAAGCCCTCGTAAGGGTCTTTTACACTTTCCATTTTCCCCTTTTCTTGTAAATCTTTAAAAGGCCATTAAGCCCTTTCCCGTGGCTTTAATGAGCCTTACTCACGGAGGATTTTAAAATACCCCCTTTCCCTGTTTTAAACCTTTCCGTGGTTTCTCCCCTCCTCCACAAGTATCCCTTCAAGGAGCTTCTACAACAGGAAGAAAAAGAAAACTCATAAAGGACGGTGGAATTTAAAAAGGGGAGTTCGCAAAGCTACATCCACGAGAGAAAGGCTCCATTCGCGATGGCTCCTAAGAAAGCCCAAGGCACAACCATAGGAGGATCGTCTCCTAGCATCCACATGGACATCTCACCACAAGTCCAGGATCTTCTTCCTAATTTTTATTTTTCGTTGTTATAATTCAATTGTGCATAGATAATTTTTGGAGATAGGATGCAATTTCCATCTTGAATACTTTGATTAATTTAAAAGAATTATCTTACAACGGACAAGTTCAGTTGTTAGTATTTTCAATAAAATGAACAAAAATAAAGTGAGCAGAAAATTGATATGCATTTAGTTTTTGTGCATTTCAATGAACTTAACTTAGATTAATGTCCATATTTACAAAAACGGAATTAAAAAGTGCACTCCATTTAGGCATGGAAGTATAAATTGCATGTTGCATTATTAGGCCATATCTTCTTCGCAATGAGTCATTATGGAAAGTGCTAATAATCCATAGGAAAGTGCAAGGCATGAAATGATTCCTAAGTTGCATAAATTGGTCAATTGTCATTTTTCAATTGTATAATTATTAGTAAAAGGTGGCTTGTTTAGCATGAATCTTGTTTGCAAGTTATAGGATAATTAATTGGAATAGGGATCTTGATCTTAAATCAATAAGTTAGGGCTGAAAATCAATTTACGCATAGACAATGAGTCATGTGTTATGGAAATGATAGCATAATTATCTTCAAGAATTAAACAAATTGACATAAACCTAAACACCTAAACCCGCGGAGTACTCGTTTTAGAAAGAGTTAATTCAATTCCAAAGAACTCACTAGGATTTAATATGTGACCTAGTCGCACGTATTGCTAAAACTGAAGCTCCTATACCCTAAATACTTGCCCACATTCACTGAATGTAGGGACAACAAAACATACTTGAGAAAGATGGAACTTAGAACCCTAGGACTGATAATGTCAGCCTAATATAATCAGGAACAGATTGTTTCGTGACTCCATTTGATGGGTAGAACAGTCCCATAGTTCGATGCGACACTTGTACAACAAGTGCAGAGTCGTACGATCTTGTGATTGGATCACAAGGGAATGGCCAATTCTCAGAATGAGGTTGGCAGATTCTTACGCAAGTTATCTTGCAAGAGGATGAATAATCATCCTAATATAGTATCTTTTTGGGGTAAAGATAATTGCTTGGAGCAAAGGACAAACCAATAAATTGGAATAACATCTGAACTTAAGGTATTAACCAAGTCGGGTTAATAGGGTACGGCCCTAACCCAGGATATAGGGGATCTTGCCAAGTCGCAATTCATCCCGGATCGAGTGCTGAATGCATTTGAAAAGAAGGATTCACTCCTTAGTAGTTGGCCAACAATAAACGACCAATGGAAATGTTTATGCTTGTTACAGATTTAAGAGCACTGTTTTTCTTTGTTTGATCAATGAATTAAAGGATAAATGGATATCTAATGCTTCAAGTTGAAGTCGTGAAGGGAGAGGCAGCTTTAGTTACCCTCGACTACTTGCCTGACCATAACCAAGGGGGTTGTTAACTGCACCGGGAAGGTGGACCGAACCTGCTACGAGAGGTCTCTCCGTTAAGCGCTACTTGGAGCAGGAGGACGCTTGGGTGCCAGGGGGGGCTCTGGCCCTAAATCCCTCGCCTGCCGGGCCCTGCACAAGAGGCTAACGTGAATTGGGATTGGATCTCAAGGCCCGCATACTAGTCTATGGGCGGAATCTTGGATTAGTGATCCCTGTGGATTACTGGATAGCCTTCAGGCAGATTGTGGATAAGCCTACGGGCTGGACTTTATGTATTTCAAAGATAAATAACCTGTTTAAAAAAAGAAAACTTGTTTGACATTTCTTTGCTATGTCAAGTGATATGATTATATGAAGGAACCAGTGCCTAACAGGCTAATTAAGGAAGTTGATTGATACATGTCCAACTAAATGTGTTAGGTAATTAAATAACTAAAACAACCTGAGGAAAGTGTGGTGGATGTGGCCATAGGTCGGTCCTATGGATAGGTGGTCCCGGTTAGCCGGAAACTTTTCTCAAATCACGATGGAGAGCCAACACATTGTTCAAAGAATACGAATAGCAAGAGTGTTGACCTAGACTCTAATGTTGAGATATCGAGCTCCACTCGTGATACGCCAGGGTGACCGTTGTATATTTATGTCACCGACTTGTCAGTTGCAGACGCGGTTGGTACACCGCCCATGAATAATAGCTACATGATAGCTATCCTTATCTACTCTAGTTCGTGGCTCAGTTAGTATGCCACCTTAGTTAGTTGAGTTTGGTTTGAGACCCATATATAGGGTTCTTCTATTTCTTTGTACTAGAGTTCTTTTGGCTTACACAACTAAGAAGAGGAAAACTGTTTTCAGCCTCCACCCTTGTGTGTCTTCCCCCATTGTGCAAGCAAAAAAGCTTCAAGCGAGACTCCTTCCTTCTCTCCCACAATCTTGACATGGTATCAGAGCCTTGTTCGTGGTAAGGAGCTCAAGAAAGCAAGCCAAGCTCGCGGTGGTCTGGTAAGAGGAGCAGTGTTGCTTTCATTTCCTGTTTTGGGAGCAGATCTCTGCAGGTAGCACAGCCGGAAATTGCAGGAGTGCATTGTCTCAGGTTGAGACGCCCTTCGCGGTGAAGCAAGAGGGCAGTATATGCTGCGGGAGAGGCCTTTAGCCCTCGGCGACCTTGTTTTTTTGATTTGAGGCCATTTCGGGGCCTGTTTTGCAGACGGAAGTTTTCTGCACGCACTCAAGAAAAGGCTCAGTTTTATGCTGTGCGACCACTGTTCTACAGGTCGGTGAAAAGTTACTGTAGAAATTGCATCGTATGCTTGTGCGCAGAGACATTGGGAGTTTCAGAATCATCCTTGGTTCCTGTTTATGCAAAATCGTCACTAGGAAGTGACTGTGTGGTCAAATACCACTTTTGCCAGTTTTGCAGATTTGCCCTTGTGAGGGTGAAGCTGTGTTTTTTGCAGTGACAGAATTTCTTGCAGTATTCTGTAATGGCGTCTGATTCTCTTTCACAGATTGTCACTGAAAAGCTTGACAAGAACAACTTCCAGGCATGGAAGTTTAGAATGACGAATTTCCTTATGGGAAAAGGATATTGGGAATTTGTTGCAGGAAATGAAGAAGAACCAGTTCTTCCTGATGTTCCCAATCAACAACAAATGCAGGCATTTAAAACATGGCATGAGAGAGCCAGAAAAGTTATGTATTGGCTGTCTATCAGTATTTCAGACTCTATGATTGTGCATATTCAGGATGCAAGTACGCCAAAGGAGGCATGGGATACTTTGTCAAAAATGTATAGCACAAATACGCAAGCCAGGAAAATGCAGCTCAAGCAAGAGTTGCATAATGTGCAAAGAGAAAGTATGAGCATCAACGACTACCACATGAAGGTGAAGAAGATTGCAGATGCACTTGCTTCCATTGGGTCGCCAGTGGAAGATGATGATTTAGTTTCCGTGACATTGAATGGTCTAGGAAAGGATTATGCACAGTTTCGGACATCCATTTCAGTTCGTGAAAGATTTCCTGATTTTGAGGAGTTGATTGCTCTTCTAATTTCTGAGGAACAGAGAAATGGTGGTGCATCTTCTTCAGGAGGAACTTCAAAAGAAGCTGTCTTCTACTCAAATGCTGGAAGAGGTAGAGGCAGAGGTAGAGGAGGCCGATTTGGAGGCCGTGGCAGAAATCAGAATATGCAGCAAACTCAAGAAAACCAGTCCTATGGAGGAGGACGTGGTAACTCTAGAGGCAGGGGGAGCCAAAGAGGTCGTGGTGGATGGCAAAGAGGCCAAAATGCAAACAGTAATGTTGAATGCTACTACTGTGGTAAAATGGGTCATATGGCTAAAGACTGCTATAAAAAGCAGAATGACATCATGAATGGAAAACTGCAACAAGGGAATTATGCATCTTCTAGTAGACAGGGTGATGACAGAAATGAGCATTTGTTCATGGTGCAACACATGAACAATTCTATGACAAGTGCAGAAGAAAGCAATGATGTATGGTATGTTGACTCAGGTGCATCAAACCACATGACAGGTCATGCAGAATGGATGGAGGATGCAAGGAAAATGGAAAAACCAGGATTTGTGGAGACTGGTGATGATACTGCACATCCTATTGTGCAGATTGGAAAAATTCCCTTGTCTATGCAGGGTGGGAAAAAGAAATACCTATCCGATGTATTTCATGTCCCGAATATCACCAAGAATCTGGTTTCAGTTGGTCAAATGGTTGAACAGGGCTTGCAGGTCAGGTTTAATCCTCATGGATGCTTTGTTGAGGATATGAAAAATAAAGGTCGCTTGATAGCAAAAGGAAAGAAGAAGGGCAGAATGTTTACATTGGATGCAGACATGTCTGAATTGAGTGCAGCAATGTTTGCACATGGGACCGGTGTAGTTGCAGATATTGATATCTGGCATAAACGCATTGGTCATGTTAATGTACAGCGACTTAAATCAATGCAGGCCCAAAATATTGTTGCAGGATTGCCCAAATTCAAGGTTGCAGAAATGCATAAGGTATGTGAAGCCTGTCAGTTTGGAAAACAGGCAAGGAAACCATTTCCTAGACATGTTCAAGAGAGTGAGAAGCCATTGGAATTAATTCACTCTGATGTGTGGACAACTAAAGCTGCATCTCTTGGAGGCTGTCATTATTTTGTCAGTTTTATTGATGACTATAGCAGAAAAGTTTGGGTGTATTTTATAAAAAAGAAAAGTGAAGTTTTTGGGCATTTCAAAACTCTTAAAGCTATGGTTGAAAAAGAAACAGGCTTGCAGATAAAATGCCTAAGGTCAGATGGAGGGGGAGAGTACCTCTCAAATGAGTTTGCAAAGTTCTTGCAGGAGCATGGCATAAAGCAGCAATATTCATGCAGTTATACCCCACAACAAAATGGAATTGCAGAAAGGAAAAACGGGCATATTGGAGAGGTATCTCGTGCCATGCTCAATGAAAAAGACTTGCCAGATTTTTATTGGGCTGAAGCAGTTGCTACAGCAGTCTACATAATGAACAGGACTCCCACTGCAGCAATACATGGAATGACTCCAGAGGAGAGGTATACTGGTAGGAAACCAGATATTTCTCATTTGAAAATTTTTGGTTGCATTGCCTATGTACATGTGCCAGATGAGCTGAGATCCAAGTTGGATCCAAAAGCTGAGAAGTGCATCTTTATTGGTTACTCTCTGCAGCAAAAAGGGTATAGATGCTATAACCCTTCTACTCGTAAGTTTACAGTGAGCAGAGATGTTGTTTTTGATGAGATGAGTAGCTGGTATAAACCAGTAAATGTGATTGATGATGAAGATGCACAAAATGGTAATGCTACACAGAATTCACAGCAGCAGTCACAAAATATTAGTGGACCTGGAGCGTCCTCTAGTAGTGGTCCACATTCTTCGCCATGGACAGGCAGATTGAGATCAGGAGAATCTTCTCAAAGCAATGCAGATAGTGGTATGCAGGTATCACGAAAAGGAAAAGAGAAGGTTGATCAGCCCATGTTTGATGTGAATGCAGGTCACTCTTATGTGGATGGTGAATCCAGTGGCTCAGAACAGAGCATTGATGATGAGTTGGGTATTCCTTCTATTATTACACCTGGAGTAAGGAAGACCAGGGATGTTTTGAGAGCACCTGGGAGTGAACCTACTTTGCGCAGGTCTACAAGAGCTAGGTATCCTGTGGATAGGCTGAAATATGATGGATTTACAGCCATTCACTATGCATATATGGTCAAAGTGATACAGGAACCAGAACCCACATCTTTTGAGCAAGCCATGGGAAAAGAAAAATGGGAGAAAGCCATGGATGAAGAAATGGATGCCTTGGAAGCAAATGCTACATGGGAGTTAGTACCTTTGCCTAAAGGTAAGAATGCAATTGGCTGTAAGTGGGTTTATAAGGTGAAGCACAATGCTGATGGTTCTGTGAACAGATACAAGGCAAGATTAGTAGTCAAGGGGTATGCACAAACATATGGCATTGACTATGAAGAAACATTCAGTCCGGTTGCAAGGATGGCAACCGTAAGAGCAGTCATTGCTATGGCTGCATCAAAGGGATGGTCTTTACATCAGATGGATGTAAAGAATGCCTTCTTGCATGGTGATTTGCAAGAAGAGGTCTATATGGAGCAGCCACCAGGTTATGTGCATGCTGTTCATCCTGAGTTTGTTTGCAGGTTGAAGAAAGCCTTGTATGGCTTGAAGCAAGCACCTAGAGCATGGTCTGACAAGATAGGACAGTATCTTGTCACTATTGGCTTTCAGATTTCCAAGGCAGATTTCTCACTTTATGTGAGAAAAACAGAGAAAGGTATTATGCTGCTTGTCATTTATGTTGATGATTTGATTATGACAGGTGACAGTGATGAAGATATCCTTCATGTGAAAATGCTATTGAAGCAGAAGTTTGAGATGAAGGATTTGGGAGAGCTGCGTTATTTCTTGGGCATTGAGGTGATTAGATCACCAAGTGGGATACAGCTCTTGCAGAGGCAGTATGGATTGGACATGCTGTCCAAATATGGGATGACAGGCTGTAAGCCTATTTCAGTTCCTTTGGAGCAAAATGTGAAGCTGAGCACAGATGCAGGTGAGCTTCTAGAAGACCCTACTATGTACAGACGCATAGTAGGAAGTTTGATTTATATGACTATTACCAGGCCAGATTTGAGCTATGCTGTTGGATTGGTAAGTCAGTTTATGCAGGCTCCAAGGAAACCACATTTGGATGCGGCTAGACGCATACTTAGGTATGTGAAGTCCACATTGCAGTATGGACTATTTTATGAGACTGGGGTTCAGATACAGTTGCATGGATACACTGATGCTGATTGGGCTGGTAGTATTTCTGATAGACGATCTACCAGTGGATATGTATTCTCTTTTGGGAGTGCTGCAGTCACTTGGAGCAGCAAGAAACAGCCTACAGTTGCCTTGTCGAGCACAGAGGCTGAGTACAGGGGTGCAGCAATGGCTGCATGTGAGGTAGCTTGGTTGCATAAGCTACTTTATGATATGCATCAGTCTACAGATGGGCCAGTTGTCATTTATTGTGACAACATGAGTAGTATACACTTGGCAAATAACCCAGTCTATCATGCTAGAACAAAGCACATTGAGGTGCATTATCACTATGTGCGAGAGAGGGTTTTACTAGGTCTTATTGATCTAGTTTATGTCAGCACAGAGGATCAGGTAGCTGATATATTCACGAAGGCATTGGGCGCAGAGAAGCTGCGCAAGTTCAGAGACCTGCTTGGTGTGCAGGAATTGGGATTGAGCTCGAGGGGGAGTGTTGAGATATCGAGATCCACTCGTGATACGCCAGGGTGACCGTTGTATATTTATGTCACCGACTTGTCAGTTGCAGACGCAGTTGGTACACCGCCCATGAATAATAGCTACATGATAGCTATCCTTATCTACTCTAGTTCGTGGCTCAGTTAGTATGCCACCTTAGTTAGTTGAGTTTGGTTTGAGACCCATATATAGGGTTCTTCTATTTCTTTGTACTAGAGTTCTTTTGGCTTACACAACTAAGAAGAGGAAAACTGTTTTCAGCCTCCACCCTTGTGTGTCTTCCCCCATTGTGCAAGCAAAAAAGCTTCAAGCGAGACTCCTTCCTTCTCTCCCACAATCTTGACATCTAAGATACAGATGATCTCGATTTACGCTGTTTTAGGGGAACAGAATGGGACTATGCCTTATGGCAAAGAGGTTGAGCTTTGCATCCCTCTCATTTCCCATTCTCCTTGAACCAAGTGTAGCATGAATCCGCTTCGAACCTGGCATTTTTGCATAAAGTAGTTCGCTTGGGTTCGACGATAGTTGCCATTAGGAAATGACCAATAGAAAAAACCCTAATTCAGGTCGGTCCTAAGTGGGAATGGCTGGAATACTTCCGCTATGTGGCAGATGTGGAAAGTCCTAGATTGCAAAACCCATAACATTCCATGGGAGTGTCGAGCAGAGGCTTCTAGATATCCTTTCCGATGGACTGCTAAGACATGTCCTAAAGATAACAAGTGGATATGTTACACTCCCCTGGCACCCAAGCGTCCTCCTGCTCCAAGCAACACCCACGGAGAGACCTCTTGTGGTGGGTTCGGCCCATAAACCCGGCACAGCTAACAATCCCCTTGGATAGGGCCAGGCAGGCAATCAGAGGTAACTGAACCTACCTCTCCCTCCAAGCTTTTAACCTGAAGCATTAAGTGTTTGCCTTGAATTAGTTCCTTGAGCAAAGAAGTTCAAACAATGTACCTAAGTATACAATCACGATCAATTCAGAGGTCATTTGTATGACCAACTGCTAAGTTGTAATTCCTTCTTTCCGAATGCTCCTAGCATTCGATCGTGGATCGTTTGCGACTTGGCGAGATTCCAGGGGCTTGGCAAGCTAGGTTGCTTGCTTCCCCTTTTTCTTTGGGCTAGGGTTTGTACCCTATCGACCCTAATTATCCTTACCTTAGGTTTCCTTGTAAGTTGATAATGGACAGCCCCGTTGTCCTCGGTTGGTCAACTTGCTGGTTGTCTCCTAAATCCCTCGAAGTACCTATGTACCTTTATCTTTGATCCTAATTGATCAAGATTTCTATCCCCTTGACCATGGCTGGTCAAGATCGTTCTGTTTAGAACAGTTCCTACTCTGACTTAAGTATGATCTTCTTAAGCCCTCTTAATAATGCTCACAAGCACTAAGATTTTACCTATCCCTCTTGAAGTCACCAAGGACTTTGTCATGGGATTCATGGATCTCGGTAAATTACAAACAACGTTGAATTTTCACAACAAATTTAGTGCACACAGCGTAATGCCATGCCTTCATTTCAATGCTCACAATTTTTATATAACCCATATGATATTTTATGCCACACATGCGAATGTACTTTCTATGCATGCAATCTTAACATTATCCTCTGTGTAATTATTTACACGATCTATAACCTTCTTGAATGATCTAACCTTATGTGATCATTGTATGAGTCTAACTGCACGTCAATCTCTTCTACAGATTGTTACATGTACCTTAGAATCCATCTTGCGATAAGGACATGCACTTTGTTTCTTTCAATGTCCTCTAAAATGCGTTTTAAGCAAGAACTTGTGCAATGAACAATGCACTTTATGTAAGAATTCTTACAATACGTTTTTGGTAATTTACGATGCAATTATCTAATAAATTTCACCTATTATGATGTCATCTTACAATGAAAATTAACTTATTTGTTGCATAGATCACAACTAAGTTCATACCTAGGAAATTATCAATTGCGCAATTAATGTGATGCATGTGAATATGATTTTCACTATGATACTTATAATCTATGATTTAATAATAGAGCAACCTAGGTTTGGAGTGATGCCGTGATTCCCGTATTATTGATGCCTGATGAACCGTTTGAGGTTGTGGTGCCACCTTGATTCGAGCCTCCATCCACTCTTGCAGGGTTTCCGGCCATCTTTGTGGAACTACGCTTCGGGGCCATACTCGAAGACACGTGTACGAGTGATAGAGTTCTCGCACTCTCCTTTGCAAGATTCCCGCCACCTTTCCTTGAGTGGAGAAAGAGATAACGAAGCGGAGGGGTGTATTTTTGGCAATATAGAGGGGTGTGTGACCTCTCTTTAAGGGGGGGGGAGAAGAAGCTTCCAAAAGCTTCTCTCTCTCTCTCTTTCCCTCTTCCTCTCTCTCTCTTCTTCTTCTTCTTCTTCTTCTTCTTCTTCTCTCTTATTCTTCTTATTCTTATTCTTTTCTTCTCCTTCTCTCTCTCCCTCTTCTTCTTCTTCTCTCTTCTTCTTCTTCTTCTTCTTCTCCTTCTCTCTCTCTCCCTCTTCTTCTTCTTCTTCTTCTTCTTTTCCTCTCTTCTTCTTCTCTTCTTCTCCTCTTTCTCTCTCTTCTTCTTCTTCTTCTTCTTCTTCTTCTTCTTCTTTCCTTCTTCTCCTTCCCTCTCTCTCCCTCTTTTTCTTCTTCTTCTCTCTTTCTCTCTCTCTCTCTCTCTCTCTCTCTCATCACGGGGGGGAGGGGCACTACAACAAAAAGGCCTCATAGATGCACATTTAGACGCGATTTTTGAATACAGAGAAATTCTTACGGGCACGTCTATCTACCCCTCTATTTGCCCGTCTACCATTTTGCGTCTATAATCCCATGTATCAACGAACTTACACGCACAAATAGACGCGCAATAGACGCACATATACACGCGCATATAGACACGCTGGTAGACGCAATTTTACAAGCACTGGTAGATGCGAACAGAAAAAAAAATATCATTTTTTAAAAAAAATATTTAATTTATTTTTTAAATTTAAATTATGAAGCGCATGTAGTCTACATGATAGACGTCCATATAAACGTGAATTATCTGCAATTTAGACGCGCTGATAGACGCACAAAACAGAACTGGAAAAATTTTTCCCTCCCATACATCATATTGTGTATTTGGGAAAAAGACAATGTATCTTACGAGTACGAGAATTGAAAATAAAAGTCCATGTATTCATTATATATCAAAAGCATTTACAAGGGAAGTTTAAGTGCTTGCGACCTAAAGCGTGGCCGCAAGCAGTAGGCTCAAAGAGATATCATACATATACAAGAAAAGAAGGCCTCATGAGGAGGTATGGTGCTCCTCTACGAATCTAAGAGGAAACATCTTCACTAGTACCACCATGGCTACTAGCCTCGCTATTTCCCTCCTCGCTATGCTTCACATCCGGGTTCGCTTACACACACAAAAGATCAGGGTTGCTTACATAGACAAGGTGGAGAAAAAGTTATAATTAGCTATACTTTTAATAGGAAAGTAAGAAAAACATACCTCCTCTGATTATCGAATCCTCATGGCCCGGTTGTATTGGTCCTCACTGATGAGACCCTCCTCATAAAAGTGAAGCCATGTCGTTGCGCAGTTATGGCCTCGATGGTAACATACCTCTCTAGGAGTAGGTGTCCTACCAACAATGGTAGTCTGCAAAACATTTGGAGATATACAAACAATTATGAGTCACAATATATTAGACTAAAATATATAAATAATTGAAATAAAGATAAATTTAAAAAAACTAGAAATCAAAATATACTTACAAACTCTGCCTCCCATGACTCTCTGCCGCCCGATCCGTAATGCAACGATCCCATGGTGTCCATTTGGATCCGTCGCGCCTCTGCTTGCTGGCGACTCTTCACTTTCTCAGCTGCTTTCTTCTTGGCTTTCTTCCATTCTATGCGGTGGCACATAGGTGGTTGGCTATAGGCTCCACACCCCTCCTCCAGCCTCCGCAGTGAGTCCCTGGCCTGTGTCATGAGGTGGGATCTTTTGTTATGAAGCATATCCCTCACTTTTGTACGTCCCCAATCATCCGAGAATCACTGACCCTCAGGATTTGGGTACCTCCTATGGACTTGGTGCGCAGATTGGGTGTTGTACGCTCGCGTAGAGAATGCCGGAAGGTCCCCAAGAACAAAAGAACTCTACTTTTTGCACAAAACTCAAGGTAAAAAGCATGCACGACATGAACAAGAGACCAATTGGGTGCAATCTCCCCCCATGCCTTGTGTGAGCGCTCCACAAAGCATGTATTTTATGTATTAATCATCTTCAAGCTCAAATAATAGCCCAAATTACAAAATAGCAAGCTTTTAGCTTTTGAGTTTGCTTTAGCACAAAATAGAAATAAAGCTAATGGGCGGTTCCCAAAGAGTCAAGCATACCCAATACAATGTCCAAGTACAAATAACATAATCGTGCGCCCATGCACATACAAAATAATAAATAAATATCTAACACCTCAATAAATAGGCGTGACAAAATATAGGCGCCAAGCCTAAGGTATGCGCCCATCAAAATATAAGTGATAAATCGAATACTCGCTATCCTCCAATGCTTTCCTCCACCACTGCTGCTATCTCTACACATCAACTGAAGCATTCACAATCGTTAGTAAAATAATACAATTAAATCGACAAAAGTGAATACCTAGCAGTCTTCAGCTACATAAATAAATCAACTAGTTAGAAATCAATCCTAACCTTAATTTATTACGAGTGCGTACTCTAAACTCGTAAATGTTTATTAATTTAATATGCATTTTGCGGAATCACCCACTATGGAATCACCCATGTACACACTAAATTAATGAAACGCCCGAAAAGGATAGGCATCCCCATCAACTTCTCACACAAAGAATCCACTTTGTGTATGAGCCCCAGTCATCAAAGTTTACGGGATCCACCGTAAAACCTCACGGAATCCACCGTGGCACGGAATCCACCGTGAAATATGCCTCCTGGCATCATACCCCCGGGGTGGGATAGCAATTAACCTCAATTGCTATTAGCTCAATGTGGAGCTAGCAGAGTGGGGAAAGCATTTAAGTCTCTAGCGTGCATCTTTTGGGCCACTTCTACAGGATGGTTCTTAAATTTGACTAGATATCTAGAATATCTTCGGCCAATTCTAGTGGTCATAAAGTCAATATCTATGATAGCTTCAGGTTCAAGTATTTCAGTCTCTTCCTCTAACAAAGGTGGGTTTTCATAAACAGGGTTCACAGGTAATTGGCCTCTAAAGGGTCGTAATAAACTAATGTGAAACGTGTTGTGAATTTTCCAGTGAGGTGATAATTCTAACTTGAATGCATTGTCATTAATTTTGTGAATGATCTTAAATGGTCCATAGAATCTAGGTGCTAATTTGACAACTGGGTGTTTATCTACACTTTGTAATCTACGTTTTTCTATTCTCAACCAAACATAGTCATCAACTTTGAAATTCATTGCTTGTCTTTTCTTATTGGCTTGTTTGGTATATGATTGATGGGCTTTGGCAATCATGTCTTTAACCTCATCAAAAATAGTAGTGTGCATACTAGCAATATCATCAGCACTCTGAACTCTATTTGATAAAGATGCAACATGTATAGACAATCTATAAATGGCCATAAATCACTTCAAACGGTGCTTTCTTTGTAGATGTGTGTGGTGTATTGTTATATGCAAACTGCAGTAAATGCAAATGTGTGTCCCATGTTTGTGGTTTAGAAATAGTGTAAGCACGTAAAAGATCTAAAATAGTACTGTTAGTGGCTTCTGTTTGTCCATTAGGTTCAGGATGAAATGCAGATGAGAAATCAATTTTTGTTCCTAGGTTAGCAAATAAAGTAATCCAAAAGTTGTTACAAAATCTGGAATCACGATTAGAAATAATAACTTTTGGTAATCCATGGTTAGTGAAAACAGTTTTCAAAAACAATTGTGCTGCTTGAGATGCTGTTAAAGTTTTCTTACATGGAATGAAATATGCTTGTTTACTAAACCTGTCTACTACAGTCCAAATCATATCATGGTTAGCTTTAGTATTAGGTAAACCAGTAATAAAATCCATAGAAATTTGTTCCCATGGTCTTGATGGAATAGATAAAGGCATAAGTAATCCATACTGTTTACCGTGATGTCTCTTAACTCTTTGACAAATCAAACATTCAGAAACAAAGTTAGATACAGCAGTGTCCATATGCGGCCAATAAAAATCTTCAGTTAATGTACATAAAGTATATCTATGACCTTGATATGGAGGACAATGAATCTCATTCAAAACAAAAGATCTGAATGGAACTGTAACACATAATCTCTTTTCATAAAACATGAATCCATCATTATAAGATAGTGAATCAATAGGAATCCAGTTATTTTGAACTAATTTATTCCAATCAGCATGAAAAGTAATGTCCTGATGATAAGTATCTTTCATAGGATTTAAAGAAGCAAATGATATGACATAAATATTATGAATGGCAGGTCTTCTACTTAATGCATCGGCCACTACATTTTCTTTATCGGGTTGATATTGGATAATCGGATGAAAACTCTGAATAAAGGCTACCCATTTGATATGTCGGTTAGATATTTGAGGTTGGCTAAGCAAATGTCTAATACTTTGTTGATCGGTCTTAATCATAAACTCAGAACCCATTAAGTAGTGTTTCTATTGTCTTAAAGCTTGTACTACAGCTAATAATTCTTTATCATATGTGGAATATTTAAGTTCGAAGGGTTTCAGTTTACAACTAGAATAGGCTATAGGATGATTGTCTTGCATAAGTACGGCTCCTATTCCAGATCTGCTAGCATCAGTAAGTACTAAAAAGAATGGTCTATTAAAATCAGGCAATTGTAATACAAGAGCATGGGTTAATGCATGTTTCAATAAGTCAAAGGATTTCTGTTGATTATCGGACCAATGATAAACAATACATTTCTCCAAAAGTTGAGTCAAAGGCAAAGCAAGTAATGAAAAATTACGTACAAACTTCCTGTAGAAACTAGCAATACCTAGGAATGATCGTAACTCATGCACATTTTTAGGTATAGGCCAGTTCAATATTGCTTCTATTTTCTTAGGGTCAACCTTAATACCATCTGATGATACAATATGACCTAAATATTTAATTTGTGTTTTAAATAACTCACTCTTTTCCGGATTGGCATATAGTTAATTATCTTTTAGTAACTTGAAAACCAATGATAGATGTTCATAATGTTCTTTCTCATTTTGACTAAACACCAAAGTATCATCAAAGAATATAATAACACAATGCTGATATTTCAAAAATATACGGTTCATCATTCTACTAAATGTAGCAAGTGCATTAGTCAATCCGAAAGGCATCACTAAAAATTCATAATGACCAAATTGTGTCCTGAATGTAGTCTTGAATGTGTCAGACTTATCTAATCTCACCTGATGATAACCAGATTTAAGGTCTATTTTACTAAATATGGCAGCCTTGCAGTTTATCCATAAGGTCATCGACTCTAGGAATTGGATATCTATTCTTTACAGTGATCTTATTTAAAGCACGATAGTCAATGCACATACGATAGGTATTATTTTTCTTCTTTACTAACAAAACAAGTGCACCAAATGGAGAACTGCTAGGTCTAATCAATCCTCTATTTAGTAATTCCTCAACTTGATTTTGAAATTCTTTTTGCTCTATCTGGTTATGCCTATATGGTGCTTTACAAGGTGGTTGTGTACCAGGAATCAAATCTATTTTATGGTCTTCTAGACGTGAAGGAGGTAAACCGAGTGGTAGATCTTCTGCAAAACAGTCTTTAAATTGTGCAAGAAATTCTTTATGACTAGGGTGCATATGATTTTCTCTAACTTGCAGTTCATTCACCCAAATGAGATAGGATTTACTACTTTTGTGTAATGCATATTTAGCTTGAGTATGCGAAAGCAGTGGAAAAGCATTAGATGCATGCATACCATACAATGTAATATGTTTTTCTTGAAAATGAATATTAATCGAATGCGTGGAATAATCTATATCAGGGTTATGCTGATGACGCCAAAGCATACCTAAAATAATATCACTGGACTGTAATGGTACAACTAGAAAATTCATTCTTTCAGTGTATTCACCAATTTGAATTTCTAAATCATGCACCTCTTGTGTTCCATTATACCTTGTGCCTAAGAATGCTGCGTTAATGCGATAATGCGTAGGTACAGTCTGTAACTTCAATTCTTTCACTAGCTTTTTAGAAATAAAATCATGAGTACTACCATCATCATGCAAAATAATCTTTTCCTTTCCATGCACTAAACATTTCATTGTCAATAAAGAATGTGTAGTTGGCTTACCTGGTAAAGTATCCGAAGGAGTGATAATGTCGTCTTCATCTTCCATGAAATCAGGCATTTCTTCATGTTCGTCATCTTCCATTGCTCCAAGGTAGTTGATATGGAAAGGTGGCTTCTTCAAATGGCAATTTGCTGCTAAATGTCCAGGTTGGTGGCATTTATAACACACTATAGGTTTGGCTTTGGTTACATTGTTTGCAATGGCAGGAAGTCTAGGGATATTAGGATTTGGCTGTGGAATAGGCTTGGGGTTGTGATTGGTATTGGATGGTAAAGCAGGTGGTTTTGCCCAAGTTTTACAGAAAGATGATTGTTTAGATCCATAGTTACCATTGGCTTGGAATTGCTGTGGATGCTTGTCTCTTCCTCGAAGCTTGTCTTCAGTGTCATGAGCTAAAGAAATTGCATCTTCAAGAGTTGCAAGCTTGAACATATTGACTTCAGCGTAGTAATGCCCAAGTAATCCAGACATATACTTGCACTTGTGTGTCGCTTCAGGTACGTCTTCAAGCATGCGTAACTGGAATAATGCATTTCAAAAGCATTCGGTGTACTGAGGAATAGGCTCACGATCTCGTTACTGAAGAAGGTCCCATTGCTTTATGGCTTCTGCATAAACTTCTTCTTGAAATTCTCCCAGGTAGTGGGACAATCTATACTCTTACGAACCACGGTCCACCAAAGAGATGCTCTATCCACTAAATGATTAGTGACACACTTGATTTTATCTTTTTCTGCGTATGTTTCCTCATGAAAGTAATCATCAAACTGACTGATGAATGCAATAAAAGTTTTTCCATCTCGAGTACCATTGAAAGTATGGAATTTGAAATTTCTTTTACTTATCTTTGTTTCCTTGTGGATGGATTGAGCTTCGAGAGTCGCGTCGATGGTACGTTGAATAAGGTCTTCAGATCGAGGTTCCTCTTTGTCGGTAGTCGATCTTTGTAAATTAGCCAATTGAACTTGTAATGCTTGCCTAGCTCATCGTTCTTCATCCAACTGCATCATAATTAAATCCAGTTTTTGCTCCATCGTAGGTTCAGGAAGATCGCCTTCAGCCATTAAATCATCCATATGTGATTCCGTCATCCTACAAAACTTCAAAAAACCTCACACTCTCAAAATCCAATTAGCAGGATGAGCATAACTCAAGATCGGGTGTACAAGGCTTATATATTTTTATGTGTGGCTTTCACAAACTTCGTCTTTGGCTATTGCGGGATTTGTAATCTTTGAAAAATCTTCGTTTTATCCTTCTGCGTGTGCTAAAACTAGTTCAGCAAACCTGCGTATGCAAACAGTACCTTCCAATGAACAACTTTGCAGTTTGGAGTTTCTGCGTAGGAACAATCCTTCTATGAGTTTTGAACAGAAGTCAGTTTTGACTTCAGGTGACTTGTCTGACTTGCAGAGTTGCAGACTTATCTGACTTGAAAAGTACCAAAACTTGCAGAACTTGGTTGATTTAGCAGACTTGCAGGATTTAGGCTTTGTAGACTTGCAGAATTTAGACTTGGAGAACTTTGAAAATTCTGTGTGACTTGACTTAGTGTAATAGCCTTGAGTCTTAAAGAGTAGCAAACGTCGTCGATTTTAGGGGGGGGTGTTTTTTCAGCCGGCGGAAATTTCGCAATCATCCTCTGACATGCCGATTTGAAATTGAGGCGCTTTTAAGCTTCTTTAAGCTTTATAAGCTTTGTATTAAGCTTTGAAGATTATGAAATTTTTGAAGACTTATCTCTGTAACTCCACGACTTGTATGAGAGGATGTAGGAGTGGTCCTCCGTTGTTGCAGGCTGGTCCTTCGCGATCTGAAGATAGAAACAGAGGTTTTTGATCGCCAAGAATCCACCCGTATCGACCGTTCGCAATGAGATTGACCATAGAGCTCGATCGTTCCAGGAGCTCCGCCTTCGCACAAGATGGGTAGCGATTGGAAGCTCTCGATCTCAGCTTTGCTCTGATACCACTGGTGCGAAGATCGGGTACTATACGCTCGCATAGTGAATGCTGGAAGGTCCCCAAGAACAAAAGAACTCTACTTTTTGCACAAAACTCAAGGTAAAAAGCATGCACGACATGAACAAGAGACCAATTGGGTGCAATCTCCCCCCATGCCTTGTGTGAACGCTCCACAAAGCATGTATTTTATGTATTAATCATCTTCAAGCTCAAATAATAGCCCAAATTACAAAATAGCAAGCTTTTAGCTTTTGAGTTTGCTTTAGCACAAAATAGAAATAAAGCTAATGGGCGGTTCCCAAACAGTCAGGCGTACCCAATACAATGTCTAAGTACAAATAACATAATCGTGCACCCATGCGCATATAAAATAATAAATAAATATCCAACACCTCAATAAATAGGCACGACAAAATATAGGCGCCACACCTAAGGTATGCGCCCATCAAAACATAAATGATAAATCGAATACTCGCTATCCTCCAATGCTTTCCTCCACCACTGCTGCTATCTCTACACATCAACTGAAGCATTCACAATCGTTAGTAAAATAATACAATTAAATCGACAAAAGTGAATACCTAGCAGTCTTCAGCTACATAAATAAATCAACTAGTTAGAAATCAATCCTAACCTTAATTTATTACGAGTGCACACTCTAAACTCCTAAACGTTTATTAATTTAATATGCATTTTGGGGAATCACTCGCTATGGAATCACCCATGTACACGCTAAATTAATGAAACGCCCGAAAAGGATAGGCATCCCCATCAACTTCTCGCACAAAGAATACACTTTGTGTATGAGCCCTAGTCATCAAAGTTTACGGGATCCACCGTAAAACCTCATGGAATCCACCGTGAAATATGCCTCCTAGCATCAGATCTGCCCTCAACACCTCCTGCCACAAGCCGCTTTTCTGATTTTTGAAGGCAATGAAATAATCTTTATATGTCGCATGCACGATGCTCCTCATGTAAGCCATTACATCCCTTCCCTCATCATCATGAAAGATGGCATCAGCATCTGTAACTCTATAGTACTGGCGTCAACCTCCTCTACATGATCTACTGGTGAGGGTGATCGCTCGCCACCTCCTAGGCAACCCCCACACAAGCCTCGTCCTCCCCCTCGACTCTCCCTCCTCCCTCTCTGTCGACTACCCTATGCCTTGCTGGGCGCACGAGCTTCTGTAGATGCACGTGCTTCTGCAGATGCTTGTGCTTCAGCCGATGCACGTGGAGCACGTGGAGTACCTGCATGTGGAGTCTAGGAAGTAGTGCCAGGCAAAGACGTCAGAGGCATCCCAGACATGACACTGAACACCTCATCCGCTGTGGGAGAGCGGCCAAGGTGTCTGGTCATCTCTCCCATGAAGTCTTCCCTACTAGAAAAACCTCCAAAAAATGCATTGACCCCCTTCCAAAGAAGGCCAATGCATCATTCATGCGATCCACATCCGGGTCATTGCTAGATGAACTAGGATACGACATCTGCAAAAAAAACATAGGAAAAAGATAAATTTATTTGCATACAAAAAATCATATATTACCTACATTTTCAAAGAGCTTTCTTTAGACATTGACTATAACACTTAAGTGCTAATGCTTCTCTTAAACAAGAAAACTAATAAACACAAACATGGGATTGTCACATTCATCATTGCAAAAATATATTGTTTACTATCAGAACTGGGAGACCTGGCGCATGTATCCTCACGTCTAAATTGCAGGTTAGACGCGCCCTCAGATGCACCCCAGAGTGAACCTTCTGTCCAGCGCGTCTATCTGCGCATCTAAGATGCAGCACAGACGCACTGTCAGACGCGCATTCCAGGTCAATGCGTGTGTATAATCGCGTGTAGACAGCAGGTTGCAGTGCGTGTATCATTGTGTGTACACTGCAGAGCACACGCGCCAACACACATGCACTAAGATGCGCTCTCAAACGCTCTGAGAGGAAACATTTTTCGCATCTAATTCTGTGTCTACATTGAGATGTAGATGTGCTATCAGACGCGCTCGGTCGGCCGATTTCAGGCTAACGACCGCCATTGATGATTTACAAAATGCAATACATAATGGAATCACAAATCCTAAATACACAGACAGAGCAGAGAGAGGAAGAGAAAAACACACAGAGAGAGAGAGAGAGAGAGAGACTCACCTTGGGTGTTTCGTGTGGCGGGTGGTGGCGCTTCTTCCTTCTCCTTCTTCCTCTCCTTGGTAAGTTACCCTCCCTTGATGCTTGCTTGCTGCTTCTTCTTGTTCTCCTATTTCTTGTTCTCTCTTTCTTTCTCTCCTTGGCTTTCCTTTTTCCCTTCTTGTGTGTTTGAAATGAAAGAAGAGGTGAGGCATGAAGAGACTAGGTGAGGCATGAAGAGACTTCATGTCGGCTAAACTCAAGCTTCAGAACTGCAAAAAACGCAAAAAAGGAAAGGTGCAGTTTGAAAAGAAATGATTTAAGTATGGTTTGAATTTTGACGTGTGCGTCTATTTTCGCGTGTATATGTGCGTCTATTGTTCAGATAGACGCGAGTATAGACGTGAATATAGACGCGAAAATAGACGCTAATATAGACACGTAGTTAAACGCGGATATAGATGCACATTTGGGCTTTATCATAATTATTTGTTTTTAAGATAAGTTTTGATAGTGAATTCTTATCATAAGTTTTAATGTATTTATGATGATTTTTGTGTATTTAAAATTGAGATCTTATGTAAACATATGAATGACAAATATTTTGATGTTGTCATGAATTAGGTTTAATCATGTCGACGTCGTCATCACCTAGTGCGGTGCAAGCTGATGAGTAAATGAGCACATCCTCAAGTGAGGATGAAACATTGCGTCTTCATAATCGAGATGCATGGCTACGACGAAAAATTAAATGCATGTGTGATCATTGTCGACGATGTATTTTTCGAGCACATCGAATTGCAATGTCACACCTCAGCTTGTATGGAGAATGGGACTGAGAAAAATCACCGGTATTCATTGTTTTTTTTACCACTAAGATTGCATGTCTATGTTACGGGAATTATGTATCAACGTACATGAAACTCCCTTTTGTGGTTAAGCAGGATGCGGTGCCACATCCTCAGATGCTCCCTCCCGGGTGTCGAGAGGCTGCAAAACGTCGACGCGAGGAGGCAGAGTCTTCAAGAAGAGTAGAGACTGACGACCATGATAGTAGCCCTCATGAAATGCCCCATCAAGTCGTAGAGGATGAGATTTTGGACAACATGGTACACCATCTATTTTCTCAACCGGTTCAGGGAGAAGGTCACTCTACGAAGCCAGATGATCCACTATATGTAGCATTATCTACTCTGTTGTATGAAGGTTGTACGTACTCCGTTCTTCGTGCGTCCCTCGAGATACTTAACTTGCAAACAATTTATGGATGGAGTAATGTTAGTTTGGATGTGTTATTGAAGTAGTTATCAATTCAGTTTGGCTTATGAATCATAATATTAATTGTTCTATTTTGAAATTAGACAAAAATATATGTTGGTGGTTTTTTAACTCACTTTTAAAAATATATGTAGATTATTATCGCAAATGCTTCCAAAAGGAAACAAATTGCCAACTAAGAGAGAGCAAGCAAGACATTACTTGACATCTCTGGGAGGCCTCGATTATGTCAAGATCCATGCATGTGTCAATGATTGTGTCTTATTTCGTGGGATTCATGAGTTCGCACGAGAGTGTCCTGTTTGTGGCGAATCAAGATACGAAGTGGAGATGAAGTCAATGGATGTGCCTCGTAAGGTTTTGCGACATTTTCCGATTGTTCCACGTATAAAACTTATGTTCAAGTGTAAGTCTATTGGAAAGCTCATGTCATGGCATGCTAGTCATCGTTCAAGTGATGGAAAATGGAGAATCCCTGCAGACACATCGGCATGGCAACATATAGATAATTTGTGGCCCGTTTTCAAAGAAGAGTCAAGAAATTTGAGATTTGGTTTAGGTATGGATGGAAATAATCCATTTGGCATCAAAAGCACATCATACAGTGTATGGCCAGTGGTATTGGTGAACTATAATATTCATCCATCCATGGCAATTAAAAAGGGACACGTGATGTTGTCCCTTCTGATTCTTGGAAAGCACAAGGTAAAAAACATGGACATTTACTTAGAGCCTTTGATTGAAGAGTTAGAAATGTTATGGGAAGGTATTGAGGTGCAAGATACAAGTGCATCTACATCCTCTAGAGATTTCACATTGAAGGCCATGTTGTTGTGGACCATGCACGACTTTCTAGGATACGGAGAGTGTTCAGGTACATGTACATAACTCTATATTTGAAATTCAAGACTTGAATCAATTGCATTTTATTAATTCACTTTTTATTTCAGGTTTAACCACGTTAGAATATCATGCATGTCCTATTTGCGGTCCCTCTCTAGTTTCCTCTAGGCCGGCACGTTTAAAGAAGGTTATCTACGACAATCATCATCGATTTCTTCCTATTGACCATCCCAAATATGTTCTCCCTACTAATGGAATGACTCCACAATCTCTAACCATTCGAGATTGGAAGGAGAGATGGATTAATGCTGACAGCCACCCTCCACTCAGCATGAGTCGGTAAGAAGTGCATTTCTCTCGATTGACTTTAAAGTATTTAGCATGATGAATTGTTTACATAATATATTGTTTGTTTGTTAGGTTCTCTATATTTTTTCGTCTTCCGTACTGGACTGAACTCAAGATCAATCACCTGTTGGACCCCATGCACATATTCAAAAATGTTGTATCTACATTATGGGATCACTTGATAGGGGCTCGTGATTCAGTTAATGTAAGGGAGGATTTACGTAACATTGGTCGCATGAGACGAGCCTGGCCACGCATTGGATCCAGAGGAAAGATTGAGCTACCCCATGCACCTTGGATATTGTCAAAGAACGAGGAAAAAATAGTGAAGGAACAAATATATAGCTTTCAAACACGCACAGGATGTATGAGATGTCTCAAGGGAGCCTTCATAAAGAAAAAGAAAAGAGGTGTGGAGCAACTATCTGGTTTGAAGTCCCACGATTGGCACAAAATGATTTATATGTATACATGTGATATATATACACAATATAATAAGTACTTAAGTTTTTTGCTTTTGTTTTTCAAATACAGGTTGTGTATCATCCAATGGTAAACAATAACCGATGGTGGTATGTCATCCCTATATCTAGTCGTTCAAAACCAATATATGGTAATATTACCGACATGGAGATAGCAGATGACAATCCAACAATTAATGATGATGTGCATGATGACACCATAATGGATTATATGCATGATATAGTACAAGATGAACCTCGCGAGGATGTTCAAGGAAACACAAAAGAAGACAATAATGTGATTGTCGATGATATTGATGAAGTTATTAAGCAATATAGCAACACATCTGATAGTTGGATAGACTTATTTGTTTCGTTGCCTCTTGGTAACATAGACCTAGAAGTAGATAGTTTAGCAAGGGCTGATCTCATTGAAGATGAGATGGATCATTCACTGTAACATACTTAATTTGCTTATTGATTCAATGTGTATTCCTAATTCTATGGTTTTTATCATGTACACACGTGCATACTCAAGAATCAATTGTCAATTTTAAAGCTAAATTGATTTTTCCATAATAAAAAGAAAGTATGTAGAGAAATTACGAGATACATATTGCAATGCTTGCTACTAATTGTAAGATTTCTGTCACTTGCCGCTAATTACTTATATCAAGCTTGTCAACTGGAGGAACTGCCATTCATTAGAGAGCAATGAAAAAGTAATTATTAACTCTATTTTTTTAATTCAATGACTCAATGTGTATTCTTAATTCTATGTTTTTTATCATGCGCACATGTGCATGCTCAAGAATCAATTTCAGGTGGTTAAATAATTATTAACTTTGGTTTTTTAATTATGTGAATTGATAAATTTAGGTGGTTAAATAATTGTGCGTCTGCTGGCGCATCTATATTAGCGTCTATTTGTGCGGATACATAGACTTAAAATTTGCATCTATTTACACGCACATTTACACGCACTTATAGACGCTGTGATAGACGCGCCCGACTTTGTGCGTCTAACATACGCGTCTATGCCTCGTTTCTGTTGTAGTGGGGGGCGCTGCTGCTTGGCGAAGACGAACGGGGGGACTACTACTGTAGGCCACGAGGGAGGGGAGGGCGGCGTGCTCACCAGGGAGGAGGGGGGAGGGGCTTCCTTATATGGTGGGGGGGGGGGGAGGGGGGGAGGAGGTGTGGAGGGGGGGAGATGGCCGTTGAATGGCCACCACCCTCCACCTGGGGGGGTTGCATGCCCCCCCTCTCTCTTTACTCACTCACTCACATACACTCTCTCTCTCCCCGCCATGCAAACGGCAGGGGGAGAGAGAAAAAAAAGTTGAATTCAATTTTTTTAAAAATTTAAGGGGGGATTCGCACGGGGGAAGGCACAGGGGCATGGGGGATATTACATTTAGGTACTACTTTTATTATGCCCTTGTTAGTCTCCTCATCCATAGAGCATGCTCTACCAAATATATTTAAAAGTCAATACCAGTCTTCTCTTAGCACTGCCTAGAACTCTTGATAGAATTTGAGTGACAAACTATTGGGGCCCAAGGATTTATTATGCTTTAGCTCCCTAACTACTTGCTCTAATTTATGCACAAAAAAGGGGTGATCAAAGAAAATTCTTTGCTCCATGGCCACCTTATTGTCAATCATGCATGTTCTCCCTGACCTTGTGGGTTCAGAGTCCTGGGGGGAGCCCACAATCCCTAAGAGAGAATCAAAGCCTAACACTATCTCTTTATCATATGTGCATAATCCCCTCTCTCATTGTAGATGGAGGCTATTGTGTCCTACTTAATTTGCTTTGCCTTCAATGCTTCAAAGAACTTATGGGGGGGCTTCCCCCTTTACTGTCAACCTTTCTTTCAATTGGATCTTAGCTACCTCTGCCTTTTCTCGCTTGTGCTAGGGTAGGAACTCCTCAGTGGCCATGGGCATACGCATTAGCACCGCATCATTGGGGTCACTCTCTAGGGCCTTCATTATCAACTTGCATCAACAAGCAGCATCCTCAAGTGCTTTCCTCTTCCTCCTTGCTTTATTCCTACCATACCCTTTGGAAAACTCAATCACAACTTTGATGGATTCCTTCTAATTGTCTTCACTGCCATGACAAAGTGAAGCTCCATTGCATCACCATTGGTTCTTTGTGTCTTCTCTACTCACTCGCCCCATTTGGTAGGTGGCATGCATTGCAATGGGAGAAGGTGCCACGTGTTAGGTGGCAATCCCAAATGATTAAATTGCACCTTCCTACCCGCTCTCAACCCTTCTAGGCTTAGCTTTGAAGACAATTGTCCTTGGCACTTCTTTTTGAGAGAACATTGGTTCATGGATCGTAGTTGTAAAATGAAATTATACAATGATGTTTTAGCATGTACAATGTAATATATATACTTGATTAAAACTCATATAACTCGATTAATCTAAAAGCAGGACTATATTTATTACAAGGTGAACTTGTTCAATTACAACCCGGCTTGTGGGGCTTCTATCTCCTCAATTGCGTTTCTTAGGTCAAGAGCAAGTAGATGACCGAAGAGATAATTATATGCATTAGGACTGGTGTACGCCCCGGTCGGTTTCCTTGAAAACCACTATCACACTGTTCGGATTCCGTTTCGAAAGGCGGATATTGCTGCTCGGAGCGGACAATAGCTGCAGATTTGGCGTCGAGCGTCGATTGGAGTCCGGCATTCTTGTCGGATTCTGAGGCAGGACACGGCTGAGAGCCCAAGGCGTGTGCACGGGCAGAGAGGTCTAGGCTCTAGCTGGATAAGTAGAGACTCTGAGAGAGAGAGGGGGAGCGCTCTTGATTTGCCTGCGATCGGCCTACTATCGGGGCTCCAGCTTGTTTCATTCATCAGCTGCCGATGCTTCCATTCATCAGCTTCCATCGTAAGATTGCGCACGAGAGAGAGCTTCCATCGTAAGATTGCGCACGAGAGAGAGAGAGAGAGTGTGTGTGTGTGTGTGTGTGAGCGCGCGTGCGTGCTTGTTTTGTCTGTGCTGAGTGTGCTGTGCTCGCGAGGGCTGAGGATAAATTTCGGCATGGCCCCCACCACCGCGAAAGGGTTCACCCGGTCACTCGGTGGAAATCAATTAAAATATAAAAGGCCCCTAAAATGGGGTTTGGTCCAATCGGCCGGCTGCACACGGCGGAATTTTGAACCCCCACCCTCACGCACGCACTCAGAAGTTCTATCATTCTGGGCGCGCGTACGATTGTTGATGACTATGAGTTTTTTAGTTTATTAAATCCTTTAATGGTGAAAAAAGAGGCACACGCGCCTAAAACCGGCGCTTCCGGTCATACCGATGAAAAAGTATGGGCCCTGGCGGGGCCCATACTGATATTTATCCTCGGCCGCTCGCGAGTCGCCGGCGCCGGTCGGCTGGGCCTGCCTCAGTGCCTTGTCTGTTTCATTCGTCCAGACGACCCTTCGACTTCCATAATACGCACGTGAAATCATCATTCAGTTCGAGCACTAGTGGCCCAAGAAATGACATCGGCCGGTTCAAGAACCAAAAGCATCTTCAATAGACTACTGTGGTGAATTACCAACAAGCTGTGGACCTTGCATGCTCCATCCGACGCAAGAATATTGCGTGTTTTAGCCTCACGATGAGCTGATTTTATAAATACGGCATGATCTAAGATCAGAGACGTACAAGGAATTGTAACTTGTAAGATCTGGCAGCTTTTAGAGGCTGTGCTAGCAGAGCCTAATCACCTTCGTTTGTTAATCGTCTTTGGCACCCATAGCTAGCTACCTACTCAATCCTCGCTAATTTTAGAGCATTAAGTATATCATGGCGTGGAAGAATATTAAGCAGGGGGTTTATTGAGTAGAGACAGAGGAGAGAAATTCAAAATATTGGTTATGGTGGATCCTACAGAGCTTGAGGATCTAAAACACATCGAGTAGGTCAATTATATGTATTCCATCAGATCGACACTGGCGAGGACATGGGTGAGGTTGCCGCTGATTTGTGCTGCACGCTGACGGCCATGGGCTGGTATAATAAGCCAAGGTTAAATTAATAACGTTTAATCTAAAGGTTTAAAATATCACCCCCTCCAACTTTACCACGTTCACACTTGGGAGCCCACACAGGAAGAGTTGGACTGGATATTTTGACAAGGTGTTTTCACACTAAGTTGTTTCAAGGACTAAAAGGAGAGTTCTATGCAACCTTCAAGTCCAAATTTGAAGGGGTTAAAATATAATTAAAAATCCACCAAAAAAATCATGTTTTGAGCTTGTCTTTCACTTCATTCTTGGCATTAAAAATTGCCAAAAAATAGCAATGAAAATGATCAATTTTAGACCCATATTTTGATGTTATTTGGGCCGTAGGGGCACCATTTGAGGCCTCTTTTCAGTGTTTCTTGCTAGACAATTGATATACAATATATAGACATGGTCTATGGATGTAAATGATAGTAGTTTGACACATGTATGAGAGCTATATCATTGAAACTAGATTTATATGTAATTTCTTGGGCTTTTTTCAATGCTCTTTTGTTTCATATTTGACCAATTGAATTCTTCTCTTCTTGGCAATGCCATTTCCTTCATTTTCAACCTCTTTTGATGCTTGTTGATGGCAAGATTCCCCGGCTGCGCACCAAAAACATGGAGCCCCAAGAGGAACACCAAGGAAAAGGGAATTCTCTTGCAAGAAAATCTATCTTGTATCATCAACAATCTTGTTTATTAGGTTTCATATGATTACAATGAAGAAAAGAACACCAGGCACGCACAACAAATCTTCATGGAGCATCATGTAGATCTCCCACGGATTTGATAGAATCATCCATATTCTTCCATATCTTCACAAAATCCATCAATATAAAAAAGAAAGCAAAGGAATACACCATCTTTGAATGGAAATACATCACATAGTATTCATCTTCAACATCTTCATAGTCTTCTCTCTCAATCTCTCATATACAATCACTCTGTTTTAATAGAATTGACTATCTCTGACTCTCTCTCTCTCTCTCCATCAATAATACATAATATCCTCACTACAATCTCTCATAATCACTCTCAATAATCCTTTTAGGTCGTGCATACCCCTCCCAAGAGGTATGTCTGATATGAAGAGTCACCAGAGCCACTATAGTGTCCTTTCATAACTCACTACTGTCACTTCACTCCAGTCTTCACTTGAGTCTTCCGCAGCTACTTCTTTCACTTCTTTTAGCTCTTTTGCACTTGTATTCACCTCTTTCCAAGGCTAGAAAACTTTCCCAAGCTACACATACATTCTACAGAATACATACAAAAGCATACAGAACAGTCTACAGAACAATAACAGAACAGCTACAGTAGAGAGACAATACAGAGACAGAAGCTCTACAGAAGACCTATAGAAGGTTACAGAAGGTCATCAAAACCTTATAACTCATACTCAAACCATTCCAAACTCTCAAAAACTATTCAATAAGCTTTCACAAGATCTCAATCCCTATCAATCAATAATCCATCCCTCCTTACATAGAGAAAACAGAACAAAACAGAAGCTATACAGAAGGTATACAGAACCAATCAGAACTTATCAGAACATCACAGAACCTCATATCTCCACTAATAAACATCATGAACTTCCAAAACACAATCAATATTATCCAAAACACTCTCAAACCACTTTCAAACCAATCAATCATCTCATAAAATCAACCATTCAGCTCTCAAAAACAACAAAAATCAACCAAAAAACAGGTCATTTCAATACTCAACATTGGTTTATGCATTGATAAGCTAGAGAAAATACTTCTCATGGCTATGAATGAAGAGGAAACCAAAAGCCCGCATATTGGTATGTTTGCCATCTTGCTCCTTCTTTATGCAGATGATGTGGTCTTATTTACATATACTGGGGAACATATGTAGCAATTCATGGGGATTCTTAAATGGTTTTGTCAAGATAGTGGTTTGACGGTGAATGTAACAAAAACAAAGCTAATGGCTATGCGCACAAAGAAATCAAAGACCCCACCACAAGTACACTATGTGGGACAGTCTATAGAGGTAGTATCTACTTTCAAATACTTGGGGATTGAGATATGTGCAGACCAGAGATGGAATACATGTGTGGAGCGATGATTAGCAATAGGAAAAAGTAAGTATTATCGCTTTGAAAATGATTGCAGTCGTAAAATTACTAAATGTTGGAGAATACGTTGTACGATTTTTTATGCATATGTTCTAGAGATGGTATTATATGGAGTGGAAGTGTGGGGGGCCGAAGCATCTCCATGGAATGACATTGAGAAGGTGCAAAAAGATTTTATTCGTAGACATTTTGGCATAAAAAGCACCACACCATATGTACTTATGCTTTTGGAAACTGGTTGTTGAGGTACATGCTATGATCTGAGTACTAAGATATTCCACCTAAGTACATAAAATGGATGACAGTAGACTCCCCAAATGGGCATGGGATGCTAGCACATGCCTACAAAAAACATGGAAAATTAAACTGCTTTCAACAAGATGGGTGTTGGATATGCAAAAATGGCTTAAAGGGTGCAGAGTGGATAGATATCTAGATGTGGCATTTGAAGATATATGCATGGACACATTTCAATCAGACCTCTTATGAGCGTATCAAGAAAAACATCAAAGCAAGGAAGAAAATTGTAAACTTTCTTATTATAGTATGCATATCTATTGTTCATGTTGGGAATCCTACATGCACGCATAGGCACACATGCTGTAATGTGTCCACTTGTATCTTCAAGACATGTCTTAGCAGTCCATCGGAAAGGATGTCTAGAAAGCTCCGCCCAGCACTCCCATGGAATGTTACGGGGTTTGCGATCTAGGGCTTTCCGTGTCTTCCATGTAACGGAAGTATTTTGGCCATTCCCACTTAGGATCGACCTGAATTAGGGTTTTCTTTATTGGTCATTTCCTAATGGCAACTAGCGTCGGACCCAAGCAAACTATTTTATGCAGAAACGCCAGGTTTGAAGCGGATTCACGCTGCACTTGGTTCAAGGAGAATGGAAAACGAGAGGGATGCAAAGCTCAACCTCTCTGCCATAAGGCATAGTCCCATTCTGTTCCCCTAAAACAGCGTAAATCGGGATCAATCATAACTCTAGGTCAACGCTTTTGTTGGTCGTATTCTTCAACGATCTTCTGGCCATCATGATTTGAGAAAAGTTCCGGGCCAACCAGGACCACCCATCCATAGGACGGACCTATGGCCCATCCTCCACACTTTCCTTGGGTTGTTTTAGTTATTTAATTACCTAACACATTAGTTGGACATGTATCAATCAGCTTCTTTAATTAGCCCGTTAGGCACTGGTTCTTTCACGTAATCATATCACTTGACATAGAAAAACAATGTCAAACAAGTTCCTTATTAACAGGTTATCATATTTATCTTTGAAATACAAAAAGTCCAACCCGTAGGCTTATCCACAATCTGCCCAAAGGCTATCCAGCAATCCACAGGGATCACTAATCCAAGTTTCTGCCCGTAGACTAGTATACGGGCCTCAAGATCCAATCCCGAGTCACGTTAGCCTCTTGTGCAGGGCCCGAAAGGCGAGGGGTTTACGGACAGAGCCCCCTCTGGCACCCAAGCATCCTCTTGCTCCAAGTAGCGCTCAACAGAGAGACCTCTCGCGGCGGGTTCGGTCCACTTTCCCGATGTGGTTAACAACCCCCTTGGTTAGGGTCAGGCAGGCAGTCGGGGATAACTGAAGCTACCTCTCCCTTTAGGCCTTCAACCTGAAGTATTAGATATCCATTTATCTTTTAGTTCATTGATCAAACAAAGCCAAACAGTGCTCTTAAATCTGTAACAAGCAAAAACATATCCATTGGTTGTTTTTGTTGGCAAAGTGCTAAGAAATGAATCCTTCTTTTCTAATGTGTCCAGCACTCGATCTGGGATGACTTGCGACTTGGCAAGATCCCCTATATCCTGGGTTAGGGCGTACCCTATTAACTCGACTTAGTCAAACCTTAAGATTATTCCAATTTATCGGCTAGTCTATTGCTTCTAAGCAATCTTCTTCACTCAAGAAAGATACCAAATTAGGTTGATTATTCATCCTCTTGCAAGATAACTTGTGTAAGGATCTGTCAACCTCATTGTGAGAATTGGCCATTCCCTTGTGATCCAGTCTCACAAGGTCATACGACTCCGCACTTGTTGCACAAGTGTTGCGTCGAATTATAAGACTATTCTACTCATCGAATGGAGTCACGAACAAACTGTTTCTGATTACCTTGGGCTGATGTTGCCAACCCTAGGGTTCCAAGTTCCATCACATAAGATTCTTAGGGACAAACCCTAGTTCACTTTCCAATTAAGTTTCACTGTCTCTACATTCGGTGAATGTGGGCAAGTATTTAAAATATAGGAGTTTCAGTTTTAGCAATACGTACAATAGGTCACGAATTAATTCTTAGTGAATTTCTTTGAATTTAACTCATTTTAAACAAGTACTCCGCGGTTTAGGTGGTTTAGGTTTATGCCAATTTTTTTAACTTTAGAAGATAATTACGTGATCATTTCCACATGACTCAGTGTCTACGTGTAAATTGATTTTTCAACCTTAACTTATCGATTTAAGGTCAGGCATAGGTTAGGTTGATTCCAACTAATCTTCCTATAACTTTGCGAAAAAAATTCATGCTAAACAAGCAACCTTTTACTTGATAATTTATGCAGTTGACAAACGATAATTTCCTAGAGTTATGCATCGTAAGAATCATTTCGTGCCTTGCACTTTCCATGATGATTCATTGCGAAGAGGATATGGGTTAATAGTACGATATGCAATTTATACTTCCAGGCTTAAAGGAAGTATACTATTTTAATGGACATTAATCTTATTTTTATTTCATTTCAATGCATAAAGTTATTTGCTAGAAATGAATTTATGCTTCCTTCATTTTTCTTGTTTTATTGAAAGTATTAATGACTAAGTTCCTTTGTCGTGAGCATTTAGGACAAAAATGTATCCTATTTCCAACAATTATCCTTGCATGATTGAATTACAACAATACCAAATAAAAATTAGGAAGGAAAACTTGGGCTTGGGGTGAGATGTCCACGTGGATGCCAGGAGACGACCCTCTCGGGGTTGCGCCTTGGATTTTTTTAGGAGGCATTGCAATTGTAGTCTTTCCGTTGTGGAAGCAGCTTTACAACTCCTTTTTGAAATTCCACCGTGGCTTCCTTTGCGATAACTTGCACCATCCGTCGGAAACGGTTTTAGAAGGCTTCCTCCTTGAAGTAGGGACTTCGAAAAAAAAAGGGGTGTTTCAAAGTCTTACGCGAATAAGGCCCATTAAAGCCATGGGAGAGGCTTAATGGCCTTTTTAAGACTTACAAGAACGGGATATAAAAGGTGTAGAATCCCCTTACGAGGCTTTTGAATGGGAAAGGAAGGTGTCAAAAGACCATCAACACTCTCTTTTTCTTTTACGTGTGGGGCAGAAAATCAAGGTATTGAGAGAGCTCCAAGGGGTATTTTTTTACATGGCAAAAGAAAAGGAGCTAAGGAGCCCTTAGGGGAGTTTGGGATACGGGTGGGAGGGGGGGGGATAAGCCCCTTTAAGGAAACTTTGGGTAAAAACCCTGTTCTTTCTTCTTTTCTTTTTTTGGGGGAAAAAAAAAACCTTTATAAAGCCTTAGGGAAGGAAATTCCAAGGGAAAAAAAGGGTGGCCTTAAAGGTTATGGGGAAGGGGCCTACGGGGGGGTCCTTAGGGAAAAAATAGGGGGGGGGGGGAAATACCTCCAGGTGGCATCACGACAGACCTAGAGGCGGAAGGACTGGCGCATGCGGCATCTAATGGCCAACGGCGGCGATTTCCTAGCCCACGGCAGCCAGCAGCCTGACAGACCTTCACTCCCCCCTTTCCTCTCGACCACAGCAATAGGATAGGGTCCTCCCTTCACTCCCTCATCAAGCTCTCACGGCAGTTAAGCGGTGTTGCTTCACGGCAGTTTGGTGTCCCCCCCTTCAGCATTAATAGCAACGCTCAATCGTCCCTCTCCGTTGTTCTCACCTCTGGCCGCCCCCATGGTTTAAATAGGGGAGGGGAGGGGGATGCTTTCTCCCTTGCCTGTCGACAGGCATGGCTAAGAGCTTAGGCAAGCTCCAGCAAGGAGCTTGCCCACCTTACTAATCCCCTCTTTCTCCAGCTCGATAGTCGATTGGAGGAGAGGGAAAATTAAAAAAATTTGCTTTTATCTAAAGGTTAATTCCATTATCTTCTAATGGCTAGTTCACGCGAGCCTACGCCTTCAGAATATTACATTCTCTCCCCCTTAGAGGAATCGAGATGTCCTCATCTCAAGATAAACTGGGGATATTGATGGCTGAGTGTGCCTTCATCTATCCAAGTGGCATCCTCTTCTGGATAATCTTTCCACTGGACGAAGCATTCTCTCAAGGTTCTAGATCTCAATTGTCTCTCCCTAACATCTAAGATCCTGTCAGGCCTTAGTTCAAGGAGTCCTTGACTAGGCATTACAATTTGTTGGTCATCAAGTACATGGTTAGGATTAGGTACGTACTTCTTCAATAGGCTGATATGGAATACATTGTGAGCCTTTAGGTTCTCAGGGAGTTGCAATTTATAAGCATTAGGTCCTAGGCATTTGAGGATCTTGTACTGCCCACAATACCCTGGACTTAGCTTCTTGCAATCTCCTAAGGATAGGAAACTCTTCTTAGGGCGTACGCGAATGAAGACCATGTCTCCTTCTTCGAAGACTCTATCTTGAAGCTTCAAATCCGCGTAGGCCTTTTGTCTATCCTTGGCAGCTTGGATGTCCTGTCTTATTGAATTTATTTGGTCATCCATCTCTTCCAACATCTGCCTTGAAGCTTCAACCCTCAAGGTTGGATCTAAGAAGTTTAGGGGACTTCGGCAGTCATGACCATACAATGCTTGGAAAGGGGTCATCTGAATGCTTTGTTGGTACGAAGCATTGTAGGCATATTCAACTAAAGCCAAGTATTGAACCCACCTCTTCGGCTCACGACAGTAGTATGACCTAAGCATATCCTCGATGACTTGATTTACTCGCTCTGTTTTGCCATCCGTTTGGCGATGGTAGGTGGTGCTAAAGCAAAGTTGAGTCCCAATAGCTTCAAAGATAGCTCTCCAGAAGTGTGATGTGAAGAGAGAATCACGATCACTAATGATTCTTCTGGGTAGCCCATGTATCTTGAATATCTCCTTCATAAACAATCGTGCAATGTCTAAGGCTTTATAGTTTGTCTTTGTTGGAATAAGGTGTGCAACCTTAGTAAGCATGTCAACCACAACCATGATGGAGTTGTATCCTCCCTAGACTTGGGGTAGGCCTACAACAAAGTCCATACTGATGAATTCCCATTTCATTTGGGGGATGTCAAGCAGTTTTGCAGCTTTCCTCGCATCTTGACATGTTCGGCTTTGAAATGTTGGGAAGACAAACACTCAGTGACATACTTGAGAACGTCACCTTTGAGCCTCTCCCAATGGTAGCTCTTCCTAACTGCATTGAGAGTCTTGGCATAGCTAGGATGTCCTGCGAAAGGGGAATCATGAGCTTCCCACAATATCTTCTGCTTAAGTGACTGCCTTGCTGGCATACACAGCCTTGTTCTATAGTAGACAAGTCCACTATTGATAGAATACTTAGCCTGCAGCTTTTGGTTTTGATCCTTGATAGAGATCTCCCTTGGAATTGTTTGGTAGGCCAGATCATGGCATGCATCCTCTCTAGCTAACTCAAGTATTAGATTGTTTGGCATAGATACTTTTGTAGCTAGAGATCTGGCTATTGATGGATTCTACAAGATTAGGGAATTAAGGAATGCCTTGTGACTGAGTGCATCGGCAACTACATTCTCTTTTCCTGGTCGGTACTTGATTTCAAAGTCATACTCCTCTAGCACTTCAATCCACTGACGTTGCCTCATGTTGAGCTCGTTCTAGGTAAAGATCCACTTGAGACTCTTATGGTCAGTTACTAGTGTAAACTTGTTACCCAATAGGTAGTGTCTCCAAAGCTTTAGAGCATGGATGACATCTAACAATTCCAGATCATGCGTAGCATAATTCTTCTCATGACTCTTCAAATTCCTTGAAGAGTATGCTATAGGATGACCTTCCTACATGAGCACACATCCCAAGGCAAGTGTGCTAGCATCAGTTACTACTTCCAACTCCTTATTGAGGTCTAGAAGTTTTAAGATAGGTGCTGATACCAAACTTTTCTTCAATCTATCGAAGCTATTTTGTTTGGGAGTTAACCATGCAATGGAAGTTTGCTTCTTCAGTAAGTCCGTCAGAGGTGCTGCAATCAAAGCATAGTTTTTTATGAAGACCCTATACCATCCTGTCAATCCAAGAAAGCTGCGTATTTCTTTGACAGATGTTGGTATTGGCCATTCTAGCACATCTCTGGTTGGATCCACTGAGATTCCTTCCGCTGATACTATGAATCCTAGATATTCAATCTGACGTTTGAAGAATCCATACTTCTTCATCTTAGCATACAGCTTATGTGACCTCATTGTCTCAAGGACAATCCGAAGTTGGGGTTCATGATCTTCTTCATGTTTAGAATAGACTAAAGTGTCATCGAAGAAGATAAGCACGAAATCATCAAGATATGGCCTAAAGATATCCTGCATTAGCCTGTTGAAAGTGGCAAGTGTATTCGTTAGCCCGAATGACATAACTAGGAACTCAAAGTGCCCATATCTTGTATTGAAGGCTGTCTTGGGATATCTTCTTCCCTGATCCTTATTTGATAGTAACCCGACCTGAGATCAATCTTGGAGAAGATCTTTGCACCCTGAAGACGATCAAGAAGCTCATCTATTCTGGGAATAGGGTACTTGTTCTTGACCGTTGATTGATTCAATCCTCGGTAATCAATACATAGTCGAAGTGTCCCATGTTTCTTTTTCTAGAATAGTACTGGAGCTCCCCATGGTGAACTGCTAGGATGGATGTAGCCCCATTCTAGCAGTTGCTTGAGTTGTTCGTTCAGCTCAATTGCTTCCGGTATAGACATTCTATAAGGTCTTTTTGCAATTGGCGTAGCTCTTGGTACTAGCTTAATCTCATGATCCACTTCTCTTTGAGGTGGAAGTTCTGTCAACTCTTCAGGGAATACGTCCGCGTATTCCTTTAGCCAAGAAGGTCCTTCACTAGACTCTTGCTTCTGATCTAACTTGTTGAGTTTGATCAAGTAAAAGGGTAATCCTTTTCTGACTCCTTTTATGATCCGAGATACTTTGGCCAATTGGATTCTTGGCACTCCAGCCTCACCTTGAGTTGTGACTAATTCCCTTTCAGAGTTTCGAAAGGAAACTTGACCCTTTCCACAGTGAATGTGGGCATCATTAGGCTTAAGCCAATCCATTCCGAGTAGACACTCATGGATACCTAAATTCATGACTCTGAATTTAACGAAAGTCCTCTTTCCTCCCAGAAAGAATTCCACCTTAGCAGTTTGCCTGGTACAAGTAACCTCATGACCATTTGCCAATTCCACAAGCAAGATAGGTGCTTCTACTGTGGCTATTCCTAATTATTTTGCACAAGCTGGTGAGATAAAGGAATGTGTACTGCCACAATCAATCAAGGTCTTGAAACTTTTACCTTGATAGTTCCACGCTGTCTAATTCACCGAGAACTAGCAATTTGGGCCTTTCTTGTGTAGAGCGGCATGGACTGTCGCCCTTTCAAACTCTGCTTCCATGGTTGAATCTTCTTCTTCTTCTTCTTTGCACATTTTCCTATTGGCAACGCAGGCGGTTCTTCCTTTGCCTTGGGTAGCAGCTCCTTGACCATGGCCCGTTCCTTGGAAAGGTGCTTGGCGATGTCCTCCTCCAAGTTTGGGACATTGCCTCTTGAAATGACCGGGCTCGTTGCAGTGGAAACAACGGAGGTTTCGGCCATTGCTTTGAGTAAGAACAAAGTTTTTAACGTTATAAGTCCTTGCTTTCTTTCTTTGTCCCTGATTATGACCTTGAACTCCCTTCATCTGAGGTCTGAATGTCCCTCTGTTCGGGTCATTAAAAGACCAAGTTTTGTTACCCCTTGGTCTAGACTGTGCCTCCTGAATTATAGGTGCAGCTCAAATGAGTGCGTCCTGAAGATCTGATGGACGCACAGATTATATTTGCTCTTTGAAGGAGATGCATGATAGGAGAATGAAGGAAGAAGACGCAAGATTCAACTTGTTGGAATCCAAAATGACAACACAGGATATTGGACCCAAGCCTAGACAGTTTGGTCCTAATTTCAGTCCAAGGAGGTTTCCCTCCCAAAGTTACAGAGGAAGACAGTCTGGCGGTGGTCAGAGATCAGAAGTGGAGTGCTACAAATGCGAAGAAAAGGGACACATTTTATCAAATTGTCCAAATCCCAGAAGGTCAGTGGATTACAAGCCCTTATGTAGTCGATGCAAAGGAGAAGGCCACACTGCAAAAGACTGTCCAAGCCCAGCCCTAGTGAAAAATAGTGCTACTGATAATCCATCCAAGGCCCAAGAGCCTATCTCCAATTTAGTGGAATTGGAAGTTGCTGCCATCATGCGTGCAAAGAAGAATGAACCACCTGTCCCAAAAGAAAATAATCCTCCTGGAAGAACAGTGAAGTTCAATCTTCCAATAGAAGAATAGAACAGAACAGAGCCTGACAGTACCGTACAAAACACTACAGTGCCACAGAGAGTCACAGAGACAGTTTTAAAGATAGGACCAGAGGTCCAAGAGATAGAAGAGGAGGAAGTGCCACAAGTGCCAGAAGAAGTCCCCATGATGCCCCTGTTGGAAGAAAAAAGGAAAATGAAAATAGGTGTCACCCCATTCTCTAACCGGTTAGAGAAGCCAGTGGATCCTATTAAGGAATACGATCTGGTCAGAGATCTAGATACCTTTAAACCAAACCTCACATTCTAACAATTGTTGATGTTGTCTCCCAGTTGCCAAAAAAGGTTCAAAAGTATACTAACAAGAAGACGTGGCTTAAGGATTGCTCCCTCAACAGCAACAAAGCTCCATAGCCTGTAAAAGAAGTGGATGTGGCTAACGCCTTCCTAGATCCTGGTACCCCAGAGACTGGCGTGTGGATAGAAGGTTGCTTTATTGCAAATGCATTAATTGATGGTGGCTCATCAATGAACATTATGACGGATGTGACAATGAAGGATCTAGGCCTACAAGGTATGCAACCAACTCAATGGCTCATCAGACTGGCGGATTAGAGCAGAATCAAGCCTTTGGGCATTCTCCCATATGTGAAGACTACAGTGGCTGGAAAATATTACTGGCTAACCTATCTGGTGGTGAAGCCAAACTCTTATGGTACATCCTACCCCCTGTTACTGGGAAAACCATGGATTTTTGAAGCCAAAGCAAGGACGGATTGGTTCAAAGGAACCTTGACCTTGGGTAGAGGACCCAATAAAGTGGTGCTGAAGCTATATGGTGTGCAAAAAGGACATGGATCCACCTCCTTGGAATTATCTTCTGACTCCCCCAATGAGGCTAAAGATGGAACATCATAGAAGAAGATGTTGTCAAACATATCCTTCCCAAGAAAACAGAGGCACATTCCCTAACAGTGGGTACTGTAAGCCAACTCCCAAAAGATGCAAAGCCATTATCAATGGTTGAATACTTCCTGCTTGAACCAGGAACGATTTTTGAAATCACTTCTGACAGTGAGATAGAAGCATGGATATACTGCTCTCCCTGTTACATGGCCATTGCAGAGCCAGAGACAGAGGCAGAAGGTGAAGCAGGGGACCTGTTCTTCTCTTACAGAGCGCCTACAGAGGCAGAGCCGGAGTTTGAAGAGGATGATAATGAATCTGAAGAAGGAGACTTTGAAAGTGAGACAGAAGAAATCACTCCACCCACAGAAGGCATAGATGAGGAGGGAGTTCCAGAAGCTTCTGAAGCAGAAGACTCCATGATGTGGGACAGAATGGCAATGGTACACTTTGGATTGGTAAATAGATCTTTCCATAGGCAAAGCCTATATAAGAAGTGGATCAAGCAAAATAAGCCGTCTTTTATCAGTGGTTCTTGTCGCACCCATCCACACTTGTCAAGAAAGGATGATGATGATGCTCCTTTTCAACAAGTACCAGTCCCAAGGCCACAACAGAATTCCGAGAGCCCCTGTTATGTAACATTCCTGGATGCATCCTCTGAAGAGGAGTCCTCAAGCTCTAAGGTAATTAACATTCAAACCAAAACTGAGATAGCCCTGATCCCATTTCAGCATTTCAATGAGCAACCTAAGTCCTTACTAAAAGAAGACGTTGGGTCTAGTGGGACATCAGAAGAGGACACCACCCCCTTGAAGAAGTCGGATCTGTACCCAGAAGCAATCTGTGGGACCTTCATCCATGAAGTAGAAGGTGAAAGGCAGTTAACCTTTGTGGATGCAGATGGCACTGAACGCCACTTGAAGGTGGGTATCAGCCTACCAGAAGAGGAGTTGTCAACCCTGTACAACTTGTTGAAAGATAATTTGGACATATTTGCATGGTCCTACAAAGACCTAAAGGGGATTGATCCCACAATATGTTAGCATCATATTGACTTGGAGCCTGATGCCAAGCTAGTATGGCAATGACAGAGGCGAATGAACCCGAATTATTCCACACTGGTGAAAGCAGAGCTACTGAAGCTTTTGGAAGCGGAGTTCATCTATCCAGTGGCCAATAGTGAATGGGTCTCACCTATCGTGGTTATATCCAAGAAGAATGGCAAGCTTCGTATATGTGTGGATTTCCACAAGTTGAATTCCAAGACGAAGAAGGATCACTTTTCTATCTCTTTTACAGATCAGCTGCTAGACACAGTGGTAGGACATGAGCTTTACTCCTTGTTAGATGGCTTCAGTGGATATAACCAGGTCCAACTAGCAAAAAAGGACCAATCTAAAACAACGTTCACCACAGAATGGGGGACCTACGCTTACCGAGTGATGCCATTTGGACTCTGCAATGTCCTTGCTACCTTCCAGCGAGTCATGATGTCCGCATTCCAAAATCATCTGCACGACTTTATTGAGGTATATTTGGATGACTTCTGTGTTTACAGTCTGATTCTTAAACATTGGGGACATTTGGAACAATGCTTTCACCGATGCTGGGAGTATGGGATCTCCCTCAACCTCGACAAATGCATCTTTGGAGTCTCTTCTGGAGTTCTGTTGGGCCACATTGTCGCTGCACAAGGGATATCAACAGACCCTGCAAAGATCGAGAAGATCGCATCTCTGACAGCACCCACCAATCTCAATTAGTTGAGGGGATTCCTAGGCCATGTGGGTTACTACAAAAGGTTCATAGCCCATTTTGCAACAAAGGCAACCCCCTTGCACAATCTACTAAGGAAAGATGCATCGTTTATTTGGACGGAAGAATGTGACAAAGCAAAGCCTTCAACACTCTGAAGCAGTGTCTGATTGAGGCACCCATCTTGCAACCTCCTGATTGGATGAAGGAGTTTCATGTACACATTGATGCATCAATTGAAGGCTTAGGTGCTTTCCTATGCCAGAAGGAATCCTCAAAGCTGGAGCAGCCCATCTATTATGCAAGCCGAAAAGTCACTGATAGAGAGCGGAACTATACCGTGACCGAGCTGGAGTGTTTGGCAATGGTGTTTCTACTGTCTACCCACTTTGAATTTCATGTGGATCATGAGGCCTTGTCCTTCCTGATAAACAAAGCAGACGTGAAAGAATAAATGATGAGATGGCTCCTTCTATTCCAGGAGTTCGACTTTGAGGTAATTACCAAACCTGGTCATTCCCATGTTCTGGCTGATCATTTGTCGCGTATCCCGCAGACTGCAAACGAGAAGCAGGATGATCCAGACCTCCCTGATGCTTCCCTATTCCTGGTAGAAACTGTAACCCCCTGGTATGCAGACATTGCCAATCTGCTGGCAACCCAACAGTACCCTCCTGGCATCTCAAGTCAGGAAAGGAAGAAGCTTATGTTAGAATCAGCCCCCTACACCATGTTAGGCAGTGCACTGTACAAGAAAGGCAAAGATAAAGTGCTCAGAAGATGTGCTGCAGGAGATGAATTTGGGATTGTTTTGAAGGCTTGCCATGACGAGCCATGTGGAGGCCACTTTGCAGGAGAAGCTACAGCCATGAAGGCTCTGCTATAGCAAGTTACTTGTGGCCGACCATTCATAAGGATGCCTATGACTACTGCAAGCGATGTGATGCCTGTCAGTGAATAGGGAAACCCACCAAGGCCAGCGCTATGCCACTGCAACCTATCCTTCCTTTGAAGCCGTTCGAGAAGTGGGGCATCGACTTCATCGGCCCAATCGATCCTCCCACCATAAGAAAACAGAACATATACATCCTGGTATGTACGGATTATGTCACAAAGTGGTGTGAAGCTAAAGCCCTAAAGCGGGACGATGGTAACAACATGGCCCTATTCCTGTACGAGAATATCATCACCTGTTTTGGCAGTCCCCTAGAGCTGGTAAGTGACAAAGGCACTCATTTCATTAATAAAGTCATGTAAGAGTTGACAGATCTGTATAAGATCCGCCATCGCAAGTCCACTCCTTACTACCCCAGAGCCAATGGCCAAGTTGAAGTCACCAATCGCATCCTCTACTCGATCGTACAAGGATGATTGCCGCACATCATTGCGACTGGGACGATCGACTTACAAAGGCCCTGTGGGCGTACCAAACCTCCCATAAAGCAGCAACAAGATAGACACCCTTCTAGCTGGTGTATGGTACAGAAGCTGTTTTCCCTGTTGATTTGGAATTGCCCTCTTTGGGAGTGGTTATCAAAGAGCATTTGGGGGACGATGATTCACTGCAACGTTGTCTTCTACACTTGGAATGTTTGGACAAAACTTGCAGGATGGCTCTATAGTGCATGGAAGCCATGCAAGCTCGACGTAAGGCTTACCATGACAGCTTCATCAAGCACAAGGAGTTCAAAGAAGGTGATTTGGTCCTAGCCTATGATTCACGATTTGGCAAGTTTCCTGGCAAGCTTTAACAGTGGTGGATGGGCCCATATAAGGTACTTGCTGTCAACCCTAATGGCTCTGTCCAAGTGCAGACCGTTGATGCCTCTGATGATCCTTTCCTGATTAATGGCTATCGCCTGAAGAAGTACTTCCCTCCTTGGGGATCTTGACAATCACAGTCACCTGATCCTTTTTCCCATTGGCGTGGCACTGTAACTCTTATGATGCTACTTCTGATAGCCGTTCTTCAGCCACTCCTGATGAGGTAGATACAACCCTCTGTCCCCTCAGCCCCAACTCCCGCCCCTAATCTCTTATCCTCTATTTTCCACCAACGGCAGTGGTGAGGACGGTTCTCACAAATGGTATTTCCACCATTCCCTTGCTTAATTCGAAAAAGAAAAAAAATATACATATCGGTCATGGGAGAAAAGGACTTCGGTCCCTGTCATGCTGACCTATTCTTCGAGAAAAGGTGGAGACACCCTCGGGAATAGGGAAAAAAAACAAACAAAAATAAGAAAAGAAAAATTAAAAAAAGTGTTATGGGAGAAAAGGAAGAAATTCCCTGTCATAGCAGGCCTCATTCCAAGAAAAGGTGGTCAACACCCTTGCACGGGAAGCTGGCTGTGGAAAAGGTGGCAATACCTAGCAGTCTAGAAAGTGGATCCATCAATTGACATCCCCAGGATCCAGTTCCGAAGTTGCCTCCCTTGGTATGCTGTGTCCTGTGCCTTTCTGCAAAGCGTTTGATAGTCCTCTAGTAGGCGCAATGTTCCTATCTAACATAACGTTCGATCTAATGGCTACCTCCCTGGGTACGCCTCTTCAACAACTGACGATGCGATCTTCATCGACAAACAATCGAGTGATGCGAGCTTTCATCCTAACCGGATGGGGAAGTGAGTATGGGTGCCCTCTGTAACTATCAAACGAGTGTGAGACAGATGATGGGACGAGTGACCAGTCTTTTCCTTTTAAATCAAATGAGAGGTGAGAAGTGTGAACGGAGTGTTGCACGCACGGGATGGGCCTCTCAATGCACAAAGCACGATCTGTCCCTGTGCACTGCACCATAAGGCTCCTTGGCCTTCCTTCTTGCACTGTATGCCGACACTGGGCGGGATGCACAGTTGCACCATCAAATGCGCACAAGGCATACAACCTTTGCACAAGTGACTCTGAGGATGACATCAATGGGTTTCAAGACATAGCTGTCCTCCTGTATCTATCAACAGAGCGTGAGATAGAAGGGGGTCAAAGTGTGACTACTATGTCCTCAAAAAAACAAAAATCATCGAGAGGTGAGATTGAGGGACGTTACGACCTTTGGAGTCAGGTATGTTTCCGTTTCCCTATGCACCCGTCATCACAGGACACGTCACCCTATTCTGTACATTGCACTACAAGGCTCCCTTGCCTTCCTCCTTGCACCTATGCCAGACGGGTTGGACGCACTGATGCACCATCAACTGTGCACCTTGGCATACTCCCTTTGCACCATTACTTTGTCAATTCCTAAACCGGGTGTGAGATATGGGTTTCAATCATTATTCATTGAGTGATGTCCGTAATGGGGTGAGTGATTGTTCTCTCATCCCATCTGAGTGCTGTAAGCTGAGTGACTATCCTTCGTCAGCGACACCGACCCGACGAGATTCATCCATTAGCTACCTCCCTGGGTACTGTTACATGGTCCCTGCCATGCTGGACACGTCTGTTGCAGAGCGAGCTCTGGTACCTCCTGCCGCCTGACACACAGCGTGCGACATCGACAATCGATTTCAACTATCTGCCACACGGGCCAAGTTTTCCTAACCCTGTCTCCTGATTGCACGTGTATGTTAAGGTGTTAACTGTGGGGACGTCAGCGTCCCGTCTGTCAACATCCAGTCGGGTTTCGAATCGTAGATTTTCATGATGCATTTCCCTTGTCGTTAATGTTTTAAGTATGGGGACGTGTCCTGGCACGTCTATGTGGCATACCACCCTGCATATGCCTCACTTTGATCATGCATGTATGCCATGACTTTCTTTTACCCTCCTGGGGTCCCTTCCCCACCCACCCGTCCATTCTCACCCCTCCCTTGGGGCTATTCCTCCTCCATTTCTCTTTCTCCCTTATTTTGATGTATTTCCATGTGAACGCATCCTACATTCAGCAACCTCCCCATTTGCCCTTAGAGCCCTGTTCGTACCTTCGAACTATTCAATTTTCCTTTTTACCCACCCCTATTTCGATGCACGATTTTTGAGTTATTAATTTTTGACGGATTTTGCGTACATTAGACCGTTTTCCATGTGAACGCATCTTGCTTGCTTCGGAACGGTGATCTGATGTGATAGCCCTGTCCTCCCCTTCCTCCCTGATATTTTTCCTTTTTACTTCGTATCATTCCGATGCAGGGTTTGTCCAATATTAATTTTTGCGGATTTTCGAGTCTTTTTCGTGCTTATTTTTCACATTTTTCCATGTGAACCTGCCTTATTTGCATCGGAATTCTAGTTTGACTTGATAGCGGTGTCCACCGCGCTGTTCCCTACATTTTTTCTTTTTTCTCCCCCCTATTCCGACTTTCGTATTTTTAATTATTAATTTTTAAAAGTGTTTTTGGGTGTTTTTTTGCATGTGAACGCCTCCTAACCCTATTGGAAGTACATTTTAATGTGACAGCCCTGTGCAACCCCTTCCCCCTCACATTTATCATTTTGCTGCCCTCTCTTTCGGTGAACCGATCTTCTGTTATTAATTTCCGACCGCCTTTGCGTGTGTCCTTTTTACGTTTTTCCCATGTGAACGCGTCCTATCTCAGTCGGAACGGTGTTTTGACATGATAGGGTTGTCGGGTGCATTCTTCTGCACATTTTCCTTCTTCCCACACTTTATTCAGATGCATGGATTTCCCAAAATTAATCCCCGTATGTATTTTCGGGGCCATTTTTCGTATTTTTTTGCATGTGCATGCCCTTTATTCCCCCTAGAACCCCCGTTGACCTTTTCCCCTATCTTCCCCCTGCCGTCTTGTACATTTTTCATTTTTACACCATTTCGTTTCGACGATCAGATTGTGAGATATTAATTTTTCTTTATTTTGACGTGTTTCGCGCGACTCATCTCGCGCGTGAACGGCCGCATTTTCGGTTTTACGCGTCTTGCCATGCCCCGTCACGTCAGCGCACCCCATGCCGATGTCCCGGCACCGTTCCGATCCCGCCACTGCAAATTTTTTTACCCCGCCCTACGCACGCACGCGGGACGGGGGCACACCTTTCTTTTAATTTATTTATTTATTCCTTTAAAAAAATTATACCCCCCCCTCTCGCGTCTGTTACCCCACCCTTCCTCCCCTATCCCAACCACCCTCTCTCTCTCTCTCTCTCTTCTTCTTTTCCCTCTTTCTCTCTCCCGGACACCCTCCTCCCCAACCATCTTCCCCTCCATTCCTCTTCTTCCCTTCTCCCCTACTCCCCTGCTTCCTCCTACTTCCCACAACCATCTCCCCCCCTTCTCCTCCCCTACTCCTCCGCTTCCTCCTCCTTCCCGCAACCATCTCCCACCCATCCCCTCCTCCTCCTGCTCCCTCCCGCCTCCATTCCCTCCTCCCTCCCCGTCATCTTCTCTCCCCTACTCCCCCGCCTCCATTCCCTCTTCCCCCCTTCTCCCCCCTCGACGCCTCCGCCCCGCTGGCCCTCCGCCGCTCGCCTGATCCCGAATCGCCACCCTGGTGTCGTGCCCCCTTGGCGCCCGCCCTGGTGTTGCCTCCCATCGCTTGCCTCAAATCGCCGCCCGCCTGGTGCCCTGGTGTCGCTCGCGCCGCCGTCTTGCGCCAACGGCCTCCGCTCCTCCTCCTCCTTCATCCTCCTCCCCTCCCTCCTCCTCCTTCATCCTCCTTCCCCTCCCTACCACCGTCGGCCCACCACCCATCCCTTAACCCCCCATTCCCCCATTCCCACCACCCCTTCCTTAGCCCCCCATTCCCCCTTAACCCACCACCCCTCCCTTAACCCCCATTCCCACCCCTCCCTTAACCTCCATTCCCACCCCTTCCTAAGGCCCTTTCCCCTACCCCCTTCCTAAGCCCCCTTCCCCATCCTAGCCCCTGTTCACCCCCTCTCGCAGCGAGCCACCCGCGTCGACAAACCAAATCAAAAGACTACCTCAAACCCCGTGGTTCTCGCACGACAACCCGTGCGGTGATTTTTTATTGCGTTTCTGCATCAGCGGCCGTTCGCGTGCGTGTACACGTGATCGCGTCTCTTTGCGACTGTTCACGCGCGAGACACGCATTTGGACTTGTCCATGAGGTGGTGCGTGCTCGTTCATTCACACGCAACTGTTCACGCATGTCCGGGTATTCCTTTTTGAAATCTCGAAAATCATTTTTTAATCACAAAATCCATTAAGCATATTTAAAATTTGAAAAAAATCATAAAAATTCAAAACAAATTCTGAAAAATTACCGAAATTTGTTGAAACCTTTTCCCACAGTTTTAAAAAAAATTCTTCTTGAAAAATCCTTTTAAAAAATTCCTAAAAATTCCAACTTGGCTGAAATTCTTTCTAAACTGATGAAAATTGATAACAAATCCAGAAAAATACATAAAAATCAAAAAATAATTTAAGAAAAAAATCACATTTACCCTCTTTTCTATTTTGGACATTTTCTTCGAATAAAAAAAATATTCACATAATGTTGGGAACTTATTTCTTTTTGGAAACATCTCATGACAATGTATTTATTATAAACAAAATTTTTCGAAACTCCCCAACATCAAATGAACATTTCCATCACATTGAAACAATATTGGTTTCCATCCTCGTGGTGGGAAAATTTGGGTTCTTGGTTAAAATTAAAATTAAAAATAAAAAAAAAACACAAACAAACAAATAACACCACAAACCCCAAACAACAACAAAAACAAATATAAAACCATACACCATAAAAACAAATAACAAATTAACCAAACAAAACAAAACAAACCCTTCTTTCCTTTTTTATTGATTTAAAAAAAAAACAATACACAAACAACCAACACCATAAACCGAGAAAAAAAAAAACAAAACACACTTCAACTTAACCAAACACCACAAACTAAAAACATAAAAACCCTACAAATCAACACATCCAAATAGATCCAAGATATACATTTTTTTTTCTTCTTTTCTTTTGGTCATCCGTTTCATTGTTCTTTGTCGTGATCACGGTGTTAGCTCATTTTTGTTTTTCTATCCAACAAGACGACTCTTGGCAGTCGACTGTTTGACCGTTTTGTGGATTTTTGTGGATTGGGCATTCCACTTTTGGAGGTTGTGATTTCCGACTTCGTAGGAAGACCCACACATTACCAGGTTCCTTTCTTTTTTCCCCCTCTCACTCGCACAATAACACACATTAATTGTAAATAAAATCAACCGAATGTTACACACACATAATTTACAGACTGCACCTCATAAATTGTAAATAAAATGAACCGGATGTTAATTGTAAAAAGAACCCCCGCCGTTGCACGTGCACCTTTGCACCCTAACCCACATAAGTTGTAAATTAAAATCAATTCACAAATGCACACGCACACGCGTTTCAGACACATTAACTTGTAATTAAAATCAACCCTCGAAGTCATGCATGCATGCATGCAAGTGCCATACATCATCTAATTATAACAAGGAACTGCATTAGTAGAGACCCAGTCATTCAGTCCAATCGTGTCAAAATCTGAGTGGGGCTGGGTTACGATGTCGACTCACCATGCATTAACGGGTTAATTTAATAATGAACAATGCTTAATTGTTTATATAATAAAAAATGAGTCGTTAGTTTCACTCATACACTCCACCGCACTGTAGGACGTGAACGCTAGGTGGGAGTGGGAGTAGTAATTTGACATTGGTCAACATGGTATTTATTCTCATTTTTAGTCAGAATATTTGATTGCGTCATGATTTTTTTTTGAGTCTCTGTCTGGGCTATGGAATGTAGTTTTATTTTATTTTCTGCCTGATACGGGGTTACAGCGTGCATGTATGTGTGCATAGCATGAAGCTTTCGGTCGCACGTGTATAGAGGTCATGCCGATTTTTTTTTTCTAGGTTGTGGTTTGCCTAGGGGTTGTTATGGTCTAGTCAGTCGTGTCAATTAGTCGGTTTCCTGTCGATGGTCTCAGTTTTTGGGTTTTGCAGGTTTTCTTTTTGTTTTCCTTGTTGTGTGTGTGGGTTTTTTTTACCATAGTCTGAATGGCACCTCTTTCTACGCCTCCAATTGTGGTCCAACATGTTCCTCTTGCGGTCCATGACTATTCTCTTCTATTAGAAGCAGATTGTATTCGATGAGCTGGCCTTCGCCCATTTGTGGCTCTCACTTTACCACCTGTGGATGAGAAGCTGTGTTATTCTTTACTCGCTTCTTACAAAAACCAATCTGGCCTGGCTTACAATGGGACATTCTGTTTATTAGTAGCCAATATCAATGAATCATTATGTTTGCCCTTATCTGCTTCCTTTGTGCCCAGTTGTAACCAGCTATTGATGGTTGAGGAGATAGTCACACTGATAAAGAAGGAAACTTCCACCCCCTTGCTCCTTAACCAGCTCATTAATAGCTCAGGGGTGTTTGTTGCCCACATTTCTTCTCCAGTCTGAAAGCGGTTATGCCAGTTCCTACAGGACTGGTTCATGTCAGGAAAGGCTACATCCAAATACCTGTCAAAAGAATTATTCACAGCTTCTGTGAGGATTCTGGAGGGAGCTAAATTCAACTGGGTAAGTTTCCTATTATCTAAGATGGATCAGCATTTCCAGCGTGTTAGGAAGGGTCAAAATAGTACTGTTTCTTATGGTGCCTTCTTACAGAGGATCCTTACTTTTGCACCTCCTCCTGGTGGTGTTCTAGTGCTAGATCCAGCTCCTTTACAAGTGCAGCCTATAGTATCAGTTTCTTCTCCTAGGCCCATGCAGCTTAATTTAGAAGATGAGGAGTCGCCTGTTATTTTTTCTAGAAAGAAACGCCTTCGCACAAAGGGACCTTCCAATCCTTCTGTCCAAGATCCACTGGTGCAAACATCCACTCCTGCTGTGTCTGGCAGTGCCCTTCCTTCATTCCTTTCCTATACCAATCTATTTGCCACTCAAAAGGAAGGAAAATTAGATTCACAGATCCCTTCATCATTACACACCATTTTAGCTGGACCCATGCTTCCACAGATGGTTTCCATGAGGTCCAGTTACTCTCTTTCATGTATCTTACAGGCTATCTACAGATCCCTGATGAGGAAGATTTAAACGTTTATGTGGGAGATGTAATCTTACAGGCAGTGATGTATGTACATTCAGTTGAGCTTCTGTTAGCAGAGAGTTTACGAACTTATCATGAGTAGACGTCTTGGTGCAAGGGATATGCTTGGCATCCACCTTTGGAGGATGTTGCTTTGGAACCTCGCTGCCTCAGAAGTGTCTTTCATAAATCAGATATCCAGCCTCTTCAATCTCAGTTGTTGAGATTCATTGCTAATAACCCATTATTTACTGAGTCTTTCTTTCAGGTTTTAAATTTCTGATGTTCTATTTATCCTTTAGAGCCTGCTGATCTTTTATCATATTCCCTAATGTCTTATTGTTTCCCATTATATGTTTCTCTTCTTTCATCTAGTCCTGATAATATTCCTCTCTTATCATTTACCCCTTTAGGATTTCCTCACATTCTAGTGTTCACTACATGTCCTTTCATTGCTGATCCTACATTATCTCCTACTCCTCCCACCTACTGTTCCTCCTGTTCCTTCAGTTTTTCCAACAGAATCCCTTCATACATTTTTTATGTATTCTCCATCTTTTCCACCTTCTTAATCCCTTCAATTAACTTCTTTTTATGATTTGTCCTATCCTCCATTACAATGCTCTCCTTTCATTCCATTACCCTCTCCGACAGATTACATTAACCTTCCTCCCCAAACAGTGCTGGATACCCCAGGGTATGATGGTGACATCCTTCGTAGAAGATAGTGGACATAAGAGGTTTATGAAAGATTGAATTGGTTTTGTTTTGGTTTTTATGATTTTTATGGGTTCTGTTGATCTTCTATGAAGTTCTGTAAGCTTTTGTAGCTCTGTTGTTCTGTACTTCTGTTGCTCTGTGGTTCTGTTCTATTGTTTCTGTTGAGTGTTATGATGGATGTGTGGATATTTTGGGAAGTGTTTTTGTCTTAGGAAAGGATGAATGGAAGCTCTATCCAAGCTAATTTAAGTGAAGAAGTAACCGTTGAAGATTCACAGAAGGTTACAGAAGACAGTGACAGAAGACAGATCTCACAGGACACTATGAAGTCTCTGGTGCCCCTTCATACCACACATACCTTTTGGAATGTTTATCCATGACCTAAGAAGGAGTATTGAGTGTGATTATTGATTATTTTCGTGAGGATATGAAGTGCTATTGATGGAGAGAGAGAGAGAGTCAGAGATAGTCAATTATATCAAAACAGTGTAATTGTATATGAGAGATTGAGAGAGAGAACTATGAAGACATTGAAGATGAATAATATGTGATTGATTTCCATTCAAAGATGGTGTATTCCTTTGTGTTCTTTGTTCTTTTGAATTTGTTGTGCCTGGTGTTCTTTTCTTCATTGTGATCATATAAAAACTAATAAAAGCTTGTTGATGATGATAAGATAGATTTTCTTACAGTAGAAACTCTATTTCCTTGGTGTCTCTCTTGGGGCTCCATTAGTGAAGTATAATCTAGTTAATGCATTTTCCAAACAAAGATTCAATTTTCAATTTTATAAATCAAAATTTGGTGAAACTTCACCCATGTAATAACTCATGAAAACTAAAAACTTGGCCCCATGAGAAGCCTCTGGAACACCTGGCCCAAGGCTCGCATGTGGATCCCTGATTTCTTAAACTTAGGGCCCACAAATAAGCATTCGTGTGGATCCCTAATTTCCCAGAGTTAGAGCTATAGGCTCGTGTGTGGATCCTTAATTTTCCAAACTTAGGCCCCACCACATGTGAGCCTTCTGCTAGGTATCCCCCAGAGGCTTCTGATGGGGCCTTTTTTTTGTCGTTGATGTGTCCTAGAAGAGTTCATGCAAAAATTTTAAGTTCATTTGATCACTCATTAATTTTTTTCTAAAATATAGATACATTAGTTCAAGTTTATGGATTTTTAAAATTTTTGGATTGAAGTTGAAAGTTTCACTTTATTTTACCCATTTGAGTTCTGTGTTTCAAGTTCTCACTCTTGGAAAGACATGGCACGCACCAAGCAAGAGGCTTGGAGATCCCCCCAAGAACTCTTGCACAGAGGCAACCTCCCCCTGCTCCATCACTACCACCACCATGCCACCATTGCAAGCCTTGAAGGAAGCCAAGCACAATGGCCTTCCGAGAGATCCGCCATTGTCATAAGACCATGCACCTCTAGATACCAAAGGATACACTCCAAAAGGTGGTGCAGGAGACAATGCATAACATACTGATTAGAAATAGTAGGAGGCACTTCCTCGATAGTTCAAGTGTGGATTTGACCTAATCACTAGACTACCAAGGCCCTCCTTGTACTACAAGAACCTGCTGAAGCCTTCCCCATTGACTTGGTCAGAGACTCGATCTATGCACGTAGTAGGAGTGCATGCAAGGAGAGTCACTGTTAATTACAAGGATCTATGGATAGTGAGATTCTTCCGGCAATGGAGGGACATTCTTAGTGGAGAGTAGCAACAATAGGATTCTACTAGTAAAACATTTATGGAATCTAGCTTTTGAAATGATTTTGTAAAACCCCACTTATATCGGATCCTCTGTAAATTGTTATGAACATAAATACAAATTTTTTTGTGCATCTTATTTTTGTTTAGTCATTTGTTATTTGTGTTTATTTATTTATTTAAGTTATCGTTACATGCCTTTAGTTAAATAAATGTTACGTAAAAGTTCAATAAAGACTGTATATTAAATTTAAATAATTAATCGTGTTACATATAAATCTGATAAATAAGCATTACATTCAAATACAAACAATAATAAACGACACATATCACAAATTACACTACACGCAAATCCAACAACATCAATTTTTATTAATATAAGAGAATATTACAAAGTGCATCACCTTGCAAAAGATACGTCATTAAGTAGTAAGTACATCTAATCTCCTAGACTTCTTGGAGCTAGGCTCCCCATCATCAGAGCTTCTTTTTATCATAGGAAACAATACATTTTACCCTAGAAGTTCATGCCTAATGATAGTAGGGTCTTCAACTTGGACAACACCTTACCACAGGCCACTGTGGAGAAAAGTGGGCTAGACCTAGTACTTTTGAACAAGTAGAGAAACTTCAAACATTGAAGCAACACTACTTTCTCTAAGCTGGAGTAGGTGTCAGCCTTTGTCAGTGCCCTCAGCTTCAGGAAGTTCTCACTGAAACCAAGAAAACGTGTCTTAGAAAATACTACTATGTTGCTAACAAGTTGTCCAATGTACTTTTTCAATGCAGAGTCTTGTACCCTTCCTTGGCCACTAGATTAGCCACCTTGATTAAATGAAAACTCATCTATATAGATGATATCCGGCATCACATAAGTTCAATATTAGACTTATCATTCATGGAGTGTTAAAGATATATACTTCAATTTTGCATACAAGTTCACTCCATAGGGCCTCTAGGACATGTTGACTCACAAGATGAAATTTGATTTGAAGGAGCCCTGCCTGTTGCGGATAGAACTCCTGTAGGTTTCCGATCCCAGTCAAATTTCATCTTGTGGATCCACATGCCTTGGAATACCTAAGCGGGAATTTGCACTAAAAACTAAAAACATTACCTTCTCTACGTCATCTATCTGCTGCTATAATGGAGCATCTAAGTCTACTCCTACAGTTGGGGCGCTCTCATCTCTCTCTTGGGAAGGTCCGACTATGACATCTTCTTGCAAGCACTCAAAGTCCTAGTCGGAGATGTGATTATTCGGAACTACATCTTTAATTTGCTTTTGGATGCTCATAATGGCAAATATGTCATCGATGCTTGTGCCATCATATCGAGCTACCTCACCCATATGTGGTGGAGCATCTTGTATGTCACAATCTATAAAATCATTTGGTGCATCACACACCATGATAGAGTATAGTTTTTCTTCTCTTATCTCCAACATCTCTAATACATCTTGCATGAATAGGTATTCAACCCCTCAATGGTGGTGACATGATGGAGAGAAGTAAGGGGTGGCTCATTGCTCAGCATCTTAGCAACAATAGGACATGGAGGTGGGTGTATAATAGCTAAGCATTGTGTTGCTTCCTTGCTTAGATTGAAGTGATTTTCTCAAGCTCCTTCTCAAAATACTAAAGCTATGGCCAAGAGGGTGCATCAATATCTTCTTCACACTCAATGGCAAAGGCTACATCATCACACTCGATGAGATCCATCATGATGTAGTCCTAGGATGAGAAGGACATAGCTCTAGCATGGATTTGTTGCCCCAAATGTGCCAAAGTTGGATTTATTACATTTGCATGGCTCTATTAGGCGTGTAGACTAGAGCAAATTTTAGGATGGAGAAAGTGAGAGGGTTCATGACATCACAAAATCATACCAATATGCTAGAGCTAGGATTTTTAATGGAAAGTGAGCTCTGTAGACTCAAGGTCATGCAAAACCTCAAGTAAATCTAGTCTCCTATAGGCACATATCATATGGAGCTAATCCATGCGATGAAGGTGGGAACAGTAGCCATGGCATAGAAAGAGAGAGAGAGAGAGAGAGAGAGAGAGAAGAGTAGTTTATTATCGTCCACCACAGAAGGCCAAATTATGACCCATGGGACCTTTCCAGATATACAATGATTCTCCTCCTCCATGGTAGGAAAGGGTAGCTATGGTGAAATAATGATCTATGCAGCGTGGTTCTCCCGAAAGTGTAACATGTGGGTGATAAGAGCCCCTAACTTTGATATAGGAGTAATGGCCAAAAACTAGTGAAGTGGCCCTTGTAAAGGAATATTAATGTCAGCCCATGTGTGTGCATATGCTGGGCATGTCATAATCATGTGCTCCTTTGATTCTACACTCTATTGTCCACACAACTTGCATAACCTTATCTCTCTTTCCTGTCCACTCCATGCACTTGTTTAAATCAATAAAATATGTGATCGAGTTTGAAGTCGTGCAATACTCCACCTAAATACCACTGAGACCGGGTTGGCTATGTATGGCTGCATGTGTAATATTCGAAAGGCATAGGCTCGCGTGAATTGGCCATTAGAAGATAATGGAATTATCATTTAGATAAAAGCAAAAAAAAAAAAATCCCTCTCCTCCAGCCAACTGTCGAGCTGGAGGAAGAGGGGATTAGTAAGGTGGGCAAGCTCCTTGCTGGAGCTTGCCTAAGCTCTTAGCCATGTCTGTCGACACGCAAGGGAGGGAACATCCCCCTCCCCTCCCCTATTTAAACCGTGGGGGCGGCCAGAGATGAGGACGACGGAGAGGGACGACTGAGCGTTGCTATTAATGCTTAAGGGGGGGACGCCAAACTGCCATGAAGCAACACCGCTTAACTGCCCTGAGAGCTTGATGAGGGAGTGAAGGGAGGACCCTATCCTGCCCGCTGTGGTGGAGAGGAAAGGGGGGAGTGAAGGTCCATCACGCTGTTGGCTGCCGTGGACCAGGAAATCGCCGCCCTTAGTCATTGGATGCCGCCTGCGCCAGTCCTTCCACCTCTCGGTCCGCCGTGATGCCACCTGGAACTATCCCCGCCCCCCCCCATTTTTTCCCTAAGGACCCCCTATAGGCCCCTTCCCCATAACCTTTAAGGCCACCCTTTTTTTCCCTTGGAATTTCCTTCCCTAGGGCTTTATAAAGGTTTTTTTTTCCCCCAAAAAAAAGAAAAGAAGAAAGAAGAGGGTTTTTACCCAAAGTTTCCTTAAAGGGCCTTACCCCCCCCGTATCCCAAACTCCCCTAAGGGCTCCTTAGCTCCTTTTCTTTTGCCATGTAAAAAAATACCCCTTGGATCTCTCTCAATACCTTGATTTTCGGCCCCACACGTAAAAGAAAAAGAGAGTGTTGAGGGTCTTTTGACACCTTCCTTTCCCATTCAAAATCCTCGTAAGGGATTCTACACCTTTTATTTCCCGTTCTTGTAAGTCTTAAAAAGGGCATTAAGCCTCTCCCATGGCTTTAATGGGCCTTATTCGCGTAAGACTTTGAAACACTCCTTTTTTTTTCAAAGTCCCTACTTCAAGGAGGAAGCCTTCTAAAACTGTTTCCGATGGACAGTGCAAGTTATCGAAAAGGAAGCCACGGTGGAATTTCAAAATGGAGTTGTAAAGCTGCTTCCACGACAGAAAGACTACAAATGCGATGGCTCCTAAAAAAGTCCAAGGTGCAACCGTGGGAGGGTCGTCTCTTGGCATCCACGTGGACATCTCACCCCAAGCCCAGGTTTTCCTTCCTAATTTTTATTTGGTATTGTTGTAATTCAATCATGCAAGGATAATTGTTGGAAATAGGATACATTTTTGTCCTAAATGCTCACGACGAAGGAACTTAGTCATTAATACATTCAATAAAACAAGCAAAATAAAGGAATCATAAATGCATTTTTAGCAAATAGCTTTATGCATTGAAATGAATTAAAAATTAGGTTAATGTCCATTAAAATAGTATACTTCCTTTAAGCCTCGAAGTATAAATTGCATATCGCACTATTAACCCATATCCTCTTTGCAATGAATCATCATGGAAAGTGGAAGGCACGAAATGATTCTTACGATGCATAACTCTAGGAAATTATCGTTTGTCAACTGCATAAATTATCAAGTAAAAGGTTGCTTGTTTAGCATGAATTTTGTTCGCAAAGTTATAGGAAGATTAGTTGGAATTAACCTAACCTATGCCTGACCTTAAATCAATAAGTTAGGGTTGAAAAATCAATTTACGCGTAGACAACGAGTCATGTGGAAATGATCACGTAATTATCTTCTAAAGTTAAACAAATTGGCATAAACCTAAACCACCTAAACCGCGGAGTACTCATTTAGAATGAGTTAAATTTCAAGAAATTCACTAGGAATTAATACGTGACCTAATCGTACGTATTGATAAAATTGAAACTCCTATACCTTAAATACTTGCCCACATTCACCGAATGTAGGGACAGTGAAACTTAATTGAAAAGTGAACTAGGGTTTGTCCCTAAGAATCTTACATGATGGAACTTGGAATCCTAGGGCTGACAATGTCAGCCTAAGGTGATCAGAAACAATTTGTTTGTGACTCCATTCGATGAGTAGAATAGTATTATAATTCGACGTGACAATTGTGCAACAAGTGCGGAGTCGTATGACCTTGTGACTGGATCACAAGGGAATGGCCGATTCTCACAATGAGGTTGGTAGGTCCTTATGCAAGTTATCTTGCAAGAGGATGAAAAATCATCCTAATTTGGTATCTTTCTTGAGTGAAGAAGATTGCTTGAAAGCAATAGACCAGGCGATAAATTGGAATAATCTTAAGGTTTGACCAAGTCATGTTAATAGGGTATGCCCTAACCCAGGATATAAGGGATCTTGCCAAGTTGCAAGTCATCCAGGATCGAGTGCTGGACACATTCGAAAAGAAGGATTCATTCCTTAGTAGTTTGCCAACAAAAACGACCAATGGATATGTTTTTGCTTGTTACAGATTTAAGAGCACTGTTTGGCTTTGTTTGATCAATGAACTAAAAGATAAATGGATATCTAATACTTCAGGTTGAAGGTCTGAAGGGAGAGGCAGCTTTAGTTACTCCCGACTGCCTACCTGACCCTAACCAAGGGGGTAGTTAACCGCGCCGGGAAAGTGGACCGAACTCGTCGCAAGAGGTCTCTCCGTTGAGCACCACTTGGAGCACGAGGACGCTTGGGTGCCAAAGGGGGCTCTGGCCATAAAACCCTCACCTTCCGGGCCCTACACAAGAGGCTAACATGATTCGAGATTAGATCTCGAGGCCCGCATACTAGTCGACAAGCGAAAACTTGGATTAGTGATCCCTGTGGATTGCTGGATAGCCTTCAGGCAGATTGTGGATAAGCCTACAGGCTGGACTTTTTGTATTTCAAAGATAAATATGATAACCTGTTAATAAGGAAATTATTTGACATTGTTTTTCGATGTCAAGTGATATGATTACGTGAAAGAACCAGCGCCTAACAAGCTAGTTAAAGAAGCTGATTGATACATGTCCAACTAATTAAAGCAGCTGATTGATACATGTCACTCTAATGTGTTACGTAATTAAATAACTAAAACAACACAAGGAAAGTGCAGAGGATGGGCCATAGGTCCGTCCTATGGATGGGTGGTCCCGGTTGGCCGAGAACTTTTCTCAAATCACAATGGACAGCCAGAAGATTGTCAAAGAACACGACCAACAAAAGCGTTGACCTAAAGTTATGATTGATCCTGATTTACGCTGTTTTAGGGGAATGGAATGGGACTATGCCTTATGGCAGAGAGGTTAAGCTTTGCATCCCTCCCGTTTCCCATTCTCCTTGAACCAAGTGCAGCGTGAATCCACTTTGGACCTGGCATTTCTGCGTAAAGTAGTTCGCTTGGGTCCGATGCTAGTTGCCGTTAGAAAAAGACCAATAAAGAAAACCCTAATTCAGGTCGATCCTAAGTGGGAATGGCCGGAATACTTCTGCTACGTGGCAGATGCGGAAAGCCCTAGATCGCAAACCCCGTAACATTCCATGGGAGTGCCGGGCGGAGCTTTCTAGACATCCATTCCGATGGACTGCTAAGACGTGTCCTGAAGATACAAGTGGACACGTTACAGTTGGTATCAGAGCCAACCAACAAGGAATTGTTTTTATGAAATCTTAATAAGATGAAGTAAAGAAAATGTCGTTGTTCCAAACATTTCCTTACTTCCAATGCTGTCTTGCAAAATTAGGAAGCGTGGAACAAGTTCTTAGTGTTTTGAATCATGTGTATGACTGCAATGCATTCTCCGCATTATCGACAAAGGGTTGAGATGATGAACATCTTGGAACAAATCTATAATCCATCGCCTTTGTATATTGAACGAAGATGGACGGGGGCCTCAGGAATCTACTATATAGCCGCCCATCGGTTTGCTTATCTACAAACCAACCTAAAGAGGATCAAGTGGTTGGAAGACTTGAAAGTCTTGAAGTTGTTCATTTTTGTGGAAGCTCACGTAAACTCAACTTTACATATTCGAGGTCGGCAGGTTGAGATGAACTCATATGTATATGAGGAAGTAACCCGTGTAATCCCCGCCGACAGGATTAAAATACTGGCGCGCCATGAGAAGAATGGGTTTCGAAGGAAAGGATACCCTGAACTTCCAATGACTTACCGATTCTTGAAGATCCATGACCCGAAATCATACTATTATATAGTTCCTGTAGATAAATGTAATACAACGTTATTCTCCCCAGACTAAATATAACAGTTGGCTTATCATCGCCAGAAATGTTCTATTCCGAAAGGGCTATGCCCATATAAATACAAATAAGACTTCTTTTTATCAATGTCTGATGGTGCATGAGAATTGATAAAAAGTTAAGTGGTTAAATTGCTTGGGTGATAGCGGAATTAAAAATTTAATATAAATCAATAATGATTATCATGTAATAACATTAAGAAACCTTTATCCAAGCACAACCCCAGGTACAGGTTCCTAGTTCGCCTCCTACATCAAGTTTGCTATAATCCAGGAGAAGAAGTTCCTTCTCAAGCAGATTAAGCCACCCGAGTTTGATGGGAGAGGCAGGTCTGTCCAAGCAGATGCTGAAATTTGGATTGAATCCATGGAGGATTACTTCGAGGCAGCCGATACTACACCCGCCAATCAGGCTATGCTCGGCAAGCTGAATCTCACCGGCGAAGCCAGGCTTTGGTGGAAGCAATGGTGTAGGGATCAAGGGATCGTGGAGGGATCCGTTACCTGGGAGAAGCTGAAGAAGCCGTGCAAGGAAGATACCTACCACCTGCATATTGCACGTAGAAAATGAATGAGTTCTACGAGCTAAAACAGCTGGGGCTCACTCTTGACGCATACTACTCTAAATTCATCTCACTTTTAAAGAAAGAAAATAAGGACTAATAACGTCAACGACTTTATTCTTACTCAAAGCAATGGCCGAAACCTTCGTTGTTTTCACTGCAACGAGCCCGGTCATTTCAAGAGGCAATGTCCCAAACTTGGAGGAGGACATCGCCAAGCACCTTTCCGAGGAACGGGCCGTGGTCAAGGCGCCGCTACCCAAGGCAGAGGAAGAACCGCCTGTGTTGCCAATAGGCAAATCTGCAAAGAAGAAGAAGAAGAAGATCCGACCATGGAAGCAGAGTTTGAAAGGGCGACAGTCCATGCCGCTCTACACAAGAAAGGCCCGAATCGCAAGTTCTCGGTGATTCGACACCGTCGGACTATCAAGGTAAAAGTTTCAAGACCTTGATTGATTGTGGCAGTACACATTCCTTTATCTCACGAGCTTATGCAAAAAAATTAGGAATAGCCAACAGTAGAAGCACCTATCTTGCTTGTGGAATTGGCAAATGGTCATGAGGTTACTTGTACCAGGCAAACTGCTAAGGTGGAATTCTTTCTGGGAGGAAAGAAGACTTCGATTAAATTCAAAGTCATGAATTTAGATATCCATGAGTTTCTACTTGGAATGGATTGGCTTAAGCCTAATGACGCCCACATTCACTATGGAAAGGGTCAAGTTTCCTTTCGAAACTCTGAAAGGGAATTAGTCACAACACAAGGTGAGGCTGGAGTGCCAAGAATCCAATTGGCCAAAGTATCTCGGATCATAAAAGGAGTCAAAAAAGGATTACCTAATCAAACTCAACAAGTTAGATCAGAAGCAAGAGTCTAGTGAAGGACCTTCTTGGCTAAAGGAATACGCGGACGTATTCCCTGAAGAGTTGACAGAACTCCCGACTCAAAGAGAAGTGGATCATGAGATTAAGCTAGTACCAGGAGCTACGCCAATTGCAAAAAGACCTTATAGAATGTCTATATCGGAAGCAATTGAGCTGAAGGAACAACTCAAGCAACTGCTAGAACAGGGCTACATCCGTCCTAGCAGTTCACCATGGGGAGCTCCAGTACTATTCTAGAAAAAGAAACATGGGACACTTCGACTATGTATTGATTACCGAGGATTGAATCAATCAACGGTCAAGAAAAAGTACCCTATTCCCAAAATAGATGAGCTTCTTGATCGTCTTCAGGGTGCAAAGATCTTCTCCAAGATTGATCTCAGGTCGGGTTACTATCAAATAAGGATCAGGGAAGAAGATATCCCAAAGACAGCCTTCAATACAAGATATGGGCACTTTGAGTTCCTAGTTATGTCATTCGGGCTAACGAATGCACTTGCCACTTTAACCAGACTAATGTAGGATATCTTTAGGCCATATCTTGATGATTTCGTGCTTGTCTTCTTCGATGACATTTTAGTCTATTCTAAACATGAAGAAGATCATGAACCCCAACTTTGGATTGTCCTTGAGACAATGAGGTCACATAAGATGTATGCTAAGATGAAGAAGTGTGCATTCTTCAAACGTCAGATTGAATATCTGGGATTCATAGTATTAGTGAAAGGAATCTCAATGGACCCAGCCAAGGTCAGAGATGTGCTAGAATGGCCAATACCAACACCTGTCAAAGAAATACACAGCTTTCTTGGATTGACAGGATGGTATAGGGTCTTCATCAAAAACTATGCTTTGATTGCAGCACCTCTGACAGAATTAATAAAGAAGCAAACTTCCATTGCATAGTTAACTCCCGAACAAAATAGCTTCGATAGATTGAAGCAAAGTTTGGTATCAACACCTATCTTAAAACTTCTAGACCTCAATAAGGAGTTCGAAGAAGTAACTGATGCTAGCACACTTGCCTTGGGATGTATGCTCATGTAGGAAGGTAATCCTATAGCATACTCTTCAAGGAATTGAAGAGTCATGAGAAGAATTATGCTATGCATGATCTCGAATTGTTAGCTGTCATCCATGCTCTAAAGCTTTGGAGACACTACCTATTGGGTAACAAGTTTACACTAGTAACTGACCATAAGAGTCTCAAGTGGATCTTTACCCAGAACGAGCTTAACATGAGGCAACATCGGTGGATTGAAGTGCTCGAGGAGTATGATTTTGAAATCAAGTACCAACTAGGAAAAGAGAATGTAGTTGCCGATGCACTTAGTCTCAAGGCATTCCTTAATTCCCTAGTCTTGCAGAATCCATCAATAGCCAGATCTCTAGCTACAAAAGTATCTATGCCAAATAATCTAATACTTGAGTTAGCTAGAGAGGATGCATGCCATGATCTGGCCTACCAAACAATTCCAAGGGAGATCTCTATCAAGGATCAGAACCAAAAGCTGCAGGCTAACTATTCTATCAATAGTGGACTTGTCTACTATAGAACAAGGCTGTGTATGCCAGCAAGGCAGTCACTTAAGCAGAAGATATTGTGGGAAGCTCATGATTCCCCTTTCGCAGGACATCCTGGCTATGCCAATACTCTCAATGCAGTTAGGAAGAGCTACCATTGGGAGAGGCTCAAAGGTGACATTCTCAAGTATGTCACCGAGTGTTTGTCTTCCCAACGTCTCAAAGCCGAACATGTCAAGATGCCAGGGAAGCTCCAACCGCTTAACATCACCCAAATGAAATGGGAATTCATCATGGTTGTGGTTGACATGCTTACTAAGGTTGCACACCTTATTCTAGCAAAGACAAACTATTGGCTATTGGCTATTGGCTCCTGTTTGAACTATTGGCTATTGGCTCCAGTTGGTAGGGTTCCACTATTGCTACTTATTTGGCATTGGGGCAATTGTTTGGGACCATTGTTGTTGTGGTTGAACCATCATTTGAGGCATTGATTGTGGCCATTGTGGATTTGGTGCACTGTACTGTGATACTGGGGGCATCTGTTGGTAGGGGTAGGGGACTGTCCTTGGGACTACATTTGGTGGGTACATCATTCTTGGCATCAAAGGAGGTAGGACTCCTCTTCCTGGATTCATCGCCAATCTAGCTTCCACTTCATCGTACAGTCTTGCACCTTCTGTTGGAGCTTGCAGTGTGGTTGGTCTTTACAGCTCCACAAACTTACGGACTTCTGGTTGTAATCCTCTGAGAAACACCCCCTTCTGAATGCCATCATCTAGATTATGGTTAGTCCATCTCTTCAGGATGGATTCCATTCGTGAGACATAAGCTTCTACTCTTTTTCCAGAGGACTGACTTAGGTTCATAAATTCCTCTCGCATCCGCTCTTCAAAACTTTCACGCCTGAATTTAGTGAGGAAGACCAACTTCAGGTCGTCCCATGTGCCAAAAGTTCCTGCTGTTTGTCTCTCATACCATTGAAATGCGGCGCCCTTGAAAGTGGCGGGGAATATTGCTAACCAATGCTCAGGGGTTCTGGCATTGTTAGCCACACATGCTACCATAAACTCTGCTACATGAAGATCGGGGTCTTCATTCATTGTACTCTCCCTTAAAAATTGGCAACGGGACTACATTTGTTGGCTTGTCTTCAATATTTCTAGGACGGATCTGGCTTGGAAGTGGACCTCCAGCAGGAGGAGGAAGGGCTTGATGTGCCATTGGGACTTCTGTAAAGAGTTCCGCAAGGGCGTCAATGGCGGCTTCTCCTGCTAGCTCGTTCTCAGCTTTGATTCTTTCTTTCTCTCTTCTCACGTACCTCTGAAGTCATTCTAGTGCTTGTCTCCTGATTATGTCATTCATGAGGGGGTTGGCTCCCACTATGTTGTTAGTGCTGCACAGAGGGATAACAAAAGGCTTCAGTCTCTGGAGGATTCTCTTGCCAACATTTCTTCTACTTCTTCCTTTTCAACATCTCTAAATTCTGCTTTCATGCCACTGCACAGAGGAAGGTATTTGGTTCTGAAGGTGTCAAAATGCATACGTCTAAGCATTGTGGTGGTGCCATCATCATAGTAATGCCAGCTCCTGATGGTTTCAACAGTGTATATTGTGAAGAACACTCTGTCTACCAACTTCAAGTGGGTTTCCAATTGGACAAACAAAAGATTTTCAGAACACCAAGCATCCCACGTATCTTGCTGTTGAGCGTCTACAAACAAGTCCCAGCTCTGTTCTTTCTTATTTTTGTGAACTTCCACAGACCACGACTCCTGAAGCTTCTTGACTATTTCCCACTTGATGATATCTGGAAATTCTTCAATGAAGGCCAAATCATTCATTGATACTCATTCTCTCTGTTCTACTCTTTACTTTTGTGGGAGGAACTTTGCAACTGTGATGCAACTTTCTACAACTTTAGAGGGTAGTGAAAACAGACCGTCACAGAGGGACTTCATTAGAATGACAATGTGCTTTCTCCATTGGGGAATGAATCTTTTGTAGAATGTTTCCTTGGAAATGAAGGCTTGCAATTCTTCAATAGTGGCAGGAACTCTACTATCCATTGATTTACTTCTTTTTCCACAATGCCACTTCTTCCATTTTCAGCCTCTGTTTGTGCTTGTTGATGGCAGTTTTCCTCGGCTGTGCACCAAAAACATGGAGCCCCAAGAGAGACACCAAGGAAATAGGGTTTCTACTACAAGAAAATCTATATTGTCATCATCAACAAGCTTTTATTAGTTTTTATATGATCACAATGAAGAAAAGAACACCAGGCACAACAAATCTTCATGCAGCATCATGTAGATCTGCCACGGATTTGATAGAATCAACCATATTCTTCATAATCTTCATAATCTCCATCAAAAGAACAAAGAACACAAAGGAATACACCATATTTGAATGGAAATCAATCACATATTATTTCATATTCAATGTCTTCATAGTTCTCTCTCTCAATCTCTCATATACAATTACACTCTTTTGATAGAATTGACTGTCTCTGACTCTCTCTCTCTCTCTCTCCATCAATAGTACATCATATCCTCACTAAAATAATCAATAATTACACTCAATACTCCTTCTTAGGTCATGGATACACCTTCCAAAAGGTATGTGTGGTATGAAGGGGCACCAGAGACTTCATAGTGTCCTGTGAGATCTGTCTTCTGTCACTGTCTTCTGTAACCTTCTGTGAATCTTCAGCAGTTTCTTCTTCACTTCAATTAGCTTGGATAGAGCTTCCATTCATCCTTTCCTAAGACAAAAACACTTCCCAAAATATCCACACATCCATCATAACACTCAACAGAAACAATAGAACAGAACCACAGAGCAACAGAAGTACAGAACAACAGAGCTACAGAAGCTTACAGAACTTCACAGAAGATCAACAGAACCCATAAAAATCATAAAAACCAAAACAAAACCAATTCAATATTTCATAAACCTCTTCACACAACTTCAATCATCTCTCAAAACATTCATTCAACCATCTCTACTACCAAAACAAAAAGAAAATAGAAGAAAATAGAAGAAAATCAGACCTTACAGAACCAAACATCCTCATAAAAAACCATCAAAAACCCAAAAAATCAGCCCAAAAACCAACATATTTCATACTCAACAACTAAGAATAGAAAAAATTCACCGAGTATTTGTACTTTCATATTAAATGCATTTCCAACCAAACTATGTGCGGCATTCAAAACTTAAAAATTCAAAAAATAGAAATCATGGGCAAAATGGAATATCATATATCGGATATAGTAGTGCCAAACCATAAAATACAGTAAAGATATAGTGCATTGACCCAAGTACAATTGCTCATTGACATGTGCGTGATTGCACATAAAAATTTTTCTCAACAAAACTACTTGCAATATCAGAAACTTAAAAAGTCACACAATGCAAGTCGTGGGTGTAATATTTCCATTGAAAATATTTCTAACCCGCGTGATACTCATGCAAGGGAATTCCGGCATCAAAAATATGGACGGTGCGATTTTCAAATTATACACCACATATCCTGATCTCCATTGGTATAAATGAGACCAAAGTAAATGAAACCCGCATATGTTCGTGTGAACCTCCTCTTGGGAGGAGATCAAGATGAAATTGATTAATTTATGGCAATTTTTTTAAAAAAATTTAGCCTTCTTCCCCCCAACTGAAGGTCGTGTTGGAGGGAAGGGAGTGAAGTGGGGATGATTAGGTGCAGAGCTGGAAGACATGGGGGAGAAGGGCCATGCAGTTGGCTACGTGGGAGAGAGAAGGTTCCTCTCCCTACCCTATAAATACCCCCTGTATGGGGTGAGTAAGGGAAGAAGGAGACTGAGGATCGATGCCGCCAGGCCGTGAGAGGGAGAGAGGTGAGCCACGCTGCTCTGATACCAACCGTAACGTGTCCACCTATTCCCTTGAGGACACGTCCTAGCAGTCCATCAGAAAGGAGATCTAGAAAGCTCCAGCTGGCACTCTCTCAAAATGTCACGGGGTTTGCAATCTAGGACTTTCCGCATCTGCCATGTAGTGGAAGTATTCTGGCCATTCCCACTTAGGATTGACCTGAATCAGGATTTTCCCTAATGGTCATTTCCTAAACGAAAACTAGCGTCAAACCCCAGGCAAACTACTTTACGCAGAAACGCCAGGCCGAAGCGGATTCACGCTGCACTTTGTTTAAGGAGAATGGGAAACGAGAGGAATGCAAAGCTCAACCTCTCTGCCATAAGGTATAGTCCCATTCCATTCCCCTAAAATAACGTAAATCTGGATTATTATAACTCAAACTCTAGGTCAGCACCCTTGCTGTTCATGTCCTTTGAACGATCTTCTTACTGTCATTTATGATTGAGAAAAGTTCCCGGTGGGCCGGGAACTTTTCTCAATCATAAATGAGAGCATATTTCTAACCCGCGTGATACTCATGCAAGGGAACTCTGGCATAAAAAATATTGACGGTGAGATTTTCAAATTATAAGATGTAATATTTCCGTTGAAAATATTTCTAACCCATGTGATACTCATGCAAGGGAATTCCAGCATAAAAAATACAGACGGTGCGATTTTCAAATTATACATGACGTATCCTTATCTCCATTGGCATAAATGAGACCAAAGTAAATGAAACCCGCATATGTTCATGTGAACCTCCTCTTGGGAGGAGATCAAGATGAAATTGATTAATTTATGGCCTTTTCTTTTAGCCTTCTTTCCCCCAGCTGAAGGTTATGCTGGAGGGAAGGGAGTGAAGCGGGGATGATTAGGCACGCAGAGCTGGAAGACATGGGGGAGAAGGGCCATGCAGTTGGCCGCATGGGAGAGAGAAGGTTCCTCTCCCTACCCTATAAATACCCCCTCTATGGGGTGAGTATACCCCCTCTATGGGGTGAGTAAGGGAAGGAGGAGGCTGAGGATCGATGCCACCAGGCTGTGAGAGGGAGAGAGGTGAGCCATGCTGCTCTGATACCAGCTGTAACATGTCCACCTATTCCCTTCAGGACACGTCTTAGCAGTCCATCGGAGAGGAGATCTAGAAAGCTTCGTCTGGAACTCTCTTGGAATGTCACGGGGTTTGCGATCTAGGACTTTCCGCATCTGCCATGTAGCGGAAGTATTCTGGCTGTTCCCACTTAGGAACGACCTGAATCAAGGTTTTCCCTAATGGTCATTTCCTAAATGGCAACTAGCGTCGAACCCCGGGTGAACTACTTTACGCAGAAACGCCCTGGCCAAAGCGGATTCACGCTGCACTTTGTTCAAGGAGAATGGGAAATGAGAGGGATGCAAAGCTCAACCTCTGCCATAAGGCATAGTCCCATTCCGTTCCCCTAAAACAATGTAAATTGGGATTATTATAACTTAAACTCTAGGTCAGTGCCCTTGCTATTCGTGTCCTTTGAACGATCTTCTTGCTGTCATTGATGATTGAGAAAAGTTCCCGGCTTTCTCAATCATCAATGACAGCATATTTCTAACCCACGTGATACTCATGCAAGGGAATTCCGGCATAAAAAAAACAGATGGTGTGATTTTCAAATTATAAGATGTTATATTTCCGTTGAAAATATTTCTAACCCGTGTGATACTCATGCAAGGGAATTCTGGCATAAAAAATATGGACGGTGCGATTTTCAAATTATACACGACATATCCTGATCTCCATTGGCATAAATGAGATCAAAGTAAAGGAAAACTGCATATGTTCATGTGAACCTCCTTTTGGGAGGAGATAAAGATGATCATCCTCTATGCCTTGAGTTGACCATACTGCTAAACTCCCTTGATCTGCAAAGTTTGGACCATGTGCCTCATGTATGTGCTGCATAAGAAAGAGAGATTAGAAAAACAAACTAATTCGCAATGATGATATATTTTGTAATGGTGATAATACTAACCATATAGTTTGTCATGTTGTTTGAAGTCCATGCATCCACCATAGAGTTGTGAAATATAGTCACTCTCTCTTTAAATGTATTCACATCATGATCTCTAAACCTCAACTTTTGTAAGAAAGCTGTTAATATATCTAGGTGTATTCATGCTTCTGCCTTTGCAATCCTCATTCTTCCCCCATTTCTCCAATTTGGAATAGCAAGGTGCAACTTTTTCCATGCTTCATAATTCTCTAGTTATTTCACAAGTATATTGCTTTCCTCATCCTGAGTTGGAGATATAAATTTCCTAGCCTTGGATCCTCCAAAGGACGGTTTGCAAGGGATGTTTCTAGCATTGCCCAATTTTTTCTCTTCCTTTTTTATTTCTACTTGGTCCTCGTGCAATCTAACTTTAGAGAGTCTTTTTCTACCTTCATGCATATAGCATAAGCTTGTGACATAGCCTGCATCTTGTGTGCAAAGCAACATACATATTCATATACTAACTTCTCAATTAATCTAACCAAACAATGCAATGCACAAAAGTGAATCCTTGTCAATGGTATCTCCAAAATCGGGTGCCAATTTGGATCCATAGGACTAGCACTCCATTTGTCATGACTTTTTTATCACATGTCAGAGCATCTTGTTGTCCTATCTTGGCAAGCCATTGTCTCTTTTCATCTTTCCCTTTCTTCCTAGTTTGCATATAATATATGCATGGAAATTTTACATTTTCTACATTCGATAAACCAAACATACACTTAATTGTTTTTAAATCATCTATAAAATGCCATTCAACTTGATAGTCTCCAAATCCTTCAACATCTAAAGTTGCTCCATTATTTTACTATTGAATAACACTCGGTATATTTGTGGGATTTTAAAAATCTTTAAGTACTTCATGGTCTTCCTTTGGTAATTCAAATGCTTCAAGCCACCATATTTCATTCTCTGATTGCACACTGAAGTATGGAGGATGGTTTGGGATCCAATGCTCAATTCATAAGTGTTATACTCATGTATTCAAGTTTTTTCACCTTGATAATCTCACTCTCATACAGTTTGAGGATTGTAATGTGCACACCTATCAACTACCCAAGCACATTTTTAACGGTTCATCGAGAATCTAAGAGACGTCGCCTGGCACTCCCATGGAATGTTACGGGGTTTGTTGCTTATGATTTCTCGATTCCACCTCGCAATGAATATTCGTAGCCAAACCCACTAGGATGGACCTGACATCTGAGTCCCTAGTGGTCAAGGTTTCCTATAAGCATTCTAGCATCGGGTCCTCGACATCCTACTTTACGCACAGATACCCAAGCTGAAGTAGACCCATGCCGCACTTGGTTCAAAGAGAATCGGAAATGAGAGGAATGCGCCACTAAAACTCCCTACCCATAGGGCATAGTCCCATTTTTGTCCCCTAAAATTTCTAAAGGTCGACGGACATCGGTAAAACCTTCTGAGAGGCCTCCCAGTTTTCTGGGACCACCCTACAGTAGGATAGACCCATCACGGGTTCCGCCCACATGCTTCCTTCAATAGGTGTTCTTTAGTTATCTAATTAGGTCCTATCACATTTATGTATGGCATTTAAAATTAGCTTCATTAATTAAGCCTTTTAGGGACCAGGGTTCGTTCACGTAACTTATGGCATTGACACAGTGCAAGCACTTCTTTTGACAAACAAGTTCCTTAACTTATCTTCAAGTTAGTCTTTGTCTCTTGTCCATACATAAATTATGTATCCCTTCTACCCTGCAAAAGTAGCTAGTCCAAATCACATGGCACCACAAATTCCATCCTTTATCTAGAATAGGATCTTCCAATACCAGAGATGTTGGGCTCACCATAGTCTTCAACTGTGTTCGGAACTATGCAAGCAGTGTCTATAGCTCCAACAAACCCACAAGCGGCCTAGGAGTGAAACAAAGTTTCTGTGGTTGGCCTTTTCACCACTCGACCTTTGGCCCGTGAATCGAGAAATGCCCTTCTCGGGTTAATCCGGGGTGCAATCTTGGAGATGATCCACCCGTGCAAAATATCATTTTCTTAATCAATTCATTTAAGAATCAAGCACAAGCAAGGCACTCAGCTCTAATATCATCTTTCAGAAAACATTCCTTCATTTCCATGGTAACTTGTCATCATCAACCCCTACCATGAATTTACCATAAATCACAAGCACTTGAAATAATAATCCAAACAACAATTTCAACAATCATCTAAATGTAAAAGCATTTAGGGTGTTGTTTGATCAATACACAAAAACAATGGTATTGTTTTTCAAACATTGCAAGAATAGTCGTGATAACACTTCAACTATTATTTTCCAAGCATATGCAAGAATAGTTGTGATAACTTTTCCATCGCATAACAAAAGTTGAGCTTGTGGGGTGGAGGAGAATCTCACGAGGAAGGCGAATAGATAGGTGCATGTGGCCACCTTCTTAGGAGGGGAAAGGGAGGAGACCCTTTGGCATATTCCTTCTCTCTCTCTCATCCTCTCTCTCCCTTTCCCCCTCTATCACCCTCTCTCTCTCTCCCTCTCTCTCTCTCTCTGTGTAGTGGGGGGGAAGAGGTGGTATCTCCTCCTTTCTTTATGATGGGAGGGGGGGAGTGGAGTGGTGGTGGTGATTTCCCCCACCCACTACCTGTCAGACTACGTGACTACACTACTACAAACTAGAGGTGGTATGCCCATGGCCTGCCTCCTTGAAATTTTCATCATCATCTTCTTTGTCCTCGACATCATCTCCGGCTTCTTCTTTGTCCTCAGAGTCATCGTCGTCTCCTCCACATCATTTTCTTCCTCCCCCTTCCACATCATCTTCTCCCTTTCCCGTCATCACATCGTCTTCCTCCTCCACATTGGCATCTCCCTCCTTTCCCCCACCACCTATTCGACGTTGGCAGGGGGGAAAGGAATAAAACTTTTTCCTTTTTACTTTAATTACAAGGAGGGGACGTTCCTACGCAAGGGGATATTATATCCTCTCCCCCTTAGAGAACTTGAGATTTTCTCATCTTAGAAGAACTCGAGATTTCATTCTGGAGCCTGTGGGGTAGGACCCATCACACTTTCGTTGCTCACTCATAAGCATATGGTCTTTTAAAACAACCACTTAGATATATTATTCGAGTCTAGATTACAAGAGAAAAGTTTATTGTAGTTACATCTTATGAATATCTTCTAGGTTTTTTTGAAGTATTTGGTATATTCTAGATCACTGGAGCTTTTACAATTTCATTCCTTGTAAGTTTTTCAAGTTCTCTTCGAGTCCTTGGGAGAATTGACATGGATATGTCTGGGGTAAGTTACATGAATATATGTGTGCATTACATGGGTTCAAAATAAGGTTATTTTAAAATACCATTTTAATACATTTTTTACATACAAAAGGGTGTAATACAAAGGGGTTATACAGATTGAATAGAAAAGGGTTATGTTTTATTTAGAAAAAATTTAGAGATAAGGATATTTATAAATAGGCCTTGAAAACATGTGATGTAGAGGATATATATATAGTAACTTCCCTGAGGGATATGTCCAATGTTGTGGCACTCGGAGCATTGGTGTTTAGGGTGCTTTAGACATTCCCTTTTGAAATGACCTAACTCCCTGCAATAAAAACAATGTCAAGCTTTATTACTTGTGGTCACAAGATTCCTAGTTGTCCTTGGTACGATTTTCTTCTTTAGATCAAATTGCCCTAGGATTCTTTTAGCATATCAAAGTTGTCTTTTATCTCGGAAAATCTGTTCCCAGATTGTCCTCTTCTTAGTTCGGGACTGAGCTCCATGGACAATTAACTTTACTTGTAATACTAAAGAATACTTTCAAGCTTCATCATTTTGGTAAGACCCAATCTATATTAGTTGAGAAGAAACAACTTAAGAGAAATTCATTGCAAGTTATAACTGTCATTCCTTGCTAAAGTATATTTGATCACTTGTTGTAAGTTCTAAGCTCAAAATTGATGCAACGCATATTTACTCACGTTAACTGTAGTTACAAGAGTAAATTTTATTCCAATAAAAGTTGTATTTCACGTCAATTAAATTTCCAAGAATTCTATCATGACTGAAATTAAGTGAAAGTGTCAATATACAATTGGCTAGAAAAGAATACAGATATAGTGAATTAAAGGGTTATAATTATGTGATTTGAATCTCAATCCAAGTTAAAATTGTTATATATTTTTCTTTGCAAAACAAAGATGCATGACATACTAAAATATGATGTGTACATCAACTTATATTGTTAATTTAACTTACGTCCTTTTAAGAAGCGGTAATGAGAATGATTCTAATATATTTGAATGTTGAAAAGTCATGATGGTATCAAAGAGTCATCTTCAATGAAATTGACTACATTTTTGGAGAAAATAGAATTGTATTTTTTTAGTTGGGAGAATTTTGAGAAAAAGTGAACTTGTCCTACGATTTGGGGATAAAATAATAGGTGAATTCCATTAGAAATACAAATACGAGATTTGCTTGATTGTAGAAGATCTCTTATTATAACATTATTTGGGAATCTCTTTTTAGAGAGAAAGAGGTGAGAGAAACCCATGATTAGGGATAAAATAACATGTGAATTCCATTAAAAAAAGGGTGAAAAAGAGAGTCCATATTTCTCCTACTATATGCATAAGTGCCTATGCTAAAAGTATGGAGGTTGTGATTTTCCCTACTAAGGATGCTTATGCTAGTGATTCTTTAAGTTGCCGTACTGATGAGGTCTTTACAGTTATTATGAATGATTCAAGTCACCACATAGTTGATGTTTATGCAAATACTTTTGATGCTATGAATATCCATGCACATGATGCCTTGAATGAGCTTAAAGTAGATGAGATAGGGATAATGCATATGTAGATTTTCTGAGTGCTTGCAACATGGATGCCTTGGAAGAGCTAATAGTGGAAGAGTCAGCCATTGAACATGCAGATTTTCTTAGTGCATATGAAGAGGCTTATGAAGCTCATCTTTTACTTGACTGATGCAGGGACGCAAAGGGAGATCGGATGTAAATGATTAACAGGACATAGGTGCTATCTCTGAGATAGTTCATGAGCTAGAGGCTATGTAGATAGAGGATCATGTGTATGATGCTCCACAGCTAAAAAATGTTTTAGATGCTTTATTAGAGGCTTTGATAGGTAATTCAAATATGCTTCAAGATATGGTCTATTTCACTATTTTTCGCAATGATCAGCATGTGTTAGATGCAAGCAAGGCTCAGTTTATGTTTTGTGTGGTACACAATATTCAACATAAGCAACTTTCTCTATGCTAGCCTCTAAAAGAGTAGGCATGTTGCTATGTTTTTGTTGATGGGTGCATTGATAGCATGTATATAGAGACTCAACATCCTCTAGTATATGATGTGCACCCAAGGCCTTATGACCCTAGAGGGGGTGCTTGGTATGATGGTAGAGTTATGCAAATACTAGTCATTTTGATCCAAGGGAATTATGCCTACTTATATGCATGATGAGCAAACAGTTTTGCTGATGTGGATGTTTGACTGGAGTGGATGCATAGTTTGCACATATCGGAGGATGTGTAGGTTTAGAGGGGGTGGATGTTGTGCCATTACATGAACATAGTGTGAAAAATCCTCGAGTGTATCATTATCTAGCTTTCTTATTAATCTAGAGAGTCAATGTCATATTAGTCAATTAGTATTAGTATCCATAATATGGATGGCTCAAAGTGACAAGATTTTTGGACACATTTGTTTTTCAACCAAGTTTGGAAGATCTCATGAAAAAAGAAGGGCTACTGTATTTACGTCATACGTGATTGCAGTTTTATAGTAGCAAATAGCACTCTAGATAGGAAAGGTAGAGAAGAGCCATCCCATGAGAGATTCAAAGCCAAGGAACCATCAGATTTGTCATCTAAGCAATAGAGTAGAAGCTAGTGTTTTTGGGTATCATAAGGTGAAATAGAATATAGTAAAGGGAAAACTCATTGTAAACAAGGTCTCTTAATTAACTATTGGATTTGGGATACTTTAAGACTTTGATCTTGTGCATGTGTGTTGTTTCATCTCTCATTGGTCTCTACTCTATGTAATCTCTACCATCATCTTTGCTCTCATACAAAAATCTACCTAATCTCTTACTACCATTAATCTTCCCTTAAGAATCTCTCTAACGTCATATACATCAATCCATCCCTTACTACTCCTATTGACTTCCACATCTAGAGACCCAGTGTCTTCTTGGCATACGCATAGAGTATCTTCAAAATGTGGATATACACCACATGAAAATGGTGTTGCAAAAAGAAAGAGCAAGATCATTACCGAAGTTGCAAGTGCTATGATCAACCAAATGTATATGTTGGGCTAAGGAAATACATATTGTAGTTCCTATCATGAACAAGACTTCTATAATTTTGACTTATCAAATGTCATTGTATAAGAAGACATATGGAAGAATACCTATAGTTGCATATTTCAGGGTGTTTGGTTGTGTATGCCATGTTCATGTTCTTGATGATTTTGAGAAGAAAAATGGGAGTGAAGGATATTAAAATGTTTTTGACTTGGCTATCTAAATGAGAAGAAAGGTTATAAATACTATGATCTTCTCAATAAAAAGGTCTACATAAGCAAATATATAAGTTTCAATGAATATGAGTCATGGTATTGACATGGATGGTTACGAGAGTAGTGAGATGATGATGGCTATGGAAAAGCAAAAATAATCAAAGAAATTATCATATTGAGGACATGTCTAGACCTCAAGACCATGAAGAAAGCAGTGGGAGTTATAGCTCATAGAATGGCATGAAGTGTTTTTCTTTTAGGTGATTTTTCCCTTTTTAGGCTAAAAATATGGATCTGCAAACAAATGAAGTGAAAATTAGGATCATTTTTAAAGCTCCAAAATCATGATGATCGACTAAAATTTTAAAAAAATTACATAAATTTTAATTTTTAATTACCTAAAATGTGTTTTTTTGTAGATAAAAAGCATGGATGTCCATAATCATCTATACAAAAACTTATAATAATATGTGGTAAGTTTCCTCTCAAGTTGAGGACATTGTCACCAAATAATGATCAATTTTCAAAGAGAGTCCTTTAAAAAAAAATCATGGTAGGACATTAAGAATTTTAAAGGAAGGTAGAAATTGTACAAGGAAAGAAACCTATGAGTGAGAGTTTAGAGAATGAGTATGTGGATGATGAGTTTGGGATATCTCATAATAGTACTCCAAGTTGTACATACCACCATATGCAAGAATGGTTAAGAATACACCATGTAGTGCACCTCAATTGACAATATTATAAATAGTAAGATATTGATTTGACAGATTGACATATAATGGTTTTATGAACATGCATTATGCTTACATGGTATCATATGTGTAGCATATAGAGCCCACTTGGTTTGAAAAAGTAGTTGAAAGAAAGGATTGGAAGAATGCAATGGATGCTTTGATTTAAAAAGAAAATTGGGATCTTGGTGAGATTTCTTATGGCAAGAAAGTGATTGGATGCAAGTAGATTTATAAATTCAAGTGGTGCAAGTCAAATGGCTCATTGGAAAGATACAAAGCAAGATTGGCTGCAAAGGGTCATGCATAGACATGTGGATTGGACTATGAGGACACATTTAGTCTAGTTGTAAAGATGACTATAGTGAGATTGGTAATTGCATTAGCTTTGATTTATGGTTATAATTTATATCAAATGGATGTCAAGAATGCTTTCTTGAATGGTACTCTAAAAGAGGAAGTATATATAGAATAGCCTGAAGGGTATGTCTACCCTACATATATACATTTTGTATGTAAGCTAAGGAAGGCATTGTATTGATTAATTTTAGCACCTAGATCTTGGTGTGAGAGGATCAAGATGTTTTTATACAACATGGAATGTCAACAAAGTGTGGATGATTATTCACTCTATGTTAGACATATAGAGGATGGAATGGTGGCTGTTGTTGTCTATGTTGATGACCTTATCATAATATGTACTCTTGAAAGAGAAATTATATATTGTGACAACATCAACAACATTATACTTTCAAAGAACTTAGTCTCCCATGTAAGAAAAAATCATATTGAAGTACACTATCATTTCATTAGAGAGAAAGTCATGGATGGATGGATAGGCTTGGTATATGTTTTTATATATGTTAAGACCAATGACCAAGTCATAGATATTTTTACAAAATCATTAGGTAAAGATAAGTCTAAGTACTTTAGAAGTGCACTTTGAATACTTTATCTGCAAGCTCATTCTAAACTTGAAGGGGAGTATTGAGAAATAGAACATAGGCTATATCATATCCTATGGTTGTATTAAAGTGAAAAAGAGGCAATATGTGAATACTACAAGATATGAGCCATATATCAGCATTTAAAGAAACCAAATTATTAATTCATAATTGATATACACATCTCTACAAAATTGTTGGAATATGTCCCAAAATATTGCCCCATTAATAGCGATATATGTAAGTTTATTTGCGACACTAATAATGACTATTACAATCTGTGGAAAAAAGAAATTTTGGGTGGTAGGATACAAAACCCTGTCACTCTTCCAACCACATGTAGCACCATACTAGAGAATTCGACAATCTCCCAAGTTCCACTCTCAAATTAGAAATAAAGATTTGTCCATGTCGCTAAATCTTAATCTCTTTTCTGAAGATGGAACTTGGTACTATCATCCATACATTAGTATCTAAGAAAATTTTCACCTTCAAGGAAGGGGGTAAAATTTGACCATGTGACCAAATATTGACCATCTTATAAATTCCCAAAGTATATGAAAATTTTCAATCTTCCTAATATAGTCTTATGTACTAAAAAATATTCTATAAATCATTTATAGATTAAGTATACAATTGTTATCGAAACACATGCATTGTGAGATGGTAGAAAAACATGTTCATTGATTTAATTTCCAAATAAGTACAACATTAATATACGACATCTCATAAAACTATATGCATTGATAGGGAGCACAATCCAAAAACAAAGAGATGTATCACTAAATATTGCAAAATGTGAGTCCATATAAAAGTTGAAAAGTATATCCAAGAAATCCTACATAGAAACAATCTGGATGGACTATAGGGTGAAACAAGGAAGGGATGTGTGCTCTATTTTGGCCTCTCCAGACCAAAACAAAAACACAGGACACACCGGTCCACCTGAAATAACCCTAATACTGAAGGAAACTTCTTGAACAAATTTATAGCCATTATGCACACATAATATTAAGGAAAGATACTCATACATGAAACACATATCATATTCATGAATGCATAATTGCTGTCTCGAAAGATATCACATAGTTTAGTCTCATCACGACCATTCCTATGATGATGAAATAACTTGAAGTAGACAGCATTAATATTCATGCTACAGACACAAATAGATAGAATCAACAATCATCTACATGCTCTCCCTCAAGAATATCTCATTCATGATATACAAGATCTCATCGAACACAACTTCCTCATGTTTTTTACTTGCACCTGCCTTTCAAGTGAAACATCATATGAAAGCTAAATTCACTTTACACATACTAATCCATAAACCTAAATGGACTGGGACAGACCCACAAGCATGCAACTAAATGATATGTAAACTAACCCAAAGAACATAGTTATACCTTGCCAGAGACCTTGCACCCCTTGACAAGCCATGCTAAACAATAGTGAGTAGAGCCCCTCTAGGATACTCAAAGCTCTATGATGCAGTTGCCTAACCAACCCTAAGTGTCAGTAAAGTGAAAATAGTAACTAATGCCTTAATGCAAAGTGAAATACACTCCAACCATTTCAAGGCAACATGCTAGTACTAAAAATGGATCAAGTACGATGATGTCCATACTATATCATAGAGAACAAAGATATAGAACCATGACTGAATCAATAAATCACTACTCTAATGGCAAAGAGTAGAAACTTTGATAAGGAAATATGTTGATGACGCTCTAGCATCTGCATCATAAGAAATATATGGCAATATACCATATCACTTAAATTTCAAACATGAAACTGCATCTCCAAAGAAATATGCAAGATAATCCAAGAAAACCTATAAAAGAAAACAATAAAAAAATGCATTTGCATCTACATCATACTCATCCATAGCTTCAATTTGCACTATATCACCTGATAAATATTGCTTTGCATCAATCCAAACTGATAAAACTTATATTTGCTAACTTTCCAATCTATTTTCAGGTTTTAGAAACTCTTGATCTTTAAGTCACTAATGTACTTGTTGTTTTTCAGCTTGCTGCAATACTTCTTATTGCATTTCTTGCTTTTTAGGCTGCTGCCATACCATTTCTTATTGTAGAAAATAAGGTTGTTTTTGTAAGAATTCAAGTTGCAAGAATTCGGATTGCATGGATTCAAGTTTCTCTGCAATCCATACTATAATTTTGACATTACCAACAAACCTGAATACTCTTGAAATGCTGAAATTTGCTGAAAACTTAAAAATTCAAACAAATCTAAAAAATCATCTTGCAAGTAAAAAACTCGAACACTTCTTGATAGAGAAAACTGCAATATACTTCTAAAAATGTCATCCAACTCATCAAGAATCATCACTGCTATGCTCATCCTGAACAATATCAACCATTCCTGCCAAAACATCAACTGCATAGATATCCACTATTGCAATACTTGCATAATTTTGTTAGCTTCAACTTCATTTCCAAATTGATTAGAATACTTAAAAACTTCAAAAATATCAGGCTAAACTAAAACATTAACATTTTGATCATTCACATCTTCATTGTCCACTATAGGCTCAAATTCTTTAGTATCCTGATTTCGGGAATTTTCATGCTACTCAAGATTAGGATACATAGCTCTAGAATTCTGAAATAATGTATCCAATTCAGTGATCCTTGCACTTTGCTAAAGTTTAGACTTCTCCTTCCTTGCCAAAAACTCTTCAGGATGATGTCCTGAACAGTCATAACCTACAATATGACCAATTTGCTGATTTTCGAGTATCCATTTGAGTTTATTTTTAGGATAACATGTTCTTGAGTCCTAACTCCATATTCAGGAATTGGGAATTTTCCATCAATATGGGAATTCCAAATCAAAATGGATTTTGTGAATTTTGGGAATTTCATTAATTTTGGAATTTGGTGCAATTGAACAAATTATTGCTTATGGTTGTTTCCAAGAGATTGAAAAAAACTCAAAAAGATGGTGTTAATAAACACCTTAGTTTTAATATCCTTGAAAATCTTCAAGGAATATCTTCAGTCGATGCATTCTTGTAGACTTCTTTGGCCTTCACTACAATCTTTGGGGGAATTTTAAAATTTTTGGGAGACTTTGTACCTTTCTTTATCTAAGAGAAGACAATGCTATCTATTGTTTGCCATCGTTCAGGATCTTTTTTGTTGCACATTCAATATTTATCCCAATAATTAAAATATACCTTTGCATCTGTAGCATTTTTACGACTACAAACTAGTGCCCAATATTGTATATGTACCTTGTTGAAGTTTTGGGAATTTCTATTTGTATCCACCTCACTTTGTGCAACGCCAAGCCATATTGGATATATTGGATCTGAAGGTCTAACAAGCACAAAGTCATCTTTCTTAACATCAAGTATTGGTTCCAATGCATGTTTGGGTTGTTTGCTAAGAGGACCACAATAATGATCATTCAACTCTTCCAATCCAATAAAAGCATCTGCATTATCTACATCTATATTGGTTACATCACTTTGTGTTCTTGGCCAAAAATCTATGAAAAATAAATCTTCTTGGACATTTGGAGTTTGAAGAGCGTAGATCATATGTTTCCAATAATTAGCCATGGTGTTATAAACTTTGTGAACTCTGCTTCAGGTCCTTGTACATTTGACCATCTTTCCCAATACTTGAAATAATCTTTAAGTCCACTTACTACTTCTTGATGATCCTTAAGGTATTCAAACATGGGCAGCAACATTGGAACACCCTTTGGAAGAATACACTTTCTTGCAAGGTCTCTCTTACATAATTCAATGCCATCTTCTCTTGGTAACTACTATGGGGACTTTGGATGCATCTTGTATTGCATGATAAGTGTATCTCCTTTCATATAAAACCAAAATTGAAGAGATTTTGAGTGACCAACAAGTGTATCTTTGGAATCACACAAGTATGCCTCAATGTATCTCTTAAAGTCAGGCATATGTGTTAATAAGAAAGGTGTAGGACTTGTCATCTGGCATGATTGAAAATGTTGCATAAGATGAGGAAAAGTGAAGGTCATGCGCATCCTTCGCTTATCTAAAAATTTGTTGAACATTGCATCAATGACTTCATGTGTATGACCTACCATGAGAAATCCAAGCTGGATCATCTTGAATGTTCCTTGTGCAACAAGCAATGATATATATGCAAAGAGATAGCAATTTTTATTTTCTGATCCACAATTATCAAGTTGAAGTAGTAAGTTCTCTGGCAATCGTTTGAAATGATGATAACCATCCTATGATGGATGATATTCCATTCATGATTTATTTTGTGCAACACCTTGATGGTGGTCCAGTTCTTTTTTTGAGTTGAGGGCATTTAGTAGCGTAGAGGTTGATCTCGACATTCCATATACTTGTAAATCACCATTTGCATGTCTGTGTAGTCACTCCAAGTTTCTAAAGCACAACGACAATGAGGAAATTATGAAGGTAGGATCGTGAGGCCATAGATCAAGTGAGAAATGTCCATATCTGCCTTCTCCATGTCCATGTGTAATCATGCCTGTTAAAGAAACTCGTAGTTGGGTACATCTTTTAGTCTCTTTTGATCAAAGCCTTAACTTGGGGATAGATGTCTTTTGCTGTTACATTTTATCATGTATGATGCACAAGTTTTTGTTTGGATCTAATGTTGAGGCCAAGCGCCGACTGTAGTATATGTTCTGACAACTTTGTTGTTGTAGCATGTGACCTTGACGCTTTTTTAGAAGCACATTTTTCTCTTGAAGACACTTTGTTGCTGCAAGTTGCTCTTTGATCTATGAGAAAATATTACATCTGGAGAACTCACTTGTCTTTACTAAGGTTACATTCTTGAACTCTATGTTCCAAATACGATTGAAGGTGGATAAGGACATTTACTTACATCCAATACCTTTCAATGTTGTATTTACTTCTACCCATATATCTACTTTCTTGTAAACATCTGGGATGACCAATTGTGTCTTCCTTTATCCATCTTGCATTGTTCTACTCTTGTGTGGAATTTCTTCTACATTCTTCTTAACAAAGTCTCTAAGGATGGCTCTTCCCATCTCTGTGTGATCCCAAGCTAATCTTATTACCCCCTTGTTTCCATGCATTTTCCTCCTCACGCCATGCTCAATTTGTGTTTTTTACCTATAAAAAGATGTCTTTGGGATCTCAAGAATCTTGTGTCCATTGAAGATGAAGTTGTGCTTCCTTATTCCCAAGTAATCAATCCTGCATGATGATTCAAACTAGTCAGAAACATAGTTTGTGCAGTCTTCAAATTGCAATCCCCAGAAGTATTTATGTAATTGTTGCATTGCTTATCTATTGGCAAACTAACAACACTTTCCTTGGCAACAATCAATCATGGAAACCTGTGAAATGGAGTCCATAGAAGTCCTCAAGTTTGCACCTTTAAGGGAAATAATTCGAGGCTTTCTATTGACGATAGAATATGATCTCGTCTAAACAAAAATTGACTCTTTTGCAGAAACAGAATCTTCATTGGTATCTTCCATGTTTTTGGCACAAGCATTTGTAGAGATAAATTGCATGTATGATTGTTGTTGTAGCAATAGTGTTCCATCATCAAAGGTGACTTGTTTAATAGGTCATCTTTCCAAAGTGACATAGTGGAAGTTATCATGTATGTATGTTTCTGTGGTTTGATCAAGGGCTTTATCTACCACCACACCAACATCCTCTTCTCCTAGAAATTCAAATGTTATCACATCATATGGAAAATTCAATAATATAACCCCTATCCCAACATACACTGTGTTTGCCTCTGTCCATAGCATCACTCAACTTTCATGAATGCTAAGCACATCAATATCCTCAAAAGGTAGGACATGGTTTGATTCGTAATCATCTCCTTCATCATGAATTGTTATTGAGTTTGAAACAACCACCACATCTTTCTTTTCCCATTTTGCAAAACCGCCTATAGCTTCATGAACCTTCATTGCGTCAATTTTTGTGAATGACAAATATACTGCTACATTTAGGCATTTATCAATAGCCACTGAAATATATCCATCTTGAAGTGTTTCTCCATGGCATATCTCATTTGGATGTATTGCATGCACTCTCCCAAGTGCAACAATCTCATGAGCAACTAGAAAATTCACAGTTTCTCCAAAATAAAATTTGTTATTCATGATACTTGTACAAGTGAGAAAATGGAGATTTTATCATTTGTATGTTGTCACCTCTCAGAAAGAGGAAAATAGTAATGAAATTGCTAAGTACAATGAAGTATCAAATTTCATTAAAACGAAAAAAGTATTGAAACATTAGACAGAATAAGTCTAGCATCCATAAAATAAAGTATTAATAGAAACATCGTACAAAAAGGGGATAGATTTGAACATATGGCCAAAAACAAAATTTCTCATGAACTATGCCTTAAAGTAAAGAAAAAAAATTTCTTCTATTATTTTTAGTTTCCCTTGATTTTAATTTATTTTATTAGCTACTCTTTGAGTAAGCAAAAACTTCCTTGGGCGTTCACATTGGAAAAAGATATAGCAGATGTTCAAAACTTGTACTATATATATTCAACATGAGAACAATGATTAAAATTCTTTATAATGCGTATAAGAAAAGATATAGCCACCTGGTCAAAAATCTATTGTATGTATTTCATACCATAGCAAATATAAAAATTATTTGTGATCCCCATAGGAGAGAACATAGTCAAATGATTGAACCTTTGTTATATAGATTTCACATGTCAAAAAGGATAAAATCTCATTGTGGTCTCCAAAGAAAAATATTTAGTCAAATGGTCAAAACCTCAAGCAAAATACATACAACAAGGATAAAAGTTCATTGTGATCTTTATGGAAAAAGATTTAGCCAGACGGCGGTCAAAACCTCAAGCAAAATACATACAACAAGGATAAAAGTTCATTGTGATCTTTATGAAAAAAGATTTATCCAAATGGTCAAAACTTCTATTGGAAGTATTTTCTTAAGACCTAGGATTAAAATTATTTGTGATATCCACAAGAAAAGATTTAGCCATATGGTCAAAACATGTATTGTATGTAACCTAGATGATAGCAATGATAATAATTATTTGTGATGTCCATAGAAGAAGATTTAGCCAAATGGTCAAAGCCTTTATTGTATGTCAACAAGGATAAATAATCTTTGTGATCTCCATTAGAAAATATTTGATCAAATGATCAAAACCTTTATTTCATGTATTTCACATGATAACAAGGATGAAGATATTTTATGAGAAACTTTGATCTCGTGCTTAAATGTTGAAACCACAAGGACCTCTAAAAAATAGGAGATTTCATTCCCTATCACATGAAGCTATAAAGATTGAGGAAATTTCAGCATCAATTAGAAGTCATTTGATAAGGAAATATAATTTTTATCATGGTTAAATATTTATAAATCTTATATTACCTACTTGTTGATAATAGGAAAATATATCATATTACATTTTATTTTTAAGTTATACTATTTTAGTCCAAATCATGTTATATTAGTATATTGTACTATGTGCATATTATGGAATATAGTATCCAATTGTATATTTTACATATATATATATATATATATATATATATATATATATATATATATATATATAATTTAGTAATAATTAATAAATATAAATAAAATATATAAAATCCTATTTTGTAAGATTATGTATCTTTAATGTGTCTAATATGTAATGTGCAATATCATTAAGGATTTTGAAGCCACCTTAGTGATAGTTCAAGACTAAATCTCTAATAGGTTATGATAGAGAATATATAGGCCAAATCTCTAGCTCTAGAAATAGGGGAAATATCCCAATGGTGGGTTCTTAAGGAGGGGCGAGAGGGAAGGAGTGAGTCTAAGATAAATGCCCCTGGTGAGAATTTGAGGGCAACTTCCTCCTCAGTGGAGGTTTGGGAGCAATGCCCCCAGTCGAGGTTTGGGGATAGCACCCCTTGTAGGGATATGGGGGCAATGCTCCCAATGGGGGGTTCAAGGGGTAGAGTCCCTTGGTGGGGGTCTGGGGGCAAAGGGGGAAACACCCCTAGTGGGGGTTTGGGGACAGTGCCTTCGATGGGGTTTTGGGGGGCAACACCCCCAACGGGGGGGTTCAAGGGGCAATGCCCCCTGGTGGGGGTTTAGGGGCAATGTCCCTAGTGGGGGTCCGAGGGAAGCACCCTCAGTGGGATTTAGGGGCAATGCCCCCAACGGAGGGTCCAAGGGGCAGCACCCCTGGTGGGGGTCTGGGGGAAGAACCCTCGGTGGGGCTTTGGGAGACAACGTCCCCAACTGCAAGGTCCAAGGGCGACGATATAGCCATTACGAGATTTTTTAAAAAATCGCAACTTGAAATCTTTAAATAAATTTAAAAATATTTACAAAATTAAGATCTAAATCTACTCGTATTTTGTAACAAATTAGGGTAATTCGAATAGTGTGATACATTAAATGATCCCTTTCATGAGGTCAGTCTTTTCAACTAATCATGATGTTTCTTTTTCCCCTCCCTCTCTCTTTCACGCAACTCTCTAACCTAAGTGTTTTCTCTGTTGCTTTGTTACAGTTGTAGGTTTTGCATGTCTAATCCTCTACATTTTTATCTCTGCTCCTGTCACCCATCTCTTACTGCAAGTTTTGTGGCTCTAATGTTTGTAGTTCTATCCCCCCCTGCTCTTCTCTGATTGCTCTCCACTATTTCATTTTCTCAAACTAAAACAAAATGTGTAGTGTAAATTGTGGTTGGAATTAAGGTATTGTGACCAAAACTACATGCTGCACTTGGTTCAAGGAGAATGGGAAACGAGAGGGATGCAAAGCTCGACCTCTCTGCCCATAAGGCATAGTCCCATTCCGTTTCCCTAAAACAACATAAATCAAACCCTAGTATCCTAGATTCTAGGTCAACATTCCTTGCTGTCAATTTCCTTCGAGAAAAGTTCACGGCCAACTGGAACCACCCATCCGTAGGACGGACCCATCGCCACATCTGCCGCACTTTCCTCAGGGTTGCTTTAGTTATCTAATTACCTACCACATTTAGTTGGACATGCATAAAAAAGCTTCCTTAATTAGCCAATTAGTCACCGGTTCCTTCACGTAATCTTAGCACTGACAAAGAAAAACAATGTCAAGCAAGTTCCTTTTCAACAATTGATCTTATTTATCTTTGGAATACATCATAATAATCCAGCCCGGAGGCTAATCCATAATCCGCCTAAAGGCAATCCATAATCTGCCCGAAGGCAATCCAGCAATCCTCAGGGATTACTAATCCAAGTTTCCACCTGTAGACTAGTATGCGGGTCTCAAGATCCAATCCCGAGTCACGTCGGCCTCTTGTGCAGGACCCTGAAGGCAAGGGATTTACAGCCAGAGCCCCCTTTGGCACCCAAGCGTCCTCCTGCTCCAAGTAGCACCCAACAGAGAGACCTCTCGCGGCGAGTTCGGTCCACGTTCTCGGAACGGCTAACAACCCCCTTAGTTAGGGTCAGGCAGACAGTCGGGGGTAACTGATGCTGCCTCTCCCTCTAGGCCTTCAACCTGAAGCATTAATTATTATTTTTCCATCTTTAGTTCTTTGAGAAAAGCAATACAAACAATGCTCCTAAACTGTACAAACACAATCAATCTAGTGGTTGTTTATCTGGCCAACTGCTAAGGTGTGAATCCTTTTCTCCGAATGCATCCAGCATTCAATACGGGATCAATTGTGACTTGGCAAGATCCCCAAGGGTTTGTTTGTTTACCCTTTTATCCTTGGGTTAGGGTTTATACGCTATGAACCCAAATTAACAAGCACCTTAGGTTCCTTAAACTAAGACAGTAAATCTTGGGCAACTTCGTCGCCCTGACTTGAATTGGTCCTTTGCTTACTAGGCAATACATAACTTCCCCTAACTTGGCAAATCAGCCAATCTATCTTGTGATTAAAACTCAAAGCCATGCGATGTTGCAACTTGTACACAAGTGTCGCACTTAACTCGTGGGATCATTTCTCCCATCAAACGGAGTTTCTTGGACAAGAAATATATTTGGCCAAGATGCAGGGTTTGGGAGTCCTCTTGACCCAACCCAACCCTAACCTTACTAGGCCAATAATGATTGGCCCTTAAGTCGGTCCTAAGTGGGAACGGCCGGAATGCTTCCACTTCGTGGCAGACTTGAGAAGACCTAGATCGCAAACCCCGTGTCATTCCGTGGGAGTGCTGGACGATGCTTTCTGGACTCTCTTCCCGATGGGCTGCTAAAAAGTGTCCTACGAGCGAACATGTGGACATGTTACATTGAAGGCTTGGACAAGGAGTGCGATGATGAAGATATTGAAGAAGATCAAAGGATTTCAAAGGCTATTTTGAGAAATAAAATGAAAGTTATGTGAACTACAATCAAGCATTCAATGATGCTCATGAGGTTACATTTGATGTATATGCAAGTGGACTTGCATCTAAGGTGGCATTGGTAAATCACATGAAGTCTATTGCAGTGGTTTTCAACACTCAAGACCAAACAGAGACTGAAGCACAATTGTGGAGGGTCCATGAGAGTGACAAACAAAATTCAAACTCCCAAGAGGTTCCTTCTACTGAAGTTCAATTTCTTGAAGTACCACCTGAGCACAGGGGATTCACTAGTAGTAATAAGGAGATGTCACTTGCATGTGAGAAATATATGAACTACCCCTTATCTACCCCCTATTTATGGGACCTTACCTTATAAAATGTACCTTCCTTCCCTTAAATAATCCCCCTCCCTTACACTCACATGGTACCATATGGTAAACCCTAGTGGACCCCCCAGGCACCCGAGGGCATAGAAGAATCAAGCCAAGATATAGCAAGTATAATTATGAAAGAGAAATTAAAGGCTACTTCACATGTTTAAACTCTGTTGTCGCAGCACATAGGGTTGAAGGTCAGCAAAGGGGTTTGGCAAGAGAAGTATGTATGGGGGTTCAAGAGCTTTTACTCTAGAGATGGTAGAGATAAGAGAAGGGTTGAAGGTTTCAAGCCAAGTTCTTGAAGATAAGAGACACTAGGGTGAAGGTAGATTTATTAAGAGGAGTAGACGGAAGAAAAGGGGTTTGAATAGATTGAAGATGTAGAAGAATACTCCCAAAAAGAAATAGAAAATATAGAAGAATACTAACAGAGATGAAGCCTGTCATTTTCTTTCAGCATTATGAGAAAATATAACTCTAATAGACAAAAACATGTATAAAATAATACCTTCCTCTATGCTGCTCCAATCGCCAATCTGATGCCTCAATTAGCTCCAAAAGGGGGGTTAAATACCAGGACACCTAGCCAAAATTCAGCTAGATCACTCCTTCATCTCCCACTTCGGAGTGATGTTCTTTGCCTGAAAACAGCGATCGCATGTCGCGTGATTTTGTTAGTCTTTTTTCATACATAAAATCCTCTCAAATTGACTAAAAGCTACATGCTTTCTTTTACATGTCATCCTAATCTAGAAATTGTCTATAGTTTTTATGGATTTTTTCAAGAGATGATATCTAGAATATCAAAAATTGACTAAAAACTTGTCCAAACAAATCTAATATTTTGAACCATGGACACTAACACTAATGTCTAAACTGGCATTGGCTTTCTAAATCTAAAAGGAAGCCATACTCTAGATTTTTTTACACGGTGTGCATGTAGCGACACGACATCCACCCCCTCCTAACCTACACATCCTCTGGCACGTGCTAAAGTCTTACGGATTTGCAGTGTCAAAAGAAGTATCTTCTGCCATGTCAATGTCTTCATCTTCTGCCTCTTCTTCTTCCTCTATGTCTTCATGCTCTTTAATTATATTCAAGTCTTCTAGTTCATATGTTGAACTTTCTCTTCGTTTGAAGAGCTTGATTCTTTTTCCAACTATGGGTATCTTCATGCTTGTTCCATCCAATTCAGCTAATGAATATGTGGCATTATCATGATCGACCTTTATCACATATGGGCCAAATGAACACTTTACCATCTTTCTAGAAGCACTGTATTGATTGTCTAGGCTATTGTCATAGACAAGCACCCAGTTATTTCTTGAATTGCTCTTGTCCGAAGTCGATGTCATTGATCAAATCTTCTTTTGTTATTTAGTCTTGCTATCTTTAGCTTCTCATTAGCTGCTTGAACATCTTCATGCCTTCTTTTTAGCTGCCATATGCGCAAAGTTAGCAACTCTTCTCTACTAATGCCTTCCTCCCAAGGTAAAAGACTCCATGTGAGAATAGATTCTTCAATTGGCATAATTGGTTGTTGTCCATGCATAAGTTCAGCTGGCATATAGCCAGTCACTGTAATGTGAGTAGTCTGCTCAACCCATAATGCAAAAATTAGTATTTTAGGCCATTTTTTAATCTTTCCTCTACAAGACTTTGCTAGAGCTTTGAGAATAGGCTGGTGCCCTCTCTCACTTTTTCCATTGCCTTTAGGTTTATAGGCTGATGTTAAAGTCAACTTCATACCCAATTGAGCAAAGAAGTTGTGTGCCTCGTGAGCATCCAACTCTCCTCTATCTATAGTTACTTTACCCACACAACCATATCTACAAAACACTTCTTCAAGAAAAAAATGACAAACAGCTTGAGTAGATTTGGTTGTTAAGGCTTTGCCCTCAACTTGATTGGTTACATCCTCTCTTGCAAGCACTAAATATCGCATATTCCATATTCCTATAGGCATGGTTATAAGATCAATAACCCATCTATAATGTATAGACAAGGGATAAGTCAGTTGTAACCCATCTTGATGCTTGACCATAGAATACATCTGACACACATAACATGTTTCAATAAAATGTGCTATGTCTCAATACATGTTTTGCCACCAATATTTTTATTTGACTTTAATAAATGTTCCCCATATGCCTCCATGTCCTGCCCACAAGCTTTCATGAAATTCCTTCATTATCTGTTGTTGCAACCTTTTGTTACCTACAACTCGGACGTATGCTCCTTTCTTCTTCTTTGCATGCTTCCATAGATGTCCTTCTTTAAGAAAAAAACCATAAGCTTTCCTCTTGACATGCTTGAACTCCTCATCAATCCAAGTCTCCTTCTTCTTCATTGTGCTCAAATATTGGCCGATATTCAGCCAATATTCTTCATAACCTTCTTCAAGGAAATGAAGAACAATGCAATGAGCATGCCGGCTTCTAGTTGACCATCCTGTTGTTTTTAGCTTTGGACCAGTATATGCAGTAACTGAAAATGTATTTTCAACAGCCATGGAATGAAATTCAACAAGTATACATTCTTCATCTTCATCTTCTTCCATCATCTCTTCTTCATTGTCATATCTTGCACGTGATAGCATGTCAGCAATTGGATTTTCCTTTCTTGCAATATGCTTTAATTCGGGGTTGAGATACTCAATATATGCAATCCACCTTAGCATAGCAATGTCGGGTGTAGAGCAGTTGGCAATCATGCCCGAGAGTGGAAGACAATCAGTTTCTATCACTACGGAAGCACCTATAAAGTATTCATGATCACATTTTAATGCTGTTACAACTCCCCACAATTCCCTTTTTACTTGTGCGTACCTTCTTTGACATTCATTGAGAACTTTTGCTCCAAAACGAATTGCATACATGTTTCCTTAAAGATCCTCTTGGCCAACAGCCCATCCTATTCCAACGGGACTTGTATCCATAGTAAGGATGATGGGTTGACCATTTGAATAATCAACCCTTTTAAGAGTGGGGATTGAAATTAACAACCTCTTTAATTTGTGCGTGGTGAGAGTATACTCTTTGTTCCAAGAGAATCTTTGGCCTTTTCTTAATAATTGATAAATATGTTTGGCTACATGAGCAAAATGTGGTATCCATATGAGATAGAATACACATGCGCCAATAAATCTTCTCACCTCTGAGATATTTGTGCATTTTTCTTACATTTTGCTAATGGCATCTATCTTGATTGGTGAAGGTTTACATCCATAGGGGCCACACAGATGTCCGATCACCAGGACTTTTTCTACTCCAAAAATCGACTTAGCTCCAAAAAGGGTAAGATGTACCTCTTCTAGCCTTGTCAAAGTCCTGTCACAATCATGAATATGGTTATTTACAAATGTCCTGCAGCCATCTTTTTCAGGCTCTTCATCATCAAGAAATGGAGGAGTAAGTTGTGGAATAAAGTCCCTTAAGACTTTGTGCATGGCATTCATCATATGGGCTACGAAGTTTTTTGCACCTTGTGGTAGAGTGCACATGTGGACCAATCCAAGAGGTGTCTTCATTATGGTAATGTCTCAACTTTCTAATGAAAGCTCAAATTGGTCATATCCTGAATATAGATCGCCCATAGAATAAATTTCTCTACCTGCAAAAGCTTCAACAAATTCATCAACAATTGGAATCAAACAATCATTTCAGATTGTGACATGATTAACAGGCTCTATAGATCTTGAATGGATTGTAAAGATCCATTTTTATTGGGCATGATAAACCATTGGTTTGAGTAAGGTGCTGAAGAGGGTTCTAAAATATTCATTATGATATTCTCATTTAAAAGTTCCAATAATTTGGGCAGATGCGCCCTTGGAATGGGAATGGGCTTGAGGCTCCAAGGCACATGTGGAATCATAAAAATGACCATAGGAGCCACAATATTTGGATCCACACAGTCTATTTCACTTGATTGAAATGCAAAAGATTTTCCACGTTTCATTAGCATTTGCATAAAAGAGTGTTTTGCAGCTGTGAAAGGGAAGAATTTTTACCTATTTTGAGCTCTTTTATACTTTCATATGTGAACTTGTGACCAATGTTGGAAGAATCACGAAGACTTGGCTGATTTGTTGCCCTATCAGTGAGCCCTTCTGTAATATTTCCATTAAAAAAATATTACTAGTCCTACTTTCCACAACCCACGTGAAACTCACACAAAGGTCAATTCCAGCATTGGAGTTACCGACGGTGCAATCTTTAAACTGTACACTAGGTATCATGACTCTCCACTGGCAAAACGGGACCGAGGTTTAAAACCTGCATAACCGTAGGTGAACTTTGTCTTGGGAGGAGGTCAAGAGGATAATAATAGGTTTATTGCAAATTTTTTAAATTACCTTACCCCAGCTGAAGCATGGTTGAGGGAAGGGGATGGGCTATAATGGGAAACTGAGAGGTGGAGGGAAGACGCCATGCGAGGGGCCACGTAGGGGGGAGGTCCTCTCTCCCCCCAGACTATAAATACCCCCCCTCTAAGGGGTGGAAGGAGAGAGAGATGAGGAATCTGTGCATGAGGAGGAGAGTGAGCTGCTAGTTGCCGTGCAAAGGGTGAAAGGAGAGAGAGAGCTGGTCGTTGTACTACGACGTAAGGAGGAGAGGGAGCCGCCAGCCGCCGTTGTGCGGGCCACCACTGGCCATTCGACGCCGTCTTCACGCCGCCTTCCACGTCAACTATTGGTTTTCCCCCCCTCTTGGAAGCTTCTAAGGGGGCTTCTCTAAGCCCCCCTTCCCATTGCATTTCCACACAAGCCATATTAGCTAGTCTTAAACCCCCCTTTCCCATTGGATCTCCTTAAGTCCACTCTACCCTCTGGATATAAAGCCCTCCTTCCCATTGCAACTCCCAGAAGCCATTTTACCCTGGGTTTTTAAAGCCCCTTCCCGTGGATTTCCCATAAAGCCATTTTACCCCGGGATTTTAAGTCCCCTTCCTATTGGATCCACCCACAAGCCCATTTCTCTAGCCGGTTTAAAGGCCCTTCCCTTTTGAACCCTCCGAATGCCCAAATTTTTTTTCCATCTTAAGCTTTGAAGTGGAAGCCTATAAGGCCTTCCCATTAGTTCCCTAATACGCCTTTCCGGGGCTTTGAAGGAGAGGGAGCTACAAAGCCCTTCCCACTCGATTTTCCCCATAAGGCCATTGGAGAGGATTTCCTTAAACTCCTGGGATTTTTAAAGAGAATAGAAGGCCCAAGCTCCGAACCCTAAGGCCTTCCAAAGCCCAATTCCGCAAGTCGGTACTTCGGTCAAGGAAGTTGTACCGCAAAGGGAATTTCGCGTACAATGGAGACAGGCCAAGATCATAAGACTGCGGCCAAGGCAAGAAGTTTGAATCCCCGAAGGCAAACCAAAGGTCGAATTCACGATGGCCCCTAAAAAGTCACAAGGCGCAACCGCAGGAGGATCATCTCCTAAGATTCATGTGGACATTTCACCAAACCCACAAGTCCAGATTTTCATCCTAATTTTGATTTACGTCGAAGTATTGCAATTATGCATGGTTAAGTCATGGAATTAGGATGCACTTATGCTTGTCAAATCCACCTAGCTTGATGAGAATGAATTACATTGGCTATTCTTAAAAGAAATAACTCACGATTGAAGATAATGTATTCCATAGCAGTCTATTGAAGAAGTATGTACCTAATCCTAGCCATGTACTTGATGACCAACAAATGGTAATGCCTAGCCAAGGAGTATTGGAGCTACGGCCTGATAGGATCTTAGATGTTAGGGAGAGACAACTGAGATTCAGAACCTTGAGAGAATACCTTGTCCAGTGGAAAGATTATCCCAAGGAGAATGCCACTTGGATGGATGAAAGCACTCTCAACTGACAATATCCCCAATTCATATCGAGATGAGGACATCTCGATTCCTCCAAGGGGGAGAGAATTTAATATTTCCATTAAAAAAATATTACTAGTCCGACTTCCCACAACCCGCGTGAAACTCACACAAAGGTCAATTCCGGCATTGGAGTTACCGACGGTGCAATCTTTAAACTGTACGCAAGGTATCATGACTCTCCACTGCAAAATGGGACCGAGGTTTGAAAACCCGCATAACTGAAGGTGAACTCCCTCTTGGGAGCAGGTCAAGAGGATAATAATAGGTTTATTGCAATTTTTTTTAATTACCTTCCCCCACCCGAAGCGTGGCTGAGGGAAGGGGATGGGCTATAATGGGAAATTGAGAGGTGGAAGGGAAGACGCCATGCGAGGGGCCACGTAGGGGGGAGGTCCTCTCTCCCCCCAAACTATAAATACCCCCCCTCTAAGGGGTGGAAGGAGAGAGAACTAAGGAATCTGTGCGTGAGGAGGAGAGTGAGCCGCCAACCGCCGTGCAAAGGGTGAAAGGAGAGAGAGAGCTCGTCGTTGTACTCTGATGTAAGGAGGAGAGGGAGCCGCCAGCTGCCGTGCGGGCTGCCACTGGCCATTCGACGCCGTCTTCACGCTTCCTTCCACATCGACTATTGGTTTTCCCCCCCTTTTTTCATGTGGGTTCAGATGCCCAAGAAGCTTCTTGGAAGCTTCTAAGGGGGCTTCTCTAAGCCCCTCTTCCCATTGCATTCCCACACAAGCCATATTAGCCGGTCTTAAACCCCCCTTTCCCATTAGATCTCCTTAAGTCCACTCTACCCTCCGAATTTAAAGCACTCCTTCCCATTGCAACTACCACAAGCCATACCCCGGGTTTTTAAAGCCCCTTCCCGTGGATTTCCCATAAAGCCATTTTACCCCAGGATTTTAAGTCCCCTTCCTTTGGATCCACCCAGAAGCCCATTTTTCTAGCCGGTTTAAAGGCCCTTCCCTTTTGAACCCTCCGAAAGCCCAAAATTTTTTTCCCTCTTAAGCTTCGAAGTGGAAGCCTATAAGGCCTTCCTATTAGTCCCTAATACGCCTTTCCGGGGCTTTGAAGGAGAGGGAGCTACAAAGCCCTTCCCACTCGATTTCCCCCATAAGGCCATTGGAGAGGATTTCCTTAAACTCCCGGGATTTTTAAAGAAAATAGAAGGCCCAATCTCCGAACCCTAAGGCCTTCCAAAGCCCAATTCCACAAGTTGGTACTTCAGTCAAGGAAGCTGTACCGCAAAGGGAATTTCACATACAAGGGAGACGGGCCATAAGACCGCGGCCAAGGCAAGAAGTTCGAATCCCCGAAGCCAAATTGGAGGTCAAATTCATGATGGCCCCTAAAAAGGCACAAGGCACAACCGTAGGAGGATCATCTCCTAACATTCATGTGGACATTTCACCGAACCCACAAGTCCAGGTTTTCTTCCTAATTTTGACTTACATCGAAGTATTGCAATTATGCATGGTTAAGTCATGGAATTAGGATGCAGTTATGCTTGTCAAATCCACCTAGCTTGATGAGAATGAATTACATTGGCTATTCTAAAAGAAATAACTCAGGATTGAAGATTGGCCATTTGTATTTTTCAAATGAATGAATGAAGGATATCTATGCATTTTTAACAATTTGCTTCTACACATTGCAAAGTAACGAATCTAGAATAACGAATGACTATCATTACAAGTCGAGATTATTGTAGTACACCTTTGTCCCGGTTGGCCGGGAACTTTTCTCGAAGGAAATGAATAGCAAGGATCGTTGACCTAGAGTCTAGGATACTAGAATCCCGATTTATGATGTTTTAGGGGAACGGAATGGGACTATGCCTTATGGGTAGAGAGGTTGAGCTTTGCATCCCTCTCATTTTCGATTCTCCTTGAACCAAGTGCAGCATGAATCCGCTTCGACCCTGACGTTTCTATGTAAAGTAGTTCACCTGGGGTTCAACGCTAGTTACTCTCTAGGAATTTGACCATTAGAAAAACCCTGATTCAGGTTGGTCCTAAGTGGGAACAGCCGGAATGCTTCCGCTTCCTAGCAGACTTGGGAGGACCTAGATTGCAAACCTCGTGACATTTTGTGGGAGTGCCGGGCGGTGCTCTCTAGACTCTCTTCTCGATGGGTTGCTGCTAAGACGTGTCCTACAAGTAAACAAGTGGACGCAATGTCGCTTGATCTTGTGGTTTGATCACAGGAGAATGGCCAATTCCTCGGAATGAGATTGGTAGATTCCTGTGCAAGTTAAACTTGCAAGAGGATGAGTAGTCATCCTGTTATAAAAATTGCCAAGATAAGGGAATTAGGTATTTTCTTGGAATCAAAGAACCAATCAATAAATTGGAGCAACATAGTCGCCATGATTTAATGAACTGGTTAAGTTGGGTTAATAGGGTACGGCCCTAACCCAAGGACATACGGGTTAACAAACAAACCCTTGGGGATCTTGCCGAGTCGCAATTGATCCCAGATCAAATGTTGGATGCATTTGGAGAGAAGGATTCTCTCCTGAGCAGTTGGCCAAATACCACTGGATATGATTGTGCTTGTAATAGTTTAGAGAGTACTGTTTGATTTGTTTGCACAAGGAACTAAAGGATGAAAAGATATCTAATGCTTCATGTTGAAGGCCTGAAGGGAGAGGCAGCCTCAGTTACCCCCGACTGTCTACCTGACCCTAACCAAGGGGGTTGTTAGCCATGCCAGGAAGGTGGACCGAACTCGTCGCGAGAGGTTTCTCCATTGAGTGCTACTTGGAGCAGGAGGATGCCTGGGTGCCAGGGGGGCTCTGGCCGTAAATCCCTTGCCTTCCGAGCCCTGCACAAGAGGCCAATGTGACTCAGGATTGGATCTCGAGTCCCGCATACTAGTCTACGGGAAAAATCTTGGATTAGTAATCCCTCTGGATTGCTGGATAGCCTTTGGGTGGATTATGGATAAGCCTACGGGCTGGACTTTATAAATGTATTCCAAAGATAAATATGATAACCTGTTGAAAAGGAACTTGTTTGACACTGCATTTCTATTTCAAGTGCTAAGATAAAGTGAAGGAACCGATGCCTAACGAGCTAATTAAGAAAGCTAGTTGATGCATGTCCAACTAAATGTGGTAGGTAATTAGACAACTAAAACAACCTGAGGAAAGTGCGGTGGATGTGACCATGGGTCCGTCCTACGAATGGGTGGTCCCGGTTGACTGGGAACTTTTCTCAATCATAATGGACAGCAAGGGGATCTTCTTAGAGGGAATGAATAGCAAGGGCACTAACCTAGATTCTAGGTTATAATAATCTCGGTCTACGTTGTTTTAGGGGAACAGAATGGGACTATGCCTTATCGCAAAAAGGTCGAGCTTTGCATCCCTCTCGTTTTCCATTCTCCTTGAACCAAGTGCAACGTGAATCCGCTTCGGCCCTGGCGATTCTGCGTAAAGTAGTTCACTCGGGTTTGACGCTAGTTGTTGTTTAGGAAATGACCATTAGGGGAAACCCTGATTCAGGTCGGTCCTAAGTGGGAACGGCTAGAATACTTCTGCTATGTGGCAGATGCAGAAATTCCTAGATCGCAAACCTCGTGACATTCCATGGGAGTGCTGGGTGGAGCTTTCTAGACTTCCTTTCCGATGGACTGCTAAGACCTGTCCTGAAGGGAATAGGTGGACACGTTACACCTTCACTTTCAGGAGGCAGTGGGACTGCCACAGGTTTGACTTTCTTATCCACTGTCTTGTATTTTGTTTCCACTTGCACTTCAGCCTTGTTGAGTAAACCAATGTCTTCCTGCTCAACAAATTCTTGAATTATTTGATAAAAATCCAATGTACATACTTCTACAGACTGATTTTCAGCCTGATTTTTTGCATGAGCAGCTGCATATATTTCAATCAATGAGTCAGTAGTAACCAATCCAAAAAAAATGCCCGAAATATCTTCATTTTCAGCCATAAGTTTTTAGCTCCCTTTTTACATTACATAAATATTTTCTTTCAGCTTTAGTCATGGCTGGAAGAGAGTTATAACAGCCCATACTATTGGCTGTACATACATACAAATTTGCTGGAGACATAGTTTCTGTAGCATAAGGAGGTTCAATATTTTTACATGGCGCACTACCATAGCCTCCTTTTATAGTAGTGCAGCCTGAAAACCCTTGAATTCTTGGGCATTAGGAGGCATAGGATAATCACATAGTCGATCTCTGTTTCAATGATGGTTAACACACACAGTAAGAAATTGGACAGCTCATTCATTATCCTTGCTTCAGATTTGAGCATATGAAGAACCATCATCAAGAGCTTTTGTTTCCATGGATTCTCTCTTGAAGACCATGTGCTTGGCTAGTCTTGAAAAATAACGACTCCATGCATGTTGTGGTACACCAAACAAGAGCATTTTTTCAACATACAAGCGAATAAAAACAGATACATTTTGACCATTAAATTGTTTTAATTCCTACCCAACTTCCTCTAGGGCCTTGATAGCTATGGAATCAATCTTCTCTTCGTCCTACCTTTGTTGTTGTTGTTGTAACATTTGGATTTGTTGTTGCTGAGTCTACTACAGTATGCGAACCAATTTTTGTAGAGTATCTCCTAAAGAATCCCCCATCTTGGAGTTCTCTTACACCAATCTTCACGTCGGGTTCACCAATGTTGCAGCGCATAGGGTTGAAGGTTGCGAGAGGGGTTTGGCAAGAGAAGAATGTATGGGGGTTCAAGAGCTTTTACTCCGGAGATGGTAGAGATAAGAGAAGGGTTGAAGGTTTCAAGCCAAGTTCTTAAAGATAAGAGACATCACGGTGAAGGTAGATTTAGGGAGACTAGTAGACGGAAGAGAAGGGGATTGAAGAGACTGAAGATGTAGAAGAATACTCCCAAAAAGAAATAGAAAATATAGAAGAATACTAACAAAGATTAAGCCTATCAGTTTCTTTCAACATTATGAGAAAATATAACTCTAATAGAAAAAAACGTGTACAAAATAATACATTTCTCTATGCTGCTTAGATTGCCAATCTGATGCCTCCATTAGCTCCGAAAGGGGGGTTAAATACCAGGACACTTGACCAAAATTCAGCCAGATTACTCCTTCATCTCCCACTTCGGAGTGCTGTTCACTTCCTGAAAACAGTGATCGAGTGTTGCGCGATTTCATCAATCTCTCTTTTTACATAAAATCCTCTGAAAAATGGGCTGAAAAAACTTGTCCAAAAAAATCTAATATTTTGAACCATAGACACTAACACTAATGCCTAAAGTGGCATTAGCTCTCTAAATCCAAAAGGAAGTCATACTCTAGATTTTTTTACACGGTGTGCGCGTAGCAGCATGACACCATTCCTTCTCCTTTCATCAAGGAAGACACATTTATGTAATTTTGATTTTTTTATTGAGAAGTTACTTCCATTAGCATTTGCAAGATTTTCTTTCGTTGGTGATATTACTTAAAGAAACTATGTCTTTAGTTTTTTAATTTTTTACAAAAGGTACCAAGCATGTTTGGTTTTAAAAATCTATTTAAGTAAATTTTTTGCTAAAATAGTATTAAAGAGCTCATTAAAATTTATCATCCTTTGTAAAGATAATTGTTTAATTGTAATGTAGTGTGTAAGAATACTTATCATAATGAAAAGTTTGAGCTATGCAAAAATATACTTAAGTCTAATTTAGATATTATTTCAATTAAACTCTTATATGTGTTGTGTAATGATCTTGTCATGTTAGTTTTGGTTAGATTTGTCCACATGGTCAAATCTTGTAACGTGTCCACTAGAATCATCCAGGACACGTCTTAGCAGTCCATCAGAAAGGATGTCTAGAAAGCTCCACCCGGAATTCCCATGGAATGTTATGGGATCTGCGATCTAGGTCTTCCCGCGTCTGCCACGTAGCGGAAGTATCTTGGCCGTTTCCACTTAGGATCGACCTGAATCAAGGTTATCCTGATTGGTCATTATCTAGCAGCAACTAGCGTCGGACCTAAGCGTACTACTTTACGCAGAAACGCCAGATCCGAAGCAGATTTATGCTGCACTTGGTTAGCGTAAATCGTTTAAGACATAACTCTAGGTCATTGCATTCGTTATTCGTTTTGATGATGATGATCCTCCCACTGTTCTTAGAGATTTTTGAGAAAAGTTCCCGGCTAACCGGGACCACCCAACCGTAGGTCGGACCTATGGCCTATCCTCCGCACTTTCCTCGGTTTGTTTTAGTTAAGTAATTATCTAACACATTAATTTTGACATGTAACAATCAGCTTCATTAATTAATCCGTTAAGCACTAGTTCCTTCACGTAATCTTATCACGTGACATAGAAAAACAATATCAAACAAATTCTTTATTATCATTTCATCATTTTATCTTTGAAATATAAGGAGTTCCGCCCGTAGGCTTGTCCATAATCCGCCCGAAGGCTATCCAGTAATCCCCAGGGATCACTATTCCAAGCTTCTGCCCTCGTAAACTAGTATGCGGGCCTCGAGATCCAATCCTGAGTCACGTTAGCCTCTTGTGCAGGACCCGAAAGGCGAGGGATTTACGGCCAGAGCCCCCCTTGGCACCCAAGCGTCCTCCTGCTCCAAGTAGAGCTCAACGGAAAGACCTCTCGTGGTGGGTTCGGTCCACGTTCCCGGCGCGGTCAACAACCCCCTTGGTTAGGGTCAGGCAGGCAGTCGGGGGTAACTGAAGCTGCCTCTCCCTTCACGCCTTCAACCTGAAGCATTAGATATCATTTCATCCTTTAGTTCTTTGAGCAAACAATGCAAACAGTGCTTTCTAAACTGTTACAAGCACAATCAATTCCAGTGGTCGTTTATTTGGCCAACTGTTAATGAGTGAATCCTTCTCTCCGAATGCATCTAGCATTCGATCCGGGATCAATTGCGACTTGGCAAGATCCCCAAGGGTTTGTTTGTTCACCCTTTTTTCCTTGGGTTAGGGCCATACCCTATTAACCCAACTTAACCAATACCTTAGGTTTTATTAACGGTAAATCTTGGCGACCATGTCGCTCCAATTTATTGATTGATCATTTGCTTCCAAGAAAATACCTAACTTCCCTTTACTTGGCAATTTTTCCCAAGAAAGGTGATATAACAGGATGACTACTCATCCTCTTGCAAGTTAAACTTGTGCAAGAACTTGCCAACCTCATTCCAAGAAATGGCAAAACTCTCTTGTGAACAAACCACAAGTCTATGCGACGTTGCAACTTATTGCACAAGTGTCGCATCTATTCCATGGGATCATTTCACCCATTGAACGGCGTTTTTTGGTGACAGAATTATCTCCAGACGAGAAACAGGGTTTAGGGTGTCTTCTTACCCAACCCATTCCTAATTACACTAGGCCGACAACGTTCGGTCCTAGGGATTCCAACTCAATCCTAGTTTCATCATTTGAACGAGTGATCCTTAGGGTAGAAACCTTAGATCGTTTTATGCATGAGCGTTGTCGTATTGCTGTGCATTCGAGGTGTGTAAACCACCCAAAAGTTGTGCATGGGATTTGGTACTTTGTACATATTTAGTTGTTGTGATTACATTTATTTTCTGTGTATGAGTATAGTAGCGAGTATGAAGTATTGCTTTCAGTCTATGTTGAACAGGATCAAGGAGACAAGACATTACAATTATTCAAACAAATGCATGAGGAGGATATCTCTTTGGATAGTATCACAATTGTCTGCAGCTTAAAAGCTTGTGGCATGGCTGGAGCTATAAACAAGGGCCAAGAAATACATGCTGAGATTGATAAGATAGGGCTATTGAAGACAAATGTGGATGTGGGCATTGCATTAATTGATATGTATGCTAAATGTGGCTGGCTGGCAGAGGCACAAGCAGTGTTTGATATGTTTCCTTATCGAGATCTAGACACATGGAATGTCCTAATCACAGGATATGCATAAATTTTGAAAGGCCACATTATAATTCTATAGTGATCTTTTGCTTCATCATGTCGAATGCATGAATCATGCGATGACATAGATTTTCCGAGTCAAGTATCGTATCTATGCTGCCAGAATAACGATGATGACCTTACCCATGTAGCTTGGAATGTGGTTTAACTTGAAAAAGGGAATCACAAACAGGGCGGATCTCGGTAATTGGAAAATAGAGCTACGAAGGCTAAAGAGGGGATTTTAAAAGGCTAAAGAAGGAGGGAAAAGGAGAGCCGTGCTTTGAGGGGAAAAAGGAGAAGCTTTTGGGCTATTTTTGAAAAGGAGGATTTTGGAGGGGAAGATCTACGAAGAGGGAAGAAGGGGGATACGAGGAAAAGGCCACCAGGAATGAGGAAGATGAAGGAGGAAGTTCGCTGCTGATTCGTCTCGGAGATTATCTGTGTTCCGATTAGTGCAACTATCTCTGGGAGATGTAAACCTTGAAGCAAACAGTGGGAGCATTGCAGAGGTCACGGGAATGTTGTTTTTTTTGTGCTCTGGGAGAGGAACAGAGCATTGGAGGATCGACTAAGGAGGAAGATGGAGGGTATCCTGAGGGTCGACAAGAGGGAATTGAAGCGTGGACTGAGGCGGGAACAGGGAGCGCTGGGTGGCAATTTTGACGTCAAGGAAGGCACGGGAGGTGACGAAGGAAACGTTGAAGAAGAAACTATAGTCGAAGAAAAAAAAATCACGAGTCATCGTTGAGACAACAAAATTGAGAAGAAGACCAGAAGTCGATGGTGTAGAGTACAAAAAGAGGAAAGCCGACGATGATCGATGCTGCTGTGACAGATGTGACGGAGGAACGAGGAGAAAATGGAGAGTTCGTGAACCGTGTTATCACCTTTGCATCAGTGAACCTCGTCTCGCTGCAGTGATCGGGCCAGTAAGATGGGGCATTCGGCCGTGTGGAACTCTCATCCCAAGAAGTATGGAGCAGGATCTCGTGCATGTCGTGTGTGCAGGAACGGCCATGGCTGGTTAGGAAGTACAACATCATGTGCTGCCATCAGTGCTTCCGGAATTATGCCAAAGACATCGGCTTTGTGAAGTAGTTAATGCGATGGAGAGGACTTACTGTGGGTGGATTCTACAGCTTGGAAGTAGTTGGGGTATTCCTTTCAGCCTGTTAGCCTGAAGGTGCTGCCAGGATTTTTGTATGGATTGCCTGCCCAGTGATTTAGAAAAGAACAATTTTGGAGCTACTCGTTAACCACTGGCAGAACATGTATAGATGAATTCGTGATGTAACAGTGAGCCGAGATGCGATTTTGTGATATCACTTGTGTTTGATAAGGCTGTACTTGAGCCTACATTTTGTCCTATGTATGCACAAATGTGTGTCCAACTTAGCAAAGTGCCCGTTCTATAACTAATTGCTACAGCACACATAGGATTTGCAAGGTGCTTGTTCTCAAAGGGCTTGCAAAACCAGCAGAAACAGAAGATGGTGTGAGCACGAGAAGCCAGCCTATGACGAGGCAGCAGTGAGCATTGTGGCCTCACTTAATGCCTGTGCTAAGCAGAAGGATCTGATCGAAGGTGCTAGGCTACATGCAAATGTTCTGAAGAGCAGCCTGCTCGGAAGTAACCGCCATATAGTGAACACTCTTGATAGGGCTCTGAGGGTGCAGCACAAGATGCTATAAATCATACCTATATTCATTTCCTGAAGATGTTATGCTTGGCCAACTGGTCTCTTTCTCTCTGAGTTCTTGTTTACTTATCCTGCCATGTTTATTACGCGCTGCTGTTTGGAGATTGGTACTGGTGTGGAGGGTAAGCAATATCTGCCTGGCTTACTTGAATGCTTCAAAGAGAGCTGCTAAAGCCATCCTGGTTCACGTGAATGCTGCCTGAAGTGCTATGAATGCAACCGTGGACAACTACAATTATACACTCTGAGCAGCGTATAATGTACCAACCCGCTATCATTTCCAGCAAGTCAATGCCTCATGAAGAGCCATTAGTTTTGTCTTGATTTAAGTACCATTTGTCCTTGAACCATACCATCAAACTAACTTGAAGAAAGAAGTCGTGCTGTCCAAATTTCCAGCTCACCGATTGCTATTTCTGCTTTTATGCCTGTATATCATGAATGATGAGAAAACATGAGATTTCAAGGCAGATTCTAAGCTTTCCTTTGATCATCCATATTCCTCAACAGAAATTGTGTTTGTTCCTGATAAAGAGTGCCAGAAATCTGATTTATTAGCCACAATTGATGAATATCTCTGGAACTGACAATTCAGAGGCTGTTCAAGTTTCTTCTTCTTGAAACAGTGTCTTGGGAACAATTTCTCATCTTGATTAGTCACCTGTTTGATCTTTTATCCTGAAATTAGTCAAGGTCTTCTGTAGACACGACTTTGCTTTGCTTTGGCAAATCCTTTGACAGCGTCCAATTGTCCCTACATTCCGTGAATGTGGGTAGGACCTTTGGTTCAAGGGTTCGTCTTGGTAACAAGTGCGTGAAACTAGGTCAAGTCCTTAACGTGCTAAACCCTAGTTAGCACTTGGGTTATTTATCGTATCGGTTGAGCCATCCTATGCGAATCCCTTGCGGGTTAGGCGATTTAGATAATTCGATCTACTTGTCTTGCGACAAGGACGAACCATCCCTAGAGATGTTAACTTGATCTTAAAGGAGAAAGCTAGTTGTAACATCTCACAATTCACCTAAACGCATGATTCATTGCTTCTATGTACCCCTAAATTCGCAATAACCCTAACTTTTCTTGTTAAGATCAAAACACATGTTAAATTGCGGCATAACTTCCATTGATCCTACTAGGACTTGCATTCAAGAATCATGCCCACAATTCTTTTTCTAAGCTTTTAAGATTTCATGCTTCAATCAACCATGCAGCCTTTCCCTAAATACAACTCTTGATGAACGAAATTTTTCATATGACAAATGTGCAACATGCACTCCTTTCCTGACTACAATGTAGTGAAATTCATGCCAAAAAAACTAGAGTTGACCTATTCCAATTTACAATCACATGCCACACACAAATTCCTAGAATCATTTCCGTGCTCTTCTATTTCCTACGGGGTTAAGGACTTTCCCTAATGAATCATTCAATGAAGATTTGTCTAAAAATGCAACATGCAATTAATCTTTCCATGCCTAGTCAAAGGTGCACTTTAATAATCTCAACCTTATAATGATAGGCAATAGGTGTTCTAGGCCGTCACTTTGACATGCACGACAAGGCAACATACTATTAAGGACGTTAAATGGATAGACAATTTCTTTATATGGAAAATACCAATGACCCAATTTCATGTCATGAACTAATTCTAATCATTGTTCAAATAGTCAATTTATTTCCAGTTGCATTTAACTTGACTAGGTGATTTTAAGCATGCATAGGTGCTTCCTAATCCATGAAGTTATCGTGATTAATGCAATGCTTTTGCGTGGAATCAAAATTAGTAAAAACTTGGACTTGTGGGCTCGGCGAGATATCCACATGAATATTAGGAGAAGAACCTTTTCTGGTTGCGCCTTGTGACTTTTTTAGGGCCCATCGCGAATTCGATCTTTGGTTAGCCTTCATGGATTTTGAACTTCTTGCCTTGGCTTGCAGTCTTATGGTCTTGGCCTGTCTCCCTCTTACCCGAAAATCCCCTTTGAAGTACAGATCCTTGAAGAAGTACCGGCTTGCAAGATTTGGCTTATGGAGGGCCTGAGGGTTTGGAGCTTGGACCTTTTTGTGGGAGAGGAGGGAGTTCGCAAAAAGGCCTCTTGTGAATGGCCTTGGGGAAATGGAGACTTTGAGAGTTCTTCCTCTTCTTCTCTTAAAATCCCAAGGCTAGGGATGGGCTTGTGGGTGATCGTGGGAAGGGGGCTTAAGAAAGCCCCCTCAGAAGCTTCCTAAAGAAGCTTCTATGAAGCTTCTAAGGTGTGCAACTCCGACGTGGAAAGAGGGAGGATACTGTGGGCTCAACGACAGCATGCGGCATCAACGGCAGTAGCTCAGCAGTTGGTGTAGTGAAGGCGAGATGGCTCGCGCGGCAGCAGGCAGATCTTGCTTCTTTCAGCGTGGCGGTCTCTCCTTCTGTCCGTCAGTGTCTGGCTCTATGGCAGCGGCTTCTCTAGCATGACCTCTCTGCTTCCTTCCTCCACACGATGTAGCACGACACTCAATGCTTCACTACTCCTTCCTCCACTCACTCCACAATAGCCTCCACAGCCTATCGCCTTCCTCATCTCACCTCTCAAGTAGCATGTCGTAGCCTTCTTCCCCCTCCCTTCAACACCTTAGAGGGTGTATTTATAGGACAAGGGGGGGAGAGGGCTCCCTCCCCCACGTGGCCCCCTTGCATGGTATCCTCCCTTCCACCTCCTTAGTTTCCCAATATAGCCCATCTCCTTCCCTCAGCCACGCTTTGGCTAGGGGGAAGGTAAATTTAAATTTTTTTTTGCAATTAACCTATCATTATCCTCTTGACCTCCTCCCAAGAGGATGTTTCCCCATAGGTGATGCGGTTTTTGATCCTCGGTCCCGGTTGACCAATGCGGAGTACTCCTTTTCTTGCGTACAGTCATAAATCAACTACCAAAAATGGAGATAATCTTTTCATGAATTTACGGTGTGCGGGAGGTTGGTCTAGTAATATTTTTATTCAAACGGAAATATTACAAATCTCTATGCTAGTTTATAGCTCAAACATTAAGTAGACTGATGAGGAAGTAAATGAAACTAATGTGCTTCTTTTTCTTCTTTATAACTTCAACTAAGACATCTATGGTTGGATATCTAAGAGATTCAACAACAGTAGAGCACAATGATGGGATTGATGTGTCCTTGAAAAGAAATGCAACACAATTATGTGTAATACTTGATCTCTCACAATTATGTGTAATACTTGATCTCAATGGTCTTCTTTTACAATGATGCTTTGCTAAGTCTAAAAAGTTTCAAATCTTTCAAATGGGAAAGCAATGGCTTGTTCTTCAACCAAAATGTATGGAGTTTCTTGAACCCTTATTTTCAAGATTCCAAGTGGGAGTTTAGTCAAAAGCTTTACATAAGAATGTCATGGTGGTTGTTAAGTGCTTGGATATCCATGCAAAAAGAATTTATCATTTCTTCATGATTTGGGGCCAAGAACAATGTCATAGACATCGACTCAAAATCATATATAGGCCAGATAAGATGGGAGTAGAAGCAATGTTCAAGCCTCTGAGGTATGTATGGGATTAATATGGAGATGTTTGTCAGCATACCAAGACTATTCTCGTAGATGATAGTCCTTACAAAGGATGTCCAAATCCTGTTGAGAATTGCATTTATCCAAAAAAAAATTATATTGATCATGGAGACTCTATCTTGATCAAAGAACTTCTACCATACTTGACTCGCTTATGCAAATACCATGATGTACGTGAAGCCATCAAGTTTGATTGATATGGACAAGAGCCAGTTCAATATGGACATGAATTGTATGCTCAGTTCAAGGTTGTCATTGATGAATGGACTAGAGCAAAGAATGATGTTATTTCATCTTCATCGTCATCACGCATGAGACCATGATTGATAAAGATAGTATATATGTTCAACCTTCAGTTACTTCTTGCTTCAAGAGACCATCTATTATACAAACATCCTCAACGAATGCCTCACATCATCCATCTCTTACATTGAACAACTCACAATTATCCATGTTGAAGCAAACTCCTTTAGTCTCTACTTTGAAAGATATAGAAGAAATGCAACTTGCTCATGAGTTAGGATATCACAAACATTCCATAAATGGTAGTGCAGCTAAATGTTTTATACAAAATCTACAAAAGTTGTATTTTCCCAATATATATGATGTAACAAGGCGGTGACTCTATAGGGACTAATTTTGACTTTCATAATAAATATATATGTTACATTAAGAGCTTTTGCATGACTATGAAATATATGATTGTCAGAAATTTAAAGTGTTTTATGTAGTTACCTTGGTGTTTCTAAACACCACCAATATCAATGAGAGAATCTACTTAAAGTTTTTTATTCTTTCAATAACATTAGTTAATTGTGCTGAAATTTCTTATAAAGTGGTTTAAGTCCTATTTTGTACTTTATGATATTCTATTATACCAACATACTGAACAAATGCCTCACGTTGTCTGTCACTTACATTGAACAACTCACAGTTATTCAAGTTGAAGCAAACTCCTTTAGTCTCTACTCTGAAAGACGAACTACTTTACGCAGAAACGTTAGGGTTGAAGCGGATTCATGCTGCACTTGGTTCAAGGAGAATGGGAAACGATAGGGATGCAAAGCTCGACCTCTCTGCCTATAAGGCATAGTCCCATTCCATTCCCCTAAAACAACACAAATCAGGACTCTAGCTTCCTAGATTCTAGGTCATCGTTACCTTGCTGTAAACTTCTTTGAGAAAAGTTCCCGGCCAACCGGGACCACCCTTCCGTAGGATGGACCCATGGTCGCATCCACCGCACTTTCCTCATGGTTTCTTTAGTTTTCTAATTACCTACCACAATTAGTTTGACACACAAAAATAGCTTCCTTAATTAACTAGTTAATCACCGGTTCTCAGCACTGACATAGAAAAACAATGTCAAGCAAGTTCCTTTTCAACAATTGATCTTATTTATCCTTCTTTGGAATACATCATATAATCCAACCCGAAGGCTAATCCATAAATCCGCCCAAAGGCAATCCATAATCCACCTGAAGGCAATCCAAAAATCCTCACAGATTACTAATCCAAGTTTTTGCCCATAGATTAGTATGCAGGCCTTGAGATCCAATCCCGAGTCACGTCGGCCTCTTGTGCAGGACCCGGAGGCAAGGGATTTACGGCCAAAGCCCCCCTAGCACCCAAGCATCCTCCTACTCTAAGTAGCACCCACGGAGAGACCTCTTACGGGGGTTCGGTCCACGTACCCGGCATGGCTAACAACCCCCTTGGTTAGGGTCAGGCAGACAGTCGGGGGGTAAATGATGCTGCCTCTCCTTCCAGGCCTTCAACCTGAAGCATTAATTATTTTTCCATCTTAAGTTCTAAGTGTGAATCCTTCTCTCCGAATGCATCTAGCATTTGATCCGGGATCCATTGCGACTTGGCAAGATCTCTCTTATGCAGGACCCGGAGGCAAGGGATTTACGGCCAGAGCCCCCCTGGCACCCAAGCATCCTCCTACTCTAAGTAGCACCCACGGAGAGACCTCTCACGGCGGGCTCGGTCCACGTACCCGGCATGGCTAACAACCCCCTTGGTTAGGGTCAGGCAGACAGTCGGGGGGTAATTGATGATGCCTCTCCCTCCAGGCCTTCAACCTGAAGCATTAATTATTTTTCCATCTTAAGTTCCTTGAGCAAAGAAGTACAAACAGTGCTCCTAACTGTACAAACATAATCAATCTAGTGGTCGTTTATTTGGCCAACTGCTAAGGTGTGAATCCTTCTCTCCGAATGCATCTAGCATTTGATCCGAGATCCATTGCGACTTGGCAAGATCCCTCTTGTGTAGGACCCGGAGGCAAGGGATTTACGGCCACAGCCCCCCCTGGCACCCAAGCATCCTCCTACTTTAAGTAGCACCCACGGAGAGACCTCTCACGGCGGGTTTGGTCCACGTACCCGGCATGGCTAACAACCCCCTTGTTTAGGGTCAGGCAGACAGTCGAGGGGTGATTGATGCTGCCTCTCCCTCCAGGCCTTCAACCTGAAGCATTAATTATTTTTCCATCTTAAGTTCCTTGAGCAAAGAAGTATAAATACTGCTCCTAACTGTACAAACACAATCAATTTAGTGGTTGTTTATTTGGCCAACTGCTAAGGTGTGAATCCTTCTCTCCGAATGCATCTAGCATTTGATCCGGGATCCATTGCGACTTGGCAAGATCCCAAGGTTTTCGTTGCTTGTTTACCCTTTTAACCTTGGGTTAGGGTTTATACCCTGTTAACCCAAATTAACCAACACCTTGGGTTCTTTAAATTAGGACAGTAAATCCTGGGCAACCTTGTCGCCCTAACTTGATTGGTGAATTGCTTGCTAGGCAATACACAAATTTCCAATTTGACAAATCGGTCTCAAGGGAAGGTGATGTAGCAGGATGACTACTCATCCTCAAGATGGTTTGACTTGAACTTAGGACTTGCCAACCTTGTTCTAAGGAGTGGCAACTCTTCTTTGTGACTTAACAAAAAACCATGCGACATTGCAACTTGTTGCATAGGAGTCGCATTGGACTTGCGGGATCATCTTTCCCATCAATCAGCGTAACTTAGTCAAGAAATACGTTTGTTCAAGATGTAGGGTTTGGGAGTCCTCTTGACCCAACCCAATCCTAACCTTACTTGGCCAATAACGTTTGGCCCTAGGATTTCTAAACTCAACAGAAGTCTAGTATTTGACCAAAAACCCTAGATCGTTATTGTATGGGCGTCTAACTAACCCTAACATTCAGAGAAGGTGGGTAGGATCTTGGGAACGAAAGTCTGGGCTTGGCATCCCAAGTGCGATACTAGGCAAAATTTTTAGTGTACTAAAATCTACCTAGCGCATTGAGGTGATCACCGTTTTGAGTTCACCATTGCAAGTGAATTACCTAATCGAACTAATTGTCTTGCGACAAGAGGTGATTATTCCTTAGAGGAGATGCAAATCCTTGATTAGCCGGGAACTTTTCTCGAAGGAATTAACATCGAAATAGCAATGACCTAGAATCAATAGAGTTAGAGTCCCGATTTATGTTGTTTTAGGGGAATGGTATGGGACTATGCCTTACAGCAGAGAGGTCGAGCTTCACATCCCTCTCGTTTCCCATTCTCCTTGAACCAAGTGCAGTATAAATCTGCTTCGACCCTAATGTTTCTGTGCAAAGTGGTTCATCTAGGGCTCGACGCTACCTATTTCCTAGAAACTTGACTATTAGGAAAACCCTGACTCAAGTCAGTCCTAAGTGGGAATGGCCAATTGCTTCCGCTTTGTGGCAGACTTGGGAAGACCTTGATCACAAACCCTGCGACATTCCTTGTGAGTGCCAGGCGGCACTTTCTAGACTCTCTTCCTGATGGGCTGCTAAGGTGTGTCCCACAAGTGGACAAGGGGGACACGTTACATTCTAGCTTGTCATCAATATTTCTAGGACGAATTTGACTAGGAAGGGGACCTTGAATTGCCATGTGGACGAATTTGACTAGGAAGGAGACCTTGAATCATACTAAAACAATTCCAAACTACTACTATAGTCTAGTCAAGTAGTTAGAATGCTTGAGAAGTTGTATAAATCATACAAGGTGGTTTGAAATTTTTGATTGGAAACACGCATCTCCACATGGAGGATACATAGTAGCTAGCATATGTCTGTTACATCCCTAGATAATAACTTTTTTTAACTTTCATAGGCTACTATATTGAGGGTTGCTTGCAAAGTGAGCTTGCCAATACATCTTGAAAGCCATGAATGACTGCATGGCTTCTTGTCTATATCATCTATGAGCACATTCCACTCCAAGGTAGTGGGGGATTGGTGTCTCCACTATCATTTCTATTAACTTGGCCCATTTTGAGTAGTATTGGGGGCCCAAAATTTTTGGTTCAAATCCCCCCCCTTTAGAACCTCAAAAATTGAGGGCATTAGTTTGGCAATAGGAAGGGCAACTAGTTCTTGGTGTCAATTTTCCAAATGGTGCCATCTTCTCACTCACTTGGTACACCTACATAAGAAATGAAGCAAGAATCTCCTCCTCTTCCTTGTGGCATGCCGTCTCAAGGATTCCCTCTTTCTCATGATCTGCTTGGTTAGACTTGAAATTTTGGGCCTTAAATCACCATGCCATGGCTCACATGTCATGTTTTTTGCACCCAAATACTGTATTTCATAGAACGAATTTGAAGTTGTTACCTAGTACTTGCCATGAATCATGTTTTTCTCTATGCAAGTAGGCCAAAATGATAGCACAAGAAGGCAAGAAATTTTGACAATATCATGAATGTCAATTGCATAAAAAGGGCATGAAGCATTCTATCTAACTCTTGGAGAGGTTTTTACTCCTAGTTCTTGTCATGATACTCCTTTAAAATCATTTTTTCTTATTGAGGTGCCATAGGTATGGTAGATCATATACAAGCACCATAGTTTTGTTCTATGAAAGATCATGGACAAATAATTTGGAAGACAATAAAGGACACATCTATCTCCTCAAGAATCATATACTTGTGATCACTTGATATCATTGTATAGGGAATTATTGCAATCTTTGATGTGGAAGAATGAATGTTAAACTTTGGATGGCCTCTGAGCTGACATAGAGAGAAGGAGAAGAAAAAAGTAAACAAACAAACACACACACACTTACATGTTGAATGGTAAAATGACTTGGTTTTTTGGTTGATTTTTGTTGTTTCTGAGGCCTGAATGGTTGATTTTTGATGGATTTTGAGTGATGATTGATTGTTTTGGAAGTGTTCGAGAGTGTTTTCAACGAGGTTGGTTATGTGTTGAAAGCTCATGATGATTTTTAGTTGAGATATGAGACTCTATAATGTTCTTATAGGTTCTATTGATGTTCCGATTTTGATCTTTCCTTCCCCTCTTCCATGTGTTTTATTCTTTGTCCTTGAAAAGCTCTTGATGTAGCTATTAATGATGCAAGGGTACTTCTAAGATCTAGATTGAGTCTCCCTAGGCTTGAGAGCCACCCTTTCCCTTGAAAACCATTACCTTTCTTATAACATTTTTTGTTTTAATTTTCTTATAGCATGGACTACACGATTTGTAGACAATCAAACCCATGTTGTAAACAATTTTGCTATGGATGTTATTTCTAATCATTGAACTGGTGGACAATTGTCTATGTGTTTTTATTGATCTAAGTCAATATATAATGTTAAGATAGTATAGCCACAAATAAGTTTGTAAACCTTGTTGAAACTAAATCTAAATTGGATGAAGCTACTCACAAAGAAAAACAAAGTGTAGCACTACATAGATACCATTGACACTAGTGATTCGGCCCATGGAGATCGTAGCATACATATAACCCTACTATTTTTGTTTGGAATATAGAGTTTGAAAATTTAAAAACAAACAAAAATTGGTAGTGAAGATGATATAAGTAATTTTCTTGGAGCTTGTCCTCCCCTCTATTCATGAACATATCCCATTTGACATCCTCTACACTAATACATGTTCTCAATCCCATGAAGTGGAGGGGGGGGGGAGAGAGTCCCACCAAATCTAAACAAGATAGGTGCATTGAATGGGAGAGAGATGGCTATTTGTCTTACATTCCCCATTAGCATTAAGAGCGCATTGCTCTATCATACTACCGAAGGACATAAGGATCAGCCTAGTAGTTATATAGGATTACAATAGAGGGGGTTGTGACCATGTCACAAAGGTCTTAGGAGGATATCAAAGTGGGGATCCATGTAGGGTACTAGCATACTTTGGTCTATCAAATCCTTCATGCAACGGATCCTAAGGGAATTATGAGTTGGGATAGCCATGACCCTTACTCACAACTACATGTTACATGTCATGCCAAGCTCCAACACTATGCACTCAATCTTTAGGCCAAGCTCTAACACTATATGATTGGGTTGAGGCCAAAGACATGGAACCTACTAATTTTATTGGCTAACTCGAGCTAAATATTTGAAAATTACCATTAATGAAAGAAGTTATGATATCTGAGTCATGTAGATTCCAACCATAATATGTTGTAAATGCAAAAACACACAAAATAATGGTCACATGTAAAGTAGACTCAAAAGTATCATCATAATGACTCCGCTTAACTGTAATATTCCCACCCGTTAATATTGACGTCCCGCACACGACGTAAACCTTGTGCGAAGGTTATCTCTTGCATTGAAATTATTGGCGGTGTAATGTGTGACCCGCACGCGAGAAATGGGGTCCTCCGCATTGGTAAATCAAAACCGAAAGTTCAAAACCGCAAGTCTCACAAAAACACCCTCTTGGGAGGGGCAATTTGAATAATTCAAGGCAAATTTTTTTATTTTTACCCCTTTTTCTCCAGCCGATGCACGACTGGAGAAAAGGGAGTGTGGGGGGGATGGGACATTAGAAAGTCGTGGCTTGCATGGGAGGGGGGAACCCATGCAAGGGGGCCACGTGGTGGAGGCCTTCTTCCCCCCCCATGCCTATAAAAACATCCATTATGAGCTTGGAATGCAGGGCGACCGTGCTGTGTGAGGGAAAGGCTGCCATGCTCGTGGGATTGGAGGAGGAGGGAGCTGCCGTATTGACAAACGCCGCCAAGGGCTGCCGTGGTCACCATCCGCTGCCGCGTCCAGGAGCTCCGCCGCCTTGCTGAAAGGCCCAGGCCGCCGCCCACCCTTGCCTTGATCACGGCCTCCTTTCCAATCATTGGGACCCCCTTCTCGTCGTCGCTGCTGCCCAGAAGCTTCTTTAAGAAGCTTCTAAGGTTTAAAGACATAGGCCTTGATCCTATGCAGCTTCTCGGTTTTAAATCCGGGCTAGGGAAACTCCTATTCCCAAGCGAGGAGAAGGTATCGGCCTCCTAGTCGTCTCGAAAAGCAAGGGTAAAGGATAGAGGGAATCTGCGGAGGCCGTAACCACGACTACTATGGCTCCCAAGAAGCTGCAAGGCGCGCCTGCGGGAGGTTCATCTCCAAGCATTCAAGTGGATATCTCCCCGAGCCCACAGACCCAGGTTTTTATGATTTTGATTCTACGCAAAAGTAACGCATTAGGTATGATAACTCTCACGGGATAGAAAGCACCTATGCATGTTCAAATTTACCAAACCAAATTAAAAGGAAATTGAGGAAAATTTGTCTATTCGATTGATTACTAGAATTATCTCATGACATGAAATGGAGTTATTAACATTTTCAATATGATGAACGTGAGTTGTCTATCCATCTTACGACCTTAGTATTATGTTGTCTTATCATGCATTTCAAAGTGACGAGCCTAGAACACCTACCGCCTATCATTATAAGGCTGAAGTTATTAAGCGTATTGTTGACTAGACGTGGAAATAATAAGCTTATGTCGCAATTTAGGAAAAATATTTATTGTAATGGTTCATGGGGAAAAGTTGTTAACACACGTAGGAGGTTATCCGAAAAGTAATGATGGCATATCAAAAATTGAATCTAGGGATTGGCATGTGGCATGTGCTTGCAAGAAAGGATATACCAACACTAACTCTACAATAATCTCATTTAACTACGTTGTAGTTATGTAAAGGTTGCATGTTGCACTTTCATCGTGCATAAAAATTCATTCATCAAGTGTTGCCGTAGGAAAGGTTGCAGGATTTAAACAAAGCCTGAGATTCTAAGGTGTAGATAACAAGGTAGTAGACATGATTATTTGAAGTAAGGCCTAGTAGGTCCTAAGAAAGTTGGTATCCAACTTATCATGTGTTTTTTTACTTACCAATAATAGAGTGAGTCGCATGTTTACATGTATTGTGGTAGTCGAGGCCATTTTTCTTCTTTAGATCTAGTTTATTATCTCTAGGAAGGATTCATCCTTGTCGCGAGACAAGCATAGCGAATTACCCAAATCACCTAGCCACAAAGGATTTCATATACGCATGAATCAGTCAATACGATAGATACCCCAAACACTAACTAGGGATTAGCAAGTTAAGGATTCGGCCAAGTTTTCCAATTGTTGCTAAGTCGAAACCTTCAAGGCCAATAGTCCTAACCACATTCCCAAAATGTTGAGTTAATTGGATGCTCATGTAAACAATAATCTAGGATTCCTACCTTAAGGACCAAGCGTTCAAAATGATGAAACTCGAATTGAGTTGGAACCCTAGGACTAATTGTTGCCGATTTAGTAAAATTAGGGATGGGTTGGGTAAAAAGACACCCTAAACCCTGCTTCTCGTCTGAAGTTAATTCCGTGACCAGAATACGCCATTCATTAGGTGAAACGATCTCTTGGAATGGAGGCGACGCTTGCGCAATAAGTTGCAACGTCGCATAGCCTTGCAGGTTGATCGTAAGAAATTTTGCCATTCCTTGGAATGAGGTTGGCAGGTTCTTGCGCAAGTTTAACTTGAAAAGGGATGGGTAGTCATCCTGTTACATCGTCCTCATTAGGGAAAAATTGCTAGTTAAGGGAAGTTAAGTAATTGCTCGGTGCAAATGATTAGTCAAAAAATTAAAGCGACATGGTCACCGGAATCTACTATTAATAAAACCTAAGGTATTGGTTAAGTTGGGTATGACCCTAGCCCAAGGACGATAGGAATCTTGCCAAGTTGCAATTGATTCCGGATCGAATGCGGGATGCATTCGGAGAGAAGGAGTCACTCCTTAACAGTTTGCCAACTAAACGACCACTGGAATTGATTGTGCTTGTAACAGTTTAGAAAGCACTGTTTGCATTGTTTGTTCAAGGAATTAAAGGATGAAAGATATATAAATGCTTCAGGTTGAAGGCCTGAAGGGAGAGGCAGCTTCAGTTACCCTCGACTGCCTGCCTGACCCTAACCAAGGGGGTTGTTGACCGCGCCAGGAACGTGGACCGAACCCGCCGCGAGAGGTCTTTCCGTTGAGCTCTACTTGGAGCAGGAGGACGCTTGGGTGCCAGGGGGGCTCTGGCCGTAAATCCCTCGCCTTCCGGGTCCTGCACAAGAGGCTAACGTGACTCGGGATTGGATCTCGAGGCCCGCATACTAGTCTACGGGCAGAAGCTTGGAATAGTGATCCCTGGTGGATTACTGGATAGCCTTCGGGTGGATTATAGACAAGCCTACGGGCGGAACTCCTTGTATTTCAAAGATAAAAGGATAAAATGATAATAAAGAAGTTGTTTGACATTGTTTTCTTTATGTCCTGTGATAAGATTACGTGAAGGAACCAGTGCTTCACAGGGTTAATCAAAGAAGCTGTTTGATATATGTCGAATTAATGTGGTAGGTAATTACATAACTAAAACAAACCGAGGAAAGTGCGGAGGATGGACCATGGGTCTGTCCTATGGATGGGTGGTCCCGGTTAGCCGGGAACTTTTCTCAAAAATCTTCAACGAACAGAGGGATGATCATCATCGCCGGAACAAATAACGAGAACGATGACTTAGAATTACCTATTACTCGATTCACGTTGTTTTAGGGGAACGGAATGGGACTATGCCTTATGGCAGAGAGGTCGAGCCTTGCATCCCTCTCATTTCCCATTCTCCTTAAACCAAGTGCAGCGTGAATCCGCTTCAGACCTGGCGTTTCTGCGTAAAGCAGTTCGCTCGGGTCTGACGCTAGTTGCTGCTAGCTAATGACCAAACAAGAAAACCCAAACTCAGGTCGATCCTAAGTGGGAACGGCCAGGATACTTCCGCTACGGGGCAGACACGGAAAGACCTAGATTGCAAAACCCGTAACATTCCATGGGAGTGCCGGGCGGAGTTTTCTAGACATCCTTTTCGATGGACTGCTAAGACGTGTCCTGGATGATCCTAGTGGACACGTTACAGTTGGTATCAGAGCGACCAAAAACGGAATTGTTTTCATGAGATTTCATTAAAAATAAAGTAAAGAAATTGTTGCTGTCCAAACATTTCCTCATCTTGAATACTGTCTTGCAGAACTATGAGGCGTGGAACAAGTTTTTGGTGTTCCGGATCATGTTTATGACTGCAATGCATTCTCCGCATTATAGGCAGAGAATTGAAATGATGAACATCCTGGAGTAGATTTATAATCCATCACCTCTATATATAGAACGAAGATGGACTGGATCTTCACGAATCTACTACATAGCTGCCCACCGGTTCGCTTATTTACATACCAACCTAAAGAGGATCAAGTGGTTGGAAGATTTGAAAGTCGTGAAGCTGTTCATTTTTGTGGAAGCTCACGTAAATTCGACTTTGCATATTCGAGGTCGGAGGGTTTAATTGAACTCATATGTATATGAGGAAGTAACCCGTGTAATCCCAGCTGACAGGATTAAGGTATTGGGCTGCAATGGGAAGTATGGATTCCAGCGGAAAGGATATCCTGAGCTTCCGATGAGTTATCGATTCCTAAAGATTCATGACCCAAAACCCTACTATTACACAGTTCCTGTAGACAAATCCAATACAATGTTGTTCTCCCCAAACTAAATGTAATGATTGGATTATCATCACATGAGATGTTGTATGAGGCTACGCCCATGTAAATATAAATAAGGACTTCTTTTATCAATATCCGATTGTGCATCAGGGTTGTTGCAAAAAGTTAAGTAGCTTCATGATTTACGAGATAGCTAAACTAAAGATAAGCTAATGTCAATTATCATACAATAATGTTAAGAAATTTTTTTATCCAGGCACAACCCCAGGAACAGGGTCCAAATTCACCCCCTACATCAAGTACTACTGTGATCCAGGAGAAGAAGTTTCTCCTCAAACAGATAAAGCCACCCGAGTTTGACGGGAGAGGCAGATTCGTCCAGTCGGATGCTGAGATTTGGATTGAATCTATGGAGGACTACTTCGAAGCAGCTGGTACTGCACCTACCAATCAGGCCATGCTCGCCAAATTAAAACTCACCGGTGAAGCCAGACTATGGTGGAAACAATGGTGCAGGGATCAAGGGATTTCAGAGGGGTCCGTTACCTGGGAGAAGTTAAAGCAAGCCGTGCAAGGAAGATATTTGCCGCCTGCATATCGTACACAGAAAATGAATGAGTTATATGAGCTAAAACAGTTAGGACTCACCCTTGACGCATACTTCTCTAAGTTTGTCTCACTCTTAAAGTATGCGCCACAAATGGACACGACACAGCAGGTGTCCAAATTTTGCGCAGGCTTAAATCCACCTGTAAATACCCGTCTCGAATCTATGCGTCCATCACATCTTCAGGATGCACTCATTCGAGCGGCACCTATAATTCAGGAAGTGCAAGCTAAACCAAGGGGTATTAAGAATTGGTCTTATAGCGACTCGAATAGAGGAGCATTCAGACCCCAAGTTAAGAGAGTTCAAGGCCACAATCGGGGATAAAGGAAGAAAGCAAGGACAAATAACGTCAACAACTTTGTTCCTACTCACAGTAATGGCCGAAACCTCCGATGTTTCCACTGCAACGAACTCGGTCACTTCAAAAGGCAATGTCCCAAGCTCAGCGAGGGATACTGTCAAGGTGCAGGCCGCGGTCAGGGAGCCACCACCCGTGGAAGAGGAAGAGCTGCCTGCATTATCAATAGGCAAAGATGTGATGCAGAAGAAGGGGAAGATCCGACTAAGGAAGTGGAATTCGAAAGAGCGACAGTCCATGCCGCTTTACACAAGAAGGGGCCGAATCGCCAGTTCTCGGTGATTCAAACACCGTCGGACTATCAAGGTAAAGGTTTCAAAACCTTGATTGATTGTGGCAGTACACATTCCTTTATCTCACCAGCGTGTGCTAAGAGATTAGGAATAGCCACAGTAGAAGCACCTACCCTACTTGTGGAATTGGCAAACGGTCGTGAGGTAACTTGTACTAGGCAAACTGCTAAGGAGGAGTTCTATCTGGGAGGAAAGAAAACCTCAGTCAAATTCAGAGTCATGAATTTAGGTACCCATGAGTGTCTACTCGGGATGGATTGGCTTAAGCCTAATGATGCCCACATCCACTGTGGAAAGGGTCAAGTTTCTTTTCGAAACTCTGGAAGAGAGTTTGTTACAACTCAAGGTGAAGCAGGAGTGCCAAGAATCCAGTTAGCCAAAGTATCGCGAATCATAAAAGGGGTTAGGAAAGGGTTACCTGTTTACTTGATCAAACTCAACAAGTTAGATCAAAAGCAAGAGTCTCATGAGGGACCCTCTTGGCTAAAGGAATATGCTGACGTATTCCCTGAGGAATTAACTGAACTTCCACCTCCAAGAGAAGTTGATCATGAAATAAGGCTAATACCTGGAGCTGCGCCAATTGCAAAGAGACCTTATAGAATGTCCATTCCGGAAGCTATTGAGTTGAAGGAACAACTCAAGCAACTGTTAAACCAGGGTTACATCCGGCCCAGCAACTCACCATGGGGAGCTCCAGTTCTATTCCAGAAAAAGAAAGATGGGACACTTCGACTATGTATTGATTACCGTGGGTTGAATCAATCAACAGTCAAGAACAAGTATCCTATTCCTAGAATAGATGAGCTTCTTGATCGCCTTCAAGGTGCAAAGATCTTCTCCAAAATTGATCTCAGGTCAGGTTACTATCAAATCAGGATCAAGGATGAAGATATTCCAAAAACGGCCTTCAATACAAGATATGGGCACTTTGAATTCTTGGTTATGTCATTCGGGCTTACAAATGCACCTGCCACCTTCAATAGATTAATGCAAGATATTTTTAGACCATATCTTGATGACTTCGTGCTTGTCTTCTTCGATGACACTTTAGTTTATTCTAAACAGGAAGAAGATCATGAACTTCAACTTCGGATTGTCCTTGAGACAATGAGGTCTCATAAGCTATATGCAAAAATGAAGAAGTGTGCATTCTTCAAACGTCAGATTGAATATCTAGGATTCATAGTATCATCAGAAGGAATATCAGTAGATCCAGCCAAAGTCAGAGATGTGCTTGAATGGCCAATACCAGTATCCGTCAAAGAGATACGTAGTTTTCTTGGCTTGACAGGATGGTATAGGGTTTTTATCAAAAACTACGCTTTGATTGCAGCACCTCTTACCGACTTACTAAAGAAGCAGACTTCTATTACATGGTCAACTCCCGAGCAAAATAGCTTCGACCAATTGAAGCAATGTTTGGTATCAGCACCTATTCTGAAACTTCCTGACCTCAATAAGGAGTTCGAGGTAGTAACTGATGCCAGCATTCTTGCCTTGGGGTGTGTACTTATGCAGGAAGGTCATCCAGTAGCATATTCTTCAAGGAAATTGAAGAGTCATGAAAAGAATTATGCCACGCATGATCTGGAGTTATTAGCTGTCATCCATGCTCTAAAGCTTTGGAGACACTACCTGTTGGGTAACAAGTTTACTCTAGTAACCGATCATAAGAGTCTCAAATGGATTTTTACCCAGAACGAGCTCAACATGAGGCAACGTCGATGGATTGAAGTATTGGAGGAGTATGATTTTGAAATCAGGTATCGACCAGGGAAAGAGAATGTAGTTGCTGATGCACTTAGTCGCAAGGCATTCCTAAATTCCCTAATCTTGCAGAATCCATCAACAGCCAGGTCTCTGGCTACAAAGGTATCTATGCCAAGCAACCCTATACTCGAACTAGCTAGAGAGGAAGCATGCCATGATTTGGCCTACCAAACCATGATAAAGGAAATATCTACCAAGGAGCAGAGTCTGAAGTCACAAGCTAAGTATCGGGAATTTTCCATTGATAATGGACTTGTCTATTACAAAACAAGGCTATGTATACCAATAAGCCAGTCACTTAAGCAGAAGATATTATGGGAAGCTCATGATTCCCCTTTCGCAGGACATCCTGGCTATGCAAAAACTCTTAACGCAGTTAGGAAGAGCTACCACTGGGTGAAGCTCAAAGGTGACGTTCTCAAATATGTCACTGAATGTTTGTCTTGCCAACGTATCAAGGCTGAACATGTCATGATGCCAGGGAAATTGCAACCACTTGACATTCCCCAAATGAAATGGGAATTCATCAGTATGGATTTTGTGGTGGGCTTACCCCAAGTCCAAGGAGGATACAACTCCATTATGGTTGTAGTTGACATGCTTACCAAGGTTGCACACCTGATTCCAGTAAAGACAAACTATAAAGCCTCCGACATTGCAAGAGTGTTTATCAAAGAGATATTCAAGCTACATGGGCTACCTAGAAGGATCGTTAGCGATCGAGACTCTCTCTTCACTTCACACTTCTGGAGAGCTATCTTTGAAGCTATTGGAACTCAACTCTGTTTTAGCACTGCCTACCATCCCCAAACGGATGGACAAACAGAGCAAGTAAATCAAATCATTGAGGATATGCTTAGGGCTTACTGCTGTCGAGAGCCGAAGAGATGGATTCAATACTTGCCGTTAGTAGAATTTGCTTACAATGCTTCTTACAAGCAAAGCATTCAAATGACCCCTTTCCAGGCATTGTATGGTCATGATTGTCGAAGTCCCCTAAACTTTTCTGATCCTACCCTAAGGGTGGAAGCTTCAAGACAAATGTTGGAGGACATGGATGACCAAATAAGGTCAATAAGACAAGACATACAAGCAGCCAAAGATAGACAAAAGGCATATGCGGATTTGAAACGCCAAGAGAGGGTCTTCGGAGAAGGAGACATGGTCTTCATTCGTGTACGCCCTAAAAGGAGCTCTTTATCTCTAGGAGAATGCAAGAAGCTAAGTCCAAGGTATTGCGGTCCGTATAAAATCCTCAAATGCTTGGGACCCAATGCTTATAAATTGCAACTTCCGGATAACCTAAAAGTTCACAATGTATTCCATATTAGTCTCTTAAAAAAATATGTACCCAACCCAAATCATGTACTTGATGACCAACAAGTTGTAATGCCTAGTCAAGGAGTCCTTGAACTAAGACCTGAAAAGATTTTAGATGTCAGGGAGAGACAATTGAGATCTAGAACCTTGAAAGAATGCCTCGTCCAGTGGAAAGATTATCTTGAAGAGGATGCTACCTGGATGGATGAAAACTCTCTCAATCTTCAATATCCCTAGTTTATCTCGAGATGAGGACATCTCGATTCTTCTAAGGGGGAGAGAATGTAATATTCCCACCCGTGAATATTGACGTCCCGCACACGACGTAAACCTTGTGCGAAGGTTATCTCTTGCATTGAAATGATTGGCGGTGTAATGTGTGACCCGCACGCGAGAAATGGGGTCCTCCGCATTGGTAAATCAAAACCGAAAGTTCAAAACCGCAAGTCTCACAAAAACACCCTCTTGGGAGGGGCAATTTGAATAATTCAAGGCAAATTTTTTTTTTTACCCCTTTTTCTCCAGCCGATGCACGACTGGAGAAAAGGGAGTGTGGGGGGGATGGGACATGGGAAAGTCGTGGCTTGCATGGGAGGGGGGAACCCATGCAAGGGGGCCACGTGGTGGAGGCCTTCTTCCCCCCCATGCCTATAAAAACATCCATTATGAGCTTGGAATGCAGGGCGACCGTGCTGTGTGAGGGAAAGGCTGCCATGCTGGTGGGATTGGAGGAGGAGGGAGTTGCCGTATTGACAAACGCCGCCAAGGGCTGCCGTGGTCACCATCCGCTGCCGCGTCCAGGAGCTTCGCCGCCTTGCTGAAAGGCCCAGGCCGCCGCCCACCCTTGCCTTGATCACGGCCTCCTTCCCAATCATTGGGACCCCCTTCTCGTCGTCGCTGCTGCCCAGAAGCTTCTTAGAAGCTTCTTTAAGAAGCTTCTAAGGTTTAAAGACATAGGCCTTGATCCTATGCGGCTTCTCGGTTTTAAATCCGGGCTAGGGAAACTCCTATTCCCAAGCGAGGAGAAGGTATCAGCCTCCTAGTCGTCTCGAAAGCAAGGGTAAAGGATAGATGGAATCTGCGGAGGCCGTCACCACGACTACTATGGCTCCCAAGAAGCTGCAAGGCGCGCCTGCGGGAGGTTCATCTCCAAGCATTCAAGTGGATATCTCCCCGAGCCCACAGACCCAGGTTTTTATGATTTTGATTCTACGCAAAAGTAACGCATTAGGTATGATAACTCTCACGGGATAGAAAGCACCTATGCATGTTCAAATTTACCAAACCAAATTAAAAGGAAATTGAGGAAAATTTGTCTATTTGATTGATTACTAGAATTATCTCATGACATGAAATGGAGTTATTAACATTTTCAATATGATGAACGTGAGTTGTCTATCCATCTTATGACCTTAGTATTATGTTGTCTTATCATGCATTTCAAAGTGACGAGCCTAGAACACCTACCGCCTATCATTATAAGGCTGAAGTTATTAAGCGTATTGTTGACTAGACGTGGAAAGAATAAGCTTATGTCGCAATTTAGGAAAAATCTTTATTGTAATGGTTCATGGGGAAAAGTTGTTAACACACGTAGGAGGTTATCCGAAAAGTAATGATGGCATATCAAAAATTGAATCTAGGGATTGGCATGTGGCATGTGCTTGCAAGAAAGGATATACCAACACTAACTCTACAATAATCTCATTTAATTACGTTGTAGTTATGTAAAGGTTGCATGTTGCACTTTCATCGTGCATAAAAATTCATTCATCAAGTGTTGCCGTAGGAAAGGTTGCAGGATTTAAACAAAGCCTGAGATTCTAAGGTGTAGATAACAAGGTAGTAGACATGATTATTTGAAGTAAGGCCTAGTAGGTCCTAAGAAAGTTGGTATCCAACTTATCATGTGTTTTTTTACTTACCAATAATAGAGTGAGTCGCATGTTTACATGTATTGTGGTAGTCGAGGCCATTTTTCTTCTTTAGATCTAGTTTATTATCTCTAGGAAGGATTCATCCTTGTCGCGAGACAAGCATAGTGAATTACCCAAATCACCTAGCCACAAAGGATTTCATATACGCATGAATCAGTCAATACGATAGATACCCCAAACACTAACTAGGGATTAGCAAGTTAAGGATTCGGCCAAGTTTTCCAATTGTCGCTAAGTCGAAACCTTCAAGGCCAATAGTCCTAACCACATTCCCAAAATGTTGAGTTAATTGGATGCTCATGTAAACAATAATCTAGGATTCCTACCTTAAGGACCAAGCGTTCAAAATGATGAAACTCGAATTGAGTTGGAACCCTAGGACTAATTGTTGTCGATTTAGTAAAATTAGGGATGGGTTGGGTAAAAAGACACCCTAAACCCTGCTTCTCGTCTGAAGTTAATTCCGTGACCAGAATACGCCATTCATTAGGTGAAACGATCTCTTGGAATGGAGGCGACGCTTGCGCAATAAGTTGCAATGTCGCATAGCCTTGCGGGTTGATCGTAAGAAATTTTGCCATTCCTTGGAATGAGGTTGGCAGGTTCTTGCGCAAGTTTAACTTGAAAAGGGATGGGTAGTCATCCTGTTACATCGTCCTCATTAGGGAAAAATTGCTAGTTAAGGGAAGTTAAGTAATTGCTCGGCGCAAATGATTAGTCAATAAATTAAAGCGACATGGTCGCCGGAATCTACTATTAATAAAACCTAAGGTATTGGTTAAGTTGGGTATGACCCTAGCCCAAGGACGATAGGAATCTTGCCAAGTTGCAATTGATTCCGGATCGAATGCGGGATGCATTCGGAGAGAAGGAGTCACTCCTTAACAGTTTGCCAACTAAACGACCACTGGAATTGATTGTGCTTGTAATAGTTTAGATAGCACTGTTTGCATTGTTTGTTCAAGGAATTAAAGGATGAAAGATATATAAATGCTTCAGGTTGAAGGCCTGAAGGGAGAGGCAGCTTCAGTTACCCCCGATTGCCTGCCTGACCCTAACCAAGGGGGTTGTTGACCGCGCCGGGAACGTGGACCGAACCCGCCACGAGAGGTCTTTCCGTTGAGCTCTACTTGGAGCAGGAGGACGCTTGGGTGCCAGGGGGGGCTCTGGCCGTAAATCCCTCGCCTTCCGGGTCCTGCACAAGAGGCTAACGTGACTCGGGATTGGATCTCGAGGCCCGCATACTAGTCTACGGGCAGAAGCTTGGAATAGTGATCCCTGGTGGATTACTGGATAGCCTTCGGGCGGATTATAGACAAGCCTACGAGCGGAACTCCTTGTATTTCAAAGATAAAAGGATAAAATGATAATAAAGAAGTTGTTTGACATTGTTTTCTTTATGTCCTGTGATAAGATTACGTGAAGGAACCAGTGCTTAACAGGGTTAATCAAAGAAGCTGTTTGATATATGTCGAATTAATGTGGTAGGTAATTACATAACTAAAACAAACCGAGGAAAGTGCTGAGGATGGACCATGGGTCTGTCCTATGGATGGGTGGTCCCGGTTAGCCGGGAACTTTTCTCAAAAATCTTCAACGAACAGAGGGATGATCATCATCGCCGGAACAAATAACGAGAACGATGACTTAGAATTACCTATTACCCGATTCACGCTGTTTTAGGGGAACGGAATGGGACTATGCCTTATGGCAGAGAGGTCGAGCCTTGCATCCCTCTCGTTTCCCATTCTCCTTGAACCAAGTGCAGCGTGAATCCGCTTCAGACCTGGCGTTTCTGCGTAAAGCAGTTGGCTCGGGTCTGACGCTAGTTGCTGCTAGCTAATGACCAAACAAGAAAACCCAAACTCAGGTCGATCCTAAGTGGGAACGGCCAGGATACTTCCGCTACGGGGCAGACACGGAAAGACCTAGATTGCAAAACCCGTAACATTCCATGGGAGTGCCGGGCAGAGTTTTCTAGACATCCTTTCCGATGGACTGCTAAGACGTGTCCTGGATGATCCTAGTGGACACGTTACATTAACCCTTCACAACTATGCAATATCTACACTTCATTAAATATATTACTCTAGATGACTATGCATGAGTCACTTTCAAATATATTCTGTGTTTGTGTGTGTGTTTGTGTTTGCAATGGATAGGCCTCTATCTAATCTTCACTTGGTAAGTTAAGTATAATAATCATCTTGTTTTTAAAGAAAAAAAATAATGTAGGTTTGTATTTCTAAAAATAATTTAACACTTCCTCCTCAAATAGCACAGGATGGCATGATCGGTAGGCCCAAATAGCATTCATGAAGGGCAACAAAAAGAGGTCATCAACTCTAATGATAGTGGTGTAGTAATACAAAGCGAAAGATTAGCCAAAGATTATGGTAGAAGGATTTTATGGCAACTTGGGTATCATAGCTATATTAGGATCAAGAAGGAAGTGTTGTGGTGCTCTTAACTTTGCACCCATATGTCTTCCTCTTTACTTCCTACTTCAACCCACTATTGAGAATTTAACCTTTCCTAAAACCTTATAATTTCCCCAATATCTCCAATAATAGTATAACATTCTAATAGCAGCCAAGTTAGCCAAATCCATTGATATGTATTTCTTCTGAATAGTTATCTTCTAAGAAGTATTCTATATTCCAATGTCTGTGTGATTAAACCCTTGTATACATTTTATCGAATATATGAGTATTCACTTTTTGGCATGAACTCTCTATCTCTCAGTAACTTAGTATGGTGCTTATTTTGACTAGTATGATTTGTGGCTAAGTTAAAAATGTAAGCATATCCCTATGTCTAGCTTGATTATGGAAAGGATTTGCTATTTGATAGAGCTGGTGTAACTGGTTTGCACCTACTGAGACCACACATAGAATCTAGACCCAATTATACATGGTGACCACACTAATCTTTCCTACACATGCCAACCTACATAGGCACACACTCACAAGGTCCATTGGAGGACATACACTTTGTTTTATCATGGTAATGTAGGTGTGAGTAGTGATGTTGGGTTCTATCTCATGAGATAACCTCATTTTTCAATGATGATGATTTTCAAGTGAAATAGTCTACTTCATAGCCCAACAAATAGCACTCCCACTCCGTTCCTAAACCTCAAGCTATGCACCCTAATCCACTAATCACTCCTATCACCTCGCTAAAGCTCATAGGGAAATTGATTGGGTGAGCTAATCTAGTAGTGGTTTTATGTTGGAAATGCAATCCACACTTGCTAGAGAAGGTTAGCTCACTATCAGTGCAGTGGCATTGTGTTGAGAATCGGATTAAATCCTAGGCCAAATGGAATAATATTTCCATAATTAGATACACTAGATGCCATCCATCACCTAAAGGCTATGGGGGCTAGATGGCTATCCCAATGATGGGAAACATCTAATTATGCATGTACTCAAGTGAACAATATTGGGATGGGTGAGCTCTTGAAAAGGGCTCCCACCTGGTTTCTAACTTGGTATTAGAGATTAGGTTAATGAGCTTGGGTGGTACTAGGACCCCAACCAAGGTGTGGCTTGATGGATTGAAGGGGTGTTGGAAATGCAATTGAGACTTGCTAGAGAAAACTAGCTTACTATCGATATAGTAGTGATGTGTTGAGACTAGGTTTAAATCCTAGACTACATAGAGGAATATTTTTATAATTGGATAGACTGGAGGTCATCCATTACCTTAAGATTATGGGGGCAAGATGGCTAGCCCAACTATGATTTTTTTTTAGTTAAGCATACATTGGCATAAACAATACTAGGATGGATGACCTCCCACGAAGAGGAGGTACAAGGACCCCTACCCAGTTTCTAACTTTTTACCCATTTTTCCATATAGTATCCTAGTTAACACTTGGATGGTTACTCATGCACAAATTTGGCTTTTTATATTTGCTGGTTCACTAGATGAGGACTCAGATATCTTTGTTAGGCAATTCAAAGTGGTATACACAGTTGATTTTTTTTCCCAAGTGGATCTTGCTCATAAGGTGGTCATATTCGAGTCATCGATGTAGAAGGAGGTGGTGCCTTGGATCGCTGCACAAAACTAGGAAATGTTTAATGATGCATAAATGGAAATTTGTTTTCAATTCCAAACAGAGAAAATTGATCCTCAAAGACTTGAACAACTACATAGGCTAAAATAAAGTACAATCACATCTTAGAGCTATACAACTTGATTTAAAGTCTTGAGAGATAATATTGATGTTTTCTAGTATAATTCTTGCACTTAGATGGTTAATACAAGGTCATGGCATGGCACCAGAGGAGCACAACTAGCTAGTTGGAATCACCTCAGACCGACTATTGCCAACCATAGTATGCATAGTGTTCTATGCACAACAAGACTATCTCTCTCCTAGAACAGGTCTCGGAGGATAAGGAAGAAATCAAGGAGACAGAGGAGGATATTATTTACTTCCAAATAAACAATGTTTTATTTTTATGCGAGAATGCCACTAGAGATCCAAATGTCTCAAGGACAAACAACATGACACCCAAAAGTAGTAAAGTCAACTACGAGCTATCAATATGGTGGAAATTTAAGAACTCCTTGATCAAAAAGTCAATCTAGTTACTCGATTAGGTAAGAAGACAAAAGGCAAAGACAACAAGTCCACAAGATTCTCCTAGGCTAAACAAAAGAAGATCCACAATCAAGTGGTAGCATAGATAACAAGAAAACAAGTAGTATTGAAAATCCATAGCCACTACCAACACTAGATTCTAGACCTGCAAGAGCAAAAGGGACTACACAAACATTGACACTACAAGGTAGGATGAGGAATCCATAGGCAAGTCTTGATTCTAGCAAATCTGTGAAGGCAGAAGGAAACTAGCCTTCTCACCAAGCCAAGGCTTTCACCTTAGCACATGTGACTTTGAATGAAGAAGACACCCAAACTTCATGTGGTTTAGATTCCATTACCATTTCAATAGGAGATTTATTGAGTGTAGTCCCAGTAAACAAGGACCACTTGCTAAAGACAATCCAATTAGATTGGCATGTTTTGCAAAAGCCAAAAGTAATGGCACTGACTATGTTCACATTGGAAGAAGAAGTTTATAAATGTATCCTTTAGGAGTGCTATCACACACTATTATTCCGGTCTTCTCTCTTAGATTTCAAAATCAAGTGATCAAGAATGTCTTGTTAGATGGCGGGTCCAAAGTCAACACCCTTATGATAGACACTTGTATAGATTTTAGGTTGATGAACTCAAAGTTAGGCCCATTCGTCGTCCACATGGACAACCAATAAAGAGTACATTGACTAAGCTTCATCTAATCAAACTTGATGGAGGTTTTGAGTGTACCGTTTCTATTTTCTTGGTAGTTCTTGACATGGAGCATCCAGCTTAAGATTATCACCTCTTACTGAGACAGCCCTAGTTGCAGTTGGCGGTTGACTATTTGCCAAGGTTACAAAAATTTTGAATCTTCCTAAACAAGTTTCCACGTCCATCAATAGCTTTCTGATATGTAGTCACAACAGCTATCAACATGGTGGATGGCCTAGAAGATGATGAGGAAGCTACATTCTTGGCAACTAATGCCCACTTGGAACCATTTTACTTGGTGGATGTGCTCTAGGTTAGCTAATAGTATATAGATTTTTCGATTCTAAAATTTTGGATGTGCTCTAGAAAGAAAGAGAATTTTAAGCTCACACGAGTCAAGGAAGATGCTCTCACCATAGTTTACCTTGGTTTCGATATGAGACAAAATCAGTCAAAATTAGTGCTCATTTGTAGCCTGACTTATGCAACCGACTAGTGGCCCTCTTGATGCAATTCAAGGATATTTTGGACTAAGATTACTCTAAAAATAAAGGAATAGATCCATAATTTTAGTAGCACTAGATTCCTCTCAAATTTCATGCAATGCCAGTCCACATATAGAGATACTAGATATATCTCCACATAGCAAAGCTAGTGAAAGAAGAGTTGGATCAACTTGTCTAAGTTGACTTCATCACCCAATGGATCGAAAAGAGTGGATCTTACCCATTATCATTTTTCCCAAGAAAAATAGGAATCTCTAAATTTGTGTAGATTACAAGAAGGTAAATGATGCAACAATTTTGGATTCATTTCCTATCCCATACCTCAGCAACATTCTCCATGATGGTGTTGGTAAGAAGATGTACTTATTTCTAGATGAGTTCAATGGTTACAACTAGGTCAAAGCTTGCTCCAAAGGATTAAGCTAAAACTTCTCTCATTTACAGCTAGGGTGTCTATGTCTATATAGTTATGTATTTTTGGCTGAAGAATGCCCTTGCATATTTTCAATGGGATATGTACGAAATCTTCGGGCCCAACCTTACTAGCTTCATGTAGCAGGTCTTCTTAGATGACTTCAATGTCTTCATAGAACTTTTGCTCCACTTGCATAAACTCCAACTCTATTTCATTAGATACTGAGAGGTCAACCTAAGTCTGAATCCCATGAAATGCATCTTTGCATTGAAGGGCAATGTCCTATTGGCTCACATCATATTTGGCAATGGCATTATTGTGGATCCTGAAACAGGTTAGATACCCTCATACAAGACACAATTCCTAACTCCCCTACTACTATGCCTTGATTTCTAGGGCATGTCTAATGGCATGGATGGTACTTGTACGTTCTAGTCCATGTAGCTATTCCACTTAATTAGCTCACACACACTCTCAATGTAGATTTTTGCTGCAACAAGACAATAGATGTTGCATTCCAATGGCTCAATCTACTCCTGTCCAAGACTCACTAGTTTGATTCCATGTCTTTGTTGATGCTTCTAATAGACAAATTGTTAGTGTGCTTGCAAAATAGGACACAAATAGCTATTTTTTACCCATTTTGTGTGCCAACCAATGTCTATCACTACTAAGAAGAATTACTCTATGATTGAAAGGAAATACCTCAAAACGATCTATTTCATCAAGAAATTCTATCACTACTTACTTGGCCATTCTTCTATCTTCCATATGGATCACTCTACGCTCACATGTGTGGTTAAACAACAAGATGTCATAGGATGACTAGCCTACAAGACTCTATCCCTATAGAAATTTAACTTCAAGGTTTTACATTGGCCTCGTACCCAAGATGTGATTGTCAATTTCTTGTTTGAGCTTAATTTTTGAGAAGCTTTGATTGGAGTAGATGGTGACTTTCTAGATGCCCAACTACTCCATGCAACTGTTGATAATCCTAAACCTACCCCATCCAAACCTCCCTAGATATGGTATGAAGGATTGTTGGTCTTCTTGGATTGAGGAGAAGTCTAGGATCACATTTTGATGGTCCAACGTAAATGACTAGCTCTTTGAAGTAGGTGCCTTGAGTCCATCCTAGGCCATCTCTACCATTAAACACCATCTAGAGTGCTGCAACATGTGGTTCTACCCATGGAAAAAGATATGATCATGGAAGAAGCTCATTAGGGTATCACTAAAGGTCACTTTGCAATCAATATTACAATTCAAAATATCCCAAAAGCAAGACTATGGTGGCTGACTATGCATGGTGATGTCCGTTGATTTGTTTAAAGGTGCAATGCATGCCAATGAATCAATCAACAACTATCCTATGACCCATTATCCCTACATCCAAAATTTCCCTTAAATCCTCTTCAAAAATGGAGACTTGACTTTGTTGGACCTATCAAGCATGCCACATCATACACCAAAAACATGTATATCTTGATAGCCATATACTAATATACCAAGTGGATTCAAGCACGGGAATTGCCCAATAATTCTACATAAATAGTAGCCAATTGCCTCTTCAAGGATATCTTCACCCAGTATGGTTTTCTGATTGAATTAATCATTAGTGTGACAAGGAAAGTCACTTTATAAATAAGCTCATCAAGCATATAACTTCCACCTTCCAAGTCCTTCATAAGAAATCATCCTCGTACTATCCACAAGCTAATAGTCTGGCCAAATCTAGCAACAAAACTTTGTACAAAAGTCTTAGTAAGCTAGTCAAGCATCATTTTAAATATTGGGATACAAAGCTTCTAGTAGCCCTCTCGGCTTATCATACTTCATCCAAAGTGTTGGCCTCACTCCATACAAGCTTGCCTTTGGTATCGAGGCCATTACACGTCTGGAATTTGTAGTCCTTTGGAGCCTCTGGATTGTTATCAAAGACCACCTTCTTTTTCAATAATCCCTATCATTCTAAATAGAAAATCTAGCTTACCTAGATGAAGACTAGATATCAAGTTGCTACCTCTTATTTGAAGTCTAATTAAGGCAGAAGCACCAACAAGTGGATCACCTCTCCATGAAGATACTCCTTGAATGTAAACAAGCTATCTTTGTCTTCCACACTCGCATGGGCAAGCTTCTTGAAAAAGTGAAAATGTGGAGTAGCCTATTTTAGATATTCCATGCCACACCCACTAATTCGTTTTGCTTAACTAACTTGCATGGTAATCTTCTTTTGCAACCCATCAATGGATTCCCCTTGCGACACTACCATGCCACTAGACTAGTGTGCCCCATTCTATTTACTCTAGAGTGCCATGCTATCATTGTCACACCTACTTCCACAGAACCCTTTGTTAGTTTTTCATCTACTTTTGAAATTTCCATGATCACCCGAATCTAGATTGAAAGTGATGCTAGGAGGCATTTTCCACGGTGGTTTCCACGAGACCACGGTGGATTTCGTGAGTTTTTTATTCCATGGTGGATTCTATGAGGTTTTGCAGTGGTTCTTCTTCATTGTCTTCATAGCTTTCTCTCACAATCTTTGATAGAAAGATACATTGTTTTTCATAGAATTGACTATCTCTAACTCTCTCTTTGTCTCTCAATCAATAGTACATCATCTCCTCACTAAAATACTCAATAATCACTCATAATACTCCTTCTTAGGTCATGGATTCCCCTTCCAAGAGGTGTGTTTGATATGAAAGGTCACTAGAGCCACTATAGTAACTCTTCATAGCTGACTACTCTCACTTCACTCCAGTCTTCTCGTGAGTCTTCAGTAGCTACTTCTTCCACTTCCTTGAGCTCTTTTGAACTTACATTAACATTTTTCCAAGGCTAGAAAACTTTTCCAAAGTCACACATACATTCCACAAAACACTTACAGAAGCATATAGAACATAACAAAACAAGAACAGAGTAGGAACAAAGGCTTTACAGAAGCTCATCAAAGGGTTACAAAAGGTCAATAGAAAATATCAAAATCTCATAACTCATAGTAAAACCATTCCAAAATATCAAAAACCATTCGATGAGCTTTCAAAAGACCTGATCCTTCATCAATCTTAAATCCATGCTTCATATAGAAGAAAATCAAAACAAAACAGAAGGTATCATAACTAATCAGAACCTCTTAGAATATCACAGAACCTCGTATTTCTACTGAGAATCATCATGAACTTCCAAAACATAATCAATATCATCCAAAACACTCTTAAACACTTCCAAAACAACTAATCACCACTCAAAATCCTTCAAAAATCAACCATTCAAGCCTCAAAAACAACAAAAATCAACAAAAATATCTAGTCATTTTAGCATTCAACAAAAAGATATAGAAAACTTCACCTCTTTTGGATGCTTTTAGTATTGGCGCTTTTGCTAGTTCTTACTTCACATTCTCAAAGGATACTTGACAAAATTCACTTTACTCAAATAGACAATTAAAATATAGGAGGTTCGTCAATGGCAATGCTCTTTTTACTAGTGCATCGACAATTTCCCACTGATGTGACAGAAAGTTATGTACCTCTTTTTGAGTATGTGAATAGGATCATAATGACTATAACCTTTATATGTTCATGGTCTCTCACAATACAAGCCAAGCTAACCACGTGGCTTAATAACAACCCATAAGGCCCCCCAAAGATGTACTTTCATGGATTAAGAGCAATGTAGAACTATCTCTACAATGCTCAAAACATTTCCTTAGAATGACCAATCGTCTTTCCCTTGTGGTGGCTACCACTACAAGATATAGACCTTATAGCGACGTTTAAAGCGATGAAAATACAAACAACAAACTTTGCCCTCGTCGTCGCAAAAAGTGTCATTATTGACGATGCCATAGAATCGTCGCTATATGCGTCGCGAATGCGACGCATATAGCGACGGTTACAGAGAATTTGCGACGCTTATAGCGACGCGAGCAGTAAATTTGCGACGCAAATAGCGACGGTAACAGAGAAAAAATTTTTTGTGGCAGGGCAGCAAGCTGCCCTGCCCCATATAGCACTGTGTGCTGTATGAGAGCCATACAAAATAGTTTCTGCACTGCTGCATACAAAGCGTTTGCAAACAAAAAGAATGTATACTGAAATCATAAAACTGATACATGAAATAAATACATGATCGCATAAAATGTGATTAGTACAATTATGAAATCACTAATACATAGAAAATGTCTACATAGATCAGGCGACTAAAAACTAAATGTGTGTGAGCTCTAAGGATCCAAGGGCGAGCTACAAATCCTCGTCCCCCGAAAGCTCGTCCCGCTACAAAGGAGCATCAAACGGATTCTGCAGAAAAAGAAACAACATATCAATCCACCATACAATAATGCATTCAAATATCTCATGGTAACTACGGACAAGAAAGATGAGTGACTTACAGGACCGCTGCGTCTATACAATCGGTCAATCAATGCCCTGAGACCGTGCCTCTCTGCATATCGAGTCTCAAGGCCTTGCGGATCGCGATTTGTAATGGAGTGCTGCAAAGAAAACAAAATGCTAACTGTTAGAAACATGATTGTCAGTACAAAGAATATCTCAAAAAAACAAATAAGCAAAACAAAAGAGAAACTTACAAAGTCCTCCAAATATGTCCTGTGGCCGCCACTCCCAAGATGATGAACTGATCCGGCCTCGATTCGTGCCCTCGCCGCCTCCCGTTGCTGACTCCAACGTCCTGGTGAATCTATAGCCTCCTCCCTCAGTCGGCGCCAGTCGTCTGCATCTAACCACTCGAGCTTTGGAGCCCCACTCTTGATTGCCTTGCGTGCGTCGGATTGTCTATGTGACATGTATGCACACATGCAATCGATCATCCAGCCCGTAGAGAATCTATCTACTGAGGCTGGCACCGGGAACTCATCGTGCAAGGATGCTACTATGTAGTCCTTGCTCCCCTCCGGTATGTTCCTCCAATGATCTAGGACGTTGTGCCGAAAAACTTGTTGGCACAACTCCCTCATGCGAGCCATCACCCTCCTCCCCTCATCATTCATGATGATGGCTCTTGACCTACTATCCACTAGGTATCCATAACCCCTAGGAGTCTACCTAAGATGGACCCTCTCCCATCTCCATCCACACTCCTGGGCATATCCAGGAGACCCCTATACATCTGGTGTATCGACGGGGGTACCCTCTCCCGGAGTGCCACTCAAAGGGGTGCCACCAAAGGGGGTGCCACCAAAAGGAGTGCCACCAAAAGGCGTGCCATTTGCCGACAGCTGCGCAAAATCCGGAGTAACTGGAGTGGACGTCCCCACAGGTGTGACAAATCCTGGAGGTGACGCAGCTCCAGCTGAACGACAAGACGGAGACACCACGTCCGTGTCTCCACAGCAGCACCCCCCTGATCCTCCTGCAGTCGCAATCCCTCCCTCTGGCCCAAGTCGCGAGCGTCGAGATCGTCTGCTCGAAGCTGAAGCATCTGATTGCGCTGAAGCTGATCTAGCAGAGCGCCCTGACGAAGAACGAGACAGCTCTTGGTCTGCCATCTCTCTAAATCTCGCGAGCTGATCTGGAGACATGCGTGCCATCATGTCCTGAAACTCCTCATCGCTCATTCCTCGACTCATCCTGAAAATGTCGATACTTGCACAGATAAAATATGATGTTAGAATAATCAATTTAAACTATAAAAGCACATTAATATAAATCATTTTTAAAAAATCCCTCTTAAAATGCATATCTTATCTACCTTTATGGAAGATCTAAATAACGAATTGAGTAATATAATTCTCCAAGAATGAAGTGTTCTATGGTCCCATGTTAATCTCCTGACACAACTCTGCATACACTGGAAGGTCGATAAACATGTCACCACAAAAGAACGAGTCTGCCTCGTTCTCAAAAAATTCTACGACTTCTGTATTTCCATCATTGTTAGCCGATGCGGGCTCCAAGCTTGCGGTGGCCTCCACCCCTTGTAATATCGACCCCTCTATTTGCATATTTTCTTCATCTATGCCTGGAACATCGCTTTGATTATATACTCTCACACCTCGAGGAGTTGAAGGTATAACATACCACCATCGAGGTTGTTGGGGGTTTGGATGGAAGATTACCTGTTCACAAACACTTACAAAGCGAGTTCAAACCATTGTGACATAAACCATGTCGTATTACAATTAGCAAGCAAATGACTATTTGCACCTATTCACAATGGGCCAGCAATACAAAGGTGTCGCACAAATCCGTCCATTTTTTTTCAGAATCTATTTCAAGAAATCCAGATGGACCTCATCGAACTGTTGCTCCAGCTCCTCCAAGTATCACTTTGAACCACTGCACATCGAATAGTATCATGGAGAAGCTACGATAATCCACCATAATAATACTTTGCAAGTTCCCAAAATACTCCATCTCATCCACAACTGTGTTCGGATCCGTTGCTCGTCACCAGCTCTCTTGCTCAAACATTGCCATGACACCACAGTCCATTGTGAAGCGCATTTTGTCAATACGCTCCACCCAAAAATGTCGTCCGCGCGACCACGCTGCACTATATATTTTGTACTGCACATTGAAGTACTCAAATTAGATGTAGCAAGAAAATTTAGATATGACACATTCTAAACCCCTCATTACCTTTGGACTACATCCCCTCAAGAACTCCCACTCCTCCATTGAGACCTCTGTCCCTTCGCTGGATGCTGCGGTCAAGGCTCCATGCAACCATTGTGTTGACATAGACCGTGGCATCTCCTCCATGCCTTCGGGATATCGAATCGGTCAGTGACGCATACTGCATCGGAATTCAGCTCGTGCTTCCTCTCGATCTTGCCTTGCAATCTGGTACTTGGCAAGCCACGTCTCCATGGAGGCATGGTGCAACATACAAAAGCGATTCACCTTCTCTTCCATTGAGGCATCCATTCTTTTTTCTACCCCATTTCCAACCACCACATCTCCAGTCAGCCTATCATCGTCCTTCAGCGTCCTTAGCATTTCATTGTCTGGTTTCACCGTTGATAGCCATTGTGAGATATACACTAACGCCTCTGACACCAACCAACCTTCCGCCATGCTACCTTCTGGACGAGCTCGTTGTCGCACAAAGCCTTTCAGGGTTTTCATGAAGCGCTCCAGGAAGAACATCCATCGCGTATGGACAGGTCCAGCAATCTCCACTTCGTCCACAAGATGCACAAGAATGTGAACTTTTATCGTGAGCATGCTAGTGGGCAGGTATTTCTCAAAGAGATAGACCGTCTCAACTGCTGCCCGCCTTGCGGATTCAATAGAGGACGTCTTAATCTCTTTCTGTGAGATCCATTGCACCAAAGTCGACAACTTGTAAATGGCCCCGCAAATTTCTGGAGTAAGGCATCCCGCGATTGCGATCGGTAGGACAAACTGCCACAAATGAGAAAGCATTAAGAATAATGGTCACTTTTCAAATTTCAAAATGTCCACGCTAATTAAAATCCATTATGTTCACAAACCTGACATATCTTATGCCAATCATGGGATTTTAGCCCAGACATTTGGTCATCTTTAGAAAATACGGACCTGAGAGAACGCATCATACCCATCGGAGTGTGGATAGACTTGATTGATTGTTTCACAATGCGCTCTTCTTTGGTAGACAAAACACAGGGAGTGCGAGGAAGCTGCACTCCCCCTTCAGCACTCGACTGCGGCCAAAGCACCTTCATCTTACCTACTTCCTTTAAATCCATTCGTGACCCTATAATGTCTCTCTTTCCTGTGATGTGGTCCCATAGCAAGCTGCCCACATTTTTGAAAATATGCATGGGATCCAACAAGTGGTTGACCTGTAAGTGGGTCCAATATGGCAACTCGTAGAAAACTGAGAACCGTCGCATTCCATTTGGATGTGATTCCGGGTTTACCATTTTCAGCTCATACCAGCTTGTAGCGTGCATACGTGCTGGAGGTCGTCCAAGAAAACCTTCCCTGAGTTCATGATCCTCCGGCAAGAAAGCGGCGTGTCCTTGATATACCATCTTCTTCATGGTTCGTGACCTTCGGGAGTCTAACTGTGGCCCACACAATGGACATGCATGATAACCTTAGGTAACCAGACCTGTAAGGCGATCCAGGACCTAGTGAATACTTGATTGAATGAAATAAAATATAGATATTACCAGCGAGAACAAAGGTCTGCTCACCTGAGCTCAACATCCATGGGAATCAATGCATCGATCATTGTCTCCATCTCAGGCTCCAAGATTGTAGGCAAGTCGGGAAGGTTGTCTGTCTCCTCTGGCATTGACGGTATAGATGGGCCTTGCGAGTGGTCGATTGGCTCCTGCAATACATCCATCGCACGTCCACGAACTCTTCTAATTGGCCGCAAAGGGTGCACTCCCCCTTGGGTCGAGACATCACCCCCCTGGATAGAAAATTTGCCAACAAGACCCAATCTTATTGTGTATGGTTTTCAATTAGCTTGAGAGTACAATGCATGATTAATATTAACTTCAAATTACCGTTTGCTGAAAATCCGCAATCGCCTGATCAATGATCTCAGACTGAAACTCGCCAAATCGTCGTACGTGTTCTATAGACAATCGGCGTTTTCGTCTAATTGCCAACTTGCATTGAAAGCAAGGACATGGGACACGCTGATTAAGATACGTCTCGCGGTCTTGAACAATAAGACCTTCTTCGTTTTCCATCTTATCTACATTACAGCAAACGAGGCTTAAATGGATAGCTTTATGGAGATGTACGTCAAGTTGCAAGTTGACCATAAATCTTGCATTGTATATAGTAGTTGAGAGATTTTCCGATGTTATATCTTGGCCTTGTATCATGCTCAAGGATTTGTTAGTCCCGGTAGATAATTATTTGTTATATCTCGGCTTTGAGTATAAGTAATCCATTTTAAAATTAATGCATGCCATCTATGAAATTTTATAACTATAGTAATAAAATTTATTTCAATCAATTCTACTCATAGTCATAAGACCTGAGAGAAATTATCCTATACTCAATTTAAGGGTTTCTTCTTCTATAACAATACTTTTGGGTTCATTTTGATGAAGTACCTTAATGACCATTAGCTAGGGTATCATTTTCTTTTAGTCCTTCCGTTGACTAGTTGGCATGATTTCTAATTTGGCATGCCTATAAAGTTAATACAAAAACAATGAATTATGCATATCACAATTAGATCCCCTACTTGGACTTCATGAAGGAATTGACCATTTTTAAGCCATCTTAAAGAATTACCAATGTACGTGGCCCATGGCAAAGCACATTGCATACCATTATCAATAAGTCTATTATCTTAAATTTCCTTCCCCTCCCTCTCCCTCTCTTTCTCTCCCTCTCTCTCCCTCTCCCTCTCTTTCTCTCTTTCTCTCACCCTCTCCCTCTCCCTCTCCCTCTCGTTCTCTTTCTCTCCCTCTCTCATTTCCTTCCCCTCCCTCTCCCTCTCCCTCTCCCTCTCTTTCTCTTTCTCTCCCTCTCTCTCTCTATCTCTCTTTCTCTCTCATTTTCTAAACAAGCAAAAAATAAAGTGATTTAAACATCCTCCAAGCAAAAGGGAGAGGGAGAGATACAATGCACTCTCCCTCTCTTTCTCTTTCTATCCCTCTCTCATTTCCTTCCCCTCCCTCTCCCTCTCGCTCTCTTTCTCTCTCATTTCCTCTCCTAAACAAGCAAAAAATAAAGTGATTTAAACATTAAACAAGCAAAAGGGAGAGGGAGAGAGAGAATGCACTCTCCCTCCTTCTCCCTCTCTTTCTCTTTCTCTTTCTCTTTATCTCCCTCTCCCTCTCCCTCTCCCTCTCTTTCTCTCTTACTCTCTCATTTCCTTCCCCTCCCTCTCCCTCTCTCCTAAACAAGCAAAAAAGAAAGTGATTCAAACAACAAACAACCAAACCCGTCGTGAGAGAGAGAATGCAAACTCTCTCTCTCACCCTCACCCTCTCCCTATTGTTCTCTTTCTCTCCCTCTCTCATTTCCTTCCCCTCCCTCTCCGTCTCCCTCTCTTTCTCTTTTTATCCCTCTCCCTCAATATCTCTCTTTCTCTCTCATTTCCTAAACAAGTAAAAAATAAAGTGATTTAAACATCCTCCAAGAAAAAGGGAGAGGGAGAGATACAATGCACTCTCCCTCTCTTTCTCTTTCTATCCCTCTCTCATTTCCTTCCCCTCCCTCTCCCTCTCGCTCTCTTTCTCTCTCATTTCCTCTCCTAAACAAGCAAAAAATAAAGTGATTTAAACATTAAACAAGCAAAAGGGAGAGGGAGAGAGAGAATGCACTCTCCCTCCCTCTCCCTCTATTTCTCTTTCTCTTTCTCTTTCTCTCCCTCTCCCTCTCCCTCTCTTTCTCTCTCATTTCCTTCCCCTCCCTCTCCCTCTCTCCTAAACAAGCAAAAAAGAAAGTGATTCAAACAACAAACAACCAAACCCGTCGTGTGAGAGAGAATGCACACTCTCTCTCTCACCCTCTCCCTCTCCCTCTCCTTCTCTTTCTCTCCCTCTCTCATTTCCTTCCCCTCCCTCTCCCTCTCCCTCTCTTTCTCTTTTTATCCCTCTCCCTCTCTATCTCTCTTTCTCTCTCATTTCCTAAACAAGCAAAAAATAAAGTGATTTAAACATCCTCCAAGCAAAAGGGAGAGGGAGAGATACAATGCACTCTCCATCTCTTTCTCTTTCTATCCCTCTCTCATTTCCTTCCCCTCCCTCTCCCTCTCGCTCTCTTTCTCTCTCATTTCCTCTCCTAAACAAGCAAAAAATAAAGTGATTTAAACATTAAACAAGTAAAAGGGAGAGGGAGAGAGAGAATGCACTCTCCCTCCTTCTCCCTCTCTTTTTCTTTCTCTCCCTCTCTCATTTCCTCCCCCTCCCTCTCCCTCTCTTTCTCTTTCTCTTTCTCTTTCTCTTTCTCTCCCTCTCCCTCTCCCTCTCTTTCTCTCTTACTCTCTCGTTTCCTCTTCTAAACAAGCAAAAAAGAAAGTGATTTAAACATTAAACAAGCAAAAGGGAGAGAGAGAGAGAGAGAATGCACTCTCCCTCTCTTTCTCTTTCTCTTTCTCTCCCTCTCCCTCTCCCTCTCCCTCTCTTTCTCTCCCTCTCCCTCTCCTTCTCTCCCTCTCCCTCTCCTTCTCTTTCATTTCCTCTCCTAAACAAGCAAAAGAGAACGATTTAAACCTTCAACAAGCAAAAGAAAGAGACAGGGAGACTCGCCAATGAGATATGGCGAGCGTGGGGTGGCTTCTCTTTGCAATGAGGGCTCCTCCTCTCCTTCGTGAACAACGGCGGTGGCAGCGGCAGCAAGTCTTCTTCCTCTTCTTCTCTCACAAAGCCTTCGCTCTCTCTCTCGCTCTCGCTCTCAAAAGTTGAAGCAAAAGAAATGAAAACGATGCTCGAGTTTCGGCCGCGTTTTTTTTCCTGCGGTGTCGCTATTTGCATCGCAAATAGCGACGCCAATAGCGATGCCAATAGAGACGCCGATATCCGCCGTCGCTAATCGGCGTCGCTAATTGCCTAATTCCTTGTAGCCACTATGCCTTGAAAGGCATAACTCCTTTTGAAGCCTTTATTGGTCAAACACTAGTAGTGAGTTGTTTGAAAGTTTTTGAAAGCATTACTTATGCTCATAGAAGAAATTAGACTCTAAATCTCTCAAATGTATTCTCATGAGTAATAATAACATCACCAAAGCATTTTACTTTTATGATCCTAGAAAAAGAAGTATTTCTACATCTAGAAATATCATTGTGGATGAATATGAAGTTTAGAAAGATCTTGCAAAAGATACAATCCAAACAAAACAAGCATCTCATTTCTCTTTCTCTACATCTCTATCTGTCTCACTCTCTCTCTAAAATTATAATCAAGAAAAACAAGCATCCCCTTTCATACTCCTTTCCATTTCTCTTTCTTTCAACACTTCCTACCCTATATACATTGCAAAGATTGAAGAGAACCAACATAAGAAAAAATATAAAAACACTCTCTATCATTTCTCTCTTTCAACACTTCCTAACCTACATTGCAAATTAAAGCAACACAAAGATTGAAGAAAAACCAACACTTTCTAACCTACATTGCAAAGAATAAAAAACAACACAATAAAAATTTTGAAAACACTCGCTTCCATTTCTCTCTCTTTCAACACTTTCTAACCTACATTGCAAAGCAACACAAAGCAACACAAAGATAGAAGAGAAACCAACACTTTCTAACCTACATTGCAAAGCAAAACAAAGATTGTAAAGAAACCAAAACAGGGCATACTGTCGTCCTCTCTTCTTCTTCCACCACCTCTTCGTGCGGGCGACGCTCCTCTCCTCGTGTGCGGCTTGCGGCTTGCTTCCTTGCTCACCTCCCTTGCTCACCTCCCGCTCTTGCTCACCTCCCTTTCTCTTTCTCTTCGCCTTCGCCTTGCTTCTGCAGTTTGCGCCTGGGTTTTCGCGAAATGTTACCAGAGTAAGTCGTCGCTATTAGATAAATAGCGATGCTAATAGCGACGTTTTTAGCGACGCAGATAGCGATGAGAATACCGACGCATATTTTGACTTAAAATATTTCGAGGATTAGCAACATAAATAGTGACACCGAAAAAAAAGCGACGCTACTTAGCATCGCTATATGTGTGTACCCTTGTAGTGTAGTGTTAGGATAGTTATAATTTAAATGTATTGTGATTGTGTAATATTTCCGCGTACCGCGCGCCGTAAATATTGACCTACCGCACGTCGTGTAAATTTCGTGCAAAGATTGTCACTAGTGCCAGCAGCTAATCTATGACCTCACGCGAGGAATGGAGACACTCCACCTTAGGAAAATAAGGTCGGGGATTCAAACCGGCATAGCCGCGGGAAAACAGCCTCTTGGGAAGAGGTCAAGAGGATAGGAATTTGCAAATTTTTTTAATTATTATCCCTTCCCCCAGCCGATGCATGGCTGGAGGAGAGGGAGTGTGGGGGAGGAATGGCCAAAGAGGAGAAGGTCAGTTTGCATGAGGAGGTCCTCCACGTGTGTGGAGGCCCCCTTTCCCCACCCCTCCCAAGGCCTATATAAACACCCCCCTAGCTAGAGGGGGGGAGGCTAGAGGGTGTGCAGGACGGGCCGTAAGGAGAGGGAGTGTGAAGGGAGAAGCTATGAGAGAGGAGTTGAAGGGAGGGCCGTGAGGGAGGGTGTGCTGGACGAGCTGGAGGAGGATGCCATCGCCGTCACCGTGCTGAGGAAGCCGACAGCCGCCACAGTCCGCCGCCCTGCAGGAAGCCGCCGGCCACTTCCGTCTGCCGCCGTCGCCATGACCATGACCCCACCCCTGACGTGGCCGCTGCTACCCCAGGAAGCTTCTTAGAAGCTTCTTTAAGAAGCTTCTAAGGGGGCTTCTTAAGCCCCCTTCCCACTAGGGCCAAAGAAAGTCCATTCATACCCCCCGAGACTTTGAAGGGAAGAAAGCTACGAGCCTTCTCACCAATCACCCAATAAGTCCATCCCGGGTCTTTGAAGAGAAGGAGGCGACGAACCTTCTCACCGATTTTCCATAAGGCCTTTAGGCCCAGATCTTGTAGAGAAGAAGAGGGGATCTCTTAACACCTTTCCCCAATATCTTTAACCCCCGAGATTTTGAAGAGTAAAAGAGGAAGCCTATAAAGGCCTTCCCACTAATCACTTACAAGGCCGGTCCCTGGATTTTAGGGAAGGAGAAGAAGAACTCCAAAGCCTCCATTCTTGCAAGGCCCATTCGCAAGAGCCCTTTTCCGCGAACATCATCGTAAGGCCCACAAAATCCTTCCTAAACCCGGAATTTCAAGGTGGATTAAAAGCTCTCAAATCTCCATTGTCCAAAGGACCTCATAAGAACCCTAAGGCCTTCCCAAGTCAAATTCCGCAAGTCGGAACTTTGGTCAAGGAAGCCATATCTCAAAGGAAATTGCGCATACAAGGGAGACGGTCCAAGGTCATAAAAACTGCAAGCCAAGGCAAAAAGTTGAAGTCCACAAAGGCTAACTGGAGATCGAATTCGCGATGGTCTCTAGAAAGATCACAAGGTGCGATGCGGAGGGTTCACCCCGAGCATACGTGGACATTTCCCGGAATTCACAAGTCCAGGTTTGATCTATTTGGATTCCACACAAAAGTATTGAATTATTCACGATAACTTCACGGATTAGGAAGCACTCATGCATGTTCGAATTCAGCTAGTCAAGTTAAATGCAGTTGGAAAATGAATTGACTATTTGAACATTTATTAGAAATAGCTTAAGATATGAAAATTGATCATTGGTACATTCAAAGGAATGAATGAAAAGAGCATAAGGTGTCTTTGCATTTGTAAGACCTTATCAGCAAGTTTTTCTTTTGTGTATTCAAAAGCGACGAGCCTAGGACAACTGTTGCCTCATTACAAGGTTGAAATTATTGAGGTACACCTTTTTACTAGGCATGGAAAGATTAATGGCATGTCCCATTTTTAGATAGATCTTCCTTGTCATGATTCATGGGGGAAAGTTAACACCCATAAGATGTTATTCGAAAAGGGAATAGAAGGCACGAAAATGATCTATGGACTTGCAAGTGGCATGACTATTTGATGTAAGTCCTAGTAGGACCTAGGGAAGTTAGTGTTCGGATTATCAGGCATTTTTACCTTACCAAGGAAGGATAGGGTTATTGTGAACCATGTGATGCGTAGAAGCAGTGAATCGCATGTTTACACGTATTGGTGTAGTTGTAACTATTGATCTAGTTTATCACCTTTGGGAAAGGTTCATCCTTGTCGCAAGACAAGTATATTGTGTTGTCTAAATCACATAAACCACAAGGGATTCATTTGGGCATGGTTCAGTCGATATGATAAGTATCCCAAGTGCTAACTAGGATTTGGTGCGGCAGGAATTGACCTAGTTTTACATTTGTTGCCAAGTTAGAACCGCAAACCCTAAGATCTTACACACATTCGGAATGTCGAGTCAATTGGGTGTTCATGCATGAAATGATCTAAGGTTTTATCCTAAGGATCATGATGAAACTCCGACGGAGTTGCATATTTCTAGAACCATGGGTCAACCTAATTAGGAATGATTTGGAGGATACCCTAAAACCCTGTTACTCGGCTGGGGTAAATTCCGTGAACGGAAAACACTAAGCAATGGAATGATCCCGTGGAATTAGATGCAATACATGTGCAAAAAGCTGCAACATTGTATAGACTTGAGATTTGTCCACAAGAGAGTTTTGTCATCTCTCGAAATGAGGTTGGCAAGTTAATTTACAAGAGGATGAGTAATCATCCTGTTACTCACTTTTCTTGGGAAATAATTGCCAAGGAAAAGGAAAGTTAGGTATTTGCGAATGACCCGACAATAAACTAAAGCGACATGGTCGCTAGAACCCACCACAACAAACCTAAAGTATGGGTAGGGTATGACCCTAACCCAAGAATGATAGGAATCTTGCCAAGTTGCAATTGATTCCGGATCGAATGCGGGTTGCATTCGGAGAAAAGGAGTCACTCCTTAACAGTTTGCCAGCTAAACGACCATTGAAATTGATTGTGCTTGTAACAGTTTAGAAAGGACTGTTTGCATTGTTTGCTCAATGAACTAAAGGATGAAAAGATATCTAAAAGCTTCAGGTTGGTGCCTGAAGGGAGAGACAGCTTCAGTTACCCCTGACTGCCTGCCTGACCCTAACCAAGGGGGTTGTTAGCCGCGCCGGGAACGTGGACCGAACCCGCCGTGAGAGGTCTCTCCGTTGAGTTCTACTTGGAGCAGGAGGACGCTTGGGTGCCAGGGGGGGCTCTGGCTGTAAATCCCTCGCCTTCCTGGCCCTGCACAAGAGACTAACGTGACTCGAGATTGGATCTCGAGGCCCGCATACTAGTCTACGGGCGGAAACTTGGAATAGTGATCCCTGGTGGATTATTGGATAGCCTTCGGGCGGATTATGAATACGCCTACGGGCGGAAACTCCTTGTATTTCAAAGATAAAAGGATATAATGATAATAAAGGAGTTGTTTGACATTGTTTTCTTTATGTCCTGTGATAAGATTACGTGAAGGAACCGGTGCATAACAGGGTTAATCAAGGAAGCTGTTTGTATATGTCAAACTAAAGTGGTAGGTAATTACATAACTAAAACAAAACCAAGGAAAGTGCGGAGGATGGACCATGGGTCCGTCCTACGGATGGGTGGTCCCGGTTAGCCGGGAACTTTTCTCAAAGCATTCGACAAACAGAAGGGCGATCGACATCACCGAAACAAGTAATGAGAAAGATGACTCGGAATTACCGATTACCCGATTCAAGCTGTTTTAGGGGAACGGAATGGGACTATGCCTTTTGGCAGAGAGGTTGAGCCTTGCATCCCTCTCGTTTCCCATTCTCCTTGAACCAAGTGCAGTGTGAATCCGCTTTGGATCTGGCGTTTCTGTGTAAAGTAGTTCGCTCGGATCTGACGCTAGTTGTTGCTAGCTAATGACCAAACAGGAAAACCCAAATTCAGCTCGATCCTAAGTGGGAATGGCCAGGATACTTCCGCTACGTGGCAGACGCGGGAAGACCTAGATCGCAAGTCCCGTAACATTCCATGGGAGTGTCGGGCGGAGCTTTCTAGACATCCTTTCCGATGGACTGCTAAGACGTGTCCGGGATGATTCTAGCAGACACGTTACAGTTGGTATCAGAGCCGACCAACAATGGAATTGTTTTCATAAAGATTTCATTGAAAAATGAAGTAAAGAAATTGTTCATGTCCAAACATTTTCTCATCTTCAATACTGTCTTGCAGAATTATGAAGCATGGAACAGGTTCTTAGTGTTCCGAGTCATGTTTATGACCGCGATGCGTTCCACGGATTATCGACAAAGGGTTGAGATAATGAACATCCTAGATCGCATTTACAATCCATCACCTGTGTACGTGGAATGGAGATGGATGGGTGTTACAGGGATCTATTACATAACTGCCTATCAACCTGCGTACCTTCAAATTAACTTGAAGAGAATCAAGTGGATGGAGGATTTGAAGATCGTAAAGCTGTTCGTCTTTATTGAGTCTCACGTAAACGCAACCCTACAGGTCGGAGGTCGAAGGGTTAACCAGAATAAGTATGTGTACGGGGAAGTGATTCAAAGAATCCCTGCCGACCGAATCAAGGTTTTGGGACGTCGTGAGAAGAATAGATATCAAAGGAAAAGATACCCTAATCTTCCAATAAACTATCGATTCCTGAAAATCGATGACCCCAATCCGTACTACTACTCAGTTCCTGTAGCTGAATGCAACAACATCTTATTCTCCTCGAATTAATGTATTAACTTGTTCCATCGGCCCAAGAAATAATTATACCACGAAAGGGCTATACTGATATGAATGGAATAAAACTTTTTCCCGATTGTCTTGACTATGAATATTGATAAAGAGGTAAAGTGAATTGGTCACTTGGCTGAAGGAATACGTGGACGTAGTTTCTGAAGAGTTAACAGAACTCCCACTTCAAAGAGAAGTAGATCATGAGATCAAGCCAGTAATAGGAGCTGTGCCAATTGTGAAGAGAACCTATAGAATGTCTATATCGGAAGCAATTGAGTTGAAGGAACAACTCAAGCAGCTGTTAAACCAAGGCTAGAGCAGGCCTAGCAATTCACCATGGGGAGCTCTAGCCCTATTCCAGAAAAAGAAAGGTGGAACACTTCGACTATGTATTGATTACCATGAGTTGAATTAATCAACAGTCAAGAACAAGTATCCAATTCCTAGAATAGATGAGCTTCTTGACCGCCTTCAAGGTGCAAAGATCTTCTCCAAAAATTGATCTCAGGTCAGGCTACTATCAAATCAGGATCAAGGATGAGGATATTCCAAAAACGGCCCTCAATACAAGATATGGACACTTTGAATTCTTGGTTATGTCATTCGGGCTTACAAATGCACCTGCCACCTTCAATAGATTAATGCAGGATAATTTTAGACCATATTTTGATGATTTCGTGCTTGTCTTCTTCGACGACATTTTAGTCTATTCTAAACAGGAAGAAGATCATGAACCTCAACTACGGATTGTTTTGGAGACAATGAGGTCTCATAAGTTGTATGCAAAAATGAAGAAGTGTGCATTCTTCAAACGTCAGATTGAATATCTAGGATTCATAGTATCATCAGAAGGGATATCAGTAGATCCAGCCAAAGTCAGAGATGTGCTTGAATGGCCAATACCATTATCCGTCAAAGAGATACGCAGTTTTCTTGGCTTGACAGGATGGTATAGGGTCTTTATCGAAAACTATGCTTTGATTGCAGCACCTCTTACCGACTTACTAAAGAAGCAGACTTCTATTACATGGTCAACTCCCGAGCAAAATAGCTTCGATCAATTGAAGCAATGTTTGGTATCAGCACCTATTCTGAGACTTCCTGATCTCAATAAGGAGTTCGAGGTAGTAACTGATGCTAGTATTCTTGCATTGGGATGTGTTCTTATGCAGGAAGGTCATCCAGTAGCATATTCTTCAAGGAAATTGAAGAGTCACGAAAAGAATTATGCCACTCATGATCTGGAGTTATTAGCTGTCATCCATGCTCTAAAGCTTTGGAGACACTACCTGTTGGGTAACAAGTTTACTCTAGTAACCGATCATAAGAGGCTCAAATGGATTTTTACCCAGAACGAGCTCAACATGAGGTAACGTCGATGGATTGAAGTATTGGAGGAATATGATTTTAAGATCAATTACCGACCTGGAAAGAAGAATGTAGTTGTTGATGCATTCAATCGCAAGGCATTCCTTAATTCACTAATCTTGCAAAATCTATCAATAGCTAGATCTCTAGCTACCGAGGTGTCCATGCCAAACGACCTAATACTTGAGCTAGCTAGAGAGGAAGGATGCCATGATCTAGCCTATCAAAGGATGCTAAGGGAAGTCTCTATCAAGGACCAGGAACAAAAGTTAGAGGCTAAGTATCGTGAATTCTCTGTCAGTAGTGGACTTGTCTACTATAGGACGAGAGTATGTATACGAGCAAGCCAGTTATTTAAATAGAAGATATTGTGCGAAGCTTATGATTTCACTCTATCGGGACATCAAAGCTGCGAAGGATAGACAGAAGGCATACACGAAATTGAAGTGTCAAGATAGAATATTTGAGGAAGGAGACATGGTCTTCATTCACGTATGCCCAAAGAAGAGTTCTCTATCCTTAGGAGATTGCAGGAAGCTAAGGTATTCTGGACCATACAAGATCCTCAAGTGCTTAAGACCTAATGTTTATAGACTGCAACTCCCTGAAAACCTAAAGGTTCATAATGTATTCCATAACAGTCTATTGAAGAATGAAGTATGTACCTAGCCCTAATCATGTACTTGATGACCAGCAAAATTGTAATGCCTAGTCAAGGAGTCCTTGAACTAAGGCCGGACAAGATTTTAGATGCTAGGGTGAGACAACTGAGATCCAGAACCTTGAGAGAATGCCTCGTCCAGTGGAAAGATCATCCTAAGGAGGATGCTACCTGGATGGATGAAAGCTCTCTCAATCTTTGATATCCCCAGTTTATCTCGAGATGAGGACATCTCGATTCTTCTAAGGGGGAGAGAATGTAATATTTCCGCGTACCGCGCGCCGTAAATATTGACTTCCCGCACGTCGTGTAAATTTCGTGCAAAGATTGTCACTAGTGCCAGCAGCTAATCTATGACCTCACGCGAGGAATGGAGACACTCCACCTTAGGAAAATAAGGTCGCGGATTCAAACCGGCATAGCCGCGGGAAAACAGCCTCTTGGGAAGAGGTCAAGAGGATAGGAATTTGCAATTTTTTTTAATTATTATCCTTCCCCCAGCCGATGCATGGCTGGAGGAGAGGGAGTGTGGAGGAGGAATGGCCAAAGAGGAGAAGGTCAGTTTGCATGAGGAGGTCCTCCACGTGTGTGGAGGCCCCCTTTCCCCACCCCTCCCAAGGCCTATATAAACACCCCCCTCGCTAGAGGGGGGGAGGCTAGAGGGTGTGCAAGACGGGCCGTAAGGAGAGGGAGTGTGAAGGGAGAAGCTGTGAGAGAGGAGTTGAAGGGAGGGTGTGCTGGACGAGCTGGAGGAGGACGCCGTCGCCGTCACCGTGCTGAGGAAGCCAACAGCTGCCACAGTCCGCCGCCCTGCAGGAAGCCGCCGGCCACTTCCGTCTGCCGCCGTCGCCATGACCACGACCCCACCCCTGACATGGCCGCTGCTGCCCCAGGAAGCTTCTTAGAAGCTTCTTTAAGAAGCTTCTAAGGGGGCTTCTTAAGCCCCCTTCCCACTAGGCCCAAAGAAAGTCCATTCATACCCCCCGAGACTTTGAAGGGAAGAAAGCTACGAGCCTTCTCACCAATCACCCAATAAGTCCATCCCGGGTCTTTGAAGAGAAGGAGGCGACGAACCTTCTCACCGATTTTCCATAAGGCCTTTAGGCCCAGATCTTGTAGAGAAGAAGAGGGGATCTCTTAACACCTTTCCCCAATATCTTTAACCCCCGAGATTTTGAAGAGTAAAAGAGGAAGCCTATAAAGGCCTTCCCACTAATCACTTACAAGGCCGGTCCTTGGATTTTAGGGAAGGAGAAGAAGAACTCCAAAGCCTCCATTCTTGCAAGGCCCATTCGCAAGAGCCCTTTTCCGCGAACATCATCGTAAGGCCCACAAAATCCTTCCTAAACCCGGAATTTCAAGGTGGATTAAAAGCTCTCAAATCTCCATTGTCCAAAGGACCTCATAAGAACCCTAAGGCCTTCCCAAGTCAAATTCCGCAAGTCGGAACTTTGGTCAAGGAAGCCATATCTCAAAGGAAATTGCGTATACAAGGGAGACGGTCCAAGGTCATAAAAACTGCAAGCCAAGGCAAAAAGTTGAAGTCCACAAAGGCTAACTGGAGATCGAATTCGCGATGGTCTCTAGAAAGATCACAAGGTGCGATGCGGAAGGTTCACCCCGAGCATACGTGGACATTTCCCGGAATTCACAAGTCCAGGTTTGATCTATTTGGATTCCACACAAAAGTATTGAATTATTCACGATAACTTCACAGATTAGGAAGCACTCATGCATGTTCGAATTCAGCTAGTCAAGTTAAATGCAGTTGGAAAATGAATTGACTATTTGAACATTTATTAGAAATAGCTTAAGATATGAAAATTGATCATTGGTACATTCAAAGGAATGAATGAAAAGAGCATAAGGTGTCTTTGCATTTGTAAGACCTTATCAGCAAGTTTTTCTTTTGTGTATTCAAAAGCGACGAGCCTAGGTCAACTGTTGCCTCATTACAAGGTTGAAATTATTGAGGTACACCTTTTTACTAGGCATGGAAAGATTAATGGCATGTCCCATTTTTAGATAGATCTTCCTTGTAATGATTCATGGGGGAAAGTTAACACCCATAAGATGTTATTCGAAAAGGGAATAGAAGGCACGAAAATGATCTATGGACTTGCAAGTGGCATGACTATTTGATGTAAGTCCTAGTAGGACCTAGGGAAGTTAGTGTTCGGATTATCAGGCATTTTTACCTTACCAAGGAAGGATAGGGTTATTGTGAACCATGTGATGCGTAGAAGCAGTGAATCGCATGTTTACACGTATTGGTGTAGTTGTAACTATTGATCTAGTTTATCACCTTTGGGAAAGGTTCATCCTTGTCGCAAGACAAGTATATTGTGTTGTCTAAATCACATAAACCACAAGGGATTCATTTGGGCATGGTTCAATCGATATGATAAGTATCCCAAGTGCTAACTAGGGTTTGGTGCGGCAGGAATTGACCTAGTTTTACATTTGTTGCCAAGTTAGAACCGCAAACCCTAAGATCTTACACACATTCGGAATGTCGAGTCAATTGGGTGTTCATGCATGAAATGATCTAAGGTTTTATCCTAAGGATCATGATGAAACTCCGACGGAGTTGCATATTTCTAGAACCATGGGTCAACCTAATTAGGAATGATTTGGAGGATACCCTAAAACCCTGTTACTCGGCTGGGGTAAATTCCGTGAACGGAAAACACTAAGCAATGGAATGATCCCGTGGACTTAGATGCAATACATGTGCAAAAAGCTGCAACATTGTATAGACTTGAGATTTGTCCACAAGAGAGTTTTGTCATCTCTCGAAATGAGGTTGGCAAGTTAATTTACAAGAGGATGAGTAATCATCCTGTTACTCACTTTTCTTGGGAAATAATTGCCAAGGAAAAGGAAAGTTAGGTATTTGCGAATGACCCGACAATAAACTAAAGCGACATGGTCGCTGGAACCCACCACAACAAACCTAAAGTATGGGTAGGGTATGACCCTAACCCAAGAATGATAGGAATCTTGCCAAGTTGCAATTGATTCCGGATCGAATGCGGGTTGCATTCGGAGAAAAGGAGTCACTCCTTAATAGTTTGCCAGCTAAACGACCATTGAAATTGATTGTGCTTGTAACAGTTTAGAAAGGACTGTTTGCATTGTTTGCTCAATGAACTAAAGGATGAAAAGATATCTAAAAGCTTCAGGTTGGTGCCTGAAGGGAGAGGCAGCTTCAGTTACCCCCGATTGCCTGCCTGACCCTAACCAAGGGGGTCGTTAGCCGCGCCGGGAATGTGGACCGAACCCGCCGTGAGAGGTCTCTCCGTTGAGTTCTACTTGGAGCAGGAGGATGCTTGGGTGCCAGGGGGGGCTCTGGCTGTAAATCCCTCGCCTTCCCGGCCCTGCACAAGAGACTAACGTGACTCGAGATTGGATCTCGAGGCCCGCATACTAGTCTACGGGCGGAAACTTGGAATAGTGATCCCTGGTGGATTACTGGATAGCCTTCGGGCGGATTATGAATACGCCTACGGGCGGGAACTCCTTGTATTTCAAAGATAAAAGGATATAATGATAATAAAGGAGTTGTTTGACATTGTTTTCTTTATGTCCTGTGATAAGATTACGTGAAGGAACCGGTGCATAACAGGGTTAATCAAGGAAGCTGTTTGTATATGTCAAACTAAAGTGGTAGGTAATTACATAACTAAAACAAAACCAAGGAAAGTGCGGAGGATGGACCATGGGTCCGTCCTACGGATGGGTGGTCCCGGTTAGCCGGGAACTTTTCTCAAAGCATTCGACAAACAGAAGGGTGATCGACATCACCGAAACAAGTAATGAGAACGATGACTCGGAATTACCGATTACCCGATTCAAGCTGTTTTAGGGGAACGGAATGGGACTATGCCTTTTGGCAGAGAGGTTGAGCCTTGCATCCCTCTCGTTTCCCATTCTCCTTGAACCAAGTGCAGTGTGAATCCGCTTCGGATCTGGCGTTTCTGCGTAAAGTAGTTCGCTCGGATCTGACGCTAGTTGTTGCTAGCTAATGACCAAACAGGAAAACCCAAATTCAGGTCGATCCTAAGTGGGAACGGCCAGGATACTTCCGCTACGTGGCAGACGCGGGAAGACCTAGATCGCAAGTCCCGTAACATTCCATGGGAGTGCCGGGCGGAGCTTTCTAGACATCCTTTCCAATGGACTGCTAAGACGTGTCCGGGATGATTCTAGCGGACACGTTACAGATTGATCTTGTGAATTATTTGGAGAGGTCCATAAAATCTAGTTGCTAATTTAACAACACGATGTTTGTCAACACTTTGCAATATGTAACCAAACATAATAATCAATATTGAAACTCATGGCTTCTCTTTTCTTATTAGCTTGTTTATTGTATGATTGCTGGGCTTTCACAATCATGTCTTTTACTTGAGCAAAAATAGTAGCATGTATATTGGCAATATCATCAATAGCTTTAACTTTGTTTGACAATGATGTAACAGGTGTAGGTAATCTATGTCCATAAATGATTTTGGCATGGGATATTTTGGTTACCCCCAAGAGCCACTATATTATATTTTTTGCCATGCACATGAGAAACCACCAAGATATGAGAGTATAGACCCAGATACTTTTCATGAGGAAAGGATCCATGAGATGGTGTATTGGTATATCATAGTATGATCAATACATCTTTGTAAATAATTTTCATAAATATAAAGTCTTGTTGTTACTTTTGAAGAGCGTGAGTTATTAGCTCATGATGATAGTTGCATTGCTTTGACTAGTTAATGATGAAGTACACTTTAGGTGATTGATTTTTGAGATCGTGTACTTCACTACTTGCTAGTCAAACTTGTTGGAATTAAGAGAGAGTGTATCTTAGAGAAGACTCACCTATGGAGTTGTTTAAGCTTACGAAAGGGCTATAACTTGAGCCCAAATCTGGGGACAAGACGACCCTTACATGTACTTAGACTTAACTTTGTACTTTTCTCACATAAGTAAGTGATCAACATCAAAATAATAAAATTCAATGTCGACAAGATACTCTCTAATCTTATCAAACAATGCTCTAAGTGCTTACTTTAGTCTATAGAGTGTCTTCTTCAATTTACATACATATGTGGGATGACCTAAGTCCACATAACCTACTGGCTGCTCCATATACACTTCTTCTTTCAATTCACTATGCAAGAAGGAATTCTTGGTGTCCATTTACTACAAATTCCAACCTTTGGATACTACCAAAGCAATCACACATCTAACAATTGCCATTCTACCAACTTAGCCTGATTTTGTAAACCCACTTACAACCAATAGATTTCACCCTTAGGAAATGGTACTAGATCCCAAGTCTTATTAGCTTCTAATGCAACCATCTCCTCATCCATTGCTACATCCCAATGAGCATAATTCACAGCATCCTCAAAATAAGTGGGCTTAATATCCTCAACCACCTTTACTATATAAGCATAATGGTTAGTTGCATAACCTTAAAAACCAAATCTTGTAATAGGGTACTTGACCCTTCTAGACTTGTGTATCATTGGATCGCTCAGTGAAGCCTTTACGTTACCATGTGTTCCCTATACACCTAGTGTCTTGAGTAAAGGAATATCAAGCTCATCATCCAAACTCTCTAAACCACTGGAATCTCCATCAAATCCCAAATGACTAGTGGATGCATCATTACCATCCAAAACTTTCTCCTTTTCTTTGTCTTTACTTGAAACACTTGTAGATGCACCTGAAGATGTGGGGCTACCCTTTAGTGTCACACATTGGGCTTCTTACCTTTAAAGCATTCTTCAGGGATCAACCTATGAATTGTAGTTGTCAATTTTCTATTTATAATGTAGACATCTATATGAATAGCTTCATACTAAAATTATTTTTGTATATTCTTTTCAACCATTAATGCTTATTTAACTTCTGCAATATGTCTATTTTTCCTTTCTGCAATCTTATTTTTCTATGGGGTATATATACAAGTGTCTCTTTATCCCATGAGACCTCAAAAAGTCACTAAACTCATTAGAGAGATACTCTCCTCCTCTATCTGACCTCAAGCACTTCACTTTTAAGCCTTTTTCTATTTCAACAATAGCCTTGAAAATTTTAAAATGCTCAAATATATCACTCTTTTTGTTCATGACATATATCTATAGCTTTTTTTAATAATCATCAATAAAAATATCAAAGTATTTATTATCATCAAGAGATATGTATAGGCCCCAAACATCTATATACACATCACTAAGTATATTTTTGCTCAAATCTTTGTCTTCAAAAAAGGTTGTCTTACATGCTTACCAAAACTAACATGTTTCATACACTTTATAAAATTATGTAACTCTAAAAGTAGGAAACCTTGTAAGTAATCTTTTGAATTGCATTAATTTTAGCCTTTGTACATTTGTATGTGTAATACATTTGTACCATATTTCAATGTTTATAACTACTCCTTTGCCTTTAGTTCACATGGCAGCATTCATAGCAGAAGTTTGAGCACCTAAGGTGAACATGTAACCAATTCTATTTCCTTTTACATCAACCTATACTTATCATTAAAGTCTTCTATAAAACAACATTTTGAATTAAATTGAATTTTTAATCCTTGCTCTACCATTTTGTCAATAACTCGGGTAAGTTACTCATGAATGTATGTGTGCATCACCTGGGTTCAAAATAAGGTATTTTTAAAATACCATTTTTATACATTTTTTACATATAGAAAGATGTAATATAAATTGGTTATTTATAGATTGAATAGAAAAGGGTTATGTTTTATTTTGAAAAAAATCACAAATAGATTGAATACACGTGATGTAGAGAATATACATATAGTAACTTCCATGAGGTCAATAAATATTGAATTCTTTGTCATTGATGATACATGTAATGTACTGTATAGCCATCATGCAAGGATTAAAAAACCTTTCCAATATGTGAGATTGGATGACATGAATCATCACTCATTTACATATAACCTTGATTTTGTAGATCTTGCATCTCTCCAAACCATTTAGCATTATTGGTCATATGATTATATGCACTTAAATCAATGTGATAAATATCATCATGTGTTCTCTTTTTTGTAATAGCATTCATCATATGCTACATAGCAAATAGACACTCATTTTTATCTTTATTCTGTCAAGAAGATTATCTAGAGATTTCTTGTTGCAATTTACCATTATGGATATCATCATTCTTAGAGTAACAATGAGTTGCAATATGACAAACAATATCAAAATTGCTAGAAACTCTATTTCTCAATCTACCTCTTCCTTTAGAGCTCCCCCTTCCTCTAAAGTTTCCATGCCCTATTAAAACATGTATTTTACTGAATTGCTGATTTAACTTATTTTGCTAATTATCACCACCATGTCTCATACCATGGTCTCTTGAAGAGGATTTACCATGTCTCCTTCTTGAACTTGAGTAGAATACTTGGACATGTTCACCATTTCTTTCAAATGATTCACTCTACATATTGATCTCTTTAGGTGTAATCATGAGAAAGATCAACTCATCAAACTCTGCAAATGGCTTCTGTATATATACAGAAATGACAAATGATTTTCAAGTCTTCTTAGTATTAAGGCCACCCAAAGTAGATGAACCCAAGTCATCATCGTGAGGCATTATATGAATCGCTACCAAAGCATATGCAATGCTTGTCATCTTAGAAACATACTCATTGATAGATATTTTTTCTTACTTCAAGGTATTGCTCGAGTTAAATCTTTCGTGCCTTTGTATTTATTAAAAATATGTTCTCAAAAATTTTTCAAGCTACAAGTGAAGTTTTTACACTTTTTATATACCCTAGCGTAATATTATCAATGATTACAAATAGCCAAATACATCACTTTTTTATCCTTTGCACTCCATTCTTTTCATGCATTTCATTTATCTATAATTGCAGGGTTATTCATTGCTAGCTCCTTTTGTTCACCTAAAATGAACTTGTAATCGACTAAGGAAGTTGTAATAAAACAAAGTAATACCTTAGTTAATATTTAGCCTTATGTGTAGGGTTAGATATGAAAGGCTAAGTTGTAACTTGCCAAGCATCTTTTGCTAATTCTAAACATTTATTGTTTGAGATTTTCACCTCCTAACATCCATTGAAGGTGCATACTTTTTGGCCAGCATGGCAATGGGGTGAATTCCATGCCCCTCTATATCATGAGGAGGATATCATAATGTATCTTCTCAAGAATTATTCTTAGCCTTTACATCAAATTGGTAACATGATTCATGGTAGCCTAGCTACCTTGGCTATGGCTTTCTTGACATTATTGTGTATTTCTTGCATTTCTAGTATTTTATTTTGTTATGGGAATTAGCTTATTTGCAATGGTATCATATGTACAGATGCTTGTGAAAGAGGAGTAGGGATTGTTTTATATCAAGATCATAGACTCGTAGCTTATAAGAGGTGAAAGCTTGATGACAAGGACCAGCAATTGCATGTTTATGAGCAAGAGATATTAGAAATATTACATGGTATTGAATAGTGCCATTACTATATCTATCGAAGCCATTTCAAATTCAAAAGTGATCATCATGTTCTAAAAAAATTTATTTCATAGCTAAACTTTTCCCCCAAGCAATGAAGGTCGTTGGATACTCTTCAAGGATACGACTTTGAGATATTATCATATATGACTGGAAAATATAATATGCTGGGAGATGCCTTGTTTAAGAATGTGGGCGTGATCCATTTTCACCATTTTCACTATACATAAAGATTAGATCCATGACATTCAAGAAGAGTAATTTCTTGATGATTAAGCATCCAAAATGATGAAGGAATTTTAGCAAGGCAAAGGAGAAAAATATACAAATGATAAGTGGCATAATGGTCTTCTCTAGTATCATGGATGGGTCTCTTTGACTCTAAATTAAATCAAACCTTTATGTATATATATATATATATATGTATGCATGCATGCTAAAATTGTGCTATGCACCATATTTTTGACACAAATACATAATAATCTTGAGACTTTGGAAAGACCATAGTTTGCAAGAGATGCACTCTTCACCTTTAGTAGGCCATCATGGTTTTATTTTATCATATCCATAAGATCTTTTATTGGAAAGGAATTTAGAGGGATATTAAAGATTATGTCATGAGATGTCTTTTATGTCAAAAAAACAAGGATTCCACATTTTTACTTGGTGGATTGCTTTAACCACTACTTATTCCTCATGGGAAGTGGATCCACATAAGCACGGCTTTTATTACGCAATTACCTGCAACAAAGCATAGGTGAAATAGCATTTATATGGTTGTAGACCAATTGACTAAATCAACCCATTTCATCCCAACAAAGATTCAATCTACAACAAAGCAAGTGGCTAATCAGTTTATGAAATTCAAACTTTATGGAATGCCAATAAAGATTGTATCCAATTGTGACACTAAATTTATGGAAATTTTTTGAAAGAGTTTGTTCTCTTCTATGGTGACTATTTTGACCCCTAGCATCACTTATCATTCACAAATGAATAGCCAAACTAAAACTTTCAATAAATAGCTAGAGGTCTATTTGTGACACTTTTGCTATAATACACAAAATGCATGGGATCATTGGCTTCACCTTGGGGAATTTTGCTATAATAATACTCATTACATGAATACTGACATGTCTCCTTTCAAAGCATTGTATGTTTACAAAGTTCAAGTGACTTCAGTGTTGTTTCACGATGATATAAATCCTCAAGGTCGTAAAGAGTTAGAAAAGATGGAGGCTTGTATGAAGAAATACAAACACAAAATTAAGCTTAGAACACACTATTAGTGAATCTGGAAAATTTCCATAAGTTTAGGACTCATTGTTAAAATTTTCTCTTTCCTATAACTCTCACACAGTTGCTCCAAACTTATTATTCAATAGCTCAATAGATTCCATTTTTCATAAGGTTTTCAATGATGTGTCACATAATAGATTTCTATGTCTCTTTGGAGTCTCAATATTCTAAATACTGAAGGATGGACTTGAAAGATACCCAAATTCACTAAAATTTTGTTTCAAGAGACAATGAAATCCTATGCGGACGAGTAATGAAGGCATGTGGAATTTGACAAAGGTAAATTGGTTTTCTTAAAGTTTTCAAAATCCCATTATGCTTCTCTTAAAGGAGAGCATAATAAACTTGCCAATCAGTTTTATGTCTTGTATAAAATAATCAAGAAAGTTGGGAATCTTGCATATCAACTTGATTTACCTTCAACCACTCCTATCTGCCGTAATGTCTTTCATGTATCTCAACTAAAGAAGTATGTTGGCCCTAAAATTCAAGTTCTTGAAGAACTACCTCCCTTTCATGAAGATGTTTGATAATCTAAGAATTCAAAAAGACTATTGGCAAGCAAGAGAAGGTTCTAAGAAACTGAATTCTTATAGAATATCTCATTAAGTGGAAGGGTTTGCCCATGGAAGGGTCTTACATGTTGGGGAATTAAAAAATGGTTATTCTTGAGTAAAAATTTCAGTTTTCATTTTTAAAAAATTATGTTTTGCATCAATAAACATTATGATCTTTCCATGGAAAAGTTGAAAGTTAAATTTTTGATGCTTCAGTCAATTTCCTAGAAATTTTAAAAAACCAATTTATTGTTATTCTTGTTAAAGAAAATAGCCATATAAAGATGGTGTTTTCTATTTGACATAATCAATAGTATACATGTGTGTTAATCTACGACATGGAAAAAAAAAAGTAAGGGTATTTTATAATAGTTGCTAAGGCCAATACTGGTAACAGAGCATCATCACTGTGCCTTTCCAAAAAGCATTAACATGTAAGGAATGTGCAACATGCAATCCTTTCCTAACTACAACATAGTGAAATTCATGCCAAATAAAGCTGGAGCTAACCTATTCCAATTTACAAGCACATGCCACACGCAAGTTCATAGAATCATTTCTGCACTTTGCTATTTCCTACGGGATTAACGACTTTCCTTAATGAATCATTACAATGAAGATTTGTCTAAAAATACAACATGCACTTAATCTTTCCATGTCTAGTCAAAGGTGCACTTAATAATTTCAACCTTATAATGATAGTCAATAGGTGTTCTAGGCTCATCACTTTGAAATGCATGACAGGGCACAGACGTTAAATGGATAGATACTTTCTTTATATTGAAAATACCAATGACCCAATTTCATGTCATGAACTACTTCTAGTAATTGTTTAAATAGTCAATTTATTTCCAATTGCACTTAACTAGGCTAGGTAAATTTGACATGCATAGGTGCTTCCCAGTCCATGAAATTATCGTGCATAATGCATTACTTTTGCATGCAATCAAAATTAGTAAAAACCTAGACTTGTGGGCTCGGGGAGATGCCCATGTGAATGTTACGAGAAGATCCTCCCGCAGGCGTGACTTGCAACTTCTTGGGGGCTATCGTAGGCATAACTACAGACTTTCAGTTTACCTTTATCCTAAGGGGATCGGTGAAACTCCTCAGCCTTCGTAAGCAGCCTCAAGATCTTGCCCTTCTCCCTCGTACGCCGGAGATCCCTTCCGAAGTGCAGATCCTTGAGAGTACCGGCCTTGCAGAATTTGGGCTTATGGAAGGCCTTGTGGAAAAAATAAAAAAAACTTATGGGATTTGGGGCTTTACGAAAACTTGCGGGAATGGATCTTTGAAAGGGCTTGCGGGAATTGGGGTTTTCATGAGGAGGCTTGTGGGTTTGGGGCTTCTATGAGCCCGGTTTAAAAACCCGGGGAGGTGTATAGGAACAAGGCCAAGCCTTATTCTCTATAAGTTCTTAGAGAAGCTTCTGATTTCCCCAGGGCCATGTGGGTCAAAGGGAATGATTGAGGGGGGTAATAAAAAGAAAATGGAAGGTTGAAATCAAATGGGGAGGGGGGGTGATTGACTTTCTGTGGCGACGTGGAGCCTTAGCACCAACATGCTGCAATGGCAGCAGCAGCAGATAAAATGGTGGCAGCGTGCTCAGCCCGGCAACTGCGGCAGACTTGGCACCCTCCACGATAGGCGGCGGACCCTCCTTGACAGCACGGTGGTAGCTAATCACAGCCCCCCCAGGCTTCTCCTCCTTCACGTAGCCATTGCAGCCTCTGCTTCTTCTTTCCTCTCACATCGCCTTTCCTCCTTACCCCCCGACAAGGCTAAGAGGGGGTTTATATAGCCCAAGGGGGGAGAGGGGAGCTCCACCATGTGGGCTGTGTATGTAGCCCACGACTCCCACCTAGCCCCATCCCTCCCCTCACTCCCTCTCCTCCAGCCATGCATCGGCTGGGGGAGAGGGATAAACATAAATAAATTTGCTTTAGTATTATTCATTTTGCCCCTCCCAAGAGGGTGTTTACCTGCGGTTTGCGGATTTGAGCCCCCGAGCTTGCTTTGCCAATGTGGAGGTCTCGATTTCACGCGTGCGGGTTACGGGTTAAACTGCCGGCAATTTCCATACGGAAGATAACCTTGCACAGGGTTTACGCGGTGTGCAGGAAGTCAAGTTGGGTAATATTTTCGAGTGGGAATATTACATTCTCTCCCACTTGGAGGAATCAAGATGTCCTCATCTCAAGAAGAACTGGGGGTATTGTCGATTGAGAGTGCTTTCATCCATCCAAGTGGCATCCTGCTCGAGATAATCTTTCCAATGGATGAGGCATTCTCTCAAGGTGCTGGATCTCAATTGTCTCTCCCTAACATCTAAGATCCTATCAAGCTGTAGCTCAAAGACTCCTTGGCTAGGCATTACAACTTGTTGGTCATCAAGTACACGGCTGGGACTAGATACATACTTCTTCAGTAGGCTGACATGGAATACATTATGAACCTTTAGGTTCTTAGGGAGTTACAGTGTATAAGCGTTGGGTCCTAGGCACTTAAGGATCTTGTATGGTCCACAATACCTTGGACTTAGCAATCTCCTAAGGATAGGGAACTCTTCTTTGGGCATACGCGAATGAAGACCATGTCTCCTTCCTCGAAGGTTCTATCTTGACGTTTCAAATCCGCGTATGCCTTCTGTCTATCCTTGGCGGCTTGGATGTCCTGTCTTATTGACTTCATTTGATCATCCATCTCTTCCAGCATCTGCCTTGAAGATTTAACTCTCAAGGTTGGATCTAAGAAGTTTAAAGGACTTCGATAGTCATGCCCATACAATGCTTCAAAAGGGGTCATCTGAATACTTTACTAGTAAGAAGCATTGTAGGAAAACTCAACGAGTGGCAAGTATTGAATCCACCTTTTTGGTTCACGGAAACAGTGTGCCCTTAGCATATCCTCGATGACTTGATTGACTCTCTCTATTTGACCATCAATTTGGGGATGGTAGGCTGTACTAAAACAAAGTTGAGTCCCATTGGCTTCAAAGATAGCTCTCCAGAAGTGTGATGTGAAGAGAGAATCACGATCACTAATGATTCTTCTGTCTTAACAGGAATAAGGTATGCAACCTTAGTAAGCACATCCACCATGACCATGATGGAGTTGTATCCTCCCTGAACTTGGGGTAGGCCAACAACAAAGTCCATACTGATGAATTCCCATTTCATTTGGGGAATGTCAAGTGGTTGCAACTTTCCTGGCATTTTGACATGTTCAGCTTTGATACGTTGACAAGACAAACACTCGATGACATATTTGAGAATGTCACCCTTAAGCCTCTCCCAATAGTAGCTCTTCCTGACTGCATTAAGGGTCTTGGCATAGCCAGGATGTCCTAAGAAAGGGGAATCATGAGCTTCCCAAATAATCTTCTGCTTGAGTGACTGGCTTGCCGGTATACATAATCTCGTTCTATAGTAGACAAGTCCACTACTGATAGCGAATTCATGATACTTAGCCTGTAGCTTTTGGTCATGATCCTTGATAGGGGTCTCCCTTAGCATCTTTGATAGGTTGGATCATGGTATGCTTCTTCTCTAGCTAGCTCAAGTATTGGGTTGTTTGGCATGGATACCTTTGTGGCTAGAGATCTAGTTGTTGATGGATTTTGCAAGATTAGAGAATTAAGGAATGCCTTGCGACTGAGTGCATCGGCAACTACATTCTCCTTCCCAGGCTGGTATTTGATTTCAAAATCATACTCCTCTAGCACTTCAATCCACGGATCTTGCCTCATGTTAAGCTCATTCTGGGTAAAGATCCACTTGAGACTTTTATGATCTGTCACTAGATTAAACTTGTTACCCAACAGGTAGTGTCTCCAAAGCTTTAGATCATGAATGACGGCTAACAATTCTAGATCATGGGTAGCATAATTCTTCTCATGGCTCTTCAGTTTTCCTGAAGAGTAAGCTATAGGATGATCTTCTTACATAAGCACACATCCTAAGGCAAGCGTGCTAGCATTAGTTACTACTTTGAACTCCTTACTCAGGTCCCGAAGTTTCAAGATAGGTGTTGATACCAAAATTTGATTTAATCTATCAAAGCTAGATTGTTTGGCAGTTGACCATGCAATCGATGTTTGCTTCTTCAGTAAATCTGTTAGAGGTGCTGCAATCAAGGCATAGTTTTTGATGAAGACCCTATACCATCCTATCAATCCAAGAAAACTGTGTATTTCTTTGACATTTGTTGGTATTGGCCATTCTAGAACATCTTTGACTTTGGCCGGATCCACTAATATTCCTTCCGCTGATATGATGAATCCCACATATTCAATCTGACGTTTGAAGAATGCATACTTCTTCATCTTAGCATAAAGCTTGTGTACCATCATTGTCTTAAGGACAATGCAAAGCTGGGGTTCATGATCTTTTTCCTGTTTGGAATTGACTAGGGTATCGTCGAAGAAGACGAGTACGAAGTCATCAAGATATGGCCTAAAGATATCCTGCATTAACCTGTTGAAGGTGGCACGTGCATTTGTACCCGAATGACATGACTAGGAACTCAAAGTGTCCATATCTTGTGTTGAAGGCCGTCGTTGGGATATCTTCTTCCTTGATCCTTGTCTGATAGTATCCAGACCTGAGATCAATCTTGGAGAAGATCTTTGCACCTTGAAGACGGTCAAGAAGTTCGTCTATTCTGGGAATAGGGTACTTGTTCTTAATCGCTGATTGATTCAACCCTCTGTAATCAATACATAGTCGAAGCGTTCCATCTTTCTTTTTTTGGAACAGCACTGGAGCTTCCCATGGTGAACTGCTAGGACGAATGTAGCCCTGATCTAACAGTTGCTTGAGTTTCTCCTTCATCTCAATTGCTTCCGGGATGGACATTCTATAAGGCCTCTTTCCAATTGATGCAGCTCTCGACACTAGCTTGATCTCATGATCCACTTCCCTTTGAGGCGCAAGTTCTGTCAGCTCTTCAGGAAATACGTCCACGTACTCCTTTAGCCATGAGGGTCCTTCACTAGACTCCTGCTTCTGATATAGCTTATTAAGCTTAATCAATTAGATGGGTAGTCCCTTTCTAACTCCCTTTATAATCCGAGATGCTTTGGCGAATTGAATTTTTTGGCTTTCCAACCTCTCCTTGAGTTGTAACCAATTCCCCTTCAGAGTTTCGAAAGGAAACTTGGCCCTTTCCACAATGAATGTGGGTGTCATTAGGTTTAAGCCAATCCATTCTGAGCAAACACTCATGGATACCTAGGTTCATGACCCTGAATTAGACCAAAGTCGACTTTCCTCCCAGAAATAATTCCACCTTAGCAGTTTGCCTGGTATAAGTGACCTGACGACCATTTGCTAATTCCACAAGCAAGGTAGGTGCTTCTACTGTGGCTATTCTTAATCTTCTTGCATAAGCTGGTGAGATAAAGGAATGCGTACTGCCATAATCAATCAAGGTTTTGAAACATTTACCTTGATAGTCCAATGGTGTCTGAATCACTGAAAACTGGCGATTCGGGCCTTTCTTGTGAAGGGTGGCATGGACTGTTGCCCTCTCAAACTCCACTTCCATGGCTGGGTCTTCTTCTTCACACATTTCCCTGTTGGCAACACAGGCGGTTCTTCCTCTGCCCCGGGTGGTAGCTCCTTGGCCACGGGTGGTTCCTTGGAAAGGAGCTTGACGTTGTCCTCCACCAAGCTTGGGACATTGCCTTTTGAAATGACCGGGCTCGTTGCAGTGGAAACAATGGAGATTGTGGCCATTACCTTGGGTAGGGACAAAGTTAATGATATTATTGGTCCTTGCTTTCTTTCTTTGTCCCTGGTTTTGACCTTGAACTCTCTTTGCTTGGGGCCTATATGCTCCTCTGTTCTGATCATTATAAGACCAAGTCTTGTTACTTCTTGGTCTAGCTTGCACCTCCTGAATTATGGGCGTAGCTCAAATGAGTGCGTCCTGTAGATCTGTTGGGCGCATAGATTTGAGGCGGGTATTCACAGGTGGATTTAAATCGGCACAAAATTTTGACACATGTTGTGTCATATCCATTTGTGGCGTATACTTCAAAAGTGAGACAAACTTTGAGTAGTATGCGTCAAGAGTCAGACCTAGTTGTTTCAACTTGTAGAACTCATTCATTTTCTGCGTGTGGTATGCAAGTGGTAAGTATCTTCCTTGCACAGCTTTTTTCAGCTTTTCCCAGGTAACAGATCCTTCCGAGATCCCTTGATCTCTGTACCATTGCTTCCACCAAAGCCTAGCTTCGCCGGTGAGCTTCAGCTTGGCGAGCATTGCGTGGTTGCCGGGTGCAGTACCCGCTGCTTCAAAGTAATCTTCCATAGACTCTATCTAAATCTCAGCATCAGCTTGGACAATCCTTCCTTTCCCATCAAATTCTGGTGGCTTGGTCTGCTTGAGAAGAAACTTCTTCTCCAAAATCACGGCCATACTTAATGTAGGGGATGGACTGGGAATCTATACCTAGGGTTGTGCCTGGGTAGAGGATTCTTAACGTTAATACTCACTAATCGTTATGATTATATTTCATACCCAATTCAGCTTTTAGCCAAGAACCTAGCCACTTAACTTTTTATCAATACTCATAGACAAGACAAACATTGATAAAAAGAAGTATTATTTCATTCATATGGGCATAGCCCTTTCGGAATACAATATTTCTTAGGATGGTAGAGGAACTGGTACATTAGTTCAGGGAGAATAATGTTGTGTTACATTTAGCGACGGGAACTAGATAATAGTATGGTTTTGGGTCATGGATCTTCACAAATGGATAAGTCATCTGAAGATCAGGGTATCCTTTCCTTTGGTACCCATTCTTCTCGTAGCGTCCCAACACCTTGATCCTATCGGCGGGGATTATGCGGATCACTTTCTCGTATACATATGAGTTCAGCTCGACCCTCCGACCTTCGACATGTAAAGTTGTATTTACATGAGCTTCAACAAAAATGAACACCTTCACGATCTTTAGGTCCTCCAACCACTTGATTCTCTTTAGGTTGGTTCGAAGGTACGCAAACCGGTGGGCAGCTATGTAGTAGATTCCTAAGTCACCCGTCCATCTCCGTTCCACCTACAAAGGTAATGGATTATAAATGCGGTCTAGGATGTTCATCATATCGATCCTTCGTTGATTATCTGAGGAATGCATCGTAGTCATAAACATGACTTGGAACACTAAGAATCTGTTCCATGCTTCATAATTCTGCAAGACAGCATCGAAAGTAAGGAAATGTTCTTAACAACATTTGCTTTACTTATTCTTATTAAGATTTCTTATAAAGACAAATCCTTCGTTGGTTCGCTCTGATACCAACTGTGATGTATCCACATGTTCCCTTTCAGGATACGTCTTAGCAGTCCATTGGAAAGAGAGTCTAGAAATCTCCGCCTGGTACTCCCATGGAATGTTACGGGGTTTGCGATCTAGGGCTTCCTGGGTCTGCCACGTAGCAGAAGTATTTTGGTTGTTCCCACCAACCTGAATGAGGGTTTTCCCTAATGTTCATTTTCCTAAACGGCAGCTAGCGTCGAACCCCAGGCAAACTACATTACATAGAAAAGTTAGGGTCGAAGCGGATTCATGCTGCACTTGGCTCAAGGAGAATGGGAAACGAGAGGGATGCAAAGCTCGACCTCTCTGCCCATAGAGCATAGTCCAATTCTGTTCCCCTAAAACAACATAAATCGGGATTTTAGTAACCTAAACTCTAGGTCAGCGCCCTTGCTGTTCATTTCCTTTGAGAAGAGCTTCTTGTTTTCCATTTCAATTGAGAAAAGTTCTCAGCCAATCGGGACCACCCATCAGTAGGACGAACCCATGGCCACATCTACCGCACTTTCCTAAGGGTTGCTTTAGTTGTCTAATTACCTACCACATTTAGTTTAGACACGCATAAAAGAGCTTCCTTAATTAGCCAGTTAAACACTAGTTCCTTCACGTAATCTTAGCACTTGACATAGAAACCAGTGTCAAACAAGTTCCTTTACAACATGTTATCTTACTTATCTTTGGAATACATTCATAAAGTCTAGCCTGCAAGCTAATCCATAATCTTCCCAAAGGCAATCCAGCAATCCATAGGGATTACTAATCTAAGATTTCAACCGTAGACTAGTATGCGGGCCTTGAGATCCAATCCCGAGTCATGTTGGCCTCTTGTGCAGGGCCCGGAAGGAGAGGGATTTACGGCCAGAGCCCCCCTGGCACCCAAGCATCCTCCTGCTCCAAGTAGTGCTCAACGGAGAGACCTCACGTGAAGGGTTTGGTCCACGTTCCTGGCGCGGCTAACAATCCCCTTGGATAGGGTCAGGCAGACAGTCGAGGGTAACTGATGCTGCCTCTCCCTTCACGCCTTCAACCTAAAGCATTAATATACTTTCCATCCTTTAGTTCCTTGAGCAAACAATGCAAGTAGTGCTCCTAAACTATTACAAGCACAATCAAACTAGTGGTCATTTATTTGGCCAATTGCTAAGGAGTGAATCCTTCTCACTTAATGCATCCAGCATTTGATCTGGGATCAGTTTCAACTTGGCAAGATCCCCAAGGGTTTGTTTGCTCACCCTTTTTTTCCCTTGGGTTAGGGCCATACCCTATCAACCCAACTTAACCAATACATTAGGGTTCGTAAATTAACAGTAAATCTTGGCGACCATGTCGCTCTAAATTGATTGATCCTTTGCCTCCAAGCAAATACCTAATTTCCCTTAACTTGGAATTTTTTCTCAAGAAAGGTGATGTAGCAGTATGATTACTCATCCTCTTGCAAGTTAAACTTGCGTGAAAACCTGCCAACCTCATTCCAAGGAATGGCAACTCTCTTGTAATCAAACCACAAGATCATGCGACATTGAAACTTGTTGCACAAGTGTCGTGTCTATTCCATGGGATCATTTCACCCATTGAACGGTGTTTTTTTGTCAAGGAATTATGATTAGACAAGAAGTAGGGTTTAGGGTGTCCTCTTACCCAATCCACTCCTAATTGGTCCTAGGGATTCCAAACTTAAACCGAGTTTTAACATTTGAACAAATGATCCTTAGGATAGAAACCCTAGATTGTTACTTGCATGAGTGTCCAATTGACCCAACACTCCGCGAATGTGGGTAGGACCTTCGGTTCAAGGGTTTCGTCTTGGCAACAAGTGCGAAACTAGGCCGAGTCCTTAAGGTGCTAAACCCTAGTTAGCACTTGGGGTATTTATCGTATCGATTGAACCATGCCTATACAAATCCCTTGCTGGTTAAGTGATTTAGATAATTTGATCTACTTGTCTTGCGACAAGGACGAACCATTCCTAGAGATGTTAACTTGATCTAAAGGAGAAAACTAGTTGCAACATGTCACAACGTAAACACGCGATTCATTGCTTCTACCTACCACTAAATTCGCAATAACCCTAACTTTTCTTATTAAAAATCAAATTGCATGATAATTTTCAGAATAACTTCCATTGAACCTACTAGGACTTACATTCAAGAATCATGCCCACAATTCTTTTTCTAAGCTTTTAAGATCTCATACTTTAATAAACCATGCAGCCTTTCCCTAAATACAACTCTTGATGAATGAAATTTTTGCATACGACGAATGTGCAACATGCAATCCTTTCCTGTATGTTTGCTTTATCAAATGCAGTGAATGTAAAATTTTCGTGCATATATTGCATGCAACCTAGAAAGAAATGGAAATATGAAAAGGAAGAATGGCTTACCAAGGGCACATGACAACAAGGTGCTCCAACACGTGATCAAAAAGTCATGAGAAATGGAATGCTAGTTCCAGTGGATCCAAACTGGTGCCTTATTTTGGAAATACCACTAACAAGGGTTCAATTTTGCACATTGCATTGTTTGGTTAGAATAATTGAGAAGCTAGTATATTAATATATATGCTTTACATATAAGATGCAGCCGATGTCAGAAGCTGTTGATGATACATGCAAGAAGGTAGAACGAGTCCTCTCTGAAGTTGGATTGCACAAGGGCCAAGTAGAAATAAAAAAGGGCGAGAAAAAATCGAGAAAGAGTGGAAATATCCCTTGTAAACCATGCTTTGGTGGACCCAAGGCTAGGAAGTTTATATCTCCACCTCAAGATGAGGAAGGTAATATACTTGTAAAAAAACCAAATAAGTATGAAGCATGGAAAAAGTTGCACCTTGCTATTTTGGATTAGAGCAATGGGGGACGAACGAGGATTGCAAAGGCAAAAGTGTGGATACACCTAGATAGATTAGTAGCTCTCTTACAAAAGTTGAGGTTTAGGGATGGTGATGTGAATACATTTAAAGAGACAGTTTCTAAATTTTATAAGTCCATGGTGGAGGCATGGACTACAAACAATATAATACACTACATGGTCAATATTGTCACCATTACATATAAATATCATCATTTTGAATAAATTTGTGTTTCTAATGTCTCTACTTGTGCAGCATATACTTGAAGCACATGGTCCATACTTTGTAGATCAAGGAAGTTTGGTAGTATGGTCAACTCAAGGCATGGAACGATCTCATTGGCAAGCTTGTTGTGCTTTTTAAAAGGCAACTGATCATGGAGGTGGCAGATTCCAATTCTATGAGGCAATTATTACAATGGTGGTATAAGAGATTAGAGATACGATACGAGGAAAAAGAAAAGAAGTCTAAAACCTCTCAAGAAAAATTGATAAGTAGGGCAATATATAAAGTGAGAAAAGCAAGATATGAAAACAACACAGCTAGACAACACCATGTAGAATGGTTGGCAACCCAAGAGAGAAATGGCAAGAAATGGAGACCTAGATAAAGATAATACTTTTGATGCATTTAGAGTCCACGAGAGAGTATAGGTACCCAGGATATGACAGATCAATACTCTTATCTTTAATATGAGATGTCTTGCAAATTTTGTTTAAAATTTCAAAGGTTTGTCACTATGTTTTTCAAAGTCGATTTCGAACTATGTTTTTTAATTTTAAAAGTCATTTACACCACAATAAGTTTAAAAGTTTCATACTTAAGTCAAGTCTCTCCTTTCATTTTTTCCAATTACTCTTCACTCTACCCTCCACCTTTCTATCCATCATTATCACAACCATGGCACGTTTCAAGCTTCCTATCAAGAAGGCGCTTGCAAGAGCAAGAGCTCAACACTCTTCCAAATCTAGTGAGCCTGATGTGAGTGACAAAGGTTCCTTGGTGGTTGACAATAGTGGCCGTACTGGAGCTAATAATGGTCATGCTACTGTATCCAACAATGGTGGCCCTAGTGTGGTCAATAATGATGGTTTGCCATTGTCCAGAAATGGTGGTCCACATGCTCCAGTTTCTCCACTTCCCACTACTGCTCCAGTTGGTAATACACGTCCTTCAACACATAAGAAGGGAAGATGGAGACCAGGCACAGCTGTGCTATGTGAGATAAGGAAATTCCACAAGTGCCAACTTGATTATTCCTAAGGCACCATTCTCTAGGTTGGTGCGAGAAATACTACAAGATTTGCAATTAGGGAATCATCACAAGTTCTTGTCAAGGAACCAGGCAAGCAATGTGGAGCGATGGTTAAGCCAAGCCTTGCTTGCTTTCCAAGAAGCCACTAAAAGTTACTTGATTGATCCAATGGGTGATTCTCAAGTTTTAGCCATTCATGCTAGACGTATCACTATTAAGCCCATAGATATGGTTCTTGTTCGTAGGATCCGCAACAACAAGGATGCATTTAATCTTAATGTCAACAATATGCTTTGAGAAGCTACCTTGTAATTGGATCTATATTTTTAGCTCATGTTTGGTTATAGATTGTAAGTAGCTTAGTTTTGGTTTATGTTTCTAGTAGACCTTCAAGTATTTGATAGCAGTGGTCTACAAAATGGAGCTAAATTTTTCCTAGCTCTAGTTGTACTTGGTGCAATGCACTATCTACCGTCGTATATTTCATGGTTTCGTAATTCCAAATCTAATATTTGATATTCTATTTTGTCATTATTTGTATTGTGCGTATCTCCAAGTTCCTAATTTTGAAAGTAGTTTTATTAAGGATAAATTCAATGTGCAATCACACACACATCAGTGATCAGTTGTACATGGGTCGATGCACTATATCTTTATTGTATTTAGTGATTTGGCAACACTATATCAGATATGCAACATACCATTTGACCCATGACTTATTTTTTGTGAATTTTTAAGTTTCCAGTATTTCACGTAGTTTGGTTGACAACAAATTCAATATGCAGTTGTGCACACTCAGTGCGGTGGTGAGTTTTTATGTTATAAGTGAAGTATAATCCAGTTAATGCATTTTCAAAAAATAATTGAACCATAATTTTATAAATCGAAATCTGGTAAAACTTCACTCACATGCCTGCATCATAAAAACTCATGGATATTAAAAAATTGGCCCCATCAGAAGTCTTCAGGGCACTTGTCCAGAGGCTCACATCTAGGGCCTTGAATCTAGGGATTCAGGGCCTCAGACGCCAGTCTCCGGACAAGTGTCCTAGAGACTTCTGATGAGTCCTTTTTTTTTTTTGTAGTTGATGTACCCTAGAGGAGTCCACATGTAAAATTTCACATCAATCAGATAATTGGTCATATTTTTCCAAAGCTTGGATACATTAATTTAGGTTTAAGGGTTTTTTGAAAGTTTTGCTATAAGTTTAAAGTTTCATCTCATTTTACACATTTCACTTTTGCGTTTTGGGTTTTCTCTCCTAGAAGACATGGCACACACCAAGCAAGCGGCTCGGAGACACCCCACTAGAAATCCTACGCAGAGGCCACCTCCACCAGCTCCACCACCACCACCACTATTATGCCAGCATTGTAAGCATCGATGGGAGCTAGGTACAATGGCTCTTCATGAGATCCACCATTACCAGAAGACTACACACCTCCTGATAACAAAGGCTCCATTCCAAAAGCTAGTGTATGAGATTATGGATGACATACTCATTAAGAATAGTAGGAGGCACTTCCTAGATGGAACACGCTTGCAACAACCCGATCGTTGGACTGCCTAAGCCCTCCTTGCACTACAAGAAGCTGCCAAAGCTTATGTCATCGACTTGTTCGGAGACTCAGTCTATGCAATAGTACATGCAAGGAGAGTCACCATCACCAATAGGGATTTGCGAATAGTGAGGTTCTTTCGGCGATGGAAGGGTAGTCCTCGCGGAGATCAACAACAAATTGCACTTCATGAAAAACAGTGATATCGTGGCGATGTTTGAGCATGAAACTTGATGGTGGGCCATAGATTTGAACATCTTAGTGGATGAGATAGAGTAGTTTGGTAACTTACAAAGTTTTATTTCATTAGATTACCGTAGCTTCTCCATGATCATCTTCAATATATAGTGGTCTAAAATGGTGTTGGAAGAATTAGGGAAAACCGTTTGATAAAGGATATCTAGAATATTTGAGAAAGATTCTAAGAAAAAATGAAACGATTTATGATAAATATTTGTCTTGTTGGGTCACTATGAGCAGGTACATGGTCTTTTTAAAAAAAATTACCATAGTATAAACACATCATAAATGCTTTTTTTCTTTTGCACCATATTCTTAATTGATTTTAAATAAGTAATCTTCTACCTAGATCCATGACAACCTCATTGGTGGTATGTTATATCTACAACATCTTAGATTCCATGACAACCTCATTGGTGGTATGTTATATCTACAACATCTTAGATGGCTTGAGTGTATGATAAAAGCAATGTCCTGAGAGTAGACATAGAGAGTATGCAAATAGAGGAGTAGCCATTGCACAAGGTGGAGAATGAGAAGCGATTATAACAAATAGATGCTATTGTGTAGGGTGGAGGATGAGGAATAACCTACGGAGGAGACAAGCACAAAGAGAGTGAAGTGGACTCTTCTTTTTATGTGGACCTATATGTAGACCTTCAAATGTATACCAAGCTATGGCCAAGAATTGGTCGTATTTGTATCCATTTATTAAATTCATCCATTGACTTATATTGGTTCTTTATTATATATATTTTAGCTTACATACTCCTTTGTAGATATATGTTATCGTACTTCACTTTCACCCTTATATTGATTGTGCTAACATCATTTTCTAGCTCTGCAAGTTATTATAGATAGTCTAGAGAGTAGTATGAGCTAAGAAAACACAAATGAGGAGCTATAAGAAATCTTCATGTGTATATATTTGGATTAAATGGTGTGCTTCAAAGATATGGTAGTAGGCTAGGAGTTGTCTCGATCCCCATTCGGGTGCTATATATATCCTACCTTGACAGGCTTTGATGCATCAATCACCAGTAGGTAGAGTAAATGCTCTAGGGTAGCTGTAGAGGGAGGGTCGAGTATGCCTTGCTTGACTAGTGGAGCTAGTGGTTGTGATGAATACCTTAGGGAGGTGTAGACTTTCTCTCCTCATTCTAGGGGTGATTTTGGGGAGTGCTATAGACATACAAATGTCATGAGGCAATCAAGAGTGGCATACAAAATCTTGAATGGTTGGTCCAGAGGATTGGAGGATACTTACAGAAGAGACTACAGACTCTCCAAGGTGGTAGCAGTAGTAGTGGAAGGCTCCAAGGACATGGTTGGCGGTAGCAGTCGTGCATCATTTTGCATAGTGATGATCAAAGGACTTATTTGGAGGACTTCAAAAGTTCTCTATTAGTTATGTTCACTTCCTTATTTTGTATATTGCTTGTATTAATAACCTTATTTTTAACAATGCTATTTTGTCTATCTTGCAACACTTAATCACAAATCCCAATCCCATAGGATTGGAGACTCAGTATGGAGATAGACATGGTCTCACTATACTCATTGACAGATTATATGTGCGTGGTGGACCACTAAGTCATGCCTCTTTCATGTTTCTAGTTTTTAGTTTTTGTGATATATTATGTACTCTAGATTAATCTTTGTTTGGTTATATTGCAGAGTCGTTTGACAATCAATTGGGTCAAGATGAGCTCTCAAATAGTGAGCAGCTATAATAGTTGATTGGATTTGTAAAGCATGTATCTCTTCCTTTTTTGGCCCTATGCTCCATGCAAACTCTTTGTATGTAGCTTTGTCTAGAGACATCTCTCATCCTCTGTATGGACTCACATTTTGTGATATTTATATATGCATTTGTTTATTTTGGTTTCTCCTTCCTATTTATCCATGTAGTTCTATAAAATGTTATTACCAATATTGTACCTTTTTGAAAATTGAATCAATGGACTCCTTCTTAGCATTGCACGATGCATATGTAGATAATAGTTGTATATTCAATTTTTGATTGATTTATTGAATATTATATAGCACATGTGGCTAGAAGAATAGCAAGGCTACATACGATGCCACCTAACTTTTTTTCCCTCTTTAACCATTGCTAATTTGCATCATAAATAGACCTACACATGTCACTCTTTGTGTCACAAATATTTTTGCAATTGTAGATATTTGAATTGTACACATTCACTAGTTGCCTCTCTACATATAGCAATGATGATAGCAATAAATATGTAAAGATGCATATATCAATGTTTTTAGCGATGAGGGGGGTATCTTTTTGGATGAATAATTCCATCACTTTGAATGTCATTGTGTGGCCTATATGTTGTAATGTCAGTTAAAATATTTGAAAATGAGATTATTAATCACAAAAATAAAAGAAAAAGAGAGAAAAGAAAATGCTACCACTTAATGTTAATTTGGCCTAAAATTGGAGAGTAATGAGAAATTAATAAAATATTCTTTTTCTATTTTTATCTAATTCAAATGTGATAAATAATTAATCCAAATTCTTGTAGGGCCCTTTTGGCCTCAAAATTGGTCCTAATGGCTGACCCCCTTTTTTTATTTACATATAGTATTGAGAAAGACCTCTCCTTGGTTTATTAAGCAGATGCCATTTTAACCATGTTTTTAAATTACCAATTGTGACATGATAACACTTTGAGTAAGAGATAGGTAATTCATTGAGTGTGATGCAACTAGAATACTACTTAAAATACAAATCCTTTAACTAGACATAATGATTCATGCAAAATCATTTTATTAAAGTGTCTCCTTTTTCAAAAGTTAATTTCTGCACTTGAATCATTCAAAGTTTCCTTACCTTGTTTGGCATAGACATCGTTTTTAAATGCAAGAAAATAAGCATGACATAGCATCTTCAAAAGACTCAATATGGTTTTGGGTTTTCAAGCAATTTTGGGAGCTATAACAAATTAGCTAGAAGAAAAAGAGAGAAAAGATGAGGTCTATTTATGGTCTTTTCTTCTAGCCACATAATTTTAGGTCAAGATGAGCTCTCAAATAATGAGGAGCTATAATAATTGATTGCATTTGTAAAGCATGTATCTTTTCCTTTTTTGGCTCTATGCTCCATGTAAACTCTTTGTGTGTAGCTTTATTTAGAGACATTTCTCATCCTCTGTATGGACTCACATTTTGTGATATGTATATATGCATTTTTAAATTGTGGTTTTTCCTTCCTATTCATCCATGTAGTTCTATAAAATGTTATCGTCAATATTGTAGTTATTTGGAAATTGAATCAATGGACTCCTTCTTAGCATCACAAGATGCATATGTTTAGATAATAATTGTATATTCAAATTTTAAATGATTTATTGAATATTATTTAGCACATGTGTCTTTTCTTCTGGGGAAAAGAGAGATGAGTCTTTTCTTCTAGCACATAATTATTAAATTATGTGGCTAGAAGAAAAGACTCATCACGAAAATAAAAGAAAAAGAGAGAAAAGAAAAGGTTGCCACCATTATTTATTGCTAATTTGACCTAAAATTAGGGAATAATGAGTAATTAATAAAATATTCTTCTTTTCCTATTGTATCTAACTCAAATGTGATAAAGAATTAATCCAAATTCTTACAGGGCCCTTTTGGCCTTAAAATTGGTCCTAATGGTTGATATCCTTCTTCTATTTACATATTGAGTGTGATGCAACTAGAATACTACTTAATATACAAATCCTTTAACTAAACATAATGATTCATGCAAAATCATTTAATTAAAGTGTCTCCTTTTTCAAAAGTTAATTTCTCCACTTGAATCTTTCAAAGTTTCCTTACCTTGCTTGGCATAGACATCGTTTTTAAATGCAAGAAAATAAGCATGACATAGCATTTTCAAAAGACTCAATATGAACTCAATAGAGAATATAATTGGTATAAGTAATCCTTCAAAAGATAAGTCACCACTTAAATGGAAATTGAACAATTCACATCTAACATTATGCACACCAATATGATGCTTGCTTCCAAGGCAATCAACATCTTTAACATGGGAGGCAAAATTTTAATATGCATGTACCATTTTGGGGCTTTGTCGAGGGTTATAGGGACATGAGTAGAAGAATGGCTGTGATAGAGCTTTTGTCTGATAGAAATCCACCACATTGTGTAGGAAGATGAGGAGTCAAAAGCAAGAAGGAAAGCACATGGTCACTGATTCTTTTGTATGATTCCTTATGGTCAAATTGTCATACAACTCCTCATCTTTTACAACTTGCGCAAACATAATTTTTGCAACAACTTTTTAGCAAACGTCTGATGTTTTGCTATACTAGTCAGACCAAGATTAGATTGTGCCAGAATGAGAGCTGGATCGAGGCTAGTGTACACTTTTGACCAAAGCAGATTTAGTAGGGGATTGGTTCCGTGATCACGATTTGTGTGTCGTACTTAGTGATCAAATGAGTAAAAGCTAAAGTGTATAGCTCGTGATATTGACTGGGTGCAATATATACTTTGGAGCTGTTAATTGATAGTGGGCGCAGCCATGATGGTCCGCCGTCAACTTTGTGAATTTTGAAGGACACGCAAAATCGGATATGAGATTGACCATTCACCCTATTGTCTGCACAGAGCTAATGCGATTCATCGAGCTCGTACGAGAGCATCTGCTTGTTTGCTTGTTTTTTTGTGCATCCTTTGTATAATGCACAAAATGATGCGATTCCTTGTTCTAATAAAGCTAAAGAAGAGTGGATGCGACATCGTTGCTGCTGCTGTGATCCGACAAGAGCTGTGCGGGGCCTAGCTGCTGCTAAAGAGATTGGCGTTGGAACATCGATTGGGAGAACGGCACTCTTGTCTGATCCTGAGGTGGAATACGGCTGATCAGGGCGTAGAGGAGAGAGATTTTTGTCTGCGCTGGGACCCGGAGCCGGTCTTTCTTGTTTCACTCACGATCAGCTCGCAACTCTTCGGCTTCCACACGAGAGAGAGAAATATACGTGGTCGCCCAGCATGGTCCTACACAATTTACACATTATTTCATTCATCTAGCGACTCTTCGACTTCCATTGCATGAATGATAGATAATACACACGTGGCATCCTTATTCAGAGCCGCAGTGCGGGCCATGCAAGAGCCCGCGGCGGCTGCTGCCTCCCAGCAATGAAAGGGCCCGCCCGGGGAAACAAAAAGGCGCCTCGATTGAGCTGAAACCGTGAAGTTGCCAATACGGTAGTTCACAAGCCATAGGCGTCTGGTATAAATACGGTATGATCCGCACTCCTACATTGAGGCCGGTCAGAGAGCTCCGACGTACAAAGCCTTAGAGCAGCAGCTATAATACTCAGCTGTAGGCTTCCTGTGTTAATTAGCCACCAGCTTGACAGCAGTGCGCATATGGCGTCTCCAGCTGTCGCTCCTCAGCAGCTGCATGCAACTCCCACGTCCTGCATCACTGACACTTTCTCGCAGTCCCCCAACATCCCCGCGGAGTTCATATGGCCGGAGCTGCTGCAGTTGCAATGCGACGGAGGGGCGCTCACCCTGGAGAAGCAGCCTGTGATGCAGGACATGCCCACCATCGACCTCTCCCTCTTCCGCCGCATGAGGTCTAACTCTGCAGATCCGACCTCATTGACGTCTACTGCACTAGATGAATATCATGATCAGCTGGCTGCCTTGCAGCACGCCGCCCGGACGCTGGGGTTCTTCCACGTGGTCAACCACGGCGTGGACGCGTCCCTGGTGGAGGCCGCCCATCGCTACTCCGAGCTCTTGTTTAGCTTGCCCCTCGAGAGGAAGCAGAGGGCAAAACGACTCCCTGGCGAGAGCTTTGGATATAGCAGCAGCTTCGCTGGGCGCTTCCCGTCCAGGTTGCCCTGGAAGGAGACTTTCTCTGCCCAGCCCACGCCGGTTTCCAGCGTCTCTCACTACTTTCAGCAGATCTTCGGTGACAATCACCAAGATTGCAGGTTTTTCCAGTCGCCCTTAGCATCTACTTCATATAAACTCTGCCTGCGACTGCTTCTAGTGCTTATTACTCTAATTCCCCGACGCAAACTGTCTCTCCTCAGTCTCATTCGTCAGCCCTTCTCCTTCTTCATGCTAAATATATTTAGTATTACAGCAGACTCCAGCTTCACATTTCAGATTGTCCCGTCAGATTAAGCTCTCGAATTTCACCTTCTCCTGTCTTAGTGGCTAACGTTGTTTGTATGCCTATCAGTGGATTCACGTTGTTTGTATGCCTGTCGGGTTGACATTTTAGATTGCCCCCTTCGAAGCTCTAGACGTTCACCTTCTCCCATCTTTACGGTTCACGTTGTTTGTATGCCTTCCAGGGGATCTCATCTTGAACTTCAAACCGATGTTTAAATGTTGAAGGTTTTTATCTTAAGGGCCCCTCTCCTTAATTCTATGGACCATGAACAAAGCATATGCGGGTCCGTGCTTCTAGGACCAACTTTAGTACAAATCGTTAATAAATGGGCAATATAGTTGGCCTATCGGTTGTATAACAGTTCATTTCTAGACTGATTCGTATGACAACATGTTTAACCAAAACGTTCCGTGTTTGGGTTGCAGCTCGACATTCGAGAAATATTGTAAGGCAATGGTAAAGCTAGGACTTGAGATTTTGGAGGTTCTCGAACTTGCCCTAGGTCTACAACGCAACTCACTGAAACAATACTTCGAAGAGAATAGCTCTATTCTACGCCTAAACTACTATCCATCTTGTCACCAACCTTCTCTCACCTTGGGGACTGGGCCCCATACAGATCCATCAGCACTCACAATATTGCACCAGGATGAGGTTGCAGGGCTCCAAGTTTGCCAGGAAAATATATGGTACATTGTTTCTCCATGCAAGGATGCGTTTGTTATCAACATTGGTGATATGCTAATGGTAAGTGTAGATCTCCTTAAAGGTCCATCAATATTAATTTCCTTTAATAGCTCCTTAGAACATGCACTTATGGTATGCTAATCCTTCATGGCTTTTTCGGTTCAGGCCATCACGAATAAACACTATAAGAGTGGCGTGCATAGGGCTCTTGTGAATGACTTTGTTGGAAGAAAGTCTATAGCTTTCTTCTTGAATCCACCATTTGACATGACACTTTCTGCACCTAAGGAGTTGATAGATGAAGCCAACCCGAGGGCATATGAAGACTTCACATGGGCAAAATTCCTTTACTTCACACAATCTATTCGTAGACCATGTGTAAACACGATAGATGATTTCAATGATTGGCAATCTAAACAAGAGTAAGCAAATTGTCATGATAGAAGCATCTACCCAATCTGAAGTAGTTTGTTGTAAAAAACTAGACTTGTTAGTGCTATCAATGTATTACATTGGAAGGTGCAACTATATCCACTTTATGACCAATGTTTGAATGAGCATGCCACTAGGTAGTGAAATTTTGTAGAGACATGTGCGATCTTTACTCCTAAAAGGACCCATGTAGCCTTCAAGAGAACAAAAAACACCCAATATTTAAGTATCGTTTCCCTACCTAGTCTATAAAAGCTATTAATTATGCAATAAAAGTTCATAATTGCGCAATGTTGTGATACTCTATAGTAATCTTGCTTGATTGAATTTCTTCTATCAAATTTCTGCACAATCTCATTTTACAAGCATAAAATGATTAATGTAAGCAAGTGGTACATGAATAAGTCAATGTACAGTATACTTGGAATTCATTAGATCCCATTTGAAAAATTCCTCACTATTTGAAATAAAGTGAGAAGCACTCACTTACTTTGGAGAATGAGATAGATTTTCACATCAAAAGTCATATCATCCAAGGGCCCACGTCTCCAAATTCAGATCGTATAGCAACGTCTTGACAATGACTTTAAGCGATTGTCCCTTATTAGACTAACTATGTAAATTTGGCATGCAACAACGTTGAGAGGTGTTTGCCATTGTTTCTCTTACAAGTGCTATTAAATTTTTTTAAAAGAAAGAAACAACACAATCTCTTACATTTTTGAATTGTGAGACATAAAATGGGACGTTTTTGGTTTTCCATCAACATCTAAAGTGGTTGCAGTATGGATTCTATAAAATCAAGCAACCTTGAATTTCTTCTTTTATGCTTTTTTTAGAAACAAGATTTCTCCTAAAAGTAATCTCTACAAGTATCGATTGTTTAATGTCTTTCAATGCCAGCATAAGAAACCAACCTCTTACAATAAATTTAAAATGAACATTGTTCTCAAAATTTTGGACAATTTACATGTTTCTTTTAGGATATTTCCATAGATTGTCTCAAGCATACCCTACTATGAGTCCATTTTGTTTTTCAAACTGTAAATTAATTAGTAGAACATAATAGATCGTGAGGGTCTCCAATTGTAATGAAATTTATTAATCTTTTGCACTCCATTTACAAGCTAAATATTTGTAAACTTGTATAAAATAATGTGTCTTTGCTACTTTATTTGTATATTTTAACCTAATATGGAATCTCCAATCACATGTACAATTATTCCTTTGATAGGTCCTCTTCATATATATACTACCCCAGCCTTTCTATCTTCTTTTTTCTATTGTCATGAGACCTAAATGATGAGGAGAAATCATGATCACATCCAAAAAATCTCAAGAAAAATATGTAGCAACTCTACTTACATAATCTTAAAGAAGGAGATAACAATCAAGCTCGATAGTGATTGTGAACTTACCATAAAATACTAGAACATGATACATAGCATTAGCTATATCTTTCTTGAAGCAAGGCATTAAGATAGAGTAAAATATATCTAGATAATTGGTAGGCTTAGTGTACAACATCAAGTTGTTGGGATCATGAACTTAAGAGAAACTTGATGCAACATTATATCTCTACAAATTTAAACATAATAAGCAAAGGGTCAATGTGAGAGATTATAGGGATTGTGGCTAGAGAACAATGCAGTAATATTATAGACTAAACATGATGTAGTATAGCATGAACATGGAGGGAGAGTGAAAGAAAGAAATATGGAGAAAAAATTTAGAAAAATCAATATTAGTTTTAGAGAACACATGGCGTACTCTCTTCAATGTTGAATCTATATCCATGTGCTCAATGTATGATGATGGACGAAAGAGACATGCTCTTTCCCTACTCATGCTAAGCTCCAATGCATCCATACACTTCATTGTTGTGATCAACCTCCCACTTATGCCTTCAATACATTTATCTTACCTATTAACCCTTTTCAAGGTAGATCACAATAGACATCAAAATGCAAAAGTGATGACCAAGAGAAGTAAAAAGAGACGCGTACATTTTATTATCAGTGCTGCTAACTACACTCATATGTATGCCATTCTTTGTGCTATTAGTGTCACCATAATGTATACATTTATGTATGTGATTACCCACATGTTTACCAGCATTGTTCCCTATGACTTAGAGACAAACAACACAGTAGAAGATTACTTAATAATAGGAGAAATTACTTATTAGGGCATTTTAAAAAAAGGATTATGTACACATTAGACCACATGATTCCTTCCATGTTATTTTGCCCCATCTCTATAATAAATCAAAGTAGTAGAGACATGGAGTGGTGACATGCAAAAGTAGTCGTATTTAACTATATGAAAGAAATCATGTTATAATTGGATGGACTTGACAAAAGAAAATCTCATGTAGCTACATTAACAAATGCGCAAAACAAAGAGAGATTTTATGTTATATTAAATGCACCTTTTACCATTATTGGAATTTAAAACTCAATGAAGACATGTTTAGCATTCTGAAAACCTTTTATAAAAAGGAAAATATTTATGGTAAATAGAAAGTATATTTAACACAAAGAGAGAGAGAGAGAGAGAGAGAGTGACGTGTCCACTTGTCCATTGTGGGACACGTCTTAGTAGCCCATCGAGAGGGGAGTCTAGAAAGTGCCACCTGGCACTCGCAAGGAATGTCACAGGGTTTGCGATCTAGGTCTTCCCGAGTCTACCCCGAAGCGGAAGTATCCAGCCGTTCCCACTTAGGACTCACCTGAAGTCAGAGTTTCTTTCCTATCAGCTAAGTCTCTAGGAAGTAGCTAATGTCGAGCTCCAGATGACCCACTTTGAGTAGGAACAACAGAGTCGAAGCGGATTTATGCTACACTTGGTTCATGGAGAATGGGAAATGAGAGGGATATGAAGCTCAACCTCTCTACCCATAAGGCATAGTCCCATTCTGCTCCCCTAAAACAGTATAAATCGGGATTCTAACTCTACTGACTCTAGGTCTTCATAGTTTCGTTATCACGTCTTTTGAGAAAACTTCCGAGCTAACTGGGACCACCCTTCCATAGGATGGACCCAAGTCGCGTCCACCGTACTTTCCTCGGGTTGCTTAGTTATCTAATTACCTACCACATTATGTTTAACATGCAAAGGCAACTTCCGTAATTAATCAATTTAAACACGGGTTCCTTCACGTAACTTAGACACTGATACAAAAACAATGTCAAGCAAGTTCCTTTTTCAAATATCTGATCTTTATTTATCATAGTCCTGGAATACATCAAGTATCTTGCCGAAAGGCTATCCCAACAATCACCAAGATTGCTACTCCAAGTTTCACTTGTAGACTAGTACACGGGCCTCGAGATCCCATCTCGAGTCACGTCGGCCTCTTGTCGGCGGGGATCGGGAGGCAAGGAATTTACAGCCAACGCCTCCCTTGGCACCCAAGCATCCTCCCGCTCCAAGTAGCACCCACACGGAGAGACATCTCGTGGTGGGTTTGGTCCATGCACCCAACGCGGCTAACAACCCCCTTGGATAGGGCCAAGCAAGCAGTCGGAGGTAACTGAACCTACCTCTCCCTCCAGGCTTTTAACCTGAAGCATTAAGTGTTTTGCCTTGACAATTTTCTTCTTGGCAATTTACAATTTCCCTAAGTTTGACAAATCGGTCCCCAAGAGAGAGAGTTATAGTAGGGCGACTACTCGACTTCTTAACAAATATAGCTCGTAATTAGATCTCGCCTCCCCTGGCCTAAGATGCATTAGTATCATATATGCTTTTCACCAGCTGAAATATAACCCTTTTCCTTTTCATACATTTACTTATGCATGCAAGTTGCTTATGCATGCAGGTTATGCTATCTACAGTTACAATGATATTGAAATAACAACATAATCTTTTCCTTTCCCATGCAAGTCATACGAAGTAGAATGCAGTTGCTTATGCAAAAATATAACCCTTTTATTCCTCTCCATAGCAACTACCTATTCTTTAATTAAGCATCCTCCTACAAATCAACCTATTTACGGTCCTCACAAGGGATTTTTTTTTTAATTGCACAAATGTATTGTGTACAACATAACTCAATTCTTGCCAACGTAAGTTACCCAATGCAAACCTTCCAATACACATGAGCATCGCAATATATATTTAACCTATGTGCGCGATGGGACTAGGACATTATTGCATGAGTGCATCTTTTAACATATGAACCATATATTCACAAATGCAATAGCCTTTCATCATGATGGTGCGGGAAATATAAGTACCTTGTGATGCGATCTAAAACTTTCCAGAACATTCCTATGATCTTTTTGAAACAAAGCGTTCAATTATAGTAAATTTTCAATGCGATTAAGACTACCCTATGCGAATTTTATACTTATTGCACCCATATCATGCGGAAAGGAAAAGGGTGAATTTGATGGAACCTGAACTTCCGCAGGAGGGGTATTATTGGCTTTCGAGCTTCGGGTGGGGATGCCTACATGTGCCCCTCTTACTCCTGCTTGTGCTCTTCTTGTGTGGCGCTTTGGGCCATCGCAATCGGGGCTAGGGAAGGTGGAGGGTATGTGGAATTTTGCTGCAAGCTGGCAGTTTTCTCTTCCCACAAGGAACTCCCTTCACAGACAAACTGTGCCCCTTTACACGATCCGCGGGTGAAGTACCCTTAAGAAGGCAGTTTTGAGGAAGCTTCTAAGAAGCTTCTTTAGCTTCTTCTTTCCTGATAGTCGTCTTCATCTCCTCCTCCTCAACCCATTACGAAGGCAAAAATGATGGTGGCAGGGGGGTATGGAGCGGCATTTGGCCCGGGCGGAGTGATGGCGGAGCAAACGGGTGGCCGTGGCACATAGACGGAGTAGGGAGCAGTGCTGTTGCAGATCAAGGGGGGGCTGCCGAAGACTACGAGGGGAGGGGCTCCCCTTTATAATGGGGAGGAGGTGGTATATTGGGGGGGGAGACAGCCATTTAACGACCGCCACCCCTCCACCTGGGGGGGTGCATGCCCCCCTCTCACTCTCTTAACTCCCTCTCTCTCTCTCTCTCCCCGACATGCTGTCGGTGGGGGAGAGAGAGTGAGAGTAAAAAATTTAGAATTAAATTTTAAAAAGAATTTAAAGGGGGAGGGTTCATATGCACGGGGGATGTTACATCCTCTCCCACTTAGAGGAATCGAGATGTCGTCATCTCAAGAAGATCAGGAGATATTGTTGGTTGAGAGTATTTTCATCCATCTAGGTGGCATCCTCTTTGGGATAATCTTTCCACTGGATGAGGTATTCTCTCAAGGTCCTTGATCTCAAATGCCTCTCCCTAACATCTAGGATTCTATTAGGCCACAGCTCAAGGACTCCTTGGCTAGGCATTACAATTTGTTGATCATCAAGTACAGGATTCAGATTAGGTAGATACTTTTTCAATAGGCTAACATGGAATACATTATGAATCTTTAGAGTTGTGGGCAACTGTAGCTTGTAAGCATTAAGCCCTAGGCACTTGATAATCTTATAAGGTCCACAATACCGTGGGCTTAGCTTCTTGTACTCTCCCAAGGACAGTGAACTCTTTTTAGGGCGTACACGGATGAAGACCATATCACCTTCGATGAAGGATCCGTCTTGTCGTTTTGAGTCAGCGTAGGTCTTCTGTCTATCCTTGGTAGCTTGAATGTCTTTTCTTATTGATTTGATTTGATCATCCATGTCTTCCAGCATCTGTCTTGAAGCTTCTACCCTCAAGGTTGGATCTGAGAAGTTCAAAGGGATATGACAATCATGCCCATACAATGCTTGGAAAGGGGTCATTTGAATACTCTGTTGGTAAGAAGCATTGTAGGCAAACTCAACCAAGGGTAAGTATTGAATCCACTTTTTGGGTTCGCGACAGTAGTATGCCCTAAGCATATCTTCAATGACTTGATTAACTCGTTCTGTTTGTCCATCAGTTTGGGGATGGTAAGCTGTACTGAAATAGAGTTGAGTTCCAATAGCCTCAAAGATAGCCCTCCAGAAGTGTGATGTGAAAAGAGAGTCACGATCACTAATGATTCTTTGGGGTAACCCATGAAGTTTGAATATTTCCTTGATGAATAATCTTGCAATGTCTGAGGCTTTATAGTTCGTCTTGACAGGGATGAGATGTGCAACCTTGGTGAGCATATCTACTACAACCATAATAGAGTTATGTCCTCCCTAAACTTGGGCTAAGCCAATAATGAAGTCCATACTAGTGAACTCCCATTTCATTTGTGGAATGTCAAGTGGTTGCAATTTCCAAGGCATTTTAACATGCTCTGCCTTAAATCGTTGACAAGACAAACATTCCGTGACATATTTGAGTACGTCTCCCTTGAGCCTTTGCCAATAATAGCTCTTTCTGACTGTATTAAGGGTCTTGGCATAACCAGGATGCCCTGAGAAAGGGAAGTCATGGGCTTCCCAAAGTATCTTCTGCTTGAGAGTTTGGCTTGCAGAGATACATAGTCTTGTCCTAAAGTAGACAAGCCCACTACTGATGGAGAATTCTTGATACTTCTTCTTTAGCTTCAGGTCTTGATCCTTGATGGGGATCTCCCTTAGCATTTTCTGATAGACTGGGTCATGATATGCCCCTTCTTTTGCTAGCTCAAGAATCGAGTTGTTTGGCATTGATATCTTTGTGGCTAAAGACCTTGTTGTTGATGGATATTGCAAAATGAGAGAATTTAGAAATGCCTTGCGATAGAGTGCATCGGCAACTACATTCTCTTTTCCAGGCCTATATTTGATTTTAAAATCATATTTTTCCAGCACTTCGATCCATCGACGTTGCCTCATATTGAGCTCATTCTGGGTGAAAATCCATTCAAGACTCTTGTGGTCCGTTACTAAGGAAAATTTGTTACCTACCAAGTAATGTCTCCAAATTTTGAGAGCATGGATGTAATATTCCTACTTGAAAATATTACCAAACTTGACTCCCCGCACGCCATGTAAACCCTATGCAAGGTTATCTTCCGCATTGTAATTGCCGGCAGTTTAATCCGTAACCCGCACGTGTGAGAATGGGACCTCCGCATTGGCAAATCGAGCCCGGGGGTTCAAATCTGCATAATCGCAGGGAAACACCCTCTTGGGAGGGGCAAAATGGATAATATTAATTCAATTTTTTAAAATGTTTATCCCTTTCCCCCAGCCGATCCATGGCTGGAGGAGAGGGAGTGTGGGGAGGGATGGGCTAGGTGGAGTTGTGGGCTCCATGAGGAGGGGGAAAGCCATGTAGATCAACGTGGGGAGCTTCTCTCCCCACCCCTTAAGCCCTATATAAAACCCCCCTTAGTGGGTAATGAGGGGGAGAGCAGAGGACGGTGCCATGCTGAAAAATCGAGGAGGGAAGGAGACATCGCCGCCGACACCTACTGTATGCTGCCTCTGTGATCGATGTCACGCCACTGCCCATCGCCGCCACTCATCTTCAACTTTGGCGCCATCCGATTCGTCACACTCCTCCCCATTCATTACGTATGTCACGTTCTGGATACACTAGAAGCTTCTTATTAAGCTTCTAAGGGAGGGGGGGCTTCCATAAGACCCATTCCCACAGCTTCCAAGGGGTAAGGCTTAGAGCCTTGTTCCTGCGGCCTTCCCGGGTTTAAAATCGAGCTCATTAAGCTCTATTTCCGCAGCTTCCTCGTAAAAGCCCAAATCCCATAAGCCCAATTCTCACAAGCCCCGGCCTTTTAAAGATCCAAAGTTCCGTGAAGGTATCTCTTGTGTACCAAGGAGAGGGGCAAGATCTTGAGGCTGCTTACCAAGACTGAGGAGATTCACCAATCCCATAAGGGTAAAGGCAACCCGGAAGTCCGTAATCACGCCTACGATGGCCCCCAAGAAGTCGCAAGGCATGCCTGCGGGAGGTTCTTCTCCTAACATTCACATGGACATCTCCCCGAGCCCACAAGTCCAGGTTTTTTTTCGAGTTTATTCTCACATAAAGAAATGATTTAGGCACGCTTAATTTCATAAGAAAGAATGCATTTTTGCGCTTATCATTAAATGCATGTGGCAGTGATAAATGTACACTTGATCAATTATCTCTTTAAACCTTAGACAAGGTTGGTGCATGTCATGAAATTAGAACGTTGCATTTCTAGAATTGTCCGTCTTAGGAGATTAGCTGCATGTTGCTAATTTTGGATGCATTTCCAAAGTAATGAGTCTAAACGCCTATTACTTAGGGAAAAGGAATGAAATTGTTAAGTGCATTGGCCGTGAAGGAAAGGAGTATCCTGCATTTAGTCAATAATTCCCTTCGTTATGATTCGCACGAGGAAATTGTTAACTTCCATTTCACGGCATGAAAATGAACTCCAGTCTTGTAAGTTCCATGGAAAAGATGCTTGAAAATGGATTAAATCAACACTAGCCTTAGCATTGCATGAACTTCCTTTTTGATGTTGTTGTATCTAAGGGTTGCATGTTACATATTCGCAATTTACATTTCATCAAGTTGCATTTGGAAAAGATTGCATGGTTTATTAAAGCATGGGATTCTAAAGCTTGGGAAAAGAGTTGTATGCATGATTCTTGAATGTAAGTCCTAGTAGGTTCTATGTAAGTTATCCTGCAAATTATCATGCGCTTTTATTTTAACATGAAAGGATAGGGTTATTGCAAATCTAGTGGTACTTAGAAGCAATGAATCACGTGTTTACATGAATTGTGACATGTTGCAACTAGTTTTCTCCTTTAGATCAAGTTAACATCTGTAGGAATGGTTCGTCCTTGTCGCAAGACAAGTAGATCGAATTATCTAGATCACCTAACCCGCAAGGTATTCGTATAGGCATGGTTCAATCGATACGATAAATACCCCAAGTGCTAACTAGGGTTTAGCACGTTAAGGATTTGGCCTAGTTTCGCACTTGTTGCCAAGTCGAAACCCTCATACCCAAAGGTCCTACCCACATTCACGGTATGTAGGATCAATTAGATGTCATGCAAGTAACGATCTAGGGTTTCTACCCTAAGGATCATTTGTTCAATTGCTAAAACTCGGATTGAGTTGGAATCCCTCGGACTGAATGTTGTCGGCCTAGTGCAATTAGGATTGGGTTGGGTAAGAAGACACACTAAACCTTGCTTCTTGTCTAAACATAATTCCTTGACCAAAAAATGCCGTTCAATGGGTGAAATGATCCCTTGAAATAGATGCTACACTTGTGCAACAAGTGCAACATCGCATGGCCTTATGGTTTGATCACAAGAGAGTTTTTCCATTTCTTGGAATGAGGTTGGCAGGTTCTTGCGCAAGTTTAACTTGTAAGAGGATGAGTAGTCATCCTGTTACATCACCTTTCTTGGGAAAAATTGCCAAGTTAAGGAAAGTTAGGTATTTTGCTTAGAAGCAAAGGATCAATCAAGTTAGAGTGACATGGTCACTAGGATTTACAATGAGTTTATGAAACCTAAGGTATTGGTTAGGTTGGGTTAACAGGATATGGCCCTAATCCAAGGACAAAAGGGTGAACAAACAAAACCTGGGGGATCTTGCCAAGTCACAATTGATCCCGGATCGAATGCTAGATGCATTCAGAGAGAAGGATTCACTCCTTAGAAGTTGGCCAAATAAACGACCATTGGTTTGATTGTGCTTGTAACAGTTTAGGAGCACTGTTTGCATTGTTTGCTCAAGGAACTAAAAGATGGAAAGTTAATTAATGCTTCAGGTTGAAGGCCTAAAGGGAAAGGCAACAACAGTTACCCCCGACTGCTTGCCTAATCCTAACCAAGGGGATTGTTAGCCGCGCTAGGAACGTGGACCGAACTCGCTGCATGAGCTCTCTCTGTTGAGCGCTACTTGGAGTAGGAGGACGCTTGGGTGCCAGGGGGGCTCTGCCCGTAAATCCCTTGCCTTCCGGGCCCTGCACAAGAGGCCAACGTGACTCAAGATTGGATCTCGAGGCCCACATACTAGTCTGCAGGCAGAATCTTGGATTAGTAATCCCTATGGATTGTTGGATATCCTTTGGGCGGACTATGGATAGCCTTCGAGGGGATTATGGATTAGTCTGCAGGCTGGATTTTATGGATGTATTCCAAATATAAATAAGATAACCTGTTTAAAAGGAAACTTGTTTGAGATTTTTTTTCTATGTCAAGTGCTAAGATTACGTGAAGAAACCAATGTCTAGCTGGCTAAGTAATGAAGCTGCTTGATGTGTGTCCAATTAAATGTGGTAGGTGATTTGACAACTAAAGCAACCTTAAGGAAAGTGCGGAGGATGTGGCCATGGGTCCATTCTACAGATTGGTGGTCCCGGTTGGCTGGGAAATTTTCTCAATCGAAATGGACAGGAAGGAACTCTTCTCAAAGAAAATGAACAGTAAGGGCGCTGACCTAAGGTTTAGGTTGCTAGAATCCCGATTTATGCTGTTTTAGGAAAACGGAATGGGACTATGCCTTATGGGCAGAGAGATTGAGCCTTGCATCCCTCTCGTTTCCCATTCTCCTTGAACCAAGTGCAGCATGAATCCGCTTCGTCCCTGGCATTTCTGCATAAAGTAGTTCGCTTGGGGTTTGACTCTAGCTGTCGGTTAGGAAAGTGACCATTAGGGGAAACCCGGATTCAGGTCGGTCCTAAGTGGGAACGGCCGGAATACTTCCTCTACATGGCAGGCGGGGGAAGTCCTAGATCGAAAACCCCATAACATTCCATGGGAGTGCCGGGCGGAGCTTTCTAGACTCACTTTCGGATGGACTGCTAAGGCGTGTTCTGTAAGGGAATAGGTGGACACGTTACAGTTGGTATCAGAGCGAACCAACGAAGGATCTATCTTTATAAGAAAACTTAAGAAGTAAAGAAAATGTTGTTGTTAAGAACATTTCCTTACTTGTCGATGCTATCTTGCAGAATTATGAAGCATGGAACATCCTAGACCGCGTTTACAATCCATCGCCTCTGTACGTGGAACGGAGATGGATGGGTGACTCAGGAATCTATTACATAGCTGCCCACCGGTTTGCATACCTTCGAACCAACCTAAAGAGAATCAAGTGGTTGGAGGATGTAAAGATCGTGAAGCTGTTCATTTTTGTTGAGGCTCACGTAAATACAACTTTACATGTTGAAGGTCGGAGGGTCGAGCTGAACTCATATGTATACGAGGAAGTGACCCGTATAATCCCCGTCGCGACAGGATCAGGGTGTTGGGACGCTATGAGAAGAATGGGAACCAAAGGAAAGGATACCCTAATCTTCCGATGACTTATCGATTCCTAAAGATCCATGACCCAAATCCATACTATTACCCAATTCCTGTAGCTAAATGTAACACAACATTATTCTCCCTGAACTAATGTACCAGTTGTTCTACCATCCCAAGAAATATTGTACTCCAAAAGGGCTATGCCCATATGAATGAAATAAGACTTATTTTTATCAATGCTTGTCTTGTCTATGAGTATTGATAAAAAGTTAAGTGGCTAGGTTTCTTGGCTGAAAGCTGAATTGGGTATGAAATATAATCATAATGATAAGCAAGTTGTTAACGTTAGGAATCCTCTACCCAGGCGCAACCCCAGGTACAGATTTCCAGTCCGACCCCTACATCAAGTATGGCCGTGATTCAACAGAAGAAGTTTCTTCTTAAGCAGATCCAGCAGCCAGAATTTGACGGGAAAGGAAGGACTGTCCAAGCTGATGCTGAGATTTGGATAGAGTCCATGGAAGATTACTTTGAAGCAGCCGGTACTGCAACCCACCAACCAGGTAATCATCACCAAGTTGAAGCTCACCAGCGAAGCCAAGCTTTGGTGGAAGCAATGGTGCAGATATTAAGGGATCTCGGAAGGATCTGTTACCTAGGAAAAGCTGAAAAAAGTTGTGCAAGGAAGATACTTACCACCTACGTACCACACACAGAAAATGAATGAGTTCTACGAGCTAAAACAGATAGGTCCAACTCTTGACACATACTACTCAAAATTCATCTCACTTCTGAAGTATGCGCCACAAATGGATATGACATAGCAAGTGTCAAAATTTTGTGTTAGTTTAAATCCACCTGTAAATATCCGCCTCGAATCAATGCGCCCAACAGATCTTCAGGACGCACTCATTCGAGCTGCACCCATAATTCAGGAACTGCAGGCCAGGCTAAGAAGTAACAAAACTTGGTCTTATAATGATCAGAATAGAGGAACATATAGGCCCCAAGCCAAGAGAGTTCAAGGTCAAAACCAATAATGTCAATAAATTTGTCCCTACCCAAGGTAATGGCCGCAATCTCCGTTGTTTCCACTACAACGAGCCCGGTCATTTCAAAAGGCAATGTCCCAAACTTGGCGGAGGACAACGTCAAGGGCCTTTCCAAGGAACCGCCCGTGGCCAAGGAGCCACCACCCGAGGCAAAGGAAGAACCGCTTGTGCTGCCAATAGGGAAATGTGCAAAGAAGAAGACCCGACCATGGAAGCAGACTTTGAAAGGGCAACAATCCATGTGGCCCTTTACAAGAAAGGGCCGAATCACTAGTTTTCGGTGATTCAGATACCATCAGATTATCAAGATAAAGGTTTCAAAACCTTGATTGATTGTGGCAGTATGCATTCCTTTATCTCACTAGCTTGTGCAAGAAGATTAGGAATAGCCACAGTAGAAGCACCTACCCTGCTTGTGGAATTAGCAAATGGTGGTGAGGTTACTTGTACCAGTCAAACCACTAAGGTGAAATTCTTTCTGGGAGAAAAGTCGACTTCGGTCAGATTCATGGTCATGAACCTAGGTATCCATGAGTGCTTGCTCGGAATGGATTGGCTTAAACCTAATGACGCCCACATTCATTGTGGAAAGGGCCAAGTTTCCTTTCAAAACTCCAAAGGGGAATTGGTCACAACTCAAGGAGAGGCTGGAAAGCCGAAAATTCAATTGGCCAAGGCATCTCGGGGGAGTTAGAAAGGGACTACCTATCTACTTGATTAAGATTAATAAGCTAGATTAGAAGCAAGAGTCTAATGAAGAACCTTCATGGCCAAAGGAGTATGTAGACATATTTCCTAAAGAGCTGACAGAACTTCCGCTTCGTAGGGAAGTGGTTCATGAGATCAAGCTAGTGCCGGGGGCTGCGCCAATTGCAAAGAGGCCTTATAGAATGTCCATCCCAGAAGCAATTGAGCTAAAGGATCAACTCAAGCAACTGTTAGATCAGGGCTACATCCATCCTAGCAGTTCACCATGGGGAGCTCCAGTGCTGTTCTAGAAGAAGAAAGATGGAACGCTTCGACTGTGTATTGAATACAGGGGCTACATCCATTCTAGCAGTTCACCATGGGGAGCTCCAGTACCCTATTCCTAGAATAGATGAACTTCTTGACCATCTTCAAGATGTGAAGATCTTCTCCAAGATTGATCTTAGGTTTAGATACTATCAGATAAGGATCAAGGAAGAAGATATCCCAAAGACGACATTCAACACAAGATATGGACACTTTGAGTTCCTAGTCGTGTCATTCGGGCTAACCAATGCACCTGCCACCTTCAATAGGTTAATGCACGATATCTTTAGGCCATATCTTGACAACTATGTACTCGTCTTCTTCGACGATACCCTAGTCTATTCCAAACAGGAAGAAGATCATGAACCCCAACTTCGCATTGTTCTTGAGACAATGAGGGTACACAAGCTTTATGCTAAGATGAAGAAGTGTGCATTCTTCAAACATCAGATTGAATATCTGGGACTCATCGTATTAGTGGAAGGAATCTCAGTGGATCCGGCCAAAGACAGAGATGTGCTTGAATGGCCAATACCAAAAACTGTCAAATAAATACGCAGTTTTCTTGGATTGAAAGGGTGGTATAGGGTCTTTATCAAAGACTATGCTTTGATTGCAGCACCTCTGACGGATCTACTGAAGAAGCAAACATCCATTGCATGGTCAACTACCGAACAATCTAGCTTTGATAGATTAAAGCAAAGTTTGGTATCAACACCTATTCTGAAACTTCCGGACTTAAGTAAGGAGTTCGAAATAGTAACTGATGCTAGCACGCTTGCCTTAGGATGTGTGCTTATGCAAGAAGGTCATCCTGTAGCATACTCTTCAAGAAAGGTGAAGAGTCATGAGAAGATATTGCTACCCATGACCTAGAACTGTTAGCTGGCATCCATGCTCTAAAGCTTTGTTGACACTACCTGTTGGGTAACAAGTTTATCCTAGTAACAGATCATAAAAGTCTCAAGTGGATCTTTACTCAGAACCAACTCAACATGAGGCAATGTCGGTGGATTGAAGTGCTGAAGGACTATGATTTTGAAATCAAATACTGGCTTGGAAAGGAGAATGTAGTTGCCGATGCACTCAATCGCAAGGCATTCCTTAATTCTCTAATCTTGCAAAATCCATCAACAGCTAGATCTCTAGCCACAAAGGTATCCATGCCAAACAATCCAATACTTGAGCTAGCTAGAGAAGAAGCATGCCATGATCCAACCTATCACAGAAGATGGTAAGGGAGATTCCTATCAAGGATCAAGACCCGAAGCTACATGCTAAGTATCAAGAATTCTCTATCAATAGTGGACTTGTCTACTATAGAACAAGGTTATGTATACCATCAAGTCAGTCACTCAAGCAAAATATACTTTGGGAAGCTCATGATTCCCCTTTCTTGGGACATCCTGGCTATGCCAAGACCCTCAATGCAGTAAAGAAAATCTACTATTGGGAGAGGCTTAAAGGTGACATTCTCAAATATGTCACTAAGTGTTTATCTTGTCAACGTATTAAGGCCGAAGATGTCAAAATGCCAGGAAACTTACAACCACTTGACATTCCCCAAATGAAATGGGAATTCATCAGTATGGACTTTGTTATTGGCCTACCCCAAGTTCAGGGAGATACAATTCCATGATGGTCATGGTTGATATGCTTACTAAGGTTGCACACCTTATTCCTGTTAAGACAAACTATAAAGCCTCTAACATTTGAAGGTTGTTCATCAAGGAGATATTCAAAGTACATGGGTTGCCCAGAAGAATCATTAGTGATCATGATTCTCTCTTCACATCACACTTCTAGAGAGCTATCTTTGAAGCCATTGGGACTCAACTCTGTTTTAATACAGCTTACCATTCCCAAACCGATGGTCAAACGGAGCGAGTCAACCAAGTCATCGAGGATATGCTAAGGGCACATTGTTGCTGTGAACCAAAAAGGTGGATTCAATACTTGCCACTGGTTGAGTTTGCCTACAATGCTTCTTACCAACAAACTATTCAGATGACCCCTTTCCAAGCATTGTATGCGCATGACTTTCAAAGTCCTTTAAACTTCTTAGATCCAACCTTGAGGGTTGAAGCTTCAAGGCAGATGCTAGAAGAGATGGATGACCAAATGAAGTCAATAAGACAGGACATCCAAGCCGCCAAGGATAGACAGAAGGCATACACAGATTTGAAATGTCAAGATAGAACCTTCGATGAAGGAGACATGGTCTTCATCTGCGTACGCCCAAAGAAGAGTTCCCTATCCTTACGAGATTGCAAGAAGCTAAGCCCAAGGTATTGTGGACAATACAAGATCCTCAAGTGCCTAGGACCCAATGCTTATAGACTGCAACTCCTTGAGAACCTAAAGGTTCATAATGTATTCCACATCAGCCTACTGAAGAAGTATGTACCTAATCCTAGCCACGTACTTGATGACCAACAAGTTGTAATGCCTAGCCAAGGAGTCCTTGAGCTACGGCCTGATAGGATCTTAGATGTTAGGGAGAGACAATTGAGATCCAGAACCTTGAGAGAATGCCTCGTCCAGTGGAAAGATTATCCCAAGGAGGATGCCACTTGGATGGATGAAAGCACTCTCAACCAACAATACCCCCAGTTCTTCTCAAGATGAGGACATCTCGATTCCTCCAAGGGGGAGAGAATGTAATATTCCTGCTCAAAAATATTACCAATCTTGACTCCCTGTACGCCACGTAAACCCTGTGCAAGGTTTTCTTCCGCATTGTAATTGCCGACACTTTAATCCGTAACCCGCACGCGTGAAAACGGGACCTCCGCATTGGCAAATCGAGCCCGAGGATTCAAATCCGCATAACCGTAGGGAACACCCTCTTGGGAGGGGCAAAATGGATAATATTAATGCAATTTTTTTTTATGTTTATCCCTTTCCCCCAGCCGATGCATGGCTGGAGGAGAGGGAGTGTGGGGAGGGATGGGCTAGGTGAAGTTTTGGGCTGCATGAGGAGGGGGGAAGCCATGCAGAGGCCACGTGGGGAGCTTCTCTCCCCACCCCTTAAGCCCTATATAAATCCCCCCTTAGTGGGTAATGAGGGGGGAGAGCAAAGGACGGTGCCGTGCTGAAAAATCGAGGGAAGGAGAAATCGCCGTCGACACCTATTGTATGCCGCCTCTATGATCACTGCCAGGCCGCCGCCCATCGCTGCCACTCGTCTTCAACTTTGGCACCATCCGATTTGTCACACTCCTCCCCATTCATTACGTACGTCATGTTCTGGATACACCAAAAGCTTCTTAGAAGCTTCTTATTAAGCTTCTAAGGGAGGGGTGATGCCAGGAGGCATATTACATGGTGGATTCCGTGCCACGGTGGATTTCGTGAGGTTTTACGGTGGATTTTATAAACTTTTATTACCGGGGCTCATACACAAAGTGGATTCTTTGTGCGAGAAGTCGATGGGGACGCCTATCCTTTTCGGGCGTTTTGTTAATTTAGTGTGTACATGGGTGATTCCATAGCGGGTGATTCCGCAAAATACATATTTAAATTAATAAATGTTTATGAGTTTAGAGTGCACACTCATGATAAGTTAAGATTAGGATTGATTTCTAACCAATTAATTTATTTATGTAGCTGAAGACTGCTAGATATTCACTTTTGCCGATTTAATTGTATTATTTTACTAACGATTGTGAATGCTTCAGTTGATGTGTAGAGATAGCAACAGTGGCAGTGGAAAGCATTGGAGGATAGCATGTATTCCAGTTATCGTCAATATTTTGATGGGCGCATACCTTAGGCATGGCGCCTATATTTTGTCGCGCCTATTTATGAAGGCGTTTGATATTTATTTATTATTTTTGTATGCGCATGGGCTCACGATTTAGATATTTGTATTTGGACATTGTATTTGGGTATGCCTGACTTCTTGGGCGCCCATTAGCTTTATTTCTATTTGGCACAAAAGCAAACTCAAAAGCCAAAAGCATGCTATTTTGTAATTTGGGCTATTATTTGAGCTTGAAGATGATTAATACATAAAAATACATGCTTTGTGGAGCGCTCACACAAGGCATGGGCGGAGATTGCACCCAATTGGTCTCTTGTTCATGTCGTGCAAGTCTTCTACATTGATTTGTGTGCAAAAAGTAGAGTTCTTTTGTTCTTGGGGACCTTCTGATGCTCACTACGCGCGCTTACGGCATCTGATCTATGCACCACGGGGCTTCCATAAGACCCATTCCCATACCTTCTAAGGGATAAGGCTTAGGGCCTTGTTCCTACGGCCTTCCTGGGTTTAAAACCAAGCTCATTAAGCTCTATTTCCGCAGCTTCCTCGTAAAAGCCCAAATCCCATAAGCCCAAGTCTCACAAGCCCCGGCCTTTTAAAGATCCAAAGTTCAGTGAAGGTATCTCCTATGTACCAAGGAGAGGGGCAAGATCTTGAGGCTGCTTACCAAGACTGAGGAGATTCACCAATCCCATAAGGGTAAAGGCAACCCGGAAGTCTGTAATCACGCCTACGATGGCCCCCAAGAAGTCGCAAGGCGTGCCTGCGGGAGGTTCTTCTCCTAACATTCACGTGGACATCTCCCCGAGCCCACAAGTCCAGGTTTTTTTTCGAGTTTATAATCACATAAAGAAATGATTTAGGCACGCTTAATTTCATAAGCAAGAATGCATTTTTGCGCTTATCATTAAATGCATGTGGCAGTGATAAATGTACACTTGATCAATTATCTCTTTAAACCTTAGACAAGGTTGGTGCATGTCATGAAATTAGAACGTTGCATTTCTAGAATTGTCCGTCTTAGGAGATTAGCTTCATGTTGCTAATTTTGGATGCATTTCCAAAGTAATGAGTCTAAACGCCTATTACTTAGGGAAAAGGAATGAAATTGTTAAGTGCATTGGCCGTGAAGGAAAGGAGTATCCTGCATTTAGTCAATAATTCCCTTCATTATGATTCACACGAGGAAATTTTTAACTTCCATTTCATAGCATGAAAATGAACTTCGGTCTTGTAAGTTGCATGGAAAGATGCTTGAAAATGGATTAAATCACCACTAGCCTTAACATTTCATGAACTTTCTTTTTGATGTTGTTGTATCTAAGGGTCGCATGTTACATATTCGCAATTTACATTTCGTCAAGTTGCATTTGGAAAAGATTGCATGTTTTACTAAAGCATGGGACTCTAAAGCTTGGGAAAAGAGTTGTAGTCATGATTCTTCAATGTAAGTCCTAGTAGGTTCTATGTAAGTTATCCTTCAAATTATCATGTGCTTTGATTTTAACATGAAAGGATAGGGTTATTGCAAATCTAGTGGTACTTAGAAGCAATGAATCGCGTGTTTACATGAATTGTGACATGTTGCAACTAGTTTTCTCCTTTAGATCAAGTTAACATCTGTAGAAATGGTTCGTCCTTGTCGCAAGACAAGTAGATCAAATTATCTAAATCACCTAACCCGCAAGGGATTCGTATAGGCATGGTTCAATCGATACGATAAATACCCCAAGTGCTAACTAGGGTTTAGCACGTTAAGGATTTGGCCTAGTTTCGCACTTGTTGCCAAGTCGAAACCCTCATACCCAAAGGTCCTACCCACATTCACGGTATGTAGGGTCAATTAGATGTCATGCAAGTAACGATCTAGGGTTTCTACCCTAAGGATCATTTGTTCAATTGCTAAAACTCGGATTGAGTTGGAATCCCTAGTATTGAATGTTGTCGGCCTAGTGCAATTAGGATTGGGTTGGGTAAGAAGACACACTAAACCCTGCTTCTTATCTAAACATAATTCCTTGACCAAAAAACTCTGTTCAATGGGTGAAATGATCCCTTGGAATAGATGCTACACTTGTGCAACAAGTTGCAATGTCGCATGGCCTTGTGGTTTGATCACAAGAGAGTTTTGCCATTTCTTGGAATGAGGTTGGCAGGTTCTTGTGCAAGTTTAACTTGCAAGAGGATGAGTAGTCATATTGTTACATCACCTTTCTTGGGAAAAATTGCCAAGTTAAGGAAAGTTAGGTATTCTGCTTGGAAGCAAGGATCAATCAAGTTAGAGTGACATAGTCGCCAGGATTTACTGTGAGTTTATGAAACCTAAGGTATTGGTTAAGTTGGGTTAACAAGATATGGCCCTAACCCAAGGACAAAAGGGTAAATAAACAAACCCTTGGGAGATCTTGCCAAGTCGCAATTGACCCTGGATCGAATGCTAGATGCATTCGGAGAGAAGGATTCACTCCTTAGCAGTTGGCCAAATAAACGATCACTAGTTTGATTGTGCTTGTAACAGTTTAGGAGCACTTTTTGCATTGTTTGCTCAAGGAACTAAAAGATGGAAAGTTAATTAATGCTTCAGGTTGAAGGCCTGAAGGGAGAGGCAGCATCAATTACCCTGCCTGTCTGCCTGACCCTAACCAAAGGGATTGTTAGCTGTGTCGGGAACATGGACCGAACCGGCCACGTGAGGTCTCTCCGTTGAGTGCTACTTAGAGCAGGAGGATGCTTGGGTGCCAGGGGGGGCTCTAGCCGTAAATCCCTTGCCTTTTGGGCCCTGCACAAGAGGCCAACGTGACTCTAGATTGGATCTCGAGGCCCGCATACTAGTCTATGGGCGGAATTTTGGATTAGTAATCCCTATGGTTTGCTAGATAGTCTTTGGGCGGACTATGGATAGCCTTTGGGCGAATTATGGATTAGCTTTTGTGGGCTGGACTAGCTTGCGGGCTGGATTTTATGGATGTATTCCAAAGATAAATAAGATAAGCTGTTTAAAAGGAAACTTGTTTGAGATTGTTTTTCTATGTTAAGTGCTAAGATTACGTGAACGAACCAGTGTCTAACTAGCTAGTTAATGAAGTTGCTTGATGCATGTCCAATTAAATGTGGTAGGTAATTTGGCAACTAAAGCAACCTTGAGAAAAGTACGGAGGATGTGGGCATGGGTCCGTACTACGGATGGGTGGTCCCGATTGGCCGAGAAATTTTCTCAATCGAAATGGACAGCAAGGAGCTCTTCTCGAAGGAAATGAACAGTAAGGGCACTGACCTAAGGTTTAGGTTGCTAGAATCCCAATTTATGTTATTTTAGGGAAACAAAATGGGACTATGCCTTATGGGCAAAGAGGTTGAGCCTTGCATTCCTCTCATTTCCCATTCTCCTTGAACCAAGTGTAGCATGAATCCGCTTCAACCCTGGAATTTTTGCGTAAAGTAGTTGGGGTTCGACGCTAGCTGCCGTTTAGCAAAGTGACCATTAGGGGAGACCGGGATTCAGGTCGGTCCTAAGTGGGAATGGCCGGAATACTTCTGCTACGTGGCAGGTGCGGGAAGTCCTAGATTGCAAACCCCATAACATTCCATGGGAGTGCAAAGCGGAGCTTTCTAGACTCATTTTCGGACTGACTACTAAGACGTGTTCTATAAGGAAACAGGTGGACACATTACAATGGATGACAGCCAATAGCTCCAAGTCGTGGGTAGCATATTTCCTTTCACAGCTCTTCAATTTCCTTGAAGATTATGCTACGGGATGACCTTCTTGCATAAGTACATATCCTAAAGCAAGTGCGCTAGCATCAGTTACCACTTTGAACTCCTTACCAAGATCAGGAAGTTTTAGGATGGGTGCTGATACTAAGCTTTGCTTTAGTTTGTCAAAGCTAGTCTGTTCAACAGGTGACCATACAATTGCTACTTGCTTCTTTAGTAGATTAGTTAGAGCTGTTGCAACTAAGGCATAATCTTTGATGAAAATTCTTTACCACCCTGTCAACCCGAGAAAACTACGTATTTCTTTGAGAGAAGTTGGTGTTCGCCATTCCAGAATGTATCTAACCTTAGCTGGATCTACTGAAATTCCTTCTGTTGATACAATGAATTCTAGATATTCAATCTGTCTCTTGAAAAATGCACACTTATTTTTCTTGGCATAAAGCTTGTGTGCTCTCATTGTTTGAAGAATAATGCGAAGCTGGGGTTCATGATCCTTTCCCTGTTTTGAGTAGACTAGGGTATCGTCAAAAAAGATGAGAACGAAATCATCAAGATAGGGCCTAAAGATATCCTGCATTAACCTGTTGAAGGTAGCAGGAGCATTCGTCAGCCCGAATGACATCACTAAGAATTCGAAGTGTCCATACCTTGTACTGAATGCAGTCTTCGGAATATCTTCTTCTTTGATCCTTATCTGATAATATCCATATTTGAGATCTATCTTTGACAAGATCTTCGCCCCTTGAAGACGGTCAAGTAATTCATCTATTCTTGGAATGGGATATTTATTTTTTATGGTTGCTTGATTCAACCCTCTGTAGTCAATGCATAGGTGAAGCGTTCCATCTTTCTTCTTTTGGAACAACACTGGAGCTTCCCATGGAGAACTGCTAGGTCAGATGTAGCCTTGATCTAACAGTTGCTTGAGTTGCTATTTTAGTTTCATAGCTTCCGGAATGGACATCTTATACGTCCTCTATGCGACCGGTGCAACTCCTGGCACAAGTTTGATTTCGTGGTCGACTTCCCTTTGGGGAGGAAGTTCCGTCAGATCTTCAGGGAATACGTCTGCATATTCCTTTAGCCATGAAGATTCTTCTCCAGATTCCTGATTCTAATCTAGCTTATTCAGTTTAATCAAATAGACAGGTAGACCCTTTTGAACACCTTTTATTATATGTGTTGCTTTTGCCAACTGTATTTTTGTCTTACCAGCCTCACCTTGAGTCATGACTAGTTCCCTTTCAGAATTTTGGAAGGAGACTTGGCCCTTCGCACAGTGTATGTGGGCATCATTGGGTATTAGCCAGTCCATTCCGAGTAAACATTCGTGGACACCTAGGTTCATTACCCTGAATCTCACAGAAGTTGGCTTCCCAGTAGGAATTTCACCTTAGCAGTTTGCCTAGTACAAGTGACCTCACAACCATTTGCTAATTCCACAAGTACAGTAGGTGCATCTATTGTGGCTATCTTTAATATTTTTGCACAAATTGGTGAGATGAAGGAATATGTACTGCCACAGTCAATCAAGGTTTTGAAGCTTTTACCTTGATATTCTGATGGAGTTTGAATCACCGAGAATTGGCAATTCGGACCCTTCTTGTTAAGAGTGGTGTGAACCATTACATTCTCAATGTCAGCATCCATGGATGGATCTTCTTCATTGTCCAGCTCCTTGGTGGAAACACTGGAGGTTCTCCCTTTGGCCATAATGGTGGTTCCTTGGCCATGAGCGGCTTTGTTTTGACCTTGGAATTGCCCTTGGCGATGCACTCTACCAAGCTTGGGATACTCCCTCTTGAAGTGTCTGGGCTTGTTGGAATGAAAGCAACGTGGGTTGTGATCATTGCTTTGTATTGGAACAAAGTTGTTGAAAGCATTGACCCCAGCTTTCTTTCTTTGGCCCTGATTCTGAACCTGTGCTCTCTTAGTCTCAGCCTTAGACACGCCCTTATTCTGATCTTTGTAAGGCCAAATCCTATTGTTCCTTGGTTTGTTCTGTACCTCCTATATTATTGGAGCAGCTTGAATGAGTGCGTCTTGTAGGTCCGTTGGGTGCATTGATTCCAATCAAGTGTTTATGGGCGGATTCAACCCAACATAGAATTTTGACACCTGTTGTGTCATATCCATTGAAGGTGCATACTTTAGGAGTAAAACAAACTTTGAATAATATGCTTCAAGGGATAATCCTAGCTGCTTTAAGTCATAGAATTCATTCATCTTTTGTGTGTGGTAGGCAGGTGGCAGATACCTCCCTCGCACAACTTCCTTAAGCTTATCCTAAGTGACTGTCCCCTTCAAGATCTCTTGGTCTCTGCACCACTATTTCCACCAAAGTCTCGCTTTGCCTGTAAGCTTAAGTTTGACGAGCATGGATTGGTTAGCCGGTGCAATTCCTGCTGCCTCAAAATAGTCCTCCGTGGACTCAATCCAGATCTCGGCGTGGGCTTGAACAATCCTTCCCTTTCCATCAAACTCGGGTGGCTTAATTTGTTTTAGAATGAATTTCTTCTCTTGAGCCACAGTTGGACTTAGTGCAAGAGTCAGATTTGGAACCTGTGCTTGGGGTTACGTCTGAACAATAAGATTCTTTATGTTAACATCTTATCATACGTTTCCATATTATGTTAATATGACTAGCACATCTTTTTAGCTAAGTGATTTAATCACTTAACACCTTAGTTAACATTTATGATCAAGATAGACAATTGTAAAAAGTCTTATTTAGTCATGAGGGCATAACCCCTTGAGTACATATATTTGGATAAGTAGGATAAGCTGATTGATACATCAGTTTGGGAAAAATAGGATTGTGTTACAATCGGCTATAGGGACGGAATAATAATATGGAGTGGGGTCATGGATTTTCAGGAAACGGTAAGTCATAGGAAGCTTGGAGTATCCCTTCCTTTGATACTCGTTCTTCTCATAGCGCCCTAATACTTTGATTCTGTCAGCCGAGATCACTCGGGTTACTTCTTCATAGACATACTTGCTCTGCTTGACTTTTCGACCGCTAACATGAAGAGTTGCGTTTACGCGAGCTTCAACAAATATGAACAGCTTCACGATCTTTAATTCCTCCATCCACTTGATTCTCTTCAAGTTGGTCTAAAGGTATGCGAGTCAGTAGGCTGCTATGTAGTATATTCATGAGTCTCCTGTCCATCTCCGTTCCACATATAGGGGCGAAGGATTATAGATGCAGTGTAGAATATTCATCATACTAAGCCTCTGACAATAATTTGAAGCATGCATTGCAGTCATGAACATGACCTGGAACACCAAGAACTTGCTCCATGCTTCGTGACTCTGCAACCCAGCATCCATAAGTGAGTAAAGAAATGTTTTCAACGGAAAACACTCCTCTTTTCTACTCATCCTCCCATGTTTACCCTCTTATTTCATTTATTTTCCTCCATTAAGTTCCCTTATAATATTTAGATCTTGTTGGTTCGCTCTGATACCAACTGTGACATGTCCGCTTGTCCACTGTGAGACACATCTTAGCAGCCCATCAGGAGGGGAGTCTGGAAAGCGCCACCTAGCACTGGCAAGGAATGTCACAAGGTTTGTGATCTAGGTCTTCCCGAGTCTGCCTCGAAGCGGAACTATCCGACCATTCCCACTTAGGACTAACCTAAAGTAAGGGTTTCTTTCCTATCAGCCAAGTCTCTAGGAAGTAGCTAACGTCGACCTCCAAAGGACCCACTTTGAGTAGGAACAACAGAGTCGAAGAGGATTTATGCTGCACTTGGTTCATGGAGAATGGGAAACGAGAGGGATGCGAAGTTCAACCTCTCTACCCATAAGGCATAGTCCCATTCCACTCCCCTAAAATAGCATAAATCGCAATTCTAACTCTATTGACTCTAGGTCTTCACAGTTTCGTTATTACATCTTTTGAGAAAAGTTCCCAGCTAACGGAGACCACCCTTCTATAGGACGGGCCCAAGTCGCATCCACTGCACTTTCCTCGGGTTGCTTAGTTATCTAATTACCTACCACATTATGTTTGACATGCAAAGGCAGCTTCCTTAATTAATCAATTTAAACATGGATTCCTTCACGTAACTTAGGCACTGATACAAAAACAATGTCAAGCAAGTTCCTTTTTCAAATATCTTATCTTTATTTATCATAGTCTTTGAATACATCAAGTACCTTGCCGAAGGCTATCCCAACAATCACCAGGATTGCTACTCCAAGTTTCGCCCGTAGACTAGTACACGGCCTAGAGATCCCATCTCAAGTCACGTCGGCCTCTTGTGTGGGATTTGTAGACAAGAAATTTACGGCCAGAGCCTCCCCTAGCACCCAAACGTCCTCCCACTCCAAGCAACACCCATGGAGAGACCTCTCGTGGAGGGTTCGGTCCATGCACCCGACGCGACTAACAACCCCCTTGAATAGGGCTAGGCAAGCAGTCGGAGGTAACTGAACCTGCCTCTCCCTCCAGGCTTTTAACCTGAAGCATTAAGTGTTTTGCCTTGAATTACTTCCTTGAGGAAAGAAGTTCAAACAATGTACCTAAGTATACAATCACGATCATTTTAGTGGTCGTTCGTACGACCAACTATAAGGTGTGATTCCCTTTTTCCTGAATACTCCCAGCATTCGATCCTGGATCGTTTACAACTTGGCGAGATTGTGAGGGCTTGACAAGCTAGGTGGCTTGTTTTCCCTTTTTCTTTGAGTTAGGGTTTGTACCCTACCGACCCCAATTATCCTTACCTTAGGTCTCCTTGTACTATAGTCAACTAGATCTTGGACAACCCCGTCGTCCTCGGTTGGTCAATTTGCTTCTTGGCAATTCACAATTTCCCTAAGTTTGAAAAATCGGTCCCCAAGAGAGAGAGTTGTAGTAGGGTGACTACTCAACTTTTAACAAATATAGCTCGTAATTAGATCTCACCTCCCTTGGCCTAAGATACAATAGTATCCTATATGCTTTTCACCAACTGAAATATAACCCTTTTCCTTTTCATACATTTACTTATGCATGCAAGTTGCTTTTGCATGCAGGTTATGCTATCTACAGTTACAATGATATTGAAATAACAACATAATATTTTCCTTTCCCACACAAGTCACACGAAGTAGAATGCAGTTGCTTATGCGAAAATATAACCCTTTTATTCCTCTCTATAGCAACTACCTATTCTTTAATTAAACATCCTCCTATGAATCAACCTATTTACAGGCATCACAACGGATTTTTTTTTAATTACACAAATGTATTGTGTACAACATAACTCAATTCTTGCCAACATAAGTTACCCAATGCAAACCTTCCAATTCACGTGAGCATCGCAATATATATTTAACCTATGTGTGCGATGCGACTAGGACATTATTGCATGAGTGCATCTTTTAACACATGAACGATATATTCACGAATGCAATAGCCTTTCATCATGATGGTGCGGGAAATATAAGTACCTTGTGATGCGATCTGAAAATTTTCTGAACATTTCTATGATCTTTTTAAAAAAAAGCGTTCGCCGTGCCAGTGTCTTCACCCTCTTTTCATTGTGCGCAGCCCACTCCTCTGCTCTTTTGTTCATCACCTCCAAGCTCTCTCCTTGCTTTAGGGTTCATATCATGAGTTTCTACTCATAGTCTTCCAACTCCCTAATGAGCCTCTCTTGCTCTTCCTTTCCAGAGGTCAATTGATTTGTCAGGCACTTGTTCTCCTCTTGCTGCTCCTTCATGCCTTGTTATCTCTCCTCATCCTTGGCATTCAGCTCAGCCACAAGCGCATCTACCTGAGTAGATTTCGTAGCGAGCTCTTGATATTGCATTATCAGGAGCTTGTGCTCTCTTTGCATTTTGACTAGTTCCTGTGTCTCGTTTTCGAGCTGTTGTCTCCACTGCCCCTCCCTCTCATCCTTAGCCTTCATTTATTGGTTGAGATCTGCGATCTCCCTCTACTGCATGGCTATCATTCTTGTTTTATCCAGCTGGAAGGTGGCCACTAATTCCTTCTCTACTGCCAACTCAGCCACAACTATCTTGCCTTCCTCCTTAGCTTTCTCCAATTGGGAGAGCAGCTCGGCGACGTATTCGTCGTAATTAGCCTATGGCATCATCGTTATGTGGATGGGCGAGGTTGAGGCTTCTACCTTCTTCCTTTTGGGCTCTTGCCTGGATTCCGCATTCGTAGCTGGCCTCTTTTGTCCTGTGGCCATGGTTTCCATACTCTATCTCTCTGGCCCATCTCTTTGTTGATGAAGTACTGCATCCACGTCATGAAGTTTGACACGTCGGCACTGGTCGGGATGCTAGGGGTGATAGTGGTGGGTTCAGCGGAAGGCACCAGGAGGGTAGGAATTGGATGAATCGGGGCCTTGCCCTTGCCCTCAGGGACTGGAGGTGGCACAAACTCTGGCACCTATATGCTAGACCCTGGCCCCTCTTCTCTATGCGGGCTCAGGCTCCTCAGGTCATCTGCTGGGCTTTGTTGCTTGATGGACTGGCGTGTGGCTTTCGCCAGGTCCTCCTCCTCCTTCCTTGGTAGCTCTTCCTCTTCCTCATCCGCCTTTCTTTTCCTTTCCTCCTCTGCTTTTCTCTGCTCTTCCCTTTTTCTTCTTTTTCCTTCCTTTTCTTCTCCTCTGCTTCTTGTTTCAAAGCCTTCTTTTATTTCTGCAATTCTTCTTTTTCCTTCTCCTCCTCCTGTCTCTTCGTCCTCTCTCTCTCCTTGGCCTCTTTTAGGGACTCTTTCTTTGCCCTTTCCAAGTCTTATCTCTCCTTATTTTTGCCTTCTTCTTCCTCTGTGTTGTCTTCTTCTTCGGTCTCCTAGTTGTCTTTTTGCTTGTCTGTCCCTCCCCTTCTTCTTTTGTTTCAGTTCTGTCGGTGGACCTATCCTTGTCCTGGTGAGGAGGTGACCTCTTTGGTGTTTCTCCTTCTCCTTCTTCTGCCTCCTATGCTTCCTTCACTACCTCCAGGATGAACGCAATCAAGACACCTCCATACCCGATGAAGGAGTCTTTGGAGAAGGCTTTCTTTCTTTCTGTAACTTTAGAAGCTGGAGATTCTTCTCCTGCTGGTACGCTTCCTAGGGCCAATGCTTTGGCCGCTTGATCAAACATTTTTCGCACATACCCATTCCAATCTACTTCGTTTAGGGTATGGACTGCTACATTCTCCGGCATTGGTACGCTAATTCGATGCATCAAGGAATTGTAACACTGGCTGGAGAAGAGCACATGTATCAGCTTGGCCTGCAACCTGGCTTCTGTGTCAGGGATGTCCTAGATGCTTATTCCGTCATTTGTGAGCACCTCTTCCTTCTTCATTTTCACCATGGCATAAACATCCCTTTTTTGTTTCGTCTCCGTCTTTAGTACCAATCCCAAAGCCTTCTCCACCAAGGCTGGATCTAACCGGACCTGTACCTTCTTTGCACCTTCTTCTTTGTTCACTGTTACAATACCACATTCTTGGTCTAGGTTGTATGTTCGGAGGAACTCCACACACTTTAGGTGGTCTGGCTCCTGCGAGAATTTTTCAAGATACTTTGTGAGGTTGCATTGTTCCACCACCCTCCTGGCTACTTCCTCCTTGGCCACCACGACTTCTATGTTGTGGATGGTTCAGAATTTGAGCTGGCTAAAGGCGCGGTTCTCTAGATGGATGTGATATTGCTCCCTTTCCTCCTCTGTGAATGGGAGTCGATGGGCGCAGTCTTGCTGCGACATTTTATGCTCTTGCCACCATAAATCATAACTTTCATTAGTACTTTCCACATATCAATTCGCTGATTGCGGAAAAATAAAAACTCTATGCTTTTTGAATGAATTCCTTAGGAAGCCATGTAGATTTTCCTTTTTAGACTTGGACTTTTGCCCTTTACTTCAAAGTTTTTCTTGCCCATTTTCCTACCCCGTCCGTTTTTTTTTTCATACTTCATGCTTATGCTTTTCACTAACTTCACTTTACTGTATCCCTTTTGATTCATTTCCCATCTGATTCATTTCACCTTACCCCCTCCCCTTCCACCTTGAAAAGAATCCTTCCTAGGATTGGGGGTCAAAAGGTTAAGGGCTTTCGGCATGTTTGGGTAGGAGTTACTTGTGAAGGAGCCAAGTATAGAAAGTTGGATTGTATTCCAGTTGAGCTACGCGGTCCAGATCAAAGGGTCGAATTCCTACGTGCGTGATGTATGCGAGAACATCTGTGAGGAAGTCACCAGAGTCGACCCGACTCGTAATGTGGAGTTCTTCCTATATTAAGAGGCGGTCAAGGTAGGGATGCCCCTTGATATGCTCATCCATGGGTCGGCCCTGAAGAGTGGTTAACACTCTATACGAGGTAGGCGCGACGTAAGTGAGATCATACTCTGCCGTTTTGATGGCTCGTCGTTGCTCGGTGTTGGCCATTATGTGACATCCTTCAACTTTCCATTGCAACCTAAGAGCATACCACTGCCTCAAGAAAGGTGATCCAGTGTCAGCAAGGTGTGATAACCTTGCGATGTCTTGGTCAGTGATAGCAGAAGTGGTCCGTGGATCGTATGATGTGATGAAACGTTGTTTAATGGCTTGCTCTTTGGAGATCTCGCTGCTGAGTAACTCAGTAGCAGAGCGAGAAGCTTTTGCAAATGCGAATTCAAAAGTCTCCCAAGAGCAAGGCAAATTGCGCACTTCCGTTGCAAAGGGTTCTTCTAATAGACCCAAGTCCAAGCGGTCCTAGCTGAGGGCTGGCGACACGAAGGTGGCATCGAATCATTTAATGCATTCCACCACGTCATCCCCGGTGTCCTCCGTAAGGTCAGTGGGCTAGCGCTAGGAAGGATTTTTGTTCGTAGAAGGGCGTAAGGCTGACAAGTGGTTGCGGTTTGACAGAACAAGCACTTTTGACAACGATGATGGGCGGTTGGGAGTTTCCTTGAGCTTGCGGTTGGGCTATTTGGAATGTGGGTGGATTAGGGTCATCCCCAACAGATGGACTGCTGCATTCAACTTTGCTCTGGGGAGTCGGATTGACTTGGTCAGATGATGCCTCCTGTGACGATGGCTGTTGCTTGGACCGATAGGTTTGCGCGACTTTCTTGGGCCAAAGCGTAGATGAGTCAGATGGATGGGGTTCTAGTGAGCATTGCGGCTTAGGGTTTTGAGATGTTATGGGACGTGGGCTGATCAAGCTTGAGGGTGGCATATGAATAGTGCCTTTGGTGGTGGGGGCCTTAGGGATCCATAGAGAGGTATTTCCCTCATAGTAGCCTTGCGCATGCAAGACGGCTTTAGGGACCCATCTTTGCTTGATCACACGGCTCTTCCTGTAAGTGGGTCTTGGCCTCCTAGGTTTAGAGTTTCTGGGTCTTATGAGGATAGACGCATCGAGTCCTAGGCAGTTGTTGCGGCTGTTTAGGCACCCACTGGAAGTGAGGCTGTTAGGCCGTCGCTTTGGTCGCTGCTGCGGGCTGCGGTTTATGGAAGTCGGGGAGTGGCAGCCGCGCACTACCCCCTCCTTAATCTTGCCTACGGATGTTTCTATTGGTAGCTTTGTGGACGGTGATGGTGTCGCGCAGCCCTTACTGAAAGCTCTGACAATGCGCACGTTACTGATTGCTAGGTGGATGCGCTGCGATTCATAATCAACATTGCAGTGAGTTTATTTTTTGAAGGTTCACCCTAGCAGTGACTCTGATCCTGCATTTGTAGCACTTAGCAACACATAAAAAAGCATTTGGACAGTCTCAGACTCGATAGAAACAGTGATTGTGTGCTTGCTGAGAAGTGCGTATGATTGAGCCCCATATGGGTTTAATTTGGCAGTTGTGGGTTGAAGTAGTGGTTTGCCAAGTTGGATCCAATGATTGTGGGTTAAGACATTGAAGTCTTCTCCCTCGTCGATCAAGGCGTTGAAAGCACATGTTTCTTGGCAGTGACCGTGATACGGAGGTAAGCGGGTTTTGCGGCTTCCTCATTATCTTCGTTGAATTTAGGGATTGTAGCTACTCGTACTTTGACCGGCGGCTCTAACAAGGGTGGCTTATGCAAAGGATGCGTGGGAGGAAAGTACTTCTTGACACGACTGCCATTGAAGAAGCCTATTTCCTCACCGTCTAGTGTCTCAAGCTTGACATTGCCGGTTCGGCTCATCGCACAAACCTTGAAGGGTCTGAGACCTTTGAATTTCATTTTTTGTTTATGCCCCTTAACTGAATAAAGGAGCACTAAGTCACCCTGCTCAAACTCGCGCTACTTGACATGCTTGTCAAACCAGCTTTTGCGTCAGGCTTTCTCACAAATCAGCATGTGGGTGGCTAGAAGATGAGTTTCTGATAGGCGTTCCAACTCGACTAGGCATTGCGTCCATGCCTCCTTCCCTTCCCATCGTTCTTGAAGTGCTATTCTTAGGCTAGGAAGGAAGAATTCTAACGGTAGAATTGCCTCAGTTCCATAGGTCAACCTAAAGGGGGTTTGGCCGACAGCCGTTTTATAAGCTATGCGGTAGGCCCATAAGGCGGCCATCAGCTTGTTGTCCCAGTCGCTGCGTGAGGCGGAGACTACTTTAGTCAGAACATTGATAAGAATCTTGTTAGTTGATTCTGCCTGGCCATTAGCCTGAGGGTAGTATGGTGAGGATTTGCGATGGATGATGAGAAAGGTGGATAGGAGATGTGCTATCACTTCATTGATGAAGTGTGTGCCTTGGTCGCTAACCAATTTGATGGGGCAACCAAAGCACGAGATCACTTGCTTCCATAAGAACTTGGCAGTCGTCCTAGCGTCATTTTTTCGTGTTGCTCTTACCTCTGCCCATTTCATGAGGTAATCGGTGGTCACCACGATGTACTTGGCTTGTGAGTACTACGTCATAGGACTAATGGGTCCTATGAAGTGAATTCCCAAATTTTCGAAGGGTTGGCGAGAAATAGTTGGGGTCAACTCCATTTGATCTTTAGGAATCGGGACTTTTGTCCGTTGTCACTCATCACAATGCTTGACGAATCGCTTGGCATTGTAGAAAAGTGTGGGCCACTATAGTTGAGACTGCAGCACCTTTCGTGCTGTCGTGTCTCCACTAAAGTGTCCTCCCGCAATGCCGATGTGCTCCTCCGAGAGCACATCGTGCATCTCATGCTCACACACGCACCTATGCAGCAGTCTGTCTTACCCCAGTCTATAGAGTTGGCCTGCAATCAGTTGATAGGGCAAGATTTTCAGGATCAAGCGCCCGAGTCGGGCTTTTTCTATTGGTTGCTTAGGTAGTCCATGCTTGAGCACTTGGACTATGTCGTCCGCCCAATATGGCGTTAGGTCAGCCTTAAATAAATCTCTCTCACTGGACAGGTGAAATAAGTGGGCGTCAGGTAACTCGTCAACGATGCCTTGTCCAGTGGCTTCTCTTGTGGGTATGCGTGACATGTGATCAGCCATGTAATGTTGTTTTTCCTTTTGTACCACCACGGAGAAATCGAACTCTAGAAGTTGGAGGAGCCATCAAGCTATGCGCCCTGTAGCACAAGGTTTGTTCACTAAATAGAGCAGGGCTTGATGGTCCACGAAAAAGATGAAGGGTGTGGCCAATAGATAATGCCGAAATTTTTTCACACCGAACACCATGGCTAGTCCCTCCCTTTCTGTTGTCGAGTAGTTCATCTCCATCTTAGTGAGTTGTCTGCTCTAGCAAAGCTCACTGGATAATCTAAGTTTTGCTCACCGGGTTGGCACAACACTGCCCCCACGGCAAACTTAGAAGCATCAATGTGCACGTGAAGGTAATGGTCCAATCTGGGGCTCATAGAATTGGTGCTGTTGTGAGAGCCTTTTTCAATTTTTTGTACGCTCGTTGGCATGCCTCGGTCCACTCGAAGACAATCAGCAGTTTGTACAATGGTCTGGCGATCAGTGCGTAGTTCAGTACAAACCGCCGATAGTATCATGTATGGCCTAAGAAGCATTGAACTCCCTTGTAATTAATTGGGGGTGGAAGGTCAACAATGACCCTAACCTTCGAGAAGTCAGTGGCAATGCCGTTCTTCGACACCACGTGTCCTAAGATGCATCCGTGCTTTACCCAAAACTGACACTTCAAGGGGTTCAAGGAGAGACGATATAGGCGACATCGTTCAAAGACTGCGTGGAGTCTGTCTAAGTGTTCAATCCAGGTCGAATGGACACACAGGTCGTCGACAAAGACTTCTAACTCCTTGCGAAGCATGTCCTTAAAGATAGTGCACATGAGACGTTGAAAAGTGGCGGGAGCATCGGTCAAACCAAAGGGCATGACTATGTATGCAAAGACGCCCCACTCCGTGGCAAAGGCAGCTGTCGGCAAGATGCACTTGCACCTGGTTGTACCCTGAGAAGCCATCTAGAAAACTGTAGGATTCCTTGCCTACCACCCTCTCAAGCATGTTCTCGGTGTACGGCAATGGATAGTTGTCTCTCTTCGTAGCAGCGTTCACCTTCTTGTAATTGATGCACACACGCATTTTTCCATTCTTCTTCATCACAATGACTATGGGTGATACCCAGTCTGTGTGCTCAATTTCATAAATGAATCCAGCTCTCGTTAGCTTGTCAATTTCCTCTTTGACAACATGAGCGTGTTTTCGATTCATAGGGTATGGTCGCTGCTTGACCAATGTCGCATCCGACGTCATGGGTATGTTGTGAGTCACAATGCTCGGATCTACCCCGTGTAGCTCCTCTAAGGACCAGGCGAACACGTCTATATACTCTCGCAAGAGAGTGACGAGACTCACATCTTCTTCACTAGTCAAGTCGTCGGCAATGAACTTTGGTCGAGGTGTTTCTCCTTCCTGGGCTAGGTCTACCTCCTTAACTTTGGCTGGTCCCTTGATTGGTTCGCTCGTCTGGCCTTGACATTTCACCTAACAGAACTACTACCCTATCCCCTTTTTTGAATTTCGTGAAGCGTTTAGGGAGGTCCTGCAGCTTTCGTTGTTCTTCTGATCGTGTATCCCCAGGTTGCTTTGCCTTTTCCTGCCTTAACCGCCTGCGCCTCAGGTGGACGGGTACATCCCCTTTGGTGCGTCTGGTCATGGGCAGCCTAGGGATCTCTGGATCACTATCCGAAGTAACTTGTGATTGAAGGATGGATTTTAGGCCCCGGAACGTGCCTAAAAATAGGAGAAAAATATGGATATGCGGGGGAAAATGCTCAACCACGAAGGCGGCAGCTCGAGCTAGGACGATTTTAAGCGTCAAGTACTTGACGGGCGCCTGTACGACACTCCGAGAATTTTCATAATTTTTCCGTGCCCCCATGCCAGTCAGTGAAGCTGCAGGCGTGTCCGGGATGTTGAGACGAGCTCACAGGAATTTTCGGAGCGAAGTTCGGAGTCCGGATGTGGAAGATGGCCCGAAACTGGCCGGGGTGCCCAAGAGGGGGCCCAAAAGTGAAATTTCAAAAGGTGCAAGAGAGGGGGGGTGACCTTTGGCACCCCCCCCTCTAAAAAAAAAACGTGGATATGGGGGGGGCAGCGGCTGAAAACAACCGCCGAAAAAATCACGCCCCCCCTCCTAAATCGATTTGTGGGCTGTAGAGCAAGCCCTGTAACCAACCACAACAGGCAATCGTACTCACTTCGTGCTCCGTATCGCTCCGGTCTACGCGAGGAATGGCAGCATGTAGAGGGAGAGAGAAAATCAGTCTTTCTCTCTCCTCCCTCTCTCTCTTCTAAGGGGGAGTTCATGCGGGAAGAAGAAGGAAGAAGAAAGAATGATGGAGGCTTGTCCGGCATGGATCGGATTGCTCCACGGGCTGAGAAGGGTGATTTGTGATGTTGCTGGACATGAAGTGCTGCTGGTTTTCAAATTTGCAGCCATGGACACAAAACCCGAAACACGCAAATAAGCGGTAATTTAAAATTTTCAAAGGAAATTTGAGCATTTATGGCTTTTGATGGATGAAAAGTTGTTCATGTGGGATAAAAACTGTGCATGCTACTATTTTCCATGAGTTCTTGCTGGTCATAATCAGAAAATCAGAAAAATATGCATTTTATGGCTCAAAATAATATGTTAAAACACAAAAAACATGAAAAACAAGGGAAAATGAGGGTTTTTGCATAAAAAGGGGGAGGTAAATAGGAACATCAACTAAACTCTCATTTTTTCTACAAGAAGGAACTAAGGGCCACAGCCCATAACCTGTTCTTAATTTTCAGCAATTAAATAATGCAGAAAAATAAGGGAAAATACAAGAAAATGGTGGAAAAACCCTAAAAAATAGGGGAAAAATACATTTTGGGTTCCGAGAAATAAGGATAAATAAGAGCAATGTTTGTGAATGTTTGTGGGGACTGAAGCATGAGGATTTGCCTCAGTTCAACCCCGCCTTCTTGTTCTAGTGTGTCTTTTTCTAGTTTTTTCACATAAAATGATGGTGAAATACCCTATAAATCTATCCAACGATGCAATACTTAAACGGGGAAGGGTAGAGAAGTTGAAATATGTCTAAATGCCGTGTGAGATGATGGGAAAGTTGTTGATTTCTATGCATAGCATTTAGGACAGATGATAATTAAAATTAAGAGCTTAGTAGCACGAGGATCACCTCGGTGCTAGGCCCATGCAACGAAGCACGAACGGTAGTTGGAAACCATTAAAAGAATGTTTTGCACTTGTGCACGATACTGTTTTGCTAAATTTTTGAGCACTAGACATCCACCAAATGCATAGAGCATGAAAAGAATTTAAAAGTATCAGTGATCAGCTCCTGGACATGCATTGCAATTGGTTTATGAGGACACGACCTACGTTGAGAGGCAGTGAGATACCCATGCTGTAGGCTAGTCGTGGGATCCTAAAGGGAAAATTAAGTAAGGACAATGGTACATTCCTGGACACGCTTATTGGGTACCTTGAGCGACGTTTGTGCGAAATGTCTAAATGTTGAGCGACGCATCGAGGGGCCAATCCCGGAGGTGTAGGAGAGTCGCAGAGGGTTGACAGCATTTAGCCGTAGGAGGAACCCCATGTGTATGTGATTCGAGCCTTTTGGCTATGTGAAAGGGACTCCCTCTGAGGAGTAATATTGGGTTAGGATCAGTTGGACTACAACGTATTACAAACGCAATGTGTAGGAAGGCAGAGATTTTGATAGACGCTCCTGGCCGTGAGGCCGAGGGGTTGTCTTGTGCATAGTGACGAGGTCCGGCTAGTGCATGAGCCAGTGCCGGCCCGTTTTTAGGTCCATCAGTGGTGCGTCTGCCGGGAGCCGCTTAAAAGTGGCGGTTCTCGAATCCTGGTTGTTTAAGGACCAACTAGGAGTTTATGCCAGAGGATACTGAGATTGATCCGTTATTTATTGATAAGCATCGTCTAGCAGAAGTCCAAAAGCAAGAAAGAGACGAAAGAGCTAGGCGACATGCTGAAATTTTTAGGAGATATTCCCCTAAGCGTAGCGGTGCTGAACCCTTACGAGGGAGTGGATCTAGGCGGAAGCTCTAGTGCTCCCCTTCCTTCTATAAGCCAGTCCACGTCAAGTACGGGAAGTGTAACCCCACCGTCCCCTATTCCTAGTGCAAATCCAATCCTCGTCATGGCGCAGCCTATTGCAATTCCAGCAGGAACGACGGATTTGCTTGCTCTAGGTTACCCGCTACCCATTTTTAATGGGTTAGTTGAGGAAGATGCGGAACTCCACATTAGGGAGTTTCAAAAGCTAATGTTTAACTGTCGCATTCAAGAAGAAGGACATTTGATGATGTTCTTCAATATGACTCTCAAAGGAAGAGCCGCTATATGGTATCATGGTTTGGAAGCCGGAACCATATTGAACATTGATGCATTTTATGGAGCTTTTCGAAGGGAGTTTGCCCCTGAAAGGGGTGGGCAATATTGGTTGCGTGTACTCAACGTGACCCGCCAAGAACCACACGAAGATATTCGTGCTTATGCGAAGAAGATAAAAGAGGTTTTCCGTAAGTTGGACACCTCTATCACTATCCCCGCAGCTGCCCAATTGCAATATTTCCTACATGGTTTGGACTTTAATATCCAATTGCAGTTGAGTAGTGTTCCCTTGGGGGATATAGATACTGCCATTACACGAGCACAAGAGGTGGAATCCCGACTACAAGCAGCCTATGCTTCTCGCGGCAATTCGAATATGGGTTTAGTATTGGGAAACAATGTGGCAATGACCAATGGCACTAGTGGTCAAGGGATAGTGATGGCTAATCCTAGTGGGAGAGGGAACATGATGCAGAATGTCCCTTTATTACCAGCTCCCCCTAGCATGTCGATGCCTACGAGCAGTCAAATGGCTCCAAGTAGTGGAGGCCAGGCGGTCAATTCTAACACCATGCCTGTAGCTCAACAGCCTGTGCCTAATCGAATTGTTAGGCCGATTGAACGACATGGTAATGACCAAGGCTATGAGTCGAGTTCTTCCAATGTTCTTGGCGAGGTTAAGGACATGATGAAGCATTATACCGACATGATTACGGAGCAGTATCGACAAATAGCTGTTGATGTCAACTTCCTTAAAAAACAACAAAATTTGATAGGAAGTAGATACCCGGAGGAGGGTGCACCGTCGAGGTTTAGTTGCAAATGGTGTGGCGGGCAGCACTATCCAAGAAATTGCCCAAATGTTAAGTGCGACATTTGTGGAAAATCCGGCCATTTAGCAGCTACTTGCTGGAGTAAGATCAGTTCCCTCCAGCGAGGAAGTCGGCAGCCAGGGCCTGTTAATCATCGTGCCCAAGGAAATGATTCCCAGCGAGAGGACAGGCCTAAACAAATACTTCAACGACCAAAGACTACAGTGGAGGAGCTACCTAGTGGTAGTGGGGTTAGTTTGATTGAGGCTGTACGCGTTAATGATGCTGAAACCTCTAATCTGCGAGCTGTTCTTACAAGAGGTCAAAAGGGTAGAGGAGCCGACAGGGATAAGCCTGTCGACGGAAACCCTAAACAAGGCGACAAAGGAACACAAGTTTTGGATCCTGCCATGGAAGGGGGACCTTTGAAGCCCGTGGAAAGTAAAGACGATAAGGAACCACCAAAGAAGAAGGTGAAAGTTAAGAAAGAGGCAATAAAGCCGGTTCAGCGACCTAAAGAGCGGATGGTTTGGCGTGAAAAGCGAGCTCTATCGAACTATCATGAATTCGATTTGGCGGGCTCTCTTTGCGAAGTCAAGCCGGATGTGAATCTTTTACAGCTTATTAAGCTTTCCCCAGGAGTGCGTAAGGAATTTAGAAAGATCCTACGTACCGGGTATATTGTAGAACCTTTGGGTATTGCGCGAGTTGGTGATGACTGGTTTGAGCATGCTGAGAAGCATTGCCCAAGGGTTGCAGCTTATGTCGATGGGATATTAGTAGATTATGCCATTGTCGACACGGGATCATCTGTTAACATTATGAGTTCTGAACGGATGGAAAGGTTGGGTCTTGCGATTCAGAAAGATACCTCCACAATTCTCAGAATGGCAGATGACAGTTTGAGACAGCCGGAAGGCTGCATTACTAAGGTCCATGTCACTGTTGCAAATGTAGAATGCATGTTGGACTTTAGGGTGATTCGTTTTGCAGGGCGGCCAAGTTACCAAGTATTACTTGGACGACCTTGGATCTTGCAAGCAGACTGCCAAGTAGATATACCTGCCGGTCGACTGATATTCGGCAGAGGTGCCCAGCGTGTGGTGGTTGATGCTTATCCTGAGTCCCCGCAGAGTGAGAGAGCTCCTCTATCTTCTACAGAATTGGAGACATTAGAAGATTTATCTGCCAGTGAGACATCATCGAGTGATGAGTCCAAAGAGGGATCCACCACGGAAGACATCTATCAGATCACTTTGAACGAGTCGATAGAGGGCCAAGATCGTATAAGAGATGCAGATGTTATCGAGCTAGACCTTGGTACGCCTGATGATTCGCGGCCAATCAAATTAGGTTCTATGCTCAGTTCAGCAGAAAGGGAGGACTATGTGGCCTTGATCCAGGAATTCCGTGATATCTTTGCCTAGAGTTATGATGAGTTGAGAGGCATCCCTCCTAGTCTTGCTGTTCATACAATTCCGTTGAAAGAGGGCAGTCGTCCTGTACGACAGAAAGTAAGGCGTATGCCTTTCGAATTAAGGGACGGCCTGTTTGAAGAGTTACAGAAGCTTCGAAAAGCGGGTTTGATTTTTCCTGTGCAACACACGGAATGGTGTTCGCCAGTTGTGATTAGAAAGAAGAAGAATAATCAAATCCGATTATGTGTAGACTTTAGGGAGTTGAATAAGCAGACGGTTAAGGACTACTACCCGTTGCCATTTATTGACCAGATTTTGGATCAATTAGCGGGTAGGGAGATATATTCGTTTATGGATTGCTTTGCAGGATACAACCAAATGGCAATCGCAGAAGAGGATAAGTTGAAAACAACCTTTATCACTGTATTTGGTACTTTTACGTACCATGTGATGGCCTTTGGTTTATGCAATGCGCCTGGTTCGTGGCAACGAACAGCAGATAAGACATTCGGTGACATATCCCCTGAAGAGTTGAAGGTGTTTATTGATGACTTAGGGGCTGCCACCATGAGAGCAAGGCAGTTGATCATTTTAAGAAAATGCTTTGAGCGTTGTAGACAATTTTGCATCGCCCTAAACCCACGGAAGTGTGTTTTTGGAGTACCTTACGGGCTATTGCTGGGTCATGTGGTCAGTTCGGTGGGAATTGCGACAGACCCCGAGAAGGTCAAAGTTATAGTTGCCATGGGTCCACCACGCACTCCGAAAGAGGTTCATAGCTTTCTGTCTTCGGTTGGTTACTACCGTAGATTCATCAACGCCTTAGCAGAAAGAACATTGCCACTTACAAATTTATTGTCCTTTAGCTGTTCGTTTGTATGGGGTGACCCTTGTAAGGTAGCATTCGAGGATGTGAAACAAGAGCTAGCAAGAGCGCCCGTTTTAAAAGCACCTAAAAGAGGTGAGGTGTTCTATATATTCTCAGCAGCCACCATGTAAAGTATCAGCTGCTGTTTAGCCCAAATTTGGAAAGAGAAGTGGTACCACCCGATTGCTTTTGCTAGTGGAAGCTGGGGGTATCCGAAATCAATTACACCTACATGGAGAAGCTGTGTCTAGCGATGGTCTTTGGGACCAAGAAATTCAGGCATTACATTCTCTATGAGAAAGTCGTGCTTTATACGAAGGCGGAGGGACTTCGACTATTGATGAATAAGTTACAGCCGCCTGATCGTTTAGCGAAGTGGTTAATCACTTTGCAGGAATTTGATTATGAAATCAAGAGTAAGCCACCAAGGTTGCAAGGCATCGTGGAATGTCTTGTGGACTTTGGGGAGCCGAAAGAATCTGTGGCTGAAGGTAGTGATATGGAGTGGTTATTTAAAATAGATACGGCATCTATTCCCTCCTGGTATGCTGCAATAACGCATTATTTATCAACGGGAGAGGCGGGATCCGAATTATCTAAGGCTGAGAAAAGGAAAATTAAGCAGCAAGCGTTAAAGTTTGCATTGATCGCAGGTACATTATATCGGCAAGGGGTTGATGATATCTATCGCCGGTGTGTGATGCCTGATGAGGTGCCCTTCATTTTGGAAGAGTGACATGATTCTGCTTGCGGTGGCCATTTTGCTGGACGGCTCACAGCACAAAAGGCTTTAAGAGCAGGTTATTGGTGGCCTGCCATCTTCCAGGATGCATTTGCGTATGTTAAGCGATGCGATATTTGCCAACGACACGATAGTCGAGAGAATAGGAAACGACCACTCACCCCTATTATGGCGATACTTCCATTTGAGAAGTGGGGAATAGACTTTGTGGGTCCTATTACTCCATCGTCGACTACGCAAAAGAGGTACATCATTGTCGCAACTGACTACTTCACAAAGTGGTCAGAAGCACGTGCAACAAGGAAAGATGATGCTAAAGAAACTGCTAGTTTCCTCTTAGAGCAGATAATATGCCGGTTTGGTCCGCCGAAAGAATTAGTGTCGGACCGCGGAACCCATTTCCTGAATAAGGTGATCAAAGGTTTGACAGAGTTGTGGAACATCAAGCATAACAAGACAACCCCCTATAACCCGCAAGCCAATGGGCAAGTTGAAAGCACCAACAAGCAGCTTGTGGGCATCCTGTCCAAAATTGTTTCAGAGAAGAAACGGGATTGGGATAAAAAGTTATACGTGGTAGTGTGGGCTTATAATACGACTTTCAAATGAGCCACTGGCCATACCTCGTTCAAGTTAGTATATGGGGAGGAGTGTGTCTTGCCTTTAGAAATTGAGCTGCCGACTATTCGGTTTGCCATCAATCATTCTTTGAGTGATGAAGACGCACTTTTTGAGCGCTTGACGACACTGGCACATTTAGATGAGCTTAAGTTGCAGAGCTTATTGCACCAAGAAGTGGCGAAGCGCTGAATGAAGCAGCTACACGACCTCAAAGCCAAGAAATACACCTTCAAGAAAGGACAGCTTGTTCTGTATTATGACGCACGACGTGACTTATTCCCAGGCAAGCTAGAGCCCAAATGGAATGGGCCCTATAAGATCGTTAGGATAGGAAAGAATAAATCTACAGTGTTGATAGCTGACCTTGAGGGGATAGAATTTAAAAATAAGGTTAATCTTAATAAGATTAAACCTTATTACTTCTAATTGCACTAATGCTATGACTGCCTTGCAGGTCTAGGCAAGATCGATCAAACATCTGCAAGGAAATCGTGATAGAGGTTGATGGGTCGTCTGATCCCTTATTTAGAACACCCACATTTAGAACAGAGGTATCATCAGGGGAAGCTCATTTGGTGGAGCAAAGGATACAAGGTGATTGAGCAAGAAGGCGGGACATTTATTTGGGAAATCAAGGTCTTCTGCCATCACTGCCTACAAATTTTGACGAGCATCCCTGTTGAATTCAATGATGATGGAGGGATGGAGCCTACAGTCCACCCGTTGAATATGCTGAATTTCGATTACCATAATTATGAGTAGAGTCCGGGATGGCGGGATATGTAAACCCTATATGGACGTACACCTTGTACTTTGATGGGGCGTCCAGGGGTGCATGTAAAAAAGGAAGTGTAGGAGTTGTCATCCGAGACCCCCGACGACGCATTGTCATGAAGTTAGCTGCTTATCTCGGGGCGAATTTTACTAATAATATGGCCGAATACAAAACCCTGATCATGGGTCTGAATATTGCAAAGAAGGGTGGTATCCGCCAGTTGTTGGTAAAAGGGGACTCTCAGTTGGTTTTAAATCAACTCAATGGGACGTACATGGTACGAAACCCCATCCTTTGTATGTACCATCATACTGCCATAGCCCTGCTAGACGAATTTGATAGAGTGTCTTTTCAGCTGATTCCACGGAATTGGAATCAGTTTGCCGATTCATTGGCTAATTTTGCGTATGAAGAAGACCTCTTCTTTAATTGTGGCCCTTGTCCCGATATATCTATTGACGATGAGACTGGACCTGGTTGCTTGTGGGGTATGCTTTCTGAACATGCCCTCTTTGGCAGACGATGGTTGATTTGGGTGATGCAAAGGGTAAGCGAGACTCATCTGCCTTTATTATCTTGGACCCACAGACTGGTTAGACGACATGTGATGCGAACACCTCTTGCGATATATGCAGGAGGGATAGGTCATAATTTAATGCACTTAGTATAGGGCTACGAGCCTCTATTCCCCTGGGAATAGTATGCTTTGATGTCTATCATGGTTGTTCCCAGGTGGATGTTCTACATAGTATTGTTTTATTTCATTAGGCCAAGAGGGCCATTTCCCTGTCTAATGCGGGTGCGTTTAATCGGGTTTTTGTTTTAAGTGTTGTGCTGGACAGATTTCGTGGTTAGTGGAATTTGGTGGAGCCTGGAGGAGCCTTTGCTGCGATGGAAGCTTCTTGTGGTCAATCCAGGTGATATCTCTCCTTTACGACTACCTTTCCTTCCTGTTATATGTGTATTTGTACTTGTTGAGGGGACACATTTTTGTTGGGGACCGGCAACCAAGGCATGAAGTCCCAGGTTTAGGCTAAGTATGTCTGAGGGAGGTCCGAGTAGTTATCGCCTCCTGTAAAGACATTGTCAGGCATCGAAAGACCTGTTTTAGAAGGAAGTCTTAGTGGCCCTGTTCTGCTAGCCTGCTAGGCAGCCGTTCTAGGAGTTCTTGTTAGTAGTGAGGCAGTTAGAGAAGCCTGCCAGAAGATCATAATGATGATGCAAACTCTGTACATTCGTTAAGATGGATATAAATACGAAGGTGTGTAAAAAGGGGTTCTAACCCCTATCAAAGAAAAGAAATGAAATAAAAATATATAAGTAGTTGATTATTGCCTTGCGAAGGCCCGGTAGGTTCCTGGGGACGAATCAGACCCGGGGCCGATACCTTGTCTTCCTAGGGATGGCTTCTTGCTGAAAAATAATAACAAAACAAGGACCGTTGGAGCGAAAATAAAAGTGAGCGTTAGAAAAGGATTAATTGTCGCCTTGCGAGGGCTTGGTAGGTTCTTGGGTGCCGAGACAGGTCCTGAGACCGATGCCCTGTTCTCCTTGGGTCACTACGCTCAGCTCCCTCCTTTTTACATACCCAAGTCTGTTCATCCAGTACAAACTCTAAAAGAAGAGATGTATTGAAAGAAAATACTTCCTGATCAGGCTATAGGAGTCCTCGCCTTGTAGGAGCTCCTAGTTGTGTTGTCTTTAGTTGGTAAGTAGTTCAGACTACCACTTAGGGCAACCTCTTTGACATTTCTTTTCAGTTTGGCTGTGTTGGAGCAGCTGGTTAGTGACTCGCTTCGGATCTTCTATTAAATGATGCTAGGCCTACTCCTTGTGGATGTTATGCCTTGGTTCTGCCAGGGGTAGGGGGAGCATTGTGCTGAGTTTTATGATGATAATTGTTTTGTATCAGTTTGATGCTTCTTTGGTTGTTTATGTGCAGATATGTTCGTGAGTTCGACAGACTGAGTCGTCCTATCCCGTGGTCGCCAATGAAGGATGGATTTTAGGCCCCGGAACGTGCCTAAAAATAGGAGAAAAATATGGATATGCGGGGGAAAATGCTCAACCACGAAGCCGGCAGCTCGAGCTAGGACGATTTTAAGCGTCAAGTACTTGACGGGCGCCCGTACGACACTCCGAGAATTTTCATAATTTTTCCGTGCGCCCATGCCAGTCAATGAAGCTGCAAGCCTGTCCGGGATGTTGAGACGAGCTCACAGGAATTTTCGGAGCGAAGTTCGGAGTCCGGATGTGGAAGATGGGCCGAAACTAGCCGGGGTGCCCAAGAGGGGGCCCAAAAGTGAAATTTCAAAAGGTGCAAGAGAGGGGGGGTGACCTTTGGCACCCCCCCCTCTAAAAAAAAAACGTGGATATGGGGGGGGCGGCGGCTGAAAACAGCCGCCGAAAAAATCGCGCTCCCCCCCCCCGAATCGATTTGTGGGCTGTAGAGCAAGCCCTGTAACCAACCACAGCAGGCAATCGTACTCACTTCGTGCTCCGTATCGCTCCGGTCTACGCGAGGAATGGCAACCTGTAGAGGGAGAGAGAAAATCAGTCTTTCTCTCTCCTCCCTCTCTCTCTTCTAAGGGGGAGTTCATGCGGGAAGAAGAAGGAAGAAGAAAGAATGATGGAGGCTTGTCCGGCATGGATCGGATTGCTCCACGGGCTGAGAAGGGTGATTTGTGATGTTGCTGGACATGAAGTGCTGCTGGTTTTCAAATTTGCAGCCATGGACACAAAACCCGAAACACGCAAATAAGCGGTAATTTAAAATTTTCAAAGGAAATTTGAGCATTTATGGCTTTTGATGGATGAAAAGTTGTTCATGTGGGATAAAAACTGTGCATGCTACTGTTTTCCATGAGTTCTTGCTGGTCATAATCAGAAAATCAGAAAAATATGCGTTTTATGGCTCAAAATAATATGTTAAAACACGAAAAACATGAAAAACAAGGGAAAATGAGGGTTTTTGCATAAAAAGGGGGAGGTAAATAGGAACATCAACTAAACTCTCATTTTTTCTGCAAGAAGGAACTAAGGGCCACAGCCCATAACCTGTTCTTAATTTTCAGCAATTAAATAATGCAGGAAAATAAGGGAAAATACAAGAAAATGGTGGAAAAACCCTAAAAAATAGGGGAAAAATACATTTTGGGTTCCGAGAAATAAGGATAAATAAGAGCAATGTTTGTGAATGTTTGTGGGGACTGAAGCATGAGGATTTGCCTCAGTTCAACCCCGCCTTCTTATTCTAGTGTGTCTTTTTCTAGTTTTTTCACATAAAATGATGGTGAAATACCCTATAAATCTATCCAACGATGCAATACTTAAACGGGGAAGGGTAGAGAAGTTGAAATATGTCTAAATGCCGTGTGAGATGATGGGAAAGTTGTTGATTTCTATGCATAGCATTTAGGACGGATGATAATTAAAATTAAGAGCTTAGTAGCACGAGGATCACCTCGGTGCTAGGCCCATGCAACGAAGCACGAACGGTAGTTGGAAACCATTAAAAGAATGTTTTGCACTTGTGCACGATACTGTTTTGCTAAATGTTTGAGCACTAGACATCCACCAAATGCATAGAGCATGAAAAGAATTTAAAAGTATCAGTGATCAGCTCCTGGACATGCATTGCAATTGGTTTATGAGGACACGACCTACGTTGAGAGGCAGTGAGATACCCATGCTGTAGGCTAGTCGTGGGATCCTAAAGGGGAAATTAAGTAAGGACAATGGTACATTCCTGGACACGCTTATTGGGTACCTTGAGCGACGTTTGTGCGAAATGTCTAAATGTTGAGCGACGCATCGAGGGGCCAATCCCCGAGGTGTAGGAGAGTCGCAGAGGGTTGACGACATTTAGCCGTAGGAGGAACCCCATGTGTATGTGATTCGAGCCTTTTGGCTTTGTGAAAGGGACTCCCTCTGAGGAGTAATATTGGGTTAGGATCAGTTGGACTACAACGTATTACAAACGCAATGTGTAGGAAGGCAGAGATTTTGATAGACGCTCCTGGCCGCGAGGCCAAGGGGTTGTCTTGTGCATAGTGACGAGGTCCGGCTAGTGCATGAGCCAGTGCCGGCCCATTTTTAGGTCCATCAGTGATTCAGAGTCAAGCCCGCCATCTTTGCTAGAAGAGGTGGTCTCCCCTGGTGGTGGCAGTTCAGATGGCGATTCGGTCCTAAGTATTGATGTCGTTCATGACTGGGCTAGGCCTGCTTGCTCAAGGTCTATGGCTCCTATGCATTCCAACCAAGTGCGATCACATTCCATAAGCATGACTCCTCGCTCTGCTCTAAGGGCCTGCCTTTTCTACGGCTTGGTGTCTGCTCGTATCTACTCAATTTCTAGTCCTTCAGTGTCGTATTCTATGGTATCTACTTCAGCCTCGCTCTCATCACTGAAGGATTGGCAGTCTTCGTATTCATTGCTGGAATCTTTGTCATCTGACTGCTCGTCATCTCCAAGGGCTTGGTATGCCTCGTGTGGTTGATCAGGAACTAGGGCCCAGTTATACATGAGGTTTAAATCGTGCACCCTGGTCCATTGCCACTTGGATTCCTCTAAGAGATCCTGGAGTGGTTTGAAATTTGCAGCTGGGTTGCCAGCTAGCTGGTTCGTTAGGTATTCTAGCATCCCCTGGAGTTTCCTTTTATTGGAAGGTACGTGGAAGGTAACAGGCTTAGGTTTTCCCCGGTGGCTTGCTGCCATCATGTAGACTGGTGTAGAGAGTGCTTCATTGATCTTGCCTATCGTTTTGATGGCTTGCTCGTCCACCTCATGGTCTGACAATGGCAGGTCGATTGTAGCGAGAATGTGCATCCAATCCCGCTCATCCTCTGGGCATGGAATACACTTAGTCAAGGGCCCATAGGGCTTCTTGACCAGGGTGTTCCCCTTGAGCATAGCAAAGATGGCATCTAGGTCAACTGGTGAGGTCTTCCAAGTGTCCATCTCTATTCTTACAGTGTTCCTTCTATTGCCAAGGAAGATCAAGCTGTTACCCCACTCTTCGATGACTCTAGCGTTGCGCATCCAGGGTCGGCCTAATAGGACATCGTAGTTAACTCCCTGCATGACTATAAAGTCGACAGAGAACTAGATACCTACAATCTTCACTGGCCAATTTTTCACTACCCCAAATGGCTTCACTCTCATACCGTTTGCTAACCATTAAACCTAGCAGCTTCGACGGGCGGGTTTTCCCAAGTCTGAAGCACTGCGTGGCTAAGCACACTAACCCCAGCTCTCGTGTCTACGATTTCCTTTCTTGTTGTGTCACCCAGGGCTAGGACTGGCAATACCGCATGCATCTCAGAGCCTTCCCAAAAGGCATTAACGTGCAAGGATTTAGGCACAGAGTGCAGCGTCAAATTTGGCAATTGCGTTTCTGCATCATGGCCTTGAGGGTCTACCCTGACCTACTCTTGTGACCCTTCCACCCACACTGCTTAAGATCTTGCCATAGGGTAGGATGCTGCTTAAGCAGATCTCCTAGGCTAAGTGTTACAAGGGTGGTCACTAGCATGGTTAGGAGATCGTTAGCTACTCGTCCTTCCCCTAACCTAGATTGTCCGGGCCAATGGCCGCGGCTGATTTGCGACTCTATCGTGTCTAGGCTTGGTCTTAGTAGCACTGCTTGTGGCACGGTTTCTTCTACCGACTTAGGTTGAGGCAGTGATATCGGCGTGCTTACACTGGAGAGGTCATTGATCTCGTCCTCTATGATGGGCTCAGCGTCTCTGAGGTGCTGTTGAGTCTACTTCACCCATTCCTTCACCTTTTCTATGGCCTTTAACTGTTGTTTCGGATGCGGGTATTTTCCCCACCTTAGCGCTCCCCTTTTCGGCTATCTTAGAGGCTGAAGTCTCTGCCTCTACGTCTGAAACCTTCCTTCCCACAGGCACAGTCGTAGCACTCTGGGTTTTTAGTGCGACTTTAGCTTTCGATCTCTTCTTTTTCCTCCTATGGCTTTTCTTCCCTATGGAGGTTGCGCCAAGATTGCTAGGTCCTGGCAGAGAGATGTCGACCTGTTTTGTTTGGGCTTGGGTCATGACCCGCAATGGAATAGGTGTGGCCTCCCCATCGGGGTTTTCGACACCAAACAACCCCAATGGGACAGATGGCAAGTTGGCTGAGCTAGAGGATTGCTTTCACTTTGGGCAATCAGAAAAGATGGGTGATTCCGCACTCTGCGCACCTTTGGTCAGCCTTGTCTCTGTTTTGCTGCTCTCTTTGAGGGCAACGTGATGAGACATGACCGGGGTGACCACAAGTCCAACAAGTGACTGGATCCTGCGGGGCTGCGCTCCTAGGCCTCTACCTCGTCCTCGTCCTAACCCCATCACCGGCACGGGTCGATAATCCATGAGCACTTCATTGCCCTCGTCGTCGTGCGAGACGAAAGGGTATATGTAGGTCCCTTTATCATTCGGCTCCTCCACGTAGTGTGCTGGAGCGTCGCTCGCGGTGGTGGGTGGGTCACATAAGGACCAGGCGGTCTAGGAATGCCTATAGGATTTATGTTCATTCTAGGGACGGCTGGTTTCATATCATTAGGCACGGGAAGGGCCAATTGGGCTCCCCTTCCGAAGAATGGCTGCGGCCTATTCACTAGATAAGGCTGGCCATAGGGTTGCGAGTATGGAAGTCTTCTTGGTAATCTACAATGCGCGACATCATGGCCGAACCTACCGCAGTTAACGCAAGGTCTTGACCTAGGGTCTTGACACTCGGTCGGCAAGTGGTTTCCACCATAGTGCACACATTGGACGTGCGGGAGCGTTGGTCATCTTAACATGTCTTGCAACTTGGCTAATTCCATCTTGACCTCAGCCAAGCCCTGGTCTATCTCGGTGGCCTTCCCCTTATCTTGGGATGATGGGATTGACCACTCACTAGAGGCTGATGTTCTCTCTGAGCTTTGTGAGTTGGTCTCCTCGAGATTTGAGCTCTTGGAGCCCCGCTCTTTCAGCTGATCATCGACTCTGATGGCTTCCTCAAACACTCTAGTTACCGCATCGCCCTGCAAGCTTGAATTGCTTGCCAAAGCCTTATATAACTCCTCATCTCAAATTCTGCTGATCAATACAGTCGAAACTGCTCTTTCAGTCGGTCGCTCGCCCAGAGGGGTTCTCTTAAAGAGGCTCCTCACATGGGTCATGTAGTCGCGGATGTCCTCCTTCTCTTTCTGCTTGATGTTCATCAAGCGTACTAGCAGGTTATCAGAATATCCGGGCTCGGCGAATCTCTTGACGAAGAGATCCTTAAGGTCATTGAAGTTGGCTCAGTCTGCAGCATCTAGGCTCGTATACCACGTCCTACCCTTGTCTCCTAGGCAAAGCCCAAATTCTTACGAGCGTTGAGTTTGGTCGTTGAGGCCGTTGGCTTTGCAAACTTGCTCAAACAGCTCAACAAAGCTGTAGGGGTCGTCATGAGGTTGGTACTTATCGAGTTGCTTGGCAACAATTAGTACTTTGGCCTGGCTCTTTGAGCCTTGGTTTGCCCCTAATCTTGCAAACAGCGACGTCGCTAGTGCGGTGGCACTTTGCTCTACTGCAGTGTTATCGAGCAGTCGTTTCATGAGGAGCTCACTCAACGTCAAGTCTCCGTCTAGTGCTCTCTCATGGTCCGTTCCGTTTCGGCCAACAAAGTTCAGCACTCGCTGCACCTCATGCAGCTCCATGCTTTTCCTTTGGCTCCTAGCCTGCTGATCCCTATTATACTCAGCTATTCCCTGCAATTCCTTGCGGGCTAGCCTTCTCTCCTCCTCTAGATCTGCAATGATTGCGTCTACTGTCCTGTCGCGGTGCTCGTACCGGGCGTGCGCGTCGTAACTCCTCACCAGCTATGGATAGCATTTGGGAATACACTCAAATCAAGCTCCATGAAGACCAATGGTCTGAGCTTTCTTCCGCGTCATGGTCGAATTCTTGCGCTCCACTACGCTGTCGATCAGGTTGAATAGACTTGACAGATCCTCGTCGTTAGCGTTCCTTGCTTGGTCCTACTTTGTGCTTTGATGGTTTGTCTATATCTTGGGTCCTCTCCTATTGGTGGGTTCCTTGAGTGTTTTATCTGAGTGAGTCCCTTTGGTTATTGAATACAGACCTCAATTTATGGTCCCTCGGTGAGTGTGTCGTTTCTCGTGCACTTGTGCCCAATCATGCTTTCAGCTTTCTTAAGTGTACTTCAAGTGCGGAAATTCAATGTGAGTGCAGCAAGCAATTCCTCAGCGTCTTACATACTCACGCTTGTTTGGGCGTGATAGGCTTGCAGGTCCATTTTCTGGCCGTTTTGTCAGGGTTTAGGGTTTTCTCGTAGGTTTCCTTGTTCGTTTTCGGTCGATCAGGTTTTACGGCTCAGTAGCTCGCATCTAAGTCCTTGGGTCTTGCAACTGTCCACTTCTAGCCATTAAGCGGTTGCGCACTACAATTTCTCTTATCACGTGTGCCAGAATCAGGTTCTGAGCACCTGAAGGGTTTCGACAGTTTGCACTGCTGTGTATTTGCCAGGTCAGGTCAAATTTCTGACAAATTTGACAAAAAGTTGCACTCGGACCAACTGGTCTGAATTGCAAGGTCCGAGTAGGTCACTCGGACGGGCCGAGGCACAGGGTCGAGGGCCGAATTTTTGGGTTTAACTTGGATGATTTTGACTCAAACAGGCCGAATGGTGAATTCGGACAGGGTGATTCGGATGGGCTGAACGGCGCTTGTCCGAGGGCCGAATTTGGGACTGGGACAGGTCACTTGGACGGCGGGGATGTGCCACGTGGCAAAAAGCTTTGACTCGGACGGCCGAGTGGATTGACTCGGACAGTTGCCTCAGATGGTCCGAGGGCCAACTACGGTTTGGCCGAGTGGTCCAAGTGATAAGGGCCGAGGGTCGATTTTGGGACTCGACCCAGGAGAGGCTACTCGGACGGGCCGAATGCGGTGCCCATAACCCGTGCGAACGCAATTTTGATCGTTTAACCAAATGTAGGCCGGCGCCATGGTCATGCACTTCCAGATCCTGTCTAGGGAAGTAAAGGGAGAGGTTCGTATACTTGAACGGGCCGGTAAGTGCATCAGTGATGCGATCGAATCGACACGGGCTAGAGCTCTCTATCTCTCTCTCTCTCTCTCTCTCTCTCTCTCTCTCTCTCTCTCTCTCTCTGAAATGGCACAAATGAGCTCTCCCTTGGCCTCCTGGCTCTTATATGCCTTCCCAAATGTGGTGTTGATGCCCCCAATCACTCACTTATCGATCTTGGGCATCACGGCACCTACTTAAAAGAGCTAGTCATTTACATTGGACCATCAAAATGTGATCCTAGACTTCTCCTCAATCCAAGAAGACCAACAATCCTTCATACCATATCTAGGGAGCTTTGGATGGGTTAGGTTTAGGATTATCAACAGTTGCATGGAGTAATTGGGCATCTAGAAAGTCACCATCTACTCCAATCAAAGCTTCTCCAAAATTAATCTCAAAAAAGAAATTGACAATCGCATCTTGGGTACGAGGTCATGGGTATGTTGTGAGTCACAATGCTCGGATCTACCCCCTGTAGCTCCTCTAAGGACCAGGCGAACACATCTATATACTCTCGCAAGAGAGTGACGAGACTCACCTCTTCTTCACTAGTCAAGTCGTCTCGGCAATGAACTTTGGTCGAGGTGTTTCCCCTTCCTGGGCTAGGTCTACCTCCTTGACTTTGGCTGGTCCCTCGATTGGTTCGCTCATCTGGCCTTGACGTTTGGCACCTAACAGAACTACTACCCTATCCCCTTTTTTGAATTTCGTGAAGTGTTTAGGGAGGTCCTGCAGCTTTCGTTGTTCTTCTGATCGTGTATCCCCGGGTTGCTTTGCCTTTTCCTGCCTTAACCATCTGCGCCTCAGGTGGACGGGTACGTCCCCTTTGGTGCATCTGGTCATGGGCGGCATAGGGATCTCTGGATCACTATCCGAAGTAACTTCTGATTCAGAGTCAAGCCCTCCATCTTCACTAGAAGAGGTGGTCTCCCCTGGTGGCGGTAGTTCAGATGGCGATTCGGTCCTAAGTATTGATGCCGTTCCTGACTGGGCTAGGCCTGCTTGCTCAAGGTCTATGGCTCCTATGCATTCCAACCAAGTGCGATCACATTCCATAAGCATGAATCCTCACTCTGCTCTAAGGGCATGCCTTTTCTACGGCTTGGTGTCTGCTCGTATCTACTCAATTTCTCATCCTTCAGTGTCGTATTCTATGGTATCTACTTTACCCTCACTCTCATCACTGAAGGATTGGCAGTCTTCGTATTTGTTGCTGAAATCTTTGTCATCCGACTGCTCGTCGTCTCCTAGGGCTTGGTATGCCTCGTGTGGTTGATCAAGAACTAGGGCCCAGTTATACATGAGGTTTAAATCGTACACCCTGGTCCATTGCCACTTGGATTCCTCTAAGAGATCTTGGAGTGGTTTGAAATTTGCAGCTGGCTTGCCAGCTAGCTGGTTCATTAGGTATTCTAGCATCCCCTGGAGTTTCCTTTTGTTGGAAGGTACATGGAAGGTGACAGGCTTAGGTTTTCCCCGGTGGCTTGCTGCCATCATGTAGACTGGTGTAGAGAGTGCTTCGTTGGTCTTGCTGATCATTTTGATGGCTTGCTCGTACGCCTGATGGTCTGAGAATGGCAGGTCGATCGTAGCGAGAACGTGCATCCAATCCCGCTCATCCCCTGGGCATGGAATACACTTAGTCAAGGGCCCATAGGGCTTCTTGACCTGAGTGTTCCCCTTGAGCATAGCAGAGATGGCGTCTAGGTCGACTGGTGAGGTCTTCCAAGTGTCCATCTCTATTCTTACGGTGTCCGTTCTATTGCCAAGGAAGATCAAGCCGTTACCCCACTCTTCGATGACTCTAGTGTTGCGCATCCAGGATCTGCCTAATAGGACATCGTAGTCCACTCCCTGCATGACTATAAAGTCGACAGAGAACTGGATACCTGCGATCTTCATTGGCCAATTTTTCAGTACCCCAAATGGCTTCACTCTCATACCGTTTGCTAACGTGACATTAAACCTAGCAGCTTCGACATGCAGGTTTCCCCAAGTCTGAAGCACTGCGTGGCTAAGCACACTAACCCCAGTTCCTGTGTCTACGATTTCCTTTCTTGTTGTGTCACCCAGGGCTAGGATTGGCAAGACCGCTTGCATCTCAGAGCCTTCCCAAAAGGCATTGACATGCAAGGATTTAGGCACGGAGTGCAGCGTTAAATTTGGCAATTGCGTTTCTACATCATGGCCTTCAGGGTCTACCCTGACCTACTCTTGTGACCCTTCCACCCACTACTTAAGATCTTGCCATAGGGTAGGATGCTGCTTAAGCAGATCTCCCAGGCTAAGTGTTACAAGGGTGGTCACTAGCATGGTTAGGAGATCGTTAGATACTCGTCCCTCCCCTAACCTAGATTGTCCGAGCCAATGGCCGCGGCTCATTTGCAACTCTGTCGCGTCTAGGCTTGGTCTTAGTAGCACTGCTTGTGGCACGGTTTCTTCTACCAACTTAGGTTGAGGCAGTGATATTGGCGTGCTTACACTGGAGAGGTCATTGATCTTGTCCTCTACGATGGGCTCAATGTCTTTGAGGTGCTGTTGAGTCTCCTTCACCCATTCCTTCACCTTTTCTATGGCCTTTAACTATCGCTTCGGATGCGGGTATTTCCCCCACCTTAGCGCTCCCCTTTTCGGCTATCTTAGAGGCTAAAGTCTCTGCCTCTACGTCTGAAACCTTCCTTCTCATAGGCAGAGTCGTAGCACTCTGGGTTTTTAGTGCGACTTTAGCTTTCGATCTCTTCTTTTTCCGCCTATGGCTTTTCTTCCCTATGGAGGTTGCGTCAAGATTGCTAGGTCCTGGCAGAGAGATGTCAGCCTAATTTATTTGGGCTTGGGTCATGACCCGCAATGGAATAGGTGTGGCCTCCCCATCAGGGTTTTCGACACCAAACAACCCCAACGGGACAGATGGCAAGTTGGCTGAGCTAGAGGATTGCTTTCACTTTGGGCAATCCATGAAAAGATGGGTGATTTCGCACTCTGCGTACCTTAGGTCAGCCTTGTCTCTGTTTTGCTGCTCTCTTTGAGGGTAGCGTGATAAGACATGACCAGGGTGACCACAAGTCCAACAAGTGACTGGATTCTGCGGGCCTGAGCTCCTAGGCCTCTACCTCGTCCTCGTCCTAACCCCAGCACTGGCACGGGTCGATAATCCATGAGGACTGCATTGCCCTCATCGTCGTGCGAGACGTAAGGGTATATGTAGGTCTCTTTATCATTCGGCTCCTCCACGTAGTGTACTGGAGTGTCGCTCGGTGGTGGGTGGGTCACTTAAGGACCAGGCAGTCTAGGAATGCCTATAGGATTTATGTTCATTCTAGTGACGGCTGGTTTCATATCATTAGGCACGGGAAGGGCCAATGGGGCTCCCCTTCCGAAGAATGGCTGCGGCCTATTCGCTAGATAAGGCTGGTCGTAGGGTTGCGAGTATGAAAGTCTTCTTGGTAATCTACAATGCGTGACATCATGGCCGAACCTACCGCAGTTAGCGCAACGTCTTGACCTAGGGTCTTGACACTCAGCCGGCAAGTGGTTTTCACCATAGTGCACGCATTGGACGGGCGGGCGCGTTGGTCGTCTCAACATGTCTTGCAACTTGGCTAATTCCATCTTAACCTCAGCCAAGCCCTGGTGTGTCTCGGTGGCCTTCCCCTTATCTTGGGATGATGGGATCGACCACTCACTAGAGGCTGATGTTCTCTCTGAGCTTTGCGAGTTGGTCTCCTCGAGATTTGAGGTCTTGGAGCCCTGCTCTTTCAGCTAATCATCGACTCTGATGGCTTCCTCAAACACTCTAGCTACCGCGTTGCGCTGCAAGCTTGAATTGCCTGCCAAAGCCTTATATAACTCCTCATCTCAAATTCCGCTCATGAATACAGTCGAAACTGCTCTTTCAGTCGGTTGCTCGCCCAGAGGGATTTTCTGAAAGAGGCTCCTCACATGGGTCACATAGTCGCAGATGTTCTCCTTCTCTTTCTGCTTGATGTTCATCAAGCGTACTAGCAGGTTATCAGAGTATCCGGGCTCGGCGAATCTCTTGACGAAGAGATCCTTAAGGTCATTGAAGTTGGCTCGCTCTGCAGCATCTAGGCTCGTATACCACGTCCTACCCTTGTCGCCTAGGAAAAGCCCAAATGCTTACAAGCATTGAGTTTGGTCGTTGAGGCCGTTGGCTTCGCAGACTTGCTCAAACGGCTCAACGAAGCTGTAGGGGTCATCATGAGGTTGGTACCCATCGAGTTGCTTGGCAACAATTAGTACTTTGGCCTGGCTCTTTGAGCCTTGGTTTGCCCCTAATCTTGCAAACAGCGACGTCGCTAGTGCGGTGGCACTCTGCTCTACTGCGGTGTTATCGAGTAGTCGTTTCATGAGGAGCTCGCTCAACGTCAAGTCTCCCTCTAGTGCTCTCTCATGGTCCGTTCGGTTTGGCCAACCAAGTTCAGCACTCGCTGCACCTCATGCAGCTCCATGCTTTTCCTTTGGCTCCTAACCTGCTGATCCCTATTATACTCAGCTATTCCCTGCAATTCCTTGCGGGCTAGCCTTCTCTCCTCCTCTAGATCTGCAATTATTGCGTCTGCTATCCTGCCGCGGTGCTCGTACCGGGCGTGTGCATCGTAACTGCTCACCAACTATGGATAGCATCTCGGAATACACTCAAATCAAGCTCCTCATTAGACCAATGGTCTGAGCTTTCTTCCGTCATGGTCGAATTCTTGCGCTCCACTACGCTGTCGATCAGGTTGAATAGACTTGACAGATCCTCGTTGTTGACGTTCCTTGCTTAGTCCTACTTTGTGCTTTGATGGTTTGTCTATATCTTGGGTCCTCTCCTATTGGTGGGTTCCTTGAGTGTTTTATCTGAGTAAGTTCCTTTGGTTATTGAATACAGACCTCAATTTATGGTCCCTCGGTGAGTGTGTCGTTTCTCGTGCACTTGTGCCCAATCATGCTTTCAGCTTTCTTAAGTGTACTTCAAGTGCGGAAATTCAATGTGAGTGCAGCAAGCAATTCCTCAGCATCTTACATACTCACGCTTGTTTAGGCCTGATAGGCTTGTAGGTCCATTTTCTGGCCGTTTTGTCAGGGTTTAGGGTTTTCTCGTAGGTTGACTTGTTCATTTTCGGTCGATCAGGTTTTACGGATCACCAGCTCGCATCTAAGTCCTTGGGTCTTGCAACTGTCCACTTCTAGCCAATAAGTGCCTGCGCACTACAATTTCTCTTATCACGTGTGCCAGAATCAGGTTGTGAGCACCTGAAGGGTTTCGATAGTTTGCACTGCTGTGTATTTTCCGGGTCAGGTTAAATTTCTGACAAATTAGACAAAAAGTTGTACTCAGACCAACTGGTCTGAATTGCAGGGTCTGAGTAGGTCACTCAGATAGGCCGAGTCATAGGGACGAGGGCCAAATTTTCGGGTTTAACTTGGACGATTTTGACTCAAACGGGTCGAATGGTGAATTCGAACAGGGTGATTCGGATGGGCCGAACGGCGCTTGGCCGAGGGCCGAATTTGGGTCTCGGACGGGTCACTCGGACGGGCCGAGGCTGGATGTGCCACGTGGCAAAAAGCTTTGACTCGGACGGCCGAGTGGGTTTACCTGCCGGGTCCAAGGGCCGACTACGGTTTGGCCGAGGGGCCCGAATGATAAGGGCCGAGGATCGATTTTGGGACTCGACCCAGGAGAGGCTGCTCGGACGGGCCGAATGCGGTGCCCGTAACCCGCGCGAACGCAATTTTGATCGTTTCACCAAATGTAGGCCGGCGCCATGGTCATGCACTTCTAAATCCTATCTAGGGAAGTAAAGGGAGAGGTTCATATACTTGAACGGGCCGGTAAGTGCATCAGTGATGCGATCGAATCGACATGGGTTGGAGCTCTCTATCTCTCTCTCTCTCTCTCTCTCTCTCTCTCTCTCTCTCTCTCTCTCTGTGAAATGGCACAAATGAGCTCTCCCTTGGCCTCCTGGCTCTTATATGCCTTCCCAAATGTGGCGTTGATGCCCCCAATCACTCACTTACCGATCTTGCGCATCATGGCACCTACTTAAAAGAGCTAGTCATTTACATTGGACCATCAAAATGTGATCCTAGACTTCTCCTCAATCCAAGAAGACCAACAATCCTTCATACCATATCTAGGGAGCTTTGGATGGGTTAGGTTTAGGATTATCAACAGTTGCATGGAGTAATTGGGCATCTAGAAAGTCACCATCTACTCCAATCAAAGCTTCTCCAAAATTAATCTCAAACAAGAAATTGACAATCGCATCTTGGGTACGAGGCCAATGTAAAACCTTGAAGTTCAATTTCTATAGGGATAGAGTCTTGTAGGCTAGTCATCCTATGACATCTTGTTGTTTAACCACACATGTGAGCGTAGAGTGATCCATATGGAAGATAGAAGAATGGCCAAGTAAGCAGTGATAGAATTTCTTGATGAAATAGATCATCTTGAGGCATTTCCTTTCAATCATAGAGTAATTCTTCTTAGTAGTGATAGACATTGGTTGGCACACAAAATGGGTAAAAAATAGCCATTTGTGTCCTATTGTGCAAGCACACTAACAATTTCTCTATTAGAAGCATCAACAAAGACATGGAAATTTTTTGTCCAATTTGATGGAATCAAACTAGTGAGTCTTGGACAGGAGTAGATTGAGGCATTGGAATGCAACATATATTGTCTTGTTGCAGCAAAAATCTACATTGAGAGTGTGTGTGAGCTAATTAAGTGGAGTAGCTACATGGGCTAGAACGTACAAGTACCATCCATGCCATTAGACATGCCCTAGAAATCAAGGCATAGTAGTAGGGGAGTTAGGAATTGTGTCTTGTATGATGGTATCTACCTTGTTTCGAGATCCACAATAATGCCATTACCAAATATGATGTGAGCCAATAGCACATTGCCCTTCAATGCAAAGATGCATTTCATGGGATTCAGACTTAGGTTGACTTCTCAGTATCAAATGAAATAGAGTTGGAGTTTATGCAAGTGGAGCAAAAGTGCTATGAAGACATTGAAGTCATCTAAGAAGACCTGCTGCATGAAGTTAGTAAGGTTGGGCCCGAAGATTTTGTACATATCCCATTTAAAAGATGCAAGGGCATTCTTTAGCCAAAACTACATAACTATATAGACATAGACACCCTAGCTGTAAGAGCAAGCTTTGACCTAGTTGTAACCATTGAACCCATCTAGAAATAAGTACATCTTCTTACCAACACCATCATGGAGAATGTTGCTGAGGTATGGGATAGAAAATGAATCCAAATTGTTGCATCATTTACCTTATTGTAATCTACACAAATTTAGAGATTCCTATTTTTCTTGGGAACAATGATAATGGGTAAGATCCACTCTTTTCGATCCATTGGGTGATGACGTCAACTTAGACAAGTTGATCCAACTCTTCTTTCACTAGCTTTGCTATGTGGAGATACATCTAGTATCTCTATATGTGGACTGGCATTGCATGAAATTTGTGGTGCGCAGATCGGACGCAGGTAGCTCACGTAGTGAATTCCCAAAGGTCCCCAAGAACAAAGCACTCTACTTTTTAGCACAAAGACCAATGTAAAAACAAGCACGACATGAGACAAGAGACAAATTGGGTTGAATCTCCCCCATGCCTTGTGTGAGCGCTTCACAAAGCATGTATTTAATATATATTTTCAATCTTTTTGCTCAAAAATAGCCCAATTACAAAAATATACAAGCTTTTAGCTTTTGAGTTTGCTTTCTACCAAAAATAGGAAAATAAAGCTAATGGACGGTGCCCAAAGAGTCTGGCACGCCCAATCTCAATGTCCAAATAAAAATAACATATCCAGGCGCATAAGCGCATACAAAATAATAATAAATAGTCGATGTCTCTATAGACATAATCAAAATATAGGCGTGGTGCCTATCAAAATATAGTCGAAAGATCGGAAACCCGCTAGACTCCAATGCTTTCCTCTGCCACTGCTGCTATCTCTACACATCAACTGAAGCATTCACAATCGTTAGTAAAATAACACAATTAAACCGACAAAAGTGAATACCTAGCAGTCTTCAGCTACATAAATAAATCAACTGGTTAGAAATAAATCCTAACCTTAATTTATTACGAGTGCGCACTCTAAACTCATAAACGTTTATTAATTTAATATGCATTTTGCGGAATCACCCGCTATGGAATCACCCATGTACACACTAAATTAATGAAACGCCCGAAAAGGACAGGCGTCCCCATCAACTTCTCGCACAAAGAATCCTCTTTGCGTATGAGCCCCGGTCATCTAAGTTTACGGAATCCACCGTAAAACCTCACGGAATCCACCGTGGAATATGCCTCCTGGCATCATACCCCCGGGGTGGGATAGCAATTGACCTCAATTGCTATTAGCTCAATGTGGAGCTAACAGAGTGGGGAAAGCATTTAGGTCTCTAGCGTGCATCCATTGTGCTTCTTCTACAGGATGGTTCTTAAATTTCACGAGATATCTAGAGTACCTTCGGTCAGTTCTAGTGGTCATGTAGTCAGTGTCTATGATGGCTTCTGGTTCAAGTATTTCAGTCTCTTCCTCTAGTAAAGGTGGGTTTTCATAGACAGGGTGGATAGGTAATTGTCCTCTAAATGGTCTCAATAAACTAATATGAAATGTATTATGAATTTTCCAATGAGATGGCAATTCTAACTTGAATGCATTGTCATTAATCTTATGAATGATTCTAAATGGTCCGTAGAATTTAGGGGCTAATTTGACAACTGGATGTCTATCTACACTTTGTAGTCTACGCTTTTCTATTCTAAGCCAAACATAATCATCAACTTTGAAATTCATGGCTTGTCTTTTCTTGTTGGCTTGTTTGGTACATGATTGTTGGGCTTTAGCAATCATATCCTTTACCTCATCAAAAATAGTGTTATGCATAACAGCAATATCATCGGCACTTTGTATTCTATTAGACAAAGATGCAACAGGTGTAGATAATCTATGTCCATAAATAACTTCAAAAGGTGCTTTCTTTGTAGATGTGTGCGGTGTATTATTGTAAGCAAACTGTAATAAATGTAAATGAGTATCCCATGTTTGAGGTTTAGAGATAGTGTATGCACGTAAAAGATCTAAAATAGTGCTATTTGTGGCTTCTGTTTGTCCATTTGTTTCTGGATGAAATGCAGATGAGAAATCAATCTTTGTGCCTAGATTTGCAAACAGTGTAATCCAGAAATTATTACAAAATCTAGAATCTCTATCTGAAATAATCACTTTCGGCAATCCATGGTTAGTAAAAACAGTTTTCAAAAATAACTGTGCTGCTTGTGATGCTGTTAAAGTTTTCTTACATGCAATGAAATATGCTTGCTTACTAAATCTATCTACAATTGTCCAAATCATGTCATGGTTAGATTTAGTATTTGGTAAGCCAGTAATGAAATCCATAGATATATGTTCCCAAGGTTTAGATGGAATAGATAAAGGCATTAATAACCCATACTGTTTACCATGATGTCTTTTTATTCTTTGACAAATCAGACATTCAGAAACAAAATTAGATACATCTGCATCCATATGCGGCCAATAAAAATCTTCAGTTAACATGCGTAATGTAGAAATGATACCTCTATGACCTTGATATGGGGGACAATGAATTTCATTTAAAACAAAAGATCGGAATGGAATAGTAACACACAGTCTCTTTTCAAAGAACATAAATCCATCATTATATGACAATGAATCAACAGGAATGAAATTATTTTGAACTAATTTTTGCCAATCAGAATGAAAAGTAATATCCTGGTGATATGTGTCTTTCATAGCAATCAAAGAATCAAAAGATATGATAGAAATGTTATGAATTGCAGGTCTTCTACTTAATGCATCGGCAACTACATTTTCTTTTCCAGGTTGGTATTGAATGATAGGATGGAAACTTTGAATGAATGAAGCCCATTTGATATGGCGGTCAGAAATTTGGGGTTGGCTAAGTAGATGTCTAATGCTTTGCTGGTTGGTTTTTATCATGAATTCTGAACCCATTAAATAATGCTTCCATTGTTTCAATGCTTGAACAACTGCTAAGAGTTCCTTGTCATAAGTGGAATATTTGAGCTCAGAGGGTTTCAGCTTAGAACTAGAATATGCTATTGGATGGTTATCTTGCATTAACACGGCTCCTATTCCTGATCCGCTAGCATCAGTCACAACTAAAAAGAATGGTCGGTTAAAGTCAGGCAATTGTAGAACAGGGGCATTGGTCAATGCACGTTTAAGTAAATCAAAGGATTTCTGCTGGTTTTCAGTCCATTGATAAACAATGCCTTTCTTAAGAAGTTTGGTCAGTGGTAAAGCAAGTAATGAGAAATTACGTACAAACTTCCTATAGAAACTAGCAAGACCAAGGAATGAGCGTAGTTCATGTACATTTTTAGGAATAGGCCAATGCAATATTGCGTCAATTTTCTTAGGATCAACTTTTATTCCTTCTTTTGATACAATATGACCTAGATATTCTATTTCTGTCTTAAAGAATTCACTCTTGTCAGGATTTGCAAACAATTGATTTTCTTTCAGTAATTGAAAAACTAATGATAAATGCTCATAATGCTCTTTTTCACTTTGACTTAATACTAGAATATCATCAAAGAAAACAATCACACAATACTGATATTTTAGAAAAATACGGTTCATCATTCTACTGAAAGTAGCAGGTGCATTAGTTAATCCGAATGGCATAACTAAGAATTCGTAATGGCCAAACTGTGTCCTGAATGCAGTCTTAAATATGTCGGATCTATCTAACCTCACCTGATGATATCCAGATTTAAGGTCAATTTTACTAAATATAGAAGATCCTTGCAGTTTGTCCATAAGGTCATCAACTCTAGGTATAGGATACCTATTCTTTACAGTGATCTTGTTTAATGCTCGGTAGTCAATACACATCCGATAAGTATTATTCTTTTTCTTGACTAAGAGCACAGGTGCACCGAATGGAGAACTGCTAGGTCGAATTAAACCTCTATTTAGTAATTCTTCTACTTGAGTCTGGATTTCTTTTTGCTCTATTTGATTGTGCCTATATGGGGCTTTGCAAGGTGGTTGTGTGCCAGGTATTAGGTCAATCTTATGGTCTTCTGGACGTGATGGAGGTAAACCTGGTGGTAGGTCTTCTGCAAAACAGTCCTTAAAATATGCAAGAAATTCCTTATGCCTAGGGTGCATATGAGTTTCTTTTGCGTGCAATTCATTTACCCAAATGAGATATGATTTAGTATTCTTGCGTAGTGCACGTTTTGCTTGAGTATGCGAAAGCAGTGGAAACATATGAGATGCATGCATACCAAATAATGTAATAGATTTTCCTTGAAAATTTATATTCATTGTGTGTGTGGAATAATCTATATTGGGATTATGTTGATGTCTCCATGGCATTCCTAGAATAATGTCGCTAGACTGTAGTGGGACAACTAAGAAATTTCTTCTTTCAATATATGGACCAATTTGAATTTCTAAATTTTGAACTTCTTGTGTGCCATTGTACCTAGTGCCTAAAAATGCAGCTTTTATGCGATAGTGCGTAGGTACAGTATGCAATTTCAATTCCTTTACCAATTTTGCTGAAATAAAATCATGCGTACTACCGTCATCATGCAATACAGTTCTTTCTTTTCCATGCACCATACATTTCATAGTCAACAATGAATGTGAAGTAGGCATACCTGGTAAAGTGTCGGAAGTAGTAGTAGGATCATCTTCTTCTTCAGTGAAATCCGGTATATCCTCATGCTCGTCTTCGTCCATAACTCCAAGGTAGTTGATATGTGCTGATGGCTTCTTTGAATGACAATTTGCTGCGAGATGGCCTGACTGGTGACACTTGTAGCATACGATAGGCTTGGCTTTGGTCACATTATTTGCAATGGCTGGGAGTCTGGGTATATTTGGATTTGCTTGTTGGATAGGCTTAGGATTTGGATTGACAGTGGATGGTAATGCAGGTGGTTTAGGCCAATTCTTGCGGAAAGATGGTGATGAAAAACGACCTGGATTAAACCTTCTGAAATTTGAATTGAATTGTTTAGATCCATAATTACCGTTTGCTTGGAATGGCTGTGGTCGTCGATCTCTTCCACGTAACTTATCTTCAGTGTCGTGAGCTAAAGAGATAGCATCTTCAAGGGTAGCAGGCTTGAACATATTCACCTCAGCGTAGTAATGTCCAAGAAGTCCAGACATGTACTTCCGCTTATGGGTCGTCTCTGGTACGTCTTCAAGCATGCGTAGCTGTAGAAGTGCATTCCAAAAACGCTCTGTATACTGTGGAATAGGCTCACGATCGCGCTGTTGAAGTAAATCCCATTGCTTGATTGCCTTCTCATGAAATTGCGGTGGTAGAAAATTTTGCATAAACTTCTTCTTGAAATCTTCCCATGTAGCAGGACATTCTATGCTCTTGCGGACGACAGTCCACCAAAGTGATGCTCTATCTATCAGATGATTAGTAACACACTTGATTTTATCTTTCTCAGGATAAGTTTCCTCATGGAAATAGTCATCAAACTGGCTAATGAATGATAAAACAGTCTTTCCTTCTCTTATGCCATTGAAAGTGCGAAACTTGAAACTTCGTTTACTTATCTTGGATTCCTTGCGAATGGTTTGTGCTTCAAGAGTGGCGTCGATGGTACGGCGTATCAAATCTTCAGCTTGAGGTTCTTCTTTGTCAGTGGACGCTCCTTGTAGCTTTGTCAATTGCGCTTGCAAGGCTTGCCTAGCTCTTCACTCTTCGTCCAATTGTAACATGATAAGATCCAGCTTTTGCTCCATGGTAGGCTCGGGTAGGTCGTCTTCAGCCATAGGATCATCCATAAGTGGGGTAGTCATCCTGTAAAACTCAACAAACCTTTCTCACTCAAAATCAATTAGCGGGATGAGCGTAGCTCAAATTTGGGGTTACAAGGCTATGTATTTTTGGGTATTTTCTTCTTCAATTTTCAGAAATTTTGAAATATTTCTGTCTCCGTTTGCTGAAAGTACTTCAACGAACTTGCAGATAGGTAAAACAGCTTGCTGCGAACAACTTTCCAGTTCTGAGTTTTTGCAAACGAACAAGTCTTCTAGGAGTTTCAAGCGTTAGTCAGTTCTGATTTAGTCTGACTTGCAGAGTTGCAGACTTAACAGACTTGCAGGGTTGTGAACTTGCTGAACTTAGCTGACTTGCAGGACTTGCAGTACTTGATTAGTGTCGACTTGCGAAACTTGTCTTCTGGAGTGCGTGACCGAGAGTTTGGTGACTTCTCTGCCTTGTCTGACTTGAGAGTAGCTTAATGACTTAAGCTTAATAGATTAAGCTTAAGCTAATAAGCTTAAGAAGGAGGAAATAGGCCGCCGTTTTCTGATCGTGAGGGGGGGGGGGCCGTTTTTGATTCCGCCGAAAATTTCGGGGGTCCTCCTCTTGATCACGACTTGACGATTTGTTGCTAATCAAGCTTCTCTTAAGTTCTTAAGCTTTGTACTTAAGCTTTGTTAATGAAGAAGATAAGAAATTTCTCACTGTTCATCACGACTTGTTCATGGAGTTGAGGGAGTGGTCCTCCGCCGACAAAGAGTGGTCCTTCGCGATCTGACAGTAGAAATAGGGGTTCTTGATCGCCAGAAGTCTGCTTGTATCGACGGTTCGCGACGAGATTGACTGTAGAGGCCGTTTGTTCCTGGAGCTCCGCCTTCGCCCGAGATTGGTAGCGATTGGAAGCCCTTGATCTCTGCTCCGCTCTGATACCACTGGTGCGCAGATCGGACGCAGGTAGCTCACGTAGTGAATTCCCAAAGGTCCCCAAGAACAAAGCACTCTACTTTTTAGCACAAAGACCAATGTAAAAACAAGCACGACATGAGACAAGAGACAAATTGGGTTGAATCTCCCCCATGCCTTGTGTGAGCGCTTCACAAAGCATGTATTTAATATATATTTTCAATCTTTTTGCTCAAAAATAGCCCAATTACAAAAATATACAAGCTTTTAGCTTTTGAGTTTGCTTTCTACCAAAAATAGGAAAATAAAGCTAATGGACGGTGCCCAAAGAGTCTGGCACGCCCAATCTCAATGTCCAAATAAAAATAACATATCCAGGCGCATAAGCGCATACAAAATAATAATAAATAGTCGATGTCTCTATAGACATAATCAAAATATAGGCGTGGTGCCTATCAAAATATAGTCGAAAGATCGGAAACCCGCTAGACTCCAATGCTTTCCTCTGCCACTGCTGCTATCTCTACACATCAACTGAAGCATTCACAATCGTTAGTAAAATAACACAATTAAACCGACAAAAGTGAATACCTAGCAGTCTTCAGCTACATAAATAAATCAACTGGTTAGAAATAAATCCTAACCTTAATTTATTACGAGTGCGCACTCTAAACTCATAAACGTTTATTAATTTAATATGCATTTTGCGGAATCACCCGCTATGGAATCACCCATGTACACACTAAATTAATGAAACGCCCGAAAAGGACAGGCGTCCCCATCAACTTCTCGCACAAAGAATCCTCTTTGCGTATGAGCCCCGGTCATCTAAGTTTACGGAATCCACCGTAAAACCTCACGGAATCCACCGTGGAATATGCCTCCTGGCATCAATTTGAGAGAAATCTAGTGCTACTAAAATTATGGATCTACTCCTTTCTTTTTAGAGTAATCCTAGGCCAAAATATCCTTGAATTGCATCAAGAGGGCCACTAGTTGGTTGCATAAGTCAGGCTACAAATGAGCACTAATTTTGACTGATTTTGTCTCATATCAAAACCAATGTAAACTATGGTGAGAGCATCTTCCTTGACTCGTGTGAGCTTAAAATTCTCTTTCTTTATAGAGCACATCCAAAATTTTAGAATCAACAAATCTATATACTATTAGCTGATCTAGAGCACATCCACCAAGCAAAATGGTTCCAAGTGGGCATTAGTTGCCAAGAATGTAGCTTCCTCATCATCATCTAGGCAATCCACCATGTTGATAGTTTTTGTGACTACATATCGGAAAGCTATTGATGGAGGTGGAAACTTGTTTAGGAAGATTCAAATTTTTTGTAACCTTGGCAAATAGTCAACCACCAACCACAACTAGGGCCGTCTGAGTAAGAGGTGATAATTTTCAACTGGATGCTCCATGTCAAGAACTACTAAGAAAATAGAAATGGTACACTCAAAACCTCCATCAAGTTTGATTAGATGAAGCTTAGTCAATGTACTCTTTATTGGTTGTCCATGTGGATGACGAATGGGCCTAGCTCTGAGTTCATCAGCCTAAAATTTATACAAGTGTCTGTCATAAGGGTTTTTGATCACTTGATTTTGAAATCTAAGAGAGACGACTGGAATAATAGGTTGCGATAGCACTCCTAAAGGATACATTTCTAAACTTCTTCTTCCAATGTGAACATAGTCAATGCCATTACTTTTGGCTTTTGCAAAACATGCCAACCTAATTGGATTTTCTTTAGCAAGTGGTCCTTGATTATTGGGACTACACTCAATAAATCTCCTATTGAAATGGTAATGGAATCTAAACCACACGAAGTTTGGGTGTCTTCTTCATTCAAAGTCACATGTGCTAAGGTGAAAGCCTTGGCTTGGTGAGCAGGCTAGTTTCCTTCTACCTTCACAGGTTTGCTAGAATCAAGACTTGCCTATGGATGCCTCATCCTACCTTGTAGTGTCAATGTTTGTGTAGTCCCTTTTGCTCTTGCGGGTCTAGAAACTAGTGTTGGTAGTGGCTATGGATTTTCAATACTACTAGTTTTCTTGTTTTGTATGCTACCACTTGATTGTGGATCTTCTTTTGTTTAGCCTAGGAGAATCTTGTGGACTTGTTGTCTTTGCCTTTTGTCTTCTTACCTAACCGAGTAACTAGATTGACTTTTTGATCAGGGAGTTCTTAAATTTCCACCATATTGATAGCTCGTAGTTGACTCTACTACTTTTGGTTGTCATGTTGTTTGTCCTTGAGACATTTAGATCTCTAGTGGCATTCTCGCATAAAAATAAAACATTGTTTATTTGGAAGTAAATAATATCCTCCTCTGTCTCCTTGATTTCTTCCTTATCCTCCGAGACCTGTTCTAGGAGAGAGATAGTCTTGTTGTTTATATAACACTATGCATACTGCAGTTGACAATAGACAGTCTCTGAGGTGATTCCAACTAGCTAGTTGTGCTCCTCTGGTGCCATGCCATGACCTTGTATTAACCATCTAAGTGCAAGCATTATACTAGAAAACATCAATATTATCTCTCAGGACTTTAAATCAAGTTGTATAGCTCTAAGTTGTGGTCGTACTTTATTTTAGCCTATGTAGTTGTACAAGTTTTTGAGGATCAATTTTCTCTATTTGGAATTGCAAACAAATTTCCATTTATGTATCATTAAACATTTCCTAGTTTTCTGCAGCGATCCAAGGCGCCACCTCTTTCTACATCGATGACTCAAATATGACCACCTTATGAGCAAGATCCACTTGGGAAAAAAAATCAACTGTGTATACCACTTTGAATTGCCTAACAAAGGTATCTAAGTCCTCATCTAGTGAACCAGCAAATATAAAAAGCCAAATTTGTGCATGAGTAACCATCCAAGTGTTAACTAGGATACTATATGGAAAAATGGGTAAAAAGTTGGAAACTGGGTAGGGGTCCTTGTACCTCCTCTTCCTGGGAGGTCATCCATCCTAGTATTGTTTATGCCAATGTATGCTTAACTAAAAAAATTTCATAGTTGGGCTAGACATCTTGCCCCCAAAATCTTAAGGTAATGGATGACCTCCAGTCTATCCAATTATAAAAATATTCCTCTATGTAGTCTAGGATTTAAACCTAGTCTCAACACATCACTACTATATCGATAGTAAGCTAGTTTTCTCTAGCAAGTCTGGATTGCATTTCCAATAGCCCCTCAAGCCATCAAGCCACACCTTGGTTGGGGTCCTATTACCACCCAAGCTCATTAACCTAAGCTCTAATACCAAGTTAGAAACCAGGTGGGAGCCCTTTTCAAGAGCTCACCCATCCCAATATTGTTCACTTGAGTACATGAATAATTAGATGTTTCCCATCATTGGGATAGCCATCTATCCCCCATAGCCTTTAGGTGATGGATGGCATCTAGTGTAGCTAATTATGGAAATCTTATTCCGTTTGGCCTAGGATTTAAGCCGATTTTCAACACAATGCCACTACACTGATAGCGAGCTAGCCTTCTCTAGCAAGTGTGGACTGCATTTCCAACATAGAACCACTACTAGATTAGCTCACCCAATCAATTTCCCTATGAGATTTAGCAAGGTGATAGGAGTGATTAGTGGATTAGGGTGCATATCTTGAGGTTTAGGAACAGAGTGGGAGTGCTATTTGTTGGGCTATGAAGTAGACTATTTCACTTGAAAATCATCATCATTGAAAAATGAGGTTATCTCATGAGATAGAACCCAACATCACTACTCACACCTACATTACCATGATAAAACAAAGTGGATGTCTTCCAATGGACCTTGTGAGTGTGTGCCTATGTAGGTTGGCATGTGTAGGAATGATTAGTGTGGTCACCATGGATAATTGGGTCTAGATTCTGTGTGTGGTCTCAGTAGGTGCAAACCAGTTACACCAGCTCTATCAAATAGCAAATCCTTTCCATAATCAAACTAGACATAGGGATATGCTTACATTTTTAACTTAGCCACAAATCATACTAGTAGAAATAAGCACCATACTAAGTTACTGAGAGATAAAGAGTTCATGCCAAAAAGTGAATACTCATATATTCGATAAAATGTATACAAGGGTTTAATCACACAGACATTGGAATATAGAATACTTCTTAGAAGATAACTATTCAGAAGAAATACATATCAATGGATTTGGCTAACCTGGCTGCTCTCAGAATGTTATACTATTATTGGAGATATTGGGGAAATTATAAGGTTTTAGGAAAGGTTAAGATCTCAACAGTGGGTCGAACTAGGAAATAAAGAGGAAGACATATGGGTGCAAAGTCAAGAGGACCACGACACTTCGTTCTTGATCCTAATATAGCTGTGATACCTAAGTTTCCATAAAATCCTTCTATCATAATCTTTGGCTAATCTTTCACTTTGTATTACTACATCACTATCATTAGAGTTGATGACCTCTTTTTGTTGCCCTTCATGAATGCTATTTGGGCCTACCAATCATGCCATCCTGTACTATTTGAGGAGGAAGTGTTAAATTATTTTTAGAAATACAAACCTACATTATTTTGTTTTCTTTAAAAACAAGATGATTATTACAATTAACTTACCAAGTGAAGATTAGATAGAGGCGTATCCATTGCAATTACAAACACACACACAAACACAAAATATATTTGAAAGTGACTCATGCATAGTCATCTAGAGTAATATATTTAATGAAGTGTAGATATTGCATAGTTGTGAAGGGTTAAGCGAAGTCATTATGATGATACTTTTGAGTCTACTTTACATGTGACCATTATTTTGTGTGTTTTTGCATTTGCAACATATTATGGTTGGAATGTACATGACTCATATATCATAACTTCTTTCATTAATGGTAACTTTCAAAGATTTAGCTCAACTTAGCCAAGAAAATTAGTAGGTTCCATGTCTTTGGCCTCAACCCAATCATATAGTGTTAGAGATTGGCCTAAAGATTGAGTGCATAGTGTTGGAGCTTGGCATGACATGTAACATGTAGTTGTGAGTAAGGGTCATGGCTATCCCAACTCATAATTCCCTTAGGATTCGTTGCATGAAGGATTTGATAGACCAAAGTATCCTACTACCCTACATGGATCCCCACTTTGATATCCTCCTAAGACCTTTGTGACATGGTCACAACCCCCTCTATTGTAATCCTATATGGGACTACTAGGCTGATCCTTATGTCCTTCGGTAGTATGATAGAGCAATGCACTCTTAATGCTAATGGGGAGTGTAAGAAAAATAGCCATCTCTCTCCCATTCAATGCACCTATCTTGTTTAGATTTGGTGGGACTCTCTCCCCCCCTCCACTTCATGGGATTGAGAACATATATTAGTGTAGAGGATGTCGAATGGGGTATGTTCATGAATAGAGGGGAGGACAAGCTCCAAGAAAATTACTTATATCATCTTCACTACCAATTTGTGTTTGTTTGTTAATTTTCAAACTCTATATTCCAAACAAAAATAGTAGGGTTATATGTATGCTACGAGCTCCATGGGCCGAGTCACTAGCGTCGGTGTCTATGTAGTGCTATGCTTTGTTTTTCTTTGTGAGTAGCTTCATCCAATTTAGATTTAGTTTCAACAATGTCAAGAATCGCGTGGTGGGGAGACTTGCTCAAGATGCTGCGCCGAACACACACAGATTGCACAAGGAGAAGCTCACTTAAGAGACAAGAAGAGAGATGGAGGCCAAAACGTTTTCTTGCTGGTTTCTTCTTCTTCTTCCACACTCTTTACAATGTACATAAATTATAGATAAGATACAACATAAAGGAAAGTGGCCTACTAAGTCAAACCATGCATAACCGACTACACTAGCCGACTGGCGCTATAACTATGCCAATTGTAAATAGGTGTAATAACTTAAATATAATAAGTAATGAGCCAGTGGCCATGTGAGAGTCATAATGACCACCGACGTGCTAAGTTTAGATGTGTGGACCCATCTAACCAGGCGGTCCATCATCAATGTCCGCATGTGTTGAGCTTGTCATCTCAACACTCCCCCTCAAGCTCAACTGCATCTCTACAACTCCAAGTAAGCTTCAAAACTTTTGAAGCTTCTTTGTACCCAATGCCTTCATGAAGATGTTAGCTATATGATCCTGTGTGCTGACACACCAAGTCAATCTCACCTGCTGTTACCTTCTCTCTCACAAAGTGGTAGTGTACCTCAATATGTTTTGTCCTAGCATGGAACACAGGGTTCCTAGCCAACTGTATAGTGCTATACTACATAGATTAACTTTTGTAGCCATACTACCTCACATGCTGCAATAGCAGCACCTCTATACTCAGCCTCTATACTCGACAAAGCAAATCTAGATTGCCTTTTGCTGCTCCAAGCAACTGCTGCACTACCAAGAGAGAACATGTATATGGTGGTAGATCTTCTATCAGACATACTACCAGCCCAATTTTCATCTGTGTATCCAAACACATGTACATCTGTACCTGCCTCATAGAAAAGTCCATAATGTAATGTGGACTTCACATATCTCAATATGCATCTGACTGCATCCAAATGTGGCTTTCTAGGTACTTGCATAAATTGACTCACAAGACCAACAGCGTAGCTCAAGTCTGGCCTTGTAATGGTCATGTAGATCAAACTCCCCACTATCCTCTTGAACAGAGTAGGGTCTTCTATCTCATCCCCAACATCAGCACTCAACTTTACATTCTGCTCCAACGGGACTGAAAGTGGTTTGCATGCTGTCATACTGTTAACCCCAACACGAAGAAAGCAAAAGAAAGTGGAAAAGACGCAAGGCAAAGGCGGAAAAAAGGTATCCCGACTAAAGAAAGAAGAGGAAAAAAGACCAAAAGTGCAAGGGCAATCTTAAAAGTCCAAGGCAAATGCAAAATGAGAAATGCACATTTTAAAATAAAAAGGCGCACCCTGAAATATTGTAAAAGAGCGTCGGGCTCTCACCCGTGCAATTTGTAAATGTATACAAGCGGTGGAAAGGAAGCTAGGAAGATACAAGGACAATGAGAAAAGGGGCCTAGGCTAATGGCCGGCTATGTAAAAAAGGGGGATGACCGCCCATGGAAATTAGGACATGTATATAAAGTTGAAAAGTGAATGAGAAGCTCATTCTTGTGTGTGGCAAAAGCTTCTTCTTCTTCTTCTCTTGTTTCTTGCCTTCTTGCTTGTGCTTGAGAGAGGGATTGAGAGAGTGCGAGGGAGTGAGGGAGTGATTGTGTGAGAGTGAGGGATCTAGGTGAAGAAGCTTTACATCTTCTCCTCCTCTCTTCTCTTCTCTTGTCTCGTGCATGGCTATGGAGGATGAAGCTCATGGGAGAGGGATTGAGGTTTCTTGAGCTTGCCTCAAGGATCGTGGAGCTACCAGTGTGCAAGAAAGAGGAGGGTACTCGATCGAGCATCAAGGTAAGCTCACTACACCCGTAAGGTAGGCATTGCGCATCGGCTATGTGAGAGGTAGCTGTGGCTGCTCGGTTCGAAACACTTGAGCAATAAGTGGTCCGTAGGTCTCGGGGTAGAGCTTGAAGATCCCCCACATTTTGGTTCCCTTGCCAGGACCCGACGAAATCGAGCCTTAAGCGCCGCGCACATCAGATCGAGCATGGAAGTAGGGTTTGCAGCCTGAACCAGTGCTCGAGATAACTAGGAGATTTAGGAGGTTTTAATCCATGGAACAGGTAAGTATTTGGATTTGTTGAAAGCATTAGATTAGGACTAATGTTCTGCATTTCTATTTTTCATATTGCCTGCACTAGATTAAGGTTAGATTAGGGTAAGAAAAGAGAAAACAGGGGTTCTGGTTGCTACTGGAAACAGGAAAACAGGGGCCCAGATTCAAGTTTTTGGGTGAAACAGGGACAGGGAATTGGCTGTAAGGGTCTGCGTGCTGAGAAAGGACCTTAAGAGGCTTGGGAAGCCAGGACATACCTCATTTCTTTAGTTGGCCTTGTGAGAGAGAGAGAGAGAGTTTCTGGTTCATAGGACGAGGAAACGCGACCCCGATTCTAGGCGCATTCGATTCGCGCTGCTTCAAGTGAGTCCAGTGTGTTCCATTGGCACTCTAATCGGTTATGGGAAGTTTGTGGTGATTGAGTGCAGCAGGCATTAGCAAGGATTCAAACGCGCTGGAATCGCGCCCGCCGCTGATGCAGTCGGACCAACCCGCAGTGGTCCGATCCCCAGAATCGGACCACCCGAGTTCTGGAGTTGGACCGTCCGACTCCCAGGATCGGACCGTCCGACTGAGAGAGAGTCGGACCAGACTGGTCCGATTGCCAGAATCGGACCAACCCAATCGGACATGCCATGTGGCACTCGGACTGTCCCTTAGAATCAGACCGTCGTAGTCAGACCATTGGGGCTAGGCTAGGCCAATCCATAGTCGAACCACTTCAAAATTAGGACCACCCTCCTGGTCCGATTCCCAGAATCGGACCACCAGGGTCGGACGATTCCCAGAATCGGACCACCAGGGTCGGACGATTCCCAGAATTGGACCAACCCCGTCCGATTGTTAGAGTCGGACCAGACTGGTCCGATTGCCAGAATCGGACCGTCCGACTCCCAGAGTCAGACCAACCCTGACCGATTCCCAGAATCGGACCATCTTGCCAGAACAAAAAGATAAGGATCTTTTGCTGACCTTGCCACAGACCTGACCCTAGGACGCAACCCTGAACACCCCCAAGACCCAGTTTGACCATTAGGACCATAGAGACTAATCAAACTTGGGGTGTGGAAAGACCGTAGGATAGCCGGGAACCGAGTTGAAAACTCAAATTAGGCTAAGAACGTTGGTAGAAACAAGGTGGAGTTTGCATTAAACGCTTTCTGCATCGGCATTTCACTTTTGTGCTCCATTAAACCTGCACAGCAAGAAAAGAGAAAAGCATGTTTTCGCACCAAGCACCACAAAAGCACTAAGCACAACGTGTGAGTAAGGATCGCCGATGCTTTCAAATAATAAGGAACACATCTGGATACCTAATAACATTAAGGAACCCACTAGTAGGAAAAGACCCGAAGACTTAGACAGGTGCCTGAGCGCCCTACTAGTAGTACCTGGAGAAAACACAAAGACACGGGAAGCAACAAGATAGAGGAGTGGAAGTTGCCAGAGTGATTGGATTCATCGACAATCTCGTGGAGCTAGAAGCAGAAACAATGTCGGGATCAAGAGGCGACCAAGGGGAAGACCAATTAGACTTAGGAGAATTTCCAACTTCGGTCCAGGAACTAGTCCACGACTACGATCTACTCACCAGGACTGAGATCCAAGGTAGACCTGTAGAGGAAGTGGTGGCCAACCTGGAAGAAGAGAGAAGAGATATCAAGAGAGCGCTGGAAGGCATAATTGCCTACAACCATGAGCAAAGGGCTAGGAGGCTGCAGCAAGATGTGGATATGTACGAAGCTGGACGAGTACTAGACCTAGCTGGGGCAGCCAAGTCCGGACTGAACGTAGAGAGGGAATGGGCAGCAGAGACTGGCATGACGTTGAGTGAACTGGTGGCAAAGCGACTCATGGACAATACATCCGTGGAACAAAGTGCTACTGACCTAGCCACCGCGCTACTGTCAGGATTGGGAGTCACGCAAGGGGCTAAAGGGCAGGCTAGAATCCCCATAGTAGCGAAACAACTAGCTCGATACGAACCTAGCAGTGACCCATATGGCTTCATGGAGCAATGCCAGCAAGTATGTGAGGCGAACGGTCTTACTGACCCTGCGCAGCGAGCTCAAGCCTTCGGCCTGTGCTTAGGCGACAAGGGGAGGACCTGGTACTCCAGTCTAGATGACACAGAACATACAAACTTCGCTCGCCTCAAGGGCCTCTTCATCAAGAGGTTTTCTAAGGTAGTGTATTCAGATAACCTCATTGTTAGGTTGATGAATATTAGTCAAAGGGAGAAGGAGGACGTTAGGGATTATGTTACTCAGGTGCGTAGCCTCTATAAGAGAATCCCTGCCAATGAGCGACCTACCGAGCGGGCAGTGTCTACGGTGTTCATGAACGGGATTTGAAGACGTGCTAGCTCGAGTCTTTGAGGAGGCAATACGCGTAGATGATCAACTTAGGGAATGAAGCATGAGGGCTACCAACCGAGATAGTGCAAGCCAGAGGGACCCTGAGAGATCAACCACCTTAGGGGAAAAAGCAACTACTAACGCGCAGGACAAGGGAAAGAGTGTAGACCATGACCAAGGGATGGCAGAGATGAGAATGGAGATTGCACGGTTGCAAGAGTTTGTTAGAAATCTTGTGAGATCGCATGTACAATGTGTGTGCTGTGGCAGTAATCACCTCCCAGTGGAGTGCCAAGATCCTAGATCTCGGCCGTGCTCAAAATGTGGTAGATTCGGACATGATGTAGCGCATTGCAGAATGCCGAAGAGATTCCCATACACACAGCAGTACAACCCTCCATACTTAGGTAATAGGCCACCTAATGTCTTTGGTAGGGGAATCCAGTTAGCTCTTCCAGCACCAACTGACTCAAGACCTGTCGTGCCTAGGCTGGAAATGAACCCAACTAGTATACCCAGTCCACTAGGGCCTTTTGTGACTCACCCACCTAGCAATGCTCATGTTCACTTTGTGGAGGAGCCTAATGAGGAAGAGGCATATGTCAATCCGTATGTATCCTATGACGAGGAGGGCAACCCAGTCCTGATGGACTATCGGCCAGTGCTGGTGATGGCTTTAGGAAGAGGATGAGGCAGAGGCTTTGGAGGGCCAAGCCAAGATCTAGTCACATGCTGAACCGAGGAAATGACTACGCTGGTAACGGGAAAGAAGGTCACAGATGCTAAGGCAGAGACCTCGGCTCCTAAGATAGTAGAGCTAGGGAGTGCCAAGGTAGGGGAATATCCCCATCCCAAACGGCAACTCGAAGCTATAGCCAAGGTCAAGGAGTGGGTCAAGGACGCCCAAAAGCACCTTGAGGATGCTGAACCCATATTGGAAAACCCTATGGACGACTTCTCCAATGTTAGCACACCAGTCTCACCCTCAAAACCACAGGCTAGGAGCATACTTGCACCACTAGGAGCGACTCAGCAGCAAGGCCGAGGGAAAGCTTATCAGGGCAGACAGAGTGCATGGCCTAGAACTGCTAGCCTTGGAGGAAGACAAAGGTCCAATATCCTCACAACTTTGCTGTCCACCCCAGTAACTCTAAGCCTGGAGGATCTGCTTAGGCAAAATCACTCCTTGTGGTAGGAGTTAAAAGACTCGATCGAGGGACATGCAGAACTTGCGGGTACTGATCCGCAAGATCATGATGCAGTTACACGGATCCCAAGTCTAACTCTACACTCAGATCCTAAGTCTTTGCACATCAATGCTTTTTGGGAAGGCACTGAAATGCACGCAGTTTTTCCCATCCTAGCCTTAGGAGACATGACTCGAAAGGGAATTGTAGACACAGGCGCCGGTGTTAGTGTGCTAAACCATGCGGTCCTAGAGGCATGGGGAAACCCTCCTGTAGAGACTGCTAGATTCAATGTCACGCTAGCAAACGGAATGAAGGTAAGACCATTTGGAGTCTTAAAGAATTGGCCGATAAAGATTGCCGGTGTGCAATTCTCGGTAAACTTCATTGTCATGAAGGGAGTGGATTACGACATACTATTAGGCCGACCTTGGATGAGGAATGCACGAGTCATAGAGGATTGGGGAAATGGATTGATTTTCCTAGGGAACAGAACTAGTGCAGTGAGGGTAGAGATGGACACTTGGATGACGACGCCTGTTGATCTGGCTGCCATCTCGGCTATGCTAAAAGGCGATACTCAAACGACCAAACCTTACAGATCGCTCACTAGATATATTCCGTGCCCTGAGGATGAGAGGGATTGGATGCACGTTTTGGCAACCATTGACCTACCATTCTCGAATGAGGAAGGACCACATGAGTAGACTGCTAAAACCACTACCATGCCAACTGAGGAACCAGTTGTGCTACTTTGCATGATGGCAGGAAGCTCACTCAACCCAGGCAAACCGGCCTCATCCCGCATCCCCAACAACAAATTAGAGCTTCAGGAAATCGTAGAGTATCTGATCGATAAATTGGATGGCAATTTGGCTGCTAACTTAAAACCTCTACGTGACCTTTTAGCTAAACCAGAATGGAAATGGACTAAGGTCCACGACCTGAACTTGTTATATAACTGGGCTTTAGTTACGGACGACAAGGATATTGAAGAGGGAAGCTTAGGGGATGATGAGCAGTCAGAAGGACAGGACCCGGACGATGAGGAGTATGAGGACTGTCACTCTACGGGAGAAGAGAGTGAAGAAGAGGTAGACACGATAGAGTACGACACGAAGGGAAAGGGGATAGAGCAAATCAGGGCAGACTTAAGGCCTAGGAAAGAAGGGGTCAGTCGAAACGAAAAAAGAGTCATGCTAATGGAGTGTGACAGATCTTGGCTAGAACGAATAGAAGACGTAGATTACTAGCAAGCCGGAGTAGCACAATGATGGGTAATCCCAGTGCTCAAGACAGATTAACCTACGGAACTACGACCCCCTGGGGAAACACCTTCCTCAAGTGAGGGATGCGAGTTCAACTCAGAGTCGGAAGCTAGCACTGAGAGTGATCCCGAGATACCGCAACCCTCTAAGGTCAAACGCACCAAGGGAGACTTGCCAGTCCACCTGAGGCGCAGGAGGCTAAAAAAGGAGGCCAGGAAGCAAGCAAGGGACTCAGAAGCGAAAAGGCAGAGGAAACCGCAAGATCTACCCAAAAGGTTTACAAAATTCAAAAAGGGTGACAGAGTGGTGATCCTGTTAGGTGCAAAAAGACAAGGTCAGACTAGTGAACCGATCGAGGGACCCGGCAAAGTCAAAGAGGTTAACTTGGCTGGGAAAGGCAAAAAACCAAGACCGGTGTTCGTTGCAAATGACTTGGGGGAGGAGGAAAAGACCAAACTCATTGCGCTCCTGCAAGAGTATGTTGACGTGTCTGCCTGGAACTTAAGGGAGTTGACCCTAGGGTCGTGACTCATAACATCCCAATGGTTCCAGATGTAGTGCCAACAAAACAATGACCTTACCCCATGAATCCCAAACATGCCCATGCAGTGAAGGAGGAGATTGATAAACTCATGAGGGTAGGTTTCTATATGAGATCGAGCACATGGACTGGGTGTCACCTATCATGATTGTCATGAAGAAAAATGGAAAAATCCGAGTGTGCATAAACTACAAAAGGGTGAATGCTGCTAGGAAAAGGGATAACTATCCTTTACCTTACACCGAGCACATGCTGGAGAGGGTAGCAAGGAAGGAGACCTACAGTTTTCTGGATGGTTTCTTGGGTTACAATCAAGTGCAAGTGCACCCCGACGACAGGCACAAGACTGCCTTTGCCACAGAATGGGGCGTATTTGCCTACATTGTCATGCCTTTTGGGCTAATGAACGCACCTGCAAATTTCCAATGCCTAATGTGCACTATCTTTAAGGACATGCTTAGGCGCGAACTGGAAGTGTTCGTAGACGACCTATGTTTACACTCTAGTTGGGCCGAACACTTGGAGAAATTGAGAGCTATCTTTGAAAGGTGTAGGCTGTACCACCTCTCGCTAAACCCCTTAAAGTGCCAGTTCTGGGTAAAACACGGATGCATCTTGAGGCACGTAGTGTCAAGGAACGGCATTGCTACTGACTTTTCCAAAGTTAGAGTCATTGTTGACCTACCGCTACCCGACAACTACAAGGGAGTTCAGTGCTTCTTGGGACACACTGGATATTATCGACGATTTGTGCTAAATTATGCATTAATAGCTAGACCTTTGTACAAGCTATTGATAGTGTTTGACTGGACGGAGGAATCCCAGCGCGCATATGAAGAATTGAAAAAGGCTCTTACGACTGCACCAATCTTGCGATCCCCAGACTGGAACGTAACGTTCCATGTGCACATAGACACCTCTAAGTTCGCTATTGGAGCCATGCTATGCCAGCCTGGTGAGCATAACTTGGATTACCCGGTGAGTTTTGCCAGCAGGCAGCTCATAGAGACCGAGATGAACTATTCCACGACGGAAAGGGAGGGATTGGCCATGGTATTTGTGGTAAAGAAATTTAGGCATTACCTATTGGCCACTCCCTTTGTCTTCTTTGTTGACCATCAAGCCCTACTGTATGTTGTGAACAAGCCTTGCGCTACGGGGCGCATAGCTAGATGGTTACTCCTTTTACTAGAGTTCGACTTCTTTGTGGTTGTACGCAAAGGGAAGTAGCACTACATGGCTGACCACATGTCCTGCATACCCACAGGAGAAGCCGCTAGACAAGGGGTGCTTGACGAGTTGCTGGACACCCATCTTTTTAACTTGTCTAGTGAGCGAGAATTATTTAGAGCGGATCTGATGCCGTATTGGGCCGATGACATAGTGCAAGTGCTAGAAAATAGACTACCAGAGCGACCCATTGAGAAGGCCGGGCTGAAGAGACTTATCTTGAAAATTCAGCCATACCAACTGATAGCTGGCCAACTTTACAGGTTGGGCCAAGATGGGCTATTGCGTAGATTCGTGTGTGAGCACGAGATGCACGACACATTAAACGAAGCACATGGCTCAATCGCTGGAGGACACTTTAGTGGGGACACAACAGCCTGAAAGATGCTACAATCCCAGCTATGGTGGCCCACCCTATTCCGCGATGTAGCTAAATTTGTAAAGCACTGCGATGAGTGCCAAAGGACCAAAGTGCCTGTGCGAGAGGACAAGATGGAGTTGACCCCTGTCATAGCCCGATAACCCTTTGAAAAATGGGGCATTGATTTTATTGGACCTGTCAGTTCTGTAGCACAATATTCCCAAGCTCGATACATCATAGTGGCGACCGACTATTTAACGAAATGGGCAGAGGCAAGAGCCACGAGGAAGAACGATGCTAAGACCACAACAAAATTCTTGTGGAAGCAGGTCATTTCACGGTTTGGCTGTCCAATCGAACTTGTAAGCGACCAAGGCACACACTTCATTAACGAAGTGATTGCCCACTTACTCTCTACCTTCCTAATAATTCATCGGAAGTCCTCTCCCTATTACCCTCAGGCTAATGGCCAAGCCGAATCCACAAATAAAATCCTAGTCAATGTGCTTACAAAAGTCATGTCTACTTCGAGAAGTGACTGGGACAACAAGCTAATGGCGTCCTTGTGGGCCTATCACACAACTTATAAAACGGCTGTAGGACAGATGCCCTCTAGGCTGACTTACGGAACTGAAGCCATTTTGCCCTTAGAACTCTTCATCCCTAGTTTGAGGCTAGCAGTCCAAGAGCATTGGGAGGGAAGAGAGGCTTGGACCAACCTTTTAGTGGAACTCGAGCGCTTAATGGAGACCCGACTCCTCACCACTCACTCTCTGATTTGTGAAAAGGCTCGACGAAAGATGTGGTTTGACAAGCATGTCAAGCAGCGAAACTTCGAACAAGGGGACCTTGTTCTCCTGTACTCATTAAAAGGACATAAACAGAATATGAAGTTTCAGGGGCTAGGGCCTTTCAAAGTACGCGTGATCGGTAGGATTGGGAATGTTGAGTTGGAGACACTTGACGAAGAAGGAATAGGTTTTTTTAACGGCAGCCGCATTAAGAAGTACTATCCTCCTTCACATCCATTACATGAGCCACCCATGCTAGAACCCCCACTGAACGTCTGCATGGCTACTCTAACTAACCTTACAGATCAGGACAAAGAAGCAGTGACACCGGCATACCTGCAGATCACAGTTGCAGCAGGAGCGGTGTATTCTTTCGAACCCTTGATTAATGAAGGTGCTAACTACAACATCTTAACGCATGAGCATTGGACACGCATTGGTCAACCGCAACTACAGCCCACTAATGCTAAACTCACCCCGTTTGGGGGTACCGCTTACCCACTCCTAGGGAAGTGCAAGGTGGTCGTTTCCATCGAGTCTGAAAGTTTACCAGCCTTCTTCCATGTGTTACCTGACACTAAGGAAGCTGGTAATGTGTAACTATTGGGTCGCACTTTCAAGAAGCAAACCAACTGTAATGTGGATTACAACCTAAATCGCATACATCTTGCTATCGGCAATGTACGCATAGTGACGACTTTCAGCAAGGGCTGTCTTATTCCCCCACTTTTACGAAGCCACCAGTAGAAACCCCTACGACCACGCTTTAGCCCGAGTCTGAACAGACGGAAACTACGGCCTCCTTCCGGGCTCTCAACCCTAGGCCCAAGCCCACCAAGAGCACTTACAAGGCCAAAGAGTCCAAGTTTCTATGGGTGCCAAAACGGCAAAAACCACATCCGTGTAGACCATCCAAGTATGATCCTAAACGTCAAAATTATCAACCGTCCTGACCCAAGAGGTGGTCTAAACGCTATCGATGTAGACACACAACCACGTCGTGCTGGATTCCCAAAGATCTCTTGCGGGCACAAGGATACTACGAGGGCAATCCCTAGATTTGGGTGCCTAAAAATGGCCAGCTAAGAAGCTCATCTACAAGCAATCTCACCCTAAAGAGAGAGGCTTGCACAAGTGGCACCCAGAACACAGTTAGTAGGCCAGGGCCAGCGGTGGCTAGCAAGCCTTAGCTCATCTATCGACCAAAGCAAATGCCACAGGCCTTAAACCTACCTAATCCCGAGAACTTACAAACTACTATGACTGCTCACTCAGAACCTAGTACAACCCCCATGCCTCTAGAGCTTCCTGCAGCATCTCAAAGTGCTTCAGAATGCGAGGCCCAACCCGTGACATTGATGAGGAAGTCACAACTATCCAGTCCAGTTGCACCAGCCCCACCAGGGGTCTTAAACCTTCATACGCAATACGACCTTTCCTCTCTTTGGCTAAGGACCTTGCCACAACTTCTGGGGATGACTTAATAACCTACATTAAAATGTTAGACGAAACTTTCACTACATTTGCTAAAAGCTACGAGAGGCTAGACCTAGGCCTTCTTGACGAAACGCTTGCTTTAGATGTTCATGCATTACCATGCACTTGGGAGGAATACGAACTTATGACCACTAAAGTTCCCAAAATTGTTGCCGAACTGATAGCAAACGATGAAATCTCGAAGGATCAAGCTGCACTCAGAAGACTTATCACTTCTTATCGTAAGCCTCATCGTTCTGCTCCTGAACAGGAGTTGCAAGAGCTCCAGCAGATGGCAAGCTCACCTTCCACGTTCTTGCAGCAATGGTTTACGCTAAGGATCCAATGGGAGAAAAAAGGTTGTCGCATAATGACCAATGCTGAGCAACGCATGGCAATTAAAACTATCGAATATGACCCCACTTATGTGGTACCTATCTCTTTTAGGGTCTTGGCCATCACCTGTAATCAGCATTTGGAGGACCATGTGCTCGCCCACCCCTACATTGACCAATTCCTTACCAAAGAGGAATTACATGTTGCCAGTCGCCTCAATATCGAATATCTCTTCCACGACGTTTTGACCTACATTTCCCAAGTTTCCATCCAACCATCTACTCTGGATTGTCATGCCCAACTCGAATACAATCCAAGATTCTATGATTGGCTATTGGCTAGGTAAGTCAACCTACGCGAAAATAATGCTTACCTCGTCCTTCCCGTGCTAATCCTAGGAAGGATTTTTTGAAAGATCCCTGACAAAGGGGGGAGCAATGTGAGCAAGAGCAGAGCAAAATGAAAAGTTATGCTATCTAGCTAGCAGATTGTTATAATTAAGAAAGTTTCTATGGAAGAATACTGCAGAGTAAAACAATAGCAATGGTCAAGCCCCTAAGTGTACCCATTTTGTGCCCATATATTTTTCTCTCAAACTTAGTTCTAATTAGAAATAAGCCGATTATAAGGCATTAATGTTGGCATGGTGTGTTGACAGGTCACCACCATGGCAGGACAGGACAAAGGAGGCAAACTACCATTCTCTGAAGAGGAAATGACCAAATTCGGCATCAGCATCAAGACGTGCGGATTCAGTCAGTTCACTTTCAAGCACACACTGAATCTGGACGAGGCCATCCTGGAGGAACCCGCGATCAAAGACTTAGTGGACAGATGCCACCTCCACAAGTACGTGGAGAAGGTGGGGCAGGCTCTGGATTACAGCATGTGCGTGGATTTCCTGAGGAACTTCGACAAAAGCAAGAACTGTGGCACTGTCACAGTAAGGACGGGGGAGCAAGAAAGAAGAATCGAAGTGCCCCTCAATGCAACAATCATAGAAAAGGCCCTGGGGCTTGTGCCAAAGAAAGAGAGAAGGCCGAGACGAGATGTTTACACCATGCTAGGGGTCAAGAAAGAAGCGGTGCATACTGTGGATGGAATCAGCTTGGCTGACATCCCAGACCCAACGATGAAATTACAAGCAAAGATGATCCATACCCTCTTCTCGGGCCAACGTTACAATGCGCTGATGAATAGGATCGGGGTCCCACTATTGGAAAGCATAGCAGTAGGAGTCCCTGAAGAAATAGACTGGAATGGATTCATACAGAAGACCATTCAAAGTTCAGCTGCCCTGCTCACTCCGGCGGAAGCACCAGTAGGAGGAGAATCCCTTGCCACAACCGCGTGCTCCGCAAGGAAGAAACCTGCGTCAAAAGCAGCTACAATTAGATACGAGGGCATCCTGACAGCCATCATAGACAAAGCAATAAAGAATGAGGGCGTCATGAATGAGGAAGCTGCACATCAAATCCCGCCTCACCACGAAGGAGGGGAATCAAGCGAAAGAACAGTAAGCGACAAGGGAGAGCAGGAAGTGCCGCCTCCACGGGCGAGCAAACCCGAAGAACAAAGCAAAAGTGATAGGAGATAGAAGGAGAAGAAGGAGAAATTAAGTAAGGAAGAACGGGCTAACATCAAAAAAGCTAAGAAAGAGTCTTGAAGGGCCGAGGAAGAAAGGAGGAGGAAAGAGGAGAAGGAGCTTGCCAGAATAGAAGAGGAGTCAAAGAAGGCAGAAGAGGATAGGAAAAGGAGGGTGGAGGAAGAAGCCGAGGAGCAACGACTCAAGGAACTAGCCGAGCTGGCGGAAGCTACACGAAGGTCGGTGGAAGAGACCCATGGGGACGGAGAACTCGAACCCGCAAGCCCTGGCCATAAAGCCGAAGCTAGCGCAAGTGTGGAAGCAGCACCGATGGTCGTAGGCAAGGGCAAGTCCCTCCTACATCCACTCCCTCCCTCCTTTATGCCAACAACACCTGAAACTACGACCACAACTACTGCACAACCCACGCCTCCCCTCAACACGGCACAGCTCATGACCATGGTGCAGATGCTCGTGAGCAAGGTGGCCGAAATTTTCCCTGAAACCAGATTGAAAAGGCCCACCACCGCAGATGCAGAGTCACGGCAAGACCCCAAACGACAAAGGCTGGAGGCATCAACCACCATGCCCAATACTCCCATACCTACCGCAGACTATGACACATATGTGGCCGAGTTACTGACACAACTGGACAAGGCAAAAGAAGAAAAGAAGGTGGCCCTGCTGGAACTAGAGAAAGAAAAGGAGACGTCAGCAGCCCTCAGGCTAGAGGTCTCAAGGCAGAAAGCCGACAGACATAGAGAGATAAAGGCCCTGCAGGACCAGCTAGCAGAAAAAATGAAGGAAGCCCAAAACAATGAAAGCTGCCTTAGGCAAAGACTGGAGGACGAGGATTAGAGCTGGTGGTGGAACAAAGGAATCTAAAACTACTGATGCAGCAATACAGTGATCTCCAGCAAAGGGTGGCCCAAGTGGAAAAGCTCTACCAGGAGGTTTAGGAAGGCGAAGCCACTGTTCCACAAGAACATGCCATGGAGCCCCAATCATGGCAGGAGCAAGAAGAACAAAACATGCTAATAAGGAAAATCGAATTCTTGAAAAATGAAGGGCTAGGGGTCTCAGTAGTAGCTAAAGCAAAACGACTACAGGATGAAGTGCAGAGATTGCAAGATGCGCTGGAGACATCCAGGAAGACGTGGAAGCCCTCATGGCCATGACCTTTAATCACAAGAGGCTATTCCTTGCCGAAATCCAGAGCCAAGAATAGTTGGTACAAGAGAAATCAGAAATCCTGGCCGAAGCGCACCACAAGCTCAGCATTGTTGATCAAGCAAGAGGCATCGCTTTGGGCTGCCCATTGGCATAGATCTTGGAACCTCACCGTCTGATGATCCATGCCCACTGCCTCAAGATCTACGGATCGCTTATTAACACCACAAGCCTGAAGACTTTCAACTCAAAACTGAAGATCCTCTACTCCCAGACAAGGATTTTCAGCCCAGGCCACGGCTTTTCAAGGCAAATAGCGCTCGGGGGGTTTCTCCAGAATAAATCCCTCCAATACCATCCTCCTAAGGGATTGCTTATTGTTTCAAGCGTTTCGGCTACTCAAAAGACGACCGGCTCCATAGGGGCGCCAGAACAGTGAGAACGATGCCGAGAATCGTTAGGAAGCCTAAAGCACGCCGGAATCTCTCCTGGTCATCATCATCAAACTCCATCACCTCTCATTCACAAGTCTCAGTGTCATTTACACATCAGTTACACCTAGCAATAGCATCATCTATCCCATTACTTCCCACCACAGTGCCATGGGACTGGCACTCGTCTAGGAGGGGGGTAATGTTAACCCCAACACGAAGAAAGCAAAAGAAAGTGGAAAAGACACAAGGCAAAGGCGGAAAAAATCTAGCCCGACTGAAGAAAGAAGAGGAAAAAATACCAAAAGCACAAGGGCAACCTTAAAAGTCCAAGGCAAATGCAAAAGGGAAAAGGCGCATTTTAAAATAAAAAGGCGCACCCTGAAATCTTGTAAAAGAGCGCCGGGCTCTCACCCGTGCAATTTGTAAATGTAGACAGGCGGTGGAAAGGATGCTAGGAAGATAGAAGGACAATGAGAAAGGGGGCCTAGGCTAATGGCCGGCCATGTAAAAAAGGGGGATGACTGCCCATGGAAATTAGGGCATGTATATAAAGTTGAAAAGTGAATGAGAAGCTCATTCTTCTGTGTGGCAAAAGCTTCTTCTTCTTCTTCTCTTTTTTCTTGCCTTCTTGCTTGTGCTTGAGAGAGGGATTGAGAGAGTGCAAGGGAGTGAGGGAGTGATTGTGTGAGAGTGAGGGATCTAGGAGAAGAAGCTCTCCATCTTCTCTCTTCATCTTCTCCTCCTCTCTTCTCTTCTCTTGTCTCGCGCGTGGCTATGGAGGATGAAGCTCATGGGAGAGGGATTGAGCTTGCTTGAGCTTGCCTCAAGGATCGTGGAGCTACCAGTGTGCAAGAAAGAGGAGGGTACTCGATCGAGCATCAAGGTAAGCTCACTACACCCGTAAGGTAGGCATTGCACGTCGGCTATGTGAGAGGTAGCCATGGTTGCTCGGTTCGAAACACTTGAGCAATAAGTGGTCCGTAGGTCTCGGGGTAGAGCTTGAAGATCCCCCACACATACCATTCTTGGACAATATACCCAAGCCATACTGTCTTTGGGACAGCCATATACCATCATCACATCTGATCACCTCAATGCCAAGGAAGTACCTTAGCTCACCTAAATCCTTCATCTCAAACTTCTTCTTCAAAAAATCCTTGACTTCAACAATCCCACTATCACTATCACCTATAATAATCAAGTCATCCACATAGATGACTATGATGACCAAACTTGCATCTCCCTTTCTCACATAAAGTGAGTGATCAGCATCAGAAACATAAAAGCCAATATTGACAAGATACTCTCTGATCTTGTCAGACCATGCTCTAGATGCTTGCTTGAGCCCATAGAGCGCCTTCTTCAACCTACACACATACGTGGGATGCTCTAAATCTTCATAACCTGCTGGTTGATGCATATACACTTCTTCTTGCAAATCACCATGCAAGAAGGCATTCTTCACATCCATTTGCTGCAACCTCCAACCTTTGGCTGTTGCCAAGGCAATCACACATCTAATAGTTGCCATCCTAGCAACTGGACTAAAGATTTCTTCATAATCTATGCCATATGTCTGGGCATAGCCTTTTGCAACTAGCCTAGCTTTGTACCTACTAATAGAACCAACTTCATTGTGCTTAATCTTATAAACCCACTTACATCCAATAGCTTTCTTTCCCTTCGGCAATGATACTAGATCCCAAGTCTTATTGGCCTCTAATGCAGCCATCTCCTCATCCATTGCTGCATCCCAATGAGTATGACCAATAGCATCCTCAAAACAAGTGGGCTCAACATCCTCAACTAGTTTCACCATATAAGCATAATGGTGAGCTACATAACCTTCAAAACCAAATATTTTAACAGGGTATTTGACCCTGCTAGATCTGCGTACCACCAGATCACTCAATGGAGCCTTGACATTACTATGAGCTCTCTGTACACATGGTGTCCTGATAGAAGGAATGCCAAGTTCATCATCCAAGCTCTCTGAGCCACTGGAGTCTTCATCAAGAACTGCATCAATGCCATCTGACACTTTATTCTTTCCTTTGTCTTTACCTGTAGTGCTACTGATGCACCTGAAGATGTAGAGGTACTCCTTAGTCTCCCAGACCAAGGACTACCAGATGATGTCTCTGGTCCACTAAGAGTCCGCGATTCTTGCTTTTCAGCCTGCACATGAGTGTCATGATCATCATCTTCATCCAATGCATCACCACTAGATGCATACCAACTGCTCATTTCATCAAAGATGACATCCTTGCTCACTATGAACTTACATATGACAGGGTTATAAGAGCGATACCCTTTCTGCTCTAAAGAGTATCCAATAAAAACACATTTTTCTACCTTTGGATCAAGCTTTTTCTGTAGCTCATCTAGCACATGAACGTATGCAACACAGCCAAATACCTTCAAGTGTGATACATTAGGCTTCTTGCCAGTAAAGCATTCTTCAAGAGTCATTCCATGAACTGCAACTGTGGGAGTTCTGTTCATAATATAAATAGCAGTATGAACAACCTCAGACCAAAAATGCTTAGGCATATTTTTTTCAGCTATATCAAGGCGTGTGCAACTTCTGCAATATGCATGTTTTTCCTTTCTGCAACCCCATTTTGCTGTGGGGTATAACTGCCATGAGACCTTAGAAAATCATTGAACTCATTCGAGAGGTACTCTCCCCCTCCATCTGACCTCAAGCACTTTACTTTCAAGCCTGTTTCTCTTTTAACTGAAGCCTTGAAAGTTCTAAAGTGCTCAAATGCTTCACTCTTTTCCTTCATAAAATATACCCACAACTTTCTAGAACAATCATCAATGAATGTGACAAAGTATGAACTGCCTCCAAGAGATACAATTTGTGTAGGCCCCCAAATGTCTGTATGCACAACATCAAGAATATTTTTGCTTACATCTCTGTCATGTGAAAAGGGTTGTCTTGCCTGCTTACCAAACTGACATGTTTCGCATACCTTATGAAATTCTGCAACTCTAAATGTAGGCAAAAACCCTTTGGACTGCATTAATTTCAGCCTTTGTGCATTTGCATGTCCAATGTGTTTGTGCCAAATTTCAATATTTGTAACAACTCCTTTTCCTTTAGCATACATAGCAGCATTCATAGTAGAAATTCCAGCATCCAGAGTAAACATACGTCGAACTCTACTTCCCTTTGCTACCAACCTGCACTTGTCATTGAAGTCTTCTACAAAGCAGCCCTTGCTCTACCATTTGACCGACTGACACCAAGTTCTTTATAATAGATGGCACATGTAATACATCTAAAAGACTCTTTGTCTTACCATCATGCAAGGACAAGGAAACTTTTCCAATGTGTGAAATCGGGTGGCATGAATCATCACCCGTATGCACATAACCTGCATTTTGCAAATCCTGCATCTCTCAACCATTCTGCATGGCTGGTCATATGATTGGATACACCTGAATCAACATACCAAACATCATCATGTGTTCCCTTTCCTATAACAGCATTCAACATATACTGCATAACAAACAAACGTTCATTTTTGTCTTCATTCTATCGTCAAGACGATGCATAGTTTCCTTGCTGCAACTTACCACTGCAAATATTATATTTCTTAGCATAACATTGGGCTGCAATATGACCTCTTTTGCCACAGTAGTGACACACAATAGCAGAGTTGTTAGAGCCTCTGTTCTGCCATCCACCTCTTCCTTTTAAAGCTCTCCTTACCTCTAAAGTTACCACGACCTCCTAAAACCTACATATCACCAAATTGTTGATTCAATCTGTCTTGGTGGTTGTCACTGCCACGTCCTATACCACGGCCTCTTGAAGAGAACCTGCCACGTCCCCTTCCTGAACTGGAGTAGAAAGCTTGGACCTATTCACCACTTCTTTCAGATGTCTCACTTTGCATGTTGATCTCTTCAGTGATCATATGGGAGACCAACTCATCGAAATCTGAAAATTGATTTCTAACATATACAGAAGTTACAAAAGACTTCCAAGCCTTTTCATTGTTAAGTCCACCCAAGGTAGACAATACCAAATCATCATCATTGGGCATTACATCAATCGCTGCCAATGCATCTGCAATGCTTTTTACCTTCAGTGCGGCATACTCATTGATAGATATCTTCCCTTTCTTCAATGTATTCAACTCTTGCTTGAGTTGAATCTTTCGTGCCTTTGTATTTACAGAAAACATACTTTCAAGTATGGTCTAAGCTGCATATGAATTCTCTACATTTCTAATATGTCCCAGTATATTATTGTCAATTACTGTAGACAGCCAATACATGACCTTCTTGTCTTTTGCATTCCATTCCTTCCATGCCTTTGTCTCTTCTGCAGTTGGAGGATCACTCACCTCCAGCTCATTTTCTTCACTTGAAACAAACTCGTAGAGGCCTTTTCCAATAAGGAAGTTCGTGTCACGGAACATCCACAAAGGGTAGTTTTTCTTGTCGAGCTTCTCAATGATGGGGCTTCCACTGTTCTCTGCCATTATCCCAAAACTAATACCAAATAGCAAGAAAATCTTCTACAACCCTCAACCTGTGTAGTGCAGAGCAATACACCAGACATCCTTTTTCACTGTCTGCTCAACAATATATGCAATGTGCAACCAGTTTGCAAATAAACCTTGTGTTTATACTCAAGGGGTTCACTATATATATATTCTCTATATAACGTGCGTTCATGGCCTATTTATAAATATCCTAATCTGTAAAATTTTCTTGAATGAAACACAACCCTTTTCTATTCAATCTGTAACCCCTTTATATGACACCCTTCTGTATGTTAAAAATGTATAAACATGGTGTTTTAAAAACCCCTTATGTTGAACTCACGTTATATATACATATATTCATGAGTGACCCCCCCGAGTGTTTATTCTCTGGTAAACACCTTTGAACTTACAGATATGAAATCTGTAATATGTGCACTTGTATACGGCAGACACAACTAAAATTGCAAGGTATCTCGAACTGCTGTCCGCAACCTTGCGGCTCTAAAACGGGGCCTGAAACGGCCTCAGATGCCCAAAATAACTGCGGATAAGCCTTAAAGGGCTTGCCTGCAGAATAGAGACCGCTCTTCCCGCACACCAAATCTCACTGCAATCTAATATTTTTGCTCTGCCCTACTTCCGGTGCCTCCATAGGCACTATCCAAGGGAGAGAGTGGAAGGATGGGAGAGCTTCTTACCCGCGGCTTGCTTGCTCGAATCTTGCTTATTCTTCTTCATTTTAGCCTTCAAAATTAGCCTCTCTTAGTGGCATGGCTTTGATACCATGTCAAGAATCGCGTGGTGAGGGGACTTGCTCAAGATGCTGCACCGAACACACACAGAATGCACAAGGAGAAGCTCACTTAAGAGACAAGAAGAGAGATGGAGGCCAAAACGTTTTCTTGCTGGTTTCTTCTTCTTCTTCCACACTCTTTACAATATACACAAAGTATAGATAAGATACAACACAAAGGAAAGTGGCCTACTAAGTCAAACAATGCATAACCAACTACACTAGTTGACTGGCGCTATAACTATGTCAGCTGTAAATAGGTGTAACAACTTGAATATAGTAAGTAATGAGTTAGTGGCCATGTGAGAGTCATAATGACCACCGACGTGCTAAGTGTAGACGTGTGGACCCATCTAACTAGGCGGTCCATCATCAATGTCTGCATGTCTTGAGCTTGTCATCTAAACCAGGCGGTCCATCATCAATGTCCGCATGTCTTGAGCTTGTCATCTAACCACACGGTCCATCATCAATGTCCGCATGTCTTGAGCTTGTAATCTAAACAAACAAGGTTTACAAACTTATTTGTGGCTATACTATCTTAACATTATATATTGACTTAGATCAATAAAAACACATAGACAATTGTCCACCGGTTCAATGATTAGAAATAACATCCATAGCAAAATTATTTTCAACATGGGTTTGATTGTCACAAATCGTGTAGTTCATGCTATAAGAAAATTAAAACAAAAAATGTTATAAGAAAAGTAATGGTTTTCAAGGGAAAGGGTGGCTCTCAAGCCTAGGGAGACTCAATCTAGATCTTAGAAGTACCCTTGCATCATTAATAACTACATCAAGAGCTTTTCAAGGACAAAGAATAAAACACATGGAAGAGGGGAAGGAAAGATAAAAATCTGCAAAGATGGAGATCAAAATTTTGTGGATATCAATTACTTACTACTATAGTCTAGTCAAGTAGTTAGAATGCTTGAGAAGTTGTATAAATCATACAAAGTGGGTTGAAATTTTTGATTGGAAACACGCATCTCCACATGGAGGATACATAGTAGTTGGCATATGTCTTTGTTACATCCCTAGATAATAACTTTTTTTAACTTTCATAGGCCACTATATTGAGGATTGCTTGCAAAGTGAGCTTGCCAATACATCTTGAAAGCCATGAATGACTACATGGCTTATTGTCTATATCATCTATGAGCACATTCCACTCCAAGGTAGTGGGGGATTTGTGTCTCCACTATGCCCATTTTGAGTGGTATTGGGGGCCCAAAATTTTTTGTTCAACCCCCCCTTTAGAACCTCAAAAATTGAGGGCATTAGTTTGGCAATAGTAAGGGCAACTAGTTATTGGTTGCAATTTTCCAAATGGTGCTATCTTCTTGCTCACTTGGTACACCTACATAAGAAATGAAGCAAGAATCTCCTACTCTTCCTTGTGGCATGCCGTCTCAAGGATTCCCTCTTTCTCATGATCTGCTTGGTTAGGCTTGAAATTTTGGGCCTTAAATCACCATGCCAAGTCTCACACGTCATGTTTTTTGCACCCAAATACTCTATTTCATAGAACAAATTTGAAGTTGTTACTTAGTACTTGCCATGAATCATTTTTTTCTCTATGCAAGTAGGCCAAAATGATAGCACAAGAAGGCAATAATTTTTGACAATATCATGAATGCCAATTGCATAAAAAGGGCATGAAGCATTCTATCTAACTCTTGGAGAGGTTTTTACTCCTATATCATGAATGCCAATTGCATAAAAAGGGCATGAAGCATTCTATCTAACTCTTGGAGAGGTTTCTACTCCTAGTTCTTGTCATGATACTCCTTTAAAATCATTTTTTCTTATTCAGGTGCCATAGGTATGGTAGATCATATACAAGCACCATAGTTTTGTTCTATGAAAGATCATGGACAAATAATTTGGAAGACAATAAAGGACACATCTATCTCCTCAAGAATCATATACTTGTGATCACTTGATATCATTGTACAGGGAATTATTGCAATCTTTGATGTGGAAGAATGAATGTTAAACTTTGGATGGCCTATGAGCTGACATAGAGAGAAGGAGAAGAAAAAAGTAAACAAACAAACACACACACACACATATTGAATGCTAAAATGACTTGGTTTTTTTGTTGATTTTTGTTGTTTTTGAGGCCTGAATGGTTGATTTTTGATGGATTTTGAGTGATGATTGATTGTTTTGGAAGTGTTCAAGAGTGTTTCAACAAGGTTGGTTATGTGTTGAAAGCTCATGATGATTTTTAGTTGAGATATGAGACTCTATAATGTTCTTGTAGGTTTTGTTAATGTTCCGATAGCTTTTGTTTTGTTTTGTTTATCTTCTATATGAAGCATGGAGTAATGATTAATGAAGTTTGAGGTTTTTTGAAATATCATTGAATGGTTTTTGATAGTTTGGAATGGTTTTAGTATGATTTATTTGGTTCTAATGTTTTCTGTTGACTTTCTGTAAATCCTCTCTTGAGCCTCTATTCATGTTTTGTTCTATTTTGTATGCCTCTGTAAGTGTTCTCTGGAATGTATATAAGACTTTGGAAATTTTTTATAGCTTTGGAAATAGGTTAATGTAAGTTCAAAAGAGCTCAAGGAAGTGGAAGAAGGAGCTACTGAAGACTCAAGAGAAGACTAGAGTCAAGTGACAATGATGATGCATTATGAAGAGTCACTATAGTGGATCTGGTGACCTTCCATATTAGACATATCTCTTGGGAGAGGTATCCAAGACCAAAGAAGGATTATTATGGGTGGTTATTGAGTATTTTAGTGAGTATATGATGTAAAATTGATCAATTGAGAGATAGATAGATAGAGAGAGAGAGAGAGAGAGAGAGAGAGAGAGAGAGAGAGAGAGAGAGAGAGATAGTCAGAGATAGCCAATTCTATGCAAAACAATGTATCTACCTATGAGAGATTGTGAGAAAGCTAGGAGAACTTTGAATATGAATCATATGTGATAGTTTCCATTAAAAGTGTAGAATTATTTTGTGTTTTATATTTCTATCAAATAATTCTATGAAGAATATGAAGAGAATGATGGATTTTGTTAAAGATAAAGTCGTAGGAGAATTGTTTTTATGAAGCTGCGTGAAGTTTTTTTGTTCCTGGTGTTGTTTTCTTTGTTGAGATCATATAAAAGATGAAAAAGAAGGTTGTTGATATTACAAGATAGATTTTCTTGAAATAGAAACCCTATTTCCTTGGTGTTCCTTTCAGGGCTCCATGTTTTTTGTGCATAGTCGGGGAAAACTGCCATCAAGAAGCATCAAAAGAGGTTGAAAATGAATGAAATGGCATTACCAAGAAAAGAAGAATTCATTGGATATTTGCAAAGTTCCTTCTACAACTAAATAATTGGATATTCTCATTACCAAAGATACCTTCCACAAGATTTTCATCCCACAATGGCAAAAACATATTACCATTATGATGAAGGCTCTATGTGGTGGACTATTTCCTTTTCTGTTGAGGCAATAGAGATGTGCATCTTGGTGGAAATTTTTTTGGGAACAAACTGAAGTGCAAAAATAGAGAGAATGGCCATCCATGGAAGACCCAGCATTCATTGAGAAGTTTCTAGACATCATCAACTGGGAGATTATGAAGAAGCTTCTAGAGTCCTAGCTAGTTGAGGTTCATGAAAACAAGAAAGAAAAGAGTTGGAATTTTTTCGTGGATGCTTAACAACAGGACACGTGGGATGCATGTTGCACTAACAATCTCTTGTTTGACCAATTAGAAACCCACTAGAAGTTGATAGATAGAGTATTCTTCACAACATACATTGTTGAAACCATTAGAAGCTGGCATTACTATGATGATAGCACAATAATATCCTAAGAATAATGAGTTTTGATATCTTCAAAACGAAATACATTTCTCTTTATAGCAGTTTGAAGGCTGAATTCAGAGACATAGAAAAGCAAGAAGTAAAAGAGATGTTGGCGATAGAATCCTCCAGAGATTTAAGCCCCCTCTGATTTTATTCTATTGAGTACAAACCAATTGGTTGGAGCCAACACCTTGATGAATGATGCAATCAAGAGGCAAGCACTAGAACGAGTCCAAAGGTATGTGAGAAGAGAGAAGGCAAAAATAAAGGCTGAGAATGAGCTTATAGCAAAAGCCTCCTTTGAAGCCTTAAAAGCACTCTTTACAAAAGTCCACATGGCAATTCAAGGTCCCCTTCCTAGTCAAATCCGTCCTAGAAATATTGATGACAAGCTAGAATGTAATGTGTCCCCCTTGTCCACTTGTGGGACATGCCTTAGCAGCCCATCGGGAAGAGAGTCTAGAAAGCGCCGCCCGGCACTCACAAGGAATGTTGCGGGCTTTGCGATAAAGGTCTTCCCGAGTCTGCCACGAAGCGGAAGCAACTGGCGGTTCCCACTTAGGACTAAGTCAGGGTTTTCCTAATAGTCAAGTTTCTAGGAAGTAGGTAGCGTCAAGCCCTAGACGAACCACTTTGCACAGAAACATTGGGGTCGAAGCGGATTTATACTGCACTTGGTTCAAGGAGAATGGGAAATGAGAGGGATGCGAAGCTCGACCTCTCTGCCTGTAAGGCATAATCCCATACCGTTCCCCTAAAACAACATAAATCGGGACTCTAACTATATTGATTCTAGGTCATTGCTACTTCGTTGTTAATTCCTTCGAGAAACATTCCCGGCTAACCAAGGATTTGCATCTCCTCTAAGAAAGAATCACCTCTTGTCACAAGACAATTAGTTTGATTAGGTAATTCTCTTGCATTGGTGAACTCAAAACGGTGATTACCTCAATGCGCTAGGTAGAGTTTAGTACGCTAAAAATTCTGCATAGTATCGCACTTGGGATGCCAAGCCCAGACTTTCATTCCCAAGATCCTACCCACCTTCTCGGAATGTTAGGGTTAGTTAGACGCCCATACAATAAGGATCTAGGATTTTTACCCTAAGGATCATTTGGTCAAATACTAGACTTCCATTGAGTTTAGAAACCCTAGGGCCAAACGTTATTGGCCTAGTAAGGTTAGGGTTGGGTTGGATCAAGAGGACTCCCAAACCCTACATCTTGACCAAACGTATTTCTTGACTCCATCAGATTATCAACGTAAAAGCTTCAGAACCTTGATTGATTGTGGCAGTACACATTCATTTATTTCACCAGCTTGTGCAAGAAGATTAGAAATAGCCACAAAAGATGCACTTACCTTACTAGTGGAATTAGCAAATGGTCGTGAGGTCACTTGTACCAAGCAAACTACTAAGGTGGAATTCCTACTGGGAGGAAAGTCGACTTCGGTCAGATTCAGGGTTTTCTGAGCCTAGGTATCCATGAGTGTTTGCTCAGGATGGATTGGCTTAAACCTAATGGATTTCCTTTCAAAATTCTGAAGGGAAATTGGTCACAACTCAAGGAGAGGCTGGGAAGCCAAAAATTCAATTGGCCAAAGCATCTCGGATAATAAAGGGAGTTAGAAAGATAATAAAGGGAGTTATAAAGGGAATACATGTCTATTTGATTAAGCTAAATAAGCTAGATCAGAATCAGGAGTCTAATGAAGAACCTTCATGGCTAAAGGAGTATGCATATGTATTTCTTGAAGAGTTGATGGAACTTCCTCCTCAAAGGAAAGTTCATCATGAAATCAAGCTAGTGCCAAGAGCTACACCAATCGCAAAGAGGCCACATAGAATGTCCATCCCGGAAGCAATTGAGCTGAAGGAGCAACTCAAGCAACTGTTAGACCAAGGCTACATTCATCCTAGCAGTTCACCCTGGGGAGTTTCATTGCTGTTCTAGAAGAAGAAAGATGGAACGCTTCGGTTATGTATTGACTACAGAGGGTTGAATCAATCAACCATTAAGAACAAATATCCCATTCCAAGAATAGATGAACTTCTTGACCGTCTTCAAGGTGCGAAGATCTTCTCTAAGATTGATCTCAGGTTTGGATATTATCAGATAAGGATCAAGGAAGAGGATATCCCAAAGATGACATTCAGCACAAGATATGGACATTTTGAGTTCCTAGTCATGTCGTTCAGGCTAACAAATGCTCATGCAACCTTCAACAGGCTAATGCAGGACATCTTTAGGCCATATCTTGATGACTTCGTACTCGTCTTCTTCAACGATACCTTAGTCTACTCCAAACAAAAAGAAGATCATGAACCCCAACTTCGCATTGTCCTTGAGACAATGAGGGCACACAAGCTTTATGCCAAAAAGAAGAAGTGTACATTTTTCAAGTGACAGATTGAATATCTGGGATTCATTGTATCAGAGGAAGGAATTTCAGTGGATCCGGCCAAGGTCAGAGACGTTCTGGAGTGGCCAACACCAGCAACTATTAAAGAAATACGTAGTTTTCTTGGATTGACAGGAATTTCAGTGGATCCGACCAGAGATGTTCTAGAGTGGCCAACACCAGCAACTCTCAAAGAAATACGTAGTTTTCTTGGATTGACAGGATGGTATAGGGTCTTTATCAAAAACTATGATTTGATTGCAGTGCCTCTACAGATCTACTGAAGAAGCAAACATCAATTGTATGGTCAACTACTAAACAATCCAGCTTTGACAAATTAGAGAAAAGTTTGGTATCAGCACCTATCCTGAAACTTCAAGACCTTAGTAAGGAATTCGAAGTAATAACTGATGCTAGCACACTTGTCTTAGGATGTGTGCTTATGCAAGAGGGTCATCCTGTAGCATACTCTTCAAGGAAACTGAAGAACCATGAAAGGAACTATGCTACCCACGATCTAGAGCTGTTAGCCATCATCCATGCTCTCAAGCTTTCGAGACACTATTTGCTAGGTAACAAGTTTACCTTAGTGACGGATCATAAAAGTCTCAAATGGATCTTTACCCAAAATGAGCTCAACATGAGGCAACGTCAATGGATTGAAGTGCTGGAGGAATACGATTTTGAAATCAAATACTAGCCTGGAAAGGAGAATGTAGTTGTCGATGTGCTCATCGCAAGGCGTTTCTAAATTCTCTGATTTTACAAGATCCATCAATGGCCAGATCTCTAGCCACAAAGGTATCCATGCCAAACAACCCAATTCTTGAGCTAGCTAGAGAAGAGGCATGCCATGACCCAACCTATCAGAAATTGCTAAGGGAGATCCCTATCAAGGATCAAGACCCAAAGCTACAGGCAAAGTATCTAGAGTTCTCTATCAATAGTGGACTTGTCTACTATAGAACGAGATTATGTATATCAGCAAGTCACTGAAGAAAAAGATACTTTGGAGGCTCATGACTCCCCTTTTTCAGGCCATCCTAGCTATGCCAAGACCCTCAATGCAGTCAAAAAGAGCTATTATTGGGAGAGGCTTAAAGGTGACGTTCTCAAATATGTCACTGAATGTTTGTCTTGTCAACACATTAAGGTTGAACATGTCAAAATACCAGGGAAGTTACAACCACTTGACATTCCCCAAATGAAATGGGAATTCATTAGTATGGATTTTGTTGTTGGCCTGCCCGAAGTTCGGGGAGGATACAACTCCATTATGGTTGTGGTTGATATGCTTACCAAAGTTGCACACCTTATTCCTGTTAAGACAAACTATAAAGCCTAAAACATTGCAAGGTTATTCATCAAGGAGATATTCAAACTGCATGGGTTACCCAGAAGAATCATTAGTGATCGTGACTCTCTCCTCACATCAAATTTCTGGAGGGCTATCTTCGAAGCCATTGGGACTCAACTCTATTCCAGTACAGCTTACCATCCCCAAACCGATGGTCAAATGGAGCGAGTCAACCAAGTCATTGAGGATATGCTAAGGGCACATTGTTGCCGTGAACCCAAAATGTGGATTCAATATTTGCCACTGGTTGAGTTTGCCTACAATGCTTCTTACCAACAAAGCATTCAGATGACCCCTTTTCAAGCATTGTATGGGCATGGCTGTCGTAGTCCTTTAAACTTCTCGGATACAACCTTGAGGGTTGAAGCCTCAAAGCAGATGCTGGAAGAAATGGATGACCAAATCAAGTCAATAAGGCAAGACATCCAAGCCGCCAAGGACAAGACAAAAGGCTTACGTGGATCAGAAATGTCAAGACAGATCCTTCGTTGTTGAAGGTGACATGGTCTTCATTCGCGTACATCCAAAGAAGAGTTCCCTATCCTTGGATGAATGCAAAAAGCTAAGTCCAAGGTATTGTGGACCTTACAATATCCTCAAGTGCCTAGGGCCTAATGCTTACAGATTACAACTCCCTGAGAACCTAAAAGTTCATAATGTATTCCATATCAGCCTACTGAAAAAGTATGTGCCTAACCCTAGACACATACTTGATGATCAACAAGTTGTAATGCCTAGCTAAGGAGTCCTTGAGCTATAGCCTGACAGGATCTTAGATGTTATGGAGAGGCATTTGAGATCCAGAACCATGGATGAAAGTACTCTCAACCAACAATACCCCCAGTTCCTCTCGAGATGAGGACATCTCAATTCCTCTAAGGGGGAGAGAATGTAATATTTCCTCATGAAATACTACACACCCCGCACAAGAGCAGCTTAAAATAATCTCCCCCCAACTAGAAGAACCCTGGGCTAAATGCTCCATCCTCGCGCGTTAATAAACTCCATCTGCATGGTGCATAAGAGGCGACGGCTTGAAAACCGCAAGCCCGCATGAGAACACCTCTTCTAGAAAGAAAAATGGATAATGGTTAAAGTTATGGAAATTTTTTTTATTAATAACCCCTCCCCTCAGCCGATGCATGGCAGGGAAGAGGAGTGTGAGAGGGAGTGGAGCTAAGTGGTGTGGGGGAAGCATGACGGAGGAGGCATGCACACAAGCCATGTGGTGGCTATCTCTCTCCCCCCTTAACCTATATAAACTCCCCCTTGGAGCTTTGGGAGAAAGGGAGGATCCAATGCCGTGCTGGCCTCCTGTCAAAGGAGTTGCCCCCCGTGCTTTCGCCAACCCCTAAACGCCTCCACTCTGGTCGCCGCTGCTGGCTGCCTACATCGTCACCATCATCGTCTTCATCTCCCTCAATCGTCGCCTTCACCCCTCCTCACCAATCATTTCCACCCCATCCCACGTCACTCTGTCAAACAGAAGCTCCTTGGAAGCTTCTTTATAAGCTTCTTAAAAAAACAAGGCTTCCATAAGCCTTATACACACGGCCTTTCCCCGGGTTTTTATAACCACACCTTGTAAAGATAATTTTTGCGCAAGGGAGGGAGTAGGCAGATTTTGAGGCTGAATTCCCAAAGCCTAAAGGGAGTTCGTAGATCAGATAAAGGCAAGGACGAGTTTGTGGAGTCAAGAATCTACATCATCAATGGCCCCCAAACAAAAGACGCGAGGTGCACACGCGGGAGCCTCTAACCCAAGTGTACACGTGGACATCGCTGCGAGTCCTCATGCCCAGGTTCTTAGAAGTTTAATTCTGCATGAAAAGAATGCATTAGGTGCATTTAATTTTCATGGGGAAGTTATGAATGCAGTTATTCATTCGCCTTACAAGATTTAGTTGCATGTTGCACTTTGCTTGCATTTCCAAGTCACAATCCTAAGCGCATATTGCATAGGTTAAAAAGATGAAATTGTTTAAATGCATCCTTGTCTTCCTCGCAAGAAAGAACAAGCGCATAATGCATTTAGCCAATGATTTCCTACATGTAATTAGTAGGAAATAATCGTTGACATCCATAGAGATGTTGTCCAAGTAGTTGCATTGCATGAAAGTACCATGCATATTGCATGTGATGTTAATTACATCCTGTTGAGATATCGAGCTCCACTCGTGATACGCCAGGGTGACCGTTGTGCATTTATGTCACCGACTTGTCAGTTGCAAATGCGGTTGGTACACCGCCCCTAAATAATAGCTACATGATAGCTATCCTTATCTACTCTAGTTCGTGGCTCAGTTAGTATGCCACCTTAGTTAGTTGAGTTTGGTTTGAGACCCATATCTAGGGTTCTTCTATTTTCTTTTTACTTGAGTTCTTTTGGCTTACACAACTAAGAAGAGGAAAACTGTTTTCAGCCTCCACCCTTGTGTGTCTTCCCCCATTGTGCAAGCAAGAAAGCTACAAGTGAGACTCCTTTCTTCTCTCCCACAATCTTGACATGGTATCAGAGCCTTGTTCGTGGTAAGGAGCTCAAGAAAGCAAGCCAAGCTCGCGGTGTTCTGGTAAGAGGAGCAGTGTTGCTTTCATTTTCTGTTTTGGGAGCAGATCTCTACAGGTAGCACAGCCAAAAATTGCAAGAGTGCATTGTCTCAGGTTGAGACGCCCTTCGCGGTGAAGCAAGAGGGTAGTATATGCTGCGGGTAAGAGCTTTACCTCTTGGCGACCCTGTTTTTTTTATTTGAGGCCATTTCGGGGCCTATTTTGAAGGCGGAAGTTTTCTGCACACACTCAGGAAAAGGCCTTGTTTGATGCTGTGCGACCACTGTTCTACAGGTCGGTGAAAAGTTATTGTAGAAATTGCATTGTATGCTTGTGCGCAGAGACATTGGGAGTTTCAAAATCATCCTTGGTTCCGGTTTATGCAAAATCGTCACTAGGAAGTGACTGTGTGGTCAAATACCACTTTCGCCAGTTTTGCAGATTTTCCCCTTGTGAGGGTGAAGCTGTGGTTTTTGCAGTGACAGAATTTTTTGCAGTCTTCTGTAATGGCATCTGATTCTCTTTCACAGATTGTCACTGAAAAGCTTGACAAGAACAACTTCCAGGCATGGAAGTTTAGAATGACGAATTTCCTTATGGGAAAAGGATATTGGGAATTTGTTGCAGGAAATGAAGAAGAACCAGTTCTTCCTGATGTTCCCAATCAACAGCAAATGCAGGCATTCAAAGCATGGCATGAGAGAGCCAAGAAAGTTATGTACTGGCTGTCTATCACCATTTCAGACTCTATGATTGTGCATATTCAGGATGCAAGTATGCCAAAGGAGGCATGGGATACTCTGTCAAAGATGTATAGCACAAATACACAAGCCAGGAAAATGCAGCTCAAGCAAGAGTTGCACAATGTGCAAAGAGAAAATATGAGCATCAATGACTACCACATGAAGGTGAAGAAGATTGCAGATGCACTTGCTTCCATTGGGTCGCCAGTGGAAGATGATGATTTAGTTTCCGTGACCTTGAATGGTCTAGGAAAGGATTATGCACAGTTTCGGACATCCATTTCAGTTCGTGAAAGATTTCCTGATTTTGAGGAGTTGATTGCTCTTCTAATTTCTGAGGAGCAGAGAAATGGTGGTGCATCTTCTTCAGGAGGAACTTCAAAAGAAGTTGTCTTCTACTCAAATGCTGGAAGAGGTAGAGGCAGAGGTAGAGGAGGCCGATTTGGAGGCCGTGGTAGAAATCAAAATATGCAGCAAACTCAAGAAAACCAGTCCTATGGAGGAGGACGTGGTAACTCTAGAGGCAGGGGGAGCCAAAGAGGTCATGGTGGATGGCAAAGAGGTCAAAATGCAAACAGTAATGTTGAATGCTACTACTGTGGTAAAATGGGTCATATGGCTAAAGACTGCTATAAAAAGCAGAATGACATCATGAATGGAAAACTGCAACAAGGGAATTATGCATCTTTTAGTAGACAGGGTGATGACAGAAATGAGCATCTTTTTATGGTGCAGCACATGAACAATTCTGTGACAAGTGCAGAAGAAAGCAATGATGTATGGTATGTTGACTCAGGTGCATCAAACCACATGACAGGTCATGCAGAATGGATGGAGGATGCAAGAAAAATGGAAAAACCAGGATTTGTGGAGACTGGTGATGATACTGCACATCCTATTGTGCAGATTGGAAAAATTCCTTTGTCTATGCAGGATGGGAAAAAGAAATACCTGTCCGATGTATTTCATGTCCCGAATATCACCAAGAATCTGGTTTCTGTTGGTCAAATGGTTGAGCAGGGCTTGCAGGTTAGATTTAATCCTCATGGATGCTTTGTTGAGGATATGAAAAATAAAGGTCGCTTGATAGCAAAAGGAAAGAAGAAGGGCAGAATGTTTACATTGGATGCAGACATGTCTGAATTGAGTGTAGCAATGTTTGCACATGGGACCGGTGTAGTTGCAGATATTGATATCTGGCATAAACGCATTGGTCATGTTAATGTACAACGACTTAAATCAATGCAGGCCCAAAATATTGTTGCAGGATTGCCCAAATTCAAGGTTGCAGAAATGCATAAGGTATGTGAAGCCTGTCAGTTTGGAAAACAGGCAAGGAAACCATTTCCTAGACATGTTCAAGAGAGTGAGAAGCCATTGGAATTAATCCACTCTGATGTGTGGACTACTAAAGCTGCATCTCTTGGAGGCTGTCATTATTTTGTCAGTTTTATTGATGACTATAGCAGAAAAGTTTGGGTGTATTTTATGAAAAAGAAAAGTGAAGTTTTTGGGCATTTTAAAACCCTTAAAGCTTTGGCTGAAAAAGAAACAGGTCTGCAAATAAAATGCCTAAGGTCAGATGGAGGGGGAGAGTACCTCTCAAATGAGTTTGCAAGGTTCCTGCAGGAGCATGGCATAAAGCAGCAATACTCATGCAGTCATACCCCACAGCAAAATGGAATTGCAAAAAGAAAAAACAGGCATATTGGAGAGGTATCTCATGCCATGCTTAATGAAAAAGACCTGCCAGATTTTTATTGGGCTGAAGCAGTTGCTACAACAGTCTACATAATGAACAGGACTCCCACTGCAGCAATACATGGAATGACTCAAGAGGAGAGGTATACTGGTAGGAAACCAGATATTTCTCATTTGAAAATTTTTGGTTGCATTGCCTATGTACATGTGCCAGATGAGTTGAGATCCAAGTTGGATCCAAAAGCTGAGAAGTGCATCTTTATTGGTTACTCTCTGCAGCAAAAAGGGTATAGATGCTATAACCCTTCTACTCGTAAGTTTACAGTGAGCAGAGATGTTGTTTTTGATGAGATGAGTAGCTGGTATAAACCAGTAGATGTGATTGATGATGTAGATGCACAAAATGGTAATGCTGCACAGAATTCACAGCAGCAGTCACAAAATATTAGTGGACCTGGAGCATCCTCTAGTAGTGGTTCACATTCTTTGCCATGGACAGGCAGATTGAGATCAGGAGAATCTTCTCAAAGTAATGCAGATAGTGGTATGCAGGTATCACGAAAAGGAAAAGAGAAGGTTGATCAGCCCATGTTTGATGTGAATGCAGGTCACTCTTATGTGAATGGTGAATCCAGTGGCTCAGAACAGAGCATTGATGATGAGTTGGGTATTCCTTCTATTGTTACACCTGGAGTAAGGAAGACCAGGGATGTTTTGAGAGCACCTGGAAGTGAGCCTACTTTGCGTAGGTCTACCAGAGCTAGGTATCCTGTGGATAGGCTGAAATATGATGGATTTACAGCCATTCACTATGCATATATGGTCAAGGTGATACAGGAACCAGAACCCACTTCTTTTGAGCAAGCCATGGGAAAAGAAAAATGGGAGAAAGCCATGGATGAAGAAATGGATGCCTTGGAAGCAAATGCTACATGGGAATTGGTACCTTTGCCTAAAGGTAAGAATGCAATTGGCTGTAAGTGGGTCTATAAGGTGAAGCATAATGCAGATGGTTCTGTGAACAGATACAAGGCAAGATTAGTAGTCAAGGGGTATGCACAAACATATGGCATTGACTATGAAGAAACATTCAATCCGGTTGCAAGGATGGCAACCGTAAGAGCAGTCATTGCTATGGCTGCATCAAAGGGATGGTCTTTACATCAGATGGATGTAAAGAATGCCTTCTTGCATGGTGATTTGCAAGAAGAGGTCTATATGGAGCAGCCACCAGGTTATGTGCATACTGTTCATCCTGAGTTTGTTTGCAGGTTGAAGAAAGCATTGTATGGCTTGAAGCAAGCACCTAGAGCATGGTCTGACAAGATAGGACAGTATCTTGTCACTATTGGCTTTCAGATTTCCAAGGCAGATTTCTCACTATATGTGAGAAAAACAGAGAAAGGTATTATGCTACTTGTCATTTATGTTGATGATTTGATTATGACAGGTGACAGTGATGAAGATATCCTTCATGTGAAAATGCTATTGAAGCAGAAGTTTGAGATGAAGGATTTGGGAGAGCTACGTTATTTCTTGGGCATTGAGGTGATTAGATCACCAAGTGGGATACAGCTCTTGCAGAGGCAGTATGGATTGGACATGCTGTCCAAATATGGGATGACAGGCTGTAAACCTATTTCAGTTCCTTTGGAGCAGAATGTGAAGCTGAGCACAGATGCAGGTGAGCTTCTAGAAGACCCTACTATGTACAGACGCATAGTAGAAAGTTTGATTTATATGACTATTACCAGGCCAGATTTGAGCTATGCTGTTGGATTGGTAAGTCAGTTTATGCACGCTCCAAGGAAACCACATTTGGATGCGGCTAGACGCATACTCAGGTATGTGAAGTCCACATTGCAGTATGGACTATTTTATGAGACTGGGGTTCAGATACAGTTGCATGGATACACTGATGCTGATTGGGCTTGCAGTATTTCTGATAGACGATCTACTAGTGGATATGTGTTCTCTTTTGGGAGTGCTGCAGTCACTTGGAGCAGCAAGAAACAGCCTACAGTTGCCTTGTCGAGCACAAAGGCTGAGTACAGGGGTGCAGCAATGGCTGCATGTGAGGTAGCTTGGTTGCATAAGCTACTTTATGATATGCATTAGTCTACAGATGGGCCAGTTGTCATTTATTGTGACAACATGTGTAGTATACACTTGGTAAATAACCCAGTCTATCATGCTAGAACAAAGCACATTGAGGTGCATTATCACTATGTGCGAGAGAGGGTTTTACTAGGTCTTATTGATCTAGTTTATGTCATCACAGAGGATCAGGTAGCTGACATATTTACGAAGGCATTGGGCGCAGAGAAGCTGCGCAAGTTTAGAGACCTGCTCGGTGTGCAGGAATTGGGATTGAGCTCGAGGGGGAGTGTTGAGATATCGAGCTCCACTCGTGATACGCCAGGGTGACCGTTGTGCATTTATGTCACCGACTTGTCAGTTGCAAATGCGGTTGGTACACCACCCCTGAATAATAGCTACATGATAGCTATCCTTATCTACTCTAGTTCGTGGCTCAGTTAGTATGCCACCTTAGTTAGTTGAGTTTGGTTTGAGACCCATATCTAGGGTTCTTCTATTTTCTTTGTACTTGAGTTATTTTGGCTTACACAACTAAGAAGAGGAAAACTGTTTTCAGCCTCCACCCTTGTGTGTCTTCCCCCATTGTGCAAGCAAGAAAGCTACAAGTGAGACTCCTTTCTTCTCTCCCACAATCTTGACACATCCTAGATTGACTGTATGACAGATTAAGTCAATAATAGTCTTTTGACATTTGTCATGCATGGACTTCCTCTATCAAAGGTTATATTTAAGGAGTACGCATTTCATATTAAAGCCTGAATTCATTTGTATTAAACGAAAGGCATATAAGCATAGTTCTTGATAAATCAACGTGGGTTTTATACAAGCTAGCCCTAAATTGTCAATCATTAAAGCTTGATTCCATTGCATCATTATAATTTTAGCTCAAGGGAAAAGAAATGACCATTGAAATCTTTTAGCTGCATAGAAGGAAAAGTCTATGGATCACATATTTTGCATGAAATGTTATGTTTTGCAATTATTTACATCACTTAGGAAAAGGATTTGCATCTCCTCTAAGGAAGAATCACCTCTTGTCACAAGACAATTAGTTCGATTAGGTAATTCACTTGCAATGGTAAACTCAAAACGGTGATTACCTCAATGCGCTAGATAGAGTTTAGTACGCTAAAAATTCTGCCTAGTATCGCACTTGGGATGCCAAGCCGAGACTTTTGTTCCCAAGATCCTACCCACCTTCTCGAAATGTTAGGGTTAGTTAGATGCCCATACAATAACGATCTAGGGTTCTTACCCTAAGGATCATTTGGTCAAATACTAGACTTCCGTTGAGTTTAGAAACCCTAGGGCCAAATGTTATTGGCCTAGTAAGGTTAGGGTTGGGTTGGGTTAAGAGGACTCCCAAACCCTACATCTTGACCAAACATATTTCTTGACTAACGTATGCCGATTTATGGGAATGATGATCCCGCAAGTCTGATGTGACTCCTATGCAACAAGTTGCAACATCGCATGGTTTTGTGTTAAGTCACAAATTAGAGTTGCCACTCCTTAGAACAAGGTTGGAAAGTCCTAAGTTCAAGTCAAACCATCTTGAGGATGAGTAGTCATCTTGCTACATCACCTTCCCTTGAGGCCGATTTGCCAAATTAGGGAAGTTGTGTATTGCCTAGCAAGCAATTGACCAATCAAGTTAGGGCAACAAGGTTACCCAGGATTTACTATCTTAATTTAAGGAACCTAAGGTGTTGGTTAATTTGGGTTAACAAGGTATAAACCCTAACCCAAGGTTAAAAGGGTAAACAAGCAACGAAACCCTTGGGATCTTGCCAAGTCATTATGGATCGTGGATCGAATGCTCGATGCATTCGGAGAGAAGGATTCACACCTTAGCAGTTGGCCAAATAAACAACCACAGGATTGATTGTGTTTGTACAGCTAGGAGCACTGTTTGTACTTCTTTTCTCAAGGAACTTAAGATGGAAAAATAATTAATGCTTCAAGTTGAAGGCCTAGAGGGAGAGGCAGCATCAGTTACCCCCCAACTGTCTGCCTGATCCTAACCAAGGGGGTTGCTAGCCGCATCGGATACATGGACCAAACTCGCCACGAGAGGTCTCTCTGTGGGTGCTACTTGGAGCAAGAGGATGCTTGGGTTCTAGGGGGGACTCTGGCCATAAATCCCTTGCATTTGGGTCCTACACAAGAGGCCAACGTGACTCAGGATTGGATCTTGAGGCCCGCATACTAGTCTACGAGCAGAAACTAGGATTAGTAATCCCTGAGGATTGCTGGATTGCCTTCTAGAGGATTATGGATTGCCTTCGGGCGGATTATGGATTGCCTTCGAGCGGATTTATGGATTGCCTTCGAGCAGATTTATGGATTAGCCTTCGGGTTGGATTATATGATGTATTCCAAAGAAGGATAAATAAGATCAATTGTTGAAAAGGAACTTGCTTGGCATTGTTTTTCTATATCAGTGCTAAGATCATGTGAAGGAACCGGTGATTAACTGGCTAATTAAGGAAGCTATTTTTGTGTGTCAAACTAAATGTGGTAGGTAATTAGACAACTAAAGCAACCGTGAGGATAAATAAGATCAATTGTTGAAAAGGAACTTGCTTGACATTGTTTTTCTATGTCAATGCTAAGATTACGTGAAGGAATCGGTGATTAACTGGCTAATTAAGGATGTATTCCAAAGAAGGATAAATAAGATCAATTGTTGAAAAGGAACTTGCTTGACATTGTTTTTCTATGTCATTGCTAAGGTTATGTGAAGGAACCGATGATTAATTGGCTAATTAAGGAAGCTGTTTTTGCATGTCAAACTAAATGTGGTAGGTAATTATACAACTAAAGCAACCATGAGGAAAGTGCGGTGGATGTGACCATGGGTCCGTCATACGGAAGGGTGGTCCAGTTGGCCGGGAACTTTTCTCAAAGTAGTTGGCAGCAAGGTAACGATGACCTAGAATCTAGGAAGCTAAAGTCCTGATTTGTGTTGTTTTAGGGGAACAGAATGGGACTATGCCTTATGGGCAGAGAGGTCGAGCTTTTCATGCCTCTCGTTTCCCATTCTCCTTGAACCAAGTGTAGCATGAATCCGCTTTGACCCTGATGTTTATTCATAAAGCAGTTCATATGGATTTCGACGCTAGTTACTCTCTAGGAACTTGACCATCAGGGAAACCCTGATTCACGTCGATCCTAAGTGGGAATGGTTGGAATGCTTCCGCTTCGTGGCAGACTCGGGAAGAACTATATTGCAAACCCCATGTCATTCCATGGGAGTGCCAGGCGGCGCTTTTTGGACTCTCTTCCTGATGGGCTGCTAAGACGTGTCCTACGAGTGAACAGGTGGACACGTTACAGTACCAGACATGGAAAGCTCTCGCCTCACGGCAGGAGTAGTTTTTCCTCCGGAATTTATGGTGTTTCTACTGAAAGTAATTTGCGTTTTTAGCATATTAAAGACATGCCTAGAGTTTCTAGGTAGTACTTGAAGACAAAAGAAAAATAATTGAAGCTTGCAGGTCTTTTACAGGATGATGACATGGTAGATGGTCTCTATGATGGGCTGTCATGCTTGGATACTGTGGAGGATCTTTCAGCATTATTGAAAACTAAAAACCAAGAGTTTTCATGTCTTACAAGTCCATTCTTTGGCAATGTATTTTGAAATTGATGATTTCATGCTGCAAGAAAACTTGGGTGCTAAGAATTCTCACTAAAAAATGTTATTTGCTGAAATATTTCAGTAAAAATATTTACGCGGTGTTGATTTACAATAACAAATAGGATTTATAACTAAAGTAAGCTGTGAGCCTTAGTGTTGGGCTATTCATATGCATTTTGAAAAAGATATGGCTCATTTTTGCCAATCAAAAGAGTTGGGTATTGTTTATACACATCAAAATTTGTGTTTACCAGGTATTTATAACAAGGGCTGAAATTTGCAAGTTGTAGCAAAGAAGCCAGAGTACAGACAAAATATAAGACAGTTGACAAGAAGGTCAAACCAATTGCATGACCGCTACCTTTGGACAATGATGAGATGATTAAGAGAGCAACTATGCAGCCTCCTTTACGAGATCCTGTAGGTATTGGACATAGGTTTTTACCCAAATTACTAAAAGAGATGAAGATTGGAAATGAAGATTTCTTACTTCCAGTAGAGGTGAAATGTTTTGACGAGATGTTTAGTAGAGATGGGAGAGCCTTTGCTTTTTTAGTGCATGAGATAGGATGCATTGATCCTAGGGTTGTGATGCCTATGGTTATTTTTACCATTCTACATGTCCCTTGGAATCTACGACATACTCTTGTACCTAGGGCTCACTTTCCTAAATTGGTGGAGCTTTTGAATGAGCAGATTAGGATGAAGATTTTAGAACCATCTTTAGCTCTTTATTCTAATATATGGTTCACATTTCCCAAGAAGAATGGGATACTAAGATTCATACAGGACTTATAGCCAGTGAATAGGGTCCCTATACAAAATGTTGGTACATGACCTATTGTGGATGAGTTCATAGAGGCTTTTGTTGGATGTGCTATCTATTCACTTGGTGATCTTTATTCCGGACTATGAACAATTCCAACTTGCCCTTGAGAGTAGAGATTTGACTATGATGAAGAAACCTTTAGGCCTTGTCTGGATGTGTACACTTCCACATGGAGCTATTAATTTAGTTTCCCATATGATGAATGGGATGAACAAGGTCTTATAAGATTTTATTCGCATTTGAGAACCTTGTATGGTCAACAATTCCTTAGATTCAACTTTTTGAGCTTTCCTAACGATAGATAACTCTTCGTTGGGCGTAACAGATGAAAACCATGTCTACCTATTGGAATATATGCTCTTGTCATCCTAGATCATCAAAAGCTTTCTGGTGGTCTTTGGTAGCTTGAATGTCTTGTTTGATAATTTTGACCTGATCATCCATGTCTTCTAGCATTTTTTTAAAAGCCTCAACCTTTAGGGTTAGATCAGATAAATTCAAAGGTATCAAACGATCTTGCCCATACAACACTTAAAATGGAGTCATTTGAATACTTTGGTGATATGTCACATTGTAGGAAAATTCTACTAAGGGAAAATATTGTATCCACCTTATCAGTTCTCCGAAACAATAAGCTTTCAGTATATCTTCAATGCCCTCACTAACCCGCTCTGTTTGACCATTAGTTGGGGATGGTAAGCTGTGCTAAAGCAAAGCTAGTTTCCAATTACTTCAAATAGGCTTCTTCAGAAATGTGATGTAAATAGACAGTCGTGATCACTAACGATTCGTTTAGGCAATCCAAGAAAGCCTAAAGATTTCTTTCACAAACAATCATGTAATATTTGAAGCTTTGTAGTTTGTCTTGACTTGGATAAGATGAGTGACATTTGTCAGCATATCCACAATCACCATGATTAAATTATACCCTCCTTGAATAGAAGGTAAGCCAACTATGAAATCCATACTGTAATATTCCCACTCGTGAATATTGACTTCCCGCACACTGCGTAAATCCTGTGCAAGGTTATCCCCTACATCGTAATTATTGGTAGCTTAATCCATACCCATGATAAGTGCATTCATAAAAGCTTTATGACTTAATGCATCAACAATCACATTCTCTATTCCAGGTTTGAACTTGATTTCAAAATCAGATTCTTGCAAGACTTCAATCCATCGATGCTGCCTCATATTGAGGTCTGGTTGAGTAAAGATCCATTTTAGACTTTTGTGGTGAGTGACCAAAGTAAACTTGCTTCCAAGTAGATAGTGTTACCAAAATTTGAGAGCATGGATCACAACTAACAGCTTGAGATCATGGGTGGTGTAACGCCTCTCATGGATTTTCAACCTCCTTGGGGAATAGGCTATTGGATGACCTTGTTGCATAAGCACACAATGTAATGCAAGAGAACTTGCGCCTGTTATATGACCTCAAACTCTTGACTTGACTTAGGTGAAGTAGCTTTAAAATGGGTGCTATTACAAAACTTTTCTTGAGCTACTCAAAATTAGCTTGCTCAATGGGCATCCACACAATAGTAGTTTACTTTTTTAGTAAATTAGTGAGAGGTGGAGCTATTAGAGTGTAATTTTTAATGAAAATTCTAAACCATCCAGCCAACCCTAAAAACTTTTCACTTCCTTAACTGTCATTGATGGTTGACACTCTTGAACATCTCTAACTTTGGATAGGTCTACAGAGATTCCTTCAGTGGATACTATGAATCCGAGATATTCCATTTGTCTTTTGAAAAATGCCCACTTCTTTTTCTTTGCATAGAGCTTGTGCATCCTCATTGTGTTCAACTCAATGTGCAATGGTCTTTGTCTCTCTTGGAGTATGTTAGGATATCATCAAAGAAGACTAGGACAAACTCATCAAGATAAGGTCGAAAAATGTACTGCATTAATATGTTAAATGTATCAGGGACATTAGTTAGACCCAAAGACATTACAAGAAACTCAAAATGACTATATAGGGTATTTCATGCAGTTTTGTGGATATCTTCTTCCTTGGTCCTTATTTGGTAATAACCGTATCCGAGATCAATCTTGGAAAATATTTTTTCCCCTTGCAACCTATAAAGTAGCTTGTCTATTCTTGGGATCGGATGCTTATTCTTGATTGTTACCTAGTTTAGTCCTCGGTAATCAATGCAAAGGCGGAGAGTTCCATCCTTTTTTTTTGAAACAATACTAGGGCTCCCCATGGCGAAATACTAGTTCTAATGTATCCTTGATCCAGTAACTGTTTGAGTTGCTCTTTCATCTCAATTTCTTTAGGGATAGATATTTCTTCTAAGAAGATGCCATCATATTTCCTCATCCAATATGGCTCTCCCTCGTCTTGATTATTTTGCTCAACCTTATTTAATTTTATGAGATACACAGGTAATCTTTTCTTAACCCTTTTATTATGCAAGATGATTTGGCTAGTTGAACCTTGGGTTTTCCTACCTCACCTTGGGTCATCACTTTTTCTCGCTATAGGTTTTGAAAAGTCACCTAGCCTTTTTTGCACTGAATATGTGCATCATTGGGGATTAGCGAGTAGTCCATACCCAGTAGACATTCATAGGCCCCTAAATTCATGATCCTAAATTCCATTTCAAAGAGACTGCTTCCTAGGCTAAATGTCACTTTGCAAGTTTACTGTGTAAACAAGATTTCTTTTCCATTGGCAAGCTCCACAAGCAACCTAGATGTAGGTATTGTATCTATACCTAACTTCTTGGCACACTTTAGTGACATGAACAAGTGTGTGCTTCCACAATCAATCAAAATTTTAAAGGATTGACCCTGATATTCTACTGGTGTTTGAATCATTGAAAACTGGTAATTTGGGCCTTTCTTATGGAGGGTGGCGTGAACTAATGCCCTCTCCATACTAGCTTTCATAGTTGGGTTTCCCTCTTCTTCAAGATCTTTAAGAATTACAATAGATGCTTTTTTTTTTGCAATTGAAGCTTGGTTTGGACCTCTGTACTGTCCTTGGGGAGGAATTTGGTCAAGCTTTGGACACTGTCTTTTAAAGTGGCATAGCTCCATCTAGGTACTCCTGAATTACTTATCATAGGTATGAAGTTTCCGACTGCATTTGTTTTGGCCCTCTTTCTTTGACTAGGCGAATTCTATCATAGCGCGTAGGGTTGAAGGTCACCATAGGGGTTTGGCAAGAGAGAAGAATGTATGGGGATTCAAGAGCTGACTTTGGAGATGGTAGAGATAAGAGAAGGGTTGAAGGTTTCAAGCCAAGTTCTTGAAGATGTTAAGAGAGCTTCTGACTGCATGTTCTTGGCAAAGATCACAAGAGTATTATCTCATAAGTTCTAACTCAAAACAAGCTTGTTTTCTTGATTGTAAGAGCAATCACAAATCATAAAATCAAGTACAATATGCTATCATGTATCATAAACAACTTTGCATCCCATCATTCATACATGATGCCATAGCATGAATCAACTTTGCATGATTACATTCAATGTAGGACTGTTAGGGATAAAAGCTTATGAGTCAATTACAAGCTTGTAGGGCAAAGAGACTTGCTTCAACAAAGCTTTAAATTGAGTTCCTCATAAGATAAGTTACCACAACCAAGAAATAAGAGAAAAAGCTCCTCTTAATTCAACTCAAAGCATCTATGAATGATCTACAAAGATTGCCCTGCCATAGGGACACATAATACTTGCATATTTTGACAAGATGTCTTCTGTAGAGTAAGAAATGTATTAGAAGAATACTGTTGTAGCTAATTCTCTAAATATGTCTGAAGATATCAGCCCCAAATGAGCCCAAATATCTTTCAGAAATCACCTCTGATGATAGCATAAACTTCCCCTAACACGGTGTCCATGCTTTTGGTATTGAAAATCTACCATGAGGGTAAGAGACAACAGGATGAAGGGAGATTCAGGAAGAGGAGTACATGGAAGAGAAGGGGTTTGAAGAAATAGAAGACATAGAAGAAAACTTATAGAAAGAAATAGAAAATGTAGAAGAATACTAACAAAGATGAAGCCTATCACTTTATTTCTACATTATGAGAAGATAAAACTCTTGTAGAAAAAAAATGTGTCTAGAATAATACATTCCTCTATGTTGCTTAGATTACCAATGTGATGCTTCCAGTGGCTCCAAAAGGGGGTAAAAAACCAACAACCTTGGCTAGAATTGTGCTAGATCACTCCCTCTTCATCTCCCACTTCCAGAGTGTTGTTCGTTGCTTGAAAATAGTGATCGCGTGTCGCAAGATTTCACTAATCTTTCTTTTTACATAAAATCCTCTCAAAGTAGCTAAAAACTATATGCTTTCTTTTACATGTTATCCTAATCTAGAAGTTTTCTACAATTTTATGGATTTTTACAAGAGATAATGTCTAAAATATCAAAAATTGGCTAAAACTTGTCCAGAAATCTAATATTTTTGAACCATGGACACTAACACTAATGCCTAAAGTGGCATTGGCTCTCTAGATCTATAAGGAAGTCACACTCTAGAGTTTTTCACACGATGTGTGTGTAAGTAGCGGCATGACAACAGTGACCTTGGGCTCGCTTAACATAGTCTTGTGAAGTCCCTTTATTTTGATTATAGAGCCTATTATTCCTTGGCTTTGATTGAAACTCCTGAACAAGAGGTGTTGCACAAATCAGAGCATCTTGCAGATTAGCTGGGCACATAGATTCAAGGTGTGTGTTTAGAGGAGCATTCAATCTGTGACAAAACTTAGACACATGTTGAGCAACAGTCATGGAAGGTGCATATTTAAGAAGTGAGATAAACTTTGAGTAATATGCCTCCACGCTCATTCCTAGTTGTCTTAAGTTAAAGAACTCATTCTTTTTTAGCATGTGATAAGCTGGTAGGAAATATCGACCAGGCATAGCTTCTTTTGGCTTTTCCCAGGTAATAGTTGTCTCAAGAAGTCCCTAGTCTTTATATAATTGTTTCCACCACACAAGCATGCTTCACCAGTCAATTTCAACTTGGTGATCATAGCCTGACTAGTAGGGGTAGTTCCCATGATAGTAAAGTAGTCCTCCATGGTCTCAATCCAATTCTCTGCTTCGGCTTCAGCATCTTTGCCCTTGCCATAAAATTTCGGTGACAACCTACTTAAGGAGATACTTCTTCTCCTAAATTTCAGTCGGGGGACGTATTACCATGGATTATCATAAGTTTCGCGAATCAGTTTAGTGCTTAAAATTTTTAGCTTCATTTTCACATTAATATATCTTTCTAGTTTTTTAAAACAATGATGGGCCAAAGAGCACACTATTTTTTCAAAATCTAGCCTCTGTTATCTTTTATTATCAATAGCCATAAGCTATGATTTCTACAAGTAAGGGATATTTACAAATGGCAGATTTTTACAAGTAGAGATACATCAAAATTGATAGGTAATACTGGATGCTATGTACAATTTTCAAAACAAAATATCATTATATCTTTCTTTTTCAAGGATGGATATCAATTACGTTCACGTAGAAGAAAGTAGGCTAATTGTTGTCTATGTCCAGAAACCTATACTGTGGAAATGACACATCATCTTGCAAACCATGGATACAGTAATCTCGATACTTCCGATGTCCTTAGATTATAATTTTGTTGGATGGGATTACATTTAGTATCTCATCATAGACATAACAGTCTAGAAATATCTGTTGAGGGATCACTGGTAATCATAAGTGGATTCCTTCTAGAAGGACAAAAGATAAAGGCCTCAACTACTTTTAAATTTTCCATCCATTGAAGGTGTTTCAGATAAGTCTGCATATTGAAGAATCCATCGGTCTAGATGTAACAATAGAGCTCATTTCAGAACCATTTTCTATCACGATTCATAGGAAATGGATCATATAGGCAATCGAGTATCCTCATCATTTCTCTTCTCTATTCGTCATCCGTGGAGTTCAACGCAGATATGTACATTCCTTGAAAAACTAAAATTTGCACTTCAAGGCCAAAAACTCAGCCCTCCTCCTCTTGGAACAGCAGCAACATCACCAACTTTTCTCCTTTCCCGCACACCTACACTCGCTTCAGCCTTGCTCCGATGTGCAGCCCTCTCACTTGCCCTCTCATGCTAGAAACGTAGCCTTATGTCGCGATGGAATCTCCTCTTCAGAAGGGTTCTTCACTCAGTCAATTTTTCTTCATTGCTCTGATAGCATGTCAGAGTGTAGTGATGTAGAAGCGTGGGACCTAAAAGATTTGTGCATATCATGCATCTCCAAAGTTATGAACGAAAAGCACTTACTCGCCCTATGAACTTAATCGCAAATTGCCTTGTCGTGCATTTTCAAAGTGGAAGTTTAAAACGCATATTGCCTAGGGTTAAAAAAAGAAATTGTCGAGTGCATTGGCCATGAGGGAAAAGAGTATCTTGCATTTAGTCAATAACCTTGTTGTTATGACTCGCATGAAAAGAATCATTATCGTTCGTTGCACGGCATGAGAATGAAACCCTGGACAATTGCATAGTATGGGAATGGAACCACAGACTTGTAAGTTGCATGAAAAAGGATGCTTGGAAATGGATTAAGCCAACATTAGCCTTAGTCTTGCATGAACTTCATTTACGATGTTGTATCTAGGGTCGCATGTTACATATTCATCATACGTAAATTTCATTTCATCTAGTTGCATTTAGGAAAGATTGCATCTGCATGGCTTATTAAAGCATGAAATTCTAAAGCTTTGACAAAAGGATTGTAGGCATGATTCCTTGATGTGAACCCTAGTAGGTTCATGCAAGTTATCATTCATCGAGACTTTAATAAGAAAAGTAAAGGGGTTATTGCATACCTTATAGAACTATAACAAATCGTATACTTGCATGAAATGTGGTATCTAGTATCTATTCACACCTTTAGACAAGGTTAGCATTTCTAGGGAAGGCTCGTCCTTGTCGCAAGTCAAGTAGTTCAACTTAGTTAAATCACTCGTAATAATATAGCTGTTAGGGTTTTCGTATAGGCATAACTAATCGACACGATAAATACCTCAAGTATTAGCTAGGGCTTGGCATGTTGGAAGTGTTGCCTAATATCACACTTGGAACGCCAAGTCAATATCCTCAAACCCTAAGGTCCTACCCACATTCACGGAATGTTTGGGTCAATTGGACGCTCATGCAAACAACGATTTAGGGTTTCTACCCTAAGGATTGTTTGACCTAATGCTAAAACTTGGATTGAGTTTGGAAACCCTAGGACCAAACGTTATCCGCCTAGTACAATGAGGAATGGGTTGTAAGAAGACACCCCAAACCCTGTGTCTTGTCTAAACATAATTCCTTGACCAAGAAACACCGTTCAATGGGTGAAATGATCCCATGAGTTAGGTGCGACACTTGTGCAACAAGTTGCAATGTCGCACGGCTTTGTGGTTTATCCACAAGATAAATTTGTCATTCCTTGGAATGAGGTTGGCATGTTCTAGCGCAAGTCTAACTTGCAAGAGGATGAGTAGACATCCTGTTACATCGCCTTTCTTGGGATGATTTGCCAAGTTAAGGATAGTTAGGTATTTGCTTGGTAAGCAAAGGATCAATCGAGTCAAAGCGACATGGTCACCATGAGTTATGGTTAATTTATGAAAGCTAAGGTGTTGGTTAAGCTGGGTTAACAGGATACGGCCCTAACCCAAGGAAAAAAGGGTGAACAAACAAACCCTTGGGGATCTTGCCAAGTCACAATTGATCCCGGATCGAATGTTGGAGGCATTCAGAGAAAAGGATTCACTCCTTAGCAGTTGGCCAAATAAACGATCACTGGATTGATTGTGCTTGTAATAGTTTAGGAGCACTGTTTGCATTGTTTGCTCAAGGAACTAAAGAAGGAAAGATAATTAATGCTTCAAGTTGAAGGCATGAAGGGAGAGGCAGCATCAGTTACCCCCGACTATCTGCCTAACCCTAACCAAGGGGGTTGTTAGCCGCACCCGGAACGTGGACCAAACCCGCCTTGAGAGGTCTCTCCGTTGGGCACTACTTGGAGCAGGAGGACGCTTGGGTGCCAGGGGGCTCTAGCCGTAAATCCCTTGCCTTCCGGGCCTTGCACAAGAGGCCAACGCGACTCAGGATTGGATCTCAAGGCCCCATACTAGTCTACGGGTTGAATCTTGGATTAGTAATCCCTGTGGATTGCTGGATAGCCTTTCGGCGGATTATGGATTGCCTTCGGGCGGATTATGGATTAGCCTATGAGCTGGATTATATGGATGTATTCGAAAGATAAATAAGATAACGTGTTGAAAAGGAACTTGTTTGACATTGTTTTCTATGTCAAGTGCTAAGATTACATGAAGGAACCAGTGTCTAACTGGCTAATTAAGAAAGCTGCTTGATGCATGTCCAACTAAATGTGGTAGGTAATTAGACAACTAAAGCAACCCTGAGGAAAGTGCGGTGGATGTGGCCATGGGTTCATCCTACTGATGGGTGGTCCCGGTTGGCTGAGAACTTTTCTCAAATGGAATGGACAGGAAGGAGCTCTTCTCAAAGAAAATGAACAGCAAGGGTGCAACCTAGAGTTTAGGTTACTAGAATCCCGATTTATGCTGTTTTAGGGGAATGGAATGGGACTATGTCTTATGGGCAGAGAGTTCGAGCTTTGCATCCCTCTCGTTTCCCATTCTCCTTGAACCAAGTGCAGCATAAATCTGCTTCAACCCTGACGTTTCTGTGTAAAGTAGTTCGCCTAGGGTTCGATGCTAGCTGCCATTCTAGGAGTTTGACCACTAGGAAAACTGTGATTTAGGTCGATCTTAAGTGGGAACGGCCGGAATACTTCCACTACGTGGCAGACTCGGAAAGACCTAGATCGAAAACTCCATAACATTCCATGGGAGTACCGGGTGGAGCTTTTTGGGCCTCTTTCCGATGGGCTGCTAAGACGTGTCCTGAAAGGGAACAGGTGGACACATTATAATTGGTATCAGAGTGAACCAACGAAGGATCTGTCTTTATAAGAAAACTTAGTAAGAAGAAGTAAAGCAAATGTTGTTGTTAAGAACATTTCCTTACTTATCGATGCTATCTTGCAGAGTCATGACGCATGGGACAGGTTCATGGTGTTCCAGGTCATGTTTATGACCGCGATGCATGCCTCAGATTATCGATGAAGGATCGATATGATGAACATCCTAGACCACATTTACAATCCATTGCCTCTATACGTGGAACGGAGATGGATGGATGATTCAGGAATCTATTACATAGCTGCCCATTGGTTTGCGTACCTTCGAACCAACCTAAAGAGAATCAAGTGGTTGGAGGACCTGAAGATCATGAAGTTGTTCATCTTTGTTGAGGCTCACGTAAATGCAACTTTACATGTCGAAGGTCAGAAGGTCAAGTTGAACACGTATGTGTATGAGAAAGTGACCCGCATAATCCCCACCAACAGGATCAAGGTGTTGGGACGCTACGAGAAGAATAGGTACCAAAGGAAAGGATACCCTAATCTTCCGATGACTTATCAATTCCTGAAGATCCATGACCCAAATCCATACTACTACCCAGTTCCCGTAGATGAATGTAACACAACCTCATTCTCCCCGAATTAATGTATTTGTTTTCTCCTTGTAGTATGGCATGGATACGCACAGAGTTTATATCATGTACCCGCACAGCCGCTGATACCCACACCATGTACACCGAGACCGGGTATTTCATCCTTTTTCACCACTAGTATGGTGAAACATGCTATCTCACGGTTACAATATGGCCGTGCTCGAGACCAGTTTGATCTTCAGGTAGAGCATATTATATATGGCAGAGACACATTGGCTCCACTCATTGCTCATCTCTTCAACTGCGCATTGTCGGAGGGGTTCCCTGACTCGTGGACAGAGCACACCATTGTACCTATCCACAAGTCAGGGGATCCTATGGATCCTAACACATATAGGACCATCATGATTGGGCCAATTTTGTCCAAACTTTATGGCACGGTGATGGAGAAGGAGCTCAGCACGCTAGCAGAGAGAGAGTGCATGCGCACACCCGGACAGGCAGGGTTCAGACGTGCATTTTCTACCATAGACCATATCTTCACTCTCCGTTGTCTAATCGACCAAACACGAGTGAAGAAACAGAGATTGTACTATTGCTTTGTGGATTTCCGCAAAGCCTTTGACATGGTTCCGAGAGAGAGGCTTTTCAGATGCCTACTTGATCTGGGGGTGGATGATGACATGATGTGGGGTATTTATGCACTATATGAGCGGGTTACTGGCAGAGTCAGATGTCCAGGAGGTATATCAGATCCCCTTGTGAGCACCATTGGTGTGAAACAAGGATGCCCACTCTCACCGACTCTATTTGGGCTATACATTGATGAGATAGCAGAGTTTATTCAACAGCGAGCCGGTGGAGGTATAGATCTCAGTGGAGCCATAGTTCATATCTTACTATATGCAGATGACATTGTGTTGGTCTCAGACTCAGCTCAGGGATTACAGCAGCATTTATTAGCATTGGATGATTTTTGCATACAGAGAGGCATGACAGTGAACCTTGGTAAAACCAAGGTTCTTATATTCCATACATCAGCTCAGATACGCAGACAGAGTATTTTCACGGCAGCAGGAGGGAGTATTGAGGTCACTGGATCATATGTATATTTGGGAGTCACCTTTACAACAGCTTCAGGGACTTTCTCGATGACACAGGCAGCTCGTGACCGCCTCACTAGAGGATACTTAGCATTGGCTCTTATGGAGCGACAGTGTTATCAGGCACATTTCCAAGAGCCTCGCACCAAGGGGTGGCTCTTTGATACTCTAGTCACTCCAGCACTGATGTATGGAGCAGCTATATGGGGGCCAGGCCTTGCCGATTATGTATGGACATTGATGGAGAGACCTCAAGTAATCATGATATCTAGATTGATTCGCAACAAGGCCTCAGTCCCACATGACGTTGTGCGAGCAGAGCTTGCCACACCGCCCATGCTAGTCGAGGCATTTTTTCAGACAGTCTGCTTTCTACACAGATTTCAGGATATGGACAGAGATCGCATTGCATATAGAGCATATATGGCATCTCAGGAGATGGCTCGAGCGGGGGATACTACATCATGGTATGCACAGACTAGAGCTTGGTTTGACAGACATGGGTTGGACATTCATAGACTCCCACTCTTCTATATGATACTCAGGCTCCCACTTACACCCTCTCTCTCTCTGAGAGGAACAGAGTCATCAGACAGGAGATATGGCATATTTATATACAGAGGACATGGGTCAGCCCTGCACAGCCACTGCCATCGAAGATGGCACATTATTATACACAGTTCTTGAGCATATCAGAGCAGGGATTCATAGAGATTCCGAGATATATGCAGATCTATATGCCACATCGATTGAGAGTTCTTATTGGACAGCTCAGGGTATCATCACATCAGCTTATGATTGAGAGTGGTAGAGCTAGTGGCATCCCACGGGAGGAGAGGATATGCCCCCTTTGCAGATCAGAGGTGGAGAGTGAGGAGCATTTTGTTCTTAGATGCCCAACATACTCAGAGTTGAGATCTAGATACACATTGAGCAGCTCACTTCAGGGATGTATGACTGATATGGATCAGAGATCATTTGGCCGTTTTTTGGGAGAGGCATGGCACATCAGAGAGCAGAGCACACAGCGGGTCCCAGTCAGAGAGGGGCCCACCCAGACGACTATTACACATTTCTTTCAAACAGACAGAGTGAGAGCTACTATACCAGCCTCCAGCCAGACCTCCGGGCTCACACTACAGCAGGCTGAGGACCAGCGTACCTGACGCCGCACAAGGATCCGGGGGTTTCGAACCCCACAGCCACACCGACAGGAGATCTGGAGGATTCTTGATCTACATCAACAGCAGACTGAGATCCGACTCCAGTTTGCTCTTTCTCCACCGCCGATGTACCACATCCTGCATCCAGGAGGGATCACCTGCTATTAGCGACTTCGACGACTACTACTACATCCCAGGATAGTATATCTCCCTACATCTGTTACATATACACATCGCACCACTTTATCACAGCCGACAGTTGTTCCCCTATCATAGCCGACATTTGTTCTCCTTTTGTAGCCATTATCTGGAGTACCAGAGCTACATACGCACATATAGATATACGACACTTATCATACTCACAACACCGTATTTTCAGTTTCCAGTTTTTAGCTTTTCATTCAGCACTTTTATTTTGGATAGCTGGACCTCATTAATTGTATCACAGTTTGTCTCATAGGCCAGTTTTGGTCTTTAGAAGACGTTAATATAACTTTCTTTCTTTCTTTCTTTCTACCATCCCAAGAAATATTGTACTCCGAAAGGGCTATGCCCATATGAATGAAATAAGACTTCTTTTTATCAATGTTTTTCTTATCTATGAGTATTGATAAAAAGTTAAGTGATTAGGTTTCTTGATTGAAAGCTGAGTTGGGCATAATATATAATGTAAGAAATGTTTAGCGAGTTCTTAACATTAAGAATCTCAATGCCCAGGCACAACCCCAGGTATAGATTCCTAGTCCGACCCCTACACCAAGTACAGCCGTGATTCAGGAGAAGAAGTTTCTTCTCAAGCAGATCAAGCAGCCAGAATTTGATGGGAAAGGAAGGACTATCCAAGCTGATGCTAAGATTTGGATCGAGTCCATGGAAGATTACTTTGAAGCAGTCGGTACAGCACCCGCCAACCAAGCAATGCTCGCCAAGCTGAAGCTCACTGGTGAAGCCAGACTTTGGTGGAAGCAATGGTGCAGAGACCAAGGAATCTTGAAAGGGTCTATTACCTGGGGAAAAGCTGAAAAAAGCTGTGCAAGGAAGATACTTACCATCTGCGTACCGCACACAGAAGATGAATGAGTTCTATGAGCTGAAATAGTTGGGTCTGACTCTTGACGCATACTACTCAAAGTTTGTCTCTCTTCTGAAGTATGCGCCACAAATGGGTATGACATAACAGGTGTCAAAATTTTGTGCCGGATTAAACCCACCTGTAAATACCCGCCTTGAATCAATGTGCCCAATAGATCTTCAAGACGCACTCATTCAAGCTGCGCCTATAATTGAGGAGGTGCAGACTAGGTCAAGAAATAACAAGACTTGGTCTTATAATGATCAGAACAAAGGAGTATATAGGTCCCAAGCAAAGAGAGTTCAAGGTCAAAACTGGGGACAAAGGAAGAAAGCAAGGACCAACAATGTCAATAACTTTGTTCCTACCCAAGGTAATGGCCGCAATCTCTCCATTGCTTCCACTGCAACGAGCCCGGTCATTTCAAAAGGCAATGTCCCAAACTTGGCGGAGGACAACGTCAAGGACCTTTCCAAGGAACCGCCCATGGCCAATGAGCCGCCACCCAAGGCAGAGGAAGAACCACCTGCGTTGCCAACATGGAAATGTGCGAAGAAGAAGACCCGACCATGGAAGCAGACTTTGAGAGGGCAACAGTTCATGCCTTCCTTCACAAGAAAGGCCCGAATTGCCAGTTCTTAGTGGTTCAAACACCATCGAATTATCAAGATAAAGGCTTCAAAACCTTGATTGATTGTGGTAGTATGCATTCCTTTATCTCACCAGCTTGTGCAAGAAGATTAGGAATAGCCACAATAGATGCATCTACCTTGCTTGTGGAATTAGCAAATGGTTGTGAGGTCACTTGGACCAGGCAAACTGCTAAGGTGGAGTTCTTCCTGGGAGGAAAGTCGACTTCGGTCAGATTCAAGGTCATGAACCTAGGTATCCATGAGTGTCTGCTCGGGATGGATTGGCTTAAACCTAATGATGCCCACATTCATTGTGGAAAGGGCCAAGTTTCCTTTCGAAACTCTAAAGGGGAATTGGTCACAACTCAAGGAGAGGCTGGAAAGCTGAAAATTCAATTGGCCAAAGCATCTCGGATTATAAAGGGAGTTAGAAAGGGGCTACATGTCTACTTGATTAAACTTAACAAGCTAGATCAAAATCAGGTGAGAGCAGAGTTTTGATACCGAGAAGTGCTTAAAAATAGCTAAAAATTACGAATATCAAGGGAAAAATATTCAACGTCGAAGGCGCGGCTTAAGCGTCAAGTGCTTTAAAGGTGCCCGAGCGACACTTGTTGATTTTTGATCATTTTTCAGACTGTCGTGCGTGTTGTCAAGAGTTACCGGCCAATGCGGGATGTCAAGCCAGACGCACAGAAATTTACAGCATTCGATTTGGAGTCTGGACGGGGAAATGGCCAAAGAAATGGTCAAGATGCGAAGGGGTGGACAAAATTTGGGCAAAATGGGTAAGTGGCCTTTGGGAGCCCAAAATTTAAATGTCACATGAAAGTTTGGAGGGGTAGCATGAAAAAAAACGTGGGAAGAAGGAGGCGCCATCTGCGTCCGATTTTTGCGCTATCATTGTTGATCCTCAACCTCCTACCTGTGAGCAACCTACTTGAAGGAGGTGCCATCTGCGCCCGATTTTTGCACCATCATTATTGATCCTCAACCTCCTGCCTGTGAGCATCCTACCTGATGGACAATGGGGCTTGGTTCCCTCCTAGATACTGACTCTATCGCCGCCTCTCGCCCGTCAAATGGTGGCCTGGATGGAGATCTCTAATTTTAGTCTTTCTCTCTCCTCCCTCTCTCTCCCTTAAGGGGTTGTTCTTGTGTGGAAGAAGACAATGAAGAATGATGGAGGAAAGCTTGTCCGGATGAGACCGGATTGCTTTCGGATGGATGAAGACATGAAGAGTGCTGTTCTTGAAGATGCTAAGCATTAAATGCACGCTAGAAATCAGTCCCATAATCAAGACCAAGAAATCGAGACCTGAAAATAAGTAGTAATGCTATTTTTATAAAGAAAAATGATCTTTTTATGCTATTTGCTTTGTGAAATCTTGTTCATATGGGATGAAAGTTCATTATGACATTGTTTGCCATGATTTTCACCTGTTTGCAACTTGAAAATCAGAAAATATAAGGCTACATAGCCGGAAATAGTGTTAAAATACATGAAAAACACGCGTTTTAAGGGTAAAATTGGGGGTTTCGCTATATAAATGAGAAATATGATATATCACACCAACTAAATTTGAGTTTTTGCTATCAATGAGCCTAAGGGCCACAGCCCACAATCAATTTTCATTTTCATCCATTATTCTTTAAAGAAAAATAGAGAAAAATGTCCAAAAATGGGAAAAATGGGTTTAAATTTAGAAAAAAATGGAAAATGGGCTGAGAAAAATTAGGAAAATTTATATCTATATTTTTGCAATGTATAACGATAGCAAAACACGAGGTTGGCCTCGGTTTGTCCCCGTTTCTATGTTTTGTGCTTATTTATCATTCTTTTAAAAGGAGAAAATGCATAGAAACCCCATCTAACTGATCAATGATGCAAAATGCTAAGAGTTGGATGAAAAGGGGCTGAAACGTTGAAAGATAAAGAAAAGATTTGATTTATGCATTAAACTTGGCATATAGGAGACGGTTTAAATAAAGAGGATGGTAGCATGAGTATATGGCTCGGTGCCTCCTTTCAACGCAACACGCGTTAGTGAAATTCATGGAAAGAATGCTTTGTGCACTATGCACGATGCTGATTTTTCTTTTGTCTGAGCACATAGCCATACACGATTTGCATTAAGCATAATAATTAAAAGGTATCAGAAAAACCTCCTGGATGCATGGCACCTATCTTCCTTAGGTTGTGACCAACGATGAGCGTGAGAAGACGTCCCAAGCTGTAGGTTAGTCGTTGGGACCAAAAGGGAAATTCTTGCGAGGAATGGTACATCCTGGAACGTAAAATATTGGTACCTTGAGAGGAGTTTGTGCTCGTTTGTGTTATATATTTAGCAACGCATCAAAGGGCCAATCCCTGCGATGTAGGAGAGCTAGAGTGGGGCTCCGACTATTAGTCGGTGGAGTGCCTCCTACATGTGTGTGACGAGGCGTTATGCCTATGTACTTTGGGATCTCCCTCTGAGGAGTTTTAGGGAAATGTTGGACTATAAACTATAAATGCATGAATTAAGCTTTAGGGTGGTTTGTCCTTTAGCATTAGATTGACGCTCTTGGTCTGCGAGGCCGTGAGGGTGTTCGTGTGTCATGAGCATGAGGTCCGGCTAGTGCTGTAGCTAGTGCTGGCCCATTTCAGGTCCCATCAGTGGTGCGTCTGTCGGGAGCCGCCTACAAGTGGTGGTTTTCGGATCTAGGGTTTCTAGGGACCAAAAGGAAGTTGGTTTATGTCCTCTGACAAGGACCGTCAAGCTGAAATCCAAAAAGCAGAACGTGTTGAGAGGGCTAGACGGCGGTTAGAGATCATAAGCCGTTATTCTCCTCAAAGGAGTAGCCCAACTACTCTACATAGTCTGATAGGTGTAGGAGGAAGCGTAAGTTCTTCCTCTCTTCCACCAAGTCTACCCACTTTAAGTGGGGATGTGAATCCATCAGTTCAAGCTCCTACTGCTAATCTGATTGTCACCATGGCACAACCTATTGCAATTCCTGCAGGGATGCTGGATTTACCAGCCTTAGGAGTTCCCTTGCACATTTTTAATGGGTTAGCGGAAGAGGATGCAGAATTTCACATTTGTGAGTTCCAAAGATTGATGTTCAATTATCGCATCCAAGATGAGGGACATCTTATGATGTTATGACATTAAAAGGAAGGGCTGCGGTATGGTATCATAGCATAGAGTCTGGAACCATAACCACCATTGATCAATTCTATGCAGCTTTCTGAGCGGAATATACCCCTGAAAGAGGTGGCCAATATTGGTTGCGGGTCTTGAATGTAACGTGCCAAGATCCTCACAAGATTGTGAAAGTATATGCCAAGAAGTTGAAGGAAGTATTTCGTAAGTTGCAAACTTACATTCCCATTCCGCCGCCTACCCAATTGCAATACTTTTTGCATGGGTTGGACTTTAATATCCAAGTACAATTGAGCAGTGTGGCCCTGGCAGATATAGACACCGCTATTACGCAGGCAGAGGGAGTAGAAGCACGATTACAAATGGCCTACTCCTCTCGAATGAATGTTAATGGGAGTTTAGTACCTAGCGGAAATCCATCATTGACGAATGGAATTCAAGGGATGCCTATGAATAACCCTAATGGGAGAGGGAGTGTGGTTTCGAATATGCCTTTACTACTGGCTCCTCCCAGTGTGACTATGCCTATGGCAAGTCAGTTGGCTCCACCAAATGTTGGAGGCCAAGTTTCGAATTCTAATGTTGTTCCGGTGGGTCAACAGCCAATGCCAAATCAGATTGTTAGGCCAATGGAACGACGGGTCGACGATCGAGGCTATGAGTCGAGTGCATCTAATGTCCTTGGCGAAGTTAAGGACATGATGAAGCATTATACTGACATGATTTCCGAACAATATCGACAAATAGCTGTCGACGTTAATTTCTTAAAGAAGCAACAAAATTTGATAGGTAGTCGACGCCCTGAAGAGGGTGGACCCTCTAGATTGAGTTGTAAATGGTGTCGTGGACAGCACTTCCCCAGGAACTATCAAAATGTGAAATGTGACATTTGTGGAAAGTCGGGCCATTTAGCTGCTACCTGTTGGAGTAAGATTAGTTCCCTCCAACAAGGGAGTAAACAGCTGGTCCCAATGAATCACAGAGCGCAAGAAAATAACTTGCAGCAGAATGATGCACCAAGAAAAATATTACAGAGGGGAAAAACAAATATTGAAGAGTTGCCACAAGGCAACAGAGTTAGCCTTATTGAGACTGTACGAGTCAATGATGTTGAAACCTCTAACTTACGAGCCGTGACAAGAGGCCAATAGGCTAAAGAGGTTGACAAAGATAATACAAAACCGGTCGAGGTAAACCCTAAACAAGGGGATAAGGGGACGCAAGTCCAGAGTCCTAGCATGGAAAGGGGACCGCTAAGGCTGGTTGACAGGAAGGGCGACCCTAAGAAGGATGAGAAAGTGCCAAGAAAGAAGGAAAGAGCCAAGAAAGAAGCACCAAAACCGGTCCAAAGACCAAAAGAGAGGATGGTTTGGCGAGAAAAGAGAGCTTTGGCTACTTATCATGACTTTGATTTAGCAAGTTCTCTATGTGAAGTCAAAACAGACGTAAACCTTCTACAGTTGATCAAATTATCTCCAAGAGTATGTAAAGAATTTAAGAAGATCCTGCATATTGGGTATATTGTAGAACCCTTGGGCATAGCACGAGTAGGGGAAGATTGGTTTGACCATGCTGAAAAGAACTGCCCTAGGGTTCCAGCTTATGTGGATGGAATATTAGTGGAACATGCCATTGTAGACACTGGATCCTCCGTCAATATCATGAGTTCAGAATTGATGGAGAGGTTGGGTCTGGGCATCCAAAAAGACAGCTCCACCCTTCTTAGAATGGCTGATGATAGTCTAAGACAACCAGAAGGTTGCGTTACTAAGGTCCATGTTACAGTTGCAAGTGTAGAATGTTTCTTGGACTTTAGGGTGATCAGATTTGCAGGACGTCCTAGCTATCGGGTTTTGCTAGGTAGGCCTTGGATCTTATGAACAGACTGTCAAGTTGATATACCCGTCGGTCATGTGGTGCTAGGTAGAGGTGCTAATCGAGTAATAGTCGATGCTTATCCTGAGTCTCGTCAAAGTGAGAGAGCTCCTTTATCTTCTACTGAATTAGAGACAGCAGACAATCCATATGGTAGTGAGACATCATCCAGTGATGAATCTAAAGAGGGGTCCACTACAGAGGATATTTATCATATAACTCTAAATGAGCCGATAGAACCGCAAGATAGGATAAGAGATGCGGATGTGATTGAGTTGGACCTTGGCACGCCGAATGATTCACGGCCAATTAAATTAGGTTCCATGCTTAGTTCAGTAGAAAGGGAGGACTATGTGTCCTTGATTCAAGAATTCCGCGATATCTTTGCTTGGAGTTATGATGAGCTGAGAGGCATCCCTCCCAGCCTGGCTGTTCATACTATTCCTGTAAAAGAAGGTAGTCGTCCTGTGCGTCAGAAAGTAAGATGTATGCCTTTTGAATTGAGGGACGGGCTGTTTGAGGAGTTATAGAAGTTAAGAAAAGCTGGTTTAATCTTCCCTGTGCAAAATATAGAATGGTATTCACCAGTTGTTATCAAGAAGAAGAAAAACAACCAAATCCGATTATGTGTGGATTTTAGAGAGCTGAATAAGCAGACGGTTAAGGATTACTACCCATTGCCATTTATTGATCAGATTTTGGATCAATTAGCGGGTAGGGAGATATATTCGTTCATGGATTGCTTTGCAGGACAACCAGATGGCAATTGCAGAAGAGGATAAGTTGAAAACCACTTTTATTACGGTCTTTTGTACTTTTGCGTACCATGTGATGGCCTTTGGTTTATGCAATGCACCTGGATCGTGGCAACGAACAGCAGACAAGACCTTTGGTGACATCTCCCCAGATGAGTTGAAAGTATTTATTGATGACCTGGGGACAGCCACTGTAAACGAAAGGATGTTGGTTATTTTAAGAAAATGCTTTGAGCGTTGCAGACAATTTTGCATCGCTCTTAACCCATGGAAGTGTGTCTTTGGAGTATCTCATGGGCTATTGCTAGGCCATGTGGTCAGTTCAGTAGGGATCGCAACTAACCCTGAAAAGATCAAGGTTATAGTGGCTATGAGTCCACCACGCACTCCGAAAGAGGTTCATAGCTTTGTGTCGTCGATAGGGTACTATCGGAGGTTTATAAATGCCTTGGCAGAAAGGATGTTGCCATTAATGAACTTATTATCCTTTAGCTGTTCATTTGAATGGAGCGACCCTTGTAAGGTAGCTTTCGAGGACGTGAAACAGGAGCTAGTAAAAGCACCCGTTTTAAAAGCACCTAAAAGAGCTGAGGTGTTCTATATATTTTCAGCAGCCACCATGCATAGTATCAGCTACTGTTTAGCCCAAATCTGGGAGGGAAAGTGGTATCATCCGATAGCTTTTGCTAGTCAGAAATTGGGCATTTCAGAGATTAACTATACCTACATGGAGAAGTTGTGTCTTGTGATGGTCTTTGGGACTAAGAAATTCAGGCACTACATCCTCTATGAAAAGGTAGTGTTCTATACGAAGGCGGAAGGGCTTAGATTTCTTATGAACAAGCTACAGCTGCCTGATCGGTTGGCAAATTGGTTAATCACTTTGCAGGAGTTCGATTATGAGATTAAGAGTAAGCCACCAAGGTTGTAGGGTATTGTGGAATGCCTTGTGGATTTTGGGGAGCCAAAAGAGATTTTGGCTGAAGGAAGTGATATTGAAGAAATGTTTAAAATTAATACAGCTTATATTCCATCTTGGTATGCTGCTATTACGCATTATCTATCAACAGGAGAGACGGGAGCTGGTCTATCAAAATCTAAAAAGAGGAAAATCAAACAAGAGGCTTTGAAGTTTTCCTTGATCGCAAGAACACTATATTGGCAGGGTATTGATGATGTCTATTGCCGATGTGTGATGCCTGACGAGGTTCCTTTCATCTTGGAGGAGTGTCATGACTCTGTATGTGGAGGGCACTTTGCAGGACGGTTGATGACACAGAAAGCGTTAAGAGCTGGATATTGGTGGCCGTCCATCTTCCAAGATTCCTTTATATAAAGAAATGTGATACCTGTCAAAGACATGATAGTAGAGAGAATAGGAAACGTCCACTTATGCCTATCATGGCTATCCTTCCATTTGAGAAGTGGGGCATTGATTTTGTGGGTCCTATTACCCCATTGTCTAGTACTCAGAAGAGGTACATTATAGTAGCCACCACTGATTATTTTACAAAATGGTCAGAAGCGCGGGTGACGAGGTAGGACAATGCAAAAGAGACTACAAGTTTCCTTTTAAAGCAGATTATCTGCCATTTCGGTTCACCGAAGGAATTAGTGTCGGACCATGGAACCCATTTTTTGAACAAAGTGATCAAAAGCTTGACAGAAGCTTGGCAAATCAAGCACAATAAAATGACTCTTTATAATCCGCAAGCAAACAGACAAGTTGAAAGTACTAATAAGCAGCTTGTGGGTATCTTGTCTAAGATAGTCTCTGAAAAGAAACGATACTGGGACAGGAAGTTGTATGTGGCAGTATGGGCGTATAATACCACGTTCAAGCGAGCTACCGGCCATACTCCATTTAAATTGATTTATGGGAAAGAGTGTGTGTTACCCCTTGAAATCGAGTTGCCAACCATACGGTTTGCAATTAACCACTCTTTGGGAGATGAGGATTCCCTTTTTGAACGTTTCACGACCATAGCCCACCTGGATGAGCTGAAGTTACAGAGCTTATTACACCGAGAGATGGCTAAGCGTCAGATGAAGCAGTTGCATGACCTCAGAGCAAAGAAGTATACCTTTAAAAAAGGGCAATTAGTCCTCTATTATGATACACGTAGGGAGGTTTTTCCAGGGAAGCTAGAACCTAAATGGGATGGCCCCTACAAGATTGTCAGGTTAGGGAAAAATAGGTCTACGGCCCTATTACCTGATCTACAGGGAGTAGAGTTAAAAAATAAGGTTAATCTTAATAAGATTAGGCCTTATTATTTCTAAGTATTCTAATACAAAGAAAATGCATTGCAGGTCCATGCTGGGGATAATTTGAGACCTGCAAAAGAGCTTAAAAGCCGGTTGATGGGGCGGTTAATTCCTTATTTGGAGCACCCATATATGGAGCAGAGATACCATTAGGGGAAACTCATCTGGTGGAGCAAAGGATACAAAGTGATTGAGCAAGAATATAGAATCTTTGTGTGGGAGATCAAAATCTTCTGCCATCACTGCTTACGACTGTTGACGAGTATCCCTATTGAGTTCAATGAAGAAGGTGGGATGGAGCCGTCAGTTCATCCTCTCAACATGCTAAACTTTGATTACCATAATTATGAATAGAGGAGTTCGTGATGGCAGGCTGTGTAAATCCATTGTGGACATATACATTATATTTTGACGGAGCGTCCAGGGGCCCTAATAAAAAAGGGAGTGTTGGAGTAGTAATTCGAGATCCCCAACAAAGAGTTACGATGAAGTTAGCTACTGGGGTAGGATTCACTAACAATATGGCGGAGTATAAAGCCTTGATTATGGGACTGCATATTGCCAAACAAGGTGGTATTCGTAGGTTGTTAGTAAAAGGGGATTCACAGTTGATCCTGAATCAACTAGATGGGACATACACAGTGCGGAATCCCATTCTTTGTATGTATCATCGAACTGCTATGACCCTACTTGAAGAGTTTGAGAGAGTGTCTTTTCAGCTGATTCCACCTTACTGGAATCAGTTTGTGGATTCACTGGCAAATCTTGCTTATGAGGAAGACCTCTTCTTCAATTGTGGTCCTAGTTTGGATATTGCGATTAATGATGAAACAGGACCCGGTCGCTTGTGGGGAATGTTATCAGAGCATGCAATATATGGCAGACGATGATTGATATGGGTGATGCAAAGAGTAGCCGAGACCAATCTACCATTATTATCCTGGACCCATAGGTTGATTAGACAGCATATTATGTGTACGCCTCTTGCTATATATGCAGGAGAGATGGGTCATAACCTTATGCATTTAGTTTAGGGCTGGGAGCCTTGTGGTTTTCCTCCTTGGGAAGGAGCTTATTATTGTATATATGTGCTATTCCAGGGAAGGTTGTGTAGGTGCTATTCTATTTTATTTCATTAGGCCAAGAGGGCTGATTAAGTTTTGTAGTGAAGTGCTTTATTTCATTAGGCCAAGAGGGCCAATTGTCTGTTTAGTGCAGGTACGGTTAATGGTTTCTTGTTTTAGTTTTGTGCTAGATAGGTTCGAAGAAGAGCTTGGAAGGAGCCTTTTGTTGCGTGGAAGCTTCTCGTGGCCCTATCCAGGTGATATCTCTCCTTTATGAGTACTGTGGTTTTTATGATATATGTGTTTGTGTACTTGTTAAGGTATTTTTCTTTTCTTGTTGGGGACCAGAGTCCAAGGCATGAAGTCCCGGGTTTAGGTTAAGTATGCCTGAGGGAGGTTTGAGTAGTCGTTGCCTCCTGTAAAGACATTGTCAAGCATCAAAAGACCTATTTTAGAAGGTAGTCCTGGTGACCCTATTCTGCTAGCTTGCTAGGTAGCCGTTCTAGGAGTTCTTGTTAGTTGTGAGGCAGTTAGAGAAGCCTGTAGAAGAAAAATGATGATGATAAAGAGGAAAGAAACCTTGAATATCTCAAAGACAATAAAAATATACAAAGGTGTGTAAAAAGGGGTTCTAACCCCTATCCAAGAAAAGAAAAGAAAGGAAAATTTCTGAGCAATTAATCATCGCCTAGTGAAGGCCTGGTAGGTTCCTGGGGACGAGTCAGACCCGGGCCCGATGCCTTGTCTTCCTAGGGGTGGCATCTTGCTAGAAAAGAATAAATTAAGGAAGGTTGGAGCAAAAATAAAAGTGAGCATAAAAAAAGGATTAAGTGTCGCCTTGCCAGGTCTTGGTAGGTTCTTGGGTACCGAGACAGGTCCTGAGGCCGATGCCTTGTTCTCCTTGGGTCACTACGCTCAACTCCCTCCTTTTTACATGCCCGAGTATGGAAACATAAAACCCTAAAAGCAAAAATGTGCTAAAAGAAAACACTTCTTGATCAGGCTATAGGCGTCCTCGCCTAGTAGAAGCTCCTGGTGGTGTTGTCCTTAGTTAGATAGGTAGTTCAGACCACCATTTAGGGCACCCTCTTTGATAGTTCTTTTTAGTTTGGCCGTGTTGGAGTAGTTGGTTAGTGACTAGCTTCGGATCTTCTATCAGATTATGCTAGGCCTACTCTTTGTGGATGTCATGACTTGGTTTTGTCAGGGGGTAGGGTGAGCATTGTGCTGTGTTTTAATATGTATCTATTTTGTATCAGCTTGATGCTTCCTTTGGTTGTTTTGTGCAGATCTATTGTGGGATTCGATGGGCTGAGTCGCCCTATCCCATGGTTGCCAATGAGAGCGGAGTTTGATGTCGAGAAGTGCTTAAAAATAGCTAAAAATTACGAATATCAAGGGAAAAATATTCAACGTCGAAGGCGGCGGCTCGACCTAGGACAATTTTAAGCGTCAAGTGCTTTAAAGGCGCCCAAGCGACAATTGTTGATTTTTGATAATTTTTTAGACTGTCGTGCAGGTTGTCAGGAGTTACCGGACAATGTGGGATGTCAAGCCGGACACACAGAAATTTACAACACCTCGATTTGGAGTCCGGACAGGGAAATGGCCGGGGAAATGGCCAAGGAAATGGTCAAGATGCGAAGGGGTGGACAAAATTTGGGCAAAATGGGTAAGTGACCTTTGGGAGCCCAAAATTTAAATGTCACATGAAAGTTTGGAGGGGTAGCATGAAAAAAAATTGGGGAGAAGGAGGCGCCATCTGCACCCGATTTTTGCGCCATCATTGTTGATCCTCAACCTCCTGCCTGTGAGCAACCTACCTGATGGACAATGGGGCTTGGTTCCCTCCTGGATGCTGACTCTATCGCCGCCTCTCGCTTGTCAAATGGTAGCCTGGATGGAGATCTCTGATTTTAGTCTTTCTCTCTCCTCCCTCTCTCTCCCTTAAGGGGTTGTTCTTATGTGGAAGAAGACAATGAAGAATGATGGAGGAAAGCTTGTCCGGATGAGACCGAATTGCTTCCGGATGGATGAAGACATGAAAAGTGCTGTTCTTGAAGATGCTGAGCATTAAATGCATGCTGGAAATCAGTTCGTAATCAAGACCAAGAAATCGAGAACTGAAAATAAGCGGTAACGCTATTTTTATAAATAAAAATGAACTTGTTATGCTATTTTCTTTATGAAATCTTGTTCATATGGGATGAAAGTTCATTATGACATTGTTTGCCATGAGTTTCAACTTTTTGCAACCTGAAAATCAGAAAATATAAGGCTACATAGCCGGAAATAGTGTTAAAATACATGAAAAACACGTGTTTTAAGGGTAAAATTGGGAATCTTGCTATATAAATAGAAATATGATATATCACACCAACTAAATCTGAGGTTTTGCTCTCAATGAACCTAAGGGCCATAGCCCACAATCAATTTTCATTTTCAATCATTATTCATTAAATAAAAATAGAGAAAAATGCCCAAAAATGAAAAAAATGGGTTTTAATTTAGGAAAAAATAGAAAATGGACTGAGGAAAATTAGGGAAAATTATATCTATGTTTGTGCAATGTATAACGATGGCAAAGCACGAGGTTGGCCTCGGTTTGTCCCGGTTTCTATATTTTGTGCGTATTTATCGTTCTTTTAAAAGGGAAAAATGCATAGAAACCCTATCTAACTAATCAATGATGCAAAATGCTAAGAGTTGGATGAAAAGGGGCTGAAACGCTGAAAGATAAAGAAAAGATTTGATTTATGCATTACACTTGGCATATAGGAGACGGTTTAAATAAAGAGGATGGTAGCATGAGTATATGGCTCGGTGCCTCCTTTCAACGCAGCACGCGTTAGTGAAATTCATGGAAAGAATACTTTGTGCACTATGCACGATGCTGATTTTTCTTTTGTCTAAGCACATAGCCATACACGATTTGCATTAAGCATAATAATTAAAAGGTATCAGAAAAACCTCCTGGATGCATGGCACCTGTCTTCCTTAGGTTGTGACCAACGATGAGCGTGAGAAGACGTCCCAAGCTGTAGGTTAGTCGTTGGGACCAAAAGGGAAATTCTTGTGAGGAATGGTATATCCTGGAACATAAAATATTGGTACCTTGAGAGGAGTTTGTGGTCGTTTGTGTTATATATTTAGCAGCGCATCAAAGGGCCAATCCCTGCGATGTAGGAGAGTTGCAGTGGGGCTTCGACTATTAGTCGGTGGAGTGCCTCCTACATGTGTGTGACGAGGTGTTATGCCTATTTACTTTGGGATCTCCTTCTGAGGAGTTTTAGGGAAATGTTGGACTATAAACTATAAGCGCATGAATTAAGCTTTAGGGCGGTTTGTCCTTTAGCATTAGATTGACGCTCCTGGTCTGCGAGGCCGTGAGGGTGTTTGTGTGTCATGAGCATGAGGTCCGGCTAGTGCTATAGCCAGTGCCGGCCCATTTCAGGTCCCATCATCAAGAGTCTAGTGAAGAACCTTCATGGCTAAAGGAGTACGCGGACGTATTTCCTGAAGAGCTGACAGAACTTCTGCCTCAAAGGGATGTTGATCATGAAATTAAGCTAGTGCCAGGAGCTGAACCAATCGCAAAGAGGCCATATAGGATTTCCATCCCAGAAGTGATTGAGCTGAAGGAGCAACTCAAGCAACTGTTAGATCATGGCTACATCTGTCCTAGCAGTTCGCCATGGGGAGCTCCAGTGCTGTTACAGAAGAAGAAGGATGGAACGCTTCGACTGTGTATTGATTACAGAAGGTTGAATCAATCAACCATTAAGAACAAGTACCCTATTCCAAGAATAGATGAACTTGTTGACCATCTTCAAGGTGCGAAGATCTTCTCCAAGATTGATCTCAGGTCTGGATACTATCAGATAAGGATCAAGGAAGAAGATATCCCAAAGATGGCATTCAACACAAGATATGGGCACTTTGAGTTCCTAGTCATGTTGTTCGGGCTGATAAACACACCTACCACCTTCAACAGGTTAATGCAGGATTTCTTTAGGCCATATCTTGAAGGCTTCATACTCGTCTTCTTCGACGATACCTTAGTTTACTCCAAACAGGAAGAAAATCATGAACCCCAGCTTCGCATTGTCCTTGAGACAATGAGGACACACAAGCTTTATGCTAAGATGAAGAAGTGTGCATTCTTCAAACGTCAAATTGAATATCTAGGACTCATCGTATCAACGGAAGGAATCTCAATGGATCCGGCCAAAGTCAGATATGTTCTAGAATACCTATCCTGAAACTTCCGAACCTCAATAAGGAGTTCGAAGTAGTAACTATTGCTAGTACGCTTGCCTTAGGATGTGTGCTTATGCAAGAAGGTCATCCTGTAAGTAGCATACTCTTCAAGGAAGTTGAAGAGCCATGAGAAGAATTATGATACCCATGATCTAGACCTATTAATTGTCGTCCATGCTCTAAAGCTTTGGAGACACTACCTGCTGGGTAACAAGTTTACCCTAGTGACAGATCATAAAAGTCTCAAGTGGATCTTTACCCAGAATGAGCTCAACATGAGGCAACATCGGTGGATTGAAGTGCTGGAGGAGCATGATTTTGAAATAAAATATTGGCTTGGAAAGGAGAATGTAGTTGCCAATGCACTTAGTCGCAAGGCATTCCTTAATTCTGTAATCTTGCAAAATCCATCAACAGCTAGATCTCTAGCCACAAAGGTATCCATGCCAAACAACCCAATACTTGAGCTAGCTAGAGAAGAAGCATGCCATGATCCAACCTATCAGAAGCTGCTAAGGGAGATCCCTATCAAGGATCAAGACCCCAAGCTACAGGCTAAGTATCAAGAATTCTCTATCAATAGTGGACTTGTCTACTATAGAACGAGATTATGTATACTGGCAAGCCGATACTTTGGGAAGCTCATGATTCCCCTTTCTTAGGACATCCTGGCCATGCCAAGACCCTCAATGCAGCCAAGAAGAGCTACTATTGGGAGAGGCTTAAAGGTGACGTTCTCAAATATGCCAAAACCCTCAATGCAGAGGAAGAGCTACTATTGGGAGAGGCTTAAAGGTGACTTTCTCAAATATGTCACTGAGTGTTTGTCTTGTCAATGTATTAAGGCTGAACATGTCAAAATGCCAGGAAAGTTGCAACCACTTGACATTCCTCAAATGAAATGGGAATTCATCACTATGGACTTTGTTGTTGGCCTACCCCAAGTTCAGGGAGGATACAACTCCATTATGGTTGTGGTTGATATGCTTACTAAGGTTGCACACCTTATTCCTATTAAGACAAACTATAAAGCCTCAGACATTGCAAGGTTGTTCATCAAAGAGATATTCAAGCTACATGGGTTGCCCAGAAGAATCATTAGTGACCGGGATTCTATCTTCACATCACACTTCTAGAAAGCTATCTTTGAAGCCATTGAGACTCAACTCTATTTTAGTACAGCTTACCATCCCCAAACTGATGGTCAAAGAGAGTGAGTCAACCAAGTCATTGAGGATATGTTAAGGGCACATTGCTGCCGTAAACCAAAAAGGTGGAGTCAATACTTGCCACTAGTTGAGTTTGCCTACAATGCTTCTTACCAACAAAGCATTCAAATGACCCCTTTTCAAGCATTGTATGGGCATGACTATCGAAGTCCTTTAAATTCTCGGATCCAACCTTGAGGGTTGCAGCCTCAAGGCAGATGCTGGAAGATATGGATGACCAAATGAAGTCAATAGGATAGGACATCCAAGCTGCTAAGGATAGACAGAAGGCATTCGCGTACACCCAAAGAAGAGTTCCCTATCCTTAGGAGATTGCAAGAAGCTAAGTCCAAGGTTTTGTGGACCCTACAAGATCCTCAAGTACCTAGGACCCAATGCTTATAGACTGCAACTCCCTGAGAACCTAAAGGTTCATAATGTATTCCACATCAGCCTACTAAAGAAGCATGTACCTAATCCTAGCCATGTACTTCATGACCAACAAGTTGTAATGCCTAGCCAAGGAGTCCATGAGCTACGGCCTGACAGGATCTTGGATGTGAGGAAAAGAAAATTGAGATCTAGAACCTTGAGAGAATGTCTCGTTCTTTGGAAAGATTATCCCGAGGAGGATGCCACTTGGATGGATGAAAGTACTCTCAACCAACAATACCCCCAATTCTTCTCGAGATGAGGACATCTCGATTTCTCCAAGGGGGGAGAATGTAATATTTCCGCTCAAAATATTGTTGAACTTGACTCCCCGCACACTGCAAAAAACTTGTGCAAGGTTATCTCCTGCATCGTAATTACCGACAGCTTACTCTGTACCCCGCATGCGCAAAGTTAAGGCCTCCGCATTGTGAAATCGAGGTCCGGGTTTGGAACCTTGGAAGTCGCGGGGAAACACCCTTTCTAAAGGGGGAAAAATGGATAATGATGAAAATAAAGCAATTTTTTTAAACTAATTCCCCCAGCCGATACATGGCTGGAGGAGAGGGAGTGTGGGGAGAATGGGCTAGGTAGAGTGGTGTGGGTTGCATGAGGGGGGGAGCCATGCATAATCCACGTGGTGGAGCTTCCTTTCCCCCCTCCTAAGCACTATATGAACCCCTGTGGACAAAGCGTGGAGGGAGGGAGACGAACGGAGAGAGAAGAAGGGAACAACTCTGCTGCTGCCATCGCTGTGCTGAGGAGAGAAGAGGGAGAGTACGGCACATTAAGGAGGAGGCTGCCATACGGGAGGATCGAAGGGGGAGGAGAAGACCTTCAGAGAGGGGAGTGGAGGGCTGTGCTGAGGAAGGATAAGGAGGAGAACGCTGCCGTAGGCCGCCGTGCTGGGGACACCATCGCCAAGTTGACCGCCGCCACTCCTAGATCCACAGTCTATTGCTGCCTACGACGCTACTGTTGCCGCCATTTTTTTCCCCCTGCCATTGTCCTCATAATTCCCCCCTTTGCCAACGAAATCATCTATCCAATCATTGGCCTCCTTTCTTCCACGTTGGCCCTGCTCAAGTTCAGAAGCTTCTAAGGATAAGGGACATAGGCCTTGATCCTACGTGCCTTTCCCCGGTTTTTAAACCGGGCTCATAAGGCCCCATTCCCACAAGCCTCCCCGGGGTTTTAAAGATCCGCCTTTTGGTGAAGGAATTTCCTGCATACGAGGGAGAAGGAAAATCTTGAGGCTGTTCAGAGAATGCGTAGAAGCGAGAGCAATTCACGAAGTCAAGTCATCAACGATGGCTCCCAAGAAGATGCAAGGCGCACCAGCGGGAGGTTCTTCCCTGAACTTACACGTGGATATCACCGTGGATCCACAAACCCAGTTTTCCTCGAATTTATTCTCACATGAAGAGATGTTTTAAGTACGCTTAATTCCATAGGGAAAATGCATTCTATGTTTATTGTTAATTCATGGGTAGTGATAAAAGTACATTTGATAAATTATCTCTTTGAAGGATAGATAAAGGATTTGTGCATATCATGCATCTCCAAAGTTATGAATGAAAAGCACTTACTCGCCCTATGAACTTAATCTCAAATTGCCTTGTCGTGAATTTTCAAAGTGGAAGTTTAAAACGCATATTGCCTAGGGTTAAAAAAAGAAATTGTCGAGTGCATTGGCCGTGAGGGAAAAGAGTATCTTGCATTTAGTCAATAACCTTGTTGTTATGACTCGCATGAAAAGAATCATTATCGTCCGTTGCACGGCATGAGAATGAAACCTTGGACAATTGCATAGTATGGGAATGGAACCATGGACTTGTAAGTTGCATGAAAAAGGATGCTTGGAAATGGATTAAGCCAACATTAGCCTTAGTCTTGCATGAACTTCATTTACGATGTTGTATCTAGGGTCGCATGTTACATATTCATCATGCGTAAATTTCATTTCATCGAGTTGCATTTAGGAAAGATTGCATGACTTATTAAAGCATGAAATTCTAAAGCTTAGACAAAAGGATTGTAGGCATGATTCCTTGATGTGAACCCTAGTAGGTTCATGTAAGTTATCATTCATCGAGACTTTAATAAGAAAAGTAAAGGGGTTATTGCATACCTTATAGAACATAGATGTAACAAATCGTATACTTGCACGAAATGTGGTATCTAGTATCTGTTCACACCTTTAGACAAGGTTAGCATTTCTAGGGAAGACTCGTCCTTATCGCAAGTCAAGTAGTTCAACTTAGCTAAATCACTCATAATAATATAGCTGTTAGGGTTTTCGTATAGGCATAACTAGTCGACATGATAAATACCTCGAGTACTAGCTAGGGCTTGGCACATTGGAAGTGCTGCTTAATATCACACTTGGAACACCAAGTTGAACTCCTCAAACCCTAAGGTCCTACCCACATTCACGGAATGTTTGGGTCAATTGGAGGCTCATGCAAACAACGATTTAGGGTTTCTAGCCTAAGGATCATTCGACCTAATGCTAAAACTCGAATTGAGTTTGGAAACCCTATCGGCCTAGTACAATTAGGGATGGGTTGTAAGAAGACACCCCAAACCTTGCGTCTTGTCTAAACATAATTCCTTGACCAGGAAACGCCATTCAATGGGTGAAATGATCCCATGAGTTAGGTGCGACACTTGTGCAACAAGTTGCAACGTCGCGCGGCTTTGTGGTTTATCCACAAGATAAATTTGTCATTCCTTGGAATGAGGTTGGCAGGTTCTAGCGCAAGTCTAACTTGCAAGAGGATGAGTAGACATCCTCTTACATCACCTTACTTGTGCTAATTTGCCAAGTTAAGGGTAGTTAGATATTTTCTTGGTAAGCAAAGGATCAATCAAGTCAGAGCGACATGGTCGCCATGAGTTACTATGAATTTATGAAACCTAAGGTGTTGGTTAAGCTGGGTTAACATGGTACGGCCCTAACCCAAGGACAAAAGGGTGAACAAATAAACCCTTGGGGATCTTGCCAAGTCGCAATTGATCCCGGATCGAATGCTGGAGGCATTCAGAGAAAAGGATTCACTCCTTAGCAGTTGGCCAAATAAACGACCACTGGATTGATTGTGCTTGTAACAGTTTAGAAGCACTATTTGCATTGTTTGCTCAAGGAACTAAAGATGGAAATATAATTAATGCTTTAGGTTGAAGGCCTGAAGCGAGAGGCAGTATCAGTTACCCCCGACTGTTTTCCTGACCCTAACCAAGGGGGTTGTTAGCCGCACCGAGAACGTGGACCGAACCCGTGGCCAAAGGTCTCTCCGTTGGGTACTACTTGGAGTAGGAGGACGCTTGGGTGCCAGGGGGTGCTCTGGCCGTAAATCCCTTGCCTTCCAGACCCTGCACAAGACGCAAACACGACTCGGGATTGGATCTCGAGGCCCACATACTAGTCTACGGGTGGAATCTTGGATTAGTAATCCATGTGGATTGATGAATAGCCTTGGAGCGGATTATGGATTGCCTTTCGGTGGATTATGGATTAGCCTACGGGCTGATTATATGGATGTATTCCAAAGATAAATAAGATAACTTATTGAAAAGGAACTTGTTTGTCATTGTTTTTTATGTCAAGTGCTAAGATTACGTGAAGGAACCAGTGTCTAATTGGCTAATTAAGGAAGGTGCTTGACGCATGTCCAACTAAATGTAGTAGGTGGTTAGACAACTAAAGCAACCCTGAGGAAAGTGCAGTGGATATGGCCATGGGTCCGTCCTACGAATGGGTGGTCCCGGTTGGCCAGGAACTTTTCTCAAACGGAATGGACAGCAAGGAGCTCTTCTCAAAGGAAATGAACAACAAGGGCGCGACCTAAAGTTTAGGTTACTAGAATCCCAATTTATGCTATTTTAAGGGAACTGAATGGGACTATGCCTTATGGGTAGAGAGGTCGAGCTTTGCATCCCTCTCGTATCCCATGTCAAGATTGTGGGAGAGAAGGAAGGAGTCTCGCTTGAAGCTTTCTTGCTTGCACAATGGGGGAAGACACACAAGGGTGGAGGCTGAAAACAGTTTTCCTCTTCTTAGTTGTGTAAGCCAAAAGAACTCTAGTACAAAGAAATAGAAGAGCCCTAGATATGGGTCTCAAACCAAACTCAACTAACTAAGGTGGCATACTAACCAAGCCATGAACTAGAGTAGATAAGGATAGCTATCATGTAGCTATTATTCAGGGGCGGTGTACCAACCGCATCTGCAACTGACAAGTCGGTGACATAAATACACAACGGTCACCCTGGCGTATCACGAGTGGAGCTCGATATCTCAACACTCCCCCTCGAGCTCAATCCCAATTCCTGAACACCAAGCAGGTCTCTGAACTTGCGCAGCTTCTCTGCGCCCAATGCCTTCGTGAATATGTCAGCTACCTGATCCTCTGTGCTGACATAAACTAGATCAATAAGACCTAGTAAAACCCTCTCTCGCACATAGTGATAATGCACCTCAATGTGCTTTGTTCTAGCATGATAGACTGGGTTATTTGCCAAGTGTATACTACTCATGTTGTCACAATAAATGACAACTGGCCCATCTGTAGACTGATGCATATCATAAAGTAGCTTATGCAACCAAGCTACCTCACATGCAGCCATTGCTGCACCCCTGTACTCAGCCTCTGTGCTCGACAAGGCAACTGTAGGCTGTTTCTTGCTGCTCCAAGTAACTGCAGCACTCCCAAAAGAGAACACATATCCACTGGTAGATCTTCTATCAGAAATACTACCAGCCCAATCAGCATCAGTGTATCCATGCAACTGTATCTGAACCCTAGTCTCATAAAATAGTCCATACTGCAATGTGGACTTCACATACCTGAGTATGCGTCTAGCCGCATCCAAATGTGGTTTCCTTGGAGCCTGCATAAACTGACTTACCAATCCAACAGCATAGCTCAAATCTGGCCTGGTAATAGTCATATAAATCAAACTTCCTACTATGCGTCTGTACATAGTAGGGTCTTCCAGAAGCTCACCTGCATCTGTGCTCAGCTTCACATTCTGCTCCAAAGGAACTGAAATAGGCTTACAGCTTGTCATCCCATATTTGGACAGCATGTCCAATCCATACTGCCTCTGCAAGAGCTGTATCCCACTTGGTGATCTAATCACCTCAATGCCCAAGAAATAATGCAGCTCTCCCAAATCCTTCATCTCAAACTTCTGCTTCAATAGCATTTTCACATGAAGGATATCTTCATCACTGTCACCTGTCATAATCAAATCATCAACATAAATGACAAGTAGCATAATACCTTTCTCTGTTTTTCTCACATAAAGTGAGAAATCTGCCTTGGAAATCTGAAAGCCAATAGTGACAAGATACTGTCCTATCTTGTCAGACCATGCTCTAGGTGCTTGCTTCAAGCCATACAAGGCTTTCTTCAACCTACAAACAAACTCAGGATGAACAGCATGCACATAACCTGGTGGCTGCTCCATATAGACCTCTTCTTGCAAATCACCATGCAAGAAGGCATTCTTTACATCCATCTGATGTAAAGACCATCCCTTTGATGCAGCCATAGCAATGACTGCTCTTACGGTTGCCATCCTTGCAACCGGACTGAATGTTTCTTCATAGTCAATGCCATATGTTTGTGCATAACCCTTGACTACTAATCTTGCCTTGTATCTGTTCACAGAACCATCTGCATTGTGCTTCACCTTATAAACCCATTTACAGCCAATTGCATTTTTACCTTTAGGCAAAGGTACTAACTCCCATGTAGCATTTACTTCCAAGGCATCCATTTCTTCATCCATGGCTTTCTCCCATTTTTCTTTTCCCATGGCTTCCTCAAAAGAAGTGGGTTCTGATTCCTGTATCACTTTAACCATATATGCATAATGAATGGCTGTAAATCCATCATATTTCAGCCTATCCACAGGATACCTAGCTCTGGTAGACCTGCGCAAAGTAGGTTCACTCCCAGGTGCTCTCAAAACATCCCTGGTCTTCCTTACTCCAGGTGTAACAATAGAAGGAATACCCAACTCATCATCAATGCTCTGTTCTGAGCCACTGGATTCACCATCCACATAAGAGTGACCTGCATTCACATCAAACATGGGCTGATCAACCTTCTCTTTTCCTTTTCGTGATACCTGCATACCACTATCTGCATTGCTTTGAGAAGATTCTCCTGATCTCAATCTGCCTGTCCATGGCGAAAAATGTGAACCACTGCTAGAGGATGCTCCAGGTCCACTAATATTTTGTGACTGCTGCTGTGAATTCTGTGCAGCATTACCATTTTGTGCATCTATATCATCAATCACATTTACTGGTTTATACCAGCTACTCATCTCATCAAAAACAACATCTCTGCTCACTGTAAACTTACGAGTAGAAGGGTTATAGCATCTATACCCTTTTTGCTGCAGAGAGTAACCAATAAAGATGCACTTCTCAGCTTTTGGATCCAACTTGGATCTCAGCTCATCTGGCACATGTACATAGGCAATGCAACCAAAAATTTTCAAATGAGAAATATCTGGTTTCCTACCAGTATACCTCTCCTCTGGAGTCATTCCATGTATTGCTGCAGTGGGAGTCCTGTTCATTATGTAGACTGCTGTAGAAACTGCTTCAGCCCAATAAAAATCTGGCAAGTCTTTTTCATTGAGCATGGCACGAGATACCTCTCCAATATGCCTGTTCTTCCTTTCTGCAATTCCATTTTGTTGTGGGGTATAACTGCATGAATATTGCTGCTTTATGCCATGCTCCTGCAAGAACTTTGCAAACTCATTTGAGAGGTACTCTCCCCCTCCATCTGACCTCAGGCATTTTATTTGCAGACCTGTTTCTTTTTCAGCCATAGCTTTAAGGGTTTTGAAATGCCCAAAAACTTCACTTTTCTTTTTCATAAAATACACCCAAACTTTTCTGCTATAGTCATCAATAAAAGTGACAAAATAATGACAGCCTCCAAGAGATGCAGCTTTAGTAGTCCACACATCAGAGTGGATTAATTCCAATGGCTTCTCACTCTCTTGAACATGTCTAGGAAATGGTTTCCTTGCCTGTTTTCCAAACTGACAGGCTTCACATACCTTATGCATTTCTGCAACCTTGAATTTGGGCAATCCTGCAACAATATTTTGGGCCTGCATTGATTTAAGTCGCTGTACATTAACATGACCAATGCGTTTATGCCAGATATCAATATCTGCAACTACACCGGTCCCATGTGCAAACATTGCTGCACTCAATTCAGACATGTCTGCATCCAATGTAAACATTCTGCCCTTCTTCTTTCCTTTTGCTATCAAGCGACCTTTATTTTTCATATCCTCAACAAAGCATCCATGAGGATTAAATCTGACCTGCAAGCCCTGTTCAACCATTTGACCAACTGAAACCAGATTCTTGGTGATATTCGGGACATGAAATACATCGGACAGGTATTTCTTTTTCCCATCCTGCATAGACAAAGGAATTTTTCCAATCTGCACAATAGGATGTGCAGTATCATCACCAGTCTCCACAAATCCTGGTTTTTCCATTTTCCTTGCATCCTCCATCCATTCTGCATGACCTGTCATGTGGTTTGATGCACCTGAGTCAACATACCATACATCATTGCTTTCTTCTGCACTTGTCACAGAATTGTTCATGTGCTGCACCATGAACAAATGCTCATTTCTGTCATCACCCTGTCTGTTAGAAGATGCATAATTCCCTTGTTGCAGTTTTCCATTCATGATGTCATTCTGCTTTTTATAGCAGTCTTTAGCCATATGACCCATTTTACCACAATAGTAGCATTCAACATTACTGTTTGCATTTTGACCTCTTTGCCATCCACCACGACCTCTTTGGCTCCCCCTGCCTCTAGAGTTACCACATCCTCCTCCATAGGACTGGTTTTCTTGAGTTTGCTGCATATTCTGATTTCTACCACGGCCTCCAAATCGGCCTCCTCTACCTCTGCCTCTACCTCTTCCAGCATTTGAGTAGAAGACAGCTTCTTTTGAAGTTCCTCCTGAAGAAGATGCACCACCATTTCTCTGTTCCTCAGAAATTAGAAGAGCAATCAACTCCTCAAAATCAGGAAATCTTTCACGAACTGAAATGGATGTCCGAAACTGTGCATAATCCTTTCCTAGACCATTCAAGGTCACAGAAACTAAATCATCATCTTCCACTGGTGACCCAATGGAAGCAAGTGCATCTGCAATCTTCTTTACCTTCATGTGGTAGTCGTTGATGCTCATATTTTCTCTTTGCACATTGTGCAACTCTTGCTTGAGCTGCATTTTCCTGGCTTGCGTATTTGTGCTATACATCTTTGACAGAGTATCCCATGCCTCCTTTGGCGTACTTGCATCCTGAATATGCACAATCATGGAGTCTGAAATGCTGATAGACAACCAATACATAACTTTCCTGGCTCTCTCATGCCATGCTTTGAATGCCTGCATTTGCTGTTGATTGGGAACATCAGGAAGAACTGGTTCTTCTTCATTTCCTGCAACAAATTCCCAATATCCTTTTCCCATAAGGAAATTCGTCATTCTAAACTTCCATGCCTGGAAGTTGTTCTTGTCAAGCTTTTCAGTGACAATCTGTGAAAGAGAATCAGACGCCATTACAGAATACTGCAAGAAATTCTGTCACTGCAAAAAACACAGCTTCACCCTCACAAGGGCAAATCTGCAAAACTGGCGAAAGTGGTATTTGACCACACAGTCACTTCCTAGTGACGATTTTGCATAAACAGGAACCAAGGATGATTCTGAAACTCCCAATGTCTCTGCGCACAAGCATACGATGCAATTTCTACAGTAACTTTTCACCGACCTGTAGAACAGTGGTCGCACAGCATAAAACTGAGCCTTTTCTTGAGTGCGTGCAGAAAACTTCCGTCTGCAAAACAGGCCCCGAAATGGCCTCAAATCAAAAAAACAAGGTCGCCGAGGCCTAAAGCCCTCTCCCACAGCATATACTTCCCTCTTGCTTCACCGCGAAGGGCGTCTCAACCTGAGACAATGCACTCCTGCAATTTCCGGCTGTGCTACCTGCAGAGATCTGCTCCCAAAACAGAAAATGAAAGCAACACTGCTCCTCTTACCAGAACACCGCGAGCTTGGCTTGCTTTCTTGAGCTCCTTACCACGAACAAGGCTCTGATACCATGTCAAGATTGTGGGAGAGAAGGAAGGAGTCTCGCTTGAAGCTTTCTTGCTTGCACAATGGGGGAAGACACACAAGGGTGGAGGCTGAAAACAGTTTTCCTCTTCTTAGTTGTGTAAGCCAAAAGAACTCTAGTACAAAGAAATAGAAGAGCCCTAGATATGGGTCTCAAACCAAACTCAACTAACTAAGGTGGCATACTAACCAAGCCATGAACTAGAGTAGATAAGGATAGCTATCATGTAGCTATTATTCAGGGGCGGTGTACCAACCGCATCTGCAACTGACAAGTCGGTGACATAAATACACAACGGTCACCCTGGCGTATCACGAGTGGAGCTCGATATCTCAACATCCCATTCTCCTTGAACCAAGTGCAACATGAATCCGCTTCGACCCTGACTTTGTGCATAAAGTAGTCCCGACACTAGCTGCCATTCTAAGAGTTTGACCACTAGGAAAACCCTGATTCAGGTTAGTCTTAAGTGGGAATGGCCAGAATACTTCTGCTACATGGCAAACTCGGAAAGACCTAGATTGAAAACCCCGTAACATTCCATGGGAGTGCCAGACGGAGCTTTCTGGGCCCTCTTTCCGATGTGCTGCTAAGATGCATCCTGAAAGGGAACAGGTGGACACGTTACACCTCTCGCCATCGGGGCCAGTGATCCAAAGCTCCTCATAGAGGTACAAAATAATCCCCCTTGGAGCAGGGTTCCGTGTTTAGCCGTGGGGGAGGTGTAGTGCGATCTTTCCTCTTATTCTCCTAATTATATATTTACAATCAGATCTAATTGCTGTAAGCACAATCAATCTTTCCTGTGCAACCATCAATGCATGCACAAATGAAAAATAAATAACATCAAGTGTTTTTAGCATAGGAAGGAGGCCCACCCAAATCCAAGGTTTCTCTTTTAGGGCCCCACCTTATTCTTAGGGTTTTGGTTCCTACTTGCAACTCTTTTTCAAGATCCACAAGTTATTTCATGAATCTGATTAATTATGAGAAGTATATTTTATCCTTATGAAAAAATTAGTATTTCTATTCTAAAAGATAATATGGATATTTATGCCTATGGTAACAAGTATATTTAAGAAAATGAAAATGAGATAGAAGGGGGGGGTATTTTCCTCTTTCAAGGCTCAAAGTTTCAATGGATAACATAAGTTGATAAAATTTTCCATCATCAGGAGGCCTTCCTTCTTGCTTTTTTTGTGAAGGAGAGGGGATGCATTTATAGCCATGAGAGGGAGTATGCAATCGACTAATTCATTTGGCTACTTGTTAAGGCTTGTTAAATATTCATTTTGATTGCTTATCTATTGGATGGTGGCATGGGGATAATTTTTTAATACTTTTTCTCTCCCTAAGTATAAAAAAGGTCATGTATTTTTGCCTATTTTTTCAAAAACATATTTTTCTCTTCAAAATAACTTCATATGGTGGTTTTTGGCCTAGTTACTTCGTGACTTATCTAGTATATAAAGGCGTGGGGATGATTTTTTAATACTTTCTCTCTCCCCAAGTATAAAAAACGTCATGTGTTTTTTCCTATTTTTTAAAAAATATATTTTTCTTTTCAAAATAACTTCATATGGTGGTTTTTGGCCTAGTTACTTCATGACTTATCTAGTATATAAAGGCATGTCATACTCTTTGATACTTAACTTACTCAATATCATGCTTGTTCTTGCACATTCTTCATCTACGGATTGAGGCTTTTGTGAATTGTCTTGCGGTTACCAAATCAATGCAATCCTCAATGCATTAAATGGAATCGAGAATACCAAATCAAATATAATGTGGAAAAATTTATATAATCAAGCCATTGTAATATTATTTACGAGAAGTCTTTGCTTTTTGTTCTCTAAGAACATTGAGGTGTCTTCTCATATCAGATTGTGGAATTGATTTAATGCGAAACTTGATATCCACAAAATTATGTGCAACCACTTATGTGACAATTCAACTATTAATTTTTAAAATACCTCAAGCCCAAATTCGTTTCTTGATATGAAGCACTATGGTGGGAATATTACAGTCATAGGGATTTTGTTGATGGGTGTCATGTATTCAATGTTTTGTATCTCTTTGGGGTGGGATCTTTTGGGAAGGAGAATAAATATATATACTCCTTTGACCTCGAAAAGAAAAAGAAAACCCTATAAGACAAAAAGAATGAAAAAAAAAACAAACAAAAACACTTCAGATAGTTGGGAGTTAGGGATCATTCACTAGTTCTTCTGGTAGAACATGGAGGATTAGTAGCTAAACCCTAGGAGTCCTATTTGGTATTCTAATATTAGCTTGCTTTGTTTGGGTTCTTTGTTAGGCATGGACCTTATCAATAATACTACTTTAAAAGCAATATTTCTAGTAGAATATTTCTAGTAGGAGAGTAGTGTGGCATTTTCTTGCCTAAAGGGATTATTGTTGTTTAGTGGCTCTACAATGATTTCTAGTAGGAGAGTAGTGTGGCATTTTCTTGCCTAAAGGGATTATTGTTGTTTAGTGGCTCTACAATGATTTCTAGTTGGTATACTATATGCCATGGATGAAACTAAGTTATGCAGTATAGTGGGGAGAGTGAGTAAGGGGTCCAGTAGTTTGCATGTGTTTCAAACTCTTTAAATCCTATCGTTACTTCGGTGCTTTACTCTATACCACAAGCATTGGTCAATTTTTCTATCTTTTTAGTATCTACTAATCTTTTCTGTGTGCTTTTGCAAATCTTGTAGTTGCGCTCACAAGGATGCTCATGGCTTAGAGGTGAAGAGTATTTACTTCTCACATCACAATTATTGACTCATTGGATTTGAAGCTTTCATGAATGATATTGCCGTTGAAGTAGTTCTTGAAGACCGCATAGGTTTTCTATTTATTAGTTTGCAAGAGCTCACTAAAGTTAATGAGGGAGGAATAATAACTTCTTATTTGAGCTATTTTTCATGTAAATTGAAGGGCTCTAGCTCTGTATTATGCAATCTTTTTCATAAAAACTTAAGACAAATAAGATCATAAAGTCGTATTTGATCATGTGCTGAGGTGGAGTTAGAAGTAGAGAGTTGGGATACTTTAGACAAAAAAAATTAGGGAGCAAAAAAGTAGTAAGAGATAGAAAGCAGATGCGGGGCAATATTTTTAGTAAAAAGCTTAGACATTTTAGAGACGGGAAGAAATGTAGGCATAATTTAGCATACATACACAGAATTCAAATCGAGAAGCAGTAAGCATGGTTAAAAGTAAGTCCAAATATGTGAAAGGATGCCAGAAAAATCCGATTCAAGTGCAAAAAATTTAAAATTCAAAAAGAGAATATTCAAGAAGTTGGAGGAGGATGTCATGTGAAGTGGGAGATTGAGTAAGAAGATAATAAAACACACAAAAATAGGGCACCATATTACATGAGTGCATGGATGATTTTGCTACAACACTTAGCCTCATTTTTAACATCATTTGGTTGCAGATAATCACTTCTCTCATCTCCTTCCTCATCATTCCGTTTCTTGACGAGTATGCTTGATACAAGGAGAGAGAAATTTTAGTAAGATTAAGCAAAAATTAGGGGATATTAGCAAAAAATATGGGAGATTAGAAGACTTTAAGATTGCTAAACGTGAAAAGAGAGGAGAAGCAAGCACTAGCATAATCAAATATGATTGAAGATCTTTCTTTCTCTCATTAATCAAATATGTCAAGTTTTATTAAAGATTGAACGAGAAATGCATAGTTTGAATGATTTGGTATTGAATGCATTGAATTTATGATCTACGAGTTTAAAATGGATAAAAAGGAGTTGAATTTTTGTATTGGATGGATTAAAATAATAAGAAAATGATGAAAATAAGCGAAAAACTATATTTTTAGGTCATAGTTAAGGAATATTAAGAATTTTCAGTAGTATTAATGGAAAATGAATCAAAATAGAGTAAAAACACAATAAAATGAACCTAGGGATGAAGTTTTACCTTCTAGAAATAAATTGATTATTGGGAGATATAAGCATTTTAGTGATAAACATAGCAAATTTTGGCCATAACTAGAAAATATTAAAAAATTTAGCGAAGGATTAAGAATGAAACAAAAAAGCAGAGTTGAAATATAGTGTGATGGATCTACTTATTATTTCTTAGCTTTAATGGATCTCTAGAGCTAGAGATATCTAATTTTTTTAGTAAGAAATGACAGTTTTTTTGTGTTTTTAGGAGTTAATTCATGAATATTAAGAGTAAATGAGGGAACTTATTGATGCCAAATGGGGTATGGGTTGAGTTCATTCTAGAGAATATCTACTTTAAAGGGTTGAAATTTTTAAGTTTAGAAATAATTATTATGAATATTTTTATTTTTAACCAAAAATAAAGAAAAATTAAAAATTTCCTAATAATGAAGGAAATAGTTTAAAAAATAAAAAAATTCTATCATTTATTTCATGTTTAGAGTTTGTTGTTAAAATTTGATGGCTAATGAAATCCATTTGCAAGTATTTCCTTTGTAAAATGTTATTCAGAACTAAAGTAATGATTAGTGTATATTAGTGGTTTTACTAAAGTATAAGAATAGATTAATGGTGAATTTAGATTTTTTAGATAAGTTATTTTTTTTATTTAAATGCTAAATAAAATAGATTTCATATGTTAGGAGTTGTATTTCAAAATAAGGGTTAAGTACCAATATTTGAAAGACTACAAGTAACTTAAAGGGGATTATTGGGTGAGTTGATAGTTGGACTACATAAGGGAAACATAGAATGTCTTTTAAACTGATAATTGACAATAAAGAGAGCATATAACTCCACTTTTAATACTTAGTTAACACAATGACTTCACATATAGTCATCTTGACTATTTATTTGAGGGCTTCGTAGGTGGACTGTCAAAATTTTTCTTTTATCCCAAGGTTAGGTTAGGTGTATCTAGGAAGGTTGAAGTAATTGGCAGTCTGCTATAGAAACATTGTGAAGCACTGTAAGAGCAATTCTCATGAGTAGTCCTAGTGACCTTGTTCTACTAGCTTGTTAGGCAATTATTTCTAGGAATCCTTATTAGTTGTGAGGCAGCTAGGAAAGCTTGCCAAATGAAAAGAGAAGCAACAATTAATATATATGAAATATATAAAGTAAGAAGGTGTGTAAAAAGGAGTCCTGATCTCTAAAATAAGAAAATGGCCCAAAAAACTCATGAGATGGGGGTGCATTTTTTCAATGCCTCTTCCTCCTATTAAACATTTAGTTTTTTGGAATTGTTGTATTTCTCTCCACTCTCCAGGACCTAAGATCCACCAAATTTGCACCCTTTGTTGCTTTAAATTGTGTGTAAAATGATGTAGTAAGCCAAGAGATTTACTTTAAGTCTTTCTCTCTCCTATTTGTTCCTTGTTTATATGGGTGCATATGAGAGAGTGAGGGAGGGATGATTTGATGAATCCACGATGGAAAATGATTTGGAAGTTGAATGACACATAGGTTGGGTGATTTGGATGCATCAACGACTAGAAAATAATGTTAGTGGAGTGGCTCCATTTTCTCGAAGTACGAGATGTACATATGTAGATTTAAGAGTAAGCGAAGGCTTATTTCAATTTTATGATGAATCGTTAGTGCATATGATGGAAAAATAATTGTAAATGGTTGAAATATATTTGTTGATATATGAAATTTTGGAGATTTATTAATTTTTCTTTACGTATAAGTTCAAAATCTGAAACTCAAGATTTAGTAAAAAATTGTATTATTTTTGGATTCTTGGGATTGAATGATGTTTATATGGCATGAGAAATGAGTATGCTGATGGATTATACTTCACATAAGTCACAAAAAATAAGATAATAATAATAATAATAATTTATGTTGAAATAAATAAAAAATTCATGAAAAATAGTCAAATAAAGGGAAACATTTAAGGAAATTTTAGTTTAAGTGTGCTAAAAATTACAAACAATTGGGAGAATATTTGTTATTGTGAATTGAAGGTAAAACATGAGGACTTGCCTCATTTTGCCTTTTTATATATGTTAAAGTATGTGTTTAGGGATTGTTTTTATGGAAAACTATCACAAGATCTCTCATCTCCCTATATTTGTGCAAGCAAGTAAGACATAAATGGTACGAGTTGTGGAAACTGAAATGGAAAGATACTTGGTTAAGTTAATGATTTCTTTACATATCTTAACACATAGACCTTGGTTAATATAAGATTTAAGAGGTTCAATAGTAGGGTTAGCCCGATATTGTTTCTGATCGAGGAGGCATATTCCACAGTGGATTTCGTGAGGTTTTGTGGTGGATTCCGTAAAATTTTATTTTTTTTTGGGGCTCGTACACAAGGTGGATTCCTCGTGCGAAATGTTGATGGGGACAACTGTCCTTTTTGGGCGTCTTGTTAATTTAATGTGCAAGTGGGTGATTCCATAGCGGGTGATTCTGCAAAATACATATTTAAATTAATAGACATTTATGAGTTTAGATGCGCACTCATAATAAATTAAGGTTAGGATTGAGTTTTAACAAATTTATTTATTTTGTAGCTGAAGAATACTAGGTATTCACTTTTTCCGGTTTAATTTTATTCTTTTCTAACAATTGTGAATGCTTCAGTTGATGTGTAGAGCAAGCAGCGTTGGCATTGGGAAGCACTAGGCGATAGCGTGTATTCAAGTTATTTAGAAGAAATTATCATTTTTTATGGGCGCGTATCTTAGGCATGGCGCCAATATTTATTTTGACGCGCTTATTTATTCAAGTACTTGACATTTATTTATTATTTTGTATGCTCATGGACGCACGATTTAAATATTTGTATTGGACATTGTATTTGGGCACCGCCCAACTCCTTGGGCGCCCAATAGCTTTAATTCTTTAGTGGGACAAAAGCAAACACAAAAGCTAAAGCGTGCTAATTGTAAATTGGGCTATTTTTTGAGCTTGGAGATCAGTAATATATCAAATACATGCTTTGTGGAGCGCTCACACAAGGCATGGGGGGAGATTGTACCCAATTAGTCTTTTGCTTCATGTCGTGCAAGCTTTCTCTCTTGTTTTTTGTGCAAAAGTAGAGTTTTTTTGTTCTTGGAGACCTTTCGGCACTCACTATGCGTGCATACAGCATCCCTGTGCACCAGTTTCTTAGCAAGGCAACACGATGTGAGTAGAAAGAAATCATGAAAAGATTGTTTGTGCACTTCATGTTGACTAGTTTCTAGTTAAGATTTTTGAGCATAGAGTGGTAGACACTTTGCATATGCAATCTAAAGATAGTATCAGAAGATAAATTCCTGGATGCATTGCAATTATATGTCTAGGTGATGATCAACTTTGAGAGTATAAGATTCTCCTTTGTTGTAGGATACTGTGGTATCTCGTCAAATGGATCGAATGAGAAATATATATAGTCTCGTGGATTGTTACATTTATATTATGAGAAGACTCTATTATGCTTGTGTTTTTAAATGATGACAACACATCCTAGGGCCAATCCCCGAGGTGTAGGAATGTCATAAGATCCATAACATTTTGTTGAGGGGAGTTCTTGATGTATGTGAATCGAGGTGTTGGTCACCTGTATGTTTGTGTACTCCCTCTCTAGGAGTCAGGAAAAGAAAACTGTTGGACTTCAAATCAATACAAATGCGTGACTTATTTAGAGTAGTGTATAGTCTTCAGATTCTCTTGGCTGTGAGGCCATGAGGGTAGTTTGTTGAGCATAGAAGGCCCTCCGGCTAGACGCATGTTTTAGATCTTAACACTCCTATTGTGAAGAGGACTACCCTACACTTGGTACTAGCTTTGATTACTCAGCTTGACTTGGATCTTTATCAGATTGATGTCAATACAACTTTTCTTCATGGAAACTAGCATGAAGAGATTTACATGTAGTAACGTAAGGACTTTGCAGACTCTGGTAAGGAACACCTAGTGTGCAAAATGTAAAAGAGTCTTTATGGCCTTAAGTAGAAACCTAGGGAATGGTATCACAAGTTTGATGCCTTTATGCATTCATAAGGATATTCTGACATTGATATGGGTTTGTCTTTATATATACAAAGAAGGCTCATGATGGTAGCCTTACAATTTCTATCCTCTATGTGGATGATATATTGATTGCTAGGAGTACTCATGATGAGTTAGATACTTTGAAAGGTCAGCTCAAGAAGATCTTTAAAGATGAAGGACATGGGATAGGCCTCACATATTCTTGGGATGCAATTTATGCACGATTTCTCTAAGAATCTCCTCTACTTTTCATAAAAGGAGTGCATCCAGAAGGCCCTTAAGCAATTTCATCTTGAGGATGTTAAGTGTATTGGCTATCATTTACCTTCTCACATGAATATTAGTTAGGTTAATTGTCCATACTTTGATGAGAAGAAGGCCGAGATGGCCAAGATCTCTTAGGCATTCATAGTGGGTAGTTTGATGTATGCCGCCACCATGATAACCACTCCTCTTGATGATGTCCTAACATAGCATTTGTAGTGGGAGTTGTGGCATGCTATATGGCTGTACCTAGTAGCAGGCATTGGGATATTCTCAAAGGTATCATGTGGTACACTTGAAGGGAACATCCGCTACCTGCATATGTTATGATCGCTAGGATATAGTACTTGTGGGATACAATGACTCTGATTATGCCCAAGACATGCAAAGAGTAGAAAATCCACCTATGGCTACATTTTCACCTTTGCTAGAGGTGTTGTTTCTCGGATGTCTAAGATCCAAAAGTGCATGGCCATATCTTCTACAGAGACAAATTATATTACAATGACTAAGGCTTGTAAGGAAGCTCCCTAGTTAGGTTGTCTAGACCTTGGCATTACCGATGTGGCCCCTACATTGCATTCAAATTCTATGAGTGGGCCAAGAATCTGGTCTTCCATGCAAAGATGAAGCACATTCAGGTGTGTTACCACTTTATTTGAGAGGTCATTAAGGACAAGTTCATTGAGCTTATCAAGATCTCAACTATCCAAAATCTTGCAAATCTGCCATGGGGGATTCACTAGTAGTAATAAGGAGACGTCACCTCCGTGCAAGAAATATATGAAAATATCCCTTATCTGTCCCCTATTTATGGGACCTTACCTTATAAAATGTACCTTCCTTCCATTAAATAACCCCCCTCCCTTATACTCACGTGGCACCATACGGTAAACCCTAGTGGATCCCCCAGGAAATCTACTCACTAAAAGTCTCTTAGTGGAGCATCTTGCCTTTCTTAGAAAGATGATAGGCATTGGATGAGATGACGTCTTTCCTTATCCTATTGTACTTATATACATTTGTACTTTGTCACTTTTTTCTTGTTCTCTCCTCACTAGGGGCTCATTTTCCTTGAAGTGGAAGGTTGTCGGGGGTAAAGACACTTGTGCCTAGCAGCCCATGTATTAGTTACACTAACAATATCCACACACATGTATACCTATATACTACATTCGCAATCATCCATCATTGTCACTTCATTCTTTATTCTTTTCATGATATTTGAATAAAGGGAAGGGTCCTTTCACACATTGTGATTGGAGTTTCCAATCCTATGTGTCTCTCTCTCTCTTGCTCTTGCTCCTTCCACCATATCTATTGCTTTTGCTCTATGCTTCCACTTAAGGGCTCACTTCATTTATCCACATTGAATGTAAATGTGTGGCCCAATGGAAGAATGACATCAAGTACTTGCAAGTGATGTACAATCAACATTTTATCCTCCTATTTTTTTCCGTTTCCCCATTGTAGCTCCTACTAGCTCTCTATATATGGCTGAGATAGCACACCCCTTCCTTTCATCCCCAAAAGCTTCTACAAAGGCTATCATTGATGGACAACCAAGTGTAGTATAAGAGAAGGAAACCTACACTTTTGTAAAAATGCACCCATCAATCATTGAGAGAAGGCATGACTGCCATCCATTGATCTTCTGATCACAGACAGCTAGACTTGAAGTCATGCATTGCTTTTCTTAAGTAGATTTCCTAGGCCCAAAAGCATCTTAGAGAGGAGAAAGCACAGACCATTAGCTATTCCATCGATATTGGTATTGCAATTGCTATCATAGAAATTCTAAAGACTCCTAGCTTTTGCTCTCAAATTTTCCTAGGAACTCAATATTTTAGTAGATTTCTCCCTAAAGACCATCGCCTTGCATTCCCTCAAGTACATGGCAAAAGGTATCTAATGCCACTAGCTATTATAGCAATAGGTGTGGTCCCTGCAAAGTGAAGTGGAGGAGATACAACAAGACAATAAGGCCCTCACGACCTAAGTTCAGCAATAATAGGAGAAGCTTTGCAAGCAATGATACCACCTAGAGACATATTCTGAAGCTTGGTCTATTGAGATGGAAAGCTCAACATGTGCAGATATTGATAATGAACCAGTTGGCTAGATGGGTCCACATGCCTATCCTTATCATGTCTATACTCATTAATATAACTCCTCACATTTTCACTAACTTATGATTTATTATATTTAGTTTGTAGCATCCATCTACAACTCATATAGTTATAGCACTAGCCGATTAGTATAGTCACATATGCATTGTTTGACTTAGTACGACATATAATCTATTGTGTGACAAAGTAGTTTGACTTAGTATGACATACAATCTATTGTGTGAAAAAGTATCTATAATGTCATAGAAAGTTAGCTAATCCATCCCAAAGTAGGAAAATAGTCCATCAAGAGAGGAAAATTCAACCTAAAATCCATGTCCCTTGTTGTGATTCGACACTCTACCGTGTTAGGGCTCTGAATGATTTTCAATGTTCAAGTTTGGCCTAGAATCATTCTTACATAATCAACTAATGTATTTTTTATGATGTACTTGCTTTGGTACATCTCAAACCCTCACATTACTTGAATATATACACAAAAATGACAATTGGTTATGAACCAACTTTGGTATATGTTATTTGAGCTAGAGCTTAGCTTCATAGGCTTCAATATTTCTGTTGAAATTTTTGTACTATATATGTACAAAATATCACTACTACATAATGGGCATTCTATGCTATTGAGATTTGATATGTGTATAAACTCAAAGGTTCCATATTCTTGACCCCCCATGCAATATGTACTTGGAGTTATAGAAAAATACAAGGTTCTCTATGAGTTTCTTGGTTATATGGTCCTTAAGGAGTAGTCTACCAATTTTAAGGTGATAACACTTAAAGAAGACTATGAAAATCTTGACATTTTGCAATTCACAGCAATCTAAAGGGTATACTTTTGTAAATATAAGAAAATTAGTTACATAAATATCATGAAATTTCTTATTCTCAATGTACTACAAAGACTTCTTATTTGTAATGTTTCATTCAATGGTTATAGTTCATGAAATATATATTTGTTTTTACACGAATACACCTTGTACCAAAGCCTCTATTACAAGGTGAGAATAAACCTTTCTTTGTGTGGGAGCTAAAATTTTACACTTCCAATGCTTTGATATATCTACTATTGCATACGCTTTCAACCTGAAAGCTCCTTTTATACTTGGATGCACACTGTAGAGGCGAGCACAAGCTTAAACACCAAGACCCATGGACCGCTTATTGTTCAAGCATTTCAAGTGAGCACTAAGGCTACCTCTCACAAAGCTAATGCGCTATCCCTCTCTATGAGTGTAGTGAGCTTACCTTGATGCCTGATTGAGTTGCCTCGTCTCTCAAGCACTCTGATAGCTCCATGATTTGTGATGCAAGCTCAAGCATCCTCAAGCCTCTTCCTCCAAGCTCCATCCTCCATAGCCACGTGCGAGACAAGAGAAGAGAAGAGTAGAGAAGAAGAAGAGAGGAGATAGTGGAGAGCTTCACCTCCAAGATCCCTCACTCTCACACACTCGATCCCTCACTCCCTCACACTCCCTCCCTCAAGCACTCACAAGCAAGCAAGAGAAGGAAGGAGAGAGAAGAAGAGTCCACTTTGGCACACACCAAAGAACGAGCTCTCATTCACTTTTTGAACTTTATATTAAAATCCCTAGATCCCTTTTGGGGGGTCATCCCCTTATCCCCTTTTTTACATGGCTGGCCATGGCCTAGGCCCGTTTTCCCATTATTTTCCTATCTTTGTAGCTTCTTTCCTACCGTCCATCTACCTTTACAAATTGCATGGCTGAGAGCCTGACGCTCTTAAAATAAATCATGATGCGCCTTGCTCTCTTTTACAAAAGTATTCACTTGCACTTTTTCTTTTGTGCCTTTCTCCTTGATTTAGGACTTTTCTGCACTTCTTGTGTTTTCATATTCTTCTTGGCACGCCTTCGTCTTCCATTCCACTTTTGACTTGGCCTTGTCTTTTGCTTTAGATCATCTATATTTTCCATCTTTTTCGTATGAGGGTTAACATTACCCCTCTCCTTACTGAGTGCTAATCCCATGGCACTTGCTGAGTTGGACAGTGTTGCTGGGGAGGCCAAGTGGCTTTTTGAGTTTGTATACAAGCCATATTGGAGGGTATGTTGGAGGGATTTATGGAATTAGAAGGCCCTTAAGTTGCGAATGAGCCCTGTTGTTAGAGGGATTTATGGAAGTTGAAAAGACCTTGTACTAGCCTTGGTGGAAGGTGTGCTGGAGGGATTTATGCCTTTAAAATTGAAGATAAAGTTGGATGGATCCGTTGGTTGCCCCTCCATGGCTGCATTTTCCAATGTTGTTTGAAATGTGCTTCTTCATTCACTTTTTTGGCTGGCTTGTTGCATTTTTCCCTTGCTTTGTTGTGCCTACATGGTGATAGGCCACATAATATGGGGAATACATTGCATGGATGATGGGGTCTCTAAAGCTAGTGGTGGGGCATTCACTTGTACCTAGAAAGAAAAGAAGGTGCACTACCTAGCGGTGTGTCTACCTTACTGTGACATGTGTGGTGCTGGTGCTTGTGGGACTGGGAAAGAAGGTGCACTACCTAGGGGTGTGCCTACCTTACCATGACGTGTGTGGTGCTGGTGCTTGTGGGACTGGGAAATGGGTCCAACCTTGGGCAAGCCCTCGGTGTGTTCCACACTTGAGAACCCAGTTCGTGCATACGAGAGGTGGTGTGGTGCGTGTAGCTTAGGGTGAGAGGTCTAACCATAGGCAAGTGTTGCACCCCTAGGTGTGTCTTGTCCTTGATGGGCCCTAAGTGTGAAATGGGGGATCAAAATGAGGCTAGGGGATTAGGGACGGAGCTGGTCAATTGGGGCCACCAGGCACACCCAACGTCAGAACCCCTAGGTGCAATGACAGTGATCGATGTGCAGCTTGCATTTTTTTTTTGAATAAACAGTTTCTTGAATTTGGAGTATTAGCACCAGATGACAGATTCATTTTTGGGTTCGTGGGCGTGCGATGGGAAAGTTAGGGGGGGCTTTAATGATTTGTTAAGGAAGTTCTTGCTTAACATATACCCTTTTTGGCCTATTTCAACATGGAGAGGTATGGTGGACAAGAATTGATGACTACATTTGGTAGATTGGCTGTCGTTCATGTCCTCAAGAAGGGCCATACAAAAGGATGCGAGTAAAGCAACATTTGGCTATCGTTCATGTCCTCAAGAAGGGCCATACAAAAGGATGGGAGTAAAGCAACATGTAGCATTAGCTGAGTCATGGCGCATCCATCCATTTCTTCATTGATGTCAAAAAAGAGAGGTAGAAGATGGTAATCTACCGGTGTGGGAGGTTGCTTGAGAAGAGTCCCAAGTAATCTAATATAGTTACATGTTGTTACAAAGTCGGGGCATAGGCAACATGAGAATTCCATTAGGAAATGGGCCATGGAGTCCCATAGATCTTGTTCTAAGAAGGCGAGTGCCTCCTCTAGCTTTGTGGCATTGACATTGTAGATCCTCAAGAAGTTGTATTGGCCATGGATTTCAGTGTCAAAATCTACTCCCACCCTTCAAGGATATGGTAGATAGGTCGGGTCGTTCCGTTCGAAGGGTAGAGAGCCACAAAAAAACATCCATGCATCCATGTTGCCATTCCAGACTTTTCTCCTCCACTTAGGTTGGGGTTTGTAGCCCTTCACCATGTGGTGTACCTCCTCAACCTTGTTTTTCCATTAATCTCGGGAGTCTATCCCCCAAGCTATTGGATTTTTCTCTCTTTCAGTGAGCCATCTTTCACCAAGCCTTTTTCCCATGGTGATTACCTCCATTACTGCTTCGGTGGATAGCACTTTGCTCAAACCCTTTGGATATCAGAAGGTGAAGTAAAAGGGTTGGTGATGATTTTCCCACTGATCCCACACCGACAGCTTTGTATTCCACTTCATGGGTAAGCAATCCCTTTCTAGTGGGATGGGCGACTGTGGAACTGCAAGTGGTTGTGCTTGGCTCTTTTGCAAGCTTGATCTAACATTTTGGCCCTCTTCTTTTTTGCTTATGCCTTCCTCTCCGTCGTGGCATCTTTTTCTTGAGGGGGCTCTAGTTGTGGTGAGGGTGTGGTGGGATCCACTCCTCATCTTGTTGCTTTCCTTCATAGCTTGACCCTACCTCTACCTCCTAGGGTTGTCGTTCTTGAAGTTCCAGGGTGTCAATCTCCTCTAGTGTCAAGCGTGCTCCTAATCGGTTCTCTTGTCGATCTTGACTGATCAAGTCAAGGCTTGCATGAGCACAGCCCTTTTTTTTTCACCTTCAGGGCTCTTTCTAGTTTCCTTTTAAGCACATCAACTACCTCCTCCTCCTCAGAGAGTTTGATGTCTAAGATTGTGCTGAGGAAATAATGTTGTTAGATTTTGAGGCTAGCTTGAGTGGCGCCTACCCTGCCTTCTGCTAATATTTGGCCTCTCTCTACAAGGGTCAAGCAACTCATAGATCCTTCACTTGCTTCTCACTCTTGGCTTCCCATTCCCTTGCCTTCTTTTTCATTTATTCCAGGCCCTCCCTTTGCCTTTGTGACAACACCATTATCACATGCTCTTGCCTTTTCCATTTTTGTACAAGGTCCTCTTTTTCCTCTGTTAGGTGCCTGATCTTCTCCTCCAGTGTTGCTCTTCTCTTTGTCGTTGCATTCCACATTCTACTTCTTCTCTCTTTTTTTTCCATTATTCATGCTCTTGTGTTACTTGTTCTTCCCTTTGTTGTTGCATTCCACATTCTACTTCTTCTCTCTCTTTTTTCCATTCTTCCTGCTCTTGTGCTCTCTTTGCTTCTCGCATGGCAAGCTCTTCCATGCCCTCTTGAAGTCTTCTCACCTGTGCTTTGAGCTCCATTTGCTATAGAACCAGGAGCTTGTGTTCCCTTTGCATTGTAACTAGCTCATGGTTCTCTTACTCCAGTCCTTTTTGCCACTGTTTTTTTGCATCATCTTCCTTGGCCCTTAGCTCTACTTTCAACACATGGATTTTTTTGTGTTGCAAGGCCACTTGACAAGTCTTTTCTAGCTGGGAGGCATTTTCCATTTCCCTTTCCATTTCCAACATCGCCACTACCGCTCTCTTCTCCTCCTTTGCCCTTTCCAACTGAGCCTAGAGCTCCCTGACATGCTCATCCTGGTCTGCAGCGCCTGCAGCTCCTCCATGGTGATAGCATCTACCTTTGGTTGCCTACCTTTGATCGTTTTGGTCACTATTGAGATTTGGAATTTGCAATAGCAAATATTTTCACTCTTGTAGTTGGGTTTCTCCTACTGGAGGTGGGCATTGGGGTATGTGTCTTATTGACTAAGAACTGCACCCATGCCATGAGGTTACGAGCGTCCACTATGGCTAGGGTGCCTGGCATTGCTATGATGGTTGGGGTAGTGGGCAAGAGGGTAGGCGGGGTTGAGTGGAGTGTGGCCTTGCCCTTTCCTTCAGGGATGGGTGGAGGCAAGTCTTCTGCCACTTGGGCGTTGGTTCTTGGCTTGTCTTGCCTAGGTGGCCTCATTATTGCTAGTTCCTCCTTCCTGCACTGCTATTCAATGGACATGTGCACAACTTGTGCTAGGTCCTCCTCTTCTTTCCTTCTCAACTCCTCTTCTTGTTTTGTAGCTCTTTTTGACTTAGCCTTGGCTTTAAGTAGGTCTACTTCCTCTTTTCTCTTCCTCTCTTCCTTCTGTTTCTTCTTCGTTGCCTTCTTTTGAGCCATCTTCACCTTCCGTTTGCTGGAATGAGCTTCTTGCTCTCCCTCTTCTTCACTAATCGTCCTCTCACTTGATGGTTCTTTGTCGTGACAAGGATATGACTTCTCAGGTGTTTCACTAATCCCTCTTCTCTGTCTTGTGCCTCTTTTATAGTCTCTTGGATAAGGGAAGTCAAGAATCCTCCATACCCTATGAATGTGGCCTTGGCCGAGGGCTTTCTCCTATAAGTTCCCTTTGATGTTGGGGATTCTCCACCCACTAGTTTACTTCTAAGGTCAAGTGTCTTGGTTGATTGGTCTATGGTTTTCCTAACATAGTCGTTCCAATCCACTTCATACAACGAATGAGCCGCCACACTCTCGAGCACAAGCACGCTAATTCTATGCATGAGTGAATTGTACCTTAGGCTGGAGAAAAGGGTGTGGATCACCTTTTCTTGCAATCTGATCTCTGCGTTCGGAATCTCCTGGATGCTTATGCCATCATTTGTTAAGAAAATTTCCTTCTTTATCCCTAGCATGGCATAGACATCTCTTTTGTGCCCCTTCTCCACCTTTGGTTCCAATCCCAGTGCCTTTTCCACTAAGGTCTTGATGAGCGGGGCCTACACCTGCTTGGTTCCTTCCCTACTTACCAAGGACATTGTCCCACTCCCCTTGTCAGGGTCATATGTTCTCAAGAATTCCACACACCTAGAACTTTTTGATATACGTGGCAAGGTTGCACTGATCCACAATCCGGTCGCCACCCCTTCGATGTTGTGGATGCTCCTAAACCTGAGTTGGTTGTACACTTGATTTTCAAGGGATAGGCCGTACTTTGCTCTTTCCTCTTCTATGAACATCAAGCAAGAAGTCAACAGAATCCATTCGACTAATGACATGCAACTTCTTCTCAGTGATGATGTGATCTAAATATGGATGTCCCCCAATGTATTCTTCTAGGGGTTGGTTATGAATAGAAGTCAACACCTTATAGGAAGTTGGAGTGACATAGGTTTCCCATCCATTGGTTTTGGTGGTGGGTGTGGTTGTCGTGCTACTAGATGCATGTGAGATTTGAGTGGCATCATGTGCACAAGAACTGGGCATTTGGTTAGTAGTAGTTGGTAATTGTGGGCGATAGATTAGTTCAGGTTCTACGGAGCTAGGCTTTGGAGGTTCTAAGGACTTAGCAGCCTGATTCTCTTGTGCTATGAGTGTCTCTACCATGATGTTTTGTGTGATCAAGTTTGAGGGTGGGGCCTTTTTTTGGTTTGGCTTTAGGTAGCCAAATCCAGGTATTACCCGCATAGTAGCCTTGCACTTGCAATAAGGTCTTGGGAACCCATCGCGGCTTGACCGTGCATTGATGTTTATGGCAAAGCCTTGGCTTCCTAGGTTTTGGGTATAGATGATGAGCCTTGCAAGACCCTGATTTTCTATTCCTAGGTGGCCCTCCCTGTTTGGGTACCCATTTGAACCAGGGTTCATGGGCTTTAGTGTGGGTTCTAGTGGGTTGTTAGCCTCGAGGTTGGGTGGGTTGTGACGAGTCACCACCCCCCTCCTTAGCCTTGGTAGTGGGTTCCTCTACCGATGCCTTTGTGGACTTGGAAAGAGTCACATCGCCTTTGCTGAAAGCTGTAACTATGCGAACATTACCCATGATAAGGTGGATGCGCTACGACTCGTAGTCGACATTGCAATGAGCTTGCTTCTTGAAAGTTCATCCTAACAGTGATTCTGTGCATGCATGCTTAGTGTTGGGAAACATATATAAAATTATCAGCACGATTTCAGACTCAATAGAAAGTGCAACCTTGCACTTTCTGAGAAGTTTGTAGGGTTGACCTCCATAAGGGGTGAGACTAGCATTAGTGGGTTGTTGCAACTATGGTTTTCCAATTTGGGTCTAATGGTCATGAGTCAAGATATTAAAATCAGCTCCCTCATTGATCAATGTGCTGATAGTACATGTGCGTTTGGCAGTGATCATCATGCATAGGTAAGCTAGTGGTAGTGCTTCTTCATCTTCTTTGTCCAGCTCATTGATAGTGGCGACTCTTACATTGACAAGTAGCGTTGGCATTGGGGGCTCATGCAATGGGTGTGTGGGAAAAAAGTACTACTTTATGCAAATGCCATTGAAGTAGCCTATGCCCTCACCCTCTAGAGTTTCAATTTCTACATTGCTAGTTCGACTAATGGTTTGAACCTTGAAAGGTCCTAGCCCTCGGAATTTCATTTTTTGCTTATGTCCTTTGACAGAGTACAGTAGTACTAAGTCACCCTGTTCAAAGTTGCGCTACTTGACATGCTTGTCAAACTAGCTTTTGTATCTTGCCTTCTTGCATATGAGTGCATGCGTGGCTAGAAGCCAGGTTTTTGTTAAGCATTCGAGTTCAATCAAGTGTTCTATTCATGCCCCCTTCCCATCCCATCTTTCTTGAAGGGCAATCCTGAGGGTTGGTACAAAAAATTCCAAGGGAAGGATTGCCTTTGTACCATACATCAATCTAAAGGGGGTCTATCCTACCGCTGTCTTGTAAGCCCTGCGGTAGGCCCACAGGGCCGCCATCAATTTGTTGTCCCAATTATTGCATGATGTGGAGATGACCTTGGTCATGACATTCACTAGGATTTTATTTGTTGATTCAGCTTGACCGTTTGCCTGTGGGTAATATAGTGAAGATTTCCAATGGATGATTAGGAAGGAAGACATGAGATGAGCTATTACTTCGTTGATGAAGTGGGTGCCTTGTCGCTAACTAGTTTGATGGGGTAGCCAAATCATGAGATCACTTACTCCCATAGGAACCTAGCAGAGGTATGAATGTCATTCTTTCTTGTAGCTTGTGCTTCTATCCATTTGGTTAGATAGTCGGTGGCCTCAATAATGTATTTAGCCTATGAATATTGTGCCATGGGACTCATGGGGCCGATGAAGTCAATCCCCCATTTCTCAAAAGGTTGTCGTGTGATAATTGGGGTTAGCTCCATGTGATCTTTACGGATAGGTACTTTAGTTTGTTGGCACTCATCACAATGCTTCACGAATCACGTTGCATCTCAGAAGAGGGTAGGCCGCCACAGCTAGGATTGCAACACTTTGCGAGTTTTCATGTCTCCGTTGAAATATCCTCCTATGACTCTGCCATATGCCTCTGTCAGTACGTCATGCATCTCATGCTCACACATGCATCTACGCAGTAACCCGTATTGTGCCAACCTGTGAAGTTGGCCAGCTATCAACTAATAGGGTTGAATTTTCAAGATAAGCTACCTAAGTCAGGACTTTTCTATTGGTCATTCTAGTAGTCTGTGTTCAAGCACTCGAACTATGTCATATGCCCAATAAGGTGTCATGTCAGCTCTAAACAAATATTTTTTTCTAGACAAGTGAAATAGATGTGTGTTTGGTAGTTTGTCCACAATGCCTTGTCCAACCAGTTTATTTGAATCAAACTTCAAAAGAGAATAAGTGTAATGTCCCCATTACTTAGTTTATTTGAATAAACAATGTGCATATACATGCCAAAGAAAATTGATTTATGTTCCACGTCCACCACACGTGGAAAAATACTGCGAAATCTCTACAGAATTTACATGAAGCAAGAATGGTTTGCTAGAATAGTCTAAAAAGAATGCAATGTTACCATTACTTAGTTTATTTTAATAAAAATTATGCATATACATTCCAAAGAAAATTGATTTATGTTGCACATCCACAAATGGAAAAAGACTGCAGAATCTTTATAGGATTTACGGTAAGCAAGACTAGTTTCCAAAGAAAATTGATTTATGTTGCAGCTGAGATTTTACCTTATGGGTAGGGGGATCGAGTTACACTCTCTCGCATCTCTCACTCTCTTTGAATCAAGTGTGGTGTTAACCTCACTCTTGCCTTTGATTGATTACAAAGTGTTCTTTCTTAGGTGGGCGTTAGATTGCTATTAGTAGGGGTGACTTGTCCATGCTTCCCCTGTAAAGTAGAACTGAGATTCCCATGTTCAACTAAGTCCAAGGTTTTCCATGGGGAGACGGGATGGTGATGTGTATGAATATGAATTTCAGTTAACTACTACAGGACTCCTCCGGGTCTATTGGAGGAGGCACCTCACATGTGGTATCAGAGCCTAGGTTTCAAAAGAGCTTTTAGTGTAAGATTAAGTAGTCAACGTATAAAAGAAATTAACCACACTTGTTTGAAGGAAACTGTTGTTGATTATCTTTCACTAACACTAGCATACACATTGTGCTCATTAGGAACTTAGTGATGAGGAAACTACACGTTTGTGGGATATTTTTCCCATCATGTATCAAGTAGCCTTAGGGTCAAATAAATTCTCATACCACGAGGCTATATTTGAGATGATGGAGATGATCTTTATTCCTCCAATTGTATTACAACCTTATCCTAACTCATGGTACATGAGAGATTTATGGCCAAGGAATAGGTCACATATAGAGATATATTGTGAGCATAACATTTTTCTTTATTATGGACTATGGAGGATTAGATGGGCTGAACAACTAAAGATAGTTAAGATATACCTTTTGTTCAGTGACTTTGATGAATGGTTACTAGACATTGGGAATGAGCCTGTATTTGAAACCTTGTGGATATTTCGGAAAGTGTTACAAATAGTACCATCCGAGAGAGTTGTTGTAGTACCAAGAGGGCCTTATTTTGGTATTGGATGTTTTGGTTATCCCCAAGAGCCACCACATGATGTTGTTTGCCATGTACATAAGAATCCACCAAGATATGAGAATATAGACCCTAATACTTTTCATGAGGAAAGGATCCCTGAGATGATGTATTGGTAGATCATAATATGATCAATACATATTTGTAAATAGTTTTCATGAATATAAAGTCTTGTTATTAATTTTGAAGAGTGTGAGTTATGAGCTTATGATGATGAGAATTGAGCTCCTTTGACAAGCTAATGATGTATGCTTTATGTGAGTTATTTTTGAGATCATGTACTCCACTGCTTGTGTGCCAGTCAAACATGTTGAAATTAAGAGAAAGTGTAATGGCTATCTTAGAGACGACTCGTCTGCGGAATTGTTTAAGCTTACGAAGGGGCTAAAACTGGAGCCCAAACCTGGGGAAGGGATGACCCTTACCTGTACTTAGACTCAACTCAGTAAGTGAAGATGTGAAAGTCCATCTCAAGTTGTTGAAATGGCTTGAGAACCTCAATTTGATAGGACTTTATAAGTACGATATTATTCAAAATGATAAGGTAAGATATATAGATTGAAAAATTGTAATGAAAAATAAATGGGTGTATGACCAATATACGAAGGTTATCTCTCCGGATAGGATTTCCCTTACCGGGAGTGTAAAGTCAAAAAATCTATGAGCTTCAACAGTATCCCAATCTCCCAGAATCTTATCAATTCCTAGAGACATCTCGTTTTGTAACAAAGAAGTTACGGAGATAACCAGGATCGCCAACTAGTGCAAATTGATGGAACATACAAGGAACTCAAAGAGAATAAGTTTCTTCTCAAGCAAACACCAACACCTAGGTTTAGTGGTGAAGGACCTAAGGTGGAGCAAGATGTAGAAGTATGGACTTGAAGTATCTATGATGCTTATTTGCTAGTGACAAATGCTTGGATCATACCACTTGAGTGGTAGATGCTTTTTGGGATATTGTGAGTGCTGAAAGTCCAAAGTTTGGACTAATTTATTGCTGTTATACTAGGGTATTGATTGATTATTGTCTACAGGAAGGATACCTATCATCCTCACTTGACATACATGCAATATATTTCTGGCCTGTTGGACATGTATCAACTCCTACATAGAGAGACAACTGAATGAGATGTTTTGGGGTTGTTTCGAGGTCTGAATACTCTTGTTTTAATAGAGAAAATACTGTTGCTTATAGGAGTGGACTAGTTGTATTTGGTACTGCTACTTGCATATAGTACATATATTGATACTTGTATGGACATAGTTTGTTGCTGGGATGTTTTGACACTACCATAGAATGTTTTGAATTGATTTGAGATTGGTTTATGCTTAGTTGACTATGTTTTTCCATTATTGAAATACAACTTACAGCAAGTAGGTTGTCAAGAAAACTATTCTAAATTGCAGAAAAACTATCCTGAATAGCAAGAAACTGGTCCTGAACTGTAGGAATAGGAGTTAGATACTTCATTGTTGGAATACCTAAGCTGCAACTATGGCAAATGCTCAAGGCATCACTACAAGGATTTGATCTAGTAGCGACGGCGATTAGCGATGGCGGGTATCGGCGTCGCTATTTGCGTTGCAAATAGCGACGCAAATAGTGACGGTCCACAAGAAAAAAAGCAGGCCGAAACCTAGCGCGGCTTTATTTCGGGTTTTCACGTTTTGTGTTTTGAGAGCGAGAGCAAGGGAGAGAGCGATCGTCGTGAGAGAAGGAGAGGAAGAAGACTTGCCGCCGCCGCCGCCGTTGTTCGTGAAGGAGAGGAGGAGCCTTCGTTGCAAAGAAGAGCCGCCCCACACTCGCCATATCTCATCGGTGAGTCTCCCTCTCTCTTTCTTTTGCTTGTTTAAGGTTTAAATCACTTTCTCTTTTGCTTGTTTAGGAGAGGAAATGAGAAAGAAAGAGAGGGAGAGGGAGAGCGAGGGAGAGAAAGAGAAAGAGAGGGAGAGGGAGAGGAAGGGGGAGGAAATGAGAGAGGGAGAGAAAGAGAAAGAGAGGGAGAGGGAGAGGGAGTGCATTCTCTCTCTCCCTCTCCCTTTTGCTTGTTTAAGGTTTAAATCACTTTCTCTTTTGCTTGTTTAGGAGAGGAAATAAGAGAGAGAGAGAGGGAGAGGGAGAGGGAGAGAGAGGGAGAGGGAGGGAGAGTGAATTCTCTCTCTCCCTCTCCCTTTTGCTTGTTTAAGGTTTAAAATGCTTTCTTTTTTGCTTGTTTAGGAGAGGAAATGAGAGAGAAAGAGAGGGAGAGGGAGAGAAAGAGAAAGAGAGGGAGAGGGAGAGGGAGAGGGAGAGGGAGAGGGAGAGGGCATTCTCTCTCTCCCTCTCCCTTTTGCTTGTTTAATATTTAAATCACTTTCTTTTTTTCTTGTTTAGGAGAGGAAATGAGAGAGAAAGAGAGAAAGAGAGGGAGAGGGAGAGGGAGAGGGAGAGAGAGGGAGAGAAAGAGAAAGAGAGGGAGAGGGAGAGGGAGAGGGAGGGGGAGGAAATGAGAAAGGGAGAGAAAGAGAAAGAGAAAGAGAAAGAGAGGGAGAGGGAGAGGGAGGGAGAGTGCATTCTCTCTCTCCCTCTCCCTTTTGCTTGTTTAAGGTTTAAATCACTTTCTTTTTTGCTTGTTTAGGAGAGGAAATGAGAGAGAAAGAGAGAAAGAGAGGGAGAGGGAGAGGGAGAGAGAGGAAGCGAAAGAGAAAGAGAGGGAGAGGGAGAGGGAGAGGGAGAGGGAGGGGGAGGAAATGAGAGAGGGAGAGAAAGAGAAAGAGAGGGAGAGGGAGAGGGAGGGAGAGTGCATTCTCTCTCTCCCTCTCCCTTTTTCTTTTGGAGAGTGTTAGGATATATTGTGAGAGGGAGAGGAAATGCGAGAGAAAGAGAGGGAGAGGGAGAGAGAGGGAGAGAAAGAGAAAGATAACATATATTGGAACGATAACATATCCATGATTATGGTAATGGTATGCACTTTGCTTTTTTTATGGATACCATTATATCGATTCCTTAAGAGGGCTAAAATTTAGTCATACACTTTATAAAGTCTAATTAGGAGATTTAAGATGCACGATAATAGACTTATCGATAATGGTATGGGCCACGTACATTGGTGACTCTTTAAGATGGCTTAAAATTGGTCATATCCTTCATAATGTCCAAGTAGGGGATCTAATTGTGATATGCATAATTCATTTTTTTTGTAATAACTTTATAGGCATAACAAATTAGAAATCATGCCAACTAGTCAACGGAAGGACTAAAAGAAAATGATATCCTAGCTAATGGTCATTATGGTACTTCATCAAAATGAACCCAAAAGTATTGCTATAGAAGAAGAATCCCTTAAATTGAGCATAGGATATTTTCTTCAAATGTTATGACTATGAGTAGAATTGATTGAAACAAATTTTATTACTATAGTTGATAAATTTCATAGATGGCATTAATTTTAATACATGGACCTAGGACAAAAAAACCACATTTCTAAGATGCTTTTTGTTGAGACTGATTTATTATTAGACTAAGAGATCCTCAATGATGCTCATAAATAGAATACTTATACTCAAAGCCCTCTAGTGTAGTTGTATAAGTAATCCTAGTAGAGCCCCTCTAAGATACTCAAAGTACATAACCTAGAGACCGTAGCTAGGTATATAAGGTATAATGGTTGTACAAGAAGACACCTCAATAATTGACTTATCACCATTAAATCCCAAAGAAGAATCGTGTTCCATCCCCTTCAACTCTATATTCACCTCGTGAAGAACTTCATTAATCATAGCATCCTTGTCACCAATCTTTTCGTTGCAATGATGAAGTAACATATTCATCACTTTTCCTTTTAGCATCTAAGGCATTATCCAATCTTTTAGTCAAGTCCAAACATTTAGTCTTCGACTCATGAACCTTATAAACCAATGCTCTTTTTTTTCACAATAACGAATAATTATCTACCGGGACAAACAAATCCTTGAGCATGGTATATGGCCGAGATATAACATCAATAAATCTCTCAACTACTATGTCCAATGCATTCTTTACATCAATCAATAAAGCATTTCTTATATCTTGAAGTTTAGATTTCAACACCATGGATGCATCAATATCAACCTCAATGTTTTACAAAATTTGCCTCTCAAGCTCTTGCAGAGGCTAAAACCTCTCAAGCAAGAGCTTATGGTCAACTTGCAACTTGACATACATCTCCATAAAGCTATCCATTTGAGCCTTGTTTGTTGTAATGTAGATAAGATGGAAAACGAAGAAGGTCTTATTGTTCAAGATTGCGAGGCGTATCTTAATCAGCGTGTCCCATGTCCTTGCTCTCAATGCAAGTTGGCAATTAGACGAAAATGCCGATTGTCTATAGAACACGTACGAGGATTTGGCGAGTTTTAATCTAAGATCATTGATCAGGCGATTGCGGATTTTCAGCAAACGGTAATTTGAAGTTAATATTAATCATGCATTGTGCTCGCAAGCTAATTGAAAACCATACACAATAAGATTGGGTCTTGTTGGCAAATTTTCTATCCAAGGAGGTGATGTCTCATCCCAAGGGGGAGTGCACTCTTTGCGGCCAACACCTTCCAGACCTACCTACAATCTTGGAGCCTGAGATGGAGGAAATGATCGATGCATTGATTCCCATGGATGTCGAGACATCTGATCCGCTTAGAGAGGAAGCATCCATACCATTATATGATGGGTGCCGAGTATCTCAGTTGAAGACATTGCTTGCACTCTTAAGTGTGCAAGCAAAATACGGGTGGAGTGATACGAGTGTGACCGAGTTATTCAAGTACCTTGCACATAGGCTTCATTGATTTTTTTTATTGACACTATTATTACAAACATTTGTGCTTTTTCAAGGTATTTTATGATTTTTTTCAAGTTATTGAAATATCATATATTACCACCTACAAATACCATGCCTGAGTCTCGTGATGATGCACAACATGTTTTACGGAAGCTTGGCATAGACTACAATAACATCCATGCATGTATCAATGATTGCATACTGTTTCGAGAAGAATACAAGACTTTGGAGACATGTCCAAAGTGTGGTGCTCACAAGTATCGACAAGACTTGCAAGGGCAAACCATCCCTCAAAAAGTTCTCAGACACTTTCCGCTCATCCCCCGCATAAATCACATGTTTCGAATGTTCGGCATGGCAAGCTTGACAACGTGGCATGTGCAGAATAGGTCCACAAATGGAGTTCAACAAATATCAGTGGATTCGCGCGCATGGAGCCACATTGACTCTACCTTCCCAGGCTTTGCGCGAGAGCCAAGGAATCTTCGGCTCAGTCTCGCAATGGATGGTGTGAACCCATTCGGTTTGCGCTCAACTTCTTACAGTGTGTGGCCTATAGTCCTTGTCAATTGCAACATCCCTCCATGGCTTTCTACGAAGAAAGGACATCTCATCCTTAGCTTGCTTGTCCCAGGCCGCTACAAAGTAAAAAATATGGACATGTATCTTCGTCCATTAGTCGATGAGCTTAAGATTTTGTGGGAGGAGGGGGTCACTGTGCAAGATATGAGGAGGCACGATGGTCGGCAGTCAGCCAACATTCGAGCCATTCTCATGTGGACGATGCATGACTTTCCGGGATTGGGAGAGTGCTCAGGTGAGCAGGCCTCCGTTCTCGCTGGTAATATCTATATTTTATCTCATTCAATCAAGTATTCACTAGGTCGTGGTGTTCTTACAGGTATGGTTACCTCAGGTTATCATGCATGTCCATTGTGTGGGCCACAGTTAGACTCCCGAAGGTTACGAACCATGAAGCAGATGGTATATCAAGGACACGCCGCTTTCTTGCCAGAGGATCATGAACTCAGGGAGGTTTCCTTGGACGACCTCCAATACATATGAACGCCGCAAGCTGGTACGAGCTGAAAATGGTCAACCCGGAATCACATCCAAATTGAATGCGACAGTTCTCAGTTTTCTACGAGTTGCCATATTGGACCCACTTACAGGTCAACCACTTGTTAGATCCCATGCATATTTTCAAGAATGTGGGCAGCTTGCTATGGGACTACATCACAGGAAAGAGAGACACTATAGGGGCATGAATGCACTCCACAATGGACTGTGGTGTCATGGCAAGGTTTGAGCAAGAGAGCCGACGATGAGCAATGGATCTGAACACGGTTGTGGATGAGATGGAGTATTTTGGGAACTTGCAAAGTATTATTACGGTGGATTACCGTAGCTTCTCCATGATATTATTCGATGTGCAGTGGTTCAAAGTGGTACTTGGAGGAGCTAGAGCAACAGTTCGACGAGGTCCATCGGGATTTCTTAAAATAGATTCCGAAAAAAAATGGACAGATTTGCGCGACACCTTTGTGTTGCCGGCCCATTGTGAACAGGTGCATGGAGTCATTTGCTTGCTAATTGTAATACGACATGGTTTATGTCACAATGGTTTGAACTCGCTTTGTACATGTTTGTGAACAGGTAATCTTCTATCCAAACCCCCGATAACGTCGATGGTGGTATGCTATGCCTTCAACTCCCCGAAGTGCAAGAGTATATGATCAAAGCAATGTTTGGAGCATAGATGAAGGTAATATGCAAATAGAGGGGTCGATATTACAAGGGGTGGAGGCCGTCGAAAGCATGGAGCCAGCATCGGCTAACAATGATGGAAATACAAGAGTCCAAGAATTCTTTGAGAACGAGGCGGACTCATTCTTTTGCGGTGACATGTCTATTGACCTTCCAGTGTATGCGGAGTTGTGTCAGAAAATTAACATGGGACCATAGGATATTTCATACTTGGAGCATCCACTTACTCAATTTGTTGACCAATCTCTTATAAAGGTACATAAGATATGCATTTTAAGAGGGATTTTTAAAAAATGATTTATATTACTGTGCTTTGTATAATTTAAATTGATTATTCTAACACCATTTTTTATCTGTGCAGATGACATTTTCAGGATGAGTCGAGGGATGAGCGATGAGGAGTTGCAGGACATCTTCGCACGCATGTCTCTAGACCAGCTCACGAGATTCAGAGAGATGGCAAACCAGGAGCTGTCTTGTTCTTCGTCAAGGCGGTCTGTTTGATCTACTTCAGCGCGATCGGATGCTTCGGCTTCGAGCAGACGATCTTGACGCTCATGACTTGGGCCAGAGGGAGGGACTACATCGGGATCAGGGGGATGCTGCTGTGGAGACACGAATGTGGTGTCTCCGTCTCGTCGTTCAGCTGGAGCTGCATCACCTCCTCCAGGATTTGTCACACCTATGGGGATGTCTACTCCAGTTACTCCGACTTTTGCGCAGCCGTCAGCAGGTGGCACCCCTTTGGGTGCCACTCCGAGAGAGGTTACCCCCGTCGGTACACCGGATGTAGAGGGGTATCCTGGATACGCCCAGGAGCATGGACGCAGATGGGAGAGGACCCATCTTAGGCAGACTCCTAGGGGTTATAGATATTTTGTCGATAGTAGGTCAGGAGCCATCATCATGAATGATGAGGGGAGGAGGGTGATGGCTCGCATGAGAGAGTTGTGCCAACAAGTTTTTCTGCACAACGTCCTGGATCATTGGAAGAACATACCGGAGGGGAGCAAGGACTACATAGTAGCATCCTTGCACGAGGAGTTCCCAGTTCCAGCCACAGTAGATAGATTCTCTACAAGCTGGATAATGGATTGCATGCGTGCATACATGTCACATAGACGATCCGATGCACGCAAGGCAATCAAGAGTGGGGCTGCAAAGCCCGAGTGGTTAGACGCAGACGACTGGCGTCGACTGAGGGAGGAGGCTACAGATTCTCTAGGACGTTGGAGTCAGCAGTGCGAGGTGACGAGGGCACGACTCGAGGTCGGAGTGGTCCATCATCTTGGGAGTGGCGGCCACAGGACATATTTGGAGGACTTTGTAAGTTTTTCTTTTGTTTTGCTTGTTTGTTTTTTTGAAATATTCTTTGTACTAGCAATCATGTTTCTAACAGTTAGCATTTTGTTTTCTTTGCAGCACTCCATTACAAATCGCAATCCACAAGGCCTTGAGACTCGATATGCAGAGAGGCACGGTCTCAATGCATTGATCGATCGATTGTATAGACGCGGCGGCCTTATAAGTCACTCATCTTTCTTGTCCGTAGTTACCATGAGATATTTGAATGCATTATTGTATGGTGGATTGATATGTTGTTTCTTTTTCTGCAGAATCCATTCGATGCTCCTTTGCGGCGGGAATATATTTTGGGGGACAAGGATTTGTAGCTCGCCCTTGGATCCTTGGAGCTCACACACCTTTATTTTTTAGTCGCCTGATCTATGTAGACATTTTCTATGTATTAGTGATATTCTGTCATGATTGTACCAATCGCTTTTTATGCGATCATGTATTTATTTCATGTATTAGTTTTATGATTTCAGTATACATTCTTTTGTTTGCAAGCGCTTTGTATACAGTAGTGCAGAAATTATTTTGTATGGCTCTCATACAGCACACAGTGCTATATGTGGCAAGGCAGCTTGCTGCCCTGCCACAAATTTTTTTTTATCCTTGTTATCGTCACTGCCCTGCCACAAAATTTTTTTTATCCCTGTTACCGTCGCTATTAGCATCGCAAATTTACTGCTCGCGTCGCTATTGCCGTCGTTATGCGCGTCGTAAACTTACTGGTTGCGTCGCTATTGCCGACGCTAATAGCGGCGTCGCTATTAGCGTCGCCAATAGCGGCATTTCTATGGCATCATTAAAAATGACACTTTTTGTGACGACGAGGGCAAATTTTGTTGTTTGTATTTTTGTCACTTTAAACGTTAGTATAAGGTCTATATCTTGTAGTGCATTGAAAATATAACTCAAATTGTGGGAGAAAAGCTAGAAAATAAAATTTTTCTTTATGAAAGTTCCATATGCAGAATTTTTTGTTGGTAGAGATTATTGGGACTTATGTACAGGTGATGAGGCTGAACCTAAAATGCATGAAATGAATCCAACAAATGATTAGAAAAGGTCTCATAAGCTATAGACTGAGAGAGCATGCAAGGTGTTACATTAGTTTTTCTTATGCATATCAAATGCTATGGTTATATAGATGTAGTTCTCCAAAGAATGCATGGAATATACTCATGAAGAATTATGAAAATGTAATGCATGCATGAAAGATTCAGCTAAAGCAACAGTTCAATAACATGTCTAGGAATGGCAAAGCATTCAAGACTACACTACAGAGATTAAGAACATAGCGGATCAACTTGCCACCATTGAATCTTCAGTGTCTGAGGATGATATGATTGCAGTGATATTGAATGGACTTGGCAAAGAGTATAAATCATTTGATACATCTATTTGTGTGAGCGCCAAATCCCCTGATTGGGATGAGCTGATTGCTTTACTGTTGCACGAGGAAGTTAAGCTTCGACTAAATACAGGTTCTAGTATGTCTCAAATTAGAGACAGTGTTCTTTACTCTAGCCAATATGGTAGAGGCGACAGAGGCCGTGGCTCTTTTCGAGGTCGAGAAGACACTCGAAATGCTTATAGAAAGCATCAACAGAATGCCTGGTATGGCACAAATACAGAGGGATAGCGTGGATCTAAAAGCTTTAGAGATAGGGAGAGATCATTCCATGGTAGAGTTGGTGGATCTGGTTCATGGCAATCAAATGATTAGTCAAACATAGATAAGGACTATCATTACTATGGTAGATATGGACACATTGCAAAGGATTGTTATAGGAAGCAGGGAGATATGAAGGCAAAGGGCAAACAATATGGGCACTATGCATCTTCTAGTGGTGCTCATGATGAGCACATTGATAGATTGTTTGCCATGCAATATGTGTCTAAGAATGCATTGAGAGCTGAAAAGATGAATGGGTTTTCCTTTTACCCACCCAGCCTTCAATCATCACTAAGAGAGCTAAAGAGGAGCACAACCTAGCCAAAGGGAGGATGGCTCTACGACATCCCTTTCCTCAAAGAGAATGGAAATAACCAAAAACACAACTTCTCGAGAGAGAATTTCTAGCCCATCTTAATGGAAATGAAGATGATGGAAGGATAAGAGACCTGATGGCTTCTAAATTCTCCCATGAACATATATATAACATGAGGAAATAAGGATTCCCCACCAATAGAGCATATGACAAGTCTTACTTAATAATTTTAAGTATGAATGTAGAGGGAGAATTAGAAGAGAGTACACATGATTTAGACAACATATTAGAATATGAGAGAGAGAGAGAGAGAGAGAGAGAGAGAGAGAGAGAGAGAGAGAGAGAGAAAGAGAAAGAGAGAGAGAGAGAGGATAAGAGGTAGAGGAAGCTTGCCATTATGCTACATAATAAAAGAGACTCACTCATAGCTTACCTCAAAGAGATGGACTAGCATGAGGATATTCTAGAGTGCTCTCATGTGCTTGTTATTGTGTTTTCTTTACATCTCCATGGGCTCCTTATATAGCCTCCATGAGAGATTAGATTAAGCTAATTTTTTTTATTAACATAATCCTACATTATATATGTCATCTTTGAAAATATAGAGAATAGTGGATGGGACAAGTCCCCACCTTGGTCATCATGCAAGAAGCCAAGGGTCCCGGTGGTAGACAAGCTAGAGAAAGGGAGCTAGATTACAAGAACTAGGTGCCCAAAGCACATTATTATAATATATTTACAAGAATGATAAAATGAGAAGCTGGTGTGGTGAAAGAGAGAAGAAAAGTGCATGTAGCCAGTAGTCTGCACCTTCATAACTTTAAATCAGTGAAGAATCTCAAAAGAGTTTCTTGTGGCAACTTTGTAGACCAGATTGAGTTATGCGAGAATTTTCTTGAAATTTGCTTTCCTTTGGGATTTATTGAAATTATAAAAAATGGCTTCCAAAAAATGCTTTGACTTTAGTTGCTAATGTATATATAAATACATATAAGCATGTGATAGAGGGGGTCCATTCTTGTAAGCTTTTGTGTAAGATCCAAATGACACCATGATGTGGATATTGACTTGTGTACAAGGGTGAGGTGTCCTCTAATGACAGTGATAGATTCCAAATCTTGGTGATGTAGGTGGAACCCACGTGTTGTTGGAGGCTAGTCCTTTGAAAAAATCTATGCACTCACTCAACCCCTAGGTGTAATCCATTTCCATCTTCAGTAAGATAGCCCATCCCTTTTACCCTTTACATTGATATCCCTCCTAAGAACTTGTTCTTCCACTTGCTAGAGTTATCATAATCTAGAAGCAATAATGTAGCATGCCTAGTGCTTGAAGAGTAAACTCAAAGTGATATGGTAAGGCTTTTGATAGGGGTTTTGGTCAAATTTTGTGGTAGAAATTCGGTTTGTAAAAAAACCCGGATCATTAGCCCTCCCCTTAGGCTAGAGGCATTGATGCCTTTAGCTTACTAATGATGGTCCAATAGAGTAGGGAGGACTACACCCCCTCATTGGTGGCTCTTTGTTGAATGACTGCTCCAAAGTGTTCTGATTTCATTGAAAATATGGCTTGAGTCATCATACATTTACCCTTGTCTTGTGAACCCTCCTATCCATGTCACCTAGCTTATAGCTGCCATTTGGATATCTCCTTATGAACATGAATGGCCCTTCCCACTTAATCACAAGTTTAGCATCCTTTTTGTTATCAAAGCGGTTATCATAGCATAGCACAAGTGATCATTCCCTTATGTGTTTGCTAGCCACCTTCTTATTAAATGTCTTTCTCCTCTCTTCAGCCAACATGGAATAGTGTTGGGTTACTGCTTCTCTATCTAACTCTAGCCTCTCTAGATCCAAGATCCTTTCCTCTAACTTCTCATCTTGATTCTTCTCTCGATTGGCTCCTAAAATACATAAGCTGGCCACTTCTACCTCTATAGAAAGCAAAGCCTCTTGGCCATAAACAAGGTGAAATGGAGTAAAGCCAAGTGAGGTTCTTAATGAAGTCCTATAGGCTCAAAGAGCTACACTCAATTTTTTATCCCAGTGCTTGGGGTGCATGTGTACTTGCTTGGTAATTGTCTTACAAATTAACCCATTCACCTTTTTGACCAAACCATTACATTGTGGGTAGTAGGAAGTAGAATGCCTACGTTTCATTTTTAGCCTTCCATTAGCTCCCCCACTAGATTTGCCCTAAAACCAGGACCCTGGTCAGAGATAATTTCTAAAAGTGTGCCAAACCTAAAACAAATGTTTTTAAACACAAATTTTTCCACTTCTTGGGTTGTGATCCTACTAGTTGCTAAAGGTTCTGCCCACCTCGTCATGTAGTCCACACCCATTATAATGCATCTCTTGCCAAACTGAGTTCATGGGAGTGTCCTTATTGCATCAATCCCCCATTTCTCAAATGGGCCATATGTAGTTATGGGATTTTATTCCTCATGCACTAACTTCCTTGGTCTGGCCTTTTGGCAAGTATCACAAGTGCGGCACCAATGTTGCACATCTCGATGTAGACTAGGCCACACAAAATCGGCTTGGAGAATCTTTCTGCTGGTTATTTCTTGAGTGAAATGTCTGCCACAAACCCCCTCATGGAAACTCTTAATCACATCCATAATCTCCTTTGTTGTTTTCACCCTTCTAAGCACTACATCGTTTCCTTTGCAATACAACACATCATTTATCAAGCGGCATTCAGTGGCCTTAGTAGCCAACCACGTTTTCTCACTCTTACTCATATGTGTAGGTGTCTCACCATGGTCAAGAAAATAAAGCACATCTTGTAGTTAAAACTTACCCTAAAACAAGGGAAGCTTTACTGCAATGATGCCCACCATTATGTCTTTCAATTTTTCAGCTGTTAGAGCATCTGCGCCAGCGTTTGTGCACCTTGGCACAAAATAGATCTAGGCTTTTTGTATCTTTCTCATGAGAGTTTTAGCTTCTCTCATCTTCATGGCTAAATTATCATTTTTACAAGCCCAGATTCCTTTCATTTGCTTAACAATTAGCATAGAATCCCCAAAAACATTAAGTCAAGTGACACCATGTGAGAGACACCACCTCAAACCTACAAGCAAGGCTTGATATTCTACCTCATTGTTAGAATGGGCATCCTCCAAGCTGATACCTTCTCCATAAAGTTTGTCACCTTTGGGATTGAACACCACTATTCCTACTTCTGCTCTGTCTTTAATATGCTTGTAGGCCCCATCGAAGTAGAGGGCATGGGCATTCTCCACCCGTGGTGGGTCCTCAAGAGGAGGTGTCTCCTCTTTTACCTTTGATCCGTTCTCTTTTTCCTTCTTTTGATGGCATCTATGGGTCAAAAAATCAACTAGGCAGGCTCGAATAGAGTCCTCCACATTGAAGGTGCAGTAAAACTCTTAGAGTTATATCACCCACTTAGCAATTATGGCTGAAACATCCATGTGCTATAAGGCATAGGGAAAATGCTCTTCTATTATGATCATTGTGAACAGAATAGGGAGAAGATCATGACAAAACTTTCTTATAGCAAATATTAGAAACAAAACCATCACCTCCACCATCTTATACCTTCGTTCTAATGATGTTACTACTCTGTTAGAAAAGTAAACCGGCCTCATGATCAGGCCAGTTTTAGCATCCTTTTGTATTAGTGCTACCCTTAGAGCATCTTCCCCAAAAATCGAGTTCACAAAAAACTCTTGATCCCAGCAAGGCTATAAAATTATAGGAAGGGTGCTGAGAGTCTTCTTCACCTCATGAAAGCACCTTTCGCTTTCATCACTCCACAGGAGCTCCTCAAAGTGGGTTAACTATTGCAGTGGAAACACTAATTGGGAGAGGAGATGAATGAACTGCCCCATATATCACACCTTCTAAATGAAAGAGGTTAGTTACACCATAGAAGATGATGATGGCACTGCCAATAGGGCCTTAATTTTGTTGGATCTGCTTCAATGTCCCTCTCACTTATGACATGCCCTATCAAAGTTACACTATTTCGTCAATACGAAACTTCTTATGGTTTAGCTACCCCCCATTTATACGAGACGGTTGAAACCTTCATCCACCTTCCCTATATGTAGAACCTTAGAAATATAAATACAAAAATCATCAATAAAGACCTTGATGGACTTCCCAAAATATCGCTAGAAGACATAATTCATGAATCGCTAGAAGGTAGCTGGGGCATTTGTTAATTAAAATGGCATTACTTTGTAAGAAAAACATCCCCAAGACGTGATGAAGGTGGCCTTCTGTTGATCCTCCTCAACTATTCGGATCTAGAACTAACCTGAATACCCATCACAAACAGTATATCTCTCATTTTTGGCCACCTCATTGAGTATTTCATCTTGAAAGGGAAGAGGAAAGTGATCTCTCTTTGTTGCAGCATTTAGCAGCTTGTAGTCCACAAAAATCCACCATTTTCCATTCTTCTTGGGTGTCACCACTACATGTGAAACCCACTCTGAGTCCCCTACTAGATAGATGAAACCTGCCTTCAAAAGTCAGTGAGTAGAGCGTTTTGTTGAACTACTTCCAACCGTCGAAGTTGCTGCACAACTGGCCTTACTCCATCTTTTAGATTAATGTGATGTTATACTACTGTCACATGTGTGATGTATTCATAATCAGAAATAAAAAGAGCAGAGTGTTTTATCACCACTTCCATGTAGGCTGCATTCTCCTCAGCTAATAGATCCTTAGCCAACATTTTTTCTAACCCCTTCTTCTTGACCTTTGAAAGTTGCTGTGGAATTTCACTACTAGAAGGCCCTTTCAATGTAATCCCTATCACTTCTAGAGAGCTTTCTTCCTCATCATTAGAAGACTTGCCCTCTTTGTAGATGACCGATCCTCGTTGGAACTCCATTCATCAATGGTTGTCTCTAACACAAGATTTTCCTATCGGCCCTCCTTCATGTTATAGATAGTCCTCTTCCATTTTTTTTGCAGCCCCTTCTGTGGCCTTAGCTCTAAAGCCCCTGTCTCCCAATCTTGTTTGGATTTCATTCCCATTACCCATGGTTGCCCGAGAATGAGTGGATAGCCATCCCCCTTCACTGACATCACATACATGTCAAGCTCCGATTGCACTCCACACACCTTTACCTTGAATTTCTTTATAACTCTCAAATAATTCACTACTAAATTATTAGCCATTTTGGCCCCACATTCAGTCGTTTCATTTATCTATAATCCCAAATGATGCATCAATGTTTCCATCATGACACAAATCTCTGCACCTCCATCCACATATGTCTTTGATACTCTCTGCCCATTGATTTCGGCTTCCACTAGAGGCACAATATCTTTCGTCTTTCTAGCCTGGATTGCAGAGGCACAATATCTTTCGTCTTTCTAGCCTAGATTGCATTCATGTGTATATTCTTCATAGGTATAATGCTTACTATCTTTGACCATTGTCGCCGCACTATTGGAGATAGATGTAGTAATTGTGGCTATGAAATTTTTGGCCTTTGATCCCTCACATCAAGAAGCAAATCATAAGATCTAGTACCTTTATCCAGGGAAAAATCATATTGCTCAACGTGTTGGTATGAGCGAGCCCTCCTCTTTTTCTGTCGTGTGTCTTTGCAGCCTTTGAAGACTTTGCCTCTTCTTCCATATTTTCAACCTCCACTAGTGGTGCAGGCTCCTTCCTCTCAATTCTATGGGCTTTCTTCACTGACATTGCTTCAAACTCTACTACTTTGGCCTTCCCTTTGACATCACTCTCATCCAAACTAATCATCCTAACATCATGATTCTTTGGCAGATGGATAGGCAAGGGCGGCACCTCTGCAAGTTGTTGAGGATGCCGAAAAACTTAAACCGATGGTGGAGGCCCTGGATTGGGTGAAACAAGCCTCTCCCTAGGTGGTGTCACTTATTGTCCCCTCCTTGGTTGGAACACATTTCCTGGTAGACGCCTCTGATGAGGGAAAAAGTACATATCATGGCCAATATTCCCATAATTATAGCAAATATACTCTCTTTCTTGTCTCCTTGGACCTTGATTTCCTTCATTTGTAATGGGAGGGGGCTATACTCCTTGCACTAAATTCAATGAAAAGCTTTCAAGTCGATTAGTAATGCGATGTAGGAGCTCTTGCTGTGGCATCACCAATTCACGTGGGGCCTCTGCTATTTCTCTAAGCCTTGGCATGGTTGGTAAAACCTGCATGGGCTCAACTCCCTCCTTTAATTAGGCTTGATACTTAAGTTTCCTATCTTTCTCCCTAACATAAGTGATTGATTCTTCATAGGATGTGGAAAACTTGCCTTTGACCTTCTCCCTTAGTAGAAAGTGGAGTTCGCCGGCCAGAAAACAATCTTTCTTAAGGAAATCAGGTACTCTCTCTCCCTAGCTAAGGGGGCTGTCCATTTATCCCACAATTTTATAAACATGCCTTCATATGCTTGGTACTCCTCTAGTAAGGTTTAGCGAAGATCTAGGAGTTATTTCTAAATATCTTCAGGAGGCTCTGTATCTTGGTACTCGTGCAAGAATGCGGTCTTGAGATCCTCCCAATTACCCCTTATAGCCTCGGGGAGAGCTTGATACCATACTCAAGCATCCCCCTTTAGAACTAAAGAGAAGGCTTGTACTTTGGTTGCTTCATCATCCCAGCCCATGACTAGGAAGGCCATTTCTAAGTCATCCAGAAAGTCTAGAGTTTTCTCCCCTTTGTGCCCAAAAAATATTGGAAAAGCTATGATAGGAAGATGTTGATCTAGCTCAATACAAAACAAACATGAACATGTCTAGGATCAAGTCATATCTTATTAAGGGTAGAATAATTGGATTCACAGATGCATTAATTTTAGCAAGATGACGAGGACCTGAGCTTTGTGCGAACTATTCTGTTATTTTGGAACCTGTCAAATTGTAGAAGAGAAACAAGATGATCCAGACCTTCCTAATGCTTCCTTGTTTCTAGTTGAAACAACTACTTCTTGGTATGTAGACATAGCCAACCTCTTGGAAACTCAACAATATCCTCCTGGCATCTTAAGCCATGAGAAGAAGAAGCTTATGTTAGAATCAGCCTCCTACACTTTGCTAGGCAGTGCACTATACAAGAGAGGCAAAGATAAAGTATTGCAAAGATGTGTTGCAGGAGATAAAATCAGCATGGTATTGAAATCATGCCATGAAGAACCATGTGGTGGACACTTCGCAGGAGACGCGATAGCCAGGAAGGCTTTGTTGGTGGGATACTGGTGGTCGACCCTCCACAAGGATGCACATGACTACTGCAAGAGATGTGATTCTTGTTAGCGAATAGGGAAACCCACCAAAACAAGTGCCATGCCACTGCAACCTATTCTTCCCCTAAAGCCGTTCGAGAAGTGGGGGATTGATTTTCTGGATCCCATTGATCCACCTACTAGATGGAAGCAGAACAGATACATCTTAGTATGTATGGATTATGTCACAAAGTGGTGTGAAGCTAAAGCTCTAAAGTGGGATGATGGTAACAACGTAGCTATGTTCATGTACGAGAATATTATTATCCGTTTTGGCAGTCCCCTCGAGCTGGTAAGTGACAAAGGTACTCATTGCCTTAACAAAATCATGGAGGAGCTGACAGAGCTGTATAAGATCCACCATTACAAGTCCACTCCTTATTACCCCAGAGCCAACGACCAAGTTGAAGTTACCAATCGCACCCTTCGCTCAATCCTGAAAAGAACGATTGCCGCACATCGTCATGACTGGGACAATCAACTTACAAAGGCCCTCTCAGCATACAGAACCTCCCAAAAGGCAGTTATAGGATAGACCCCTTTCCAACTGGTGTATGGTACAAAATCCATCTTCTCTGTTGAACTGGAATTGCCCTTTCTGCGAGTGGTAGTAAAAGAAATCTTGGGAGATGATGAGGCATTGCAACACCAGCTCCTATACTTGGAATGTTTGGATGAGATTCAGCGGATGGCCCTACAGTGTATGGAAACCACTCAAGCGCGATGCAAGGCCTATCATGACAGTTTCATTAAGCACAAGGAGTTCCAAGACGGAGATCTTGTCCTAGCCTATGATTTGAGGTTTGGCAAGTTTCCTGGCAAGCTTTAACAATGGTGGATGGACTCGTACAAGGTACTTGTTGTCAATCCTAATGGCTCTGTTCAGGTGCAGACCATTGATGCCTCTCATGATCGTTTTTTTATCAATGGCTATCGTTTGAAGAAGTACTTCCCTCCTTGGCAAACTTGACAATCACAGTCAACCTACCCTCTCCCTTTTGGGCATCGCACTGTCATTCTCTTTGTGCTTTTGATAGCCCTTATGATCTTCCTCATGAGGTGGTCTTTTTCTGCTAGCCCCTCACAGACACCTCTCAACCCTACCTTGTTCTCTTCTCGCCTGATCCAACAACGGTGGTGAGGTTGGTCCTGACACATGGTATTTCTACCATTCTCTTTATTAACAAAAAAAAAGGAAAAAAAGTTATAAAAAAAACCAAAACAAACAAACTAGTATGGGAGAAAAGGAAGAAATTCCCTGTCATAACAAGCCTTGTTCCAAGAAAAGGTGGTAACACCCCGCAGTTTAGGATAGCTGACTCACCAGCAGAACCTTTCCAACAAGTAATTTGAAGCCACCTCCCTTGGTGCGTTGTCTTTGCAATATAAGTCTGTCTACCCTTCTTAATAGAAGACCATTCTTACAAATCATTGAAGTACCAGACTTGTTGGCTGCCTCCCTAGGTACGCCTCATCTTCAATATCCTATTGACAACAACAGTTGACAAGATCTTCATCACCAACCCCTTGAGTGATGTGAGCTTTCATCCTAATAGGATGGGGACGTGAGTATGGGTGCCCTCTATATCTATCAGTGAGTGTGAGATAGAGGGTGGGCTGAGTGAGCAGTATTTCCCTTCAAATCATATGAGAGGTGAGATGTGTGACTTGAGTGTTGTATGCACGGGATGGGCCTCTCAATGCACAATGCACGATTTGTTCTTGTGCACTACACCATAAGGCTCCCTAACCTTTCTTCTTGCACCATAAGGTGGCACAGGGCAGGATGCACAGTTGCACCATCAAATGCGCACAAGGCATACAACATCTGCACAAGTGACAGTGAGGATTACGTCAATGGGTTTCAGGAATGGGTTGCCCTCCTAGATCTTTCAATAGAGAGTGAGATAGAGGGTGGTTTGAGTGTGATTGGTGTTTCTTCAATAAATTATTGAGAGGTGAGACTTGAGGGACATTACGACAATTGGCGTTAGGTATGTTTCTGTTTCCCTATGCACCCACGAGATGGGTCTTTGCCATTGTCATAGGACATGCCACTCTGTTATGTGCACTGCACTACAAGGCTCCTTGCCCTTCCTCCTTGCACCTATGCCAGATGGGTGGAACGCATGAATGCACCATCAATTGCGCACATTGGCGTACTCCCTCCAGCTCAGTTTTTCCTTGTTCAATTTTACACTGATCGTGAGTTATGGGATTTCATGCGTATTCATTGAGCGATGTGCATCATGGGGTGAGCGACTGTTCTCTCATTCCATTTGAGTGCTCGTGATTTGAGTGACTATCCTTCGTCAAACGACACCTATCTCGATGGGCTTCATCAACCAGCTACCTCCCTGGGTGCTGCTGGATGGTCCATGCCATGCTAGCTGAATGCTGGAGCGAACCGTGGCACCTCCTACAGCAGCCGACTCCAATCCTTCGATAGTAGTGACCGTTCCTTTGATCATACGCGAAACGGGCCAAGTTTTTCTAACCTTATTCTTATGATTGCAAGTGTACATTATGTTTTAAGTGTGGGAACGCCAGAGTCCAGTTGGCTGACGAGTCCTAGGTTGTGTTGTTGCATTTAACCTTGTCTGTTGAGGTTTGAAGTGTGGGGATGCGTCCCTGCACGTCTATGATGCATAACCCCCTACCTATGCCTTACTTTAAATCCTGCATGTATGCCATGACCTAATTTTACCCTGATGAGGTCCGTTCCCCACCCACTCGTCCATGTTTAACCCACCCTTGGGGATGTTCCTTCTCTTTTTCCCTTTACCCCTTGTTGTGACGTTTTTTTCATGTGAACGTATCCTACGTGCACCGAAATCCACATCCAACCTTAGAACCCTGTTTGTCCCTTTGACTTGACCATTTTTTCTTTTTACCAACCCTTGTTTCGACCTCCGATTCTTGAGTTATTAAATTTTGAAGCATTTCTCGTAAATTGGACGGCTTTCCATGTGAACGCATCTTTATTGTATCGGAACAACAATTTGACGTGATAGCCCTAGTCCTCCATCTTTCCCCTGACATTTTTTCTTTTTTCTCCTTGTCTTTTTGCTGCACGATTCATCCAATATTAATTTTTGTGCGTTTTCGGACCATTTTCCTGCATATTATTAATATTTTTCCATGTGAACATGCCCTATTTTCACTAGAATTCCAGTTTCATTTGATATTGTGTCTCGCTAGCTTTTTCCCACATTTTTTCTTATTTTTCCATCCTATTCCGACCACTAGATTTTTCGTTATTAATTTTTCAATATATTTTCAGTTTCGTTTTTTGTGTTTTTCGCATGTGAACCTCTTCTAACTCCACCCGAAGTGAGTTTTGACATGACACCCCTGTGCATCCTCTTCCCGCGGACATTTTCTCTTTTTTTACTGCCCTTCATTTTGTTGTTCAATTCTTTTCGTATTCATCTTTGAGCTCATTTTCGAGTTCAGTTTTTGGATTTTTTCCATGTGAATGCATCCTCTCTCAGTTGGAACCCTGTGTTGACGTGATCGGATTGTTGAGTAAATTATTTGGCACATTTTTCCTTCTTTTTACTGGGCGTTTTGGTGAGCAGATTTTTCCATATTAATCCTCATATGTATTTTTGGAGTCGTTTGTTGTGTTTTTCCCATGTGAACACCCTAATTTGTTCCGGCACCCGTGTCGTAGTTTTTTGTCATCTTCCTCTTGTCTCCCATCACATTTTTCCTTTTTACGATCTTTCAATCCGGTGTATGGTTTGGGTTTTATTAAAATTTCTTTCTCTTGACGTGTGGCCGCGCCTCAGGATGCCCCCGTGGCCTTTGCGCCTCGCGTGTCGTCATTTCCGCCCCGTTTGATCCCGCGGATGCAATTTTTTTTACTCCCGCCCCGTGCATGCACGCGAGACGGGGGTGTGTTCACCTTTTAATGGATTTCCAAAAAAACAAACAAACAAACAAAAAACAAAAAAACAAACAAAAACAAAAACAAAAACCCCAATAATTCACCCCTACCACCAAAACAACACATAACAAACCCAAAACACCAACAAAAACCAAAACCACCATACTTTTTTTTTAAATTTAAAAAAACCAAACAACAAAATAAATAAATAAAAATAATAATAATAAAGAGCACCCACATCCATAAACATTTTTTACACAAAAAAAACTAAATTTTAAAAAAATAAAAGCACAACAACACACCAAAACAAAAAAAACAAAAAAAAACATACACACATATACAAAAATACAATAATAATACTAAAAAAGAGAAAAAAAAGAAAAATAACCAAAAAGACAAAAACAACAAAAAAAAACCCCAAAAGATGAAAAAAATAAAAAAATAAAAAACAAACACAGAAGAAACGAAACACAAACACACAAAAAAGACAAAAAAAAACAAAAAAAAAAAGAAGAGAGGAAAAAAAAGGGAAAAAAAACAAACAAGTAAAAAAACAAAAACAAAAACAAGAAAAAAGCAAACAAAAAGAAAAAAAAGAACCAATAAAAACCAAACAAAAAGTGAACACTTTTTTTTAAATTGCCTTCTTATATGTCGCACCGTGCGGCCCTCCTTCCCTCCCTCCTTGTCGTCTCCTCCTATGCGCCATCTCCCTCTCCATCTCTTCCCGCAGCGCGCCACCCTCCCTTCTCCCCACCCCTTCTCCCTCCCGTGCATCCTCCATGCAACGCCGCTCCTCTCCATCTCAACCGCCTCCTCAGTCTCCGCCTCATAGCACAAAAGAATCCAAGCATGGATCATATTTTCATTTTTTGTCAAGACAATAATACTACACTGTTACAAAATCACTCAAATAATCTATTAAAGTCGATGGTATCCTTTCAAGTGTTACGTGCATGCATTTGTAAAGGGTAGGAATACTCAAAATTAAAGGCGAAAGGCCTTATAATATCAAATGTATCAAAAAATTCAAAGAAATAATTAAATACGAAGGGGTGTGCTTTTTGGGAAAGAGGTGGGGTGGAGTGCACGAGTGGTGATAGATGATCGGCTAGGACATGGGAACGGCCAGGCTTAGTGACCACTTCAAAATCAAACTCCTAGAATAGGAAGAACCATCTCACCAGTCATCCTTTAACATCTACTTTGTTCATCAGGAATGACATGGCTTCATGATGCATGTAGAACTTGAAATGCGTTGACAATAAATAGTGTTGAAACTTCTCCAATGCAAACACCATTGCCAAGTGCTCAAGCTCTGTCATCACTGTGTAGTTCCATTCCCTATCAGTGACATTTCTGCTTGCATAATATATTGGTTGATCTAACTTAGAGGGGCCCTTTTAACATAGGACAACACCTAGCCCTTCAACTAATGCATCTATGTGCACATGGAACTCCTTCGTCCAGTTAAGGAGGATGCAAAATAGGTGATTAGATAAGGCACTCCTTTAGGGTATTAAAGGCTTCTTCACAGTCATCAGTCCAAAGGAAATCCATATCTTTCCTTAGGAGCTTGTGCAGAGGGGCTGCCTTGGTTGCAAAATGTGCAATAAATCTTCTGTAGTAGCCCACATGGCCAATAAATCCTCTCAATTGGTTAAGGTTTGTTGGTGCTGTCAAGGCAACAATCTTCTCAATCTTCATCGGGTTTGTGGCAATCCCTTATGTAGAGACAATATGGTTCAAAAGAACTCCTGATGAGACGCCAAATACACATTTTTTGGGGTTGAGAGAAATCCCATACTCTCGGCATCTATCAAAACACTGCTCTAGGTGTCCCCAATGCTCACGGATTAAGCTATAGACACAGAAGTCATCAAGATACACCTCAATGAAATCATGCAAATGATTCTAGAAGGCAGCCATCATTACTCGTTGGAAGGTGGTAGGAGCATTACAGAGCCCAAATGGCATCACTCTATAGGCATAGGTCCCCCATTCTGTGGTGAAGGCTGTTTTGGATTGGTCCTCTTCTGTGATTTGGACTTGGTTATATCTGTTCAATCCATCCAAGAGGGAATACAACTCGTGGCCTGCCACTATGTCCAACATTTGGTCTGTAAAAGGGATAGGGAAATAATCCTTCTTCATATTTGAATTGAGCTTTCAAAAGTCCACACATATTAGAAGTTTCCCGTTCGTCTTGGGTACTACCACAATGGGCAAAGCCCATTCACTATTAGCCACCATGGCATAAATGAACTCTGCTTCAAGGAGTGTAACGTGCCCGATTGTCCCCTTGTGGGATACGTCTTAGCAGCCCATCGGGAGGAGGGTCTAGAAGGCTCCACCTGGCACTCGCAGGGAATGATACAGGGTTTGTGATCTAGGTCTTGCCGAGTCTGCCCTGAGCGGAAGTGTCCAGCTGTTTCCACTTGGGATCGACCTGAGGTCAAGGCTCCTTTCCTATCAGCAAAGTCTCTAGGAAGAAACTAGCAACGAGCTTCAGTTGTACCACCTTTCGTAGGAACAACAGAGACGAAGCGGTTTCAAGCTGCACTTGGTTCATGGAGAATGTGAAACGAGAGGGATGTGAAGCTCAACCTCTTTGTCATATAGCATAGTCCCATTCCTTTCCCCTAAAATAGAATAAACTGGAAATTCTACATCTATTGACACTAGGTCTTCGATGTCTTATTATCTCAATATTTGAGAAAAGTTCTCAGCTAACTGGGACCACCCTTCCGTAGGGCTAAGTCACATCCACCACACTTTCCTAAGTTTGCTTTAGTTATCTAATTACCTAACACATTACGTATTGACATGCAAAATCAGCTTCCTTAATTCAACAAATTAATCACGGGTTCCTTCATGTAACTTAGGCACTAACACAAAAACAATGCCAAGCAAGTTCTTTTTCTCCAATAACTACTCTTTATTTATAAAAATCCTGGAGTGCATCCAATATCATGCTTGAAAGCTATCCCAGTAATCTACAGGATTGCTGCTTTAAGTTCCACCCATTAACTAGTACACGGGCCTCGAGATCCCATCTTGAGTAACATCAGCCTCTTGCGTGGGATCTGGAGGCAAGGGATTTACAGCCAAAGCCTCCCTTGGCACCCAAGCGTCCTCCCGCTCCAAGTAGCACCCATAGAGAGACCTCTTGCGGTGGGTTAGGTCCATATACCCGACGCGGTTAACAACCCCCTTGGATAGGGCCAGGCAAATAGTCGGAGGTAACTATTCTTGCCTCTCTCTCCAGGCTTCCAATCTGAAGCATTAAGTGTTTTCCTTGAATTATTTCCTTGAGGAGAGAGATCAAATAATGTACCTAAGTACAAGCACGAACAGTTCGGAGGTCGTTTGTATGACCCACTGCTAAGGTGTGACTCCTTTTTTTCCCCGGATGCTCCTAGCATCCGATCTTGGGTCTTTTCGTGACTTGGCGAGAATCGAATAATTTCAAACAAGATTACGCAAGCAAATGGTCTTGGTAAGTTGACTTATACTTGCCCTTTTTCCCTTGGGTTTTATCTTAGGGTATCTTAGTCCCTAACTCAAGCATTAGCTGGTCAGTCAAGGCAATGTACATGCCTTAATTGCAACCCAACCAAGGGTCTTTTAATCTCTAATTCCAACCAAGCTCAGTTTTAACACACATGGCAACACATGATTCTTTATTTAGAATTTTCAAGTAGCAATCTAGATGCATGTGATCCTTCCAATTCTCTTAGTGCGGTTCTATGCAAAATTTCCCAATCATCCTTAACCATTGTGCACATTGTGCGTTTAGTATAGTTGTACCTCCTAACGACTTTTATCTCTCTTTAATCCTAGCAACGAGTACTTATTTCTAATGCACCGGATCACATGTGACTTGCGTATATGAAAGTCTAGGGTTTCGTCTAACGATGCAAGTGTATCTCATGAACAGAAATTAACATTTCATCATGTGTTTCTTTTAACTATGATAACGAAACGTGAATTCTAAAGGACTATTCATACACTGAACTGGTTAAAACGCTATCATTTCATGTGAGGTAAGGCGATAACCTTATCATTTTATGTGAATTCCAAACTCTTCCATTTCACGCATGCAACTTAGTTCTTAGAGTAAACAGAACCCTAAGACTCGTTCTTGTTCCATGCCCATCATCAATCCTTTCATCCCTTCCACGATAAATAATTCCTAATTAATTTTAAAGCCTAGAACCTGGGCTTGATTCATATGTGCAGCGTTGGTCGCTCCGCTCATCTCTCCAACATTACCGGTAGCTTGGGTACCTACACTCCCTGTGAATTTCTTCTTGGGGAGGAGCCATTTGCCTCGCAGAGATTGGGCAGTCCGGACCTTAACAGGTTTCGGGTTGACACGTTCGGATGGAAAAGACCGTTGGATGGGGTCCTTTGCCGAGGGAGTAGTTTGGGTGTGGCTTGTTGTGGTTACCAACTCTCACTCCCTCTCCTTCTTTCTTTCTCCCTATTCTCCTACTCTCTGTCTTCTTCTCCACTTATTCTCCTATTCTCTCTCTCTCTCTCTCCTTCTCCAACTTCTTTTCTCCTTCTACTCCTTCCCTCTCTTTCTCTTCCTCTTCTCTTCTTTTCTCCTTCTACTCTTCTTCTTCTTCTACTACTACTACTACTACTACTACTACTACTACTACTACTACTTCCCTCCTCTTTCCTTCTACCTCTTCTCTTCTTCCTCTACCTCTCTCCTTCTCTCTCTCTCTTCCTCCTCTTCTCTCTCTCCCTCCTTCTTTCTCTTCTCACCTTCTCCTTCTCTCCTCTTCTCTCTCCCACTCCTTATTCTTCTCTCCTTCTCCTTCTCTCTCCCTCCTCCTCCTCTTCTTTCTCTCCCTCCTTTCTCTTCTCTCCTTCTCCTTCTCTCCCTCTTCTTCCCTTCTCTTCCCCCACTCCTTCTTCTTCTCTCTTCCTCTTCCTCCTCTTCTCTCTCTCCCTCCTTCTTTCTCTTCCCTCCTTCTCCTTCTCTCCTTCTTCTCCTCTTCTCTCTCCCTCTCCTTCTTATCCTCTCCTTCTCCTTCTCCCCTCAGACGGCCCAAACTGGATGGCAACCAGGGGGAGGTGGCTTCTTTGGAGGGCCCAGGGAGGGTCCCGCAACATCAGTAAATGGGGGAGGGGGGTTGACTATAGTTGAAGGACCCAGGTGGCCCTGCGCAGTGCAGAGCGGGGGGGGGTGGGTGGTGACGTGAGAAAGGCTGGGTGGCGGAGCAGCATGTCGACTAGAGGCTGTCGTTGCAGTAGATCGCAGGGGGGGATTGCGATCGGACGGCCAGGGGGTGGTACAACAACTGACGGGGGGTGGTGACGTTGCCTCCTCTTTCTGCCTGGGGAGGGGAGACGCCTCCCCTTATATAGGGGTGGGGAGGAGGTAGGTGGCATGGCCACCCCTCCCACCTGGGGGGCTGCATGCCCCCCAGCACCATCACTCCCTCTCTCTTTCTCCCCGACATGCTGTCGGCGAGGAGAAAGGGGGAGTAAAAAATTTTGAACTAATGATATTTTTTTTTCTTTTTCTTTTAAAATTTCAGTGGGAGGGTTCCTATGGCCCGTTACAAAGAGCTTCAATAATTCAGTCTTCACCAGAGTAGAATAATTAGGATTCATATGCCTTTGTCTTTGCCTTACAGGTTTGGCATCAGGCTCTAGGTCAATGTGATGTTGGCATACTATGGATCAATCCCCTTTAAAACTTTATATGACCCAGCAAACATGTCTAAGTTCTCCTTTAGTAAGTCTCACAGGACCACTAGTTCTTATTCTAGAAGATTGAGACCCACTTTTAGGTGATGTTCAGTACCATCAGTATCCAAGAATGCCACTTGTCTTTTGCCTTTCACTTCGTCGATAAATGTCCCACGGGTTGCTTCTAGATAGAGGTCTGACTCTTTCAAGGGAGTAGTGTCATCGTCTGATGTTCCACTAGAACTAGTGTCCTCCTTCTGAAAAAATGACTCATTTGTCTATTGAGATTGCTGGAAGGGTATTAGAGCTTTGTTTGCTTTTGTGTGAGTGGTGATTTTTTCTAGACTTAGGGATTCATCTTCAAAGGATGCGTCCAAGAATGCCACATAACACGGACCTTCTAGAAGTCATGGCTCTAATGGCTCTGGCTTCTGTTGTTGACAAGGGGCATCATCATCATCTTTTCTCAAGAATGAATGGTCAGGGTGATAGGAGCCGCTAGTGAACTTAATTTTTATGCCTTTGATCCATTGCTTATGCAGATTCTGCATACTTTGTGGTCCATTGGTCAAAGCAAATGGAACCACGATCATTCCCTCCAACACCCCGAGATCTTCGGCCTCTAAGGTCTCTATAGGGAGATCAACAAGATCATGCACTATCAGAAGATCTTCTTCAACTGCACTTTCATAACCTGCTTCATTTTCTTCCTCATAATTTTCATCCTCTTCCTTTGGAGGCTCTCTCTCTACTTCTATAGAGGCTTTGTAGGAGAAGAACAGATTATCCACCTCTGTGTCTGTTTTTGCTTTTGCTTCTGTCTCTAGATCTGTCCTCCTCTGCTACCATCTTTGCAACTGCCATGTAACAGGGAGAATAGTACATCCATGCTTCTATTTCGCTGTCAAAGGTGATTTTAGAGGTCAATTCTAGTTGAGACAGGAGGTATTCTCCCATAGACAAAGACTTGGCTTCCTTTGGTAGTTGGCTTACAATGCCCACTGTTAGGGATTGTGCCTTTGTTTTCTTGGGAAATATCTATTTAATAGCCTCCTCGTCTCCTGATGTACCATCTATTACCTCCTTGGAGGAGTCAGTTATGACTTCAATGGATGTGGATCCATTACCTTTTTGTGATCCATACAATTTCAACACCACTTTGTTAGGTCCTCTACCAAGGGTTAGGGTTCCTTTGAACTAGTCTATCCTGGCTCTCGCTTCAAAAAGCCAAGGTCTTCCCAACAACAGAGGGTATGAGGTCCCATGAGAATTTGGTTTAACCACCAGATAGGTTAGCCAGCAATCTTTTCCTACAATGGTTATTTTTACGTATGGGAGGATGCCCAATGGTTTAATTCTGTTTTGGTCTGCCAATCTGATAAGCCACTATGTAGGTTGAAATCCTTGCAACAGTCTTTCATTGTCACATCGATCATTATGCTTACTGATGAGCCCCTATCAATCAATGCATTTGAAATAAAGCATCCTTCTATCCATACACTAATCTCTGGGGTTTCAGGATCTAGGAAGGCGTTAGTCACATCTACTTCCTTTATAGGCTCCGGGGCCTTATTGGTCTTGGTCACTATTGAAGGAGCAATTCTTAGTCCACTTCTTATTGCAAGATGCTTTTGAATTTCTTTCGATAAGCTGGGAGATAGCATCAGCAATTGTCGGAATGTTAATTTTGGTTTAAAAGTGTCTAGGTCTTTTACCAAGTCATATTCTTTGATAGGATCCATGGGCTTCTCTAGCCTGCTGGGGGGAATGGGGCAACACCCATATTCATCTTTCCTTTTTCTTCTAGTAATGGAAGAATCGGCACTTCCTCGATTTTTGGAGGTGCTTCTGTATCATCTATCTCTCCTGGACCTTTGGTCCTGTTTTCTAGGACTGTCTCTGTGACTCTCTGGGTCACTACAGTGCTCTATACTGCACTGTTCTGTCCTGTATTGCTTTATCCCTCTGTTGGCAGGTTGAACTTTACAGACTTGGCAAGGGAGTTGTTCTCTTTCTGGACAACTAGTTCCTTCTTATTGGTGCGCATGATAGTGACAACTTCCAACTCTACCAAATTGGAGGCATGCACTTGTGCCTTTTGTTGGCTATCAGTGGCATTGGCCTTGATAGGGGGCTGGACTTGGATAGTACTTTGCAGTGTGGCCTTCTCCTTTGCATCAGCTGCATAAGGGCTTGTTATCCATAGATCTTCTAGGGTTTGGACAATTCGGGGAGATATGACCCTTTTCTCCAACTTGAAACATTCCACCTGTGATCTTTGTCTATCGTCCTCTATAGCTTTGAGAGGGAAACCTCCTTGGATAAAAATTAGGACCAAACTCCCTAGGCTTTGGTCCAATATCCTGTGTTGTCATTTTGGATTCTAGCAAGTTAAATCTTGCATTTTTCATCTTTCTGTCTTCGTTCATGTATATCTTTCAGAGAGCAAATATCCTCTGTATGGTTCTACCGCAAACAGTAGGAGCAAAAGGCTCCAGGAATGGTTGGTTTTTGGGTACATTCAGTGGCTAAATGTCCTGTTTGATTACACTTTCCGCACCACGTATTAGAACACATCACATCTCTCCCAGCTTCCGTAGGAGTAGATATATTAGCGAATTCACCTTTAGCATCTGTAGATGCTCTATAATCACATCCATAAGCTCTTTCTTGATACTTGAAATTGAGTTGGATAAGTAGTCCTTCAGATTTTTACCTCTTGAAGTACTTGTAGTAGGGTTCTGGGAAGCTTCTGTAATTATTGCATACACTGCTTGGGTTGATCCAGAGGGTCCTCTGTTCTGGTTCTCATTCAGAGCTCCTGTTGAGACTTGGGATTGTTGATTCGAGTTGGTAGGGTTCCACTATTGTTGAGTCACCATTGGAGAAACTATTTGAGGCCACTATTGTTGTGGTTGAACCATCATTTGAGGCACTGTCGTCTATGGCGACCACAATGGATTAGGTGCATTATATTGCGGCACTGTTTGCATCTAGGGATAGGGGTAGGGAACTATCCCTGGGATTGCATTTGGTGGGTATACCATTCCTGTCATGGGAGGAGGTAAGACTCCTCTTTTTGGAGTCATTGACAACCTTACTTCAACTTCATCATACAATCTTGCACCTTCCACTACAGCTTGCAGATTGACTGGTCTTCTCAATTCCACGAACTTGCAAACTTCTGGTTGTAGGCCTCTGAGAAACACTCCTTTCTGGATACCTTCATCCAAATGATGGTTAGTCCATCTCTTCAGGATGGATTCCATTTGCGAGACATAAGCTTCTACTCTTTTTCCAAAGTTTTCTCCAGAGGACTGACTTAGGTTCATGAAATCCTCTCGCATCCGCTCTTCAAAACCTTCACGCCTAAATTTAGTAAGGAAGGCAAACTTTAGGTCATCCCATGTGCCAAAATTTTCTGCTGCTTGTCTCTCATACCATTGAAACGCCGTGCCCTTGAAAGTGGCGGGGAATATCGCTAACCAATGCTTAGGGGTTCTGGCATTGTTAGCCACACATGCTACCATAAACTCTACCACATGAAGATCAGGGCCTTCATTATACTCTCCCTTAAAAATTGGCAATGGGACTACATTTGCTGGCCTGTTATCAATATTTCAAGGACGAATCTGACTAGGAAGGGGACCTTGAATTGCCATGGGAACTTCTGTAAAGAGTGCTTTTAGGGCATCAAAGGAGGCTTCTGCTATGAGTTCGTTCTCAGCCTTGATTCTTGCCTTGTCTTTTCTCACGTACCTCTGGACTTGTTCTAATGTTTGCCTCTTGATTGCGTCATTCATCAGGGGCTTGGCTCCAACCAGTTGTTTAACACTCAATAGAATAGAATCAGAGAGGGCTTCACTCTCTATGGGATTCTCTGGCCAACATCTCTTCTACTTCCTACTTTTCAACATCTCTGAATTCAGCTTTCAAACCACTACAGAGGGGGAGATATTCCGTTCTAAAAGTATCAAAACTCATTCTTCTTAGGATCGTTGTTGTACCATCATTATAATAATGCCAACTTCTGAGGGTTTCAATAGTATATGTTGTGAAAAACACTCTGTTTACCAACTTCTAGTGGATTGCTAATTGGACAAATAGAAGATTTTCAATGCACCAAGTATCCCACGTATCTTACTGTTGAGCATCTATGAACAAATTCCAACTCTTTTCCTTCTTGTTTTCGTGAACCTCCACACACCACAACCCTTGAAGCTTCTTCACGATCTCCTAGTTGATGATGTTTGGAAACTTGTCAATGAATACCAAATCTTCCATGGATAGTCATTCTCTCTACTTCTGCTCTTTTGTTTGCTTCCAAACAATTTGCCACCAATATGTAAGTTTATGTTGCTTCAATAAGAAGAGGAAACAGTCCATTGGATACAGCTTGCATCATGATGGTAATATGTTTCCACCATTGTGGGATGAACTTATTGTGGAAAGTGGCTTTGATAATGAGAATCTCCAACTCCTCAGTGGAAGAAGGAACTTTGCAAACATCCATTGAATTCTTTTCTTCTTGGCAATGCTATTTCTTTCATTTTTAGCCTCTTCTGATGCTTGTTGATGGCAAGTTTCCCCAGCTGCGCACCAAAATGACAGCAACCCTCCCACAAACATAATCAATCACAAAACCAAGGACAAAGCACACAAAATATATATGTATGGCTCTGCTATTAATCTCAAAAACTAAAAAAAACCATAAATCTCTCTTTTATTAATAAACACATTCATCATCTTCATCCATAGCTTCAACCATGATGCAAGAACAAAAGGGAAAAGAGGAATTTCTACACAAAAGACAGAGGAGAGAGAAGAGAGAACTAATTTTTGGCACCACCAAAAAGGAGAATATGCGATTGGAGAAGAGAGAGGGGAGGGAAAGAGGCACATAACCACTCGTGCACTCCACCCCACCTCTTCCCCAAAAAGCACACCCCTGCGTATTTTATTATTTCTTTGAATTTTTTGATACATTTGATATTATAAGGCCTTTGGCCTTTAATTTTGAGTATTCCTACCCTTTACAAATGCATGCACGTAACACTTGAAAGTATACCATTGACTTTAATATATGTGGCCCCCCCTCCCCCTTATGTGGGATATTATTTTAGTGATTTTGTAACAATGTAGTATTATTCTCTTGACAAAAAATGAAAAAATGATGCACGCTTGGATTCTTTTGTGCCTTGTTTTTATGCTTCTTTTGGTGTCATCAGAGAGTGCATGAATGTATTTTCTTAGTTCTTAGATGAACTCAAAGGATTTGATATGAGGGTCATGACCCATAACATCCCGATGACTCCTGATGGAGCACTAGTTAAATAGTGGCCATACCCGATGAATCTAAAGCACACACATGCCATCAAGGAGGAGATAGATAAGTTGTTGAAGGTCAGATTCATCTATAAAATCGAACATAGGGATTAGATATTTCCCATAGTGATTGTCTTGAACAAGAACAAAAAACTTTAAGTGTGCATAAGCTATAAAATATTCAATGCTAGGACAAAAAAACTTTAAGTGTGCATAAATTATAAAATATTCAATGCTAGGACAAAGAGACATAACTATCCACTAGCCTACACGGAGCACATGCTCGAGAGAGTAGTGGGAAAGGAGTCCTATAGTTTCCTGGACAGCTTCTCATGTTATAACTAGGTGTAGATACACCCCAATGATAGGCATAAGATAGCTTTTGCGATGGAATGGGGTGTGTTTGCCTCATAGTCATGCCATTTGGACTGAGAAATGCACTAGCTACCTTTCAACACCTCATGTGTGCCATTTTGAAAGACATCCTTACGTGATAATTAGAGGTATTTATTGATAATCTATGTGCTCATTCCAGTTAGAGGGAACACCTAAATAAACTTTGCATATTCTTTGAAGAGTGTAGGCTATATAATCTCTCCTTGAACCCCTTGAAGTGCTAGTTTTGGGTGAAATACAGATGTATCCTAGGGTAAGTGGTGTCTAAGAACGACATTGCCACGGACATCTCCAAAGTTAGAGTCATTGTCAATTTACCACTACCCACAAACTATAAGGGAGTTAAGTGCTTCCTAGGACACACATGGTACTATGGACGATTTGTTTTTTTGGACTATGCATTGATTGCTAGACCCCTTTACCAATTGCTGATCGTATTTAAGTGGACCAAGGAATGCCAATGCACCTACAAGGAACTTAAAAAGGCTCTCACCACTACACTGATCTTACGAGCCACAAATTGAAACATAGCATTCCACATCTACATTGATGCCTCGAAGTTCACAATGGAATTTGTTTTGTGCCAACATGGTAAACATAATCTTGATTATTTTGTGAGCTTTGTTGGTAGACAACCTACAAATACGGAGATGAATTACTCTACAGTGGAGAGGGAAGGCCGAGTGATGGTATTCACTTTGAAAGAGTTTCATCATTATCTTTTGTGTTAGCTATATATAGTCTGCCTATATATAGCGCCCCAGGTCCCCTCTATATATTCCTATCATGTGTGCTCAGTTGACACACTTCTAGGGTTCCACTTACAGTGTCTCATATCTCTCTTCTCTCCTTTCTTCCTTTCGTCTCTTGTCTTCCTTGCAGTTTCCAACATGGTATCAGAGCTGCTTGCATCCGATGAGAAAGAATCATCTAATGACAAGGAACTAGATTGGACAACAGCGCCGATTGGTCACAATTGAGGGCTAAGCGAGCTTCCTCTCTCTGCACCAGATGTCCGACCAGAAAACCCTACATGATGCTGCTCCTCAACCTACCTGGACCAAGTGTGATGTGCTCCAGTAAACTGCTCCAATGATCCAAAGCATAGTTTTCCAGCCTCCCAAGCCTCAGGACTCTCTCTGCGCCAGATGTTAACCAGAAAACCCTACCTGATGCTGCTCCTCAACCTGCTTGGACCGAGCGTGCTGTGCTTCGATAAACCGCTCCAATGATCTAAAGCATAGTTTTCCAACCTCCCAAGCCTCAGGAGAGATGCCAAATGCATCAGGCCCCTTTGAAAGCCCTAGGATGTTCAGAAGCTGATTGAGTTCCTCCTTGATGTCCTGTCTATTGACTCTGAAGCTCCACGAGGAGTCACGACTCAATACGCGGAAAGCGCCGAATCTGGAATTCCAGGAGAGGAGGGGGGCGAATCCGAGGGGATAAAATCGGCATTTTTTATCGCATTGCTTCTCCCCAGCTTCGGCTTGACGGGAGAAGATGGCTTTGACAAGAAAGCCATGGTTGGCACACTGCCGCCAAGCTTGAACGCGGTCGTGAATGGAATCGCCCTCCTGGGGGCCTTCATCGGGTAGCTTTTCTTGTCAAGAATCACGTGGTGGGGGGACTTGCTCAAGATGCTAGGCCGAACACACACAGAATGCACAAGGAGAAGCTCACTCAAGAGACAAGAAGAGAGATGGAGGCCAAAACGTTTTCTTGCTGGTTTCTTCTTCTTCTTCCACACACTTTACAATGTAAACAAAGTATAGATAAGGTACAACATAAAGGAAAGTGGCCTACTAAGTCAAACAATGCATAACCGACTACACTAGTCGACTGGCGCTATAACTATGCCAGCTGTAAATAGGTGTAACAACCTGAATATAATAAGTAATGAGTCAATGGCCATGTGTGAGTCATAATGACCACCGACGTGCTAAGTGTGGATATGTGGACCCATCTAACCAGGTGGTCCATCATCAATGTCCGCATGTGTTGAGCTTGTCATCTCAACACTCCCCCTCAAGCTCAACTGCATCTCTACAACTCCAAGTAAGCTTCGAAACTTTTGAAGCTTCTCTATACCCAATGCCTTCGTGAAGATGTCAGCTATATGATCCTGTATGCTGACATACACAAGTCAATCTCACATGCTAGCACCTTCTCTCTCACAAAGTGGTAGTGTACCTCAATATATTTTCTCCTGGCATGGAACATAGGGTTCCTAGCCAACTGTATATTGCTCATGTTGTCACAATAAAAGACAATTGGACCTTCCACTTGCACATCCAAATCAGCCATTAACTTTTGTAACCATACTACCTCACATGCTGCAACAGCAGCACCTCTATACTCAGCCTCTGTACTCGACAAAGCAACCATAGATTGCTTTTTGCTGCTCCAAGCAAGTGCTGCACTACCAAGAGAGAACATATATCCACTGGTAGATCTTCTATCAAACATACTACCAGCCCAATCTGCATCTGTGTATCCAAACACCTGTACATCTGTACCTGCCTCATAGAAAAGTCCATAATGTAATGTGGGCTTCACATATCTCAATATGCGTCTGACTGCATCCAAATGTGGCTTTCTAGGCACTTGCATAAATTGACTCACAAAACCAACAGCGTAGCTCAAGTCTGGCCTTGTAATGGTCATGTAGATCAAACTCCCCACTATCCTCCTGAACATAGTAGGGTCTTCTATCTCATCCCCAACATCAGCACTCAGCTTTACATTCTGCTCCAATGGGACTAAAAGTGGTTTGCATGCTGTCATATCATACTTGGACAACATATCCAAGCCATACTGTCTTTGGGACAGCCATATACCATCATCACATCTGATCACCTCAATGCCAAGGAAGTACCTTAGCTCACCTAAATCCTTCATCTCAAACTTCTTCTTCAAAACATCCTTGACTTCAGCAATCCCACTATCACCATCACCTGTAATAATCAAGTCATCCACATAGATAACTATGATGACCAAACCTGCATCTCCCTTTCTCACATAAAGTGAGTGATCAGCATCAGAAACATAAAAGCCAATATTGACAAGATACTGATGGACCTAAAAACGGGCCGGCACTGGCTCATGCACTAGCCGGACCTCGTCACTATGCGCAAGACAACCCCCTCGGCCTCGCGGCCAGGAGCGTCTATCAAAATCTCTGCCTTCCTAAACATTGCGTTTGTAATACGTTGTAGTCCAACTGATCCTAACCCAATATTACTCCTCAAAGGGAGTCCCTTCCACATAGCCAAAAGGCTCGAATTACATACACATGGGGTTCCTCCTACGGCTGAATGCCGTCAACCCTCTGCGACTCTCCTACACCTTGGGGATTGGCCCCTCGATGCGCCGCTCAACATTTAGACATTTCGCACAAACGTCACTCAAGGTACCAAATAAACGTATCCAGGAATGTACCATTGTCCTTACTTGACTTCCCCTATAACCCTCGACTAGCCTACAACATAGGAACCTCACACTCTCAACGGTGGGTCACAGGCCTGCTGAAAACAATTGCTATGCATATCCAGGAGCTAACTCTGATACTTTTAATTTCCTCTAAATGATCATGCAAAGAGGTGGATGCCTAGTGCTCAAACATTTTAAAAACCACCAGCGTGCAAGTGCAAAACATCTCTTTCATGCTTTTCTTTCTAACCGCTTTGTGCTTCGCTGCAGCACCTAGCACCGAAGTGATCTTCGTGCTACTAGGTTTTAATTTTTATCATTATTATTCCGTCCTAGATGCAATGCATATAAAATCAGCAAATTATTCCTCATGCTCAGCGGCATTTAACCATTTTTCCACAACTCTACCCTTCCCCGTTGATAGTGCATCATTGCATTCATTTCTTTCAGGGTTTCCTTGCCATTTTTATGTGGAGAAAGGAAGGAAACACGCACTAAAACATATAAACAAGGCTGAACTGAAGCATAACTTCATGCCCCAGCCTTGCTATACATCAACAAACATAAATCCTATTTTTCTATATTTTTCGTAGCCCCAAATGTATTTTTCCCCTATTTTTCATGGTGTTTTTATCATTTTTCCCCATTTTCTTCATTTTCTTGTATTTTTTAAATTGCTGAAAATGAAAACCAGTTTGTGGGCTGTGGCCCTTAGTTCATTTGCAACAAAATTGAAAGATTAGTTGATGTGTATCGACGGTTTTCCCCATTTATATGCCCAAAACCCTTGTTTTTCCCCATTTTTCATGCATTTTCGGGTTTCTTGACATTATTTCGGGCCATGAAATGCATGTTTTTCATAATTTCTGGTTATAAACAGTAAGAACTCAGAAGAATCAGCAGCATAATCAAATCTTAGTCCATATGAACGGCATTCCATCAATCAAAAGCATAAAACACTAAATTTTCTTTGTAATTTTTTGGTTTACCGCTTAAACGCGTGTTTCGGGTTTTGTGTCCATGGCTGTAGATTTGGAAAACAGCAACACTTCATGTCCAGCAACATCCCAAATCACCATTCTCAGCCCGTGTAGCAATCCGGTCCATGCCGGACAAGTCTCCATCATTCTTTCTTCATTGCTCCTTCCCACACATGAACTGCCTCTTAGAAGAGAGAGAGGGAGGAGAGAGAAAGACTAGAATCAGAAATTTCAAACCAGGCCATCATTCCACGGGCGAAGGGCGGCGATAGAGTCCACAGACAGAGGGGAATGAAGCCCCATAATCCATTGGGGGGGTTGTTTGCAGCAGCCATGATGCCTCTCATCCATTCATGGCGCATTTTTTGGGCGCCATCTTCTTCCACGTTTTTTCATGCCTCTTCATTCTCTCTCCACGTTTTTTGCTTCATAAGGTGCATAAATTTTTTGGGGGGGGTCCAAACTCAAAAGGCATGCTCAAATTTGGCCTCCCAAGTGTCCACCTTTTCATATCTTGACCGTTTCCTTGGCCATTTTCCTGTCCGGACTCCGAATTGAGCTCTGAAAAATCCTGGGCGTCCGGCTTAGCATCCCGCATTGGCCAGTAGCTTGTGTCAACCCGCACAACTGTCTGAAAAATTATGAAAAATCAACAAGTGTCGCTCGGGCGCCTTTAAAGCACTTTGGCGCTTAAAATCGTCCTAGATCGAGCCGCCGCCTTTGACAGTGAATATTTTTCCCTTGATATTCATAATTTTTAGCTATTTTTAAGCACTTCCCGTCACCTAAATTCCGCTCTCATTGGCGACCACGGGATAGGGCGACTCAGCCCGTCGAATCCACGAACATATCTGCACATAAACAACCAAAGAAGCATCAAACTGATACAAAACAATTATCATCATAAAACTCAGCACAATGCTCTCCCTACCCTGGACAGAACCAAGGCATGACATCCACAAGGAATAGGCCTAGCATCATCTAATAGAAGATCCGAAGTGAGTCACTAACCAGCTGCTCCAACACAGCCAAACTAAAAAGAACTGTCAAAGAGGTTGCCCTAAATGGTAGTCTGAACTACTTACCAACTAAAGACAACGCAACTAGGAGCTCCTACAAGGCGAGGACTCCTATAGCCTGAGCAAAGGATATTTTCTTTCAGTATATCTCTTCTTTGAGGGTTTTGATTGGATGAACATACTTGGCATGTAAAAAGGAGGGAGCTGAGCGTAGTGACCCAAGGAGAACAGGGCATCGGTCTCAGGACCTGTCTCGGCACCCAAGAACCTACCAAGCCCTCGCAAGGCGACACTTAATCCTTTTCTAACGCTCACTTTTATTTTCGCTCCAACCTTCCTTGTTTTGATATTATTTTTCCAGCAAGAAGCCACCCCTAGGAAGACAAGGTATCGGCCCCGGGTCTGACTCGTCCCCAGGAACCTACCAGGCCTTCACAAGGCAATGATCAACTGCTTATATATTTTTATTTCATTGCTTTTCTGTGATAGGGGTTAGAACCCCTTTTTACACACCTTCGTATTGATATTCATCTTTTGGGATGTTCAGGATTTCTTGGCATCATTATTATTATCTTCTAGCAGGCTTCTCTAACTGCCTCACTACTAACAAGAACGCCTAGAACGGCTGCCTAGCAGGCTGGCAGAACAGGGTCACTAGGACTTCTTTCTCAAACAGGTCTTTTAATGTCTAACAATGTCTTTACAGGAGGTAATGACTACTCCAACCTCCCTCAAACATACTTAGCCTAAACTTGGGACTTTATGCCTTGGTCGCCGGTCCCCAACAAAAAGTATCCCCTCAACAAGTACAAATACACATATAACAGGAAAGAAAGGTACTTGTAAAGGAGAAATATCACCTGGAGTGGCCACAAGAAGCTTCCATCGCAGCAAAGGCTCCTCCAGGCTCCACCAAATTCCACGAACCACGAAACCTGTCCAGCACAACACTCAACAAAAACCCAATTAAACGCACCCGCACTAGACAGGAAAATGGCCCTCTTGGCCTAATGAAATCATACATGACTTTGCTACAAAACTGAATCGGCCCTCTTGGCCTAATGAAATAAACCAATATTATGCAGAACATCCACCTGGAAACAACCATGATAGACATCAAAGCATACCATTCCCAGGGAAACAAAGGCGCATAGCCCTAAACTAGGTGCATTAAATTATGACCTATCCCTCCTGCGTACATCGCAAGAGGTGTGCGCATCACATGTCGTCGAATCAGTCTGTGGGTCTGAGATAATAAAGGTAGATGAGTCTCGCTTACCCTCTGCATCACCCAAATCAACCATCGTCTGCCAAAGAGGGCATGTTCAGAAAGCATACCCCACAAACGACCAGGTCCTGTCTCACCATCAATAGATATATCGGGACAAGGGCCACAATTAAAGAAGAGGTCCTCTTCATACGCAAGATTAGCCAATGAATCGGCAAACTGATTCCAATTCCGTGGAATCAGCTGAAAAGACACTCTATCGAATTCGTCTAGCAGGGCTATGGCAGTATGATGGTACATACAAAGGATCGGGTTCCGCACCATGTACGTCCCATTGAGTTGATTTAAAACCAACTGAGAGTCCCCTTTCACCAACAACTGGCAGATACCACCCTTCTTTGCAATATTCAAACCCATAATCAGGGCTTTGTATTCTGCCATATTATTGGTAAAATTCACCCCAAGATAAGCAGCTAACTTCATGACAATGCGTCGTCGGGGGTCTCGGATGACAACTCCTACACTTCCTTTTTTGCATGCACCCCTGGACGCCCCATCAAAGTACAAGGTGTACGTCCATAAAGGGTTTACATATCCTGCCATCCTGAACTCTACTCGTAATTATGGTAATCGAAATTCAGCATATTCAACGGGTGGACTGTAGGCTCCATCCCTCCATCATCATTGAATTCAACAGGGATGCTCGTCAAAAGTTGTAGGCAATGATGGCAGAAGACCTTGATTTCCCAAATAAATGTCCCGCCTTCTTGCTCAATCACCTTGTATCCTTTGCTCCACCAAATGAGCTTTCCCTGATGATACCTCTGTTCCAAATATGGGTGTTCTAAATAAGGGATCAGACGACCCATCAACCTCTATCACGATTTCCTTGCAGATGTTTGATCAATCTTGCCTAGACCTGCAAGGCAGTCATAGCATTAGTGCAATCAGAAATAATAAGGTTTAATCTTGTTAAGATTAACCTTATTTTTAAATTCTATCCCCTCAAGGTCAACTAACAACACTGTAGATTTATTCTTTCCTATCCTAACGATCTTATAAGGCCCATCCCATTTGGGTTCTAGCTTGCCTGGGAATAATTCACGTCGTGCGTCATAATACAGAACAAGCTGTCCTTTCTTGAAGGTGTATTTCTTGGCTTTGAGGTCGTGTAGCTGCTTCATTCGGCGCTTCGCCACTTCTTGGTGCAACAAGCTCTGCAACTTAAGCTCATCTAAATGTGCCAATGTCGTCAAGCGCTCAAAAAGAGCGTCTTCATCGCTCAAAGAATGATTGATGGCAAACCGAATAGTCGGCAGCTCAATCTCTAAAGGCAAGACACACTCCTCCCCATATACTAACTTGAACGGGGTATGGCCAGTGGCTCGTTTGAAAGTCGTATTATAAGCCCACACTGCCACGTATAACTTTTTATCCCAATCCCGTTTCTTTTCCGACACAATTTTGGACAGGATGCCCACAAGCTGCTTGTTGGTGCTCTCAACTTGCCCATTGGCTTGCGGATTATATGGGGTTGTCTTGTTATGCTTGATGTTCCACAACTCTGTCAAACCTTTGATCACCTTATTCAGGAAATGAGTTCCGCGGTCCGACACTAATTCTTTCGGTGGACCAAACCGGCATATTATCTGCTCTAAAAGGAAACTAGCAGTTTCTTTAGCATCATCTTTCCTTGTTGCACGTGCTTCTGACCACTTTGTGAAGTAGTCAGTTGCTACAATGATGTACCGTTTTTGCGTAGTCGATGACGGAGTAATAGGACCCACAAAGTCTATTCCCCACTTCTCAAATGGAAGTATCGCCATAATAGGGGTGAGTGGTCGTTTCCTATTCTCTCGATTATCATGTCGTTGGCAAATATCGCATCGCTTAACATACGCAAACGAATCCTGGAAGATGGCAGGCCACCAATAACCTGCTCTTAAAGCCTTTTGTGCTGTAAGCCGTCCAGCAAAATGGCCACCGCAAGCAGAATCATGGCACTCCTCCAAAATGAATGGCACCTCGTCAGGCATCACACATCGGCGATAGATATCATCAACCCCTTGCCGATATAATGTACCTGCGATCAAAGCAAACTTTAACGCTTGCTGCTTAATTTTCCTTTTCTCAGCCTTAGATAATTCGGATCCCGCCTCTCCTGTTGATAAATAATGCGTTATTGCAGCATACCAGGAGGGAATAGATGCCGTATCTATTTTAAATATCATCTCCATGTCACTACCTTCAGCCACAGATTCTTTCGGCTCCCCAAAGTCCACTAGACATTCCACGATGCCTTGCAACCTTGGTGGCTTACTCTTGATTTCATAATCAAATTCCTGCAAAGTGATCAACCACTTCGCTAAACGATCAGGCGGCTGTAACTTATTCATCAATAGTCGAAGTCCCTCCGCCTTCGTATAAAGCACGACTTTCTCATAGAGAATGTAATGCCTGAACTTCTTGGCCCCAAAGACCATCGCTAGACACAGCTTCTCCATGTAGGTGTAATTGATTTCGGATACCCCCAGCTTCCGACTAGCAAAAGCAATCGGGTGGTACCACTTCTCTTCCCAAATTTGGGCTAAACAGCAGCTGATACTATACATGGTGGCTGCTGAGAATATATAAAACGCCTCACCTCTTTTAGGTGCTTTTAAAACGGGCGCTCTTGCTAGCTCTTGTTTCACATCCTCGAATGCTACCTTACAAGGGTCACCCCATACAAACGAACAGCTAAAGGACAATAAATTTGTAAGTGGCAACGTTCTTTCTGCTAAGGTGTTAATGAATCTACGGTAGTAACCAACCGAAGACAGAAAGCTATGAACCTCTTTCGGAGTGCGTGGTGGACCCATGGCAACTATAACTTTCACCTTCTCGGGGTCTGTCGCAATTCCTACCGAACTGACCACATGGCCTAGCAATAGCCCATAAGGTACTCCAAAAGCACACTTCCGTGGGTTTAGGGCGATGCAAAATTGTCTACAGCGCTCAAAGCATTTTCTCAAAATGATCAACTGCCTTTCTCTCACGGTGGCGGCCCCTAAGTCATCAATAAACACCCTCAACTCTTCAGGGGATATGTCACCGAATGTCTTATCGGCTGTTCGTTGCCACGAACCAGGCGCATTGCATAAACCAAAAGCCATCACGTGGTAAGCAAAAGTGCCAAATACAGTGATAAAAGTTGTTTTCAACTTGTCCTCTTCTGCAATTGCCATTTGGTTGTATCCTGCAAAGCAATCCATAAACGAATATATCTCCCTACCCGCTAATTGATCCAAAATCTGGTCAATAAATGGTAATGGGTAGTAGTCCTTAACTGTCTGCTTATTCAGCTCCCTAAAGTCTACACATAAACGGATCTGATTATTCTTCTTCTTTCTAATCACAACTGGCGAACACCATTCTGTGTGTTGCACAGGAAAAATCAAACCCGCTTTTCGAAGCTTCTGTAACTCTTCAAACAGCCCGTCCCTCAATTCGAAAGGCATACGCCTTACTTTCTGCCGTACAGGACGACTGCCCTCTTTCAACGGAATTGTATGAACAGCAAGACTGGGAGGGATGCCTCTCAACTCATCATAACTCCAGGCAAAGATATCACGGAATTCCTGGATCAAGGCCACATAGTCCTCCCTTTCTGCTGTGCTGAGCATGGACCCTAATTTGATTGGCCGCGAATCATCAAGCGTACCAAGGTCTAGCTCGATAACATCTGCATCTCTTATACGATCTTGGGCCTCTATCGGCTCGTTCAAAGTGATCTGATAGATGTCCTCCGTGGTGGATCCCTCTTTGGACTCATCACTCGATGATGCCTCACTAATAGATGAATCTTCTAATGTCTCCAATTCTGTAGAAGATAGAGGAGCCCTCTCACTCTGCGGGGACTCAGGATAAGCATCAACCACCACACGCTGGGCACCTCTGCCGAATATTAATCGACCGGCAGGTATATCCACTTGGCAATCCGCTTGCAAGATCCAAGGTCGTCCAAGTAATACTTGGTAACTTGGCCGCCCTGCAAAACGAATCACCCTAAAGTCCAACATGCATTCTACATTTGCAACAGTGACATGGACCTTAGTAATGCAGCCTTCCGGCTGTCTCAAACTGTCATCTGCCATTCTGAGAATTGTGGAAGTATCTTTCTGAATCGCAAGACCCAACCTTTCCATCAGTTCAGAACTCATAATGTTAACAGATGATCCCGTGTCGACAATGGCATAATCTACTAATATCCCATCGACATAGGCTGCAACCCTTGGGCAATGCTTCTCAGCATGCTCAAACCAGTCATCACCAACTCGCGCAATACCCAAAGGTTCTACAATATACCCGGTACGTAGGATCTTTCTAAATTCCTTACGTACTCCTGGGGAAAGCTTAATAAGCTGCAAAAGGTTCACATCCGGCTTGACTTCGCAAAGAGAGCCCGCCAAATCGAATTCATGATAGTTCGAAAGAGCTCGCTTTTCACGCCAAATCATCCGCTCTTTAGGTCGCTGAGCTGGCTTTATTGCCTCTTTCTTAACTTTCACCTTCTTCTTTGGTGCTTCCTTATCGGCTTTACTCTCTACGGGCTTCAAAGGTCCCCCTTCTAGGGCAGGATCCAAAACTTGCGTTCCTTTGTCGCCTTGTTTAGGGTTTCCGTCGACAGGCTTATCCATGTCGGCTTCTCTACCCTTTTTACCTCTTGTAAGAACAGCTCGTAGATTAGAGGTTTCAGCATCATTAACGCGTACAGCCTCAATCAAACTAACCCCACTACCACTTGGTAGCTCCTCCACTGTAGTCTTTGATCGTTGAAGTATTTGTTTAGGCCCATTTTCTGGCTGGGAGTCATTTCCTTGGCCACGATGATTGACAGGCCCTGGTTGTCGACTTCCACGCTGGAGAGAACTGATCTTACTCCAGCAAGTAGCTGCTAAATGGCCAGATTTTCCGCAAATGTCACACTTAACATTTGGGCAATTTCTTGGATAGTGCTGCCCGCCACACCATTTGCAACTAAACCTCGACGGTGCACCCTCCTCCGGGTATCTACTTCCTATCAAATTTTGTTGTTTTTTAAGGAAGTTGACATCAACAGCTATTTGTCGATACTGCTCCGTAATCATGTCGGTATAATGCTTCATCATGTCCTTAACCTCGCCAAGAACATTGGAAGAACTCGACTCATAGCCTTGGTCATTACCATGTCGCTCCATCGGCCTAACAATTCGATTAGGCACTGGTTGTTGAACCACAGGCATGGGATTAGAATTGACCGCCTGGCCTCCACCACTTGGAGCCATTTGACTGCCCGTAGGCATCGACATGCTAGGGGGAGCTGGTAATAAAGGCACATTCTGCATCATGTTCCCTCTCCCATTAGGGTTAGCCATCGCTATCCCTTGGCCACTACTGCCATTGGCTATTGCCATATTGTTTCCCAATACTAGACCCATGTTCGAATTGCCTCTAGAAGCATAGGCTGCTTGTAGTCGGGATTCCACCTCTTGTGCTCGTGTAATGGCAGTATCTATATCCCCCAAGGGAACACTACTCAACTGCAATTGGATATTAAAGTCCAAACCATGTAGGAAATATTGCAATTGGGCAGCTGCGGGGATAGGAATAGAGGTGTCCAACTTACGGAAGACCTCTTTTATCTTCTTCGCATAAGCACGAATATCCTCGTGTGGATCTTGGCGGGTCACGTTGAGTACACGCAACCAATATTGCCCACCCCTTTCAGGGGCAAACTCCCTTCGAAAAGCTCCATAAAATGCATCAATGTTCAATATGGTTCCGGCTTCTAAACCATGATACCATATAGCGGCTCTTCCTTTGAGAGTCATGTTGAAGAACATCATTAAATGTCCTTCTTCTTGAATGCGACAGTTAAACATCAGCTTTTGAAACTCCCTAATGTGGAGTTCCGCATCTTCCTCAACTAGCCCATTAAAAATGGGTAGCGGGTAACCTAGAGCCGGCAAATCCGTCGTTCCTGCTGGAATTGCAATAGGCTGCGCCATGACGAGGATTGGATTTGCACTAGGAATAGGGAACGGTGGGGTTACACCTCCCGCAATTGACGTGGATTGGCTTATGGAAGGAAGGGGAGCACTAGAGCTTCCACCTTCTCCTAACTTACTGCTTGTGGTCCTAAGACCACTAGATCCACTCCCTCGTAAGGGTTCAGCACCGCTACGCTTAGGGGAATATCTCCTAAAGATTTCAGCACGTCGCCTAGCTCTCTCGTCTCTTTCCTGCTTTTGGATTTCTGCTAGACGATGCTTATCAATAAATAACGGATCGATCTCAGTATCCTTTGGCATAAACTGCTAGTTGGTCCCTAGAAAACCAGGATTCGAGAACCGCCACTTTTAAGCAGCTCCCGGCAGACGCACCACTGATGGACCTAAAAACGGGCCGGCACTGGCTCATGCACTAGCCGGACCTCGTCACTATGCGCAAGACAACCCCCTCGGCCTCGCGGCCAGGAGCGTCTATCAAAATCTCTGCCTTCCTAAACATTGCGTTTGTAATACGTTGTAGTCCAACTGATCCTAACCCAATATTACTCCTCAAAGGGAGTCCCTTCCACATAGCCAAAAGGCTCGAATTACATACACATGGGGTTCCTCCTACGGCTGAATGCCGTCAACCCTCTGCGACTCTCCTACACCTTGGGGATTGGCCCCTCGATGCGCCGCTCAACATTTAGACATTTCGCACAAACGTCACTCAAGGTACCAAATAAACGTATCCAGGAATGTACCATTGTCCTTACTTGACTTCCCCTATAACCCTCGACTAGCCTACAACATAGGAACCTCACACTCTCAACGGTGGGTCACAGGCCTGCTGAAAACAATTGCTATGCATATCCAGGAGCTAACTCTGATACTTTTAATTTCCTCTAAATGATCATGCAAAGAGGTGGATGCCTAGTGCTCAAACATTTTAAAAACCACCAGCGTGCAAGTGCAAAACATCTCTTTCATGCTTTTCTTTCTAACCGCTTTGTGCTTCGCTGCAGCACCTAGCACCGAAGTGATCTTCGTGCTACTAGGTTTTAATTTTTATCATTATTATTCCGTCCTAGATGCAATGCATATAAAATCAGCAAATTATTCCTCATGCTCAGCGGCATTTAACCATTTTTCCACAACTCTACCCTTCCCCGTTGATAGTGCATCATTGCATTCATTTCTTTCAGGGTTTCCTTGCCATTTTTATGTGGAGAAAGGAAGGAAACACGCACTAAAACATATAAACAAGGCTGAACTGAAGCATAACTTCATGCCCCAGCCTTGCTATACATCAACAAACATAAATCCTATTTTTCTATATTTTTCGTAGCCCCAAATGTATTTTTCCCCTATTTTTCATGGTGTTTTTATCATTTTTCCCCATTTTCTTCATTTTCTTGTATTTTTTAAATTGCTGAAAATGAAAACCAGTTTGTGGGCTGTGGCCCTTAGTTCATTTGCAACAAAATTGAAAGATTAGTTGATGTGTATCGACGGTTTTCCCCATTTATATGCCCAAAACCCTTGTTTTTCCCCATTTTTCATGCATTTTCGGGTTTCTTGACATTATTTCGGGCCATGAAATGCATGTTTTTCATAATTTCTGGTTATAAACAGTAAGAACTCAGAAGAATCAGCAGCATAATCAAATCTTAGTCCATATGAACGGCATTCCATCAATCAAAAGCATAAAACACTAAATTTTCTTTGTAATTTTTTGGTTTACCGCTTAAACGCGTGTTTCGGGTTTTGTGTCCATGGCTGTAGATTTGGAAAACAGCAACACTTCATGTCCAGCAACATCCCAAATCACCATTCTCAGCCCGTGTAGCAATCCGGTCCATGCCGGACAAGTCTCCATCATTCTTTCTTCATTGCTCCTTCCCACACATGAACTGCCTCTTAGAAGAGAGAGAGGGAGGAGAGAGAAAGACTAGAATCAGAAATTTCAAACCAGGCCATCATTCCACGGGCGAAGGGCGGCGATAGAGTCCACAGACAGAGGGGAATGAAGCCCCATAATCCATTGGGGGGGTTGTTTGCAGCAGCCATGATGCCTCTCATCCATTCATGGCGCATTTTTTGGGCGCCATCTTCTTCCACGTTTTTTCATGCCTCTTCATTCTCTCTCCACGTTTTTTGCTTCATAAGGTGCATAAATTTTTTGGGGGGGGTCCAAACTCAAAAGGCATGCTCAAATTTGGCCTCCCAAGTGTCCACCTTTTCATATCTTGACCGTTTCCTTGGCCATTTTCCTGTCCGGACTCCGAATTGAGCTCTGAAAAATCCTGGGCGTCCGGCTTAGCATCCCGCATTGGCCAGTAGCTTGTGTCAACCCGCACAACTGTCTGAAAAATTATGAAAAATCAACAAGTGTCGCTCGGGCGCCTTTAAAGCACTTTGGCGCTTAAAATCGTCCTAGATCGAGCCGCCGCCTTTGACAGTGAATATTTTTCCCTTGATATTCATAATTTTTAGCTATTTTTAAGCACTTCCCGTCACCTAAATTCCGCTCTCAGATACTCTCTGATCTTGTCAGACCATGCGCTAGGTGCTTGCTTGAGCCCATAGAGCGCCTTCTTCAACCTGCACACATACGTGGGATGCTCTAAATCTTCATAACTTGCTGGTTGATCCATATACACTTCTTCCTACAAATCACCATGCAAAAAGGAATTCTTCACATCCATTTGCTGCAACCTCCAACCTTTGGCTGCTGCCAAAGCAATCACACATCTAACAGTTGCCATCCTAGCAACTGGACTGAAGGTTTCTTCATAATCTATGCCATATGTCTGGGCATAGCCTTTTGCAACCAGCCTAGCTTTGTACCTACTAATAGAACCATCTGCATTGTGCTTAATCTTATAAACCCACTTACATCCAATATCTTTCTTGCCCTTCGGCAATGATACTAGATCCCAAGTCTTATTGGCCTCTAATGCAGCCATCTCCTCATCCATTGCTGCATCCCAATGAGCATGACCAACAGCCTCCTCAAAACATGTGGGCTCAACATCCTCAACTAGTTTCAGCATATAAGCATAATGGTGAGCTGCATAACCTTCAAAACCAAATCTTTTAACAGGGTATCTAACCCTGCTAGATCTGCGTACCACTGGATCACTCAATGGAGCCTTTACATTACCATGAGCTCTCTGTACACATGGTGTCCTAACAAAAGGAATACCAAGCTCATCATCCAAGCTCTCTGAGCCACTGGCGTCTCCATCAAGAACTGCATCAATGCCATTTGACACTTTATTCTTTTCTTTGTCTTTACCTGTAGTGCTACTAGATGCACCTGAAGATGTAGAGGTACTCCTTAGTCTCCCAGACCAAGGACTACCAGATGATATCTCTGGTCCACTAAGAGTTTGTGATTCTTGCTTTTCAGCCTCCACATGAGTGTCATGATCATCATCATCATCCAATGCATCACCACTAGATGCATACCAATTGCTCATTTCATCAAAGATGACATCCCTGCTCGCTCTGAACTTACATTTGACAGGGTTATAACAGCGATACCCTTTATGCTCTAAAGAGTATCCAATAAAGACACACTTTTTAGCCTTTGGATACAGTTTCTTTCGCAACTCATCTGGCACATGAACATACGCAATGCAGCCAAACACTTTCAAGTGTGAAACATCATGCTTCTTACCTATAAAACATTCTTCGGGGGTCATACCATGAGCTGCAGCTGTGGGAGTTCCGTTCATAATATAAACAGCAGTATGAACAGCCTCAGAAAAAAATGCTTAGGCATATTCTTTTCAGCCAGCAAGGCACGTGCAACTTTTGCAATATGCCTGTTTTTCCTTTCTGCAACCCCATTTTACTGAGGGGTATACCTGTATGTGAACTGTCTCTTTATCCCATGAGAACTCAGAAAATCACTGAACTCATTTGAGAGGTACTCTCCCCCTCCATCTGACCTCAAGCACTTTACCTTCAGGCCTGTTTCTCTTTCAACTGTAGCCTTGAAAGTTCTAAAGTGCTCAAAAGCTTTACTCTTTTTCTTCATAAAATATACCCACAGCTTTCTAGAACAATCATCAATGAATGTGACAAAGTATGAACTGCCTCCAAGAGATACATTTTGTGTAGGCCCCCAAATGTCTGTATGCATAACATCAAGGATATTTTTGCTTACATCTCTGTCATGTGAAAAGGGTTGTCTTGCCTGCTTACCAAACTGACATGCTTCTCATACCTTATGAAATTCTGCAACTCTAAATGTAGGCAAATCTGTAACCAACCCTTTGGACTGCATTAATTTCAGCCTTTGTACATTTGCATGTCCAATGTTTTTGTGCCAAATTTCAATATCTGCAACAACACCTTTTCCTTTAGCATACATAGCAGCATTCATAGTAGGAATTCCAGCATCCAAAGTAAACATACATCCAACTCTACTTCCCTTTGCTACCAACTTGCACTAGTCATTGAAATCTTCTACAAAGCAGCCCTTTGCATTAAATCTGACTTGCAGCCCTTGCTCTACCATTTGACCGACTAACACCAAGTTTTTTGTAATAGATGGCACATGTAATACATGTGAAAGACTCTTTGTCTTACCATCATGCAAGGACAAGGAAACTTTTCCAATGTGTGAAATTGGGTGGCATGAATCATCACCCGTCTGCACATAACCTGCATTTTGCAAATCCTGCATCTCTCCAAACCATTCTGCATGGCTGGTCATATGATTGGATGCACCTGAATCAACATACCAAACATCATCATGTGTTGCCTTTCTTGTAATAGCATTCAGCATATGCTGCATAACAAATAGACGTTCATTTTTGTCTTCATTTTATCATGAAAACGATGCATAGTTTCCTTGCTCCAACTTACCAATGCGAATATCATCTTTCTTAGCATAACATTGGGCTGCAATATGATCTATTTTGCCACAGTAGTGACACACAATACCAGAGTTGTTAGAACCTCTATTCTGCTATCCACTTCTTCCTCTAAAGCTCCCCCTGCCTCTAAAGTTACCAGACCTCCTGAAACCTCCATATCGCCAAATTGTTGATTCAATCTGTTTTGCTGGTTGTCACTACCACGTCCTATACCACGGCCTCTTGAAGAGAACCTGCCACGTCCCCTTCCTGAACTGGAGTAGAAAGCTTGGACCTCTTCACCACTTCTTTCAGATGTCTCACTCTGCATGTTGATCTTTTCAGTGATCATAAGGGAGACCAACTCATCGAAATCTGGAAATGGCTTTCTAACATATACAGAAGTTACAAAAGACTTCCAAGCCTTTTCATTGTTAAGTCCACCCAAGGTAGACGACACCAAATCATCATCATCGAGCATTGCATCAATCGCTGCCAATGCATCTGCAATGCTCCTTACCTTTAGTGCATACTCATTGATAGACATCTTCCCTTTCTTCAATGTATTCAACTCTTGCTTGAGTTGAATCTTTAGTACCTTTGTATTTACAGAAAACATACTTTCAAGTATGGTCCAAGCTGCATATGAATTCTCTGCATTTCTGATATGTTCCAGCATATTATTGTCAATTACTGCAGACATCCAATACATGACCTTCTTGTCTTTTGCATTCCATTCCTTTTGTACCTTTGTCTCTTCTGCAGTTGGAGGATCACTCACCTCCGGCTCCTTTTCTTCGCCTGAAACAAACTCATAGAGGCATTTTCCAATAAGGAAGTTCGTGACATGGAACTTCCATGAAGGGTAGTTGTTCTTATCGAGTTTCTCAATGATGGGGCTTCCACTGTTCTCTACCATTATCACAAAACTAATACCAAACAACAAGCAAATCTTCTGCAACCTTTGACCTGTAGTACACAACAATACACCAGATAGCCTTTTTCACTGTCTGCTTAATAATATATGTAATCTGCAACCAATTTGTAGATAAACCTTGTGTTTACTTGCTAATAAACACCTTTGAACTTACAGATCTGAAATCTGTAACCTGCGCACCCACTTTCGGTCAATAAGTCTAAGTCACAATGTACCCTGAAACTGTTATCCGCAACCTTGCGGCTCTAAAACGGGGCTTGAAACGGCCTCAGATGCCCAAAATAACTAAGGGTTAGCCCTAAAGGGCTAGTCTCAAAATACACAATGCTCTTTGCACACACCAAATCTCACTGCAATCTGAGATTTTTTCTTGACCCTGCTTCCGGTGCCTCCACAGGCACTATCTAAGAGAGAGAGTGGAAGAATAGGAGAGCTTGTTACCCGTGGCTTGCTTGCTCGAACCTTGCTTCTTCTCCTTTGCTTCAGCCTTTGAAATCAACCTCTTTGAGTGGCGCGGCTCTGATACCATGTCAAGAATCGCGTGGTGGGGGGACTTGCTCAAGATGCTGCGCCGAATACACACAGAATGCACAAGGAGAAGCTCAGTCAAGAGACAAGAAGAGAGATGGAGGCTAAAACGTTTTCTTGCTGGTTTCTTCTTCTTTTTCCACACACTTTACAATGTAAAAAAAGTATAGATAAGGTACAACATAAAGGAAAGTGGCCTACTAAGTCAAACAATGTATAACCGACTACACTAGTCAACTAGCACTATAACTATGCCAGCTGGTGTAGCAACCTGAATATAATAAGTAATGAGTGAGTGGCCATGTGTGAGTCATAATGACCACCGATGTGCTAAGTGTGGACGTATAGACCCATCTAACTAGGCAGTCCATGTAATATTTTCGCACACCACGTACCGCAAATATTAACTTCCCGCACGCCATGTAAACCTTGTGCAAGAGTATTCCCTACTTCGTGATTATTGGTAACCTAATCCACACCATGCACGCTCGAAAATGAGGTCTCCACGTCGAGAATTAAAGGCCGGGGTTGAAGACCGTAAAACCGCGAGGAAACAACCGCTTGGGAAGGGCAATTGGATAAATTCAAGGCAAATTTTTTTTATTATTCCCCCAGCCGATGCATGGCTGGAGGAGAGGGAGTGTGGGGGGGAATGGCCAAGAGGGAGTGAAGTGGGACTGCATGAGGGGGAGTCCTCCACGTGTGTGGAGGCCCTCTTCCCCACCCCCCATGCCTATATAAACACCCCCTAGCAAGGGGGTGTGCTGGAGGAACTGTGGGAGAGGAGCTGAAGAGAGAGAGCAAGGGCCGTGCAGAAGTGGACGGGCCGTGAGAGGGAGGTGGAGGTCGCCGCCGTGTAGGGAGTCGCCAGTCGCCGCCGTGTAGGGAGTCGCCAGCCGCCGCCGTGCAGGAAGTCGCCAGCCGCCACCGTGCAGGAAGTCGTCAGCCGCCGCCGTGCAAGAGCCGCCAGGCCACCTCAGTCCGCCCCATCCCCGCCCTCTTCACGACGAACTCCCCCCTCCTCGACGCTGTTGCAGTCAACCAGAAGCTTCTTAGAAGCTTCTTCAAGAAGCTTCTAAGGGGGCTTCTTAAGCCCCCTTTTCCACAAGATCCCCATAAAATCCATTCATATCCCCCCCCCCCGGACTTTGAGAGAAGAGGGATAAGCTATAAAGGCCTCCCACAAGACCCATCGAAAAAGGCTTTTCGCAAAAAGACTTTAAAGCCCTTTTTCCGCAAGCGTCATCTCGCAAAGGAATCTTTCGCATACGAGGAAAAAGGCAAAAGTCGGAAGGCCGGATTTCGCGGCAAGAAGACACTCCGTAGACCACAAAGGCAAATCGGAAGTCGAATTTATGCCTACGATGGCCCCAAAAAGATCACAAGGTGCGACCGCGGGAGGCTCATCTCCGAATATACAAGTGGACATCTCCCCGAGTCCTCAAGTCCAGGTTCTTTCGAGTTATTCTCGCATGATTAGGCGCGCTTAACTCATAAAGGAAATTGAATTTTTTACGCTTAATTTTAAAGCATATGGAAATTGGAAAAAAAAACACATTTGATAAAGCATCTCTTGAACATTAGGCAAGATTGAAATATGTCATGAATTTGAACGAGTTATCCACCTTAGAAGGCTAGTTGCATGTAGTTTTCGTACCTTATCAAAGTAATGAGTCTAAACTTAGGCAAAGAAATGGAATTTATAAGTGCATTCTCTTTTGTCCTAGACATGGTAGGAATAAGCATGTGCCGCATGTTAGGCAACATCCTCCTCGTAATGATTTCATGAGAAAAGGTTAACACCATAAGATATTATCCGAAAAGAAATAATAGATTACGGAAATGATCTTATGGACTTGCAAATAGCATGTAAAATGGAATGAGTTAACACTAGCTTTAGTTTGGTATAAACTTCGTTAACTACATTATAGCTAGGAAAATGTTGCGTATTGCATAGTCATCATGCGAAAACGTCATTCATCAGAAGCCGCATTTAGGAAAGGTTGCATGGTTCGTCAAAGCATAAGATTTGAAAATAGACAACAAGGTTGTAGGTATGATTATTGATGTAAGACCTAGTAGGTCCTAGGAAAAGTTAGTATCCAGATTATCGTGCACCAAGGAAAGATAAAGTTATCGTGGACCATGTGATGCGTAAAAGCAATAAATCGCATGTTTACGCGTGTTGGTGGAGTTATAACTATTGTTCTCCGTTAGATTTAGTTTATTAGCTTTGGAAGGATCATCCTCATCGCAAGACAAGTATAATTGAATTGACTAAGTAACCTAAACTACAAGGGACTCATATGGACATGGCTCAGACGATATGATAGGTATCCCAAGTGTTAACTAGGGGTTAGTGCAATAAGAATTCGACCTAGTTTTACACTGGTTGCCAAGTCTAAACCCGCAAACCCAAAGATCTTACACACATTCACTAAATGTCGAGTCAATTGGATGCTCATGCATAAAATGATCTAAGGTTTTATCCTAAGGATCATTCGTTCTAATAATGAAACTCCGACAGAGTTGCAAATTTCTAGGACCATGGGCCAACATAATTAGGAATGGGTTGGAGGATACCCTAAACCCTGCTACTCGGCTAGAGGTAATTCCGTGGCCGGAGGACGCCATTCAATGGGTGGAATGATCCCGTGGAATGATGCAACACATGTGCAAAAAGGTTGCAACATTGTATAGACTTGAGGTTTGTCCACAAGAGAGTTTTGTCATCTCTCGAAATGAGGTTGGCAAGTTATTGAAAGAATTTAACTTACAAGAGGATGAGTAATCATCCTGTTACTCACTTTTCTTGGGGGATAATTGCCAAGGAAAAGGAAAGTTAGTATTTGCCTTGAAGCAAATGACCAGACAATAAACTAAAGCGACATGGTCGCTGGAATCTACCACAACAAAACCTAAAGTATTGGTAGGGTATGACCCTAATCCAAGAATGATAGGAATCTTGCCAAGTTGCAATTGATTCCGGATCGAATGCGGGTTGCATTCGGAGAAAAGGAGTCACTTCTTAACAGTTTGCCAGCTAAACGACCATTGAAATTGATTGTGCTTGTAACAGTTTAGAAAGGACTGTTTGCATTGTTTGCTCAATGAACTAAAGGATGAAAAGATATCTAAATACTTCAGGTTGAAGCCTGAAGGGAGAGGCAGCTTCAGTTACCCCCGACTGCCTGCCTGACCCTAACCAAGGGGGTTGTTAGCCGCGCCGGGAACGTGGACCGAACCCGCCGCGAGAGGTCTCTCCGTTGAGTTCTACTTGGAGCAGGAGGACGCTTGGGTGCTAGGGGGGGCTCTGGCTGTAAATCCCTCGCCTTCGGGGCCCTGCACAAGAGGCTAACATGACTCGGGATTGGATCTCGAGGCCCGCATACTAGTCTACGGGCGGAAACTTGGATTAGTGATCCCTGGTGGATTACTGGATAGCCTTCGGGCGGATTATGAATATGCCTACAGGCGGAAACTCCTTGTATTTCAAAGATAAAAGGATAAAATGATAATAAAGAAGTTGTTTGGCATTGTTTTCTTTATGTCCTGTGATAAGATTACGTGAAGGAACCAGTGCATAACAGGGTTAATCAAAGAAGCTGTTTGTATATGTCAAACTAATGTGGTAGGTAATTACATAACTAAAACAAACCGAGGAAAGTGCGGAGGATGGACCATGGGTCTGTCCTATGGATGGGTGGTCCCGGTTAGCCGGGAACTTTTCTCAAAGTCTTCAACGAACAGAGGATGATCGTCATCACCGAAACAAGTAACGAGAACGATGACTTAGAATTAACTATTACCCGATTCGCGTTGTTTTAGGGGAACGGAATGGGACTATGCCTTGTGGCAGAGAGGTCGAGCCTTGCATCCCTCTCGTTTCCCATTCTCCTTGAACCAAGTGCAGTGTGAATCCGCTTCGGATCTGGCGTTTCTGCGTAAAGTAGTTCGCTCGGATCTGACGCTAGTTGTTGCTAGCTAATGACCAAACACGAAAACCCAAATTCAGGTCGATCCTAAGTGGGAACGGCCAGGATACTTCCGCTACGTGGCAGACGCGGGAAGACCTAGATCGGAAGTCCTGTAACATTCCATGGGAGTGCCGGGCGGAGCTTTCTAGACATCCTTCCCGATGGACTGCTAAGACGTGTCCGGAATGATTCTAGCAGACACGTTACAGTTGGTATCGGAGCAAACCAACAAAGGATTTGTTTTTAGGACATTTTGATAAGAGGAAGTAAAGCAAATGTTGTGTCCCAAACATTTCCTTACTTTGAATACTGTCTTGCAGAATTACGAAGCATGGAACAGGTTCTTAGTGTTCCGAGTCATGTTTATGACCGCGATGCATTCCACGGATTATCGACAAAGGGTTGAGATGATGAACATCCTAGATCGCATTTACAATCCATCACCTGTGTACGTGGAATGGAGATGGATGGGTGTTACAGGGATCTATTACATAACTGCCTATCAACCTGCGTACCTTCAAATTAACTTGAAGAGAATCAAGTGGATGGAGGATTTGAAGATCGTAAAGCTGTTCGTCTTTATTGAGGCTCACGCAAACGCGACCCTACAGGTCGGAGGTCGAAGGGTTAACCAGAATAAGTATGTGTACGGGGAAGTGATTCAAAGAATCCCTACCGACCGAATCAAGGTTTTGGGGCGTCGTGAGAAGAATGGATATCGAAGGAAGAGATACCCTAATCTTCCAATGAACTATCGATTCCTGAAAATCAATGACCCCAATCCGTACTACTACTCAGTTCCTGTAGCTGAATGCAATAATATCTTATTCTCCTCGAATTAATGTATTAACTTGTTCCATCGCCCCAAGAAATAATTGTACCTCGGAAGGGCTATGTTGATATGAATGGAATAAAATTTTTCCCCGATTGTCTTGACTATGAATATTGATAAAAGTAGTAAAGTAAATTGGTCACTTGGCTGAAGGAATACGTGGACGTAGTTCTGAAGAGTTAACAGAACTTCCGCTTTAAAGAGAAGTAGATCATGAGATCAAGCTAGTAATAGGAGCTGCGCCAATTGCGAAGAGACCCTATAGAATGTCTATATCGGAAGCTATTGAGTTGAAGGAACAACTCAAGCAACTGTTACATCCGGCCTAGCAATTCACCATGGGGAGCTCCAGCCCTATTCCAGAAAAAGAAAGGTGGAACACTTCGACTATGTATTGATTACCGTGGGTTGAATCAATCAACAGTCAAGAACAAGTATCCTATTCCTAGAATAGATGAGCTTCTTGACCGCCTTCAAGGTGCAAAGATCTTCTCCAAAATTGATCTCAGGTCAGGCTACTATCAAATCAGGATCAAGGATGAGGATATTCCAAAAACGGCCTTCAATACAAGATATGGGCCCTTTGAATTCTTGGCTATGTCATTCGGCCTTACAAATACACCTGCCACCTTCAATAGATTAATGCAGGATAATTTTAGACCATATTTTGATGATTTCGTGCTTGTCTTCTTCGACGACATTTTAGTCTATTCTAAACAGGAAGAAGATCATGAACCTCAACTACGGATTGTGTTGGAGACAATGAGGTCTCATAAGTTGTATGCAAAAATGAAGAAGTGTGCATTCTTCAAACGTCAGATTGAATATCTAGGATTCATAGTATCATCAGAAGGAATATCAGTAGATCCAGCCAAAGTCAGAGATGTGCTTGAATGGCCAATACCAGTATCTATCAAAGAGATACGTAGTTTTCTTGGATCGACAAGATGGTATAGGGTCTTCATCAAAAACTATGCCTTGATTGCAGCACCTTTGACAAAATTATTGAAGAAGCAAACGCCCATTGCATGGTCAACTGCCGAACAAACTAGCTTTGATAGGTTGAAGCAAAGTTTGGTATCAGCACCTATTCTAAAACTTCCTGAATAAGGAGTTCGAGGTAGTAACTGTTGCCAGCATTCTTGCCTTGGGATGTGTTCTTATACAGGAAGGTCATCCACTAGCATATTCTTCAAGGAAATTGAAGAGTCACGAAAAGAATTATGCCACTCATGATCTGGAGTTATTAGCTGTCATCCATGCTCTAAAGCTTTGGAGACACTACCTGTTGGGTAACAAGTTTACTCTAGTAACAGATCATAAGAGTCTCAAATGGATTTTTACCCAGAACGAGCTCAACATGAGGCAACGTCGATGGATTGAAGTATTGGAGGAATATGATTTTGAAATCAAGTATCGACCGAGGAAAGAGAATGTGGTTGCCGATGCACTTAGTCGCAAGGCATTCCTAAATTCCCTAATCTTGCAGACTCCATCAACGGCCAGATCTCTGGCTACAAAGGTATCTATGCCAAGCAACCCTATACTCGAATTGGCTAGAGAGGAAGCATGCCATGACTTAGCCTACCAAGCAATGATAAAAGAAATATCTACCAAGGATCAGAATTTGAAGCTACAGGCTAAGTATCATGAATTCTCTATCAATAATGGACATGTCTACTATAGAATGAGAGCATGTATACGAGCAAGCCAGTTATTTAAATAGAAGATATTGTGCGAAGCTTATGATTTCACTCTATCGGGACATCAAAGCTGCGAAGGATAGACAGAAGGCATACACGAAATTGAAGTGTCAAGATAGAATATTTGAGGAAGGAGACATGGTCTTCATTCACGTATACCCAAAGAAGAGTTCTCTATCCTTAGGAGATTGCAGGAAGCTAAGTCCAAGGTATTGTGGACGATACAAGATCCTCAAGTGCTTAAGACCTAATGTTTATAGACTGCAATTCCCTGAAAACCTAAAGGTTCATAATGTATTCCATAACAGTCTATTGAAGAATGAAGTATGTACCTAGCCCAAATCATGTACTTGATGACCAACAAATTGTAATGCCTAGTCAAGGAGTCCTTGAACTAAGACCGGAAAAGATTTTAGATGTCAGGGAAAGACAGTTGAGATCTAGAACCTTGAGAGAATGCCTCGTCCAGTGGAAAGATTATCCCGAAGAGGATGCTACGTGGATGGATGAAAGCTCTCTCAATCTTCAATATCCCCAGTTTATCTCGAGATGAGGACATCTCGATTCTTCTAAGGGGGAGAGAATGTAATATTTCCGCACACCACGTACCGCAAATATTAACTTCCCGCACGCCGTGTAAACCCTGTGCAAGAGTATTCCCTACTTCATGATTATTGGTAACCTAATCCACACCATGCACGCTCGAAAATGAGGTCTCCACGTCGAGAATTAAAGGCCGGGGTTGAAGACCGTAAAACCGCGAGGAAACAACCGCTTGGGAAGGGAAATTGGATAAATTTAAGGCAAATTTTTTTTATTATTCCCCCAGCCGATGCATGGCTGGAGGAGAGGGAGTGTGGGGGGGAATGGCCAAGAGGGAGTGAAGTGGGACTGCATGAGGGGGAGTCCTCCACGTGTGTGGAGGCCCTCTTCCCCACCCCCCATGCCTATATAAACACCCCCTAGCAAGGGGGTGTGTTGGAGGAACTGTGGGAGAGGAGCTGAAGAGAGAGAGCAAGGGCCGTGCAGAAGTGGACGGGCCGTGAGAGGGAGGTGGAGGTCGCCGCCGTGTAGGGAGTCGCCAGTCGCCGTCGTGTAGGGAGTCGCCAGCCGCCGCCGTGCAGGAAGTCGCCAGCCGCCGCCGTGCAGGAGCCGCCAGGCCACCTCAGTCCGCCCCATCCCCGCCCTCTTCACGACGAACTCCCCCCTCCTCGACGCTGCTGCAGTCAACCAGAAGCTTCTTAGAAGCTTCTTCAAGAAGCTTCTAAGGGGGCTTCTTAAGCCCCCTTTTCCACAAGATCCCCATAAAATCCATTCATACCCCCCCCCCCCCCCCCCCCCCCCGGACTTTGAGAGAAGAGGGATAAGCTATAAAGGCCTCCCAGAAGACCCATCGAAAAAGGCTTTTCGCAAAAAGACTTTAAAGCCCTTTTTCCGCAAGCGCCATCCCGCAAAGGAATCTTCCGCATACGAGGAAAAAGGCAAAAGTCGAAAGGCCGCATTCCGAGGCAAGAAGACACTCCGTAGACCACAAAGGCAAATCGGAAGTCGAATTTACGCCTACGATGGCCCCAAAAAGATCACAAGGTGCGACCGCGGGAGGCTCATCTCCGAATATACAAGTGGACATCTCCCCGAGTCCTCAAGTCCAGGTTCTTTCGAGTTATTCTCGCATGATTAGGCGCGCTTAACTCATAAAGGAAATTGCATTTTTTATGCTTAATTTTAAAGCATATGGAAATTGGAAAAAAAAACACATTTGATAAAGCATCTCTTGAACATTAGGCAAGATTGAAATATGTCATGAATTTGAACGAGTTATCCACCTTAGAAGGCTAGTTGCATGTAGTTTTCGTACCTTATCAAAGTAATGAGTCTAAACTTAGGCAAAGAAATGGAATTTATAAGTGCATTCTCTTTTGTCCTGGACATGGTAGGAATAAGCGTGTGCCGCATGTTAGGCAACATCCTCCTCGTAATGATTTCATGAGAAAAGGTTAACACCATAAGATATTATCCGAAAAGAAATAATAGATTACGAAAATGATCTTATGGACTTGCAAATAGCATGTAAAATGGAATGAGTTAACACTAGCTTTAGTTTGGTATAAACTTCGTTAACTACATTATAGCTAGGAAAATGTTGCGTATTGCATAGTCATCATGCGAAAACGTCATTCATCAGAAGCTGCATTTAGGAAAGGTTGCATGGTTCGTCAAAGCATAAGATTCGAAAATAGACAACAAGGTTGTAGGTATGATTATTGATGTAAGACCTAGTAGGTCCTAGGAAAAGTTAGTATCCAGATTATCGTGCACCAAGGAAAGATAAAGTTATCGTGGACCATGTGATGCGTAAAAGCAATAAATCGCATGTTTACGCGTGTTGGTGGAGTTATAACTATTGTTCTCCGTTAGATTTAGTTTATTAGCTTTGGAAGGATCATCCTCATCGCAAGACAAGTATAATTGAATTGACTAAGTAACCTAAACCACAAGGGACTCATATGGGCATGGCTCAGACGATATGATAGGTATCCCAAGTGTTAACTAGGGGTTAGTGCAATAAGAATTCGACCTAGTTTTACACTGGTTGCCAAGTCTAAACCCGCAAACCCAAAGATCTTACACACATTCACTAAATGTCGAGTCAATTGGATGCTCATGCATAAAATGATCTAAGGTTTTATCCTAAGGATCATTCGTTCTAATAATGAAACTCCGACAGAGTTGCAAATTTCTAGGACCATGGGCCAACATAATTAGGAATGGGTTGGAGGATACCCTAAACCCTGCTACTCGGCTAGAGGTAATTCCGTGGCCGGAGGACGCCATTCAATGGGTGGAATGATCCCGTGGAATGATGCAACACATGTGCAAAAAGGTTGCAACATTGTATAGACTTGAGGTTTGTCCACAAGAGAGTTTTGTCATCTCTCGAAATGAGGTTGGCAAGTTATTGAAAGAATTTAACTTACAAGAGGATGAGTAATCATCCTGTTACTCACTTTTCTTGGGGGATAATTGCCAAGGAAAAGGAAAGTTAGGTATTTGCCTTGAAGCAAATGACCAGACAATAAACTAAAGCGACATGGTCGCTGGAATCTACCACAACAAAACCTAAAGTATTGGTAGGGTATGACCCTAACCCAAGAATGATAGGAATCTTGCCAAGTTGCAATTGATTCCGGATCGAATGCGGTTTGCATTCGGAGAAAAGGAGTCACTCCTTAACAGTTTGCCAGTTAAACGACCATTGAAATTGATTGTGCTTGTAACAGTTTAGAAAGGACTGTTTGCATTGTTTGCTCAATGAACTAAAGGATGAAAAGATATCTAAATACTTCAGGTTGAAGCGTGAAGGGAGAGGCAGCTTCAGTTACCCCCGACTGCCTGCCTGACCCTAACCAAGGGGGTTGTTAGCCGCGCCGGGAACGTGGACCGAACCCGCCGCGAGAGGTCTCTCCGTTGAGTTCTACTTGGAGCAGGAGGACACTTGGGTGCTAGGGGGGGCTCTGGCTGTAAATCCCTCGCCTTCGGGGCCCTGCACAAGAGGCTAACGTGACTCGGGATTGGATCTCGAGGCCCGCATACTAGTCTACGAGCGGAAACTTGGATTAGTGATCCCTGGTGGATTACTGGATAGCCTTCGGGCGGATTATGAATACGCCTACAGGCGGAAACTCCTTGTATTTCAAAGATAAAAGGATAAAATGATAATAAAGAAGTTGTTTGGCATTGTTTTCTTTATGTCCTGTGATAAGATTACATGAAGGAACCAGTGCATAACAGGGTTAATCAAAGAAGCTGTTTGTATATGTCAAACTAATGTGGTAGGTAATTACATAACTAAAACAAACCGAGGAAAGTGCGGAGGATGGACCATGGGTCCGTCCTATGGATGGGTGGTCCCGGTTAGCCGGGAACTTTTCTCAAAGTCTTCAACGAACAGAGGATGATCGTCATCACCGAAACAAGTAACGAGAACGATGACTTAGAATTAACTATTACCCAATTCGCGCTGTTTTAGGGGAACGGAATGGGACTATGCCTTGTGGCAGAGAGGTCGAGCCTTGCATCCCTCTCGTTTCCCATTCTCCTTGAACCAAGTGTAGTGTGAATCTGCTTCGGATCTGGCGTTTCTGCGTAAAGTAGTTCGCTCGGATCTGACGCTAGTTGTTGTAGCTAATGACCAAACAGGAAAACCCAAATTCAGTTCGATCCTAAGTGGGAACGGCCAGGATACTTCCGCTACGTGGCAGACGTGGGAAGACCTAGATCGCAAGTCCCGTAACATTCCATGGGAGTGCCGGGCGGAGCTTTCTAGACATCCTTCCCGATGGACTGCTAAGACGTGTCCGGAATGATTCTAGCGGACACGTTACAGTCCATCAATGTCCGCATGTGTTGAGCTTGCCATCTCAACATTTCTTTGGCTGGCTGGGTGACAAGCTAGGCCGCAAGAGGGTCTGCGCCATCACGGCCATGCTCATAATCTTCAACTCCATTGCCTTGATCCTCTCCTTCGGACACCGGCTGCGGGCGATTATCCGGACACTGTGCTTCTTTCGCTTATTGGCGACCATCATGTCGGAGTATGCCAACATGCGGATGAGAGGAGCCTTTGTCGGGGCAGTCTTCGCCAACTAGGGTTTCGACATCATTCGAGACCGATGCCATACCTCTGTATAACACCAGACCCTTTGTGATAGAAATGGCAGACAAGGCTCTCTGTTGATCGTGGCTCCAGTGCGATAGCAGAAGCTGCTACTCCATGTGAGTAAAGACACAATGTTGTTCTCGTCCTTGGGCCTCAGCAGCGATGGGTTCTCATCAGCGGAAGCTCCTGGCACCGTTATCCTGCCTCCGCTTTCCCCGAAAAACCCTACGACTATAAAAGATCGTGCAGGATGTCATCTCCTCCTCGCCAGGCCATGTGCCATGTTGGCTTGTCGCTAGATGATGCATCGCGATGCACGGAGATGCGGGAAGTGAGGTTGACAGTTGCTGAAGACGAGTTCCATAGGTGCAGACATCGGCTGCCGCTTCAAACATAGAGTAGCTGTGTGCCTGTCAACCATCGGCTGCCGCTTCAAACACAGCGCAGCTGTGTGCCTGTCAACCATTTGCTAGCTGATAGTGACCATCCAGCCACCGGCAGGCACAAGAGGCATTGTAGTAACTTCGATTTTGAAGAACGGGGTCTTGAGAGGCCCAAACCGTTCAACCGTGCCCACATGATGCTTCCTTGCTCGATGATATCATTACAAGACTCCTTGAGGTCAGGTTTACCAGGCCTAGAAAACAGGTTCAGCTTTGTGAGGGAGAGATTAAGCAGCTTTGCCAGTATTCCAGAGACATCTTTCTCCAGCAGCCCAATCTTTTGGAACTTGAAGCACCCATCAAGATTTGTGAGATCAATCTATCCAGAATGTGCTGCAATTTGCTTGGCTTTCGTTTGCTCAAAATATTAGGATCTCAGCTATACAATGGCTATAATCCCCTCAATGGAGTTGCTGGAAGTCAATGTATCCAAAACACGAACAAGTGAGAGGGATCCAACAGGATTGAACACCTCAGTTGGAGGAAAGTAATCCTTCAAGATGTTTGTGGTGTTCACAGTGGGTTGTAAGCAAACTACATGAGGCTTTGATGCTTATTCTGATTTTTCAGGATGAAGATGACAAAGTTAATCTTTCAAAAACCAAGTTGTTGAGTCTTGTGATACAATAAGTTTCTTTTGGAGCTGCTTTTGTAGAGCTCTTGGAAGTCTTCAAATGAACAGTCAGATCTGTTTTTTGGGAAAGTAGATATTACATATCCAATTCGTGGAGTTCTATATTAATGATGCAACACAGTTCTGTTTGTTGGTCATGGATGGTGATGCACAATCAGATCATTATTAGGAGTCATTTGAAAAATTCTTCAGCTAGCTGCTGTTTAGAATCACTTCCAGAGTGGGCTTTCTTACTTCTTGGAGTTTCATCCAAGCAATTCTTTTGGGTCCTACATTTACACACATTTTTAACAGCAAGCCACTCAGTGAGTATAAACAGACCAAGTATCTGATGATTTCAAGGGGACTGAGCAGTTGCTGCAATGCAATAAATGTACTGGGAAAACTGGTCACCAAAGTAGCTTGTGAGGTTCTTCCATTTTATTTCAGCTCTGAGGAAAGCTTCCACGTTGTCGTCAACAACATACACAGTCGAAAGCACTTGCTGGATTGCATGTATGGCATTGCCACTCAAGGCTCCCAAACTCAAAAGCTTGTGGAGAAGCCAACCCACTTCCCATCTGCAATTGATCTTCACAGGTTCGTTATTCCATTGATGAGCATCTATATTCTAGCTGATGATACATTGTTTCGTTTATATTCTTTCCAGCTGATGAGGGTCTATATTCCAGCTCATGACACATTATTTCGTTTATATTCTTTCCAGCTCATGAGCGTCTATATTCCAACTGATGACACATTATTTCGTTTATATTCTTTCCAGCTGATGAGCATCTATATTCCAGCTGATGACAAATTTTTTTATTTATATTCTGTTCATGGGGCCCCACATGTGTTATGTTGTCTATAGAGCAGCGTCGCGAACCGTCTCTATAGACCTTGTGTTGTTCAAATATCACTGTAACGTTTTTCTTTAAGTTTTGATGTGACAGATATACTGCTTACATCCCAAGTTCAGTTGAAGGAATTTCTTGGAGATTTTATCTTTTGCAGTGATGTCGCTTATCCTTATTTTATATGTTGTATATTTAGGAGTGATAAAGCTCTTTTGATGCCTCTGAATAGGCTGTTGTAATTCAAGAGTGATGTAGCTCCGTTGTAATTCACGAGTGATGTAGCTCCTTTGATGCCTATGAATAGGCTCTTATAAGTGCAACTTTGTAATTTTATATTTTGAATATTAATATAACGGTAGGCCTATATAGAGCTGTGGGTTTTTCCCTTAAGCCCCCAAGGGTTTTTTCATCCATAGTAAGGGACCTTTATTTGAGCGGGGGTGTTATCTATATATAGTCTCTCTATATATGTTAGCTATATATAGTCTGTCTATATGTAGCGCCCCAGGTCCCCTCTATATATTCCTATCATGTGTGCTCAGTTGACACACTTCTGGGGTTCCACTTACAGTGTCTCATATCTCTCTTCTCTCCTTTCTTCCTTTCGTCTCTTGTCTTCCTCGCAGTTTCCAACATTTTGGCTATGCTCTTTACATTATTCATTGACCATCAAGCTTCGCTTTATCTAGTAAACAAACTGATCTGGGTTTTTTACAAACCAGATTTTGTAATATTTCCGCACACTGCGTGCCGCAAATATTAACTTCTCGCTCTCATCGTAAACTCGTGCAAAGATTATCACCAGTGCCAGCAGCCATACGCGGGAAATGGAGACACTCCACCTTGCGAAAATAGGGTCGGGGATTCAAACCGGCATAGCCGCGGGAAAACTCCCTCTTGGGAGGAGGATAAGGGGATAAAGGTGGATTTAGTGCAAAAATTTTTTATTCTCCCTAGCCGATGTGTGGCTGGGGGAAAGGGATGGGCTAGGGGAGCATGAGGACGTGGGGGAGAGGCCATGCATAGGGACACGTGGGGAGAACCCCTCTCCCCCTTGGACTATAAGAACCCCCTCTTGGGGGGGGGAAAAAAAGGAAACAGACGGCCGTGGACAGAAGGACATGGCGGGAGAAGGCTGTTGAGAGGCAGAGGCCGGCCGTGTGAGGGAAGGGTCACCATGAGACCGGACGTGGAGGAAGGGGGGAAAGAAGGACAATGGGGGGAGGACAGAAGGGTGGGAGGCCACAGTGATGAAGGGCCGTGAGAGTGCCGGATGCAAAGGTGCTGGACGGAGGGGGCCGAAGGGGCCAGACGACCGTGTGGAAGGGAGGAGGACGGCTGGACGAGCTGAGGGGGAAGTCGCCGTGTGAGGAAGGGCGCCGTGGAAGAGGACGCCGTGTAGAGGGGGAGCCGCCAGTCCGCCATGGCACCGCCATAGGCTTCCACGCCGCCACCATCCCAAGCTAACGTCCACCCTCTCCCATCTGGCTGTTGACGTCGTTTCAGCCCACGTGGTAATACCACGCTGCTGTCCATGATCAGAAGCTGGAAGCTTCTTATTTGGAAGCTTCCAAGGGGCTTCCATAACACCCCTTCCTACCAAATCACCATAAGCCCATCCCGGAATTTGAAGAAAAGGAGGTGACAAAAGTCTTTTCCTCTACATTGCCCATAAGTCTATCCACACCCCTCGGGACTTGAAGAGAAGGAGGCGACGAGTCTTCTCACCAATCACCAATAAGTCCATCTCGAGACTTAAAGAAGAGGGGCTACAAAACCCCTTTTCACCAGTCATTCCTGGGCCGGAATTTTGAAGAAATTAAGCATAAAAGGCCTTGCCACTAATCACCCATAAGGCCCTAAGCTTGGGATTCAGGGTTTCCCTTTTTCCGCAAGGCCCACAAAATCCTTCCTAACCCGGAATTTCAAGGTGGATTAAAGCTCTCAAATCTCCATTGTCAAAGGGACCTCATAAGAACCCTAAGGCCTTCCCAAGGCAACTTCCGCAAGTCGGAACGTCGGTCAAGGAAGCCATATATCAAAGAGAATTGCGCATACAAGGGAGACAGGCCAAGGTCATAAGATTGCAAGCTAAGGCAAAAAGTTGAAGTCCACAAAGGCTAAATGGAGATCGAATTCGCGATGGCCTCTAGAAAGATCACAAGGTGCGATGCGGGAGGTTCACCCCGAGCATACGTGGATATTTCCCGGAATTCACAAGTCCAGGTTTGATCTATTTGGATTCCACACAAAAGTATTGAATTAATCACGATAACTTCACGGATTAGGAAGCACTCATGCATGCTCGAATTCAACTAGTCAAGTTAAGTGCAATTGGAAAATGAATTGGCTATTTGAACATTTATTAGAGATAGCCTAAGATATGGAAATTGATCATTGGTACGTTCAATGGAGTTAATGAAAAGAGCATAAGGTGTCTATGCATTCGCAAGACCTTATTAGTAAGTTCCTTTTGTGCATTCAAAAGTGACGAACCTAGGACATCTGTTGCCTCATTACAAGGTTGAAATGATTGAGGTACACCTTTTTAATAGGCATGGAAAGATTAATGGCATGTCCAGTTTTTGGATAAATCTTCCTTGTAATAAGTTAACACCCATAAGATGTTATTCGAAAAGGAATAGAAGGCACGAAAATGATCTATGGACTTGCAAGTGGCATAATTATTTGACATAAATCCTAGTAGGATCTAGGAAAGTTAGTGTCCAGATTATCAGGCATTTTTACCTTACCAAGGAAGGATAGGGTTATTGTGAACCATGTGATGCGTAGAAGCAGTGAATCGCATGTTTACACGTATTGGTGTAGTTGTAACTGTTGTTCTCTATTAAATCTAGTTTATTACCTTTGGGAAAGGTTCATCCTTGTCGCAGGATAAGTATATTGTGTTGTCTAAATCACATAAACCACATGGGATTCATATGGGCATGGTTCAGACGATATGATAAGTATCCCAAGTGCTAACTAGGGTTTTGTGCGGTAAGAATTCGACCTAGCTTTACACTTGTTGCCAAGTCAAAACCCGCAAACCCAAAGATCTTACACACAGTCACTAAATGTCGAGTCAACTGGATGCTCATACATAAAATGATCTAAGGTTTCATCCTAAGGATCACTCGTACAAATGATGGAACCCCGACGGAGTTGCCTATTTATAGGACCATGGGCCAATATAATTAGGAATGGATTGGGTAAGAAGATACCCTCAACCCTGCTACTCGACTGGAGGTAAATCCCGTGACTAGAAAACGCTAAGCAAATGGGTAGAATGATCCCGTGGAATTAGATGCAATACATGTGCAAAAAGCTGCAACATTGTATAGACTTGAGATTTGTCCACAAGAGAGTTGTCATCTCTCGAAATGAGGTTGGCAAGTTATTGAAAGAATTTAACTTACAAGAGGATGAGTAATCATCCTGTTACTCACTTTTCTTGGGAAATAATTGCCAAGGAAAAGGAAAGTTAGGTGTTTGCCTTGAAGCAAATGACCAGACAATAAACTAAAGCGACATGGTCGCTGGATCCTGCCACACCAAAACCTAAAGTATTGGTAGGGTATGACCCTAACCCAAGAATGATAGGAATCTTGCCAAGTTGCAATTGATTCCGGAGCGAATGCGGGTTGCATTCGGAGAAAGGAGTCACTCCTTAACAGTTTGCCAGTTAAACGACCATTGAAATTGATTGTGCTTGTAACAGTTTAGAAAGGACTGTTTGCATTGTTTGCTCAATGAACTAAAGGATGAAAATATATCTAAAGCTTCAGGTTGATGCCTGAAGGGAGAGGCAGCTTCAGTTACCCCCGACTGCCTGCCTGACCCTAACCAAGGGGGTTGTTAGCCGCGCCGGGAACGTGGACCGAACCCGCCGCGAGAGGTCTCTCCGTTGAGTTCTACTTGGAGCAGGAGGATGCTTGGGTGCCAGGGGGGGCTCTGGCTGTAAATCCCTCGCCTTCCGGGCCCTGCACAAGAGACTAACGTGACTCGAGATTGGATCTCGAGGCCCGCATACTAGTCTACGGGCGAAAACTTAGATTAGTGATCCCTGGTGGATTACTGGATAGCCTTCGGGCGGATTATGAATATGCCTACGGGCGGAACTCCTTGTATTTCAAAGATAAAAGGATAAAATGATAATAAAGAAGTTGTTTGGCATTGTTTTCTTTATGTCCTGTGATAAGATTACGTGAAGGAACCGGTGCATAACAGGGTTAATTCAAAGAAGCTGTTTGTATATGTCAAACTAATGTGGTAGGTAATTACATAACTAAAACAAACCGAGGAAAGTGCGGAGGATGGACCATGGGTCCGTCCTATGGATGGGTGGTCCCGGTTAGCCGGGAACTTTTCTCAAAGTCTTCAATGAACAGAGGAGGATCGTCAACACCGAAACAAGTAACGAGAACGATGACTTAGAATTAACTATTACCCGATTCGCGCTGTTTTAGGGGAACGGAATGGGACTATGCCTTGTGGCAGAGAGGTCGAGCCTTGCATCCCTCTCGTTTCCCATTCTCCTTGAACCAAGTGCAGCTTGAATCCGCTTCAGACCGGGTGTTTCTACGTAAAGTAGTTCGATCGGGGCTGACGCTAGTTGCTGCTAGCTAATGACCAAACAGGAAAACCCAAATTCAGGTCGATCCTAAGTGGGAACGGCCAGGATACTTCCGCTACGTGGCAGACGCGGGAAGACCTAGATCGCAAGTCCCGTAACATTCCATGGGAGTGCCGGGCGGAGCTTTCTAGACATCCTTCCCGATGGACTGCTAAGACGTGTCCGGAATGATTCTAGCGGACACGTTACAGATTTCTACCACAAAATTTGGCAAACACCCCTATCAAGAGCCTTACCATATCACTTTGGGTTTACTTTTTAAGCACTAGGTATGCTACACTACTTCTCCATTATGATAACTCTAGCAAATGGGGGGAACAAGTTCTTAAGAGGGATGTCAATGTAACGGGTAAAAGGGATGGTTATCTTAGTGAAGATGGAAATGGATTACACTAAGATATTCAGTGAGTGCATAGATTTTTAAAAGAACTAGCCTCGAACTACACGTGGGTTCTGCTTGCATCATTAATATTTGGAATCTATCACCATCATTAGAGGATACCTCACCCTAGTACACAAGTCAATATCCACATCATGGTGTCATTTGGATCTTACACAAAAGCTTACAAGCATGGATCCCTTCTGTCACATGCTTATATGTATTTATATATATATAAGAAACTAAAGTCAATGTAGCTTTTGGAAGCCGTTTTTTATAATCTCAATAACTTTTGAAAAAAGTAAATTTTAAGAAAATTGTCATGCTGCCCCATTCGTTTCGACCTGGACTATAACGTTGCAGAAGAAACTTTTTTTATTTGAAGTTACAAAGGCTTTCTTCTCTCTTTCACCACACCAACTTTCCATTTTATCCTTCTTGTAAATATATTATGATAATGTGCTTTGGGCACCCACCTCTTGTAATCTAGCTCCCTTTCTCTATTTTATCTACCAGCACCCTTGGCTTCTTGCATGATGACCAAGGTGGAGACTTGTCCCATCCACTATTATCTATATTTTCAAAGATGCCATACATAATCTAGGATTATGTTAATCAAAAATACTAGCCTAATCTAATCCCTCATGGAGGCTATACAAGGAGCCCATGGAGATGTAAAGGGAGAATGACAAGCAGATGAGAGCACTCTAGAATACCCTCATGCTAGTCCATCTCTTTGAGGTAAGCTATGAGTGAGTCTCTTTATTATGTAGCATAATGGCAAGCTTCCTCTACCTCTTCTCCTCTTGTCTCCCTCTCTTCTCATCTCTCTCTCTTTCTCTCTCTCTCTCTCATATTCTAATAAGGTGTCTAGTACATATATTCTCTCTCGTGAAGTTTTGTCTTGGTTCTTTCCATTATCTTTGAGAAAAGGGATGTCCTAGCCCATCCTCCCTTTCGCTAAGTGGTGCCCCTCTTTGGTTCTGTTAGTGAAGACTGGAGGCTGGATGGGTAAGAGGCAACCCATTCATCTTTTCAGCCCTCATTTTTGGTACCCCCACTGAGGACTTCTCAAGCTACGCTCTACAATTTCTATGAAGGAAGAAACATATAAGGAGTCACCCTCTTCTTCAACGAGTGTTTGTCAAGGAATCACGAAGGAGGAATCTTCATCAAACATTATTCAAGGGATTCATTGCTCAAGAGTATCACTATGGTCTTCAAAAGAAGCTCAAGAGAATAATAATCTTTATCGAAAACTGGTACATATGCGGGTAAAGCAAGTTAATTACACATACTCTTCTTTGCTTCAAGAGAAATCTTGCTCTCATCAAGTCTCTAAGTCAAGGCATTGTGTTGAGTGCTTGGTGTCCAGTGTAAAGACACTCCCTAAGGAGTCTCGTCTTCAAGTGGTAAATGCACTTTCGAATTCAGGGATTAACAAGTTCTTGGAGGGGATTTACACATCAATGGTGTGCAGTATTAATGAGAGGCTACATATGGTGATGTGTTTCAAATACTACTAGCAAGAAGGTTCAAAGTAATTGAGAAGGTAGCTATCAAAGCCTATGAACTTTACAAGGCTGATGATGGTCACACCAAAGCTAGGCTAATCATTGGTGAGAAAATCCTTCTCATCTCTTGAATGGTGGGATCTAAGAGGCCAAAGCTTCAACAACACGCTTCATGAAAGTTTGTAGTGTAAATTTGTAGTTAATGCATAAATGACTACTTCTACTTTCTATAACTTTCAATCAGTTCAAAACATTGGGGTGAATGTGTGCATTAGTAGAAAGATACATTTTCAGCAAAGGTTGATCTTCTATTTTGGAGCTGAGAGGTTGAGAGAGATCTTGTTGTCCCCTGATCCCATAATATTCCCTATTTTGGATTATAACATTTCCTTTAATGTGCAGATATTCATTCTACTCTAAGTGCATCCCATGAACCAAAGGGATTTGTACATTGGACCTATCAGTCCTCTTGCTAGGAAAACCGTGCACATAATAGTTACCACAAAGCTCAGGTTCCAAAATATCATAAGGGGCTTAGTGGGCCCTTGTCCTCTTGTTGAAATTAATGCATCTGTGAATCCATTTATTCTACCTTTAGTAAGATATGGCTTGGGCCTAGACGTTTTCATCTTTATTTTGTATTAAGCTAGATCAACATCTTCCTATCATGGCTTTTCCAAGCTTTTTTGGGCACAAAGGGGAGAAAGCTCTAGACTTTTTGGATGACTTAGAAATTGCCTTCCTGGTCACAGGCCGGGACGATGAAGCAACCAAAGTACACGCCTTCTCTTTAGTTCTAAAGGGTGATGCTCGAGTGTGGTATCAAGCTCTCTGGGAGGCTATACGGGGTAACTGGGAGGATCTTAAGACTGCATTCGTGCATGAGTACCAAGATACAGAGCCTCCTGAAGATATTTGGAGATAGCTCCTAGATCTTTGCCAAACCTTACTAGGGGAGTACCAAGGATATGATTGCATGTTTATAAAATTGTGGGATAAATGGGCAGCCTCCTTAGCCGAGGGAGAGAGAGTACCTGATTACCTTAAGAAAGATTGTTTTCAGACTGGACTCCGCCCTCTATTAAGGGAGAAGGTCAAAGGCAAGTTTTCCACATCTTATGAGGAATTAGTCACTTATGCTAGGGAGAAAGATAGAAAACTGAAATATCAAGCCCAGTTGAAGGGGGGAGTTGAGCCCATACAGGTTTTACCAACCATACCAAGGCCTAGGGAAATAGCAGAGGCCCCACCTAAATCAGCGATGCCACAGCAAGAGCTCCTACAATGCATTACTAATTAACTTGAAAGTCTTTCATTGAATTTAGTGCAAGGAGTACGGCCCCCTCCCCTCATAAATGAAGGAAATCGAGATCCAAGGAGACAAGAAATAGAGTATCTTTGCTATAATTGTGGGGTGACTGGCTATGGTATGTACTTTTGCCCTCATCCTAGGTGTTTGTGAGGAAATGGGTTCCAACCAAGAAGGAGGGGAAAACAAGTAACACCACCTAGGGAGAGGTTTGTTCCACTGAATCCAGAGCCTCCATCACCGGTTCAAGTTCTCTAGCATCCTCAACCACTTGCAGAGGTGCTTCCCTTGCCTATCCAACCGCCAGAGAATCATGACGTCAGGATGATAGGTTTGGATGAGAGTGATGTCAAAGGGAAGACCAAAGTAGCAGAGGTTGAAGCAATGCTGGTGAGGAAAGCCTGTAGAATTGAGAGGATAGAGCCTACACCACCAGAGGAGGTTGAAAATATGGAAGAGGAGGCAGAGTCTTCAAATGCTACAAAGACATGCGGCAGTAAAAAGAGGAGGACTCACTCACGCCGATGCATTGCGCCAGATGATTTTTTCCTGGGTAAAGGTACTAGAGCTTATGATTTGCTTGTGGATGTAAGGGATCAAGGGCCAAAAATTTCATGGCTACAATTACTACATCTATCTCTAATAGTGCGGCAATAATGGTCAAAGATGGTAAGCATTAGACCCATGAAGAATACACACGTGAATGCAATCTAGGCTAGAAAGACGAAAGATATTGTGCCTCTAGTGGAAGCCGAAATCAATGGGCAGAGAGTTCAGAGATTTGTGTCATGATAGAAAAGTTGATGCATCATTTGGGATTAGAGGTAAATGAAACTACTGAATGGAGGTGCAGAGATTTGTGTCATGATGGAAAAGGTGATGCATCATTTGGGATTAGAGGTAAATGAAACTACTAAATTTGGGGCCAAAATGGCTAACAATGTAGTACTAAATTGTTTGGGAGTTATAAAGAAATTCAAGGTAAAGGTGTGTGGAGTGCAATTGGAGCTTGAAACGTATGTGATGCTAGTGAAGGGGACGACTATCCACTCATTCTCGGGTGACCATGGCTAATGGAAATGAAAGCCAGACAAGATTGGGAGACAGGGGCTTTAGATCTAAGGCCACAGAAGGGGCTGTAGCAAAAATGGAAAAACACTATCTACAACATGAAGGAGGGCCGACAGGAGGATCTTTTGTTAGAGACCATCATTGATGAATGTAGTTCTAGCGAGGATTGGTCATCTACGACAGAGGGAGAGTCTTCTAATGAGGAGGAAGAAAGCTCTCTAGAAGTGATGGGGATTACATTAAAAGGGCCTTCTAGTAGTGTGTCCCTAGGAAGAATGGCAAATGGCGGATTTGTGTGGAATACAAGCTGCTAAATGCTACAATAAAGAGATATCACTTTCCTCTTCCCTTTCAGGATGAAATAATCAATGAGATGGTTGGGCATGAGAGATACACTATTTGTGATGGATATTTAGGTTATTTCCAGATCCAAATAGCTGAGGAGGATCAACAAAAGACCACCTTCATCACGCCTTGGGGGTGTTTTGCTTACAAAGTAATGCCATTTGGATTAACTAATGCCCCAATTACTTTCCAACGATTCATGAATTATGTCTTTCAGCCATATTTTGGGAAGTCCTTCAGGGTCTTTATTGATGATTTTTGTATTTATAGTTCTAAGGCTCTACATCTAGGGAAGATGGATAAAGGTTTCAACTGCCTTACACAAATGGGGGAGTAGCTATACCATGAGTAGTATCATATTAGCGAAAGTAGTGTAACTTTATTAGGGCATGTCATAAGTAAGAGGGGCATTGAAGCGGATCCTAACAAAAATTAGGCCCTATTGGCAGTGCCATCACCATCTTCTGTGAAGCAACTAACCTCTTTCATTCAGAAGGTGCGATATATGGGGTGGTTCATTCATCTCCTCTCCCAATTAGTATTTCCACTGCAACAGTTTACCCACTTTGAGGAGCTCCTGTGGAGTGACGAAAGCGAAAGCTGCTTTCACGAGGTAAAGAAATCTCTCAGCACCCTTCCTATAATTTTATAGCCTTGTAGGGATCAAGAGTTTTTTGTCAACCTGAGTTTTGGGGAAGATGCTATAGGGGCAGCACTAATACAAAAGGATGCTAAAGCTCGCCTGATGAGGCTGGTTTACTTTTCTAACAGAGTAATGATATCATTGGAATGAGGGTATAAGATGGTGGAGGTGATAGTTTTGTCTCTAATGTTTGCTGTAAGATAGTTTCACCCTTATCTTTTCCCTAGACCATTCATAGTGATCACGACAGAAGAGCATTTTTCCTATGCCTTACAACACATGGATATTTCATCCAAAATCACTAAGTGGGTGATACAACTCCAAGAGTTTGACTACATCTTCAAGGTGGAGGACTCTACTTGGGCCTGCCTAGCTGATTTGTTGACCCATAGATGCCATCAAAAGAAGGAAAAAGAGAAGGGAAAGGTAAAAGAGGAGACACCTCCTCTTGAGGACCCGCCATGGGTGGAGAATGACCATGCCCTCTACTTCGATGGGGCCTACAAGCGTATTAAAGACAAAGTAGCAGTAGGAATAGTGGTGTTCAGCCCTAAAGATGACAAACTTTATGGAGAAGGTATCAGCTTGGAGAATGCCCATTCTAACAATGAGGTAGAATATTAAGCCTTGCTTTTAGGTTTGAGGTAGTGTCTCTCACATGGTGTCACTTGACTTAATATTTTTGGGGATTCTATGATAATTGTTAAGAAAATGAAAGGAATTTGGGCTTGTAAAAATGATAACTTAGCAGTGAAATTGAGAAAGCTAAAACTCTCATGAGGAAGCTACAAAAAGCTCGAATCTCTTTTACGCCAAGGCGCACAAGTGACGATACAAATGCTCTAGCAGCTGAAAATTGAAAGAGGTAATGGTGGACATCATTGTAGTAAAGCTTTCCTTGTTTCTGTTTGAAGTCTGAAACAGAGACAGAGAGGGTTGGACTCAACAGTGTAGAGCAATGAGCTCTCACACGTTTCTTCTATTCTACCATTCCACACATCACTAAAGAGAATAGTTACAACTTAAGGTCTAGGACCATTCACACCAAACAGCTAAGTCCTAACCACCAACTTATTTAATGTCTGCATCATGTAGTACAGTTGGACAACTTAAGTGTCGGGTATGGCCATACCAAAGATAGTAGATTGAGCTTGAAGTCTTAACACTCCCCCTCAAGCTCAAGACAACATCTGCACACCAAGCAGCTGTCTAAAAACATTGAACTTATCTTTACCCAAGGACTTGGTAAAGATATCCGCAACCTGCTCATCAGTCTTTACATGCATGAGATCAACTTGTCCTGCAAGAACCATCTCTCTGATGAAGTGGTAGTGTACCTCTATGTGTTTCGTTCTGGTATGATATACTGGATTCATGGCCAAGAGTACACTACTCAAATTATCGCATAGTAACTTCACTGGAGCATCTACCTGTATGTCCAAATCAGCCATAAGCTTGAGCAGCTATGAAATCTTGCATGTTGCCAATGCAGTACCCCTATACTCTGCCTCAGTACTAGACAATGCAACCGTAGGCTACTTCTTGCTGCTCCAGCTAATCACGCCGCTACCAAATCCAAAAGCATATCCACTCGTAGATCTACGGTCACTTGAGCATCCTGCCCAATCTGCATCACTGTATTCAATGAGTTTCAAGGGCTTATCTCTGACATAAAACATCCCATACTCTATAGTGGACTTAACATATCTCATAATGCTTCTAACTGCATCCAAGTGTGGCTTTTTGTGCTTCTGCATAAACTGGCTTATGAGCCCTACAACATAGCTCAAGTCAGGCCTAGTGATGGTCAAGTAAATCAGACTGCCAACCATATGCCTGTACATAGCCATATCCTCTACTTCAGCCCCAGTGTTCATATCTACCTTGACATTCTAATCAAGAGGTGTATCCAATGGTTTGCATTCAGCCATGCCATACTTCTTCAGCATTTCCATGGCATAGTGCTTTTGCATCAGCCATAAACCATTTTTAGCTAGAACTACCTCAATGCCCAAGAAATACTTTAGTTCTCCTAGGTCCTTCATGTCAAATTCAGATTTTAGCATCTTCATTACATGCTATATGGCCAAGTCATCATCACCAGTGATTATCAAATCATCAACATATATGACCAGCACTGCCAAGCCACTGTCAGACTTCTTTGTAAATAGGCTGTGATCAACCCTACCAATAGCAAATCCCAATCTCTACAAGTAGTTACTGATCCTAGCATGCCAAGCTCTCAGAGCCTGCTTCAGCCCCCCATACAATGCCTTTTTCAACTTACATACATAATGCTAAAAATTAGGGTGAACATACCCTTCAGGCTGAACCATATAACTATCTTCTGCTAAGTCACCATTAAGAAATGCATTCTTAACATCCATTTGCTGCAATTTCCAGCCTTTAGTAGTAGCCAAAGCAATCATAGTGCGTATGGTTGCCATCTTGGCAACAGAGCTGAATGTTTTCTCATAATGAAGTACATAGTGTTGGGCATACCCCTTAGCAACCACCCTGGCTTTGTACCTTTCCACACTGCCATCTAACTTGCATTTGATTTTGTAGACCCATTTGCAGCCAATGGTCTTTTTCCCTTCAGGGCAGTGGCACAAGATCCCATGTCTTATTTTCAGCCAAGGCATTCATTTCTTCATCCATAGCTATACACCAGTTCTCATCTTTCACTGCTTCAGCATATGTACCTGGTTCTTTGATCTCCATCGCTTTTGTCATGTAAGCATAATGCTTTGCACAATAGCCACTATATGTCAACCTGTCGACAGGATATCTGACCCTCTGTGAACATCTAGGCTGTGGTGCATTGCTCGATTCCCCTCTCTCATGAGGTGGAATGTACCTGCTCTGCCTTGTGCCTGGCGTATAGACAATCGGAATACCAAGTTCACTATCTAAATTATCAGTAGACTCATAGCCAAAAGTCATTATACCAGGTGTCATCATACCGGATGCATCCTCAGTAGCTTTCTCTTTTCCTTTGCTGTCCAAGACATCATATCTCCCCCTCACTGACAGACTAGTGCCAGTGGATGGTGAGCTCCTCAATCTCCCTGTCCATGGGGATACTGTCTGACCACTAGGTCCTGTCATAGCAGTGCTTTCCTGCAAATCAACTATAGACACATGAGTGGAAGGCATATCTGATGGCGTTGTAGCCGGTGATACATACCAAAGACCCATCTCATCAAAAACAACATCCCTGCTTACCAAAATATCCCTGGTAGAGGGATCATAGCATTTATACTTTCTTCTCCTCTGTGAATATCCAATGAAAACACATTTATGCACTTTTGAATCCAACCAAAGAATTTCATTTGACTTACATTCGGCTTATAGCCATACAGCCTCTCAAACGGTGTCATCTCATGAATACATGTAGTGGGAGTCCGATTCAAGATATACATGGCTGTCACAATAGCCTCAGCCCAATAATAGAGTGGCATCTTCTTCTCATTCATCATGGCACGAGTAGCTTCCATCAAGACCCTGTTCTTTCTTTCAGCTACCCCATTCTGCTAAGGAGTGTAGCTGTAGGTAAACTGCCTACATATGCCATTTTCAGGCAAAAAGTTGTCAAACTCATTTGACACATACTCCCCACTACTATCTAATCTCAAGCAAGAGATATAGCAATCAAATTCCTTTTTAACCTGCTTTTTAAACTACTGAAAAATAGCAATCACCTCATCCTTTGTCTTCAGAATGTAAACCCAAGTATAGCGACTGTAATAATCAATGAATGTCACATAATACTTTGAGCCTCCCATAGATGCATTATGGGCTGGCCCCCAAACATCAGAGTGCACTAACTGTAACAGACGTGTACTTTGCCTCACATGCCTGACAAATGGCAACCTTGACTGCTTACCAAACTGGCAAAGCATCGCATACATGACCAATATCTGAGTATTGGAACTTGGGTAAACCTGTAACGAGCTATTTTTTCTACATAATTTGCAGCCTTTGCAAATTCACATGCCCCACTCTCTTATGCCAAATTTCCAAATATCTGATAGTGCCAAAACCATGGGCAAACATAGCTGAATTCAGCTCTGGAAAGGTAGCATCAAGAGTAAACATTTTGCCATTCCTATGACTGCGAGCTATCAACTTGCATCCATTGCCAAACTCTTCAATAAAGCAGCCATGCTTATTGATTCCCCAAAAATATTAAGTCCCTTCCCACATCACTAAAGAGAATAGTTACAACTTGCATCCATACTTGCATCTACACATCACTAAAGAGAATAGTTACAACTTAAGGTCTAGGACCATTCACACCAAACAGCTAAGATCTAACCACCAACTTATTTAATGTCTGCATCATGTAGTATAGCTGGACAACTCAAGTGTTGGGTATGGTCATACCAAAGATAATAGATCGAGCTTGAAGTCTTAACAATTTCAGGGTAAGTTACAACTACAAGATGTGCTTTATTTTCTTGAGCATGGTGAGGCACCTACACATATGAGTAAGAGTGAGAAAAGGTGGCTGGCTACTAAGGCCACTAAATACCACTTGATAAATGATGTGTTGTATTGCAAAGGAAAGAATGCAGTGCTTAGAAGGGTGCCAACAACAAATGAGATTATGGATGTGATTAAGAGCTGCCATGAGGGGGTTTGTGGGCAGACATTTTTCTCAAGAAATAACCAGCAGAAAGATTCTCCAAGCCAGTTTTGTGTGGCCTAGTCTGCATCGAGATGTACAACATTGGTGATGCACTTGTGATGATTGCCAAGAGGCCAGACCAAGGAAGCTAGTGCATGAGGAACAAAATTCCATAACTACATATGGCCCATTTGAGAAATGGGAGATTGATGCAATAGGGCCACTCCCACGAACTCACTCTGGCAAGAAATGCATCATAATGGGTGTGGAGTACATGACGAGGTGGGCAGAGGCTTCAATAACTAGCAGGATTACAATCCAAGAAGTGGTGAAATTTGTGTTTGAAAATATTTTTTGTAGGTTTGGCACACCTTTGGAAATTATCTCTGACCAGGGTCTTGGTTTTAGGGCCCAATCTAGTGGGGGAGCTAATGGAAAGGCTAAAAATCAAGTGTAGGCATTCTACTCTCTACTATCCACAGTGTAATGGTTTGGTCGAAAAAGTGAATGGGCTGATTTTTAAGATAATTACCAAGCAAGTACACATGCACACCAAGGACTGGGATAAAAAATTGAGTCCAGCTCTTTGGGCCTATAGGACTTCATTCAGAACCCCACTTGTCTATACTCCATTTCATCTCGTCTATGGCCAAGAGGCTTTGCTTCCTATAGAGGTGGAATTGGCTAGCTCACATTTTTTAGTAGCCGGTCAAGAGAAGAATCAGGATAAGAAGTTAGAGGAAAGGATCTTGGAACTTGAGAGGTTGCAGTTAGACAGAGAAGTAGCAGTCCAACACTATTCCATGCAGGCTGAAGAGAGGAGGAAGAAATTTAATAAGAAGCTGGCTAGCAAACACATAAGGAAAGGATCACTTGTGTTACGCTATGATAACTACTTTGATAATAGAAAGGATATTAAACTTGTGTTCAAGTGGGAAGGGCCATTCACGGTCATAAGGAGATATCCAAATGGCAGCTATAAGCTAGGTGACATGGATGAAACTAAGGGGAGGGCTAATGATCCAGGTTTTTTATAAACTGGATTTCTACCACAAAATTTGGCCAAAACCCCTATCAAGAGCCTTACCATATCACTTTGGGTTTATTCTTCAAGCACTAGGTATGCTACATTGCTTCTCAATTATGATAACTATAGCAAACGGGGGAAACAAGTTCTTAGGAGCGATGTTAATGTAAAGGGTAAAAGGGATGGTTATCTTAGTGAAGATGGAAATGGATTACACCTAGGAGTTGAGTGAGTGCATAGATCTTTCAAAGGACTAGCCTCCAACTACAAGTGGGTTCTGCCTACATCACTAAGATTTGGAATCTATCACCATCATTAGAGGACACCTCACCCTAGTACACAAGTCAATATCCACATCATTGTGTCATTTTGATCTTACACAAAAGTTTACAAGCATGGACCCCTTCTATCACATGCTTATATGTATATATATATATATAAGGAACTAAAGTCAAAGCAGCTTTAGGAAGCCGTTTTCTATAATCTCAATAGCTCCCAAGAAAAAAAACATTTCAAGAAAATTCTTGCATGGCCAGATTGGTTTTGACCTGGTCTACAAAGTTACAGAAGAAACTTTTTTCAAATTCTTTACCAATTTGAAGTTATGAAGGCACAAACTACTGGCTACATGCACTTTTCTTCTCTCTTTCACCACATCAACTTTCCATTTTATCTTTCTTGTAAATATATTATAATAATGTACTTTGGGCACCCACCTCTTGTAATCTAGCTCCCTTTCTCTATTTTATCTACCACCACCCTTGGCTTTTTGCATGATGGCCAAGGTGGGGACTTGTCCCATCCACTATTCTCTATATTTTCAAAGATTCCATAAGTCATCTAGGATTATGTTAATCAAGAAGATTAGCTTAATCTAATCCCTCATGGAGGCTATATAAGGAGCCCATGGAAAAGTAAAGGGAGAATGAAAAGCACATGAGAGCACTCTAGAATACCCTCATGCTAGCCCATCTCTTTGAGGTAAGCTATGAGTGAGTCTCTTTATTATGTAGCATAATGGCAAGCTTCCTCTACCTCTTCTCCTCTTGTCTCCCTCTCTTCTCTTCTCTCTCTCTCTCTCTCTCTCATATTCTAATATGGTATCTAGTACATATATTCTCTCTCATGAACTTGTGTCTTGGTTCTTTCCATTATCTTTGAGAAAAGGGATGTCCTAGCCCATCCTCCCTTTCGCTAAGGTGGTGCCCCTCTTTAGTTCTCTTAGTGAGGATTGGAGGCTGGGTGGGTAAGAGGCAACCCATTTATCTTTTCAGCCCTCATAAACCTTGTGCTACAAGACACATAACTAGATGGTTAATTTTGCTTCTAAAATTTGACTACTTTATGGTTGTATGTAAGGGTAAGTAGCACTACATGGTAGACCATATGTCTCGTATACCCACGGGAGAATCTTTTGGATAGGCCTTTGTAGATGACTTATCTTATGTGCATCTATTTATCATGTCCAATGAGAAAGATCTATTCAAAGTCAATCTAACATTCTATTGGGTAGATGACATAGTCCAAGTCCTAGAGCATGGATTGCTTGAGATACCTATAGAGAAGGCGAGGCTAAAACATCTTATCCTTAAGATTTAGCCCTATTTGTTATTTTTCAACTAGCTCTATAGACTAGGATAGGATGGGTTATTGCAAAGATGCATGTGTTAGCATGAAATGCATGATGTGCCTACTGAAGCACATAGTGGAACTCCTAAAGGACACTTCAACGGAGACATTACATAATGCAAGGTACTGCAATCTCAGTTGTGGTGGCCCACCCTATTTTGCAATGCTACTAAGTTTGTGAAGCATTGCGATAGATGTCAAAGGAACAAAGTAACAACCCATAAGGATAAGATGGATTTGATGCCAGTAATAGCACAAAAGTCCCTTGAAAAGTGGGGGATCGACTTTATTGGGCCAATTAGCCCTACAACATAGTATTTAGAGGCAAAGTACATCATTGTAGCAACAGATTATCTCATGAAATGGACCAAATCTTAAGCCACCAAGAAGAATGACGCTAGGACCAAGGCTAAGTTTCTTTGGGAGAAAGTGATCTCAAGATTTGGCTACCCCATTGAGCTAGTTAGTGATCAAGGCATGCACTTCATAAATGAAGTGATTGCCCATTTACTATCCACATTCTTGATTATCCATATAAAATCATCACCATACAAACGTTAAGATAATGATCAAGGAAGATCAATGAATAAGATCCTAATGAGCGTCTACCTCACACAATGACTAAGACAATAAACTCATGGTAGTGCTATGGGCCTATAGGATATCCTACAAGACAATCGTAGGGAAAATACCATTCATGCTCACCTATGGGACCAAAGTGATCTTTCCAATGGAGTTTTTTGTTCCGATGTTGAGAGTGGCAGTGTAAGAGAGATGGAATGGAAAGGATGTATGGATGGAATGCCTCGTAGAGCTACAATGCATTTATGAAGCCCAACTTCTACTGCAAAAATGCAAGACGCAAGAGCTGGTTTGACAAACATGTCAAACAAAATAACTTTGAGCAAGATTACCTAGTGCTAATGTACTTTGTAAAGGTCCATAAGTAAAATATGAAGTTCAAAGGATTGGGGCATTTAAAAGTCCACAACATGAGTCAAATTGGCAACATAGAGCTAGAGACCCTAGAGGGAGAGGGCATAAGCTTCTTCAATAGCAGTCGCCTCAAGAAGTACTACCCTCCAATGCATACATTGCATGAGCCTCCAATGTTAGAACCCTTTTGAATGTAAGAGTAGCCACCATCATCACCGAGATAAAGGATGAGGATGAGGAAGCAGTAGCACCTACCTACCTACACATATCAGTGATTGCCTAGAAGACGCATGCCTTTGACAAACTTATTGACGAAGGAGCTGACTTCAATATCCTTACACATGATCATTGGACCCTGATTGGTCAATCCCAATTTTATCATTACTTATTATATCAATTTTATCATTACTTATCCCAATTTTAACATGACCACCAACCTGGATATAATAAGTAATGAGTTAGTGGGGCCATGTGAGAGTCATAATGACCACCAACATTCCCTTGCCGGGTTTAAAGGTCCCTTCCCATTGAACCCTCCAAAAGCCAATTTTTCCTCCGAGCTTTGAAGAGGAAGCCTATAAGGCCTTCCCATTAGTTCCTCAATAACCCCATCCCGAGCTTTCAAGCAAAGGAAGCTACTAAGGCCCTAGGCCTAGTTCTTTGTAAAGAAGAAGAGGGGTTTCTCTAAGCCCCTTCCTACTCGATTTCCCCCATAAGCCCATTGAAGAGGATTTTCTTAAACCCCCTGGATTTTCAAGAAATTATGCATAAATCCCTTTCCACCAATCACCCACAAGCCCCTAGGCTTGGGATTTAAAGTTCCCTTTTCCGCAAGGCCCACAAAACCATTCCTAGCCGGAATTTCAAGGAGAAGAATATCTCAAGCCTTCGTTTCCGCAAGGGCCTTCTCAAGAACCCTAAGGCCTTCCAAAGCCAAATTCCGCAAGTCAGTACTTCGATCAAGGAAGCCGTACCTCAAAGGGAATTGCGCGTACAAGGGAGACAGGCCAAGATCATAAGATTGCAAGCCAAGGCAAGAAGTTCGAATCCACGAAGGCAAACCAAAAGTCGAACTCATGATGGCCCCTAAAAAGTCACAAGGCGCTGTCGAAGGGTTTTCGAAAGCAAAGTCCCAACCGCAGAGGTTCTTGAGAAATTCCAAGACGCAAGATCAAGCGAAGCAAATAATCAAGACAAATATGATGCCAAATAACAATTGTATTACTGCCAAGTTATCACTGTGAGCATAGAGAAACATCATAACAAAACCACATGTGATCTATGCAATTGACCCATGCCATGTATAGAAGCTCTTATTAGAGTCCAAGCTTATGAAAAGCAAGGTTTCAAATGCACACAATTGACAACAGTTTCTGCCTGCTTTGCATCATCTATATGTGATTGCAACAGTTGACAAATCTGTGCCACCCTCTCATGAGCAGTATGATAGCTGAGAATAGCTCTTCAAATCATGACGATTAGACTCTTGAAAATGACAACTTTGTAAACATAATCAAGCTTCTGATTATAATTGTTATAGCTGGCCATGCTGTAGAACTGGTTGAAGATGATGAAGGGAACTAATGGGATGTTCACATCTAGTTTAAAGAGATGCATCAAGGAGCCATGGTAAAGTCCTGTCTGTTCCCAACCTTTGACCCCATACAATAAGGGAACGTATAAGCTTGGCAGTGGTAATTAGATGTAACAGCAACAACCCTTGGCCATAATTAAATATCACCAGTTGTGTGTCTCCAAAGTTGAGTACAGTCCTCGGGGTGGTCATGTCTACACTTAGCATGTTGGTGGTCATTATGACTCTCACATGGCCCCACTAACTCATTACTTATTATATCCAGGTTGTTATACCTATTTATAACTAGAATAGTTATAGTGCCAGTCGACTAGTGTAGTCGGTTATGCATTGTTTGACTTAGTAGGCCACTTTCCTTTATGTTGTATCTTATCTATAATTTGTGTACATTGTAAAGAGTGTGGAAGAAGAAGAAAAAACCAGCAAGAAAACGTTTTGGCCTCCATCTCTCTTCTTGTCTCTTGAGTGAGCTTCTCCTTGTGCATTTCTGTGTGTGTTCGGCGCAACATCTTGATCAAGTCCCCCCAGCACGTGATTCTTGACATGGTATCAGAGCCACGCCACTGAGAGAGGCTCATTTGGAAGGCTGAAGTGAAGGAGAAGAAGCAAGGTTCAAGCAAGCAAGCCGCGGGTAATAAGCTCTCCCATTCTTCCACTCTTTCTCTTGGATAGTGCTTGTGGAGGCACCAGAAGCAGGGCAGAGTAAAAATCTTAGATTGCAGTGAGATTTGGTGTGCACGAAGAGCGCTGTGTATTTTGTAGGTGAGCCCTTTAGGACATTCCCGCTGCTATTTTGGCCATCCGAGGTCATTTCAGGCCCCGTTTTAGAGACGCAAGGTTGCGGATAGCAATTCGAGATACCCTGCAATTTTAGCTGTGACTGCCGTACACAGGTGCACAAGTTACAGATTTCAGATCTGTAAGTTCAAAGGTGTTTAACAGCAAATAAACACAAGGTTTATCTACAAATGGGTATGCAGATTGCATGTATTGTTGAGCAGACAGTGAAAAAGGTTGTCTGGTGTATTACTGTACACTACAAGTCGAGGGTTGCAGAAGATTTGCTTATTGTTTGGTATTAGTTTTGTGATAATGACAGAGAACAGTGGAAATCCCATCATTGAGAAGCTTGATAAGAACAACTACCCTTCATGGAAGTTCTGTGTCACGAACTTCCTTATTGGAAAAGGCCTCTACGAGTTTGTGTCAGGTGAAGGAAAATGAGCTGGAGGTGAGTGATCCTTCAACTACAGAAGAGACAAAGGCACAGAAGGAATGGAATGCAAAAGACAAAAAGGTCATGTATTGGCTGTCTGCAGTAATTGACAATAATATGTTGGGACATATCAGAAATGCAGAGAATTCATATACAGTTTGGACCATACTTGAAAGTATGTTTTTTGTAAATACAAAGGCACGAAATATTCAACTCAAGCAAGAGTTGAATACATTGAAGAAAGGGAAGATGTCTATCAATGAGTATGCATTGAAGGTAAGGAGCATTGCAGATGCCTTGGTAGTGATTGATGCAATGCCCGATGATGATGATTTGGTGTCGTCTACCTTGGGTGGACTTAACAATGAAAAGCCTTGGAAGTCTTTTGTAACTTCCATATATGTCAGAAAGCAATTTCCAGATTTCGATGAGTTGGTCTCCCTTATGATCACTGAAGAGATCAACATGCAGAGTGAGACATCTGAAAGAAGTGGTGAACAGGTCAAAGCTTTCTACTCCAGTTCAGAAAAGGGGACGTGGCAGGTTCTCTTCAAGAGGCCGTGGTATAGGACGTGGAAGTGAAAACCAGCAAAACAGTTGAATCAGCAATTTGGTGATACGCAGGTTTTAGGAGGTTGTGGTGACTTTTGAGGGAGGGGGAGCTTTAGAGGAAGAGGTGGATGGCAGAATAGAGGTTCTAGCAACTCTGGTATTGTGTGTCACTACTATGGCAAAACAGGTCATATTGTAGCCCAATGTTATACTAAGAAAGATGATATTCGCAATGGTAAGTTGCAACAAGGAAACTATGCATCGTCTTCATGATAGAATGAAGACAAAAATGAACGTCTGTTTGTTATGCAGCATATGCTGAATGCTGTTACAGGAAAAGGAACACATGATGATGTTTGGTATGTTGATTCAGGTGCATCCAATTATATGACCAACCATGCAGAATGGTTTGGAGAGATGTAAGATTTGCAAAATGTAGGTAATGTGCAAACGGGTGATGATTCATGCCACCCAATTTCACACATTGGAAAAGCTCCCTTGTCCTTGCATGATGGTAAGATAAAGAGCCTTTCAGATGTATTACATGTGCCATCTATTACAAAGAACTTGATGTTAGTCGGTGAGATGGTAGAGAAAGGGCTGCAAGTCAGATTTAATGCAAAGGGCTGCTTTGTAGAAGACTTCAATGACAAGTGCAGGTTACTTGCAAAGGGAACTAGAGCTGGATGTATGCTTACTTTGGATGCTGGAATTCCTACTATGAATGCTGCTATGTATGCTAAAGGGAAAGGTGTTGTTGCAGATATTGAAATTTGGCACAAATGCATTGGACATGCAAATGTATGAAGGCTGAAATTAATGCAGTCCAAAGGGTTGGTTACAGGTTTGCCTACATTTAGAGTTGCAGAATTTCATAAGGTATGCGAAGCATGTCAGTTTGGTAAGCAGGCAAGACAACCCTTTTCACATGACAGAGATGTAAGCAGAAATATCCTTGATGTTGTGCATACAGACATTTGGGGGCCTACACAAAATGTATCTCTTGGAGGCAATTCATACTTTGTCACATTCATTGATGATTGTTCTAGAAAGATGTGGGTATATTTTATGAAGGAAAAGAGTGAAGGGTTTGAGCACTTTAGAACTTTCAAGGCTACAGTTGAAAGAGAAAGAGGCTTGAAAGTAAAGTGCTTGAGGTCAGATAGAGGGGGAGAGTACCTCTCGAATGAGTTTAGTGATTTTCTGAGGTCTCATGGGATAAAGAGACAGTTCACATGCAGGTATACCCCACAACAAAATGGGGTTGCAGAAAGGAAAAACATGCATATTGCAGAAGTTGCACACACCTTGATTGGACGAAAAGAATATACCTAAGCATTTTTTGTCTGAGGCTGTTCATACTATTGTCAGCTGCAATTCATGGGATGACTCTTGAAGAATGCTTTACTGGCAAGAAGCCTGATGTATCACACTTGAAGGTATTTGGTGGTGTTGCATATGTTCATGTGCCAGATGAGCTATAGAAGAAGCTTGATCCAAAGGCAGAAAAATGTGTCTTTATTGGATACTCTTTAGAGCAGAAAGGGTATCGCTTTTATAACCCTGTCACATGTAAGTTCAAAGTGAGCAGGGATGTCATCTTTGATGAAATGAGCAGTTGGTATGTATCTAATGGTGATGCATTGGATGATGATGATGATCATGACACTCATGTGCAGGCTGAAAAGCAAGAATCATGGACTCTTAGTGGAACAGAGATATCATCTGGTAGTCCATGGTCTGGGAGACTAAGGAGTAGCTCTACATCTTCAGGTGCATCTAGTACCACTATAGGAAAATACAAAGGAAATAATAAAGTATCAGATGGAATTGATGCAATTCTCGATGGAAAATCTAGTGGCTCAGAGCGCTTGGATGATGAGCTTGGCATTCCTTCTGTCAGGACATCAGGTGTACAGAGAGCTCATAGTAATGTAAAGGCTCCATTGAGTGATCTAGTGGTACACAGATCTAGCAGGGTCAAATACCCTATTAAAAGATTTGGTTTTGAAGGTTATGCAGCTCACCATTATGCTTACATGGTGAAACTAGTTGAGGATGTTGAACCCACTTGTTTTGAGGATGTTGTTGGTCATACTCATTGGGATGCAGCAATGAATGAGGAGATGGCTGCATTAGAGGCCAATAAGACTTGGGATCTAGTATCATTGCCGAATGGCAAGAAAGCTATTGGATGTAAGTGGGTTTTTAAGATTAAGCACAATGTAGATGGTTCTATTAGTAGGTACAAAGCTAGGCTGGTTGAAAAAGGCTATGCCTAGATATATGGCATAGATTATGAAGAAACCTTCAGTCCAGTTGCTAGGATGGCAACTGTCATATGTCTGATTTCTTTGGTAGAAACCAAAGGTTGGAGGTTATAGCAAATGGATGTGAAAAATTCCTTCTTGCATGGTGATTTGCAGGAAGAAGTGTATATGGATCAACCAGTAGGTTATGAAGATTTAGAGCATCCCACGTATGTGTGTAGGTTGAAGAAGGCGCTCTATGCGCTCAAGCAAGCACCTAGATCATGGTCTGACAAGATTAGAGAGTATCTCATCAATATTGGCTTTTATGTTTCTGATGTTGATCACTCACTTTATGTGAGAAAGGGAGATGCAGGTTTGGTCATCATAGTCATCTATGTGGATGACTTGATTATTACAGGTGATAGTGATAGTGGGATTGCTGAAGTCAAGGATTTTTTGAAGAAGAAGTTTGAGATGAAGGATTTAGGTGAGCTAAGGTACTTCCTTGGCATTGAGGTGATCAAATATGATGATGGTATATGGCTGTCCCAAAGACAGTATGGCTTGGATATGTTATCCAAGTATGGTATGATAGCATGCAAATCACTTTCAGTCCCATTGGAGCAGAATGTAAAGTTGAGTGCTGATGTTGGGGATGAGATAGAAGACTCTATTATGATCAGGAGGATAGTGGGGAGTTTGATCTATATGACCATTACAAGGCCAGACTTGAGCTACGTTGTTGGTCTTGTGAGTCAGTTTATGCAAGTACCTAGAAAGCCACATTTGGATGCAGTCAGATGCATATTGAGATATGTGAAGTCCACATTACATTATGAACTTTTCTATAAGGCAGGTACATATGTACATGTGTTTGGATACACAGATGTAGATTGGGCTGGTAATATGTCTGATAGAAGATCTACCAGTGGATACATGTTCTCTCTTGGTAGTGCAGTAGTTACTTGGAGCAGCAAAAAGAAACCTACAGTTGCTTTGTTGAGTATAGAGGCTAAGTATAGAGGTGCTGTTGTAGCAGCATGTGAGGTAGTATGGATACAAAAGTTATTGGCTGATTTAGATGTGTAGGTGGAAGGTCCAATTGTCATTTATTGTGACAACATGAGCAGTATACAATTGGCTTGGAACCCTGTGTTCCATGCCAGGACAAAACATATTGAGGTACACTACCATTTTGTGAGAGAGAAGGTACTAGCAAAGTTGATTGACTTGGTGTATGTCATCACACAAGATCAGATAGTTGACATCTTTACCAAGGCATTGGGTACAGAGAAGCTTCAAAAGTTTCGAAGCTTACTTGGAGTTGCAGAGATGCAGTTGAGCTTGAGCGGGAGTGTTGAGATAACAAGCTCAACACATGGAGACATTGATGATGGACCGCCTAGTTAGATGGGTCCACACATCTACACTTAGCACGTTGGTGGTCATTATGACTCTCACATAGCCAGACTCATTACTTATTATATTCAGGTTGTTACACCTATTTACAGCTGGCATAGTTATAGCATCAGTCGACTAGTGTAATCGGTTATGCATTGTTTGACTTTGAAGGCCACTTTTCTTTATGTTGTATCTTATCTATACTTTGTGTACATTGTAAAGTGGGTGGAAGAAGAAGAAGAAACTAGCAAGAAAATGTTTTGGCCTCCATCTCTCTTCTTGTCTCTTGAGTGAGTTTCTCCTTGTGCATTCTGTGTGTGTTCGGTGTAGCATCTTGAGCAAGTCCCCCCACCGGCGATTCTGGACACATTGAGGATACATTAGCACTAGTAGACATTGGGAGGTACAGGAGGTTGGTCGGCAGTTTGATTGATCTACTTGTGTAACATCAAACCAGATATCAGTTTTGTTGTTGGTGTTTTGAGTAGGTTCTCAAACAAACCTCATGAGAGTCATTGGAAAGCTGGGATGCAGTTGCTCAGATACTTGAAGGAAACTCTTGACTATGGTATCACATATAGTTCCGAAAATTCTCTTGTGGGGAATTGTGACTCAGATTGGGCAGGAGATAGTGATTCTAGGAAGTCTGTTTCTGGTTATTGTTTCTCTTTAGGTTCAGGAATTTTCTCTTGGATTAGTAAGAAGCAGCCAACAGTGGCATTGTCTTCTACCAAAGCAGAGTATAAGGCAGCTTGTTTTGTTGCATGTGAAGCAGTATGGTTGAGAAGGATCCTATGGCATATGGGAGTGCAGGATGAAGAACCAACTGTGTTGAGATGTGACAATCAAAGTTGTATCGCCATTGCCAAAAATACGGTGTTTCATGCACGCACCAAACATATAGAGATCCAGTATCACTATGTGAGTGATTTGATCGAGGATGGGAGAGTGGAACTGGTCTACTGTCCAACATAGGAGAATGAAGCAGATATCTTTACCAAAGCACTTACGAAAGATCTGCTTCAAGTTCATCTTCAGAGACTTGGCATTGGGCTGAGGATATCGTTCACCTGCGGGTGGACATTGAGGGGGGTGTTAGATATACTCAATGCCCCACCCTCATAAGGTGCCACCAATGATCCATGGTACTTAAAGTTGTAAGGCCTCCATTATGAGGAGAAGCCATATGTGAGCCTGGACATTATTTGGGTCCTGACTTGTATGTCAGATGAGGTCTATGTGACCGAATAGCAAAAAGGTGACCATTCTCAGTCTAATCTTTGGGTTAGGCAGAGTAGTTAAGCTCGTAGCAACTCGAGGCACATTGCATGGAGTTGCGGGGTAAGAGAGTTATCAAGGGCCCTAGCCAATGGTAAAGGGAATATTTTAGGAAATATTCCATAGCCAACTAGTGGAGATTCACATGGAAGGTCAATAGACACATGTGCATATGGAAGGTCAATAGATACATGTGCATATGGAAGGTCAATAGACACGTGTGCATATGGAAGGTCAAGAGACACATGGGCACATGGAAGGTCAACAAACACAGGTGCATATGGAAAGTCATCCATCATGACCCCCTTCACAAGCTGTAAAAGCTAAATCCCTTCACAACCATCTATTATCCATCTTTCACCCAGTTAGAGTTGTTCCAACTAACCTTAAGCTCTTCACCTATCTTCTGTCTAGATCGCCATTTAAGCTTCACAGTGGAAGTGCACAGGTGGACATAGCCATCTTTGTATCAATTGTTTGGAGATAAATCAATTTTATTATTCTCCTCTTATCTATTGTGTACTCTCTATCTCTTTCTCAGATTCTGTTCGCTGTGCCATGTAATTTTTTACAGCCAACCCATCACACATATGACTACTAAATATCCTACTGACCAATCCACAAAGTAGGCATCAATTTCTAAGTTATCTAGTCAACCAAACCCCAACCTCCTCTCCTATGAGCGTAGATCTATCCTTACCTTGGCCTTGGATCTAGCCATGAATACAGGGGACAACTTAATCACCAATAGTAGTGTTGAGATGACAAGCTCAACACGTGCGGACATTGATGATGGGCCACTTGGTTAGATGGGTCCACACATCTACACTTAGCACGTCGGTGGTCATTATGACTCTCACATGTCCACAGACTCATTACTTATTATATTCAGTTTGTTACACCTATTTACAGCTGCATATAGTTATAGCGCCAGTCGACTAGTATAGTTGGTTATGCATTGTTTGACTTAATAGGCCAGTTTCCTTTATATTTTATCTTATCTATACTTTTTGTATATTGTAAAGTGTGTGGAAGAAGAAGAAGAAACTAGCAAGAAAACGTTTTGGCCTCCAACTCTCTTCTTGTCTCTTGAGTGAGTTTCTCCTTGTGCATTCTGTGTGTGTTCGGTGCAGCATCTTGAGCAAGTCCCCCCACCACGAAATTCTTGACATAGTATCAGAGCCGTGCCACTGAGAGAGGCTGATTTCAAAGGCTGAAGTGAAGGAGAAGAAGCAAGGTTCAAGCAAGCAAGCCACGAGTAAGAAGCTCTCCTATTCTTCCACTCTTTCTCTTGGACAGTGCCTATGGAGGCACCAGAAGCAGGGCATAGCAAAAAAACTTAGATTGCAATGAGATTTGGTGTGAGCAAAGAGCGCTGTGTATTCTACAGATAAGCCCTTTTGGGCTTATCCGCTGCTATTTTGGCCATCTGAGGTCATTTCATTTTAGAGCCGCAAGTTTGCGGATAGCAATTTCAGGGTACACTGTGATTTCACCTGTATTGACCAAAAGTGGGTGTGTAGGTTACGGATTACAAATCTCTAATTTTTGAGGTGTTTGCAAGAAGCAAACATAAGGTTTATTTGCAAACAGGTTGCAGATTACATGTGTTATAGAGCAATCAGTGAAAAAGGTTGCTTGATGTAGTGCTCTGCACGTGTTGTGAAAGATTGCAGGAGATTTACTTGCTGTTTGGTAGTATCAGTTTTGTGATAATGATAGAGAACAGTGGAAATCCCATCATTGAGAAGCTCGACAAGAAAAACTAGCCTTTATGGAAGTTCCATGTTACGAACTTCCTTATTGAAAAAGGCCTCTAGAGTTTATTTCAAGTGAAGAAAAGGAGCCAGAGGTGAGTGATCCTCCAACTGCAGAAGAGACAAAGGCACGGAAGGAATGGAATGAAAAAGACAAAAAGGTCATGTATTGGCTATCTACAGTAATTGATAATAATATGCTGGGACATATTAGAAATGCAGAGAATTCATATGCAGCTTGGACCATACTTGAAAGTATGTTTTCCGTAAATACAAAGGTACGAAAGATTCAACTCAAGAAAGAGTTGAATACATTGAAGAAAGGGAAGATGTCTATCAATGAGTATGCACTGAAGGTAAGGAGCATTGCATATGCCTTGGCAACGATTGATGCAATGCCCGATGATGATGATTTGGTGTCTACCTTGGGTGGACTTAACAATGAAAAGTCTTGGAAGTCTTTTGTAACTTTCGTATATGTCAGAAAGCCATTTCCAGATTTCAATGAGTTGGTCTCCCTTATGATTACTAAAGAGATCAAGATGCAGAGTGAGATATCTCAAAAAAGTGGTAAACAGGTCCAAGCTTTCTACTTGTTGAGATAACAAGCTCAACAGATGCGGGCATTGATGATGGACCGCATGGTTAGATGGGTCCACATGTCTACACTTAGCACGTCGGTGGTCATTATGACTCTCACATGGCCATTGACTCATTACTTATTATATTCAGGTTGTTACACCTATTTACAGCTGGCATAGTTATAGCGCTAGTCGACTAGTATAGTCGGTTATGCATTGTTTGACTTAGTAGGCCACTTTTCTTTATGTTGTATCTTATCTATACTTTGTGTACATTGTAAAGTGTGTGGAAGAAGAAGAAAAAACCAGCAAGAAAACGTTTTGGCCTCCATCTCTCTTCTTGTCTCTTGAGTGAGCTTCTCCTTGTGCATTTTGTGTGTGTTCGGCGTAGCATCTTGAGAAAGTCCCCCGACCACACGATTCTTAACATGGTATCAAAGCCGCACCACTAAGAGAGGCTGATTTCGAAGGCTGAAGTGAAGGAGAAGAAGCAAGGTTTGAGCAAGCAAGCAACGGGCAAGAAGCTCTCCCATCCTTTCACTCTCTCTCTTGGATAGTGCATGTGAAGACACCGAAAGCAGGGCAGAGCAAAAATCTCAGATTGCAGTGAGATTTGGTTTGCACGAAGAGCACTGTGCATTTGAGGCTATTTCAGGCCCCGTTTTAGAGCCGCAAGGTTGCGGACAATAGTTCGAGATACCCTGCAATTTCAGGTGTGTCTGTCGTATACAAGTGCACAGGTTATAGATTTCAGATTTGTAAGTTCAAAGGTGTTTACCAACAAATAAACACAAGGTTTATTTGCAAACTGGTTGCAAATTGCATGTATTGTTGAGCAGTCAGTGAAAAAGGCTATCTGGTGTATTGTTGTGTACTACAGGTCGAGGGTTGTAGTAGATTTGCTTGCTGTTTGGAATTAGTTTTGTGATAATGGCAGAGAACAGTGGAAACCCCATCATTGAGAACCTCGACAAGAACAACTATTCTTCATGGAAGTTCCATGTCACGAACTTTCTTATTGGAAAAGGCCTCTACGAGTTAGTTTCAGGTGAAGAAAAGGAGTCGGAGGTGAGTGATCCTCCAATTACAGAAGAGACAAAGGCACGAAAGGAATGGAATGCAAAAGACAAAAAGGTCATGTATTGGCTATCTACAGTAATTGACAATAATATGCTGGGACATATTAGAAATGCAGAGAATTCATATGCAGCTTGGACCATACTTGAAAGTATGTTTTTCGTAAATACAAAGGTACGAAAGATTCAACTCAAGAAAGAGTTGAATACATTGAAGAAAGGGAAGATGTCTATCAATGAGTATGCACTGAAGGTAAGGAGCATTGCATATGCCTTGGCAACAATTGATGCAATGCCCGATGATGATGATTTGGTGTCTACCTTGGGTGGACTTAACAATGAAAAGTTTTGGAAGTCTTTTGTAACTTTCGTATATGTCAGAAAGCCATTTCCATATTTCAATGAGTTGGTCTCCCTTATGATTACTAAAGAGATCAAGATGCAGAGTGAGACATTTGAAAAAATTGGTAAACAGGTCCAAGCTTTCTACTTATTGAGATAACAAGCTCAACACATGCGGGCATTGATGATGGACCGCATGGTTAGATGGGTCCACACGTCTACACTTAGCACATCGGTGGTCATTATGGCTCTCACATGGCCCATTGACTCATTACTTATTATATTCAGGTTGTTACACCTATTTACAACTGGCATAGTTATAGTGCTAGTCGACTAGTGTAGTCGGTTATGCATTGTTTGACTTAGTAGGCCACTTTCCTTTATGTTGTATCTTATCTATACTTTGTGTACATTGTAAAGTGTGTGGAAGAAGAAGAAAAAACTAGCAAGAAAACGTTTTGGCCTCCATCTCTCTTCTTGTCTCTTGAGTGAGCTTCTCCTTGTGCATTTTGTGTGTGTTCGGCGCAGCATCTTGAGCAAGTCCCCCGACCATGCGATTCTTAACATGGTATCAAAGCCGCACCACTAAAAGAGGCTGATTTCGAAGGCTGAAGTGAAGGAGAAGAAGCAAGGTTTGAGCAAGCAAGCCACGGGCAAGAAGCTCTCCCATCCTTTCAGTCTCTCTCTTGGATAGTGCATGTGAAGGCACCGGAAGCAGGGCAGAGACAAAATCTCAAATTGCAGTGAGATTTGGTTTGCACGAAGAGCACTGTGCATTTGAGGCTATTTCAGGCCCCGTTTTAGAGCCGCAAGGTTGCGGAAAATAGTTCGAGATACCCTGCAATTTCAGGTGTGTCTGTCGTATACAAGTGCACAGGTTATAGATTTCAGATTTGTAAGTTCAAAGGTGTTTACCAACGAATAAACACAAGGTTTATTTGCAAACTGGTTGCAAATTGCATGTATTGTTGAGCAGTCAGTGAAAAAGGCTATCTGGTGTATTGTTGTGTACTACAGGTCGAGGGTTGTAGTAGATTTGCTTGCTGTTTGGAATTAGTTTTGTGATAATGGCAGAGAACAGTGGAAACCCCATCATTGAGAACCTCGACGAGAACAACTATTCTTCATGGAAGTTCCATGTCACGAACTTTCTTATTGGAAAAGGCCTCTACGAGTTAGTTTCAGGTGAAGAAAAGGAGTCGGAGGTGAGTGATCCTCCAATTACAGAAGAGACAAAGGCACGAAAGGAATGGAATGCAAAAGACAAAAAGGTCATGTATTGGCTATCTGCAGTAATTGACAATAATATGCTGGGACATATCAGAAATGCAGAGAATTCATATGCAGCTTGGACCATACTTGAAAGTATGTTTTCCGTAAATACAAAGGTACGAAAGATTCAACTCAAGAAAGAGTTGAATACATTGAAGAAAGGGAAGATGTCTATCAATGAGTATGCACTGAAGGTAAGGAGCATTGCATATGCCTTGGCAACAATTGATGCAATGCCCGATGATGATGATTTGGTGTCTACCTTGGGTGGACTTAACAATGAAAAGTTTTGGAAGTCTTTTGTAACTTTCGTATATGTCAGAAAGCCATTTCCATATTTCAATGAGTTGGTCTCCCTTATGATTACTAAAGAGATCAAGATGCAGAGTGAGACATTTGAAAAAATTGGTAAACAGGTCCAAGCTTTCTACTTATTGAGATAACAAGCTCAACACATGCGGGCATTGATGATGGACCGCATGGTTAGATGGGTCCACACGTCTACACTTAGCACATCGGTGGTCATTATGGCTCTCACATGGCCCATTGACTCATTACTTATTATATTCAGGTTGTTACACCTATTTACAACTGGCATAGTTATAGTGCTAGTCGACTAGTGTAGTCGGTTATGCATTGTTTGACTTAGTAGGCCACTTTCCTTTATGTTGTATCTTATCTATACTTTGTGTACATTGTAAAGTGTGTGGAAGAAGAAGAAAAAACTAGCAAGAAAACGTTTTGGCCTCCATCTCTCTTCTTGTCTCTTGAGTGAGCTTCTCCTTGTGCATTTTGTGTGTGTTCGGCGCAGCATCTTGAGCAAGTCCCCCGACCATGCGATTCTTAACATGGTATCAAAGCCGCACCACTAAAAGAGGCTGATTTCGAAGGCTGAAGTGAAGGAGAAGAAGCAAGGTTTGAGCAAGCAAGCCACGGGCAAGAAGCTCTCCCATCCTTTCAGTCTCTCTCTTGGATAGTGCATGTGAAGGCACCGGAAGCAGGGCAGAGCAAAAATCTCAAATTGCAGTGAGATTTGGTTTGCACGAAGAGCACTGTGCATTTGAGGCTATTTCAAGCCCTGTTTTAGAGCCGCACCGTTGCGGACAATAGTTCAAGATACCCTGCAATTTCAGGTGTGTCTGTCGTATACAAGTGCACAGGTTACAGATTTCAAATTTGTAAGTTCAAAGGTGTTTACCAACGAATAAACACAAGGTTTATCTACAAATTGGTTGCAGATTGTATGTATTGTTGAGCAGACAGTAAAAAAGGCTATCTGGTGTATTGCTGTGTACTACAGGTCGAGGGTTGCAGTAGATTTGCTTACTGTTTGGAATTAGTTTTGTGATAATGGCAGAGAACAGTGGAAACCCCATCATTGAGAAGCTCGACAAGAACAACTATTCTTCATGGAAGTTCCATGTCACGAACTTTCTTATTGGGAAAGGCCTCTACGAGTTTGTTTCAGGTGAAGAAAAGGAGTCGGAGGTGAGTGATCCTCCAATTACAGAAGAGACAAAGGCACGAAAGGAATGGAATGCAAAAGACAAAAAGGTCATGTATTGGCTATCTGCAGTAATTGACAATAATATGCTGGGACATATCAGAAATGCAGAGAATTTATATGCAGCTTGGACCATACTTGAAAGTATGTTTTCCGTAAATACAAAGGCATGAAAGATTCAACTCAAGCAAGAGTTGAATACATTGAAGAAAGGGAAGATGTCTATCAATGAGTATGCACTGAAGGTAAGGAGCATTGCAGATTCCTTGGCAGTGATTGATGCAATGCACGATGATGATGATTTGGTGTCGTCTACCTTGGGTGGACTTAACAATGAAAAGGCTTGGAAGTCTTTTGTAATTTTCGTATATGTCAGAAAGCCATTTCTAGATTTCGATGAGTTGGTCTCCCTTAGGATCACTGAAGAGATCAACATGCAGAGTTAGACATCTGAATGAAGTGGTGAACAGGTCTAAGCTTTCTACTCCATTTCAAGAAGGGGACATGGTAGGTTCTCTTCAAGAGGCCGTGGTACAGGACATGGTAGTGACAACCAGCAAAACATATTGAATCAGCAATTTGGCGATATGCAGGTTTCAGGAGGTCGTGGTAACTTTAGAGCCAGGGTGAGCTTTAGAGGAAGAGATGGATGGCAGAACAGAGGTTCTAACAACTCTGGTATTGTGTGTCACTACTGTGGCAAAACAGATCATATTACAGCCCAATGTTATATTAAGAAAGATGATATTCACAATGGTAAGTTGCAGCAAGTAAACTATGCATCATCTTCACGACACAATGAAGATAAAAATGAACGTCTGTTTGTTATGCAACATATACTGAATGCTGTTACAGGAAAGGGAACACATGATGATGTTTGGTATGTTGATTCAGGTGCATCCAATCATATGACCAACCATGCAGAATGGTTTGGAGAGATGTAGGATTTGCAAAATGCAGGTTATGTGCAAACGGGTGATGATTCATGCCACCCAATTTCACACATTGGAAAAGCTCCCTTGTCCTTGGATGATGGTAAGATAAAGAGCCTTTCAGATGTATTACATGTGCCATCTATTACAAAGAACTTGATGTTAGTCGGTGAGATAGTAGAGAAAGGGCTGCAAGTCAGATTTAATGCAAAGGGCTGCTTTGTAGAAGACTTCAATGACAAGTGCAGGTTAGTTGCAAAGGGAAGTAGAGTTGGATGTATGTTTACTTTGGATGTTGGAATCCCTACTATGAATTCTGCTATGTATACTGAAGGGAAAGGTGTTGTTGTAGATATTGACATTTTGTACAAATGCATTGGACATGCAAATGTACAAAGGCTGAACTTAATGTAGTCCAAAGGGTTGGTTACTGGTTTGCCTACATTTAGAGGTGAAGAATTTCATAAGGTATGCGAAGCATGTCAGTTTGGTAAGCAGGCAAGACAACCCTTTACACATGACAGAGATGTAAGTAGAACTATCCTTGATGTTGTGCATACATACATTTGGGGGCCTACACAAAATGTATGTCTTGGAGGCAGTTCATACTTTGTCACATTCATTGATGATTGTTCTAGAAAGATGTGGGTATATTTTATGAAGGAAAAAAGTGAAGCGTTTGAGCACTTTAGAACTTTCAAGGCTACATTTGAAAGAGAAACATGCTTCAAAGTAAAGTGCTTGAGGTCAGATGGAGGGGGAGAGTACCTCTCGAATGTGTTCAGTGATTTTTTGAGGTCTCATGGGATAAAGAGACAGTTCACATGCACGTATACCCCGCAGCAAAATGCGGTTGCAGAAAGGAAAAACAGGCATATTGCAGAAGTTATAAAAACCTTAATGGTTGAAAAGAATATGTCTAAGCATTTTTGGTCTCACGCTGTTCATACTGCTGTCTATATTATAAACAGAACTCCCATAGCTGCAATTCATGGGATGATTCCTAAAGAATGCTTTACTAGCAAGAAGCCTGATGTATCACACTTGAAGTTATTTGGCTGTGTTGCATATGTTCATGTGCCAGATGAGCTACGGAAGAATCTTTATCCAAACTTAGGCAAAAAAATGTGACTTTATTGGATACTCTTTAGAGTAGAAAGGGTATCGCTGTTATGACCCTGTAACATGTAAGTTCAGAGTGAGCAGAGAGGTCATCTTTGATGAAATGAGCAGTTGGTATGCATCTAGTGGTGATGCATTGGATGATGATGATGATCACGACACTCATGTGCAAGCTGAAAAGCAAGAATCACAAACTCTTAATGGACAAGAGACATCATCTAGTAGTCCATGGTCTAGGAGATTAAGGAGTAGCTCTACATCTTCAGGTGCATCTAGTAGCACTACAGGTAAAGACAAAGGAAAGAATAAAGTGTCAGATGGCATTGATGTAGTTCTTGATGGAGACTGCAGTGGCTCAAAGAGCTTAGATGATGAGCTTGGTATTCCTTCTGTCAGGACACCAGGTGTACAAAGAGCTCATAATAATGTAAAGGATCCATTGAGTGATACGGTGGTGGTACGCAGATCTAGCAGGGTCAGATACCCTATTAAAAGGTTTGGTTTTGAAAGTTATGCAGCTCACCATTATGCTTATATGGTGAAACTAGTTGAGGATGTTGATGAGCCCACTTGTTTTGAAGATGCTGTTGGTCATACTCATTGGGATGCAGCAATGGATGAGGAGATGGCTACATTAGAGGCCAATAAGACTTGGGATCTAGTATCATTGCCAAAGGGCAAGAAAGCTATTGGATATACATGGGTTTATAAGATTAAGCACAATGTAGATGTTTCTATTAGTAGGCACAAAGCTAGACTAGTTGCAAAAGGCTATGCCTAGACATATGGCATAGATTATGAAGAGACCTTCAGTCCAATTGCTAGGATGGCAACTGTCAGATGTGTGACTTCTTTGGCAATAGCCAAAGGTTGGAGGTTGCAGTAAATGGATGTGAAGAATGCCTTCTTGCATGGTTATTTGCAGGAAGAAGTGTATATGGATCAACCAACAGGTTATGAAGATTTAGAGCATCCCATGTATGTGTGCAGGTTGAAGAAGGTGCTCTATGGGCTCAAGCAAGAACCTAGAGCATGGTCTGATAAGATCAGAGAGTATCTTGTCAATATTGGCTTTTATGTTTCTGATGCTGATCACTCACTTTATGTGAGAAAGGGAGATGCAGGTTTGTTCATCATAGTCGTCTATGTGGATGACTTGATTATTACAGGTGATAGTGATAGTGGGATTGCTGAAGTCAAGGATTTTTTGAAGAAGAAGTTTGAGATGAAGGATTTAGGTGAGCTAAGGTACTTCCTTGGCGTTGAGATGATCAGATGTGATGATGGTATATGGCTGTCCCAAAGACAGTATGGCTTGGATATGTTGTCCAAGTATGGTATGACAGCATGCAAACCACTTTCAGTCCCATTAGAGCAGAATGTAAAGTTGAGTGCTGATGTTGGGGATGAGAAAGAAGACCCCACTATGTTCAGTAGGATAGTGGGGAGTCTGATCTACATGACCATTACAAGGCCAGACTTGAGCAACGCTATTGGTCTTATGAGTCAGTTTATGCAAGTACCTAGAAAGCCACATTTGGATGCAGTCAGACGCATATTGAGATATGTGAAGTCCACATTACATTATGAACTTTTCTATGAGGCAGGTACAGATGTACAAGTGTTTGGATACACAAATGCAGATTGGGCTGGTGGTATGTCTGATAGAAAATCTACGAGTAGATACATGTTGTCTCTTGGTAGTGCAGTAGTTACTTGGAGCAACAAAAGGCAACCTATAGTTGCTTTGTCGAGTATAGAGGCTTAGTATAGAGGTGCTGTTGTAGCAGCATGTGAGGTAGTATGGCTACAAAAGTTATTGGCTGATTTAGATTGCAGGTGTGGAAGGTCCAATTGTCATTTATTGTGACAACATGAGCAGTATACAGTTGGCTAGGGACCCAATGTTCCATGCCAGGACAAAACATATTGAAGTACACTACCACTTTGTGAGAGAGAAGGTACTAGCAGGTGAGATTGACTTGGTGTATGTCAGCACACATGATCAGATAGCTGACATCTTCACGAAGGCATTGGGTACATAGAAGCTTCAAAAGTTTCGAAGCTTACTTGGAGTTGCAGAGATGCAGTTGAGCTTGAGGGAGAGTGTTGAGATGACAAGCTCAACACATGCGGGCATTGATGATGGACCGCCTGATTATGTGGGTCCACATGTCTACACTTAGCACGTCGGTGGTCATTATGACTCTCACATGGCCACTGACTCATTACTTATTATATTCAGGCTATTACACCTATTTACAACTGGCATAGTGATAGCGCCAATCAACTAGCGTAGTCGGTTATGCATTATTTGACTTAGTAGGCCTCTTTCTTTTATATTGTATCTTATCTATACTTTGTGTACATTGTAAAGTGTGTGGAAGAAGAAGAAAAAACTAGCAAGAAAACATTTTGGCCTCCATCTCTTTTCTTGTCTCTTGAATGAGCTTCTTCTTGTGCATTCTGTGTATGTTCGGCGCAGCATCTTGAGCAAGTCCCCCCACCACGCGATTCTTAACACTACTCCAGTTCAGGAAGGGGACGTGAGAGGTTCTCTTCAAGAGACCGTGGTACACGACGTGGTAGTGACAACTAGCAAAACAGATTGAATCATCAATTTGGCGATATGTAGGTTTCAGGAGGTCGTGGTAACTTTAGAGCCAGAGTGAGCTTTAGAGAAAGAGGTGGATGGCAAAACAGAGGTTCTAACAACTCTGGTATTGTGCGTCACTACTGTGGCAAAACAGGTCATATTGCATCCCAATGTTATGCTAAGAAAGATAATATTCACGGTGGTAAGTTGCAGTAAGGGAACTATGCATCGTCTTCACGAGAGAATGAAGACAAAAATGAACGTCTATTTGTTATGTGCTGAATACTGTTATAGGAAAGGGAACACATGATGATGTTTGGTATGTTGATTTAGGTGCATCCAATCATATGACCAGCCATGCATAATGGTTTGGAGAGATGCAATATTTCTAAAATACAGGTTATGTGCAGACGGGTGATGATTCATGCCACCCAATTTCACATATTGGAAAAGTTCCCTTATCCTTGCATGATGGTAAGACAAAGAGTCTTTCAGATGTATTACATGTGCCATCTATTACAAAGAACTTGGTGTTAATTGGTCAGATGGTAGAGCAAGGGCTGCAAGCCAAATTTAATGCAAAGGGCTGCTTTGTAGAAGACTTCAATGACAAGTGTAGGTTGGTTGCAAACGGAAGTAGAGTTGGATGTATGCTTACTCTGGATGCTGGAATTCCTACTATAAATACTGCTATGTATTCTAAAGGAAAAGTTGTTGTTGCAGATATTGAAATTTGGCACAAATGCATTGGACATGCAAATGTACAAAGGCTGAAATTAATGTAGTCCAAAAGATTGGTGGTTACAACTTTGCCTACATTTAGAGTTGCAGAATTTCATAAGGTATGCGAAGCATGTCAGTTTGGTAAGTAGGCAAGACAACCCTTCTCACATGATAGAGATGTAAGCAGAAATATCCTTGATGTTGTGCATACAGATATTTGGGGGCCTACACAAAATGTATCTCTTGGAGGCAGTTCATACTTTGTCACATTCATTGATGATTGTTCTAAAAAGCTGTGGGTATATTTTATGAAGGAAAAGAGTGAAGCGTTTGAGCACTTTAGAACTTTCAAGACTGCAGTTGAAAGAGAAACAGGCTTGAAAGTAAAATGCTTGAGGTCAGATGGAGGGGAGAGTACCTCTCGAATGAGTTCAGTGATTTTTTGAGGTCTCATGGGATAAAGAGACAGTTCACATGCAGGTATACCCCACAGAAAAATGGGGTTGCATAAAGGAAAAACAGGCATATTGCAAAAGTTGCACGCGCCTTGATGGCTGAAAAGAATATGCCTAAGCATTTTTGGTCTGAGGCTGTTCATACTGTTGTTTATATTATGAATAGAACTCCCATAGCTGCAATTCATGGGATGACTCCTGAAGAATGCTTTACAGGCAAGAAGTCTGATGTATCACACTTGAAGGTATTTGGCTGTGTTGCATATGTTCATGTGCTAGATGAGCTACGGAAGAAGCTTGATCCAAAGGCCGAAAAATGTGTCTTTATTGGATACTCTTTAGAGCAAAAAGGGTATCGGTGTTATAACCCTGTCACTTGTAAGTTCAGAGTGAGCAGGGATGTCATCTTTGATGAAATGAGCAGTTGGTATGCATCTAGTGGTGATGCATTGGATGATGATGATGATCATGACACTCATGTGCAGGCTGAAAAGCAAGAATCACAGACTCTTAGTGGACCAGAGACATCATCTGGTAGTTCATGGTCTGGGAGACTAAGGAGTAGCTCTACATCTTCAGGTGCATCTAGTAGCACTACAGGTAAAGACAAAGGAAAGAATAAAATGTCAGATGGCATTAATGCAGTTCTTGATGGAGACTCCAGTGGCTTAGAGAGCTTGGATGATGAGCTTGGTATTCCTTCTATAAGGACACTAGGTGTACAGAGAGCTCATAATAATGTAAAGCCTCCATTGAGTGATCTAGTGGTATGCAAATCTAGCAGGGTCAGATACCTGTTAAAAGATTTAGTTTTGAAGGTTATGCAACTCACTATTATGCTTATATGGTGAAACTAGTTGAGGATGTTGAGCCCACTTGTTTTGAGGATGTTGTTGGTCATACTTATTGGGATGCAGTAATGGATGAGGAGATGGGTGCATTAGAGGCCAATAGGACTTGGGATCTAGTATCATTGCCGAAGGGCAAGAAAGCTGTTGGATGTAAGTGGGTTTATAAGATTAAGAACAATGTAGATGGTTCTATTAGTAGGTACAAAGCTAGGCTGGGTGCAAAAGGCTATGCCCAAACATATGGCATAGATTATGAAGAAACCTTTAGTCCAGTTGCTAGGATGGCAACTATCAGATGTGTGATTGATTTGGCAGCATCCAAAGGTTGGAGGTTGCAACAAATGGATGTGAAGAATGCCTTCTTGCATGGTGATTTGCAGGAAGAAGTGTATATGGATCAATCAGCAGGTTATGAAGATTGTCTTCGTGGTTATTGGTTCAGCTCTTTGAGAGCGAACACAGCAGGCAAAGCGTAGATCGATGCTGCTACAGCTATTGCCCTCCCTCGCTCAATCGATATTCCCGTCTCCATTAATGACACAGAGCCTTCTCTTAGTGATGACCATGGCAATCCAATTGCAGGTTCCCTCAACAAGATCATCTCTGCAAACCCATTGCTGCTACTAGCAATGCTGTCCTGTGGGGTGAACTGTCTAAGGCTTATCAGAGAGGCACATGTAAAAAAATAATTGGGAACATCGATTTACTGCTTTGTCTTCCTTGCGGATACTTGCAAGTATCTGAAAGCGACCATCATTTACTGCTATGATTTTCTTTGTGTTTTTCGATGCACATTCATGGACTTGTTATTCTATTCTCTACAATCAGTAGCAGCAGAAGCTATCCATTCAAAGTCTTGATCAAAGCGCTGATAGTCAGTGATGCAAACATTTGGGAAGTCCGAAGACTGTACTCAACTTTGGAGACACACAACTGGTGATATTTAATTATGGCCAAGGGTTGTTGCTGTTACATCTAATTACCACTGCCAAGCTTATACGTTTCCTTATTGTATGGGGTCAAAGGTTGGGAACAGACAGGACTTTACCATGGCTCCTTGATGCATCTCTTTAAACTAGATGTGAACATCCCATTAGTTCCCTTCATCATCTTCAACCAGTTCTACAGCATGGCCAGCTATAACAATTATAATCAGAAGCTTGATTATGTTTACAAAGTTGTCATTTTCAAGAGTCTAATCGTCATGATTTGAAGAGCTATTCTCAGCTATCATACTGCTCATGAGAGGGTGGCACAGATTTGTCAACTGTTGCAATCACATATAGATGATGCAAAGCAGGCAGAAACTGTTGTCAATTGTGTGCATTTGAAACCTTGCTTTTCATAAGCTTGGACTCTAATAAGAGCTTCTATACATGGCATGGGTCAATTGCATAGATCACATGTGGTTTTGTTATGATGTTTCTCTATGCTCACAGTGATAACTTGGCAGTAATACAATTGTTATTTGGCATCATATTTGTCTTGATTATTTGCTTCGCTTGATCTTGCGTCTTGGAATTTCTCAAGAACCTCTGCGGTTGGGACTTTGCTTTCGAAAACCCTTCGACAGCGCCTTGTGACTTTTTAGGGGCCATCATGAGTTCGACTTTTGGTTTGCCTTCGTGGATTCGAACTTCTTGCCTTGGCTTGCAATCTTATGATCTTGGCCTGTCTCCCTTGTACGCGCAATTCCCTTTGAGGTACGGCTTCCTTGATCGAAGTACTGACTTGCGGAATTTGGCTTTGGAAGGCCTTAGGGTTCTTGAGAAGGCCCTTGCGGAAACGAAGGCTTGAGATATTCTTCTCCTTGAAATTCCGGCTAGGAATGGTTTTGTGGGCCTTGCGGAAAAGGGAACTTTAAATCCCAAGCCTAGGGGCTTGTGGGTGATTGGTGGAAAGGGATTTATGCATAATTTCTTGAAAATCCAGGGGGTTTAAGAAAATCCTCTTCAATGGGCTTATGGGGGAAATCGAGTAGGAAGGGGCTTAGAGAAACCCCTCTTCTTCTTTACAAAGAACTAGGCCTAGGGCCTTAGTAGCTTCCTTTGCTTGAAAGCTCGGGATGGGGTTATTGAGGAACTAATGGGAAGGCCTTATAGGCTTCCTCTTCAAAGCTCGGAGGAAAAATTGGCTTTTGGAGGGTTCAATGGGAAGGGACCTTTAAACCCGGCAAGGGAATGGGCTTGAGATGGATGCAATGGGAAAGGGGCTTTAAATCCCGGGGGTAAAATGAACTTATGGAGATCCAATGTGAAGGGGCTTTAAATCCCGGGGGTAAAATTGGCTTTATGGGGAATCCACGAGAAGGGGGCTTTAAAACCGGGGCTGGGAAATGGCTTGTGGGGAATGCAATGGGAAGGGGCTTAGAGAAGCACCCTTAGAAGCTTCCATGAATCTTCTAAGAAGCTTCCAAGAATCTTCTAAGAAGCTTCTGAGATGGGTGCAAGGAAACCTGAAGAGGGAAGGATAGTAGTTACATGGAGGGGGGAAAGATGATACCCACGTGGAAGAGGGAAGGGGTGGTGCTGACGTGGAGTGTGGGGGGGCTTTCCAATCGGCAGTAGCTGGCGGTGGCTATCGAGCCCAGGCGGCGGCATGTCAACTGGCGCCTCCCTCTCCTCCTCTTGGAGCAGCACGGCTACTCTCTTCCTTCCTCCACAACAGTCAACAACAACTTTTCCTCTTGCAGTCTCCCTCCTTCCTCCTTACAAGATGACAACCTTTGCCGTCTGATAGCCTCTCACTTACTTTCCACTTATGCAGCCTGCCACAGCTTCCTTCTCTCACACCTCCATTACTCTTCCCAAAAGGGGGGTTTTTATAGTCTGGGGGGAGAGGGGACCTCCCCCCTACGTGGCCCCTTGCATGGCTTCTTCCCTTCTGTAAAATATTACACGGCGCAGCGAACAGAATCTGAGAAAGAGATAGAGAGTACACAACAGAAAAGAGGAGAATCAGTAAATTCTTTAACTCCAAACAACTGATACAAAGATGGCTCTGTCCACCCGTGTGCTTCCACTGTGTGAAGCTTAGATGGTGATCTAGACAGAAGATAGGTGAAGAGCTTAAGGCTAGCTGGAACAACAACTCCTTGCTTTTTCATCTCCTTCAATACTGCAAATCCGATGTGTCCAAAGCTTTCATGCCAAAGCTTACTTGTGCCCACTCCAGCGGTGGCTATAAGAGCACTTAGCTCATACAGGTTGTTTCTTCTTTCTCCTTTGCCAACAATTGTGCCAGCACTATCAATAATTTCTGCACCTGCCTTCTTGAACCTCACTTCATGACCAAGATCAGTTATGGCAGCAAACTGATAATAGATTTCTCCTGATTTCGGGAACATACAACACATTTGAAAGCTTTTTGAGTTCATCATTTGCAGCAACAAAAGAAATAGTACCTGTGCCCGTAGCAGGGCATTTAGCATCATTTCCAACCGTCACAGTGATGGATTCTTGTAGAGGCTGCATAGAACTGTATAGACCTTTCTTGTTGGTCATGTGACGGGAGGCCCCACTATCCAACACCCATGAGTCAGTGGTAGATTCTTCTTGCATTGAGGAGCACACTTCCTCAATGGTCGCCATGAATAATTCCAGTTCTGCTTCAGCCGTATTGGCTGTCTCTTTCCCTTTACTTTTAAGGGTGCCATTCTTTTCATCTGCCTTCTTGACACGACAATCTGCAATTGTATGTCCTTTCTTCTTGTAGTAGAAGCACTCTCCTTAAAACTTATTCTTTCCACCCTTCTTCTTTTTGTCACCATCATTTTTGGTGAAGGAACCACCTTTGCCTTTTGCATTGGTAGAGAATGCAGCATCTCCGTTGTTGCTTCCTTCTCGGGCTTTCAGCCTCAACTCCTCCTTCATTAATAATGCACAAAACTCCTCAAAAGTCAAAGCTTGAGGTCTCACCTGAGTATTAAGGGCAGTTACTAGTCCATCAAACTTTTGTAAACAAATCTGAAGACACCTCCGAGCTAGCTCTTCGCTAGTCTTTTGTATCCCAGCGCCAGCCATCTGGTCGCGCAGATTCTTAATCCGAGTGATGAATGCTTCAACCGTCTCTCCTTCAGCAAACTTCTCCACTGCTAGTTGATTCTCCAAGTTTTGAATCCTCGTTTGGTTTCGTGTTTCATACTGACTCCTTAGTACATTCCAAGCCTCTGACGCTTTGGTTGTATGCTGAATCAAAGTCAGAACACTGTCAAAACAACTTGTAACTAAGGCACACAATGCATCTACATTCCTTCGTTTCCAAGCTCATAGAAGATCTGCATTTGGAGGAATCATCACACTAGGATTTGATGGGTCGGGGGTAGGCTGTGGTTCTGCGTCAGTCCCCAGCACAGTCTCCAGAAGCTCATAAGAATCAAGGATAGTTGTAATTTTGAACTTCCACAAGGTGTAGTTTGTACCATCTAACTTGTCTTCGCTGAAGGTTGGTGGACGAATCCTCAGTGTTTGAATAGCCGATACAGCAACACCACCTCCTGCACTGCTTCCTGATACACCAGAACCGCTTCCGGAAGTCGACATAGTTTCTCTTTGCTGTTGAAGCCTTTGCCTCTTGCACACTCTCCAATCTCTAAATCCCCCTGGGCTCTGATACCATGTAAAATATTACATGGCGCAGCAAACAGAATCTGAGAAAGAGATAGAGAGTACACAACAGAAAAGAGGAGAATCAGTCAATTCTTTAACTTCAAACAACTGATACAAAGATGGCTCTGTCCACCCGTGCGCTTCCACTGTGTGAAGCTTAGATGGCGATCTAGACAGAAGATAGGTGAAGAGCTTAAGGCTAGCTGGAACAACAACTCTGACTGGGTGAAAGATGAGTGAGAGATGGCTGCGAAGGGGTTTAGCATTTATAGCCTGCGAAGTTTGATAGGTCTACCATATGAGCCTCCATTAGTCGGCCAGGGAATATTCTAGGGAATATTCCCTTTACCATCGGGCCGGGGGCGCTGCCCCCAGACCCCCGCCAGGGGGGCCGCTGGCCCCCCTAGGAGCCCCCAGCCTGTTGAGATATCGAGCTCCACTCGTGATATGCCAGGGTGACCGTTGTGTATTTATGTCACCGACTTGTCAGTTGTGCAGACGCGGCTGGTACACCGCCCATGAATAATAGCTACATGATAGCTATCCTTATCTACTCTAGCTCGTGGCTCAGTTAGTATGCCACCTTAGTTAGTTCAGTTTGGTTTGAGACCCATATATAGGGTTCTTCTATTTCTTTGTACTTGAGTTCTTTTGGCTTACACAACTAAGAAGAGGAAAACTATTTTCAGCCTCCACCCTTGTGTGTATTCCCCCATTGTGCAAGCAAGAAAGCTTCAAGTGAGACTCCTTCCTTCTCTCCCATAATCTTGACATGGTATCAGAGCCTTGTTCATGGTAAGGAGCTCAAGAAAGCAAGCCAAGCTCGCGGTGTTCTGGTAAGAGGAGCAGTGTTGCTTTCATTTTCTGTTTTGGGAGCAGATCTCTGTAGGTAGCACAGCCGGAAATTGCAAGAGTGCATTGTCTCAGGTTGAGAGACCCTTCGCGGTGAAGCAAGAGTGCATTGTCTCAGGTTGAGACGCCCTTCGCGGTGAAGCAAGAGGGCAATATATGCTACGGTGAGGGCTTCAGCCCTTGGTGACCTTGTTTTTTTTATTTGAGGCCATTTCGGGGCCTGTTTAGGAGGCGGAAGTTTTCTGCATGCATTCAAGAGAAGGCCCAGTTTTATGCTGTGCAGCCACTGTTCTACAGGTCGGTGAAAAGTTACTGTAAAAATTGCATTGTATGCTTGTGCGCAGAGACATTGGGAGTTACAGAATCATCCCTGTTGCCTATTGATGCAAAATCGTCACTAGGAAGTGACTGTGTGGTCAAATACCACTTTCGTCAGTTTTGTAGATTTGCCTTTGTGAGGCTGAAGCTGTATTCTTTGCAGTGACAGAATTTTTTGCAGTGTTCTGTAATGGCGTCTGATTCTCTTTCACAGATTGTCACTGAAAAGCTTGACAAGAACAACTTCCAAGCATGGAAGTTTAGAATGACAAATTTTCTTATGGGAAAAGGATATTGGGAATTTGTTGCAGAAAATGAAGAAGAACCAGTTCTTCCTAATGTTCCCAATCAACAGCAAATGCAGGCATTCAAAACATGGCATGAGAGAGCCAGGAAAGTTATGTATTGGCTATCTATCAGTATTTCAGACTCTATGATTGTGCATATTCCGGATGCAAGTACGCCAAAGGAGGCATGGGATACTTTGTCAAAAATGTATAGCACAAATACGCAAGCCAGGAAAATGCAGCTCAAGCAAGAGTTGCATAATGTGCAAAGAGAAAGTATGAGCATCAACAACTACCACATGAAGGTGAAGAAGATTGCAGATGCGCTTGCTTCCATTGGGTCGCCAGTGGAAGATGATGATTTAGTTTCCGTGACCTTGAATGGTCTAGGAAAGGATTATGCACAGTTCCGAACATCCATTTCCGTCCGTGAAAGATTTCCTGATTTTGAGGAGTTGATTGCTCTTCTAATTTTTGAGGAGCAGAGAAATGGTGGTGCATCTTCTTCAGGAGGAACTTCAAAAGAAGCTGTCTTCTACTCAAATGCTGGAAGAGGTAGAGGCAGAGGTAGAGGAGGCCGATTTGCAGGCCGTGGCAGAAATCAGAATATGCAGCAAACTCAAGAAAACCAGTCCTATGGAGGAGGACGTGGTAACTCTAGAGGCAGGGGGAGCCAAAGAGGTCATGGTGGATGGCAAAGAGGCCAAAATGCAAACAGTAATGTTGAATGCTACTACTGTGGTAAAATGGGTCATATGGCTAAAGACTGCTATAAAAAGCAGAATGACATCATGAATGGAAAACTGCAACAAGGAAATTATGCATCTTCTAGTAGACAGGGTGATGACAGAAATGAGCACTTGTTTATGGTGCAGCACATGAACAATTCTGTGACAAGTACAGAAGAAAGCAATGATGTATGGTATGTTGACTCAGGTGCATCAAACCACATGACAGGTCATGCAGAATGGATGGAGGATGCAAGAAAAATGGAAAAACTAGGATTTGTGGAGACTGGTGATGATACTGCACATCCTATTGTGCAGATTGGAAAAATCCCCTTGTCTATGCAGGATGGGAAAAAGAAATACCTCTCCGATGTATTTCATGTCCCGAATATCACCAAGAATCTGGTTTCTGTTGGTCAAATGGTTGAGCAGGGCTTGCAAGTCAGATTTAATCCTCATGGATGCTTTGTTGAGGATATGAAAAATAAAGGTCGCTTGATAGCAAAAGGAAAGAAGAAGGGCAGAATGTTTACATTGGATGCAGACATGTCTGAATTGAGTGCAGCAATGTTTGCACATGGGACCGGTGTAGTTGCAGATATTGATATCTGGCATAAACTCATTGGTCATGTTAATGTACAGCGACTTAAATCAATGCAGACCCAAAATATTGTTGCAGGTTTGCCAAAATTCAAGGTTGCACAAATGCATAAGGTATGTGAAGCCTGTCAGTTTGGAAAACAGGCAAGGAATAATAGCTACATGATAGCTATCCTTATCTACTCTAGCTCGTGGCTCAGTTAGTATGCCACCTTAGTTAGTTCAGTTTGGTTTGAGACCCATATATAGGGTTCTTCTATTTCTTTGTACTTGAGTTCTTTTGGCTTACACAACTAAGAAGAGGAAAACTGTTTTCAGCCTCCACCCTTGTGTGTATTCCCCCATTGTGCAAGCAAGAAAGCTTCAAGTGAGACTCCTTCCTTCTCTCCCATAATCTTGACATGGTATCAGAGCCTTGTTCGTGGTAAGGAGCTCAAGAAAGCAAGCCAAGCTCGCGGTGTTCTGGTAAGAGGAGCAGTGTTGCTTTCATTTTCTGTTTTGGGAGCAGATCTCTGTAAGTAGCACAGCCGGAAATTGCAAGAGTGCATTGTCTCAGGTTGAGACGCCCTTTGTGGTGAAGCAAGAGGGCAGTATATGCTACGGTGCGGGCTTTAGCCCTCGGCGACCTTGTTTTTTTGATTTGAGGCCATTTCGGGGCCTGTTTTGGAGGCGGAAGTTTTCTGCACGCACTCAGGAAAAGGCCCAGTTTTATGCTATGCAGCCACTATTCTACAGGTTGGTGAAAAGTTACTGTAAAAATTGCATCGTATGCTTGTGCACAGAGACATTGGGAGTTACAGAATCATCCCTGTTGCTTGTTGATGCAAAATCGTCACTAGGAACTGACTGTGTGGTCAAATACCACTTTTGTCAGTTTTGCAGATTTGCCTTTGTGAGGCTGAAGCTGTGTTCTTTGCAGTGACAAATTTTTTGCAGTGTTCTGTAATGGCGTCTGATTCTCTTTCACAGATTGTCACTGAAAAGCTTGACAAGAACAACTTCCAAGCATGGAAGTTTAGAATGACAAATTTTCTTATGGGAAAAGGATATTGGGAATGTGTTGCAGGATGTTTCCCCATAGATGATGCAGTTTTTGATTCTCGGTCCCGGTTGACCAATGCGGAGTACACCATTTCTCGTGTATGATTATAGATCAACTGCCAGCACTGGAGATAATCTTTTCACAAATTTACGGTGCACGGGAGGTTGGTCTAGTAATATTTTTACTCAAACGGAAATATTACAGAGGAATTGATCACCAATGAAATCTCTCGCGCTCGGGTACACCTTATAGCAAGAGCAAAGTATCTACAACAACCCACAAAATAGAAGAGCTAAAAAAGCTAGCCAACTCTGAATCTTCTTTTCTGCACAAATTGTATGTTCTTTATGTCCCGTGGGAACAAGAGGGCTACCAAATTATGATCAATGCTGAGCAGAGATGGGCAATCAAAACCTCTGAGTAGTATGATCCAACCTATGTTACTCCTACCTTATTTAGATTATTGGCCATATAGACCATTAGAGGTATATGGTATGGTCCATCCCCTATTTCGATCAAATCCTGACTGAGGAAGAACTACACATTACTTCTAGGATGAACTCTAGCATCTTCCTAACTTATGTCTTGACCTACATTACACATGTAGGCATTAGACCTCATGACACGGACCGTCATGCCCACTTGGAGTATAATCCAAACTTCTACGATTGGCTCATAATGAAGTAAATCACAACAAGCTTATGCTTGATGCCCTTAACACTTCATCCTTCAATCCTAGGAAGGACTTTCATCACTCCCAAGGGGGAGGGGGTAAGGTGAAAAAGAAGACATGACTTGAACCTTCAACCGAACTTTAAAAGAAAAAATTATAGATAGAAATCAACGTATACTTAAGGAAAATTTCATGAGTTTGGACTGTGTGGATTGCTTGAAGCAAAAATTTTCATTTTGTACTTGAGCATTTCATCGGGGTAAGGTGGAAAAGAAGACACAACTTGAACCTTAAATTGAATTTTAAAAGCCAAAAGGACAAATACAAGTCAATGTTTGGTTGAGAAAAAATTTCATGAAATTCTTGTTTGGACTACATGGAGGACTACCTGAAGCAAAACTTTTCATTTGGTACTTGAGCATTTCACCTTTCCATAGCATGTATTCATGATCCCCTTATCTTTTTGGAAAAAGTTGTTTCAACTGAACTAATAATGAGCTATTGTATCATATTAGGAACCAAAGATGGCAAGGCATGAAAAAGGTGGCAAGCTTCCATTCACAAAAGAGGAGCACACCAAATATGGCCTAATGATGGAAACAAGGGCCTTTAATCAGCTTAGGTTCAAAAGCATCTAGAACTCAGAAGACATGGTGATGTAAGAGCAAGTAGTAAAACAGATTGTCAACTAGTGTAATCTTACTAAATATATGGAGAAGGTTGGGAAAGCCATTGACTACAACAAGTCCACAAAGTTCTTGCAAACTTTTGATGCAATGACAATGAATCATCAAGTAGAAGTTAAGTTTAGTTTCAAAATGGTGGAAAGAGCTCTAGGGCTAGTCAAGAAGCCCAAGAGGTAGCCGAAGAGAGATGTTTATGGCATGCTACAAGGCCCAAGTATACATGAATGATGGAGTTAGCTTAGCTAACATCCTTGACCGTGGCATTAGGTAGGCAGGCAAAGACAGATCTATTCTCCACTCAAAGGTACAATGCCTTGATGAGTAGGATTAGAGTGCCATTTCTCGAGATCCTTGTGGCTAAGTCTCTAGATGAAATCAATTGGAATAACTATGTGCATAAGACCATTGACTCTTCAACAAAAGCACTAGCCATAAGAGCTAGTGCAGTAGGTGGAGAGTCTCTCGCTTCCACAGTGGCGAAGATAGCAAGGAAGAAGCCATCAGCCAAGGCCTCCAACATAGGGTTTGGAGGTGTGCTCACCACCATCATCCAAGAGGCCATGTGAGACTTAAGAAGACAAGAAGTGGTAGAAGAAACCCCTAAGTGCTCACCGGCCTAGGAATCACCTATGCAATCACCCATGAAGATAAGCATTATAGCCTCTTTCTCCATTGGAAACTTGGGGGATAAAGAGGGCATGGAAGGGTAAAAGGAAGAAGTGTAGCAAGCCACAAAAAATAAGGAAGCTCTACTATAGGCCTAGCAACAAACAACATGAGGCTTCAGGTGAGAGAATTGTTAGTGGGGAAAGGAAGGAGAGCTAAGTCCCATCAAGTTAAGAAAAACAATGAAAAATCAAGTTGACCATCCCGAGGAAAAAGAAGAAAACCATAGAAAAAGGAGACAAATAATTAGAAGTTGCACAGAAGGAGTCCAAAGAGCTAGTGTTGAGATATCGAGCTCCACTCGTGATACGCCAGGGTGACCGTTGTGTATTTATGTCACCGACTTGTCAGTTGCAGACGCGGTTGGTACACCGCCGATGAATAATAGCTACATGATAGCTATCCTTATCTACTCTAGTTCGTGGCTCAGTTAGTATGCCACCTTAGTTAGTTGAGTTTGGTTTGAGACCCATACATAGGGTTCTTCTATTTCTTTGTACTAGAGTTCTTTTGGCTTACACAACTAAGAAGAGGAAAACTGTTTTCAGCCTCCACCCTTGTGTGTCTTCCCCCATTGTGCAAGCAAGAAAGCTTCAAGCGAGACTCCTTCCTTCTCTCCCACAATCTTGACATGGTATGAGAGCCTTGTTCGTGGTAAGGAGCTCAAGAAAGCAAGCCAAGCTCACGGTGTTCTGGTAAGAGGAGCAGTGTTGCTTTCATTTTCTATTTTGGGAGCAGATCTCTGCAGGTAGCACAGCCAGAAAGTGCAGGAGTGCATTGTCTCAGGTTGAGACGCCCTTCACGGTGAAGCAAGAGGGCGACCTTGTTTTTTTGATTTGAGGCCATTTCGGGGCCTGTTTCGCAGACGGAAGTTTTCTGCACGCACTCAGGAAAAGGCTCAGTTTTATGCTGTGCAGCCACTGTTCTACAGGTCGGTGAAAAGTTACTGTAGAAATTGCATCGTATGCTTGTGCGCAGAGACATTGGGAGTTTCAGAATCATCCTTGGTTCTTGTTTATGAAAAATCGTCACTAGGAAGTGACTGTGTGGTCAAATACCACTTTCGCCAGTTTTGCAGATTTGCCCTTGTGAGGGTGAAGCTGTGTTTTTTTGCAGTGACAGAATTTCTTGCAGTATTCTGTAATGGCGTCTGATTCTCTTTCACAGATTGTCACTGAAAAGCTTGACAAGAACAACTTCCAGGCATGGAAGTTTAGAATGACGAATTTCCTTATGGGAAAAGGATATTGGGAATTTGTTGCAGGAAATGAAGAAGAACCAGTTCTTCCTGATGTTCCCAATCAACAGCAAATGCAGGCATTCAAAGCATGGCATGAGAGAGCCAGGAAAGTTATGTACTGGCTGTCTATCAGCATTTCAGACTCTATGATTGTGCATATTCAGGATGCAAGTACGCCAAAGGAGGCATGGGATACTCTGTCAAAGATGTATAGCACAAATACGCAAGCCAGGAAAATGCAGCTCAAGCAAGAGTTGCACAATGTGCAAAGAGAAAATATGAGCATCAATGACTACCACATGAAGGTGAAGAAGATTGCAGATGCACTTGCTTCCATTGGGTCGCCAGTGGAAGATGATGATTTAGTTTCTATGACCTTGAATGGTCTAGGAAAGGATTATGCACAGTTTCGGACATCCATTTCAGTTCGTGAAAGATTTCCTGATTTTGAGGAGTTGATTGCTCTTCTAATTTCTGAGGAACAGAGAAATGGTGGTGCATCTTCTTCAGGAGGAACTTCAAAAGAAGCTGTCTTCTACTCAAATGCTGGAAGAGGTAGAGGCAGAGGTAGAGGAGGCCGATTTGGAGGCCGTGGTAGAAATCAAAATATGCAGCAAACTCAAGAAAACCAGTCCTACGGAGGAGAACGTGGTAACTCTAGAGGCAGGGGGAGCCAAAGAGGTCGTGGTGGATGGCAAAGAGGCCAAAATGCAAACAGTAATGTTGAATGCTACTATTGTGGTAAAATGGGTCATATGGCTAAAGACTGCTATAAAAAGCAGAATGACATCATGAATGGAAAACTGCAACAAGGAAATTATGCATCTTCTAGTAGACAGGGTGATGACAGAAATGAGCATCTGTTTATGGTGCAGCACATGAACAATTCTGTGACAATTTCAGAAGAAAGCAATGATGTATGGTATGTTGACTCAGGTGCGTCAAACCACATGACAGGTCATGCAGAATGGATGGAGGATGCAAGGAAAATGGAAAAACCAGGATTTGTGGAGACTGGTGATGATACTGCACATCCTATTGTGCAGATTGGAAAAATACCTTTGTCTATGCAGGATGGGAAAAAGAAATACCTCTCCGATGTATTTCATGTTCCGAATATCACCAAGAATCTGGTTTCTGTTGGTCAAATGGTTGAGCAGGGCTTGCAGGTCAGATTTAATCCTCATGGATGCTTTGTTGAGGATATGAAAAATAAAGGTCGCTTGATAGCAAAAGGAAAGAAGAAGGGCAGAATGTTTACATTGGATGCAGACATGTCTGAATTGAGTGCAGCAATGTTTGCACATGGGACCGGTGTAGTTGCAGATATTGATATCTAGCATAAACGCATTGGTCATGTTAATGTACAACGACTTAAATCAATGCAGGCCCAAAATATTGTTGCAGGATTGCCAAAATTCAAGGTTGCAGAAATGCATAAGGTATGTGAAGCCTGTCAGTTTGGAAAACAGGCAAGGAAACCATTTCCTAGACATGTTCAAGAGAGTGAGAAGCCATTGGAATTAATCCACTCTGATGTGTGGACTACTAAAGCTGCATCTCTTGGAGGCTGTCATTATTTTGTCACTTTTATTGATGACTATAGCAGAAAAGTTTGGGTGTATTTTATGAAAAAGAAAAGTGAAGTTTTTGGGCATTTCAAAACCCTTAAAGCTATGGCTGAAAAAGAAATAGGTCTGCAAATAAAATGCCTAAGGTCAGATGGAGGGGGAGAGTACCTCTCAAATGAGTTTGCAAAGTTCTTGCAGGAGCATGGCATAAAGCAGCAATATTCATGCAGTTATACCCCACAGCAAAATGGAATTGCAGAAAGAAAAAACAGACATATTGGAGAGGTGTCTCGTGCCATGCTCAATGAAAAAGACCTGCCAGATTTTTATTGGGCTGAAGCAGTAGCTACAGCAGTCTACATAATGAACAGGACTCCCACTGCAGCAATACATGGAATGACTCCAGAGGAGAGGTATACTGGTAGGAAACCAGATATTTCTCATTTGAAAATTTTTGGTTGCATTGCCTATGTACATGTGCCAGATGAGCTGAGATCCAAGTTGGATCCAAAAGCTGAGAAGTGCATCTTTATTGGTTACTCTCTACAGCAAAAAGGGTATAGATGCTATAACCCTTCTACTCGTAAGTTTACAGTGAGCAGAGATGTTGTTTTTTATGAGATGAGTAGCTGGTATAAACCAGTAAATGTGATTGATGATGTAGATGCACAAAATGGTAATGCTGCACAAAATTCACAGCAGCAGTCACAAAATATTAGTGGACCTGGAGCGTCCTCTAGTAGTGGTTCACAGTCTTCGCCATGGACACGCAGATTGAGATCAGGAGAATCTTCTCAAAGTAATGTAGATAGTGGTATGCAGGTATCATGAAAAGGAAAAGAGAAGGTTGATCAGCCCATGTTTGATGTGAATGCAGGTCACTCTTATGTGGATGGTGAATCCAGTGGCTCAGAACAGAGCATTGATGATGAGTTGGGTATCCCTTCTATTGTTACACCTGGAGTAAGGAAAACCAGGGATATTTTGAGAGCACCTGGGAGTGAACCTACTTTGCGCAGGTCTACGAGAGCTAGGTATCTTGTGGATAGGCTGAAATATGATGGATTTACAGCCATTCACTATGCATATATGGTCAAAGTGATACAGGAACCAGAACCCACATCTTTTGAGCAAGCCATGGGAAAAGAAAAATGGGAGAAAGCCATGGATGAAGAAATGAATGCCTTGGAAGCAAATGCTACATGGGAGTTAGTACCTTTGCCTAAAGGTAAGAATGCAATTGGCTGTAAGTGGGTTTATAAGGTGAAGCACAATGCAGATGGTTCTGTGAACAGATACAAGGCAAGATTAGTGGTCAAGGGGTATGCACAAACATATGGCATTGACTATGAAGAAACATTCAGTCCGGTTGCAAGGATGGCAACTGTAAGAGCAGTCATTGCTATGGCTGCATCAAAGGGATGGTCTTTACATCAGATGGATGTAAAGAATGCCTTCTTGCATGGTGATTTGCAAGAAGAGGTCTACATGGAGCAGCCACCAGGTTATGTGCATGCTGTTCATCCTGAGTTTGTTTGCAGGTTGAAGAAAGCCTTGTATGGCTTGAAGCAAGCACCTAGAGCATGGTCTGACAAGATAGGACAGTATCTTGTCACTATTGGCTTTCAGATTTCCAAGGCAGATTTCTCACTTTATGTGAGAAAAACATAGAAAGGTATTATGCTACTTGTCATTTATGTTGATGATTTGATTATGACAGGTGACAGTGATGAAGATATCCTTAATGTGAAAATGCTATTGAAGTAGAAGTTTGAGATGAAGGATTTGGGAGAGCTGCGTTATTTCTTGGGCATTGAGGTGATTAGATCACCAAGTGGGATACAGCTCTTGCAGAGGCAGTATGGATTGGACATGCTGTCCAAATATGGGATGACAGGCTGTAAGCCTATTTCAGTTCCTTTGGAGCAGAATGTGAAGCTGAGTGCAGATGCAGGTGAGCTTCTGGAAGACCCTACTATGTACAGACGCATAGTAGGAAGTTTGATTTATATGACTATTACCAGGCCAGATTTGAGCTATGTTGTTGGATTGGTAAGTCAGTTTATGCAGGCTCCAAGGAAACCACATTTGGATGCGGCTAGACGCATACTCAGGTATGTGAAGTCCACATTGCAGTATGGACTATTTTATGAGACTGGGGTTCAGATACAGTTGCATGGATACACTGATGCTGATTGGGCTGGTAGTATTTCTGATAGACGATCTACCAGTGGATATGTGTTCTCTTTTGGGAGTGTTGCAGTCACTTGGAGCAGCAAGAAACAGCCTACAGTTGCCTTGTCGAGCACAGAGGCTGAGTACAGGGGTGCAGCAATGGCTGCATGTGAGGTAGCTTGGTTGCATAAGCTACTTTATGATATGCATCAGTCTACAGATGGGCCAGTTGTCATTTATTGTGACAACATGAGTAGTATACACTTGGCAAATAACCCAGTCTATCATGCTAGAACAAAGCACATTGAGGTGCATTATCACTATGTGCGAGAGAGGGTTTTACTAGGTCTTATTGATCTAGTTTATGTCAGCACAGAGGATCAGGTAGCTGACATATTCACGAAGGCATTGGGCGCAGAGAAGCTGCGCAAGTTCAGAGACCTGCTTGGTGTGCAGGAATTGGGATTGAGCTCGAGGGGGAGTGTTGAGATATCGAGCTCCACTCGTGATACGCCAGGGTGACCGTTGTGTATTTATGTCACCGACTTGTCAGTTGCAGACGCGGTTGGTACACCGCCGATGAATAATAGCTACATGATAGCTATCCTTATCTACTCTAGTTCGTGGCTCAGTTAGTATGCCACCTTAGTTAGTTGAGTTTGGTTTGAGACCCATACATAGGGTTCTTCTATTTCTTTGTACTAGAGTTCTTTTGGCTTACACAACTAAGAAGAGGAAAACTGTTTTCAGCCTCCACCCTTGTGTGTCTTCCCCCATTGTGCAAGCAAGAAAGCTTCAAGCGAGACTCCTTCCTTCTCTCCCACAATCTTGACAGCTAGAAGATGAACAAAAAAAGAAGCAAGAAGAAGAAGAGGAGAGACTAAGAAAGATGGAAGGGGAGTCCATAAGGGTGAAAGAGGAACAAAATAGAGGAGAGGAAAGGATAAAAATATAAGATGATGAGCGATTGTCATTTGAGCAAGCACCCCACCCCAAAGAGTTGACAAGGAGAAGCCAAGGTGATGAACCAGGCTCCAATGCTATAGAAAGTAGCAGAAAGAGCTCAAGGGCCCATTGTGCTAGGCCAAGGAAAGGCCACCATGTACCCACCACTACTAGCCCTAATTGCTACACCTAGCACCATCCAAGAGACCTCAAGGGCCCACTGTGCTAGGCTAGAGAAAGGCCACCATGTACCCACTAGTACTAGCCTTGATTGCCACACCTACCACCACCCAAGAGACCTCAAAAGTGGGAGTGGACCAAAGCAACATGGTGGCTTGGGTGGAGTATCTGCTAAACTCAATGAAGCAACTTGGCCCAGTACCAAAAGTGGTAGAGCCCTACTGATATAGACAAAAAGACCTACTGTTGTGGATGTATAATTCACTTAGGGAAGTTACTATATGTATATCCTCTACATCACATGCATTCAAGGCTTATCTATAAGTATCCTTATTTGTGAATTTTTATTGAATATAATATAACCCTTTTTTTATTCAATCTATAAATAACCCCTTTATATTACACCCTTCTATATGTAAAAATATATATAAAAATTGTATTTTAAAAATACCTTATTTTGAACCCGCGTGATGCACACATATATCCATGAGTAACTTACCGCAGAGAATCCATAAAAGACCCGAAAAAGTCTAGGCTCGAAGCATCGATAACGTCCATTTCATTAGCCATACCAACAACAACCAACTACGATAATATGTGCAAAAGCTCTTAGGCCAACTTGAAAAGATAAAGAAAGACAAGAAGGCTACTATTGTAGAGTTAGAGATTGAGAAGGGTGCATTCATTTCTTATCAACTAGAGAAGACAAATAAGATAACCATCTATTAGAGGTAGATGAATGATCTAAAGAAGGAACTGGAAGCAAGGCAGGAAGTGGAGGTGGAGAAGGAAGAAGAGAGTGCAAACGAACTCCAAATGGCGAAGGTAGAGGGAGAAATGGGGCTGGAAAGAGACTTTTTAAGCCTCATAAATGGGCAAAAGGACATGGAAGAGCACCTTGAACAACTAAAGAACCTTAGAGATGAGCTCATCGAGGAGCTGAAAAGGGGGAAGACACAAGTCCATGTAGAGTTCCATAGCAAGAGACAACAAAAGGAACATTTGATGAAGGAACTACAAGAGGTTAGGACATAAAAAGATAAGCTATCAACTAAAAAGTTGCTAGAGGTGGAAAATTGACTCCTTGGGACCCTCCAAGAGTAGAAATGATTGAAAGATGAAATGAGCAATCACAAACAAGACAAGGAGAAGATGTTGGAAATCTAGAGAGAATAAGAGAAAGTGGTGACGATGCTATCACAAGAGCTGAGCTAGAGTCAAGGAAAGATGGAGGAGAAGGCTGAGGCCTGGAAAGAGAGGAACCTTGGAAGGTTCAATGACCTAGCCAAATGCCTTGCCCTAGCAAAGAGTGGGAGAATCATGGTGGAAGCAAGTCCAAAGCAATAGAGGCAAGGCTAGAACTCTAGCAACACACCTTCTTGAATAGAGGGCTTTATGTAACTTAGCTAGAAATGAGGACTCCATGGAAGGGCTAAAGAGTAAGCTAGAGATGTCAAGAAGAGTCATAAGGTATGGTCTCCAAAAGCACACCCCCTAGAACCAACACTGTCAAGATTGTGGGAGAGAAGGAAGGAGTCTCGCTTGAAGCTTTCTTGCTTGCACAATGGGGGAAGACACACAAGGGTGGAGGCTGAAAACAATTTTCCTCTTCTTAGTTGTGTAAGCCAAAAGAACTCAAGTACAAAGAAATAGAAGAACCCTATATATGGGTCTCAAACCAAACTCAACTAACTAAGGTGGCATACTAACTGAGCCACGAACTAGAGTAGATAAGGATAGCTATCATGTAGCTATTATTCATGGGCGGTGTACCAACCGCATCTGCAACTGACAAGTCGATGACATAAATACACAACGGTCACCCTGGCGTATCACGAGTGGAGCTCGATATCTCAACAAACACTAGCTTAAGCCTAACACAACAAAGGCAACTTCTAATGTAAGCAAGGCTCTTGAGGGAAGAGTTAGAGTAGCTTGGAATTGGAGAGTAAGAACATCGAGAGGAGTAGCAAACCACAATGGCCCAAGCAGGACCACCAAGGGAAGAAGGGCCCAATTTTGATTGACTTGATGATACCGAGGGATAGCTTGATGAACAAAGCCCATCCCTCCCTCCATCAATAGAAGAAAAAGGCCAAGAAGAAGAAGAAGATTATGCCACTACAGAAAGAATGATTGAGGCCAAAAGGAAACGTAAGGAGTTGGCTCAACTCATGAGAAGAAAGTTTAATGCCAGACCTGTTGAGAATCAGCAATCACACTCAAACAGCCTCTTTGTATGGAATCTCAAGGTCAAGGACATGCAGGCTAACTTATCCCATATGCACAATGGTGCCTACTGCAGTTTCCTACTTTCCTATAAAGCATTGTACTTGCTTCCTTTCTTAATGAAATGATAGTACTCTTTTCAATTCAGTAAAGTGTCAATGTCATTGTCCACATACACAAGATTGTGTTTATGAGTCCAAGTCTCAATCTTGGAACCTAATTCACTTGTGTAACAAATAGTGTCCTTTCCATCATGAGTCTACACTTATTTCTTTATCCTCCATAGCTTCCGGTTTTGCCATGCTCTAGATCCCGCATTTTTCACATGGTATCAGAGCCCAGTTGGGCATGGCATTGCTTCTCTAGCCTCTCTTGATTCTTCTGAACCTCCATCCAGCTCAGTGTCAGTATATGACTTCTTTTCTCAACTTCATCTTCAGCCAAGCTTGTGGCAGTCATAGCCAAACAGCACATAGCTCTGATTGAGCCCCTAGATCTCACACTACAAGCCATTTCATCCCATGATTCCTTCTAGAAAAACATTCCTCTACTCGTGGCGAAGCTTCCTGGTACATCACAGTCCAAGATTACCCATCATTGAGCCCAGCATTGCGTGAACTTTAGCTCGCTGGAAATTTTGCGCGTGTATCAGTTCATACGGTTGGATCTCTGTCTGTGCGCTACGATTCCACCTCTGGGCATAGGGCATTTGAAGAAGGACTCCTAAGCTTCATCTCCATCAAATATGCGACGGAATGATCCATCGTAGCTGCTGAATTATCGAAAAAATCAGTCACCTGCACCTCAAACCCTAATAGTCCTCCATAGCTTTTTTAACTCAAGCTCATAAAATTCTTCAATTTCTCACTCCTTTGGGCTCAACCAACCCTCTGCAGTTCTAATTCACTCTGATCTACTCAGTTTCCAATTCAAATCAGTAAGGGAATTAAGAAATCAAACTCAGTTTCAACACCAAGCTTCAAGATAGTATCTTTTTGATACTCATTCAGTGCTGATAAACACTAGTCTTCTTGTGTCTATTGACACATTAAAGTGTAACTCTTCTGCGGTGCAAACTCAAAATTTGAAGCTCATTCTCAGTTATAGGAATGACCAAAATGAATTCCTTTATGAAGATTACTTGGAGTTACTTGGAGTAAAAAGACTTTTGCAGATTTGGTATTCATTGACACTCAGTTAGTGCTTTTTAGCACTTGTGTCTCTCAATCAATTCTTCTGTTGCTCAAATCTAATAAAGTCTGAAGTTGATTTGCTACTGTTCCCGTAAATCTAACATGGGCAAAGACTCTCCAAATGCTCGATTCAAAGGAGTCGGATTCCACACTTGGCAAACCCGCATCAAGCTCATCCTGATGAAGAAGGGTCTTTGGGCCATCACAAATGGCAAAGAGAAGAAACCTCGGGACGCGGACCTTGCAACTACTTGGCAAAAGAATGATAACAGAGCTCAGGCCATTATCAAACTGGAGCTAGACGACAGTTATATCCATCATGTGGATAACTGTGAGACCTCACAGGATACATGGAAAAGACTTGACACCCTGTTTGGTGCACAATCTAAATCATCAAAGTATGGTCTCCTAATTGAGTTCTTCAGGCTTGAAATGAAGTCCAGCACATCACTTGCCACACATCTTAATTACATGGAAGGACTCCTAACCCAACTTGCAGGAATCAACATTAAAATGGATGAAGATGTTTGCATCGGTGTTCTACTTAAGAGCTTGCCTCCTGAATATAATAATGTATCAACAACTTTAATCAACATGCCAAATCCTGAACTTGTTGATATCCAGGCATCACTGTTAGAAGAAGAAAAGAAGCTAAAAACTAAAGAAGAACCAAGTACCTCTAGAGATGAGCATGCATTATATGTTGGCAACAGGTACAAAGGCAACAAGGATCAGCTCTTCTGTGACTTCTGCAAAAGGACCGAACGCACCGAGAAGTTCTGCCACGCAAGAAAGAGATCCCAAAAGGCCTATCTAGTCGCAGTCAAAGAAGAAGAAGAAAATGAAGCAAAGGAAGAAGATGAAGATGAAGACCACCAGGATCGGAAGGACAAGACTCATCAGTCCTTGTACTCTCATAATTCTGATAGACTGTTTTAATAGCCTTGTATTTTCCTTGCCCTAATGCTTCCTGCCATAAGCTTTGTAAACTCCTTATGTAACTTGGCATTACAGTCCCTGTACACTTTGTGAGGCCCCTGTTACAGCCTCTGGATGTCCACCATGTTTATGGTACCCACACTTAGCTTTTTCTGCAACAGCCTCTGGTGTTTTGCCATGTCTGTGGTATGCCCACACTTTGCAGGTGGTTCTCATTACAGCCTCTACACACTTTGTGCCTTTCCTAGTTGTGATTGAGGAGGGGTGTTGAGAATCAGCAATCACACTCAAACAGCCTCTTTGTATGGAATCTCACGGTCAAGGACATGCAGGCTAACTTATCCCATATTCACAATGGTGCCTACTGCAGTTTCCTACTTTCTTATAAAGCATTGTACTTGCTTCCTTTCTTAATGAAATGATAGTACTCTTTTCAGTTCAGTAAAGTGTCAATGTCATTGTCCACATACACAAGATTGTGTTTATGAGTCCAAGTCTCAATCTTGGAACCTAATTCACTTGTGTAACAAACAGTGTCCTTTCCATCATGAGTCTACACTTATTTCTTCATCCTCCATAGCTTCCGGTTTTGCCATGCTCTAGATCCCACATTTTTCACAAGACCACAAGAAGTACTCGATGTCCAAATGTTGCAAACTAAGGAATAACTGCCTATCAATTGGGCATGGGAATTGAGCCATTGGGAGTAGTGGGAGAATGGGTGTATACCATTTGAAGGCCATGGAAGAGCCAAGAAAAATCAAAGGCTATGAATCCCAACCTAAATGGTAGAAAGATCTAAGACAACAATTTTGAGGCATGGATGGCCTTTTGTTCCACGCTACCATACAAAAAGGATGAACCCACCTACATGCCTTACTTGAGGTGCCATGCTGTGGATTTTGACTAGGAAAAGCATGACAAGTATGGCTTTTCTTTTATCTACAACATCACTTGAGAGCGGAATTTAGGAGACGGGAAGTGCTTAAAAATAGCTAAAAATTATGAATATCAAGGGAAAAAAATATTCACTGTCAAAGGCGGCGGCTCGATCTAGGACGATTTTAAGCACCAAAGTGCTTTAAAGGCGCCCAAGCGACACTTGGTGATTTTTCATAATTTTTCAAATAGTCGTGCGGGTTGACATGAGCTACTCGCCAATGCGGGATGCTAAGCCGGACGCCCAGGATTTTTCAGAGCTCAATTCGGAGTCCGGACGGGGAAATGGCCAAGGAAACGGTCAAGATATGAAAAGGTGGACACTTGGGAGGCCAAATTTGAGCATGCCTTTTGAGTTTGGACCCCCCCCCAAAAATTTTATGCACCTTATGAAGCAAAAAACGTGGAGAGAGAATGAAGAGACATGAAAAAACGTGGAAGAAGATGGCGCCCGAAAAATGCGCCATGAATGGATGAGAGGCATCATGGCTGCTGCAAACAACCCCCCCAATGGATTATGGGGCTTCATTCCCCTCTGTCTGTGGACTCTATCGCCGCCTCTCGCCCGAGAAATGGTGGTCTCTTTGGAGAATTCTGATTTCAGTCTTTCTCTCTCCTCCCTCTCTCTCCTCTTGGCCCCCGTTCGTGCTTGAAGGGATAGGATGGAGATGGACGGCCGGATGGATGCCGATTCTTGACGGGATGAAAGAGCAATGCAAAATCATTGTAGATTGCTGATTCCAAGCAGAATTCATGGCTGGAAATCAATCGTGGGACGTGCCAAATTTAATGAAAAAACCCGCAAGACACGGTAATAATTGTTTTTACAAAGAAAATGGTCTTTTGATGCAAATTTGGTTGATAAAAATGTGTTCATATGGATTGAGTTTTGAGTATGTCGTGCTTTGAGTTGGTTTCTAGCTGTTCATCATTTAAAAATCTGGAAAACATGTGTGGGATAGCAGAAAATAGGGAACCGAGACACGAAAAACCATAAAAATGAAGGAAAACAAGGGTTTTGGGCGTATAAATGGGGAAAACCGTCGATACACATCAACTAATCTTTCAATTTTGTTGCAAATGAACTAAGGGCCACAGCCCACAAACTGGTTTTCATTTTCAGCAATTTAAAAAATACAAGAAAATGAAGAAAATGGGGAAAAATGATAAAAACACCATGAAAAATAGGGGAAAAATACATTTGGGGCTACGAAAAATACAAAAAAATAGGATTTATGTTTGTTGATGTATAGCAAGGCTGGGGCATGAAGTTATGCTTCAGTTCAGCCTTGTTTATATGTTGTAGTGTGTGTTTCCTTCCTTTCTCCACATAAAATGACAAGGAAACCCTAAAAGAAATGAATGCAATGATGCACTATCAACGGGGAAGGGTAGAGTTGTGGAAAAATGGTTAAATGTCGTTGAGCATGAGGAATAATTTGCTGATTTTATATGCATTGCAACTAGGACGGAATAATAATGATAAAAATTAAAACCTAGTAGCACGAAGATCACTTCGGTGCTAGGTGTTGCAGCGAAGCACAAAGCGGTTAGAAAGAAAAGCATGAAAGAGATGTTTTGCACTTACACGCTGCTGGTTTTTAAAATGTTTGAGCACTAGGCATCCACCTCTTTGCATGATCATTTAGAGGAAATTAAAAGTATCAAAGTTAGCTCCTGGATATGCATAGCAATTGTTTTCAGTAGGCCTGTGACCCACCGTTGAGAGTGTGAGGTTCCTATGCTGTAGGCTAGTCGAGGGTTATAGGGGAAGTCAAGTAAGGACAATGGTACATTCCTGGATACGTTTATTTGGTACCTTGAGTGACGTTTGTGCGAAATGTCTAAATGTTGAGCGGCGCATCGAGGGGCCAATCCCCGAGGTGTAGGAGAGTCGCAGAGGGTTGACGGCATTCAGCCGTAGGAGGAACCCCATGTGTATGTGATTCGAGCCTTTTGGCTATGTGAAAGGGACTCCCTCTGAGGAGCAATATTGGGTTAGGATCAGTTGGACTACAACGTATTACAAACGCAATGTTTAGGAAGGCAGAGATTTTGATAGACGCTCCTGGCCGCGAGGCCGAGGGGTTGTCTTGCGCATAGTGACGAGGTCCGGCTAGTGCATGAGCCAGTGCCGGCCCGTTTTTAGGTCCATCAGTGGTGCGTCTGCCGGGAGCTGCTTAAAAGTGGCGGTTCTCGAATCCTGGTTTTCTAGGGACCAACTAGCAGTTTATGCCAAAGGATACTGAGATCGATCCGTTATTTATTGATAAGCATCGTCTAGCAGAAATCCAAAAGCAGGAAAGAGACGAGAGAGCTAGGCGACGTGCTGAAATCTTTAGGAGATATTCCCCTAAGCGTAGCGGTGCTGAACCCTTACGAGGGAGTGGATCTAGTGGTCTTAGGACCCCAAGCAATAAGTTAGGAGAAGGTGGAAGCTCTAGTGCTCCCCTTCCTGCCATAAGCCAATCCACGTCAATTGCGGGAGGTGTAACCCCACCGTTCCCTATTCCTAGTGCAAATCCAATCCCCGTCATGGCGCAGCCTATTGCAATTCCAGCAGGAACGACGGATTTGCCGGCTCTAGGTTACCCGCTACCCATTTTTAATGGGCTAGTTGAGGAAGATGCGGAACTCCACATTAGGGAGTTTCAAAAGTTGATGTTCAACTGTCGCATTCAAGAAGAAGGACATTTAATGATGTTCTTCAACATGACTCTCAAAGGAAGAGCCGCTATATGGTATCATGGTTTAGAAGCCGGAACCATATTGAACATTGATGCATTTTATGGAGCTTTTCGAAGGGAGTTTGCCCCTGAAAGGGGTGGGCAATATTGGTTGCGTGTACTCAACGTGACCCGCCAAGATCCACACGAGGATATTCGTGCTTATGCGAAGAAGATAAAAGAGGTCTTCCGTAAGTTGGACACCTCTATCCCTATCCCCGCAGCTGCCCAATTGCAATATTTCCTACATGGTTTGGACTTTAATATCCAATTGCAGTTGAGTAGTGTCCCCTTGGGGGATATAGATACTGCCATTACACGAGCACAAGAGGTGGAATCCCGACTACAAGCAGCTTATGCTTCTCGAGGCAATTCGAATATGGGTTTAGTATTGGGAAACAATATGGCGATAGCCAATGGCAGTAGTGGCCAAGGGATAGCGATGGCTAACCCTAATGGGAGAGGGAACATGATACAGAATGTCCCTCTATTACCAGCTCCCCCTAGCATGTCGATGCCGACGGGCAGCCAAATGGCTCCAAGTGGTGGAGGCCAGGCGGTCAATTCCAATACCATGCCTGTGACTCAACAGCCTGTGCCTAATCGAATTGTTAGGCCGATTGAACGACATAGTAATGACCAAGGCTATGAGTCAAGTTCTTCCAATGTTCTTGGCGAGGTTAAGGACATGATGAAGCATTATACCGACATGATTACGGAGCAGTATCGACAAATAGCTGTTGATGTTAACTTCCTTAAAAAACAGCAAAATTTGATAGGAAGTAGATACCCAGAAGAGGGTGCGCCGTCGAGGTTTAGTTGCAAATGGTGTGGCGGGCAGCACTATCCAAGAAATTGCCCAAATGTTAAGTGCGATATTTGTGGAAAATCCGGCCATCTAGCGGCTACTTGCTGGAGTAAGATCAGTTCTCTCCAGCGGGGTAGTCGGCAACCAGGGCCTGTTAATCATCGTGCCCAAGGAAATGATTCCCAGCGAGAGGATGGGCCTAAACAAATACTTCAACGATCAAAGACTACAGTGGAGGAGCTACCAAGTGGTAGTGGGGTTAGTTTGATTGAGGCTGTACGCGTTAATGATGCTGAAACCTCTAATCTACGAGCTGTCCTTACAAGAGGTAAAAAGGGTAGAGAAGCCGACATGGATAAGCCTGTCGACGGAAACCCTAAACAAGGCGACAAAGGAACGCAAGTTTTGGATCCTGCCCTAGAAGGGGGACCTTTGAAGCCCGTAGAGAGTAAAGCCGATAAGGAAGCACCAAAGAAGAAGGTGAAAGTTAAGAAAGAGGCAATAAAGCCAGCTCAGCGACCTAAAGAGCGGATGATTTGGCGTGAAAAGCGAGCTCTTTCGAACTATCATGAATTCGATTTGGCGGGCTCTCTTTGCGAAGTCAAGCCGGATGTGAACCTTTTGCAGCTTATTAAGCTTTCCCCAGGAGTACGTAAGGAATTTAGAAAGATCCTACGTACCGGGTATATTGTAGAACCTTTGGGTATTGCGCGAGTTGGTGATGACTGGTTCGAGCATGCTGAGAAGCATTGCCCAAGGGTTGCAACCTATGTCGATGGGATATTAGTAGATTATGCCATTGTCGACACAGGATCATCTGTTAACATTATGAGTTCTGAACTGATGGAAAGGTTGGGCCTTGCGATCCAAAAAGATACCTCCACAATTCTCAGAATGGCAGATGACAGTTTGAGACAGCCGGAAGGCTGCATTACTAAGGTCCATGTCACTGTTGCAAATGTAGAATGCCTGTTGGACTTTAGGGTGATTCGTTTTGCAGGGCGGCCAAGTTACCAAGTATTACTTGGACGACCTTGGATCTTGCAAGCGGATTGCCAAGTGGATATACCTGCCGGTCGATTAATATTCGGCAGAGGTGCCCAGCGTGTGGTGGTTGATGCTTATCCTGAGTCCCCGCAGAGTGAGAGGGCTCCTCTATCTTCTACAGAATTGGAGACATTAGAAGATTCATCTGTTAGTGAGGCATCATCGAGTGATGAGTCCAAAGAGGGATCCACCACGGAGGACATCTATCAGATCACTTTGAACGAGCCGATAGAGGCCCAAGATCGTATAAGAGATGCAGATGTTATCGAGCTAGACCTTGGTATGCTTGATGATTCGCGGCCAATCAAATTAGGGTCCATGCTCAGCACAGCAGAAAGGGAGGACTATGTGGCCTTGATCCAGGAATTCCGTGATATCTTTGCCTGGAGTTATGATGAGTTGAGAGGCATCCCTCCCAGTCTTGCTGTTCATACAATTCCGTTGAAAGAGGGCAGTCGTCCTGTACGGCAGAAAGTAAGGCGTATGCCTTTCGAATTGAGGGACGGGCTGTTTGAAGAGTTACAGAAGCTTCGAAAAGCGGGTTTGATTTTTCCTGTGCAACACACAGAATGGTGTTCGCCAGTTGTGATTAGAAAGAAGAAGAATAATCAGATCCGTTTATGTGTAGACTTTAGGGAGCTGAATAAGCAGACAGTTAAGGACTACTACCCATTACCATTTATTGACCAGATTTTGGATCAATTAGCGGGTAGGGAGATATATTCGTTTATGGATTGCTTTGCAGGATACAACCAAATGGCAATTGCAGAAGAGGACAAGTTGAAAACAACTTTTATCACTGTATTTGGCACTTTTGCTTACCACGTGATGGCTTTTGGTTTATGCAATGCGCCTGGTTCGTGGCAACGAACAGCCGATAAGACATTCGGTGACATATCCCCTGAAGAGTTGAGGGTGTTTATTGATGACTTAGGGGCCGCCACCGTGAGAGAAAGGCAGTTGATCATTTTGAGAAAATGCTTTGAGCGCTGTAGACAATTTTGCATCGCCCTAAACCCACGGAAGTGTGCTTTTGGAGTACCTTATGGGCTATTGCTAGGCCATGTGGTCAGTTCGGTAGGAATTGCGACAGACCCCGAGAAGGTGAAAGTTATAGTTGCCATGGGTCCACCACGCACTCCGAAAGAAGTTCATAGCTTTCTGTCTTCGGTTGGTTACTACCGTAGATTCATTAATGCCTTAGCAGAAAGAACGTTGCCGCTTACAAATTTATTGTCCTTTAGCTGTTCGTTTGTATGGGGTGACCCTTGTCAGGTAGCATTCGAGGATGTGAAACAAGAGCTAGCAAGAGCGCCTGTTTTAAAAGCACCTAAAAGAGGTGAGGTGTTCTATATATTTTCAGCAGCCACCATGTATAGTATCAGCTGCTGTTTAGCCCAAATTTGGGAAGAGAAGTGGTACCACCCGATTGCTTTTGCTAGTCGGAAGCTGGGGGTATCCGAAATCAATTACACCTACATGGAGAAGCTGTGTCTAGCGATGGTCTTTGGGACCAAGAAATTCAGGCATTATATTCTCTATGAGAAAGTCGTGCTATATACGAAGGCGGAGGGACTTCGATTGTTGCTGAATAAGCTACAGCCGCCTGATCGTCTGGCGAAGTGGTTGATCACTTTGCAGGAATTTGATTATGAAATCAAGAGTAAGCCACCAAGGTTGCAAGGCATCGTGGAATGTCTAGTGGACTTTGGGGAGCCGAAAGAATCTGTGGCTGAAGGTAGTGACATGGAGATGATATTTAAAATAGATACGGCATCTATTCCCTCCTGGTATGCTGCAATAACGCATTATTTATCAACAGGAGAGGCGGGATCCGAATTATCTAAGGCTGAGAAAAGGAAAATTAAGCAGCAAGCGTTAAAGTTTGCCTTGATCGCAGGTACATTATATCGGCAAGGGGTTGATGATATCTATCGCCGATGTGTGACGCCTGACGAGGTGCCATTCATTTTGGAAGAGTGCCATGATTCTGCTTGCGGTGGCCATTTTGCTGGACGGCTTACAGCACAGAAGGCTTTGAGAGCAGGTTATTGGTGGCCTGCCATCTTCCAGGATGCGTTTGCGTATGTTAAGCGATGCGATATTTGCCAACGACATGATAGTCGAGAGAATAGGAAACGACCACTCACCCCTATTATGGCGATACTTCCATTTGAGAAGTGGGGAATCGATTTTGTGGGTCCTATTACTCCGTCATCGACTACGCAAAAGCGGTACATCATTGTCGCAACTGACTACTTCACAAAGTGGTCAGAAGCACTTGCAACAAGGAAAGATGATGCTAAAGAAACTGCTAGTTTCCTTTTAGAGCAGATAATATGCCGGTTTGGTCCACCGAAAGAATTAGTGTCGGACCGCGGAACTCATTTCCTGAATAAGGTGATCAAAGGTTTGACAGAGTTGTGGAACATCAAGCATAACAAGACAACCCCATATAATCCGCAAGCCAATGGGCAAGTTGAGAGCACCAACAAGCAGCTTGTGGGCATCCTGTCCAAAATTGTGTCGGAAAAGAAACGGGATTGGGATAAAAAGTTATACGTGGCAGTGTGGGCTTATAATACGACTTTCAAACGAGCCACTGGCCATACCCCGTTCAAGTTAGTATATGGGGAGGAGTGTGTCTTGCCTCTAGAAATTGAGCTGCCGACTATTCGGTTTGCCATCAATCATTCTTTGAGCGATGAAGACGCTCCTTTTGAGCGCTTGACGACACTGGCACATTTAGATGAGCTTAAGCTGCAGAGCTTATTGCACCAAGAAGTGGCAGCGCCGAATGAAGAAGCTACACGACCTCAAAGCCAAGAAATACACCTTCAAGAAAGGACAGCTTGTTCTGTATTATGACGCACGACGTGAATTATTCCCAGGCAAGCTAGAACCCAAATGGGATGGGCCCTATAAGATCGTTAGAATAGGAAAGAATAAATCCACAGTTTTGTTAGCTGACCTTGAGGGGATAGAATTTAAAAATAAGGTTAATCTTAATAAGATTAAACCTTATTACTTCTGATTGTACTAATGCTATAACTGCCTTGCAGGTCTAGGCAAGATTGATCAAACATCTGCAAGGAAATCGTGATAGAGGTTGATGGGTCGTCTGATCCCTTATTTAGAACACCCATATTTGGAACAGAGGTATCATCAGGGAAAGCTCATTTGGTGGAGCAAAGGATACAAGGTGATTGAGCAAGAAGGCGGGACATTTATTTGGGAAATCAAGGTCTTCTGCCATCATTGCCTACAACTTTTGACGAGCATCCCTGTTGAATTCAATGATGATGGAGGGATGGAGCCTACAGTCCACCCGTTGAATATGCTGAATTTCGATTACCATAATTACGAGTAGAGTTCAGGATGGCAGGATATGTAAACCCTTTATGGACGTACACCTTGTACTTTGATGGGGCGTCCAGGGGTGCATGCAAAAAAGGAAGTGTAGGAGTTGTCATCCGAGACCCCCGACGACGCATTGTCATGAAGTTAGCTGCTTATCTTGGGGTGAATTTTACCAATAATATGGCAGAATACAAAGCCCTGATTATGGGTTTGAATATTGCAAAGAAGGGTGGTATCTGCCAGTTGTTGGTGAAAGGGGACTCTCAGTTGGTTTTAAATCAACTCAATGGGACGTACATGGTGCGGAACCCGATCCTTTGTATGTACCATCATACTGCCATAGCCCTGCTAGACGAATTCGATAGAGTGTCTTTTCAGCTGATTCCACGGAATTGGAATCAGTTTGCCGATTCATTGGCTAATCTTGCGTATGAAGAGGACCTCTTCTTTAATTGTGGCCCTTGTCCCGATATATCTATTGATGGTGAGACAGGACCTGGTCGTTTGTGGGGTATGCTTTCTGAACATGCCCTCTTTGGCAGACGATGGTTGATTTGGGTGATGCAGAGGGTAAGCGAGACTCATCTACCTTTATTATCTCAGACCCACAGACTGATTCGACGACATGTGATGCGCACACCTCTTGCGATGTACGCAGGAGGGATAGGTCATAATTTAATGCACCTAGTTTAGGGCTACGAGCCTCTGTTCCCCTGGGAATAGTATGCTTTGATGTCTATCATGGTTGTTTCCATGTGGATGTTCTGCATAGTATTGTTTGATTTCATTAGGCCAAGAGGGCCGATTCAGTTTTGTGGCAAAGTCATGTCTGATTTCATTAGGCCAAGAGGGCCATTTCCCTGTCTAGTGCGGGTGCGTTTAATTGGGTTTTTGTTTAGTGTTGTGCTGGACAGGTTTCGTGGTGCGTGGAATTTGGTGGAGCCTGGAGGAGCCTTTGCTGCGATGGAAGCTTCTTGTGGCCACTCCAGGTGATATTTCTCCTTTACGAGTACCTTTCTTTCCTGTTATATGTGTATTTGTACTTGTTGAGGGGATACTTTTTGTTGGGGACCGGCGACCAAGGCATGAAGTCCCAGGTTTAGGCTACGTATGTTTGAGGGAGGTCGGAGTAGTCATTGCCTCCTGTAAAGACATTGTTAGACATTGAAAGATCTGTTTTAGAAGGAAGTCCTAGTGGCTCTGTTCTGCTAACCTGCTAGGCAGCCGTTCTAGGAGTTCTTGTTAGTAGTGAGGCAGTTAGAGAAGCCTGCTAGAAGATAATAATAATGATGCCAAGAAATCTTGAATATCCTAAAAGATGAATATAAATACGAAGGTGTGTAAAAAGGGGTTCTAACCCCTATCAATGAAAAGAAAAGAAATGAAAATATATAAGCAGTTGATCATCGCCTTGCGAAGGCCTGGTAGGTTCCTGGGGACGAGTCAGACCCGGGGCCGATACCTTGTCTTCCTCGGGGTGGCTTCTTGCTGGAAAAATAATATCAAAACAAGGAAGGTTGGAGCGAAAATAAAAGTGAGCGTTAGAAAAGGATTAAGTGTCGCCTTGCGAGGGCTTGGTAGGTTCTTGGGTGCCGAGACAAGTCCTGAGACCGATGCCCTGTTCTCCTTGGGTCACTACGCTCAGCTCCCTCCTTTTTACATGCCCACGTATGTTCATCCAATCAAAACCCTCAAAGAAGAGATATACTGAAAGAAAATATCCTTTGCTCAGGCTATAGGAGTCCTCGCCTTGTAGGAGCTCCTAGTTGCGTTGTCTTTAGTTGGTCAGTAGTTCAGACTACCACTTAGGGCAACCTCTTTGGCAGTTCTTTTTAGTTTGGCTGTGTTGGAGCAGCTGGTTAGTGACTCACTTCGGATCTTCTATTAGATGATGCTAGGCCTATTCCTTGTGGATGTCATGCCTTGGTTCTGTCCAGGGGTAGGGGGAGCATTGTGCTGAGTTTTATGATGATAATTGTTTTGTATCAGTTTGATGCTTCTTTGGTTGTTTATGTGCAGATATGTTCGTGGATTCGACGGGCTGAGTCGCCCTATCCCGTGGTCGCCAATGAGAGCGGAATTTAGGAGACGGGAAGTGCTTAAAAATAGCTAAAAATTATGAATATCAAGGGAAAAAAATATTCACTGTCAAAGGCGGCGGCTCGATCTAGGACGATTTTAAGCACCAAAGTGCTTTAAAGGCGCCCAAGCGACACTTGGTGATTTTTCATAATTTTTCAAATAGTCGTGCGGGTTGACATGAGCTACTCGCCAATGCGGGATGCTAAGCCGGACGCCCAGGATTTTTCAGAGCTCAATTCGGAGTCCGGACGGGGAAATGGCCAAGGAAACGGTCAAGATATGAAAAGGTGGACACTTGGGAGGCCAAATTTGAGCATGCCTTTTGAGTTTGGACCCCCCCCCAAAAATTTTATGCACCTTATGAAGCAAAAAACGTGGAGAGAGAATGAAGAGACATGAAAAAACGTGGAAGAAGATGGCGCCCGAAAAATGCGCCATGAATGGATGAGAGGCATCATGGCTGCTGCAAACAACCCCCCCAATGGATTATGGGGCTTCATTCCCCTCTATCTGTGGACTCTATCGCCGCCTCTCGCCCGAGAAATGGTGGTCTCTTTGGAGAATTCTGATTTCAGTCTTTCTCTCTCCTCCCTCTCTCTCCTCTTGGCCCCCGTTCGTGCTTGAAGGGATAGGATGGAGATGGACGGCCGGATGGATGCCGATTCTTGACGGGATGAAAGAGCAATGCAAAATCATTGTAGATTGCTGATTCCAAGCAGAATTCATGGCTGGAAATCAATCGTGGGACGTGCCAAATTTAATGAAAAAACCCGCAAGACACGGTAATAATTGTTTTTACAAAGAAAATGGTCTTTTGATGCAAATTTGGTTGATAAAAATGTGTTCATATGGATTGAGTTTTGAGTATGTCGTGCTTTGAGTTGGTTTCTAGCTGTTCATCATTTAAAAATCTGGAAAACATGTGTGGGATAGCAGAAAATAGGGAACCGAGACACGAAAAACCATAAAAATGAAGGAAAACAAGGGTTTTGGGCGTATAAATGGGGAAAACCGTCGATACACATCAACTAATCTTTCAATTTTGTTGCAAATGAACTAAGGGCCACAGCCCACAAACTGGTTTTCATTTTCAGCAATTTAAAAAATACAAGAAAATGAAGAAAATGGGGAAAAATGATAAAAACACCATGAAAAATAGGGGAAAAATACATTTGGGGCTACGAAAAATACAAAAAAATAGGATTTATGTTTGTTGATGTATAGCAAGGCTGGGGCATGAAGTTATGCTTCAGTTCAGCCTTGTTTATATGTTGTAGTGTGTGTTTCCTTCCTTTCTCCACATAAAATGACAAGGAAACCCTAAAAGAAATGAATGCAATGATGCACTATCAACGGGGAAGGGTAGAGTTGTGGAAAAATGGTTAAATGTCGTTGAGCATGAGGAATAATTTGCTGATTTTATATGCATTGCAACTAGGACGGAATAATAATGATAAAAATTAAAACCTAGTAGCACGAAGATCACTTCGGTGCTAGGTGTTGCAGCGAAGCACAAAGCGGTTAGAAAGAAAAGCATGAAAGAGATGTTTTGCACTTACACGCTGCTGGTTTTTAAAATGTTTGAGCACTAGGCATCCACCTCTTTGCATGATCATTTAGAGGAAATTAAAAGTATCAAAGTTAGCTCCTGGATATGCATAGCAATTGTTTTCAGTAGGCCTGTGACCCACCGTTGAGAGTGTGAGGTTCCTATGCTGTAGGCTAGTCGAGGGTTATAGGGGAAGTCAAGTAAGGACAATGGTACATTCCTGGATACGTTTATTTGGTACCTTGAGTGACGTTTGTGCGAAATGTCTAAATGTTGAGCGGCGCATCGAGGGGCCAATCCCCGAGGTGTAGGAGAGTCGCAGAGGGTTGACGGCATTCAGCCGTAGGAGGAACCCCATGTGTATGTGATTCGAGCCTTTTGGCTATGTGAAAGGGACTCCCTCTGAGGAGCAATATTGGGTTAGGATCAGTTGGACTACAACGTATTACAAACGCAATGTTTAGGAAGGCAGAGATTTTGATAGACGCTCCTGGCCGCGAGGCCGAGGGGTTGTCTTGCGCATAGTGACGAGGTCCGGCTAGTGCATGAGCCAGTGCCGGCCCGTTTTTAGGTCCATCATCACTATTGCCACCCACCATGAAGAATGCCTGACCTTTGGGGGCACAAGACCTTTGACCTTCCATCACTCACTTCTTGGACGAGTTCACAACATGTCCTAATCCCACTTCCCATACCACTTGTAACTACCTCCCCTCCTTGCAAATCCTACTAAAACAAAAACCTATAGCCCAAGAAGAGTGCCTGCTACTCCTCTATTTTGATATCAATGTAAGGATAGATAGTTGTGTGAGGGCCACTCTCTTGCTAGCTTTTTGCATGAGCCTTTTGGAAAACATGAGCTATAGGAGGTTGTCAAAGTGTAATCACCCTGTCCTATCTATCTGCTATCCCTCTCAATGTAGGAATTAATGAAAAGTCCTACATGCAAAGCCATGCATTCCTTAGAAAATCACTTAGGCCCCCTCAAAATGTTACTACTGAAGAGAGCATCAAGATGATGTCTAGCATGCTTCCTCTTGATATATCTCAAAAAAGAAGAAGAAGAAGAAAAGAGAAAACAAAGAAAATACCCATGCAAAGAAAAAGGAAAGGAACAAAGAGCTTTCTCATGTAAAATCAGAGTGCCACAAATATTGCACGTAGGGTTTCTCAAGTTAGGTGCATCCAGTCGCCTCGGTCGATTAGCTTTGTGCCTAACCCCCTAGCTCTCCCTGTCCGCCACTTCACACTTAGGATGCCTCAAGGGTAGGAAACACAAAGGGAGTTTGCACTCACCTATGATTAGGCATGTCTCCCTAAGTCACACCCACAAAACCTCCCCTTGTATACAAATTGGGTCCTCAAGTGTGAGACAACACCATAGGCTTCCCTGAGGTTCGACTCAACTCCTAGTCTCACTGGCATAAACACCCTGCACTCCATTGTGAGGTAGACATACCCCCCACATAGCATATTTTCTTTTCCTTTTCAGGCACATTTGACAATCTGTGACCAATCATCGACTTCAAAGGCTCCATCATCCACTCAATCTACTCTCGGCCTCCACAATCTCACATCCATTTTTTTATGCTTCTTCTCTATGTCCAATCTACATGAAGCCCCATCATTGACCCACATGGCAACCCTTCAACCACCCGATCCCTCATCAATAAGTGCACGCAAGTGCCATGGGACTAGCACTTGGCTAGGAGGGGGTAATGTTAACTTTAGTGTAAAGAAAATTAAAAATACATAGCAAAAAGTGGAAAAAAGTGGTAAATTTGAAGAAATAGGAGGAAAAAGAGCCAAAAGTGCAAGGAAAATCTTAAAAGTGTAGGGCAAGTGCAAAAGAGGAAAGACACATTTTAAATGCAAAAGCACATCCTAAATTTTTGTAAGAGAGCACTAGGCTCCCTCCTATGCAATTTGTAAATATAGATGGGCATGGGTGAAGGCACAAAGGGAATAGGAAAAGAGGACCTAGGCTAAAATGACCAATCATCTAAAAAATGGATGGGTCCCCAAAGGGGATTAGGGCTTGTATAAAAGGCAAAAAGTAAACGAAGAAGCTCATTCTTATGTGTGGCCAAAACTAGCTCTCCTTTTCTTCTTCTCCTTCTTGTTCTTGCTTACTTGTGATTGTGCATGAAAGAGGGAGTGTGAAAAAGAGGGAGTGAGTGTGTGAGGGTGAGGGACAGTGGTGGAGACATTTGCAATCTTCTTCTCTCTTCATCTTCTCTTCTCTTCTTTTCTCTTGTCTCACACGCGGCAATGGAGCATGAAGCTTGGAGCTTGAGGATCGAGCTTGCTTGAGTTTGCATCTTGAATCATGGAGCTATGAGAAGGCTTTGGGGAGGAGGCAACTCAATCAATCATGAAGATAAGCTCACTACACTTTTAGGTGTGACAGTGTGCACAGCTTTGTGAGAGGTAGCCATTGCACTTGGCTTGAAATGCTTGAAACAATAAGCAGTCTAGTTCTTGGCAATTAAGCATGAGCTCCCACGAAAATTCTTAAAACAATGTCTACACATAAAAAATCTAATATAAAAAATAATATACAAAACCATACATTCTCATCCATGACCCATGTTATAATTAGCTTAAAATGAAAGAAAAAATGATGTCTTCTCATCCATGGCCCATATTATAGGCTAGATACAAAAGTTTGCTCTAGGAATCTTAGTCTCAATCATGAGTTGATAAATTTTCTCCTCTAATTGAATCAGCCTTAACTCAAATGTAATGCAAAGGGTTTGAGTCTTAACTCAAACATATATTTTTCTTGTTATCTTTCTCGAGTTTAAGTAATATTCAACCCACAGATAATTATTTTGAGTGTGACACTCAAGTATAGATCTATAAGTTCTTTAAACAAAGCTACATAGTAAGTCTTGTAGAAACATAACATGCAACCCACACATGAAAATCCTAACTATGACATCCAAGTACAAAGCTTTGAGTTCTTTAAGCAAGGCCATATGATAAGTCTTGTAGAAACATAACATGCATATAAGTACTTTTAATTAGGAAATGCACATAAAAAATAGATGAGTTGTGAGTTTTGAAGCTCTACCCACCACGAAGGTTAAGGCCATGCAATGCAAATGTGCCAAATGAATTTCACAATATGATGATTGTACCATTTAGGCCCAAAAAGTCCATATGTTGTAGTGAAAATTGATAAGAGGTACACGTATGTGTAAAACATTAGAAGATCTTGCAATATTTATTTTATCTCAATTTTATACACTAGACGTTCCATGATGTGACTAATGGGTTATAGTTGTTTGCCACCTAACACTTTGCCAATCAAGAATGGATCTTGGATTTTCATGAGCACAATATATGCCATCATGCTAGTTACATGTTTTAATCAAGTGGAAGAATAGAATTATATAACTATCCTCGAAGCTCTGTTTAAGCTTTATTCCACACAAAAAAAAAACTTATATAACTATCCTCAAAGTAAGTGTTGATTTGTCATCTTACCTCTCTCTTGCCCTAAAGCAACTGTTGATATGCTACCTTACCTTCTTAATACAATAACATAATAATAAAGTCCCTTTTTAAAATGATGATGTAATCTAATTGATATAATAAAATATTTTAAGATTCATGCTTAATTGACCTAACACACACACACACACACACATAATATACGTATTATTAAATAGCATCGTATCAAGACCCTCTATCCTAGCTTTTATTCCATGTCAACAAAAATGAGCTTCAAGATGCATTGGTGACAATAAAAATGATTTGACAAGCTAGAAAAATTTAATTAGAAGGGTATTAGAAGCGAAGTCTTATGGAGGCCTTGAGCATGTCAAGTTATTTGATGTTAACATAGCTAGGTTGAAGAGTGCATTGATGAATAATATTTACCTTGACACTGTAAGATCGGGACTTGGGCAAATGGATGTAATACCCTAAAGAATAGTGGTGTTATGTTTACACTGAGGTTCATTATACCCTTCTATTAAAGATCCATACTAATTTTATGGTTTAACAATACCCATTTTCCTTTTTTAAATAAAAATATGTAGGATAAAATTTTCTTTTGTGAATAAATTTATGCGACTTAAAATAATTTCTTTTATCAATGCATATATCTAAGTGTATATATTTTTATATTTCCTTTTTTTGAACTCACATGATGTACAATTTTATATACAATAATCTTCTCGATCTATTCGTTTTTATCAATATTTTGTCACATGTTTTTTAGCTAGCATTCTTATTTGCAAATATATATTATTATGCTTTGTCTTCACCCTTATATTGATTGGGTTAACATCTTGAATTTGGTGTCTAGGTCACTATAGATGATCCAAAGAGTAAGATGAGCCGAGGGATGATAGATGAGGAGTTGTAGGACATCTTCATGCGTATGTCTCTGGATCAAATGGTACGATTCAAAGATATTGCAAACCAGGATCTTGATCATCGTGTGGGCAATTAGTGCATTTTACCTTGGCATGCTTTGACACGTCGATCTCAAGGTAGAGTCCATATACTCTAAGCTAGCGGTAGAGGAAGGCTCAAGCGCACTCACTCAACTAGTGGAGGTGGTGGGTGCCTCTTTAAGAGCCATAGTCTCTATCTCCTTGTTGTTCTAGGGGTGGTTTTGGGGGGGTTATGGAGATACAAATTTTGTGCCCCTATGGCTAATTGCTACTTCCCGCTCTCGCTCTGGTTCTAGATAGGATGGCTTAGACAAATGTTGTGGAGGAACCGATGTAGTTTCTCGATCTTGTTGATCGAGTGGATGCTTATCACATCAAGGATTTTCTACACCTATAGAGATGTCTACTTCCCTGACTCTATGTTTTGCTCAGTGGTCCATAGGTGGCATCCCTATGAGTGCTTCTCCGAGAGATTCCACCCCTAGAGATAACCACCATATGGATAGGGGTCTCTTGGTTATGCCTAGGAGCATGGTTCTAGATAGGAGAGGATACATCTTAGATCCATTCAACTAGCATATGGGTACTTAGTAGGTAAGAAAACCGCTATTGTGATCATGAATATTGAGGGAAGGAGAATGACAGTACACATGAGCAAGTTGTTGTGCCATTAGATATTTAAGCACAATGTTCTAGACCACTATAGAAAAGCATACTAGAGGGAGCCAAGGAATATATGATTGCATTGTTACATGAGAAGTTCTCAATATCTATATTGGTAGATCAATTCTCCACTGGATGGATAATGGACTATATGTATGCAAATATGCCACATATATGGTTGAATACACACAAGATAGTCAAAAGTGGTGCTCCAAAGCTTTAGTGGTTGGAAAAATAGGATGAATTGAGACTCAAGGAGGAGGTCGTAAAATCTCCAAGTTGATGGTAGCAGTGGCATTAGGTAGTGAGGGCATAGCTAGAGGCAAGGGTCATGCATCATCTTGGAAGTGGTAGACATGGAACTTATTTGGAGGATTTTGTAAGTTTTATTTTGGTTATGTTCACTTTCTTATTTGGTATAGTACTTGTATTAATAATCTTATTTCTTACAATGCTACTTTATTCTCCTTGCAGCACTCAATTACAAACTACAATCCCAATAGGTTCGGGACTCAATATACAAAGAAGCACAATCTCACTTCTCTTATCAATAGATTGTCACTACAAGATATAGACCTTATAGCGACGTTTAAAGCGACAAAAATACAAACAACAAAATTTGCCCCCGTCGTCGCAAAAAGCGTCATTATTGATGACGCCATAGAATCGTCGCTATATGCGTCGCTCGACGCATATAGCGACGGTTGCAGACGATTTGCGATGCTGATAGCGACGCCAATAGCGACACGAGCAGTAAATTTGCGACGCAAATAGCGATGGTAATAGAGAAAAAAAAAATTTTGTGGCAGGGCAGCAAGCTGCCCTGCCACATATAGCACTGTGTGCTGTATGAGAGCCATACAAAATAGTTTCTGCACTGCTGCATACAAAGCGTTTGCAAACAAAAAGAACGTATACTGAAATCATAAAATTGATACATGAAATAAATACATGATCGCATAAAATGCGATTGGTACAATCATGAAACGATATCACTAATACATAGAAAATGTCTACATAGATCAGGCGACTAAAAACTAAAGGTGTGTGAGCTCTAAGGATCGAAGGGCGAGCTACAAATCCTCGTCCCCCGAAATCTCGTCCCGCTGCAAAGGAGCATCAAACGGATTCTACAGAAAAAGAAACAACATATCAATCCACCATACAATAATGCATTCAAATATCTCATGGTAACTACGGACAAGAAAGATGAGTAACTTACAGGGCCTCCGCGTCTATACAATCGGTCGATCAATGCCCTGAAACTGTGCCTCTCTACATATCGAGTCTCAAGGCCTTGCGGATCGCGATTTGTAACGGAGTGCTGCAAAGAAAACAAAATGCTAACTGTTAGAAACATGATTGTCAGTACAAAGAATATCTCAAAAAAACAAATAAGCAAAACAAAAGAGAAACTTACAAAGTCCTCCAAATATGTCCTGTGGCCGCCACTCCCAAGATGATGCACCGATCCGGCCTCGATTCGTGCCCTCGCCGCCTCCCGCTGCTGACTCCAACGTCCTGGCGAATTTGTAGCCTCCTCCCTCAGTCGGCGCCAGTCGTCTGCATCTAATCACTCGGGCTTTGGAGCCCCACTCTTGATTGCCTTGCGTGCGTCGGATCGTCTATGTGACATGTATGCACGCATGCAATCCATCATCCAGCCCGTAGAGAATCTATCTACTGCGGCTGGCACCGGGAACTCCTCATGCAAGGATGCTACTATGTAGTCCTTGATCCCCTCCGGTATGTTCCTCCAATGATCCAGGACGTTGTGCCGAAAAACTTGTTGGCACAACTCCCTCATACAAGCCATCACCCTCCTCCCCTCATCATTCATGATGATGGCTCCTGACCTACTATCCACTAGGTATCCATAACCCCTAGGAGTTTGCCTAAGATGGGCCCTCTCCCATCTCCGTCCACGCTCCTGGGCATATCCAGGAGACCCCTGTACATCCGGTGTACCGACGGGGGTACCCTCTCCCGGAGTGCCACTCAAAGGGGTGCCACCAAAGGGGGTGCCACCAAAAGGCGTGCCATCTGCCGACGGCTGCGCAAAAGCCGGAGTAACTGGAGTGGACGTCCCCACAGGTGTGACAAATCCTGGAGGTGACGTAGCTCCCAGGAACGGAGAACCACCGCACCCACCAACACCTCCAGCACCACACACGCAACATCACCACGACACCAACCACCTCCCTCCCTCTGGCCCAAGTCGCGAGAGTCGAGATCGTCTGCTCGAAGCTGAAGCATCTGATCCCACTGAAGCTGATCTAGCAGAGCGCCTTGACAAAGAACGAGATAGCTCCTGGTCTGCCATCTCTCTGAATCTCGCGAGCTGATCTGGAGACATGCGTGCCATCATGTCCTGAAACTCCTCATCACTCATCCCTCGACTCATCCTAAAAATGTCGATACCTGCACAGATAAAAAATGATGTTAGAATAATCAATTTAACTATACAAAGCACATTAATATAAATCATTTGTGAAAAATCTCTCTTAAAATGCATATCTTGTCTACCTTTATGGAAGATCTAAACAACGAATTGAGTAATACAATTCTCCAAGAATGAAGTATTCTATGGTCCCATGTTAATCTCCTGACACAACTTTGCATACACTGGAAGGTCGATAGACATGTCACCACAAAAGAACGAGTCTGCCTCGTTCTCAAAAAATTCTACGACTTCTGTATTTCCATCATTGTTAGCCGATGCGGGCTCCAAGCTTGCGGTGGCCTCCACCCCTTGTAATATCGACCCCTCTATTTGCATATTTTCTTCATCTATGCCTGGAACATCGCTTTGATCATATACTCTCGCACCTCGAGGAGCTGAAGGTATAACATACCACCATCGAGGTTGTCGGGGGTTTGGATGGAAGATTACCTGTTCACAAACACTTACAAAGCGAGTTCAAACCATTGTGACATAAACCATGTCGTATTACAATTAGCAAGCAAATGACTATTTGCACCTGTTCACAATGGGCCGGCAACACAAAGGTGTCGCGCAAATCCGTCCATTTTTTTTCGGAATCTATTTTGAGAAATCCAGATGGACCTCGTTGAACTATTGCTCCAGCTCCTCCAAGTACCACTTTGAACCACTGCACATCGAATAGTATCATGGAGAAGCTACGATAATCCACCGTAATAATACTTTGCAAGTTTCCAAAATACTCCATCTCATCCACAACCGTGTTCGGATCCGTTGCTCGTTGCCGGGTCTCTTGCTCAAACCTTGCCATGACACCACAGTCCATTGTGGAGCGCATTTTGTTAATACGCTCCACCCGAAAATGTCGTCCGCACGACCACGCTGCACTATATATTTTGTACTGCACATTGAAACACTCAAATTAGATGTAGCAAGAAAATTTAGATACGACACATTCTAAACCCCTCATTACCTTTGGACTACATCCCCTTGAGAACTCCCACTCCTCCATTGAGACCTTTGTCCCTTCGCTGGATGCTGCGGTCAAGGCTCCATGCAACCATCGTGTTGACATAAACCGTGGCATCTCCTCCATGCCTTCGGGATATCGAATCAGTCGGTGACGCATACTGCATCGGAATTCAGCTCGCGCTTCCTCTCGATCTTGCCTTGCAATCTGGTACTTGGCGAGCCACGTCTCCATGGAGGCATGGTGCAACATACAAAAGCGATTCACCTTCTCTTCCATTGAGGCATCCATTCTTTTTTCTACCCCATTTCCAACCACCACATCTCTAGTCAGCCTATCATCGTCCTTCAGCATCCATAGCATTTCATTGTCTGGTTCCACCGTTGGTAGCCATTGTGAGATATGCACTAACGCCTCTGACACCAACCAACCTTCCACCATGCTACCTTCTGGACGAGCTCGTTGTCGCACAAAGCCTTTCAGGGTTTTCATGAAGCGCTCCAAGAAGAACATCCATCGCGTATGGACACGTCTAGCAATCTCCACTTCGTCCACAAGATGCATAAGAAGGTGAACTTGTATCGTGAGCATGCTAGTGGGCAGGTATTTCTCAAAGAGATAGACCGTCTCAACTGCTCCCCGCCTTGCGGATTCAATAGAGGACGTCTTAATCTCTTTCTGTGAGATCCATTGCACCAAAGTCGACAACTTGTAAATGGCCCCGCGAATTTCTGGACTTAGGCATCCCGCGATCGCGATCGACAGGACAAACTACCACAAATGAGAAAGCATTAAGAATAATGGTCACTTTTCAAATTTCAAAATGTCCACGCTAATTAAAATCCATTCTGTTCACAAACCTGACATATCTTATGCCAATCATGGGATTTTAGCCCAAACATTTGGTCATCTTTAGAAAATGCGGACCCGAGAGAACGCATCATACCCGTCGGAGTGCGGATAGACTTGATTACTTGCTTCACAATGCGCTCTTCTTTGGTAGACAAAACCCAGGGAGCGCCAGGAAGCTGCACTCCCCCTTCAGCACTCGACTGCGGCCAAAGCGCCTCCATCTTACCTACCTCCTTTAGATCCATTCGTGACCCTATAGTGTCTCTCTTTCCTGTGATGTGGTCCCATAGCAAGCTGCCCACATTCTTGAAAATATGCATGGGATCCAACAAGTGGTTAACCTATAAGTGGGTCCAATATGGAAACTCGTAGAAAACTGAGAATCGTTGCATTCCATTTGGATGTGATTCCGGGTTTACCATTTTCAGCTCTACTAGCTTGCAGCGTTCATACGTGCTGGAGGTCCTCCAAGAAAACCTTCCCTGAGTTCATGATCCTCCGGCAAGAAAGCGGCATGTCCTTGATATACCATCTTCTTCATGGTTCGTGACCTTCGAGAGTCTAACTGTGGCCCACACAATGGACATGCATGATAACCTGAGGTAACCAGACCTGCAAGGCGATCCACGACCTAGTGAATACTTGATTGAATGAAATAAAATATAGATATTACCAGCGAGAACAAAGGTCTGCTCACTTGAGCACTCTCCCAATCTCGGAAAGTCATGTATCGTCCACATGAGAATGGCTCGAATGTTGGCTGACTGCCGACCATCGCACCTGCTCATATCTTGCACCGTGACCCCCTCCTCCCACAAAATCTTAAGCTCATCGACTAATGGACGAAGATACACGTCCATATTTTTTACTTTGTAGCGGCCCGGGATGAGCAAGCTAAGGATGAGATGTCCTTTCTTTGTAGAAAGCCATGGAGGGATGTTGTAGTTGACAAGCACTATAGGCCACACACTGTAAGAAGTCGAGCGCAGACCGAATGGGTTCACACCATCCATGGTGAGACCGAGCCGAAGATTCCTTGGCTCTCGCGCAAAGCCTAGGAAGGTAGAGTCAATGTGGCTCCATGCGCGCGAATCTGCTGATATTCATTGAACTCCATCCATGGACCTATTCTGCACATGCCACGTTGTCAAGCTTGCCATGGCAGACGTGCGAAACATGTGGTTTATGCGGGGATGAGCAGAAAGTGTCTGAGAACTTTTTGAGGGATGGTTTGCCCTTGCAAGTCCTGTCGATACCTGTGAGCACCACACTTTGGACATGTCTCCATAGTCTCGTATTCATCTCGAAACAATATGCAGTCGTTGATACATGCATGGATGTTATTGTAGTCCATGCCAAGCTTCCGTAAAACATGTCGTACATCATCACGAGACTCAGGCATGGTATTTTCAGGTGGCAATATATGATATTTCAATAACCTGAAAAAAATCATAAAACACCTTGAAAAAACACAAATGTTTGCAATAATACTGTTTTAAAAAAAATCAATGAAGCCTATGTGCAAGGTACCTGAATAACTCAGTCACACTCATATCGCTCCAACCGTATTTTGCTTGCACACTTAAGAGTGCAAGCAATGTCTTCAACCGAGATACTCGGCACCCATCATATAATGGTATGGATGCTTCCTCTCTAAGTGGGTCAGATGTCTCAACATCCATGGGAATCGATGCATCGATCATTGCCTCCATCTCAAGCTCCAAGATTGTAGGCAGGTCGGGAAGGTTTTCTGTCTCCTCTGGCATTGACGGTATAGATGGGCCTTGTGAGTGGTCAATTGGCTCCTACAATCCATCCATGGCACGTCCACGAACTCTTCTAATTGGCCGCAAAGGGTGCACTCCCCCTTGGGTCAAGACATCACCCCCTTGGATAGACAAATTTGCCAACAAGACCCAATCTTATTGTGTATGGTTTTCAATTAGCTTTGAGAGTACAATGCATGAAAAATGATAACTTCAAATTACCGTTTGTTGAAAATCCGCAATCGCCTGATCAATGATCTCAGATTGAAACTCACCAAATTGTCGTACGTGTTCTATAGACAATCGGCGTTTTCGTCTAATTGCCAACTTGCATTGAGAGCAAGGACATGGGACACGCTGATTAAGATACGTCTCGCGGTCTTGAACAATAAGACCTTCTTCGTTTGCCATCTTATCTACATTACAGCAAACGAGGCTTAAATGGATAGCTTTATGGAGATGTACGTCAAGTTGCAAGTTGACCATAAATCTTGCATTGTATATAGTAGTTGAGAGATTTTCCGATGTTATATCTCGGCCTTGTATCATGCTCAAGGATTTGTTTGTCCCGGTAGATAATTATTTGTTATATCTCGGCTTTGAGTATAAGTAATCCATTTTAAAATTAATGCGCGCCATCTATGAAATTTTATAACTATAGTAATAAAATTTATTTCAATCAATTCTACTCATAGTCATAAGACCTGAGAGAAATTATCCTATACTCAATTTAAGGGTTTCTTCTTCTATAACAATACTTTTGGGTTTATTTTGATGAAGTACCTTAATGACCATTAGCTAGGGTATCATTTTCTTTTAGTTCTTCCGTTGACTAGTTGGCATGATTTCTAATTTGGCATGCCTATAAAGTTAATACAAAAACAATGAATTATGCATATCACAATTAGATCCCCTACTTGGACTTCATGAAGGACTTGACCATTTTTAAGCCATCTTAAAGAGTTACCAATGTACGTGGCCCATGGCAAAGCACATTGCATACCATTATCAATAAGTCTATTATCTTAAATTTCCTTCCCCTCCCTCTCCCTCTCTCTCCCTCTCTCTCCCTCTCCCTCTCTTTCTCTCTTTCTCTCTTTCTCTCACCCTCTCCCTCTCCCTCTCGTTCTCTTTCTCTCCCTCTCTCATTTCCTTCCCCTCCCTCTCCCTCTTCCTCTCTTTCTCTTTCTCTTTTTCTCCCTCTCACTCTCTATCTCTCTTTCTCTCTCATTTCCTAAACAAGCAACAAATAAAGTGATTTAAACATCCTCCAAGCAAAAGGGAGAGGGAGAGATACAATGCACTCTCCCTCTCTTTCTCTTTCTATCCCTCTCTCATTTCCTTCCCCTCCCTCTCCCTCTCACTCTCTTTCTCTCTCATTTCCTCTCCTAAACAAGCAAAAAATAAAGTGATTTAAACATTAAACGAGCAAAAGGGAGAGGGAGAGAGAGAATGCACTCTTCCTCCTTCTCCCTCTCTCCCTCTCCCTCTCCCTCTCCCTCTCCCTCTCCCTCTCCCTCTCCCTCTCCCTCTCTTTCTCTCTTACTCTCTCATTTCCTTCCCCTCCCTCTCCCTCTCTCCTAAACAAGCAAAAAAGAAAGTGATTCAAACAACAAACAACCAAACCCGTCGTGAGAGAGAGAATGCACACACTCTCTCTCACCCTCTCCCTCTCCCTCTCGTTCTCTTTCTCTCCCTCTCTCATTTCCTTCCCCTCCCTCTCCCTCTCCCTCTCTTTCTCTTTCTCTTTTTCTCCCTCTCCCTCTCTATCTCTCTTTCTCTCTCATTTCCTAAACAAGCAAAAAATAAAGTGATTTAAACATCTTCCAAGCAAAAGGGAGAGGGAGAGATACAATGCACTCTCCCTCTCTTTCTCTTTCTATCCCTCTCTCATTTCCTTCCCCTCCCTCTCCCTCTCACTCTCTTTCTCTCTCATTTCCTCTCCTAAACAAGCAAAAAATAAAGTGATTTAAACATTAAACGAGCAAAAGGGAGAGGGAGAGAGAGAATGCACTCTTCCTCCTTCTCCCTCTCTCCCTCTCCCTCTCCCTCTCCCTCTCCCTCTCCCTCTCCCTCTCCCTCTCCCTCTCCCTCTCTTTCTCTCTTACTCTCTCATTTCCTTCCCCTCCCTCTCCCTCTCTCCTAAACAAGCAAAAAAGAAAGTGATTCAAACAACAAACAACCAAACCCGTCGTGAGAGAGAGAATGCACACACTCTCTCTCACCCTCTCCCTCTCCCTCTCGTTCTCTTTCTCTCCCTCTCTCATTTCCTTCCCCTCCCTCTCCCTCTTCCTCTCTTTCTCTTTCTCTTTTTCTCCCTCTCACTCTCTATCTCTCTTTCTCTCTCATTTCCTAAACAAGCAACAAATAAAGTGATTTAAACATCCTCCAAGCAAAAGGGAGAGGGAGAGATACAATGCACTCTCCCTCTCTTTCTCTTTCTATCCCTCTCTCATTTCCTTCCCCTCCCTCTCCCTCTCACTCTCTTTCTCTCTCATTTCCTCTCCTAAACAAGCAAAAAATAAAGTGATTTAAACATTAAACGAGCAAAAGGGAGAGGGAGAGAGAGAATGCACTCTTCCTCCTTCTCCCTCTCTCCCTCTCCCTCTCCCTCTCCCTCTCCCTCTCCCTCTCCCTCTCCCTCTCCCTCTCCCTCTCTTTCTCTCTTACTCTCTCATTTCCTTCCCCTCCCTCTCCCTCTCTCCTAAACAAGCAAAAAAGAAAGTGATTCAAACAACAAACAACCAAACCCGTCGTGAGAGAGAGAATGCACACACTCTCTCTCACCCTCTCCCTCTCCCTCTCGTTCTCTTTCTCTCCCTCTCTCATTTCCTTCCCCTCCCTCTCCCTCTCCCTCTCTTTCTCTTTCTCTTTTTCTCCCTCTCCCTCTCTATCTCTCTTTCTCTCTCATTTCCTAAACAAGCAAAAAATAAAGTGATTTAAACATCCTCCAAGCAAAAGGGAGAGGGAGAGATACAATGCACTCTCCCTCTCTTTCTCTTTCTATCCCTCTCTCATTTCCTTCCCCTCCCTCTCCCTCTCGCTCTCTTTCTCTCTCATTTCCTCTCCTAAACAAGCAAAAAATAAAGTGATTTAAACATTAAACAAGCAAAAGGGAGAGGGAGAGAGAGAATGCACTCTCCCTCCTTCTCCCTCTCTTTCTCTTTCTCTCCCTCTCTCATTTCCTCCCCCTCCCTCTCCCTCTCCCTCTATTTCTCTTTCTCTTTCTCTTTCTCTTTCTCTCCCTCTCCCTCTCCCTCTCCCTCTCTTTCTCTCTTACTCTCTCGTTTTCTCTCCTAAACAAGCAAAAAAGAAAGTAATTTGAACATTAAACAAGCAAAAGGGAGAGAGAGAGAGAGAATGTACTCTCCCTCTCTTTCTCTTTCTCTCCCTCTCCCTCTCCCTCTCTTTCTCTCCCTCTCTCTCCCTCTCCCTCTCCTTCTCTTTCATTTCCTCTCCTAAACAAGCAAAAGAGAATGATTTAAACCTTCAACAAGCAAAAGAAAGAGAGAGGGAGACTCAGCAATGAGATATGGCGAGCGTGGGCGGCTTCTCTTTGCAACGAGGGCTCCTCCTCTCCTTCGCGAACAACGGCGGTGGCGGCAACGGCGGCGGCGGCGGAAGCAAGTCTTTTCCTCTTCTTCTCTCACAAAGCCTTTTCTCTCTCCCTCGCTCTCGCTCTCAAAAGGCGAAACGAAAGAAATGAAAACGACGCTCGGGTTTCGGCCGCGTTTTTTTCCCTACGGCGTCGCTATTTGCGTTACATTTGCGACGGCAATAGCGACGTCCATAGTGACGCCAATAGCGACGTCGATCTTGGATTGAGAGGATGGTATAGGGTCTTCATAAAAAACTATGCTTTGATTGCAACACCTCTGATGGGGACTTACTGAAGAAGCAAACTTCCATTACATGGTCAACTCTCGAACAGAATAGCTTCGACAAATTGAAGCAAAGTTTGGTATCAGCACCTATTCTAAAACTTCCAGACCTCAATAAAGAGTTTAGGTAGTAACTGATGCTAGCATTCTTGCCTTGGGATGTGTACTTATGCAGGAAGGTCATCCAGTAGCATACTCTTCAAGGAAATTGAAGAGTCATGAAAAGAATTATGCTACGCATGATCTGGAATTACTAGCTGTCATCCATGCCCTAAAGCTTTGGAGACACTACCTGTTGGGTAATAAGTTTACTCTAGTAACCGACCATAAGAGTCTCAAATGGATCTTTACCCAGAACGAGCTCAACATGAGGCAACGTCGGTGGATTGAAGTGTTGGAGGAATATGACTTTGAAATCAAGTACCGACTAGGGAAAGAGAATGTAGTTGTCGATGCACTTAGTCGCAAGGCATTCCTAAATTCCCTAATCTTGCAGAACCCATCAATGGCCAGATCTCTAGCTACAAAAGTATCTATACCAAAAAACCCTATACTTGAGTTAGCAAGAGAGGAAGTATGCCATGATTTGGCCTACCAATCAATGCTAAAGGAGATCTCTATCAAGGATCAGAATCAAAAGTCGCAATCTAAGTATCAGGAATTTTCCATTGTTAATGGACTTGTCTACTAAAGAACAAGGCTGTGTATACCAGCAAGCCAGTCACTTAAGCAGAAGATAATGTGGGAAGCTCATGATTCCCCTTTCGCAGGACATCCTAGCTATGCTAAGACTCTTAATGCAGTTAGGAAGAGCTATCATTGGGAGAGGCTCAAAGGTGACGTTCTCAAATATGTCATTGAGTGTTTGTCTTGCCAACGTAACAAAGCCGAACATGTCATGATGCCAGGGAAACTACAACCGCTTGACATTCCCCAAATGAAATGGGAATTCATCAGTATGGATTTTGTTGTAGGCCTACCCCAAGTCCAGGGAGGATACAACTCCATCATGGTTGTAGTTGACATGCTTACTAAAGTTGCACACCTTATTCTAGTAAAGACAAACTATAAAGCCTCCGACATTGCAAGATTGTTTATCAAGGAGATATTCAAGCTACATGTTTTACCCAGAAGAATCATTAGTGACCGAGATTCTCTCTTCACATCACACTTCTGGAGAGCTATCTTTGAAGCTATTGAGACTCAACTCTGTTTTAGTACCGCCTACCATCCCCAAACGGATGGCCAAACAGAGCGAGTAAATCAAGTTATCGAAGATATGCTTAGGGCATACTGCTGTCGGGAATCGAAGAGGTGGATTCAATACTTGCCTTTAGTAGAATTTGCATACAATGCTTCTTACCAGCAAAGCATTCAGATGACCCCTTTCCAAGCATTGTATGGTCATGACTGTCGAAGTCCCCTAAACTTTTCCGATCCAACCTTAAGGGTTGAAGCTTTAAGACAGATGTTGGAAGACATGGATGATCAAATAAAGTCAATAAGACAGGACATACAAGCGGCCAAGGATAGACAAAAGGCATACGCGGATTTGAAGCGTTAGGAAAGAGTCTTCGAAGAAGGAGACATGGTCTTCATTCGCGTACGCCCTAAAAAGAGTTCTCTATCCCTAGGAGTTTGCAAGAAGCTAAGTCCAAGGTATTGTGGGCCGTACAAAATCCTCAAATGCCTAGGACCCAATGCTTATAGATTGCAACTCCTTGAGAACCTAAAAGTTCATAATGTATTCCATATCAGTCTATTGAAAAAGTATGTACCTAATCCTAATCACGTACTTGACGACCAACAAGTTGTAATGCCTAGTCAAGGAGTCCTTGAGCTAAGGCCCGATAGGATCTTAGATGTTAGGGAGAGACAATTAAGATCCAGAACCTTGAGAGAATTCCTCGTCCAAGGGAAAGATTATCCCGAAGAGGATGCCACTTGGATAGAAGAAGGTACTCTCAACCATCAATATCCCCAGTTTATCTCGAGATGAGGACATCTTGATTCCTCTAAGGGGGAGAGAATGTAACAAATCTACATCTTATTACGCATGAATAGGGCTTTGGGTTAATTCTTTTTTTTAGATTAAAGTAAAAAAAAATTTATTACTCCCTCCTTCCCCCAGCCGATTGTCGAGCTGGGGGAGAGGGAGGGAAGCGTGGGACACCAAGCTCCTTGCTGGAGCTTGGAACAAGGAGGATCCATGCGAATGGACACGTTTGAGGGGGAGGATTCCCTCCCCTCCCCTATAAAATTGAGGGAGGGCCACAGGCTACAGAGAAGGGGAGATAAGATGAAGATAATGTTGCTGTCGCTTGACGCCAAAAGGCCATCTATCTGCCGTGAGGGAGGGAGTGCTGCCATAACGCCGTGCTGAACGTTGAGGGAGAGAGAGAAGGATAAAGCCAACGCTGCTGGTGCCCTCCTGCAAGATTGAAGGAGGGAGGGCCACCTCATCACCACTTTGCCCGGACGAGGCTGTTGAGCTGCCGCTGCCGCCTTCGTCGCCGTCAGATGGCTGGTTACCGCCCCCTTGCCACGTGTATGCTGAAGCTCTAAAGCTTCTAAGTGGCCCTAAGCCCCTTTTCCCTTGGAAGCACACCCCCCCTCCCCCCCCACCCCCCCCTCCCCCCGGGTTTTTTAACCCTTAACCCCTTCCTGTGGAGCCACTAAACCCCACCCCGTGTTTAAGCCACCTTAGCCCCCACTCCCCTTGGCCTCAAAAACCACTAACCCCCCCCTCCGTGCTTTATAAGCCTTAAGGCCTTTCTCCCTTAAACCCCTTCCCTTGGATGGAACCCCCCAAAGAACTAAGGCTTGAAAATTCTTATCCATCTTAACCCGTGTGTTTAACTTATTATCCCCTTCTTGTGCTTTTTACCCCCTTTCACCCTTCCCCTTTTCCCTTGGTTTGGAACTTACCCCCGTGTATCTAGAAATCCCTTCAAGATCCCTTTTTTTAATACCCTTTCAAGGCCCCTCATATGTTTGCAAAACCACACTCACACACACCCTTTTTACCGTGTATAAACCCCTATAGGGCCTTTTTAGGCTTTGTAAACTTTTCCCTCCCGAAGAAGCTAAGACCTTAAAGGTCTTATTACCCCCTTCTCGTTGTCAATCCCTTAACGACTCCTTGCCTCGAAAGAGAGAAGAAGAGTATTGAAGCGACGGTGGAATTCCGAAAAGGAGTGTAAAGCTGCCTTCACGTTCCAAGGATTACAACTGCGATGCTGCCTAAGAAATTCCAAGGAGTAGCTGCGGGAGGGTCATCTCCCAGTATCCATGTGGATATCTCACCCCAAAACCAGGCTTTTCCTTCTTGGTTTTATATCGGTTTTAATTCAATCATGCAAGATGAATTGTTAGGGATAAGATATATTTTGTCCTAGTTATTTACGATGAAGGAATTTAGTTTAGTTGAACATGCAAAATGGATAAAGTATAAAACATAGTTTTCCTTCAAATAGCATTATGCATTGAAACGAATTAGGAGCAAGATTATCTACCCACTGTAGTAGTATATTTCGGTTAAATCGGGAAGGCATAAAAACTACATCTTGCACCATTAACCCCTATTCTTTTTTTTGCAACGAATCATCATAGAAGGTGAAATTCATGAAAGGTTTCTTACGTTGCTTAAACTCTAGGAAGTTATCATTTCTAACTGCATATCTTAGCAAGGAAAAGATTTTTTATTTGGCATGAGTTTTGTTCACAAGGAAAAAGGAAGATTAATTAAATTTTCCTAACCTCAAAGCAATAAAGTTTAGGACTGAAAAATCAATTGCCATATAGATAACAAATCGTGCCGAGGTGATCTCGATATTGCCTTCTAAAAGTTAACCGAGTTAATATAAACTTAGAAATACCTATACTACGAAATATGCATTGGGAATGATTTAAAATCCAAGAAACGTTTATACCTTAAATACTTGCCCACCTTCCCTGATTGTAGGGTCAATAAATCGTAAATGTAAAATTAGCATATCTACTATTCCAAGTCATTTAATTATTCAAGTTCAAGAAATTCAGCCAGTTTCATTGCTGTAAATTTGCATGTCTATTGTTGGTCTGAGCAGTTTTGAGGACAACAAGCTTCAAGATAGCAATAAATCAGTTTTCAGCCAGTTTTAGGACAACAAATGAATGGTTTGTAGCAAGGTATAGATTTACAACAACAAGTTGAAAGTCAAGAATCACAGAAATCAGTCCATTCATGTGGTTTTCATGAGATTTGCATGAGTTATGTCCTATGACTCAATCTTTAACTGAGATGATTCAATGCCTTTCTTCTGAGTTAGAAAAGGAGAGGAATGTAGCTAAAATTGCAGCAATTGAAGCTTTATCTATCATTAATCGGCTTCAAGAAGAGAAAGCATGGCTTCAACAAGAGGTTTTTTATGTCAGGTTTGCAATGTATTTGAAAGTTTCTTATTATTTTGAGATCATTAATGCTCTTGAGGAAGTTGTTTTTCAAAAGGATAATGTAATTGTTGATTTGCATACTCATTTGGCTTGTTCACATATTCCAAATCAAGATATTATTCTTGAGTATCTATATGCACAAACAATTGATATGGTAGATGAAGTAGACGGTGATGTGGAAGAATTATTTCTTCAAGAAAATGCTTCAATGGTACGTGTGTTCAAAATAGATGTGGAGAGCATCATTCAAGGGTATCATGATCAGCCTATCAGTGCTGGAAATGTAGTTTTGGAACAGCAAAATGTTCAATCTATAGGCCAAAATCTGTTAGGACAACATTTAGGTAGTTTTCCTAAAGATCAGGAGCATCTTGAATTTTAGGAGAGGTTAAGGAATGAGGAGAATAAATTAAATCAGGTCCCACTTTTAATGAATGTCTTACTTTTGTGAATGAAAGAGAGCACTATGTTTATGTTTGTCTTTAAAGGGCACTTTGTATGTTACAAATATGAGATCACACATCTTGAGAGCTTAAGTAATGAAGTGTAAGCTATATGGCTATTAGAAGATTTGGATTTCACCTCCATCATTTCTAGCATACTAACAAAATGTGATATTGTATGGTGGTGGAAACATCAAGGAGGCTTAGATAGGATATACCTAGGAAATTTCCATGTTTAATGTAAGAATACAAAGTTTTGAAGGAGTGTAGAGAGAATTTAGAATACAAGAGCCTGGATTTGAAGATATTATAATATGAGTTTTTTCTTTTAGATATAGCATCATTTAAAGTGACATGCATAAGTTTCATGAACTAGGACCTTAACAGAGTCACCACTAACTAGGTGTGGTTTAATAACTTGATCTAATACAATATAGTAATAAGTTTGGATAGCATATGATGTGATGGTTCTTTTTTTGTGTAAACAAATAGACACAAGTATGTTAAATAATTGATAATCTCATTTACATTTTTTTAATGTATATGCATGATATATAAATGACTTTTGTTCAAAAGTTCTATTTATGTTGACAATATATGGACAAGATGGATATTGGCTTTGGCCAAAATCAACTAGCTTAACACTTTGACTAGCTAAATGAACTTTCATATCATAAGATGAAGATTTATATACCAAGATAGAAGTTTATGATTTTTATAAGACCAAAGATTTAACCTTTGACCAATGTTTTGTATTTCCAGAGTAATAGATATAAATTTTATTATTAATTAAGACTTATTTCTTAGCTAAGATATAAAGTACAAAATTGGACTTAAACCACTTTATAAGACATTTCAACACAATTAACTAATGTTATTGAAAGAATAAAAAACATTAAGTAGATTCTCTCATTGATATTGGTAGCTTTTAAAAACACCAAGGTAACTACATAAAACACTTTAAGTTTCTAACAAGCATATATTTCATAGCCATGCAAAAGCCCTTGATGTAAGGGATATATTTATTATGGAAGTCAAAATTAGTCCATATAGAGTCACTGCCTTGTTACATAATGTATATTGGAAAATAACAAATTTTGTAGATTTTGTATTAAAAATTTAGCTATACTACCATTTATGAAATGTTTGTGATATCCTAACTCATGAGCAAGTTGTATTGCTTCCATATCTTTCAGAGTAGAGACTAAAGGAGTCTGCTTCAACTTGGATAACTGTGAGTTGTTCAATGTAAGTGACAGACAACGTGAGGCATTTGTTGAGTATGTTGGTATAATAGAAGATCATAAAGTACAAAATAGGACTTAAACCACTTTATAAGAAATTTCAACACAATTAACTAATGTTATTGAAAGAATAAAAAACTTTAAGTAGATTCTCTCATTGATATTGGTGGTGTTTAGAAACACCAAGGTAACTACATAAAACACTTTAAATTTCTAACAAGCATATATTTTATAGTCATGCAAAAGCTCTTAATATAACATATATATTTATTATGAAAGTCAAAATTAGTCCATATAGAGTCACCGGCTTGTTACATCATGTATATTGAAAAAATACAACTTTTGTAGATTTTGTATAAAACGTTTAGCTGCACTACCATTTATGGAATGCTTGTGATATGCATATCACGAGTGGAGCTCGATATCTCAACACTCCCCCTCGAGCTCAATCCCAATTCCTGCACACCAAGCAGGTCTCTGAATTTGTGCAGCTTCTCTACGCCCAATGCCTTCGTAAATATGTCAGCTACCTGATCCTCTGTGCTGACATAAACTAGATCAATAAGACCTAGTAAAACCCTCTCCCGCACATAGTGATAATGCACCTCAATGTGCTTTGTTCTAGCATGATAGACTAGGTTATTTGCCAAGTGTATACTGCTCATGTTGTCACAATAAATGACAACTGGCCCATCTGTAGGCTGATGCATATCATAAAGTAGCTTATGCAACCAAGCTACCTCACATGCAGCCATTGATGCACCCCTGTACTCGGCCTCTGTGCTCGACAAGGCAACTGTAGGCTGTTTCTTGCTGCTCCAAGTGACTGCAGCACTCCCAAAAGAGAACATATATCCACTAGTAGATCGTCTATCAGAAATACTACCAGCCCAATCAGCATCAGTGTATCCATGCAGCTGTATCTGAACCCCAGTCTCATAAAATAGTCCATACTGCAATGTGGACTTCACATACCTAAGTATGCGTCTAGCCGCATCCAAATGCGATTTTCTTGGAGCCTGCATAAACTGACTTACCAGTCCAACAGCATAGCTCAAATCTAGCCTGGTAATAGTCATATAAATCAAGCTTTCTACTATGCGTCTGTACATAGTAGGGTCTTCCAGAAGCTCACCTGCATCTGCGCTCAGCTTCACATTCTGCTCCAAAGGAACTGAAATAGGCTTACAGCCTGTCATCCCATATTTGGACAGTATGTTCAATCCATACTGCCTCTGCAAGAGGTGTATCCCACTTGGTGATCTAATCACCTCAATGCCCAAGAAATAACGCAGCTCTCCCAAATCCTTCATCTCAAACTTCTGCTTCAATAGCATTTTCACATGAAGGATATCTTCATCACTATCACCTGTCATAATCAAATCATCAACATAAATGACAAGTAGCATAATACCTTTCTCTGTTTTTCTCACATAAAGTGAGAAGTCTGCCTTGGAAATCTGAAAGCCAATAGTGACAAGATATTGTCCTATCTTGTCAGACCATGCTCTAGGTGCTTGCTTCAAGCCATACAATACTTTCTTCAACCTGCAAACAAACTCAGGATGAACAACATGCACATAACCTAGTGGCTACTCCATATAGACCTCTTCTTGCAAATCACCATGCAAGAAGGCATTCTTTACATCCATCTGATGTAAATACCATTCCTTTGATGCAGCCATAGCAATGACTGCTCTTACAGTTTCCATCCTTGCAACCGGAATGAATGTTTCTTCATAATCAACGCCATATGTTTGTGCATATCCCTTGACTACTAATCTTGCCTTGTATCTGTTCACAGAACCATCTGCATTGTGCTTCACCTTATAAACCCACTTATAGCCAATTGCATTCTTACCTTTAGGCAAAGGTACCAATTCCCATGTAGCATTTGCTTCCAAGGCATCCATGGCTTTCTCCCATTTTTCTTTTCCCATGGCTTGCTCAAAAGAAGTGGGTTCCGGTTCCTGTATCACTTTGACCATATATGCATAGTGAATGGCTGTAAATCCATCATATTTCAGCCTATCCACAGGATACCTAGCTTTGGTAGACCTGCACAAAGTAGGTTCACTCCCAGGAGCTCTCATAACATCCCTGGTCTTCCTTACTCCAGGTGTAATAATAGAAGGAATACCCAACTCATCATCAATGCTCTGTTCTGAGCCACTGGATTCACCATCCACATAAGAGTGACCTACATTCACATCAAACATGGGCTGATCTACCTTCTCTTTTTCTTTTCGTGATACCTGCATACCACTATCTGCTTTGCTTTGAGAAGATTCTCCTAATCTCAATCTGCCTGTCCATAGCAAAGAATGTGAACCATTGCTAGAGGACGCTCCAGGTCCACTAATATCTTGTGATTGCTGCTATGAATTCTGTGTAGCATTACCATTTTGTACATCTACATTATCAATCACATTTACTGGTTTATACCAGCTACTCATCTCATAAAAAACAACATCTCTGCTCACTGTAGAAGGGTTATAGCATCTATACCCTTTCTGCCTGCAGAGAGTAACCAATAAAGATGCACTTCTCAGCTTTTGGATCCAACTTGGATCTCAACTCGTCTGGCACATGAACATAGGCAATGCAAGCAAAAATTTTCAAATGAGAAATATCTGGTTTCCTACCAGTATACCTCTCCTCCGAAGTCATCCCATGTATTGCTGCAGTGGGAGTCCTGTTCATTATGTAGACTGCTGTAGCAATTGCCTTAGCCCAATAAAAATCTGGCAAGTCTTTTTCATTGAGCATGGCACGAGATACCTCTCCAATATGCCTGTTTTTCCTTTCTAAAGTGACAAAATAATGATAGCCTCCAAAAGATGCAGCTTTAGTAGTCCACACATCAGAGTGGATTAATTCTAATGGCTTCTTACTCTCTTGAACATGTCTAGGAAATGGTTTCCTTGCCTGTTTTCCAAATTGGCAGGCTTCACATACCTTATGCATTTCTGCAACCTTGAATTTAGGCAATCCTGCAACAATATTTTGGGCCTGCATTGATTTAAGTCACTGTACATTAACATGACCAATGCGTTTATGCCAGATATCAATATCTGCAACTACACCGGTCCCATGTGCAAACATTGTTGCACTCAATTCAGACATGTCTGCATCCAACGTAAACATTCTGCCCTTCTTCTTTCCTTTTGCTATCAAGCGACCTTTATTTTTCATATCCTCAACAAAGCATCCATGAGGATTAAATCTGACCTGTAAGCCCTACTCAACCATTTGACCAACAGAAACCAGATTCTTGGTGATATTCGGGACATGAAATACATCGGACATGTATTTCTTTTTCCCATCTTGCATAGACAAAGGAATTTTTCCAATCTGCACAATAGGATGTGCAGTATCATCACCAGTATCCACAAATCCTGGTTTTTCCATTTTCCTTGCATCCTCCATCCATTCTGCATGACCTGTCATGCGGTTTGATGCACCTGAGTCAGCATATCACACATCATTGCTTTCTTCTGCACTTGTCATAGAATTGTGCATGTGCTGCACCATAAACAAATGCTCATTTCTGTCATCACCCTGTCTACTAGAAGATGCATAATTTCCTTGTTGCAATTTCCCATTCATGATGTCATTCTGCTTTTTATAGCAGTCTTTATCCATATGACCCATTTTACCACAGTAGTAGCATTCAACATTGCTGTTTGCATTTTGGCCTCTTTGCCATCCACCACGACCTCTTTGGCTCCCCCTGCCTCTAGAGTTACCACGTCCTCCTCCATAGGACTGGTTTTCTTGAGTTTGCTGCATATTCTGATTTCTACCACGGCCTCCAAATCAGCCTCCTCTACCTCTGCCTCTACCTCTTCCTGCCCTCTTGCTTCACCGCGAAGGGCGTCTCAATCTGAGACAATGCAGTCTTGCACTTTCCGGCTGTGCTACTGTAGAGACTTGCTCCCAAAACAGAAGAATGAAAGCAACACTGGTCCTCTTACCAGAACACAGCGAACTTGGCTTGCTTTCTTGAGCTCCTTACCACGAACAAGGCTCTGATACCATGTCAAGATTGTGGGAGAGAAGAAAGGAGTCTCACTTGTAGCTTTCTTGCTTGCACAATGGGGGAATACACACAAGGGTGGAGGCTGAAAACAGTTTTCCTCTTCTTAGTTGTGTAAGCCAAAAAGAAGTCTCATACAAAGAAATAGAAGAACCCTATATATGGGTCTCAAACCAAAGACAACTAACTAAGGTGGCATACTAACTGAGCCACGAACTAGAGTAGATAAGGATAGCTGTCATCTAGCTATTATTCATGGGCGGTGTACCAACCGCATCTACAACTAACAAGTCGGTGACATAAATGCACAAGGGTCACCCTGGCATATCACGAGTGGAGCTCGATATCTCAACATATTGAACTGGCTCTTATCCATATCAATCAAACTTGATGGCTTCACGTACATCATGGTATTTGCATAAGCGAGTTACGTATGGTAGAAGTTCTTTGATAATGATAGAGTCTCCATGATCAATATCTTTTTTTTTTGGATAAATGCAATTCTCAACAGGATTTGGACATCCTAGGACTATCATCTACGAGAATAGTCTTGGTATGCTAACAAACATCTCCATATTGATCCCATACATACTTCAGAGGCTTGAACATTGCTTCTACTCCCATTTTATATGACCTATATATGATTTTGATTCGATGTCTATGACATTGTTCTTGGCCCCAAATCATGAAGAAATGATAAATTCTTTTTGCATGGATCTCCAAGCACTTAACAACCGCCATGACATTCTTATGTAAAGCTTTTGACCAAACTCCCACTTGGAATCTTGAAAATAAGGCTTCAAAAAACTCCATACATTTTGGTTGAAGAACAAGCCATTGCTTTCCCATTTGAAAGATTTGCAACTTTTTAGACTTAGCAAAGCATCATTGTAAAAGAAGACCATTGAGATCAAGTATTACACATAATTGTGTTGCATTTCTTATCAAGGACACATCAATCACATCATCGTGCTCTACTGTTGTTGAATCTCTTAGATATCCAACCATAGATGTCTTAGTTGAAGTTATAAAGAAGAAAAAGAAGCACATTAGTTTCATTTACTTCCTCATCAGTCTACTTAATGTTTGAGCTATAAACTGGCATAGAGATTTGACCATGTGGACAAATCTAGCCAAAACTAACATGACAAGATCATTACACAACACATATAAGAGTTTAGTTGAAATAATATCTAAAATAGACTTAAGTATATTTTTTCATAGCTCAAACTTTTCATTATGATAAGTATTCTTACACATTACATTACAATTAAACAATTATCTTTACAAAGGATGATAAATTTTAATAAACTTTTTAGTACTATTTTAGCAAAAAATTTACTTAAATAGATTTTTAAAACCAAACATGCTTGGTACCTTTTGTAAAAATTAAAAAACTAAAGACATAGTTTCTTTAAGTAATATCACCAACGAAAGAAAATCTTGCAAATGCTAATGGAAGTAACTTCTCAATAAAAAAATCAAAATTACATAAATGTGTCTTCCTTGATGAAAGGAGAAGGAATGGTGTCATGCCGCTACGCGCACACCATATAAAAAAATCTAGAGTGTGACTTCCTTTTAGATTTAGAGAGCTAATGCCACTTTAGGCATTACTGTTAGTGTCTATGGTTCAAAATATTAGATTTTTTTGGACAAGTTTTTAGTCAATTTTTGATCTTCTATATATTATCTCTTGTAAAAATTCATAAAAATTATAGACAACTTCTAGATTAGGATGACATGTAAAAGAAAGCATGTAGCTTTTAGCCCATTTTTCAGAGGATTTTTTGTTAAAAGAGAGATTGATGAAATCGCGCGACATGCGATCACTGTTTTCAGGAAGTGAACAGCACTCCAAAGTGGGAGATGAAGGAGTGATCTGACTAAATTTTGGTCAAGTGTCCTGGTATTTAACCCCCCTTTCGGAGCTAATGGAGGCATCAGATTGGCAATCTGAGCAACATAGAGAAAGGTATAATTTTGTACATGTTTTTTTCTATTAGAGTTATATTTTCTCATAATGCTGAAAGAAACTGATAGGCTTAATCTTTGTTAGTATTCTTCTATATTTTCTATTTCTTTTTCGGAGTATTCTTCTACATCTTCAGTCTCTTCAAACCCCTTCTCTTCCATCTACTCATCTCCCTAAATCTACCTTCACCCTAGTGTCTCTTATCTTTAAGAACTTGGCTTGAAACCTTCAACCCTTCTCTTATCTCTACCATCTCCGGAGTAAAAGCTCTTGAACCCCCATACATTCTTCTCTTGCCAAACCCCTCTAGCGACCTTCAACCCTCTGCACTGCAACATTGGTGAACTCGAGGTGAAGGTTGGTGTAAGAGAACTCCAAGATGGGGGATTCTTCAGGAGATACTCTACAACAATTGGTTCGCATGCTGCAGTAGACTCAGCAACAACAAATCTAAATGTTACAACAACAACAATAAAGGCAAGACGAAGAGAAGATTAATTCCATAGCTATCAAGGCCCTAGAGGAAGTTGGGCAGGAATTAAAACAATTGAATGGTCAAAATGTATCTATTTTTATTCACTTGTATGTTGAAAAAATGCTCTTCTTTGGTGTACCACAACATGTATGGAGTCACTATTTTTCAAGACTAGCCAAGCATGGTCTTCAAGAGAGAATCCATGGTCTTTTTCAGTAAGATGCGGATTGGGCAGCATTCAAAAAATCCCTATGCAAAGAATTATTCTTAGAAGACTCTGGCCTTATGACGAAGAAAAGTTTCACTGAATGGGTTGAAAAACCCAACAAAGGTTTAGTTGCAACAACTCTATACCATGAGTTTGAAAGTAAATTTGGACAACTTGATGTTGAAGACCAAAAAAGTATGGAAGGTCAAAAGATTGAATTATTCCTTAAGGCTGCAGATCCCATTCTACAAAAAAAGCTTGCTGATCGGCTAGAAGTTGCTACCTCTGAATCAGGAGTCAAGACTACATGGACAGATGTTATTGATGAAGTTAACATGATTGCTCAAAGAGAGTGGATGCGACTAAGATTGGGCTCTACTTCAGCTTCAACAACTCCATTGATGGAGCTTGTTCCACCTTCAAAATCCCCTATTCCTTTGACTAATCAACCAACTCTTTCTTCTTATGTTCCTTCTAAAAATGATGTAATGGATGAACTCATAACAAGTATGCGCGACCTTCATCTGAATCTTACAGAAATTAGTTCCAAGGTGGAGAAGTTGGATGTCAAAGTTGAAGAACGAGAATGATCATCAACTCAAAGACCCATGAGAGAAGGCTTTAAGAGGCGATGTATTTGGTGCGACAGCCAACAACATGACAAGAGTGAGTGTTCTGCCTTCTATGAGGCTGAAGCACATAAGCTCGTCTTTTGGAAAGATGGAAAAATTCATGCAGCTGAAACTGGTCTTCCATTGGAGCCAAATTTTGACAATGATGGAATGAAGAAAAGATTAGAAGATTTAGCTGTAATGAATGCCTACGTAGCAATTGATGCAACTACCTATGGGTTGCAAATTGAGCCAACTAAATCAAGTTTGAAAGCATGTAAAGCTAATGTGCAATGTAAAGTATGGATGCAGGCACTAGATCAAATGGAACGTTGAAAAGCGGCCAAAGAAGATTTGGCTAACAGTCAATGCATTTGAGGAATAATTGGTTGGAAAGAACTAGTAGATTCTGCAGTGCCTACGTTATTTTCAAGAATCCATCCGCGATTCTTTAAAACAAACTAAAAAACTCTCCTCCGATGAGCAGCACCTTATTGCGATGGATATTGCCACAAGGGTATGGGATAAGTTCGGTCACATGCCATCCTCTGAGAAGAGCAGCTTGTGGTCCCATCTGAACTCCTTTACTGGATCTATATACCAATATATAGTCCTGGGTTTTGCTCGATCTATCTTATTCCTTCCTACATACGTCATTACCACTCCCTTTAGATTTTTTATAGAAAAAAAGCGAATGGACTCCCTAAGGGAGCGAACTCGTGATATGGCTATGCAAGGTTTAGGGAGCCTTGTTATACCCATCAGCCTTGCCTATCTGGCCACATCCCTGCTTGTTCGCAGAAGTATTGATTGAAGAAAAGAGAAGAAGAGAAGATGAACCAGGGTCTTCCTATTCTAGTCCTCCAAAACGGGTAACTAGAAGAACGCCTGAACAACCAAAGCTTGCTAAAAATATAACCCCAGATCAAGAGATGGAAGATGCGCCACAAACAAAGAAGACCGAAGGAAAGAATAAAGGCAAGCAACCAGGCTACAAATTGCAATCTGACATAGAATCTGCAACCAATCTCAAACGAGTCCTAGAAGAACGAAATCTAGAAAGCAAATTTGAATTCACCTTAAGCGAAATTATTGGAATTGTCAAACGTAAATTCCATGATGTAATTATTAATGTAATCAAAAGGAAAAGACAATATGTTGGTGATGAAGCTGAAGAAACAATGCATGTTTTTTTGCAAGTTCTTCGATTTTTTGTGTAGGATGAAGAGAAGTTAACTTCACAAGGAATTCATCTTGAAGTAGTTAAAGAATTAATTGCAAGAATTGAAGTTGAAGATAAAGAAATCATGAATGCAAAAATTAAAGAAGTGAAAATTGAAAATGTAATGGTTGGTTGGTCCAAACCAGTTGGGCAATCCACCTCTCAAAAAGAAGGCCGTCTACAGCACATGCATGAGGAGAAAGAGGCTCAGTTCATTCCAAGTAGTCACTACTCTCGTACGCATTGGGCAAGAGCAACAACGGAGACAATCGTCAAAATTGAAGAAAAGAAACACCATGTATTGCACTCTTAGACCATGGCTCAGAGATAAACGACATGGCAAGGAGTCTCTATGATACTAAACAAAAATTATCAAAATTAAAAGTACAAAAAAGTTTAAGAAAAGTTTGTATTCACTTTTTATAAGAATTTTTACAAGGATTCCACTATCTCAAGGATATGTGGAGAAGCACATTGCTTACATGTCAAGGACTGTTCACTATGAGTCCTGACCTTTCTATTATCTAACTTGAAATAGAAGTTGCACACGGGCTCATTGGACATTAATTAGATTTCTTTTCTTAGAAAAGAAATGGGCCAATGTAATGAAGAAGACCTAAAAGGACTGCAGAAGAAATGTACTTTCAGCCCATGTAGTTGGGGTGGGGCTGCAATTAGGTCAGAACCAAAACTGGTACAAAATAAAGGGCTGTCCAGGAATTTCTAGTGTGCAGTCCCAGATGGTATGGCTGGAGAAAAATAGCCATAACTTCCACTAGGGAACTCCGATTGGGGCAAGTAAGGTGTCAGGACAGAGCCCTCGAGGTATACTTTCTGGCTATGTATGGAGGATGGGACTGAGAATGGACCAGGACCAAATCTGGTACAAAATAGGTGGCTGTCCAGATGCAGACTGTAGCCCAAAACAGGGGTCATGGTGAGGTACCAGCCAACACAGCCTCCTTGAGGTGTGGAAATTCATCCAATATAGATGCTGGGCACCATGAGGCTTCCTCTATTGGTAGGCCTTGCCATTTGATCAAGTATTCATGTATGGAACGGGTGCGAAGTTGCTTTTCACGTTGCCCAATGATCGCTTCCGGAATGTACTGAATAAGGCCCTCCTCATCTATGGGTGGGAGCTCCTCTACATGATCTTTGGGAGTGCCAATGAAAGGTTTCAATTGGCTCACGTGGAAGACATCATGAATCTTAGTGGTAGAAGGGAGTTGGAGGCGGTAAGCCAAATCTCCGACCTTCTTAATGATCTTGTAGGGCCCATAGTAACGATGTGCCAACTTGTTGCAAGAGCCGTTCTTTAGTGTGGCATAGCGGGATTTAGGGACCTTGAGGAGTACCATTTCACCCTCTTGAAAGTCAAGGGGCCTTCTTTTTGCATCAGCATGGAGCTTCATGTGCTCTTGAGCCCTTCTGAGGTTTACCTTGCATTGTTGAAGTAGAGCTTGCATGCAGTCCAGCTCAAGGGGTTGAGCTTTTCATTGAAGATCACGGTAGGAAGGGGCACTCGATAACCATACAATGCTTCGAAGGGAGAGACTCCAATGCTTGAATGAGTGGAGTTGTTGTAAGAAAATTCAGCCAAGTGCAGCCATACATCCCAAGAATTCTGCACATCATGACAAAAATGTCGCAAATAAGTTTCAAGTCACTTATTGACTCTTTCAGTCTGCCCATCTGTTTGGGGATGATAGGCTCTAGACGGAGCCAATTTGGTCCCCATGGAGCTGAAAATGGTCTGCCAAAACCGACTCATAAATTTGGTGTCCCGGTCATGTACTATAACTTGGGGCAAGCCATGCAACTTAAAAACATGCTCCATAAACTGAGTGGCAACTTGGGATGCTGTAAACTGGGATTTTGTAGGGATGAAATGGGCTGCTTTAGTGAGCCGGTCAACTACCACATAAATGCTATCCCAACCCTTCTTGGTTGTAGGTAAACCAGTGATGAAATCCATGGTAATGTGGGTCCATTTTCCTTCGAGAATGGGTAAAGGCTGCAACAAACCACCCGGTTTAAGAGAGCTATCTTTATTTTGTTGGCAAGGCACACATCTAGACACAAAGTCTTTTACATCCCGCCATAGGCCTTTCCAATGGAAGCTTTTTGAAGCTCGATAATATGTTTTGAAGACCCCTAAGTGGCCAGCAATTGGGGAAGAATGCATCTCTTCAAGGATCCTTTGGGTGAAGGGAGAGGCATGGGGAATCACAATACGACCATGGATCCAAATGAGGCCATTATGGAGCTGATATTGGGAATTCTCATCCAAGACACCTTGCTGTAATTTTTGGAAAAGAGGGTTGAATTCAGCATCAAGCAAGTATGCCTCTTGGAGCGCTTCAATCCAATCATGGTGTGTTGAGATATCGAGCTCCACTCGTGATACGCCAGGGTGACCGTTGTATATTTATGTCACAGACTTGTCAGTTGCAGACGCGGTTGGTACACCGCCCATGAATAATAGCTACATGATAGCTATCCTTATCTACTCTAGTTCGTGGCTCAGTTAGTATGCCACCTTAGTTAGTTGAGTTTGGTTTGAGACCCATATATAGGGTTCTTCTATTTCTTTGTACTAGAGTTCTTTTGGCTTACACAACTAAGAAGAGGAAAACTGTTTTCAGCCTCCACCCTTGTGTGTCTTCCCCCATTGTGCAAGCAAAAAAGCTTCAAGCGAGACTCCTTCCTTCTCTCCCACAATCTTGACATGGTATCAGAGCCTTGTTCGTGGTAAGGAGCTCAAGAAAGCAAGCCAAGCTCGCGGTGGTCTGGTAAGAGGAGCAGTGTTGCTTTCATTTCCTGTTTTGGGAGCAGATCTCTGCAGGTAGCACAGCCGGAAATTGCAGGAGTGCATTGTCTCAGGTTGAGACGCCCTTCGCGGTGAAGCAAGAGGGCAGTATATGCTGCGGGAGAGGGCATTAGCCCTTGGCGACCTTGTTTTTTTGATTTGAGGCCATTTCGGGGCCTGTTTTGCAGACGGAAGTTTTCTGCACGCACTCAAGAAAAGGCTCAGTTTTATGCTGTGCGACCACTGTTCTACAGGTCGGTGAAAAGTTACTGTAGAAATTGCATCGTATGCTTGTGCGCAGAGACATTGGGAGTTTCAGAATCATCCTTGGTTCCTGTTTATGCAAAATCGTCACTAGGAAGTGACTGTGTGGTCAAATACCACTTTTGCCAGTTTTGCAGATTTGCCCTTGTGAGGGTGAAGCTGTGTTTTTTGCAGTGACAGAATTTCTTGCAGTATTCTGTAATGGCGTCTGATTCTCTTTCACAGATTGTCACTGAAAAGCTTGACAAGAACAACTTCCAGGCATGGAAGTTTAGAATGACGAATTTCCTTATGGGAAAAGGATATTGGGAATTTGTTGCAGGAAATGAAGAAGAACCAGTTCTTCCTGATGTTCCCAATCAACAACAAATGCAGGCATTTAAAACATGGCATGAGAGAGCCAGAAAAGTTATGTATTGGCTGTCTATCAGTATTTCAGACTCTATGATTGTGCATATTCAGGATGCAAGTACGCCAAAGGAGGCATGGGATACTTTGTCAAAAATGTATAGCACAAATACGCAAGCCAGGAAAATGCAGCTCAAGCAAGAGTTGCATAATGTGCAAAGAGAAAGTATGAGCATCAACGACTACCACATGAAGGTGAAGAAGATTGCAGATGCACTTGCTTCCATTGGGTCGCCAGTGGAAGATGATGATTTAGTTTCCGTGACATTGAATGGTCTAGGAAAGGATTATGCACAGTTTCGGACATCCATTTCAGTTCGTGAAAGATTTCCTGATTTTGAGGAGTTGATTGCTCTTCTAATTTCTGAGGAACAGAGAAATGGTGGTGCATCTTCTTCAGGAGGAACTTCAAAAGAAGCTGTCTTCTACTCAAATGCTGGAAGAGGTAGAGGCAGAGGTAGAGGAGGCCGATTTGGAGGCCGTGGCAGAAATCAGAATATGCAGCAAACTCAAGAAAACCAGTCCTATGGAGGAGGACGTGGTAACTCTAGAGGCAGGGGGAGCCAAAGAGGTCGTGGTGGATGGCAAAGAGGCCAAAATGCAAACAGTAATGTTGAATGCTACTACTGTGGTAAAATGGGTCATATGGCTAAAGACTGCTATAAAAAGCAGAATGACATCATGAATGGAAAACTGCAACAAGGGAATTATGCATCTTCTAGTAGACAGGGTGATGACAGAAATGAGCATTTGTTCATGGTGCAACACATGAACAATTCTATGACAAGTGCAGAAGAAAGCAATGATGTATGGTATGTTGACTCAGGTGCATCAAACCACATGACAGGTCATGCAGAATGGATGGAGGATGCAAGGAAAATGGAAAAACCAGGATTTGTGGAGACTGGTGATGATACTGCACATCCTATTGTGCAGATTGGAAAAATTCCCTTGTCTATGCAGGGTGGGAAAAAGAAATACCTGTCCGATGTATTTCATGTCCCGAATATCACCAAGAATCTGGTTTCAGTTGGTCAAATGGTTGAACAGGGCTTGCAGGTCAGATTTAATCCTCATGGATGCTTTGTTGAGGATATGAAAAATAAAGGTCGCTTGATAGCAAAAGGAAAGAAGAAGGGCAGAATGTTTACATTGGATGCAGACATGTCTGAATTGAGTGCAGCAATGTTTGCACATGGGACCGGTGTAGTTGCAGATATTGATATCTGGCATAAACGCATTGGTCATGTTAATGTACAGCGACTTAAATCAATGCAGGCCCAAAATATTGTTGCAGGATTGCCCAAATTCAAGGTTGCAGAAATGCATAAGGTATGTGAAGCCTGTCAGTTTGGAAAACAGGCAAGGAAACCATTTCCTAGACATGTTCAAGAGAGTGAGAAGCCATTGGAATTAATTCACTCTGATGTGTGGACAACTAAAGCTGCATCTCTTGGAGGCTGTCATTATTTTGTCAGTTTTATTGATGACTATAGCAGAAAAGTTTGGGTGTATTTTATAAAAAAGAAAAGTGAAGTTTTTGGGCATTTCAAAACTCTTAAAGCTATGGTTGAAAAAGAAACAGGCTTGCAGATAAAATGCCTAAGGTCAGATGGAGGGGGAGAGTACCTCTCAAATGAGTTTGCAAGGTTCCTGCAGGAGCATGGCATAAAGCAGCAATATTTATGCAGTCATACCCCACAACAAAATGGAATTGCAGAAAGGAAAAACAGGCATATTGGAGAGGTATCTCGTGCCATGCTCAATGAAAAAGACTTGCCAGATTTTTATTGGGCTGAAGCAGTTGCTACAGCAGTCTACATAATGAACAGGACTCCCACTGCAGCAATACATGGAATGACTCCAGAGGAGAGGTATACTGGTAGGAAACCAGATATTTCTCATTTGAAAATTTTTGGTTGCATTGCCTATGTACATGTGCCAGATGAGCTGAGATCCAAGTTGGATCCAAAAGCTGAGAAGTGCATCTTTATTGGTTACTCTCTGCAGCAAAAAGGGTATAGATGCTATAACCCTTCTACTCGTAAGTTTACAGTGAGCAGAGATGTTGTTTTTGATGAGATGAGTAGCTGGTATAAACCAGTAAATGTGATTGATGATGAAGATGCACAAAATGGTAATGCTACACAGAATTCACAGCAGCAGTCACAAAATATTAGTGGACCTGGAGCGTCCTCTAGTAGTGGTTCACATTCTTCGCCATGGACAGGCAGATTGAGATCAGGAGAATCTTCTCAAAGCAATGCAGATAGTGGTATGCAGGTATCACGAAAAGGAAAAGAGAAGGTTGATCAGCCCATGTTTGATGTGAATGCAGGTCACTCTTATGTGGATGGTGAATCCAGTGGCTCAGAACAGAGCATTGATGATGAGTTGGGTATTCCTTCTATTATTACACCTGGAGTAAGGAAGACCAGGGATGTTTTGAGAGCACCTGGGAGTGAACCTACTTTGCGCAGGTCTACAAGAGCTAGGTATCCTGTGGATAGGCTGAAATATGATGGATTTACAGCCATTCACTATGCATATATGGTCAAAGTGATACAGGAACCAGAACCCACATCTTTTGAGCAAGCCATGGGAAAAGAAAAATGGGAGAAAGCCATGGATGAAGAAATGGATGCCTTGGAAGCAAATGCTACATGGGAGTTAGTACCTTTGCCTAAAGGTAAGAATGCAATTGGCTGTAAGTGGGTTTATAAGGTGAAGCACAATGCTGATGGTTCTGTGAACAGATACAAGGCAAGATTAGTAGTCAAGGGGTATGCACAAACATATGGCATTGACTATGAAGAAACATTCAGTCCGGTTGCAAGGATGGCAACCGTAAGAGCAGTCATTGCTATGGCTGCATCAAAGGGATGGTCTTTACATCAGATGGATGTAAAGAATGCCTTCTTGCATGGTGATTTGCAAGAAGAGGTCTATATGGAGCAGCCACCAGGTTATGTGCATGCTGTTCATCCTGAGTTTGTTTGCAGGTTGAAGAAAGCCTTGTATGGCTTGAAGCAAGCACCTAGAGCATGGTCTGACAAGATAGGACAGTATCTTGTCACTATTGGCTTTCAGATTTCCAAGGCAGATTTCTCACTTTATGTGAGAAAAACAGAGAAAGGTATTATGCTGCTTGTCATTTATGTTGATGATTTGATTATGACAGGTGACAGTGATGAAGATATCCTTCATGTGAAAATGCTATTGAAGCAGAAGTTTGAGATGAAGGATTTGGGAGAGCTGCGTTATTTCTTGGGCATTGAGGTGATTAGATCACCAAGTGGGATACAGCTCTTGCAGAGGCAGTATGGATTGGACATGCTGTCCAAATATGGGATGACAGGCTGTAAGCCTATTTCAGTTCCTTTGGAGCAAAATGTGAAGCTGAGCACAGATGCAGGTGAGCTTCTAGAAGACCCTACTATGTACAGACGCATAGTAGGAAGTTTGATTTATATGACTATTACCAGGCCAGATTTGAGCTATGCTGTTGGATTGGTAAGTCAGTTTATGCAGGCTCCAAGGAAACCACATTTGGATGCGGCTAGACGCATACTTAGGTATGTGAAGTCCACATTGCAGTATGGACTATTTTATGAGACTGGGGTTCAGATACAGTTGCATGGATACACTGATGCTGATTGGGCTGGTAGTATTTCTGATAGACGATCTACCAGTGGATATGTATTCTCTTTTGGGAGTGCTGCAGTCACTTGGAGCAGCAAGAAACAGCCTACAGTTGCCTTGTCGAGCACAGAGGCTGAGTACAGGGGTGCAGCAATGGCTGCATGTGAGGTAGCTTGGTTGCATAAGCTACTTTATGATATGCATCAGTCTACAGATGGGCCAGTTGTCATTTATTGTGACAACATGAGTAGTATACACTTGGCAAATAACCCAGTCTATCATGCTAGAACAAAGCACATTGAGGTGCATTATCACTATGTGCGAGAGAGGGTTTTACTAGGTCTTATTGATCTAGTTTATGTCAGCACAGAGGATCAGGTAGCTGATATATTCACGAAGGCATTGGGCGCAGAGAAGCTGCGCAAGTTCAGAGACCTGCTTGGTGTGCAGGAATTGGGATTGAGCTCGAGGGGGAGTGTTGAGATATCGAGCTCCACTCGTGATACGCCAGGGTGACCGTTGTATATTTATGTCACCGACTTGTCAGTTGCAGACGCGGTTGGTACACCGCCCATGAATAATAGCTACATGATAGCTATCCTTATCTACTCTAGTTCGTGGCTCAGTTAGTATGCCACCTTAGTTAGTTGAGTTTGGTTTGAGACCCATATATAGGGTTCTTCTATTTCTTTGTACTAGAGTTCTTTTGGCTTACACAACTAAGAAGAGGAAAACTGTTTTCAGCCTCCACCCTTGTGTGTCTTCCCCCATTGTGCAAGCAAAAAAGCTTCAAGCGAGACTCCTTCCTTCTCTCCCACAATCTTGACATGGTGGAGTTCAGTGATGGATGAGACCTTGCATGCCCACATGCGAGAGAGTGCATCGGCCACTGCATTGTCCTTTCCACGGGTGTGGGTAATCTCAAAGTCATAGTTTTGTAGTGTCGCCACCCATCTACGTTGTTTGGGAGTGAGGTTGGGCTGAGTCAAGAAATATTTGAGCACGCGATGGTCACTTTTTACCTTAAATCTGCTGCCATACAAGTAGTGATGCCACTTTTTGATAGCATGAATGACTGCCAACATCTCCTGATCATAGATATGCAACTCTCTCTCTTTATCATCCAATTTTCGGCTCTCAAATGCTATTACCCCATGTTCCTACAGCAAAACTGTACCAATACCCCGTCCACTAGCATCACACTGGATGGTAAAATCCTTTGAAAAATCGGGGCTGAGGTGAGCAAGTCTTTTAGCTGCTGAAAACTGCACGCAACCAATTCATCCCATAGGAAAGCCTCTTTTTTTAGCTGGTTTGTTAATGGGGCTGCAATTGTGGCATAATGGCGAATAAATCTCCTATAAAAGGAGGAGAGACCAAGAAAACCACGCAAGGAGGTAGTGGTAGTGGGGGTGGGCCACTCCCGGACACATTGCACTTTTCTAGGATTAGCTTGGATGCCTTTTTCACTAACGATGTGTCCTAAGTACTCAACCTCCGTTTGTATAAAGACACACTTGCTTTCTTTGGCAAAGAGACGATGCTCTCTCAGTACATCAAAAATCTGTCTAACATGCTTCAAGTGCTCATGCATTGACTTGCTATAAATGAGTATATCATCAAAGAATACCAACACAAACTTGAAAATCCATGGCTGCAATATCTTGTTCATTAAGCTCTGAAATGTGGCGGGGGCATTTGTGAGCCCAAATGGCATGACAAGGAAATGATACAAGCCACGGTCAGTCTGAAAGACTGTTTTGACTTCATCACCCGCCCACATTCTGATTTGGTGGTAATCGGATCGCAAATCAATCTTAGTGAAGTAGCGTGCACCCTTGAGTTCATCAAGCAAGTCATCAATTCGAGGGATGGGGTATCTATTTTTGACGGTGATCTTATTGAGATCACGGTAGTCAATGCACAACCGGAAAGATCCATCCTTTTTCTTAACCAATAGGACCGGGGAGGCATAAGGGGAAGAGCTAGACTCTATGAATCCCATCTTAGTGAGCTCCTTGACTTGCTTTGCTACTTCCTCTCTCTCACATTTAGAGAGTCTGTATGGGGGTTTATTGATGGGCTTGGCATGGGGCTCCAAGTCGATCGGGTGATCCACCAATCTTTTAGGGGGAAGGGTAGTGGGAGGCTGAAATAGGTCCTCATACTCAGTCAAAAGTGCTTTTAGTGCTGCATTTTACTTCCCCAAGGTGTGTTGGTCATCATTATCCTTATGCAAATGCAAGACAAAGATTTGGGAGCACTTCTTGAATTCCTTTTTGAGTTGTCTTGCTGTTATAAGCTGAAAATCTGCATTTTCTTTGATTTCCTCCAAGTGTACAAGCTGCCCATGCATTACAAACTCCATGTACAGCTGAGAGAAGTCCATAGAGATTTTTCCCAACTGCTAAAGCCAATCACATCCCAATACAACATTCACGGGGCCCATATCAAGGGTAATCAAGTCCACCTTTGCTGTGTAATTTTCAGCCAGCATGAGAGACACTCGTGTGCATACATGGGAGCTCACTTCCTCATTTCCATTGGCCACTTGAACGCGAAGGGGTTGTTGTAATTCAATGGGAACACAGGCCAAATGGCTAAGAGTTGATTTATTTACAAAGCTGTGTGTACTGTCACTATCTATGAGGATGTATACACTCTTGCCATCAATGTTACCATGCACCCGCAAGGTGTTCGGACTCCTAGACCCGGTCCATGCAACCATGGAGATTGAGCAGGCTGATATAGCGGTGAATGAGGGGTGCCAAGGGTCATTCCCAAGCATATTATCAACGGGGCAGCCACCAGGGTCAAAAGGGAACCCGTCCGGTGAGTCATAAAACTAATCAGGATCAATATCCTCCTCATATTCAGCATTTTCAGCAAGTGGCATTATTTAAGAGCTGTAATGCATGTCCTCTTCCAGCTTGTCACTATCTTCCAGCACATACATGCTATTAAACTTGACAGTGGCATTCTTAAAAGGGCATTTGGATGCATGATCAGTCGTGTACTTATCCTTGCATTTGAAACACAAGCCTTTGGCTTTTCTATCCTTGACAACTTTAGGAGGAATGAATTTTTGACCGTTGGGACCAAAGCCATTCCTAGCCTTATTTTCAGCATACTTTGGGTCACTTTTGAAGGGTGGTGCTGTCCCAAAACTGCCATATTTCCTTTCAGCATTCAAAGTGGGGTAAGTAGGAATTTTACGGCTGCCATTCCCTGCATTATTGCTGTGATAATTAGTAGCATATGGGGGTTGCCTACTAGGGTATCTTTGCTGTCTAGCAATGAGCTGCGTGCTCTCATTGCGGCGGTACTTTCGACCATAGCGTTCGGCCAATTCTATGGCTGCAAATAGGGTGGCTAGCTTTTGAGCCATTACATCAGCTGAGAGATGCGCATCCAACCCATAAATGTATTTGTGCAATTTGGCCTCATCACTAACTGCCTCAACATACATGGATAAGTTCATAAACTGGTTGGTGTACTCCCTCACGGTGAGATTTCGTTGATCAAACTGATACCACTGCCTAGCCAAGTGTTATTTTTCCACCGGGGAGACAAAAACTTGGATCATATGCATCTTGAACTCTTCCCAATCATGAAACTGCTGGTTTTCTCGTTGAACAAATCTCCACCATGTGTGGGCAAAACCTTCTAAGTGAAGGGAGGCAAAAAAGATATTTGCTTCATTGGTACGGGGGTAGATGAGAAAATAGGCTTCCAATTTAGAGATCCATTTCTCTAGTTTAGCTAGGGATGAGGATTGCCCATTGAATTTTGTAAACACAATCTTGTCATGCAGCTCATTTGGGCCTGGTTGCCCATGAATGCCATGTGCTACATGCTGTCCATACATGCCTTGCTGTCCAAAATTCCCATGGGGGCCATGCTGCCCGTACATTACATGAGGAGCAAATTGCCCATTAGGACCTTGCTGTCCAAAATGTCCATGCTGCCCATTACCATATGCATCCTACCCATTGCCATATGCGTGCTGCCCATTGCCATATGCATGCTGCCCATTGCCATATGCATGCTGCCCATGCACTCTGTGCAATCCATGCTACCCAAGGTTTGCATTGGGGCCATTCCCTTGAGTGTGCAAGTAGCTTCCGTTACGGGGGAGTTGGGGTGCCAATGATGGGCTGGAAGGATTCGTAACGGGAGAGGGAAGGAGGGGCTCATCATGCCGAGCGAAGGGCTCACCCATCTCATAAGTGCTATGGGGGATGCTATGGGTACCACCAAGACCTTGTGGGCTACGCCCGGTCTCCAAGGGGGGAGGGCGGTTAGCCTCATGGGGAGGGACATACTCCTTGGGTCGATCCAAGGGGGGGCAATAGCGGGAATGAGGGCACCCATGCGCTCTATGAGTAAGTCCATCTTGGCCATCATCTCGGAGTGACGCTGATCTTGGCTGGTTTCCATCTCCCTGTGGCGTTGCTCCATCTCTCGATGTCGATCAGCATGACGGGTCTCATGTTGGCATAGGGTTTGGTTGAGCAGAGATAAGCGATCTATCTCGGGGGCACCTTCTTCAAACAAGTCTTCAAGATCCTCCTAGGCTGAGCTAGGATTGTTCATTGAGGCATTGGAGTCCCTTATTTCACGCTGAAATTCCTCCTGCGCCTTTGCTTTACCCTTGTGGCCTACCATCCCAAGTGCAGTCTACCAGACCCCCTGTTACAGAAATGATGATAACTTGAGCTAGGGAACTCCGATTGCCAAACTTTCTGATTCAAATGAGAGCCTCAAGCCCCTCTACGAGGCTATGTAAAAATATCTCCGAACAATAAATGATCAGGGCTTTGCTGTAATCACTTTTTGTGGGCTGACCGTGTAGGACTGTTGCATGTCCCACAGTACCTCTGGGCACAAAACTGAGTGTATCTCCCAAACCGTAGGGCAGAATGGGGAGATTTTTAGCTCAAATCGAAGGGGAAAATGCCCTCTTCAAATCAAGCTATAGAGATCATGCTCAATCACATGAGAAGGCTTTGGTATAATCAGTTTTTGTGGGCTGACTGTGTAGGACTGCTGCCTTTCCCACAGTACCTCTGGGTACAAAACTGAGTGTATCTCCCAAACCGTAGGGCGGAATGGGGAGATTTTTAGCTCAGATCGAAGGGGAAAATGCCCTCTTCGAGTCAAGCTATAGAGCTTGCGCTTAGTCACACAAAGAGGCTTTGCTATAATCACTTCTTGTGGGCTGACTGTGTAGGACTGGCTGTCTGCAATATCCTGCAAAGGCTCCCTCAAGAAGCATTCTTTATCCCAATGGTGAGGGTCTTATCCCAGACATCTAGGGCCTCAATGGTGGCTCTCAATGCCCCATAAGCCATACATTCTTTGCATCCATAGCTTATTGCTTAGACCAGTTCCATACTACATTCCCTGCCCTTCTTGCATTGCATCCACCATACATTACCAAGCGGTTTATGACATTACCAATGCATGTAGGGGTTTGTAGGCTCAAGTGATCAGGGTTCGGGGTATTCCATCAAATGTACCTACACCTGCAATAACTCTTTGGGCTCCGGATCACCGAGAGGTGGGCAAAGTTCCCCCCGGGCCGGGTTGTGCACCCCTTTAGGGTCTTTGATGGCAAGGGGGGTCACCCCTCTTTTGTCTTGCCACCTCGCCTGGCATCGAGCTTTTCCTCACCCGAAATATACATGGCAGCCATTTATTAATTAAACAACCAACATGAGATGCATTTGTGAAATCAAAATTTTGGGCTTTTCATGAAGTGCATGGAATTGGAATGGGAAATAGGGATAGGGAGCTTACCGGCAGTGACTCACTGCCTACTCACCCTTATACAATGGATTTTTTAATCACTTCTTGGCTCAGCCAATTCACAAGAAGCCAAACGGGTTATGGGTAAGCAAAATATAATCACAATGAAGCTTTAGCATGAGTAAAATCCATTTCAGCACTATAAGATCAAAGATAAATGACTGGGACAATTAATCAGCATGCATTCAAGGTCTGGGTCTCCTATTATCTACTTGGACTCATACATTCTCTCAAACAAATGGATGGGATTCAACAAGAGGCTTAAATGGAGAGAATGAGAGCCAAGAATCAGTTACCTTGAGTCTTTTGGAGAAGAAGGCAGCCACTGATGCCACCTCAGTCCTCCATGAGAGCTCCATTTGATCCCGAATGCTCCATGGCTCCAAAATGGGTATGCTTCCTCAAGAAAAGGTGAAATCAAGCTTGGGGCAGGATGGTTCAGGAACTCCCCATGAGAGTTCTTGCTGAAATTGAGGTCCTACTCCATAGCCATGGCTGCCTACAAGTTCATGCCTTCAAATCTTGCTTGTAATCTTCTTCACCTTCTTCTTGATGGCTAAAATCTTGAACAATGTTGAAGAGGGACTTCCGGGGACCAAGGAGAGACCAAAATCTTCAGGATTTCTAAGCTTGATGCCAAGGTTCCACAGCTGCCATGGACTGCACCAGACCAGGGTTTCTTGAGTGCAAAAGGGGAGCCCAAGGGCTGAGGAAGATATCACTGATGCTGCCCAAGAAGGTTGCCAAGGGCTAGGACTGAAGCCAGGAAGGAGGGGAGGGTTGGGGGGGCTGCCCTACAGGCCAGGAAGTAGCCCATTTTTTGCGTTGCAAATTTCGGGCTGCTCTTGGGGGCCACAAGCAGGGTTGGACCAGGGGTGCTGCTGCTCAATGTGCTCCTCCCACTGAGGGGAACCCCTTAGGACCAGCCAATCTTGCCGAGGAAGAGGAGGGGGAGCAGAATTTCTGAGTTTCTTGAGCTGGAGCTTCCATGGCAGCTTGGGAAAAGAGGAGAGAGAAGGTCTTCTTGAAAAGTAACTGAGTTTTTGGCCTTCTCTAACTGTGATGCCCTCCTTTTTGCCCAAAACCCTAAAAAACTTGCATGAAAATTAGTGACGACCTGTCAAATTTGTCTGCCCGCCTCCAGATTTGTCCATGGTTCTTGGGAAAGCTCCAACAAAGGCTGCCACAATCTTCAAGAGGGCTGACAGCGTGCCTGAGTACTCCTGTGTACCTGTGAAAGAGATGTAACTGGAGCTTTCTAACTATGGGAACTGTGAGAGCCCTAAATCTATGGGGAAAGAGAAGGATCAAGGACAAAGCTCTGATACCACTTGTAATGAAGAAGACCTAACTGTCCTAACTAAGGGGAAAGAGAAAGAGAAGGACTGCAGAAGAAGAGGGAGAGGAGAGAGAAAGGCAAGAAGAAGAGAGAGAAAGAGGGAAAGAGGAAGAAGAAGAGGAAGCCATGAAAGCTTGAGAAGGTGAAAAGAGAGTTTCTTGATAATTTCCGTGATGCCTCAAAATATCCTCTTACACCTTATATACCGTCAGTGTGACTGGTATGTTCCAAAGCCATATTCCCGTGATCCCCGTTCATTATAGCCAATGACTCTCTAGGTTGACTACAAAAGGATTATGACCATTCCACAAGATAACCATATCTATGAGAGCTCTAAGTGTCTCATCTCGGGTATAATGCTCTAAGATGATCCATCTCCTTGCTAAAGTCTCCATCTTCTATATCAAAAGTTAATGCACATAGTTTGTCTAGTGATGAAATACATGTAATTAAAAAGAATATGATAAGTAAAATTGACTAATACAAAAATTCATCTAAGCAATACCTATATCAATTAAATCAAGGCATACAACTTAGTAAAAAAGATTTACCTGAATGTAAGATTTGATTGGTTGACCTTGCACTCGATTATCTCATCAAAATATGTTATTTTTACTTGCCATGACTCATCCTATATAGTTGAATCATCCATTTCTCAGATTGACACTTTCATTATAAGTAATCTTTATTTTCTTTAGAACCTCACATGAGCCAAACAAATGTGCAAACAATGAAAATGGAATAAACAAACTAAGATGGAAATCTTTGGAGCCCATAGTAGGTTCTGTAGCATTATTGATGTAGATTTTATCTTCGACTTACATGCTCTTGACAACTCCAAGCTACCAATCAACCATTCACGCAACTAGATAATGGTAGTAATGAGATATGTTGCAATCTCTAACTTTCTACTATATACAATGAATTATTGAAAAATATATATTGAGTTGCAATTAGTTGACTTGTAGAGTTATTTTCATAGATCAAAGAACCTATATATTCATTTCAAACATGTATCTTGTCGCTCAAATATTCCACATGTTGCCATTCATGCAAAGTCAATGGATATAGAGTTGTTAGTAAAAACACATTTGAATTAGAATAGTGCAAAGATTATGAAAAATAACTCTGCTGCAAAAGAATAAAGAATGATAAAATTTAAAAATGTATTGTTTTGTTTATACATATTGGATCAAGAGTTTTGTTACTATTCTTATCCCATTAAACACTATTCTGAACTCTAAAATTTTACCTTTCCAATGTTTGATGGGGTTTGCAACATCCTTACACTTGACCTTGAAAATTCCTCGACTACTTTGATGTATCAAAATCCAATCCAACTTTTAGTATTTATCACAAATCCAATTACCACTACTATCTTTCGTGTTGAAGACCTCCATTGCAAGTATATTACTGATATTTTTCCTCCATGAAGACATGTATATTAACCAAATACAAAAGTTACCTATCAATAAATTTTTATATGCTTTTATTTTTACATGTAAGTGAATTTGTCCATATATAGAATCATTAGTATAATAATATTTTCATGCACAAGCATCCCTTTGTTATTTCACATATATAATTTTAATATTATGTAGTAATGCTATGAGAGTGCGGTACTAATGCTATCTTATGCTAATCCTGGTTTAGAATCTAAATAAAATTATCCTAACAAGATTAAAAAACTAAAAAATTATTTTCTTATTCATAGTAGTATTAACATTGAAAACTTAATGTTCAAATCTATGCTAGATATTCCTTCCCATGGATCGTACATAGATGTCAACAATAATAATTTATTAAAAATACTTACAATTGAAACAAATTTTACATTGAATCACTATAGAGAGCAACACGCTTGAGAAACTTTGTAGCCCTAAATCCTAAGGCTATTAAAAAAGAAATTGATTTCTAGAAAATAGGTGTATCTTGCTGAGATGGAGGCCTAGAATGCAATAGCAAAAGGTAGTTTAACTCAAAATATGCATTATTTACCATTTTTTTCTCCAAATGCAATTATATTTAACCATAAAGAAGTTTTATCATGTATTTATTTTCATAAAGAAGTCCAAAGATGTTGAACAAGATTTGAGTTATTACAAGATCATTGTTCCTTCACTATGAGATTCCTAGAGTACAAAAACAAAAGAAATTTCAGGTCAAAGCATGCATATAACTTACATAGACTATGTTCAAATGAGTTGAAATTTAACCATGGAGAAAAAAAAAGGACAATATACCTATGGCTCTCTTTGTAGGATGTTGAAGAAGTTGAGTTTTTAGAAAATCATTGTTCTTCACTGTGGGAGATTCTTGGAGTACCAAAGCAAAGGAAAGCTTAGTATGCATATAGCTTGCATAGATTTTGTCCAAACGAGATGAAATTTGACTATGGAGCAACAAAAGAACAAGACAACATACATGTTACTTCGTTTACAGAGAAACCCAATTATGTTGAAGAAGAAGTTAAGTATTTAAAAGATCATTGTTCTTGATTGTGAGAGACTCCTAGAGTACCAACACAAAAGAAAGCTCAACAAAGTGTGCACATAACTTACATAGGTTTTTTCCAAACGAGATAAAACTTTACCATAGAACATCCATGGAAGAGAATAAAATACTTGTAAATTTTTCTAAAGAAAATCTTAGGCCTTTTGTAGCATAAGCTCTGCTCTCATAAAACATGAGAAACTCACTCTATGTTTGTGTAGAGGTAATGAGATTTCACAGGGTTATAGATACAACAAGCAACAATAAGGCTGCAAAATTTCATTAAGAAAGAAGAAGCGGGAAAAGAGAAACGATAAATTTGAGTTCCGCTTAAAAAAGAGAGGGAAACTAAAAAGGGGAGATACTCCCTACATGAAAAAATGAGAAAATAAATATTTGTGTCACTAACTTTCAAGAAGTAAGAACCGTGTATTCCCTACATTTCCCTTGATTTTACTATTGAGGGAAGATTTGGGCCAAGATATGGCTAAAATATTCTTACTACATGAATCAGGAATCCTAGCTCTCTTATCGGTTGGGCCTATTTTTGTTTATTCACTCCTTGAGGGGGAAAAAAGACAGTTCATATTTCTCCTAATTAGTCCTTAACTCCTTAGTAAGTGCATCAAAAACATCTGTAGCAGCTTGTCATTGAGCCTCAATAGTAATTAGTGAAGCATGGGAAAATGCTTGTGCTTCCTCTATACATTTATCCTTCTCTACTTGCATCTCCATCCTTAATTTCTCCTCTTTCCACATCTGAAATGCCTCCTCTATTTCTCTTCTTACTTCTTCCTTGTTTCACCTCCTTTGTTCTTCCTCTTCTTGCTTCACCCATTGCTGCTATTGATACTTATATTTTGCGATAAGTCTCTTGCGTACATCCCCAAATTTATTCCAAAATCCATAAGCGACATAAGTTACATATCTAAGTTCGCTCATCTCTGCATTGATATCTATATTTTGCATACAAAGCACATATTCATTCTTAGGCTAATCTAATTTCATTAGGGACTTATATGCTTCCAAAAGCATTAGACATATAACCAGAAGTTGCATCCCAACTGCATCATCTATGTATCTAAGCTCAAGGAGCTTTTGAAGATACTCCATAACCTGATCTATATCTTGTCCCAAAAGTATCACTGTATCAATATCCATACCTACATCCATACATTACTCTTCACCCTGGACTTCATGTTGAGTTCACCAAAACAATTTCAAGTGAGTGTACATGTATGCTAGACAATGGGTCTCTTGCTGTGGGAGTCAATAAGGGTAGTAAGGGATAGATCGATGTATATGATGTTAGGCAGATTCTTGTATGAGAGCAAAGATGGTGATAGAGATTATATAGAGTAGAGGCCAATGAGAGATGAAACAACTCACATGCAAGAGGTCAAAGGCTTAAAGTATACCAAAATTAATTCTTCATTAAGAAAACCTTTTTACAATGAGTCTCCCCTTCACCATGTCTTGTTTCACCTTGTTACACCCAAAAACTCACACTAAACACTAGCTTCTACTCTACTACTCAGATAGAAAATCTGATGGTTCCCTTGGCTCTAAAAGGGGGGTAAAACCCCAAAATACTTGATCAGAACTCTCTCTGATCTTTCCCTCTCCACCTTCTCCATCTGGAGTGCTATTTGCTACCAAAAAACTATGATCGCACACGATGCGAGTTCAAGAGCCCTTATTTTTTCATGAGATCTCCCAAAACTAACTGAAAAGCAACTTGCTTTTTGCACAACACCCAATTCTAGAAGTTTTCTACACCTTTTGAGAATATTTACAATAAATAATATCTAAACTATGAAATTATGCTAAAACTGTCCTAAAATTCTGCCATTTTAAACATCCATACTATGGATACTAACACTAATTACTAATATGACATTGATTCTCTAGATTAATAAAAAGCTGGATGATGATGCACTCAAGAGTTTTTTGCACTGTGTTCACATAGTGATAGGATAACATGTAGCTTATTTGTTAACTCTATGATCTCTAAAATAGTTAGAGAACTCATTAGATATATATTCACGTTGATCATTCAATCTAGAGTACCTTATGTAAATTCCAAAATGTTTTTAAAACCATAGGTTTGAACTTCAAAAACTTCTAAAAACCTCACTTCCATGTTGTAAGAAATAAACCCATGTCATCTTGTCGAAATAATCAATAAAGCTAATGTAAAACGTGTATCTCCTATTACTAGCCTTCATCATATAATAGTTAAAAATTGATTTAAAAATATTAATGTAACCAATTGCAAAAGAGAATATCAATATACAAAACTTGCACAATCCAAGGTTGGATACAATCTCTCCCCCATGCATGTATTTATAATATTCAATGAAGCTTTTGTGCTCAAAATACATTCAAAGCATTCTTTTTAAGTTTTTTCTTTTTATTTTTCTTACATGACTTTTTTTTTGTGTAAATAAGTCAAACACATCCTATTCTAAATAGCTTTACAAGAAAAAAAATTGTTTTATCTCTTCTAATAAATACATCCAAAATAAAAATCTTGCTATGCATGTGCACATGCGTGAAAGTCCTTGCACTCGTAGGTCTATATAAAATATAGATTTTAACTAATTTTTTTCATACTATAAAATGTGTAAATTTTTCATACCATAACTTTGAAATAATAATTCCACATAACTTTGTCTAATATTATGCATATTACAACACAAAGCACATCAATATCCTTTCATCCATCTAGTCAACATAATCCGACTAGTATCATGTGCATGTGGTTATGCAATATGTTAGGGATCTTGCAGTACATAGATAAAATCCATAATAATATAAAAATATCTTATTTTTCATAGTACATTTTCCTAAAATATTATAGTAAATATAATAACATAACATTTATTGGGGATTTAAAAATATTTATCCCCAATTGATAACACAAGGAAATTACAAGAATAGCCAATCTCAAGCTAGTGCTACCTCCTATGGCGAATCATATATACTAAGATTTTTACTAGACTTTACAATGGAAAATAAGATGATAATAAATTGTAAAAGAGAAGATAAATACACAAAACTTGCAATACACAAGATTTGGTATAATCTTCCCTCATGCATAGGTAAGCACCCTTCCCATGCATGTATTTATAATATTCAATTAGGCTTTTTTTCTTTCAAAATTTCCTTGTGTACAAATAAATCAAACACATCTTATTTCAAATAGATTTCTAACCAAAAACAATGTTTTATTTCTTATAATAAGTACATTCAAAATAAATCTATTGCACATGTGTGTATACAAAGTCCTTGCACTTATAGGTGCATATAAAATATAATATTTCTAATTTTCACATTACGAAGTGTATAAGTTCTACACATAAAAATAGACACTCCAAAATAATAATTTGGTATAATATAATAATGTGCTTACCATAATACAAAACATGTTGATATCCTTTTATCTATCTATCATGTATAATGCAATCAATATCACATGTACACATTTTTGTAATAAGTCATGGATCATGCAATCAATAGATATTAAATCTATAATTAAATTTAAAAATTTTTACTTCTTATACTAACTTTTGGTAAAATGCTATAGTAAATATAGTTTCATAATATCTTCCATTCAAAGAAACATTCTAATATGGATTTCATAAATCTAAATACATCATTTTCAAATAATATATGCTAACTCTCCCTCTCTTTGAAAATGGGAATCTAGATTGCTTGCCAAAGTGACATGCCTCACATGTATGATCATAGTTGATATAGCCAAGCTACACAAGGCCATGAATAACCTATCTAGACAACATTCGTTGAAGCCTTTTCAAATTTCAATGCCCAATTTTTCTATACTATAACTCAATACGCTTTTCTTGTCTATGTCAAATCTCAACATACATAGAACTTTCTATGACAGGAGTATCTATATCTAATGCAAACAACTTGTTTTTCCTTTAACCATGAGCAATCAACCTATCATATTTTCCATTTCTAAACTTTTCAATGAAGAAAGTATATTTATTGAGCCTCACTTGCAGCCCTTGATCTACCACTAAAGTCAAATTTTTAGTGGTGCTAGGCACATATAATGCATCTCCAAGCTTACTCTTTATTGCATCTCTTGTCACCAAAGTAACATTGCCAATGTGAGTAATCTTATGTAAGTTCTCATCTCCCATAGCCACATACTCTCCATTTTACATTTGTTTCTTCCTATCAAACCATTCTACATGATATATCGTATTGTTTGTAGCTCATGAATCCAAAAACCAAGTATCATCTCCATGGGGATATGTCATATTGCCAAGTACATACTCCATAATAGCAAAAAGATTACCTCTAGGTAATGAATCACTTCTAGAACCACAACCTATACGCTCATAACCATAGCATAATGCCCGAATTGTGCCCTTCCACAGCCTTTAGATATAGCATCTTGCTTGTGGTAGCATTCTTTCTCAAAATGGCCAAATTATCCATAGTAATCATAAGCACTATCTTTATGAGAAGTAGATCATCGTCTACCTCTAGAAAAGGATCTCCTTCTGCCTATTGGCACAAAGAACAAAAGTAGTGCAACGCTAATAGAGATGGTTACAAAGAAAAAAAGTAGTGCCTTGCCACATACATCACTATGTGATGTATTTATATTCTACAAATGGATTACATGTTAAGTGTACAATGGTCATCAAGATGAGCACAAAATGTACTTGAACCCACAAGATTGATACATAGAATCAGTATAAGATCGCATATGAAAACTCATGGAATTATGGAAAGATACAAAGTATATTAACAACATAATTTATAGAATATGCCTACATAAATCACATGATAAAAAAGGAAGAGGATGTGCACTCCATGAATCCAAGTGCGAGCTATAGATCCTCGCCATCTAAAAGCTCGTCTCGATACAAAGGAGCATGAAAAAATGGAGTCTATAAAATGAATAACTACACATTAGTCCACCATACATAATGCATTTTAATAAAAATGGTAACTACAGACAAGAAAGATAAGTGACTTAGTGGGCCGTTGCGTGCATACAGTCTATCGATCAATGCAGTGAACCAGTGTCTCTCTACATATATATTGAGTCTCCAGGCTAGTGATCATGGTTTGTAATGGAGTGCTGCAAAGAATATAGAATACAACTATTAGAAACACGATTGTTACTACAAGTGATATTGCAAATAAGAAAGCAAGAAGAACAAAAGAAAAACTTACAAAGTCCTCCACATAAGTCATGTGGCCGCCACTCCCAAGATGATGGACCACCCGTATCTCTAGTCATGCTCTGGTTGGCTCTAGCTATTGCTATCGCCAATGTCTTGGAGAATCTATAGCCTCATCCTTGAGTTGCCACCAGTCATTTGCGTCTAACCACTTGGGCTTTGAGGCATCACCCTTGAGTGCCTTGCGTGTGTGCGATCATGTGTTTGACATGTACACATGCATGCACTCCATCATCCACCTAGTGGAAAACCTCTCTATCACAGTGGGTACCAAAAACTCCTTATGCAAGGATGCTACTATGTAGTCTTTACTCCCCTTGCGTATGTTTTATCATACACTCTCGCACTCCGGGGAGCTGAAGGCACACCATACCACCATATCGAGGTTGTCGGGGGTTTGGATAGAAAACTACCTATTCAAAATCACATAGAAGAGAGATTCAACATTTGTGATATATCTGTGTCGTGAAAAATTTTAAAAAAATAGTTCATGCACCTGTTCACAATGGGCTAGCAAGACAAACGTGTCTTGCAAATCCGTCCATATTTTCTCAGAGTCTATTTCGAGAAATCTAGATTGACCTCGCTGAATGGTTGTCCCGGCTCCTTCCAATACCACTTTGAACCACTGTACATCGAATATGATCATAGAGAGGCTACGATAATCCATTGAGAGAGAAGGGGCATGGAGAGAAAGAGGGGAGAGGAGAGGAAAAATGATAAAGAGTGAGAGAAGAAAAGAAGATTGAGAGAGAGAGAGAGAGCCCTCTCTCTCCTCCTAACAAGGAGTATCCCCTCTATTTTTACCAATTAAAAAATCATAAGGGGAGTGCGAGAGTTGTACATCACCCCCTCTATTTTGCCTAGTGGGCACTTTGGGGCCCATTCCCAAGTGTATTCCACTCCCCCATTCTACCCCCACTATACTTTTTCACACTATCCATCTCCGAGAACTATCATTATAATATTCAATTAAGTTTTTTTTTCTTGCATAATTTTCTTCTGTGTAAATAAATCAAACACAACTTATTTTAAATAGATTTCTAACCAATAACAATATTTTATCTCTTATAATAAGTACATTCAAAATAAGTCTATTGTACATGTGCGTATACAAAGTCCTTGCACTTATAGGTGCATATAAAATATAATATTTCTAATTTTCACATTACAAAGTGTATAAGTTCTACACATAAAAATAGACACTCCAAATAATATTTTGGTATAACTTCATCTAATAATGTGCTTACCACAATAAAAAACACATTAGTATTCTTTTATCTATCTATCAAGCACAATATAACCAATATCACATGCACACATTTTTGTAATAAGTCATGAAACATGCAATAAATAGGTAAATCTATAATTAAATTAAAAAATTTACTACTTATACTAACTTTTGGTAAAATACTATGGTAAATATAGTTTCATAATATGTGCCACTCAAAGAAACATTTTAATATGGATTTTATAAATCTAAATATATCATTTTCAAATAATATATGCCAAAGTAACATGCCTCACATGTATGATCTTAGTTGATATAGCCAAGCTACACAAGGCCATGAATAACCTGTCTAGATTACATCGCGCAAGCCTTTTCAAATTTCAATGCCCAATTTTTCTATACTATAACTCAATACCCTTCTCTTCTTTATGTCCAATCTCAACATACATAGAACTTTCTATGATAGGAGTATCTATATCTAATGCAAACAACTTGTTTTTCCTTTAACCATGAGCAATCAACCTATCATATTTTCCATCTCTAAACTTTTCAATGAAGAAAGTATATTTATTGAACCTCACTTGCAGCCCTTGATCTGCCACACTAAAGCCAAATTTTTAGTGGTGCTAGGCACATATAATGCATCTCCAAGCTTACTCTCTATTGCATCTCTTATCACCAAAGGAACATTGCCAATGTGAGTAATCTTATTTAAGTTCTCATCTCCCATAGCCACATACTCTCCATTTTGCATTTGTTTCTTCCTATCAAACCATTCTACATGATGTATTGTATTGTTTGTAGCTCATGAATCCAAAAACCAAGTATCCTCTCCATGGGGATATGTCATGTTGCCAAGTACATACTCCATAATAGCAAAAAGATGACCTCTAGGTAATGAATCACTTCTAGAACCACATCCTATGCACTCATAAGCACCAACATCATGTCCAAATCATGTGCTTCCACAACCTTTAGATATAGCATCTTGCTTGTGGTAGCATTCTTTCTCAAAATGGCCAAATTATCCATAGTAATCATAAGCACTATCTTTATGAGAAGTAGATCATTGTCTACCTCTAGAAAAGGATCTCCTTTTGCCTATTGGCACAAAGTCTCCATGACCAAAATAGCTATGACCACAAGCAAAGTTGTCTCCATGACCATATCAAGATCCTCTAGCTCTAAATGAGCTACCATGACCTCTCTAATGATAGAATATATTGTTGTGACTAGTGTTTTTCCCACTGCTAGATATATTAAGGCTCAACTCTATTTCTTCAATAAGCAACAAAACAACTAACTTTTGAAGTAATAGAAACTAAATCATCATTATCCACATGTGCATTTATTAAAGTAAGGTCTTTTGCAATCTACTTTAGCTCTGTAGTTATCACTAATGCTTCAATTCCCATGCCATGCGCCATGAAATCTCTGCTTTACCTATATCTTTATTGCCTCTATGAAAGTGCCATACATTTCTCAATGATCTTCCAAGCATCTTTACATGTGCTAGCTTTCTTGATGTACGGGATCAATGTCTCTGAAATGTATCCAATTGTCTATATATTGTATATCAATTGTCTAGCAAGAAACACTGAAAAGAGGCCTCAAATGGTGCCCCTACGGCCCAAACAACATCAAAATATGGTTCTAAAATTGATAATTTTCATTGCTATTTTTTGGCGATTTTTAACGCCAAGAATGAAGTCAAAGACAAGCTCAAAACATGATTTTTTTTTTGTGGATTTTAAATTATATTTTAACCCCTTCAAATTTGGACTTGAAGGTTGCATAGAACTGTCCTTTTAGTCCTTGAAACAACTTAGTGTGAAAACACCTTGTCAAAATATCCAGTCCAACTCTTCCTGTGTGGGCTCCCAAGTGTGAACATGGTAAAGTTGGAGGGGGTGATATTTTAAACCTTTAGATTAAACGTTATTAATTTAACCTTGGCTTATTATACCAGCCCATGGCCGTGATCAGCGTGCAGCACAAATCAGCGGCGACCTCACCCATGTCCTCGCCAGTGTCAATCTGATAGAATACATATCATTGACCTACTCGATGTGTTTTAGATCCTCAAGCTCTGTAGGATCCACCATAACCAATATTTTGAATTTCTCTCCTCTGTCTCTACTCAACAAACCCCCTGCTTGTTGGTAATTCACCACAGTAGTCTATTGAAGATGCTTTTGGTTCTTGAACCGGCCGATGTCATTTCTTGGCCCACTAGTGCTCGCACTGAATGATGATGTCAAATGCGCATTATGGAAGTCGAAGGGTCGTCTGGATGAATGAAACAGACAAGGCGCTGAGGCAGGCCCAGCCGACCGGCGCTGGCGACTCGCGAGCACAGCGCACTCAGCACAGAAAAAACAAGCACGCACGCGTGCTCACACACACACTCTCTCTCGTGCGCAATCTGACGATGGAAGCTGATGAATGGAAGCATCGGCAGCTGATGAATGAGTCAAGCTGGAGCCCCGATCGCAGGCCGATCGCAGGAAAATCAAGAGCGCTCCCTCTCTCTCTCTCAGAGTCTCTACTATCCAGCTAGAGCCTAGACCTCTCTGCCCGTGCACACGCCTTGGGCTCTCAGCCGTGTCCTGCCTCAGAATCCGACAAGAATGCCGGACTCCAATCGGCGCTCCACGCCAAATCTACAGCTATTGTCCGCTCCGAGCAGCAATATCCGCCTTTCGAAACGGAATCCGAACAGTGTGATAGTGGTTTTCAAGGAAACCGACCAGGACGTACACTAGTCCTAAATCATATAATTATCTCTTCGGTCATGTACTTGCTCTGGGGACCTAAGAAACGCAATTGAGGAGATAGAAGCCCCACAAGCCGGGTTGTAATAGAACAAGTTCACCTTGTAATAAATATGGTTCTGCTTTTAGATTAATCGAGTTATATGAGTTTTAATCAAGTATATATATTACATTGTACATGCTAAAACATCATTGTATAATTTAATTTTACAACTACGATCCATGAACCAATGTTCTCTCAAAAAGAAGTGCCAAGGACAATTGTCTTCAAAGCTAAGCCTAGAAGGGTTGAGAGCGGGTAGGAAGGTGCAATAAAGGGTATTAACCCTCTTTAATCATTTGGGATCGCCACCTAACATGTGGGAGCTTCTCCCACTGTAATGCACACCACCTACCAAATGGGGCGAGTGAGTAGAGAAGACACAAAGAACCAATGATGATGCAATGGAGATTCACTTTGTCATGGCAGTGAAGACGATTAGAAGGAATCCATCAAAGTTGTGATTGAGTTTTCCAAAGGGTATGGTAGGAATAAAGCAAGGAGGAAGAGGAAATCACTTGAGGATGCTGCTTGTTGATGCAAGTTGATAATGAAGGCCCTAGAGAGTGACCCCAATGATGCGGTGCTAATGCGTATGCCCATGGCCACTGAGGAGTTCCTACCCTAGCACAAGTGAGAAAAGGCAGAGGTACCTAAGATCCAACTGAGAGCAAGGTTGACAATAAAGGGGGAAGCCCCCCCATAAGTTATTTGAAGCATTGAAGGCAAAGCAAATTAAGTAGGACATAATAGCCTCCATCTACAATGAGAGAGGGGATTATGCACATATGATAAAGAGATAGTGTTAGGCTTTGATTCTCTCTTAGAAGGGATTGTAGGCTCCCCCCAGGACTTTGAACCCACAAGGTCAGGAGAAGATGCATGATTGACAATAAGGTGGCCATGGAGCAAAGAATTTGCTTTGATCACACCTTTTTTTGTGCATAAATTAGAGCAAGTAGTTAGGGAGCTAAAGCATAATAAATCCTTGGGCCCCAATAGTTTGTCACTCAAATTCTATCAAGAGTTCTAGGCAGTGCTAAGAGAAGACTGATATCGACTTTTAAATATCTTTGGTAGAGCATGCTCTATGGATGAGGAGACTAACAAGGGCATAATAAAAGTAGTACCTAAATGTAATATCCCCCGTGCCCCTGTGGGAGAGAGAGAGAGAGAGTAAAGAGAGAGGGGGGGCATACAGCCCCCCAAGTGGAGGGTGGTGGCCGTTCAACGGCCGTCTCCCCCCCTCCATACCTTCTCCCCCCCCCCACCATATAAGGAAGCCCCTCCCCCCTCCTCCCTGGTGAGCACGCCGCCCTCCCCTCCCTCGTGGCCTACAGCAATAGCCCCCCGTCCATCTTTGCCAAGCAGCAGCGCCCCTGCCTTCCTCCCCCCCGTGTGATGAGAGAGAGAGAGAGAGAGAGAGAGAGAGAGAGAGAGAGAAGAAGAAGAAGAAGAAGAAGAAGAAGAAGAAGAAGAGGGAGAGAGAAGAAGAAGAAGAAGAAGAAGAAGAAGAAGAGAGAGAGGAGAAGAAGAGAAGAAGAATAAGAGGAAGAAGAAGAGAGGAAAAGAAGAACAAGAAGAAGAAGAGGGAGAGAGAGAAGAAGAAGAGTGAGAGAGAGAAGGAGAAGAAAAGAACAAGAACAAGAATAAGAAGAAGAAGAGAGAGGAGAAGAAGAGAAGAAGAAGAAGAAGAAGAAGAGAGAGAGAGAGAGGAAGAGGGAAAGAGAGAGAGAGAGAAGCTTCTGGAAGCTTCTTCTCCCCCCTCCTTAAAGAGAGGTCATACACCCCTCTATATTGCCAAAAATACACGCTTCCCCTTCGTTATCTCTTCCTCCACTCAAGGAAAGGCGGCGGGAATCTTGCAAAGGAGAGTGCGAGAACTCTATCACTCATACACGCGTCTTCGAGTATGGCCCCAAAGCATAGTTCCACAGAGATGGCCGGAAACCCTACAAGTGTGGATGGAGTTTCGAATCAAGGTGGCACTGCAACCACGAACAGTTCATCAGGCATCAATACCACGGGAATCATGGCATCACTACAAACCCAAGTTGCTCTATTATTAAATCATAGATTATAATTATCGTAGTGAAAATCATATTCACATGCATCACATTAATTGCGCAATTGATAATTTTCTAGGTATGAACTTACTTGTGATGTATGCAACAAACAAGTTAATTTCCATTGTAAGATGACATCATAATAGGTGAAATTGATTAGATAATTGCATCGTAAATTATCAAAAACGTCTTGTAACAATTCCTGCATAAAGTGCATTGTTCCTTGCACAACTTCTTGCTTAAAACACATAGAGGACATTGAAAGAAACAAAGTGCATGTCCTTATCGCAAGATGGATTCTAAGGTACATGTAACAATCTGCAGAAAAGATTAAAGTGCATTTAGACTCATACAATGATCACATAAGGTTAGATCATTCAAGAAGGTTATAGATCGTGTAAATAATTACTGAGAGGATAATGTTAAGATTGCATGCATAGAAAATACCTTCGCATGTGTGGCATAAAATATCGTATGGATTATATCAAAATTGTGAGCATTGAAATGAAGGCATGGCATAACATTGTGTCCACTAAAGTTGTTGGGAAAATTCAATGTTGTTTGTAGTTTACCGAGATCCATGAATCCCATGGCAAAGTCCTTGGTGACTTCAAGAGGGATAGGTAAAATCTTAGTGCTTGTGAGCATTATTAAGAGGGCTTAAGAAGATCATACTTAAGTCGGAGTAGGAGTTGTTCTAAACAAAATGATCTTGACCAGCCATGGTCAAGGGGATAGACATTCTTGATCAATTAGGATCAAAGATAAAGGTACATAGGTACTTCGAGGGATTCAGGAGACAACTTGCAAGTTGACCAACTGAGGATGACGGGGCTGTCCATGATCCATCTTACAAGGAAACCTAAGGTAAGGATAATTAGGGTGGATAGGGTACAAACCCTAGCCCAAAGAAAAAGGGGGAACAAGCAACCTAGCTTGCCAAGCCCTTGGAATCTCCCCAAGTTGCGAACAATCCACGATCGAATGCTGGGAGTGTTCGGGAAGAAGGAATCACACCTTAGCAGTTGGTCATAAAAACGACCTCTGAATTGATCGTGATTGTACAGTTAGGTATATTGTTTGAACTTATTTGCTCAAGGAACTAATTCAAGGAAAAAACTTAATACTTCAGGTTAAAAGCCTGGAGGGAGAGGCAGGTTCAGTTAGCTCCGACTGCCTGCCTGGCCCTATCCAAGGGGGTTGTTAGCCGCGTCAGGTATATAGACCGAACCTGCCGTGAGAGGTCTCTCCGTGGGTGTTTCTTGGAGCAAGAGGATGCTTGGGTGCCAGGGGAGGCTCTAGCTGTAAATTCCACTACAACAAAAAGGCTCCATAGACGCGCTTGTAGATGCAATATTTGAACTGTGAAAAAAAATATCGGGTGCATTTATTACCGCATCTATTTATGTGTCTACAGTATCGAAGTCTAAAAGCGCGCTTATAGTCAGAGTTACACGCCCATGTAGATGCGCATATAGACGTGCGTATTGATGCGCTATGTAAATATACAATCATATTTATAAAAAAGTGGATATATTCATATTGTGCGTCTATACATGCGTGTATCTATGCGTCTAAAAAACGTTTACTTCGCAAGTTTTTGACGAGAGTAGACGGGCATTTACCCTACAATTTAGACGCGCTGATAGACGCGTAAAATAGAGGTATGAAAAAAAAACCAGAGAGCATGTGGCTGCCACATGCTTTTTGGTTTTTTCCCCCCATCAACATCAAATTGTATGCTTAGGGAAAATAGAGAAAGATTATTTCGAAGATTGGATACTGAAAACAAACAATGTATGTAGAACACGAAATTTCATATATATAGATGAAACGTTTTTACATTATGAGTTCTAGTGCTTGTGACCTCAAGCATGGTCATGGTCGCAAGCACTAGCTGAAAGTAATACATATCAAAAATGAAAATTACAAGCCAAGGGGAGGCATGCATGCATGGGGCTCCTCTATATCTCCTCAGAAGAGGGATCATCATCGCTACCACCACCGCTGCTTGTGCCACTGTCGTTTGCTACCACCGCTACTGCTAGTCTCCCCTTCGCTATCCTCAACTGCATCAGGGTTTGCCTACACAAAGGATTAAGGTATATAAATACCATTACAAACAATAAATTAGAGTTATCTATACTTTTCATGTAAAAAATAAAACATACCTCTTCTGGTGGTGGAATCCTCATGGCGTGATTATATTGCTCCTCCGTGATGAGTCCCTCCTCGTAGAAATGCTGCCAAGTGGATGCTCCATTATGACCTCAATGGTAGCCTATCTCTCTAGGAGTAGGCATCCTACCAAAGATATGATACTACAAAACAATTTGAACATACAACGTATTAAAACACACTACATAATGAAGTGAAACAAATTACAAAATTTAATTTAAAAAAGAAATCAAATAATACTTACAAACTCAGCCTCCCATGTCTCCCTCTCACCCGATCCATAATACGACGATCCCATGGTTGCCATCTGGATACGTCATGCCTCTGCATGCTGGCGACTTGTCATTTTCTCCGTTGCTCTCTTCTTGGCCTCTTTCCACTCCTTGCGGTGGCAATTGGGTGGTTGGCCATATCCAGGCCACCCCTGATCTTGTCTCCGCAGTGACTCCTTGGCGCGCATCATAAGGTGAGACCTCTTGTTATGAAGCGCGTCTCTCACCTTTGACCGTTCCCAATCATCTGAGAATCGTGAATTCTCAGGATTAGGGTACCTTCTATGTACTGCCTGCAGCACCTCTTGCCACAAACCATTTTTTTGGTGATTGAAGGGAATCATGCAATCTTTGTATGTGACATGCACGACACTCCTCAAGTAGGCTATCACTTCCCTCCCCTCAGAGTCATGCAAGATATCACCAACATCAGTGACAGAGTAGTACATTTGTGGAGGCTCATCTCTCTCATTTTCCGGTGAGGGTGATCGAGAGCCACCACCTAAGCAACCCCCACAAAGGCCTCGACCTCCTCGTCCTCCCGCACGACTCTCCCTTCTCCCTCGACGTGTACTACCCTCTACCTCACTCGATACACGTGCTTCTGCAGATGCACGTGCTTCTGCAGATGCACGTGCTTCGGCCGATCCATGTACCTCTGCTGATCCCTGTGTAGGCAAAGATGTGATAGGTGTCCCAGACATCACACTGAAAACCTCCTCTGCAGTGGGAGGGCGACCAAGATAATTGGTCATCTCCCCCATGAATTGCTCCTTGTTGAATGGGGTGTTGGAGGATCCAGGATTCCACATCTACACAAGAAAAATCATATTACCCTGTGCAGATAAAACATATTACATGCTGCGTCTATATCTGCATCTCTGTGTGCGTCTATATCTGCATCTCTGTGGGCGTCTGTATGCATCTATTTCCGGGTCTATACCTGCGTCTACACTGTCATCTGGATGCGCTGACAGATGCGCACAGTCAGACCATTTCTTTTCAAACTTGGTTAAAAAACATGCAAAAAAACCTCCATAGATGACAAGATCTAGCATGTGAAGAGAGAGAAGAGAGAGACAAATAGACAGAGAAAGCAAACAAGATTGAGAGAGAGAAGAAGAACTCACCTTCTTTGCTTGTTCCAATGGGTGGCGGCTAGGTTGCAAGCTCCTTGTCCTCCTTCTCCCTTCCCTTGGTAAGTTGCTTGAATCTTCTTCTCTTCCTTGCTGTTTGGCTCTTATTATTTACTCTTTGGCTCTTCTTTCCTCTTGTCCTCTTTTTACTCTTATTTCCTTGCCTCATTGCCTTCATGAAGTGATAGATAGACAGGAGTAGTGATGTCGAGCTCGAACTGCAGAAAATGCGCAAAAAACGCAGGAAAGCACAGGTTTGAAAAGAAAGCCACAACTTTTTTAAAATTTTTCTATACCTGCGTGACGCGTCTGTAAGCGCGTGTATATATGCAAATAATGCCTATTACACACACTTACAGATGCGCAGGAACAATTTAGGGAATCAATGCATGCATTTAGGGAATCAATTGACCTATGTGGTGACATATATAACAAAGCTTGAGGATAAGAGATAACACATTGGCAAGTCAATTGGCACATATGTAGTGACTTACTAGACCATCCCACTTATAATTGCATGCAAGTATCAATAGGTGGATAAAGCACTAATGGTTTTTAGCTAGAGAGAGATAATGCAATGAAGGTGTATACGAAAGAGATAGAGAAAGGCATATTATCCATCAATCAATCAAAGATATGTACATGAAGTGACTTGATATAGTAATTAGAGTATCGTCATTTTTAGGATGCTCCATTGACTTCTGTAAGTTCCTATAACCTTGAAGTAGAATATAGCCAACCACACTGTCCATGGAAGGAAAACTTGGCCTCATCAAATTAACCAAGTTAATTTACTTATACATTTCATAGATAAGAGATTTGTAGTTGGCTTGTTGGTATTGCAAAGTATCCTTACAGTGATATATTTTAGTCACCAACAAGTGGACACACTGGCTAAAGATGATGAAAAGAGGACATGTGCACATTGGCTACATGTGGTCCACCTTATCTAAAATAATATGTGAGCTATAAGTGCACCTTGACATGATTGGAATAGCTTGCACATGCACAAGCCAACTGATTTGCATCAATCTACTCATGCTATGAATTGGCATGCATGGCTAAGTTAAGTGCACAACGAATGAGACATGTGAGTGTATTGATCAGTTCTCTCTCTCTCTCTCTCTCTCTCTATATATATATATATATATATATATATTGCAAATGCACAAGTCAACCTTTGATCTATATATACATCCAATCATCATGCCCTATCCAATCACATTTGTATAGGGCATGATTGGATGTATATAGGGCATGAAATCACATATGTATAATTAGCTTTGAATGATTGGATGTATATTTGTAATACTCACAAAGAAGTAAAGTTGGTAATGTATATCATGTCCTATGCATGTATATGCCCTATACATGTATATCATGTCCGTATGATCCTATACATGTATATCATGTCCTAGCTTATGATCCAGGTGTAATTATGTCGTATATACATCCAATCATGTCCTATTCAAACAAATACTAGCTGTTAAGAGGTTTGGTCATATTCAAGGACTTTATGAGAAATGAAAAATATGTGCGTTTATTTTCACATCTATAAGCGCGTTTATAAACGCAGATATATAGACGCGTTTTTTGTACTAGTGTGAATAGACGCACTGATACATGCGCTTATAAACGTGCCCGCTTTTTCGCGTGTACAATGCGCGCCTATAGGACCTTTCTCTTGTAGTGTTCCTTGCCTCCGGGTCCTACAAAGAGGCTGACATGACTTGAGATGGGATCTCGAGGCCCGTGTACTAGTCTACAGGCGGAACTTGGAGCAGCAATCCTGTTGATTGCTGGGATAGCCTTCGGGTGTGATACTTGATGTATTTTGGGACTATGATAAATATAGATCAGATATATTTGAAAAAGGAACTTGCTTGACATTATTTTTGTGTTAGTGCCTAAGTTACGTGAAGCTGTGTTTAAATTGATTAATTAAGGAAGCTGCTTTTGCATGTCAAACATAATGTGGTATGTAATTAGATAACTAAGCAAACCGAGGAAAGTGTGGTGGATGTGACTTGGGTCCGTCCTATGAAAGGGTGGTCTCGGTTAGCTGGGAACTTTTCTCAAAAGACGTGATAACGAGACTATGAAGACCTAGCGTCACTAGAGTTAGAATCTCGATTTATGCCGTTTTAGGGTAACGGAATGGGACTAAGCCTTATGGGTAGGGAGGTTGAACCTCTCATCCCTCTTGTTTCCCATTCTCCATGAACCAAGTGCAGCATAAATCCGCTTCGACTCTATTGTTCCTACTCAAAGTGGGTCATCTGGAGCTCGACGATAGCTACTTCCTATAGACTTTGCTGATAGGAAAGAAACCCTGACTTCAGGTTGATCCTAAGTGGGAACGACCGGATACTTCCGCTCGGGGCAGACTCGAAAAGACCTAAATCGCAAAACCTATGACATTCCTTGGGAGTGCTAGGTGGCGCTTTCTAGACTCTCTTCCCGATGAGCTGCTAAGATGTGTCCCACAGGTGGACGAGCGGACACGTTACAGTTGGTATCAGAGCAAACCAACGAAAACTAAGAATTACAAGGGAACTTAATGGAGGAAAATAAAGGGAATAAGGGGATAAATAGGGGAAGGTGAATAGAATAGAGTAGTGTTTTCTATTGAAAACATTTCTGTACTCACTCATGGATGCTGGGTTGCAGAGTCACAAAGCATGGAGCAAGTTCTTGGTGTTCCAGGTCATGTTCATGACTGCAATGCATGCTTCGAATTATCGCCAGAGGCTTGACATGATGGATATTCTGAATTGCATCTATAATCCTTCGCCCCTGTATGCAGAGCGGAGATGGACGGGAGATTCAGGAATATACTACATAGCAGCCCACCGACTCGTGTATCTTCAGACCAACTTGAAGAGAATCAAGTGGATGGAGGATTTAAAGATTGTGAAGCTGTTCATCTTTGTCGAAGCTTGCATAAACACAACCTTGCATGTTAGTAGTCAGAAAGTCAAACAGAACAAGTATGTCTACGAAGAAGTAACCCGAGTGATCTGTGCTGATAGAATCAAAGTGTTAGGGCGCTATGAGAAGAACGGGTATCAAAGGAAGGGATACCCCAAGCTTCCTATGACTTACCGTTTCTTGAAAATCCATGACCCCACTCCATATTATTATTCCGTACCTATAGCCGATTGTAACACAATCCTATTTTTCCCAAACTGATGTATCAATCAGCCTGTCCTACTTATCCAAAATAAATGTACTCAAGGGCATATGCCTTCATAAATAAATAAAACTTTTTACAATTGTCTATCTTGATCGTAAATGTTAGCTAAGGTGTTAAGTGATTAAATCACCTAGCTAAAAAGCTATGCTAGTCATATTAGCATAATATGGGGACATATGATAAGATATTAACGTAAAGAATCTTATTGTTCAGACGCAACCCCAAGCGCAGGTTCCAAATCCGACTCTTGCACTAAGTCCAATTGTGGTTCAAGAGAAGAAGTTCCTTCTCAAACAAATTAAGCCACCTGAGTTTGATGGCAAGGGAAGGACTGTTCAAGTTGACGCCGAGATCTGGATTGAGTCCATGGCGGACCATTTTTAGGTATTAGGCTGCACCTGCTAACCAAGCCATGCTCGCCAAACTTAAGGTTACAGGCAAAGCGAGACTTTGGTGGAAACAGTGGTGCAAAGACCAAGCGATCTCCGAGGAGACACTTACTTGGGATAAGCTTAAGGAACCTGTGCGAGGGAGGTATTTGCCACCTGCCTACTGCATACAAAAGATGAATGAATTCTATGACTTGAAGCAGCCAAGATTATCCTTGGAAGCATATTATTCGAAGTTCATTTCACTCCTAAAGTATGCACCCCCAATGGATATGACACAACAGGTGTCAAAATTTTGTGTTGGGTTGAATCCACCCATAAAGACTCGATTGGAATCAATGCGCCCAACGAACCTACAAGACGCACATATTCGAGCTGCTTCAATAATATAGGAGGTGCAGACCAAACCAAGGAACAATAGGATTTGGCCTTACAAAGATCAAAATAAGGGTATATTTAAGGCTCAGACTAAGAGAGCACAGGGTCAGAATCAGGGCCAAAGAAAGAAAGCTAGGGCCAATGCTGTCAACAACTTTGTTCCAACACAAAGCAATGATCACAACACACGTTGCTTGCAGAGCCCAGGCACTTCAAGAGGGAGTGCCCCAAGCTTGGCAGAGGGCATTGTCAAGGGAAATTCCAAGGTCAAAATAGAGCCGATCTTCACACCACTCTTCACAAGAAGGGTCCAAATCGCCAATTCTCGGTGATCCAATCTCCATTAGAATATCAAGGTAAAAGCTTCAAAACCCTAATTGACTGTGGCAGTATAGATTCCTTCATCTCACCAATCCATGCAAAGAGATTAGGGATAGCCACAATAGATACACCTACTTTACTTGTGGAATTAGCAAATGGTCGTGAGGTTACTTGTACTAGGCAAACTGCTAAGGTGAAATTCCTACTGGGTGGGAAGCCAACTTCTGTGCAATTCAGGGTAATGAACCTAGGTGTCCATGAATGTTTACTCGAGATGGAGTGGCTAATACCCAATGATTCCCACATCCACTCTGGGAAGGGCCAAGTATCCTTGCGAAATTCTAAAGGGGAACTAGTCACGACTCAAGGTGAGGCTGGTAAGCCAAAATACAGTTGGCAAAAGTAACATGAATAATAAAAGGTGTTCAAAAGGGCCTACCTGTATCTCTGATTAAACTAAATAAGCTAGATCAGAATCAGGAAGACGTATTCCGTGAAGATCTAACGGAACTTCCTCCCCAAAGGGAAGTCGACCACGAAATCAAACTTGTGCCAGGAACTGCACCGGTCGCAAAGAGAGCATATAAGATGTACATCCCGAACTAAAAGAGCAACTCAAGCAACTGTTAGATCAAGGCCACATCCGTCCTAGTAGTTCACCATGGGGAGCTCCAGTGTTGTTCCAAAAGAAGAAAGATGGAACGCTTCGTCTATGCATTCACTACAGAGGGTTGAATCAAGCAACCATTAAAAATAAATACCCCATTCCAAGAATAGATGAAATACTTGACCATCTTCAAGGGGCGAAGATCTTCTCAAAGATAAATCTCAGATCTGGATATTATTAGATAAGAATCAAAGAAGAAGATATCCCGAAGACCGTATTCTGTACAAGGTATGGACACTTCGAATTCCTAGTGATGTCATTCGGGCTGATGAATGCTCCTGCTATCTTCAATAGATTAATGCAAGATATCCTTAGGCCCTATCTTGATGACTTCGTACTCGTTTTTTTTTATGATACCCTAGTCTACTCGAAATAGGAAAAGGGTCATGAACCCCAGCTTTGCATTGTTCTTGAAACAATGAGAGCACACAAGCTTTATACCAAGAAGAAGAAGTGCATATTTTTCAAGCGATAGATTGAATATGTGGGATTCATTGCATCTACAGAAGGAATTTTAGTAGATCTAGTTAAGGTCAGAGACGTTCTGGAATGGCCAACACCAACTTCTGTCAAAGAAATACGAAGTTTTCTTGGGTTGACAGGGTGGTACAGGATTTTTATCAAAGATTATGCTTTGATTGCAGCACCTCTGACTGATCTACTAAAGAAGCAAGTAGCAATTGTATGGTCACCTGCTGCTGCTGAACATACCAACTTTGTCAAACTAAAGCAAAGCTTAGTATCAGCACCCATCCTGAAACTTCCGGATCTTAGTAAGGAGTTTGAAGTGGTAATTGATGCTAGCACACTTTCTTTAGGATGTGTACTTATGCAAGAGGGTCATCCTGTAGCATATTCTTTAAGAAAATTGAAGAGCCATGAAAGGAATTATACTACCCACGATTTGGAGCTGTTGGCTATCATCCATGCTCTCAAACTTTGGAGACATTACTTGCTAGGTAACAAATTTTCCTTAGTGACGGTCCACAAGAGTCTTAAATGGATTTTCACTCAATATGAGGCAACATCGATGGATCAAAGTGCTGGAAGAATACGATTTTGAAATCAAATATAGGCTTGGAAAAGAGAATGTAGTTGCTGATGCACTTAGTCTCAAGGCATTTCTAAATTCTCTCATTCTGCAAGATCCATCAACAAACAAGGTCTCTAGCCACAAATGTATCAATGCCAAAAAACCCGATTCTTGAGCTAGAAAAAGAAGAGGCATATCGTGACCCAGTCTATCATAAAATGCTAAGGGAGATCCCCATCAAGGATCAAGACCCGAAGCTAAAAACAAAGTATCAAGAATTCTCCATCAGTAGTGGGCTTGTCAACTTTAGGACAAGATTATGCATCTTTGCAAGGCAAACTCTCAAGCAAAAGATATTGTGGGAAGCCCATGACTCCCCTTTCTCAGGACATCCTGGTTATGCCAAGACCCTTAATGTGGTCAAAAAGAGCTATTATTAGGAAAGGCTCAAGGGAGACGTACTCAAATATGTCACAAAATGTTTGTCTTATCAACACATTAAGGTAGAACATGTCAAAATGCCTGGGAAATTGCAACCACTTAACATCCCACAAATGAAATGGGAGTTCATTAGTATGGACTTCATTGTTGGCCTACCCCAAGTTCAGGGGAGGATATAACTCTATTATGGTTGTAGTAGATATGCTCACCAAGGTCGCACATCTCATCCCTGTCAAGACGAACTATAAAGCTTCAGACATCGCAAGATTATTCATCAAGGAAATATTCAAACTTCATGGGTTACCTAGAAGAATCATTAGTGATCGTGACTCTCTTTTCACATCACACTTTTGGAGGTCTATCTTTGAGGCTATTGGAACTCAACTCTGTTTCAGTACAGCTTACCATCCCCAAACTGATGGTCAAACAGAACGAGTCAATCAAGTCATTGAAGATATGCTTAGGGAATACTGTTGTTGCAAACCCAAAAAGTGGATTCAATACTTTGTTGAGATATCGAGCTCCACTCGTGATACGCCAGGGTGACCGTTGTGTATTTATGTCACCGACTTGTCAGTTGCAGATGCGGTTGGTACACCGCCCATGAATAATAGCTACATGATAGCTATCCTTATCTACTCTAGTTCGTGGCTCAGTTAGTATGCCACCTTAGTTAGTTGAGTTTGGTTTGAGACCCATATATAGGGTTCTTCTATTTCTTTGTATGAGTCTTCTTTTGGCTTACACAACTAAGAAGAGGAAAACTGTTTTCAGCCTCCACCCTTGTGTGTATTCCCCCATTGTGCAAGCAAGAAAGCTACAAGTGAGACTCCTTCCTTCTCTCCCACAATCTTGACATGGTATCAGAGCCTTGTTCGTGGTAAGGAGCTCAAGAAAGCAAGCCAAGCTCGCGGTGTTCTGGTAAGAGGAGCAGTGTTGCTTTCATTTTCTATTTTGGGAGCAGATCTCTGCAGGTAGCACAGCCAGAAATTGCAAGAGTGTATTGTCTCAGGTTGAGACGCCCTTCGCGGTGAAGCAAGAGGGCAGTATATGCTGCGAGAAAGGGCTTTAGCCATCGGCGACCTTGTTTTTTTTATTTGAGGCCATTTCGGGGCCTGTTTTGGAGGCGGAAGTTTTCTGCACGCACTCAAAAAAAAGCCCTATTTTATGCTGTGCGGCCACTGCTCTACAGGTTGGTGAAAAGTTACCACAGAAATTGCATTGTATGCTTGTGTGCAGAGACATTGGGAGTTACAGAATCATCCTTGGTTCCTGTATATGTAAAATCGTCACTAGGAAGTGACTATATGGTCAAATACCACTTTCGCCAGTTTTGCAGATTTGCCCTTGTGAGGGTGAAGCTGTGTTTTTTGTAGTGACAGAATTTTTTGCAGTGTTCTGTAATGGCATCTGATTCTCTTTCACAAATTTTAACCGAAAAGCTTGACAAGAACAACTTCCAAGCATGGAAGTTTAGAATGACAAATTTCCTTATGGGAAAATGATATTGGGAATTTGTTGCAGGAAATGAAGAAGAACCAGTTCTTCCTGATGTTCCCAATCAACAGCAAATGTAGGCATTCAAAGCATGGCATGAGAGAGCCAGGAAAGTTATGTACTGGCTGTCTATCAGTATTTCAGACTCTATGATTGTGCATATTCAAGATGCAAGTACGCCAAAGGAGGCATGGAATACTTTGTCAAAAATGTATAGCACAAATACGCAGGCCAGGAAAATGCAGCTCAAGCAAGAGTTGCACAATGTGCAAAGAGAAAGTATGAGCATCAATGACTACCACATGAAGGTGTGAAGTTTGCAGATGCACTTGCTTCCATTGGGTCGCCAGTGGAAGATGATGACTTAGTTTCTGTGACCTTGAATGGTCTAGGAAAGGATTATGCACAGTTTCGGACATCCATTTCAGTCCGTGAAAGATTTCCTGATTTTGAGGAGTTGATTGCTCTTCTAATTTCTGAGGAGCAAAGAAATGGTGGTGCATCCTCTTCAGGAGGAACTTCAAAAGAAGCTGTCTTCTACTCAAATGCTGGAAGAGGTAGAGGCAGAGGTAGAGGAGGCCGATTTGGAGGCCGTGGTAGAAATCAGAATATGCAGCAAACTCAAGAAAACCGGTCCTATGGAGGAGGACGTGGTAACTCTAGAGGCAGGGGGAGCCAAAGAGGTCGTGGTGGATGGCAAAGAGGCCAAAATGCAAATAGTAATGTTGAATGCTACTACTGTGGTAAAATGGGTCATATGGCTAAAGACTGCTATAAAAAGCAGAATGACATCATGAATGGAAAACTGCAACAAGAGAATTATGCATCTTCTAGTAGACAGGGTGCTGACAGAAATGAGCATTTGTTTATGGTGCAGCACATGAACAATTCTGTGATAAGTGCAGAAGAAAGCAATGATGTATGGTATGTTGACTCAGGTGCATCAAACCACATGACAGGTCATGCAGAATGGATGGAGGATGCAAGGAAAATGGAAAAACCAGGATTTGTGGAGACTGGTGATGATATTGCACATCCTATTGTGCAGATTGGAAAAATTCCTTTGTCTATGCAAGATGGGAAAAAGAAATACCTGTCCGATGTATTTCATGTCCCGAATATCACCAAGAATCTTGTTTCTATTGGTCAAATGGTTGAGCAGGGCTTGCAGGTCAGATTTAATCCTCATGGATGCTTTGTTGAGGATATGAAAAATAAAGGTCGCTTGATAGCAAAAGGAAAGAAGAAGGGCAGAATGTTTACGTTGGATGCAGACATGTCTGAATTGAGTGCAGCAATGTTTGCACATGGGACAGGTGTAGTTGCAGATATTGATATCTGGCATAAACGCATTGGTCATGTTAATGTACAACGACTTAAATCAATGCAGGCCCAAAATATTGTTGCAGGATTGCCAAAATTCAAGGTTACAGAAATGCATAAGGTATGTGAAGCCTGTCAGTTTGGAAAACAGGCAAGGAAACCATTTCCTAGATATGTTCAAGAGAGTAAGAAGCCATTGGAATTAATCCACTCTGATGTGTGGACTACTAAAGCTGCATCTCTTGGAGGTTGTCATTATTTTGTCACTTTTATTGATGACTATAGCAGAAAAGTTTGGGTGTATTTTATGAAAAAGAAAAGTGAAGTTTTTGGGTATTTCAAAACTCTTAAAGCTATGGTTTCAAAAGAAACAGGCCTGCAAATAAAATGCCTAAGGTCAGATGGAGGGGGAGAGTACCTCTCAAATGAGTTTGCAAGGTTCCTGCAGGAGCATGGCATAAAGCAGCAATATTTATGCAGTCATACCCCACAACAAAATGGAATTGCAGAAAGGAAAAACATGCATATTGGAGAGGTATCTCGTGCCATGCTCAACGAAAAAGACTTGTCATATTTTTACTGGGCTGAAGCAGTTTCTACAACAGTCTACATAATGAATAGGACTCCCACTGCAGCAATACATGGGATGACTCCAGAGGAGAGGTATACTGGTAGGAAACCAGATATTTCTCATTTGAAAATTTTTGGTTGCATTGCCTATGTACATGTGCCAGATGAGTTGAGATCCAAGTTGGATCCAAAAGCTGAGAAGTGCATCTTTATTGGTTACTCTCTGCAGCAAAAAGGGTATAGATGCTATAACCCTTCTACTCATAAGTTTACAGTGAGCACAGATGTTGTTTTTGATGAGATGAATAGCAGGTATAAACCAGTAAATGTGATTGATGATGTAGATCCACAAAACGGTAATGCTGCACAGAATTCACAGCAGCAGTCATAAAATATTAGTGGACCTGGAGCGTCCTCTAGCAGTGGTTCACATTCTTCACCATGGACAGGCAAATTGAGATCAGGAGAATCTTCTCAAAGCAATTCAGATAGTGGTATTCAGGTATCACGAAAAGGAGAAGAGAAGGTAGATCAGCCCATGTTTGATGTGAATGCATGTCACTCTTATGTGGATGGTGAATCCAGTGGCTCAGAACAGAGCATTGATGATGAGTTGGGTATTCCTTCTATTGTTACACCTGGAGTAAGGAAGACCAGGGATGTTTTGAGAGCACCTCGGAGTGAACCTACTTTGCGCAGGTCTACCAGAGCTAGGTATCCTGTGGATAGGCTGAAATATGATGGATTTACAGCCATTCACTATACATATATGGTCAAAGTGATACAGGAACCAGAACCCACTTCTTTTGAGCAAGCCATGGGAAAAGAAAAATGGGAGAAAGCCATGGATGAAGAAATGGATGCCTTGGAAGAAAATGCTACATGGGAATTGGTACCTTTGCCTAAAGGTAAGAATGCAACTGGCTGTAAGTGGGTTTATAAGGTGAAGCACAATGCAGATGGTTCTGTGAACAGATACAAGGCAAGATTAGTAGTGAAGGGGTATGCACAAACATATGGCATTGACTATGAAGAAACATTCAGTCCGGTTGCAAGGATGGCAACCATAAGAGCAGTCATTGCTATGGCTGCATCAAAGGAATGGTCTTTACATCAGATGGATGTAAAGAATGCCTTCTTGCATGGTGATTTGCAAGAAGAGATATATATGGAGCAGCCACCAGGTTATGTGCATGTTGTTCATCTTGAGTTTGTTTGCAGGTTGAAGAAAGCATTGTATGGCTTGAAGCAAGCACCTAGAGCATGGTCTGACAAGATAGGACAGTATCTTGTCACTATTGACTTTCAGATTTCCAAGGCAGATTTCTCACTTTATGTGAGAAAAACAGAGAAAGGTATTATGCTACTTGTCATTTATGTTGATGATTTGATTATGACAGGTGATAGTGATGAAGATATCCTTCATGTGAAAATGCTATTGAAGCAGAAGTTTGAGATGAAGGATTTGGGAGAGCTGCGTTATTTCTTGGGCATTGAGGTGATTAGATCACCAAGTGGGATACAGCTCTTGCAGAGGCAATATGGATTGGACATGCTGTCCAAATATGGGATGACAGGCTGTAAGCCTATTTCAATTCCTTTGGAGCAGAATGTGAAGCTGAGCACAGATGCAGGTGAGCTTCTGGAAGACCCTACTATGTATAGACGCATAGTAGGAAGCTTGATTTATATGACTATTACCAGGCCATATTTGAGCTATGCTGTTGGATTGGTAAGTCAGTTTATGCAGGCTCCAAGGAAACCGCATTTGGATGCGGCTAGACGCATACTCAGGTATGTGAAGTCCACATTGCAGTATGGACTATTTTATGAGACTGGGGTTCAGATACAGTTGTATGGATACACTGATGCTAATTGGGCTGGTAGCATTTCTGATAGACGATCTACCAGTGGATAAGTGTTCTCTTTTGGGAGTGCTGCAGTCACTTGGAGCAGCAAGAAACAGCCTACAGTTGCCTTGTCGAGCACAGAGGCTAAGTACAGGGGTGCAGCAATGGCTGCATGTGAGGTAGCTTGGTTGCATAAGCTACTTTATGATATGCATCAGCCTACAGATGGGCCAGTTGTCATTTATTGTGGCAACATGAGTAGTATACACTTGGCAAATAACCCACTCTATCATGCTAGAACAAAGCACATTGAGGTGCATTATCACTATGTGCGGGAGAGGGTTTTACCAGGTCTTATTGATCTAGTTTATGTCAGCACAGAGGATCAGGTAGCTGACATATTCACGAAGGCATTGGGCGCAGAGAAGCTGCGCAAGTTCAGAGACCTGCTTGGTGTGCAGAAATTGGGATTGAGCTCGAGGGGGAGTGTTGAGATATCGAGCTCCACTGGTGATATGCCAGGGTGACCGTTGTGTATTTATGTCACCGACTTGTCAGTTGCAGATGCGGTTGGTACACCGCCCATGAATAATAGCTACATGATAGCTATCCTTATCTACTTTAGTTCGTGGCTCAGTTAGTATGCCACCTTAGTTAGTTGAGTTTGGTTTGAGACCGATATATAGGGTTCTTCTATTTCGTTGTATGAGTCTTCTTTTGGCTTACACAACTAAGAAGAGGAAAACTATTTTCAGCCTCCACCCTTGTGTGTGTTCCCCCATTGTGCAAGCAAGAAAGCTACAAGTGAGACTCCTTCCTTCTCTCCCACAATCTTGACATACTTACTACTCATTGAGTTTGCCCACAATGACTCTTACCAACAGAGTATTCAGGCTGCCAAGGATAGACAAAAAGCTCACACTGACTTGAAACGGCAAGACAGATCCTTCGTTGAAGGTGATATGGTCTTCATCCATGTATGCCCTAAAAAGAGTTCACTGTCCTTGGGAGAGTACAAGAAGCTAAGTCCGAGATATTGTGGACCTTATAAGATCACCAAGTGCCTAGGGCCTAATGCTTACAAACTATAGTTGCCCGCAACTCTAAAGATTCATAATGTATTCCACATTAGCCTATTGAGAAAGTATCTACATAATCTGAGTCATGTACTTGATGATCAACAAATTGTAATCCCTAGCCAAGGAGTCCTTGAGCTACAACTTGATAGAATCTTAGATGTTAGGGAGAGGCATTTGAGATCAAGGACCTTGAGAGAATACCTCATCCAATGGAAAGATTATCCAGAAGAGAATGTTCCGTGGATGGACGAAAATACTCTCAACCAACAATACCCCCAGGTCTTCTCGAGATGAGGACATCTCCATTCCTCTAAGGGGGAGAGGATGTAATATCCCCCATGCCCCCATGCCTTCCCCCATGCGAATCTCCCCCTTAATATTTTTTAAAATTAATTCAATTTTTTTTCTCCCTCTCTCTCTCCCCTTGCCGTCTGCATGGCGAGGAGAGAGAGAGTGTGTATGTGAGTAAAGAGAGAGGGGGCATGCAGCCCCCCCCCAGGTGGAGGGTGGCATCCATTCAATGGCCATCTCCCCCCCTCCATATCCCCCCCGCCATATAAGGAAGCCCCTCCCCCTCCTCCCTGGTGAGCATGCTTCCCTCCCCTCCCTCGTGGCTTACAGCAACAACCCCCCCTCCATCTTCGCCAGGCAGCAGCGCCCCCCTCCCCCCGGTGATGAGAGAGAGAGAGAGAGAGAGAGAGAGAGAGAGAGAGAGAGAGAGAGAGAGAGAGAGAAGAAGAAGAAGAAGAAGAAGAAGAAGAGAGAGAGAGAGAGAGAGGAGAAGAAGAGAATAAGAGAATAAGAAGAAGAGGAAGAAGAAGAGAGGAAAAGAAGAAAAAGAAGAATAAGAATAAGAAGAAGAAGAAGAGGGAGAGAAGAATAAGAAGAAGAAGAAGAAGAGGAAGAGAAAGAAGGAGAAGAAAAGAAGAAGAAGAGAGAGAGAGAGGAGAAGGAGAGAAGAAGAAGAAGAAGAAGAAGAGAGAGAGAGGAAGAGGTAAAGAGAGAGAGAGAGAGAGAAGCTTCTGGAAGCTTCTTCTCCCCTCTCCTTAAAGAGAGGTCACACACCCCTCTATATGCCAAAAATACACCCCTCCCCTTCGTTATCTCTTCCTCCACTCAAGGAAAGGCGGTGGGAATCTTGCAAAGGAGAGTGCGAGAACTCTATCACTCGTACAAACGTCTTCGAGTATGGCCCCGAAGTGTAGTTCCACAAAGATGGCCGGAAACCTTGCAAGTGTGGATGGGGGTTCAAATCAAGGTGGCACCGCAACCACGAACGATTCATCAGGCATCAATACCACGGGAATCATGGCATCACTCTAAACCCAGGTTTCTCTATTATTAATTCATAGATTATAATTATCGTAGTGAAAATCATGTTCATATGCATCACATTAATTGCGCAATTGATAATTTCCTAGATATGAACTTAGTTGTGATGTATGCAACAAACAAGTTAATTTCCGCTATAAGATGACATCATAATAGGTGAAATTGATTAGATAATTGCATCGTAAATTACCAAAAACATCTTGCAAGAATTCCTGCATAAAGTGCATTGTTCCTTGCACAAGTTCTTGCTTAAAACGCATTTCAGAGGACATTGAAAGAAATAAACTGCATGTCCTTATCGCAAGATGGATTCTAAGGTACATTTAATAATCTGTAGAAAAGATTAAAGTGGAGTTAGACTCATACAATGATCACATAAGGTTAGATCATTCAAGAAGATTACAGATCGTGTAGATAATTATAGAGAGGATAATGTTAAGATTGCGTGCATAGAAATTACCTTCGCATGTGTGGCATAAAATATTGTATGGATTATATCAAAATTGTGAGCATTGAAATGAAGGCATGGCATTACATTGCGTGCACTAAAGTTTTTGGGAAAATTCAACGTTGTTTGTAATTTACCGAGATCCATGAATCCCATGACAAAGTCCTTGGTGACTTCAAGAGGGATAGGCAAAAGCTTAGTGCTTGTGAGCATTATTAAGAGGGCTTAAGAAGATTATACTTAAGTCGCAGTAGGAATTGTTCTAAACCGAATGATCTTGACCAGCCATGGTCAAGGGGATAGACAATCTTTATCAATTAGGATCAAAGATAAAGGTACATATGTACTTCGAGGGATTTAGGAGACAGAACCAAGTTGACCAACCGAGGACGATGGGGTTGTCCATGATACATCTTACAAGGAGACCTAAGGTAAGGATAATTAGGGTCGATACGACACAAACCCTAGCCCAAAGAAAAAGGGGAAGCAAGCAACCTAGCTTGCCAAGCCCCTGGAATCTCACCAAGTCACGAACAATCCAGGATCGAATGCTAGGAGCATTCGGGAAGAAGGAATCACACCTTAGCAGTTGGTCATACAAACAACCTATGAATTGATCGTGATTGTACACTTAGGTACATTGTTGGAACTTCTTTGCTCAAGGAACTAATTCAAGGAAAACACTTAATGCTTCAAGTTAAAAGCTTGGAGGGAGAGACAAGTTCAGTTACCTCTGACTGCCTGCCTGGCCCTATCCAAGGGGGTTGTTAGGCCGTGCCGGGTATATGGACCGAACCCACCGCAAGAGGTCTCTCCGTGGGTGCTGCTTGGAGTGGGAGGACGCTTGGGTGCCACGGGAGGCTCTGGCTGTAAATTCCTTGCCTCCGGATCCTACACAAGAGGCCGACGTGACTCGAGATGGGATCTCGAGGCCCGTGTACTAGTCTATGGGTGGAACTTGGAGTAGCAATCCTGTTGATTGCTGGGATAGCCTTCGGGCATGATACTTGATGTATTCCGAGACTATGATAATATATATTTGAAAAAGGAACTTGCTTGACATTATTTTTGTGTCAGTGCTTAAGTTACGTGAAGGAACCTATGTTTAAATTGATTAATTAAGGAAGCTGCTTTTGCATGTCAAACATAATGTGGTAGGTAATTAGATAACTAAGCAAACCAAGGAAAGTGTGGTGAACATGACTTGGGTCCGTCCTACGGAAGGGTAGTCCCGGTTAGCTGGGAACGTTTCTCAAAAGACATGATAACGAGACTATCAAGACCTAGTATCAATGGAGTTAGAATCCCGATTTATGCCGTTTTAGGGGAACGGAATGGGACTAAGCCTTATGGGTAGAGAGGTTGAATCTCTCATCCCTCTCGTTTCCCATTCTCCATGAACCAAGTGCAACATAAATCCGCTTTGACTCTATTGTTCCTACTCAAAATGGGTCATCTGGAGCTCGACGCTAGCTACTTCCTAGAGACTTTGTTGATAGAAAAGAAACCCTGACTTCAGGTCGATCCTAAGTGGGAATGGCCGGATACTTCCGCTCGGGGCAAACTCAAGAAGACCTAGATCGCAAAACCTATGACATTCCTTGTGAGTGCCAAGTGGCACTTTCTAGACTCTCGTCCCGATGGGCTGCTAAGACGTGTCCCACACATGGACGAGCAGACACGTTACACTAAATCGGCTCAACACTCTTCGCTTTTGCAGATTGGATGCTGATCATATTGTTGGACACCTCCTACAAGGTGATAGGGAAAGCGTGAGCTTGTAGAATTAAGCATGTGCTTCATTACATGATTAGCTCAAGGTAGCATGGATTTTTTCATGTCCATTAGATCTAGGGCCCAGTTCTCAATCTATTGATCATCATGGACTACGACATCCTAGCTCTTGAAGAGTATATGGTTATTAACATGGATTTTGTTTGAGAAGGCATATAAATGGCTCACTTGGGATTTTCTAGAAGGAGTAGTGGAAGCAATGGGGTTTGGGCTTCATTTAGAACGATGATGCATGCCTTGTTATTGTGTGCCTCAGACAATGTACCTATAAATAGAGTCCTCTTTTATGGATTTTCTCTCTAGTGCTCAATAAGACAAGGGTTTCCACAATCCCTTCCTTCTTCTGGATTGCCCCTTCTAGTAATGATTCAATCCAAGGTGTATGCAAGTGTCATCAAGGGAATCCAATCACCTAATGAGAGTGACTTCACCACCTAAATGTTTGTGGATGATAATACAAATGTGGTGCAAGCCACAAAATAATCTATAGGAGCCCTATTGAAGGTCGATGATGACTTCTCTATGGCATCAGGCTCCAAGGTGAGTCAAAACTTATTTACCTATCATGGTAGCAGCTTTTGGATTACCTCATGGACCTAGGAGTCAAATTGATCCTCCCTCAGTAAGTTTTGAGATACATAGGTGTTGGGGGTAAAGGCGCCTCTGCCTAGTCGCCCGTGTATTACTACACTGACAGTACTCTGCCACTTTATTCTTTATTCTTTTAGTGATAGTTTGAATAAAGGAAGGCTTGGTCACACATTGTGATTGTTGGATCCCATTTGTGTCTCTCTCTCTCTTGCTCCTGCTCTCCGCCATAGCTCACTTCCAAGAAAGCTTCGATCCTTCTCACTTTTCAACTGGTATCAGAGCTTTGTATTAGAGTGTGGTCATGGAGCTTGGCCCGACATTACTTCAGCCCAGATTGAAGACCTAGAGCTTGGAGCTTTAATTCCAGCCATGGCTTCTTCCCCCCGAGGTAAGATTTCATCTCTCGCCTCTCCCCGACCCTCATAGGCTCTTTGCAGGTGTTACTTGGCTTCATTGAGCACCTTGTATGCCCTCATTTGCCCCCTTATCCTCAGCATAACTAGCAGGCCCCACATCAACTCATGTCTTTTTTTTGCGCCTATTTAAAAATCTAGCTAAAAAATCCTATTTTTTCTCATATCTCGGGGACCTAGAACCCAATTTAAGCAAAGTAAGAGTCTAACTTGGGGATTTGGCATGTCCAACTGCAATGGTGATGTCAGATCAACCAAATTTTGATCACAATATTTTTTTGCAATAGATCTGAGTTGATTTACAACAAGAAATGTCATGCTTTTAGCTTATGTGATGCTCCTGAGGCTTGATATTTGATGCCCAAATACTTTGGGGATGTTTGCCCAATGTTTTGAGATGCTTTGGGACTTGGTTTGAGCTTCCATAGCTCGATTTATGCAGGTATTTACTGGTGTGCATTGTTTGGGCAGCAAGCTTTTATCAGGGATGGCTTATGCATAATGATCTTTGTTGACATTTGGGTGCTCTATTAGACATATTGATGCTTGGTCATCATGGTTTAGGCCCGGATATGCTATTTGAGAGCTATTCAAACTTGATTTAGATGGGAACACTTTGTTTTTGGTTGGGATTTATGCTACCTTGGTTGACAGGTCATTTTACCTCCAATTTGGTTATGCTTATTGGTTTTGGGCTATGTCTTTGGGATATGCAATGAAGTATCGACCTTCAGGGTATGACATCGAGCTTGTCTTTGGTTCCAGATCTTAATTTGAGCTTGAGATTGGCTTTGGAATGCATTTGATGCTTCATCTTGGATGTACATATGGCATGTATGTTACCTATGTTTGACTGGTGTCTTGACATGCTTGGCCTATGATACTACTATATGCTGCTTACATTGTTTGGAGCCGATTGCTACTAGTGCCTTGTCTTGGCTTGCATCTGGCTTCTGGTAACTTACTTGGGATATTTCTTGGCTTGCGAGAGTTGTATTTGGGATACAGTTGATGTCTATGGATGCTCTAATTGGAGGTTACAAAGCTTATATGCTCATGATGTCTTATTGATGTCTGGTCTTGGATCTTTCATCACTGGTGCTCTCATATGCCCTTCTTGAGCTTCTTGGCTTGATTCATATGGCTTTTGTGCTAGTGGGAGCATCATTGGATGTTTGATAGACATTGAGCAAGTGGTTTATGCTATTGAGATTTGAATCTTCTGAGACTGAGATCTTCTTCACTTGGATGTTGCATAGTTGATATGCCATGGTCCGCATACATGTACTTGGGCTGATTTGGGCTTTACACTCCTTGAGCATACACCTCTTTGCATCAGGTCTTGCTAGTGTTGTGTACACTTTTCCCTATTACAGAGGGGATGTGGCGGCTTACTGATGGATTCGTTTGACATACTTGGCAGTTTGCTCAATGTCCGTATGACTATCATATACTGATTTATGCCCGCTTGATGTTGCTTATGCTTTGATAGTCAGTGGTTGACTTGGTGCATTGATTTTGCCTACATTTTGCTCTCATTGTACGTGATTGTAATTTATTACAGCAAGCAGTTATGTATAGACTGATGTTGAATTTTCATGCTGAATCATCCTCATTTTATGTACTTTTGATGGTACTTGGTGGGCATCATCATTAGCTATCAATTCATGGTCATTTTTCTTGGTTGTTTACAGCAGAAAACAACAAGTAGTTTTGAATTGTTTGCACCATTTTGAACTGCATTATGGGTTCTTCTTCCAGTGATAGTGCTATCTTCAACATCACTAAGCTTGATGGTACAAATTATACCTATTGGAAGAGCCAAGTTTGGTAGGTATTGGTATATAAATCGCACATAAAGCCACTAAAGGATGCATGGCGAGCAGCCTAAAACTATGACTGATGATGAATGGGATGAGCTTGATGAGTTATGCAAGTCCACCCTCATCTTGTCTCTTACTGAATAGGTGCACTACAATGTGGTTGAGGAAGCACAGACGGCTTGGCAGCTTTGGGATAAAATTAAAAACCTCTATGATAAGAAAAGTCTAGCAAGTCAGATGTATTGGCTGAAGCAACTTATGGACTTGCGGATGAAGGAGAATATGACAATGTCTACTCATTTGAGCCAGATCCATGCTAGAACTTGAGTTCACACAGTATTACCTTTAATGATGAGGTTACTCCATTGTTTTTTCTTGGGACTTTGAGTGAGTCATGGGATGTATTCTGCAATGCCTTATGTGGTCCTACTACTATTTTGAATTTTCTTGATGTAGAGAGTGCTCTTCTGCAGAAAGAGATCAACCATAAGAACTTGGATGTGGCATATAACCTGTGGTAACACTGTGAGTCGTACGATCAGCCCACAAAGAAAATGGTAGAAGTCTCGGCCATTCTCCAATTTGTCCTCTGTATGCTTTGGCTAATGCTTTCACTATCGGCGGATGCCTTCTTTCACTCTTTCAATTTCCCTCTGAATTGTATGCCGTGGTTAGAGCCAACTTGATTCCTAGTTGAGAGAAAAACTCCCTAGCTTCATCTACATCTAATTCACCGTGATTTGTAGTGATCTTACCCACACAGCCATACTTGCAGAAAAATTCTTCCAATAAGAACTTACACACTACACTAGTGATCTTCATTCTCAAAGGTCTGCCCTTAACATGATTGGTAAGATCCTCTCTAGCCAATACAATATATCTCATCTGCCATAGACCCATCAGCATAAAAACCAAGTCAACTACCCACTTATAATGAATGCATAGTGGATATGTCGGGTGAAGCTCATCTCGATGATGCACTATGGAATACATCTGACAGTCTCTGCAAGTCTCTACAAAGTGAGAAACATCTCTGTACATGCCTTTCCACCAATATTTTTCCTTGATTTTCTCATAAGTAGCCCACACTCCTCTATGACCAGCCCAAGGACTCTCATGAAACTCTCTCATCACCTGTAACTGGGTCTCTTTATCGCAGACAACCCACAAGGGTAATCCATCTCTTTTCTTTGGGTGATTCCAAAGAAATCCGTCCTTGAGAAAATAACCATAGGCTTTTCTTGAGATCTTCCTAAACTCTTCATCTGTCCATTCATCTCTTTTGCTTAGTGTACTAAGGTACTTGCCAATCTGCAACCAATCTCCAACATAGAGTTCTTCTATGAAAGCCAAAATATCATAGACATGGCAAACATGATCAACCATAGCGGCTAAAATTTCTGCATCATCCTCTTCTACAAGTAGTGTCTCCTCATCATCATATCTGGCTCTAGACAGCATATTTGCCACTAGATTATCCTTCCTTGCTATGTGTTTAAATTCTAGATTTAATGACTTGATGTATGCGATCCATCTCAGCATAGCTATGCCCGGAGTAGAGCAACTCGTAATCATACCTATCAATGGCAAGCAATCTGTCTCTACCACAACTGGGGCTCCAATAAAATACTCCTTGTCACATTTGAGAGCCGTAACAATCCCTAGCAATTCCCTCTTGATTTGTGGATACCTCCTCTGTCTCTTGTTTAGGACTTTCGCCCCAAACCGAATGGCGTACCTATTTCCACCTGCATCATCTTGACCCATAGCCCAACCTATGCCAATTGGACTAGTGGCAATTGTCAATATAATAGGCTTTTCACAATTATAATCCGCTTTCTTGAGAGTAGGAGCAGTCTGCAATAACTTCTTCAATTTCCGCATGGCTCTAGTGTGGCTCTCATCCCAATAAAATTTCTACCCCTTTCGAAGCAACTGATATAAACAATCTGCTATGTGTGCAAAATGGGATATCCAAATCATGTAAAACACACAGGCTCCAATGAATCTCTGTACCTCTGAAGTGGTAGAACAATACTCTGTGATCTTTCCTATAGCATCCACCTTCGCAGGTGAAGGTTTCCTGCCATAATACCCACACATATGTCCAACAATGATGACCTCATTTACTCCAAAAATAGATTTCTGCCCTGATAGTGTCAAGTTCACTTCTTCTGACCTGGCCAAAATCTTTTCACAAGCTGCAATATGATCAGCCACAAAGTATCTGCATCCCTGCTCATTTAGACTCTCATTCTTCTCTTCTTCTACACACCCCTTAATGGACACATCATCCAAGAAAGGCATGGTAAGTTGAGGTATGTACTCACGAAGGACCTTATGCATGGCATTCATCATATGCGCGACAGAATTAGTGGCACCTTTAGGCAAGGTACACATCCTGACAAGCCCAATAGGAGTTTTCATAGTGGTTAGGTCCCTGCTTTCCAAGGCCAGCTGAAACTGATCATATCCCGAATACAAGTCACCTAAAGAATAGATGGCACGTCCAGCAAATGCTTTTGCAAACTCATCCACAACTGGGCCTATACCAACATTCTTGATAGTAACTTTGTTTACTGGCTGCATGTCCTATATAAATCGGAGCATACCATTCTTCTTTGGAACCGTAAACCACCTATTTGAGTATGACGCAGATGACGGCTCAAGGATTCCCATCCTGATTTTCTCATTCAACAAGTCAACTAGCTTTGGCAGGTGCACCCTAGGCACTGGAATAGGTCAAAGGTTCCAGGGAATATGAGGGATAGTAAAGATCACCATAGGGGCAACAATATCCGGATTCACACAGCCAATCTCATGCGAAAAGAAAGCAAACCCCCCTTCCATGTCGCTCAAGCATATCCTGAAAGCACTGCTTCTTTGAGGGTAGCAAGAAATCACAATTTCCAATTTTTAATTCAGCAAGAGTCTCTGCTGAAAATTTATGGCCTATATGCTCTAGGTTCCTCAAAATTGGCTGCTTAGCAGCCCTCTCTATTTGTTGATCATTGTCAGGTGGAAGCAGTCTAGCTATCGACTTCACCTTCTTATCCACAATCTTGTATTTCGTGTCAACCCTGGCTTCATTATAATCCTCTGCACTACTCAAATCTTTTTGTAAAACAACGATTCTGCTTTCTAGTGTGGCTGAATATCCTCAGCCCTTTGCTCTATGGACTGCATAGGAACAACCCTAAACTCTGGATGCTGAAATATTTTAGCAGTAAGCTCTGTTGGCTGAAAGTTTTCAGCCCTCTGTGTCTCTGTAGGCTGATCATAATCAGCCGGAAACTCTGCTTGCTGAATTTCTTCAGCACTCAACACTTTTTGCTGAGTCACCTTAGCCTCTGACTCTATCTGTGACAAAATTTGAAATTTCATGAAACATGTCTAGGGATTGTACTAATACATTACTGGGACAACTCTGCATATAAGCTTTCAGCATATTTTCCATCTCTGTCATCGTGTCTGCACAAACCATACTATCATACATCCAATCTATATGCTCATTATCCTCTAAAATACCTGCATTTTTCAAATCTTTCTCCTTCTCGCATATGTACTGCCTGGCAGCTCTAGGCAACTCATAAATGTTCTAATAACTCATCGATGAAAATCCAATAAAATTGGAGGAGAAAACACTGCTGCCAGGAGGCAAGAACTCCAATCTCCTCTGCTCTATACCACCTTCGTCTCGCGGGATAGTGGTACCCAATGAAAATCTGAATCCTTTGTAGTGGGCAAAGGCGTATCTTGAAGAGTATCCCTGTTTCTAGTATGCTTTACACACACAATCATAAACTAGACTGCTCTCATACCATCTTTACTGCGAATCCGTGCATAAGCAGATCCGTCATCCATTACTTTCGTCTCCATGCGCATCTCTATGATGAATGGTTGTCCTAGGATTATGGGGTAAGAGCATGAATCCTGCACAAAGAAATGGAAATCCTCCTCTACATCTCCAATAGAAAAACCTGACACTAGGACAGGCAGCAAAAAAATCACCTGCAGTGTTGTTGGCGACTCTCATACGCCACCCATGCTCTACATCCACATAGGCCATCTATTACTTTCATAAACTCCACGAACTATGAGATTAATCTCTGAACCATGATCCACCAAAGCAACATAAGGCACCTGTTTCTCTCCAAATTTTACCATTTTTTATGTAGTTGCCCTAGCCCAATGACTCCGCAAAAAGTGACTGCGCGGTACCAAGATAGGCTCATCAGTTTTAGCATAATACATAGGCTGAACCCTCTTCTCTATCTGCGGAAAAATAGAAGCATTCTCGACCATAAACTCATCCTCATCCTCATCCAACTTCCCAATCAAAACTCCCGGTGTATCAGTAGTAGGCAATGTATGTCTTTTTCTCTTCAGGACTTCTTGGAACTGATCTTGAAACTCTCTTTTCAAGATGCCCAAAACCTCAGAAATAGTAAAAGTCACCTCACTGGCAAGTATCTTGTCATTAAAGATTTTCTTAATGTCCGTAGATGTCTCAATATCTAAATCCTGGCTGCTTTCTCTGTCTAGGTTCCTGCCTCTTTTCTTTCTTCGTAGATGTCTCAATATCTAAATCCTGGTTGCTTTCTTTGTCTAGGTTCTTGCCTCTTTTCTTTCTTCTGATCATCCTCCATTTGTTATTCTGGCCCTGGTCTCGAAGACGGCCCTGCAGTAGGTGGAGTAACAAACTCACCCCCTCTAGTCTTTTTAGCTGCATTTGGATTCTCTTCATCTCTCTTACGCTTCTTCTCAACAAGTACATTTTCTCCCTGAGATTTAGCCAAGTAGGCATAAATAGTGTATCTGCGATCAGATCTGATGCTAGAACCTGCACTAGATAAAACAGTCTGCTGGATTTTCCCCTTGTTTGCCGTCTTTATAGCACAGGTCCATAATGCTGACTGACTCTTTGACCATTTCTCAATCTGGACTCCATATGCAGAGGCATCTCCTCTAGCTGCCACATAAGAAGTACGTGCAGCCATGTCATCCACTAATTTCTTCGTTCCACCTTTCCCAAAATTGGTAGCAAGCAGAGCTCCTGTTTCAGTCAACCATATCTTGCCATCTTGTCCCCAAAATACCAAAATATTCCTCCTTGCATCTTGAAAAGATTCGCAATCCCTGCAATGCTAATGGTCCGTACTATCACACCAAATACATCTTCGATCTCTCCTAGGTGCACTAGGAGCACTAGAAGAAATAGTAGGCATGGTCGAGGCAAACCGATCTTCTAAATTTCCCACCAATTTTGCTTTAAGTGACTCCAGTGTCAAATCCGTTATGCCTTTTATTATGCCATCAAGAGAGGAAGGAACCAAAGGAGCGGATGATTTCAAAGCAGAAGGAGCCGACATTCGTCTAGGAACAAAAGGAACAGGAGGATTAGAAACAGTAGGCACTGGCATAGGCCAAGTAACTGGCTGAGGAAGAGAAAAAATGACAGGGGTAGAAGTAGACATAGGAGTAGAAGACAATGTCAGAGTCATAGATCCATTCTGTAGTCGGGTCTTCCATATCCGCCTCTTAAGTCGAGACCGCATCCTGAGCATCGTGCCAATTTGTTTTAAGACGGATAGGCTTCGTGCAATCCTCAAGAAGCTCTTCTAATTCTTCCTAAAGAGCAGGATCTGTAGCTTGTAAGAAAAGCTCAACTTTTTCAATATCCAATGCTCTTTATTCAGCGGCATCAAGCTGACTATACCTCTCTTCAAATTCTCGTATCAATTCTAAAGCAGCTAGACCTTTGTTTGGCATGTAGACCTACTCTCCGAATGACCGTTGTGTGGCTATCCCAAAGTCCTCAAGAGAATACTCCTCTTTCAGGGCCTTCTTAAAATCTTGCCAATGCAAATTTTGAAGGAAAAGATCAGTCACTTTTGCTCTCAAGGCGGGTTGACAAGGTGAAGAAAATATTTGCTCATAAGTCTTGTTGGTAATCCAAAAAATCCCATCTTAATCTCATACGTCTTCAAACAAGTCGATACATTATGGCCATCAAATAGCTTCTTTTCATTTTCAATTGCTTCAAACACCTTAGTTGAGCTGATTGCATTCTCTTGCTCCGAATGTAGTGGCCTTTCCCGAGACAACTGTTGTTTAAATCATATGTAGAAGTACTTGAAGCAAAAGTCAATGACGGAGTCGAAGTAGAGAACAAAGTAGGAATCATAGAAGGGGCTGAAGTTGATGCTAAAGTATCTCCCATCCTGAAATTTTTAAATGCGACGCTTTCACGTCGGGTTCACCAAAGATGTCGAAGGGTTTTCAAAAACAAAGTTGCGACCACAAAGGTCCTTGAGAAATTCCAAGATGGAAGATCAAGCGAAGCAAATAATCAAGATGAATATGATGCCAAGTAATAATTGTATTATTGCCAAGATGTTTACAAAATACAAGACAAAATCGAATTTGAATAGCCCCACTGGGTTTAGGCTACAGATCTCAGGTTGAAAATTCAACTCTTAAGCTCGTATCTCAAGCTCAAGAATTACTCTAAATGCCCAGAAGATAACAAGCTGTTTGTGAAGAGATCTTTGCAAAGATTGCAATATAACAAAATATTAGTGAGTTTGGGAATCTCCCAATTCCCATTTTTTGAATACTAAAAAGGTGGCACCCGGATAACATGCCCATAAGTTTCTCAAAAGCATATGATGTGACCTATCATTGGAAAGCGCTTGAAAAATGGAATCTATTGAGCTATAGAGCACTCAATTTGGAGTTATAGTGTTCAAGTTATGACAAATCCAAAGATTTGACCACATGTCCCAAACTTATGGGAAATTTCCATATTCCCCAATATGGTGTTATATTAGCATACATTTCTACAGGTACGATTGATAGCCAGATGGTGTAGTTCCTAATCCTGATCCATATCCATAACTATTATCAGAGCTAGGAGTATTGATGAAGGCTAAAGTTCCGTAGCCCAGATTGTCATACAAGTAAGACCCTGGAAGTGAAATAGGACTCCTGTTCCCGGCACTGTAACCAGGATAATGGCCAACATTGAGAGGATGGTGATCAAAGCCAGCTTGAGCTGACCCTGCACCATAGGCAGATACACCTATTCCGGTATACTGAGCCCTCTCAAATCCATGAAATGAGGGTTCTCATAAGGGTTTCCAGATGCAGGACCTCCATTGTTAGTGCATGCCCTTTTTGTTTACTCACTTTTCCCAACATTGGCAGAATGTTTCCTGTCTAGCTTTGCCTTCTCTAGTTGTGCAATTCTTTTCTCTGATTCTACTCAAGAGCCTTGAGCTTCTTGGCATACTTAGGAGAACTTGTTGAAGCATATACATGCTCTGGGAACTATATGCATTGTCTGACATGGTTGTGGCCTGAAGTTATTGACTGAAATGCTCAGTTTTGGGAAGTCAATGACAAGCTGAAAACTATCATAAAACTGTCATCATCATATAGTCAATGCCTTGAAGAAGTACAGGTTTTTTTTGTTACCTACAGGGAGTTGTATGGTACGGGATATGAATGTTGAATGCTATAAGCATTGATATGAGCATTGAAAGCTCTTAAAAAAACTGAAGTCTAAATTTGGAAACAAATGTATTCACAGGGTATTGGCTGGTCATAAACAGTGAATGCATTATATGACATTGCCTCTTACAGATAGAGTGTCTGCGGATGCTTGTTTGGTCATGTATTGACCTATACACACGGTGGCATATTTATGAAGTGGTTTGAGGATCTCGTGGGCTGAAATACATCTTGGTTTGATAGTTTATTGGCTGTATACAATCTGTGAGCATATTTATGTCACTTGTACTTGCTGGATATGCACTATTTTGTGCCCGTATGGTTATGCTTGGACTGCTACATGTACTAGCAGCTGTCTATGAAGGTTTGGAACATGTATGACATGTATATGACTCAGGTTTGGCTTTGAATAAGCTGCTGGTCACTAACAATTTATAGTTTTCAGACTGTATGTATTTATCCTGGTAGTGAGGTTGCAGGAGTTCAAGCTGAAGCAACTCCAAAGCATATGTCTTGACTGTTATACTTATGAGTTAGACCACTAGTTGTGGACTATTTTTGAGCTGTCATTGGGTTGAAATACCCCTTTTTTTTTACTGCAATTAATTGCAGAAAACTGTCTTAAACAGTTGAGGATTGAACTTGGTCACTCATACTTGTTGGTTCGCAGGTAGTCAGGCAAAGTCTAGAACATGGCAAATGCAGAAAGGACAGACAACATAACCCAAATAGTGGGGGAAAAGCTTGATAGTAACAATTATGCCATATGGAAGTTCCGCATGGCGAACTTGTGGTTGTGCCATAATACTTGACCAAAATGTCCCATGCATCCTTAGGAGAGCTACAATTTGTTATCTGCATTACCATGGCTCTCTTTATGTATCTTAGATGCCATGGTAATGCAGATAATGAACTACAGCTCTCCTAAGGATGCATGGGACATTTTGGTCAAGTATTATGGCACAACCACAAGTGCCATGAAGTTACAGTTGAAGCAGAAGTTCAACAACGTGGAGAGGAAGAGCAGATCTATACAGGATTATGTCACGGAGGTTAAGACCATTACGGATTAGTTAGCATCTGTTGGTTCACAAGTTGAAGATGAAGACATGGTTGCTGTGACTTTGAATGGCTTGGGGCCTGAGTATAAGTCTTCTGACACTTCTGTGTCTGTGCGGGCTGAAATGCCTAATTTCAACGAGTTGGTTGCATTGCTTATCCATGTAAGGTGCTTTACATGGTGGTTGAGAACTTGGGATTAAGTCTATTTTATGATATTCAGGACATGTAGGTAGTAAACTAGGGGGTAAATCAACAGCAAAACAATCTTTAAATAGTGAAAGAAATGGTGCATGCCTAGGATGCATTTGATTTTTCTTAGTTTCAATTTCATTCATCCATACTAAGTATGATTTGCTACCTTTTGTTAATGTGCGTTTAGCTTGTGTGTGACTAAGCAATGAAAAATTATCAAAGGTGTGCATTCCATGTAATGTAATTTGTATTCCGTTAGAATAAATTTTCATTGAATGTGTGGAATAATCTATGTTGCGATTATATTTGTGACGCCAAGGCATTCCTAAAATAATGTCACTAGCTTGCAAAGGCACAACTAAGAAATCTCTACACTCAACATAATCACCAGTTTTAATTTCTAAATCATGAACTTCTTATGTACCATTGTATCTAGTGCTTAAGAATGCAAAATGCGATAATGAGTTGGAACAACATGTAAATTCAATTCTTTTACTAACTTTGCAGAAATAAAATCATGTGTGCTCCCATCATCATGCAAAATAATAATTTTGTAACCATGCACAAGACATTTCATTGTTAATAATGAATGAGGATTTGGCATACATGATAAAGTATATGAAGCATCGTCAATATCATCATCATCTTCAGTAAAATCTGGCATATTTTCATGGTTTTCATCCTCAGTCGCTCCCAAGTAATTGATTTAAATGGCTAGCTTCTTGGATTGATAATTCACTACTAATAAGTGTCCAGCTCGTTGACACTTGTAGCAAACTGTAGACTTTGCTTTGAAAACATTACTGGTAATGGCTAGAAATTTGGGTATGTTGGGATTTGATTGAAGCGATGGCTTAGGATTTGAATTTGTGTTTAATAGTAAAGGAGGAGGTCGAGTCCAAGATTTATGCAAGAAGAAGGAACAAAGCGATTTTGATTGAATCTTTGAAAGTTAGAATTGAATTGCTTTGTACGAAAGTTAACGTTAGTTGGAAATTGTTGTGGTTGCTTTTCTTGTCCCTAAATTTTGTCTTTATGTAATATTCCCACTCGTGAATATTGACTTCCCGCACACTGCGTAAATCCTGTGCAAGGTTATCCCCTACATCGTAATTATTGGTAGCTTAATCCATACCATGCACGCTCAAAAATGAGGCCTCCACATTGTGAATTAGAGGCTGGGGTTGAAGTCCGTAAAAGCCGCGAGGGAACACCCTTTTTGAAGGGGCAATTGGATAAATTTTAGGCAAATTTTTTTATTATTCCTTCCCCCAGCCGATGCATGGCTGGAGGAGAGGGAGTGTGGGGAGGAATGGCCTAAGGAAGAGTGATGTAGGGAATGCATGAGGAGGGAATGGCATGAATCCTCCATGTGGTGGAGCTTCCCTTCCCTCCCCTAAGGCTATATGAACCCCCCCTGTGGACAAAGGGGGGGAGGGAAAAAAAAAGAGGCTGCGTGCTGGAGGAACGAAGGGAGGTGGCTGCCACACTGGGGAACAAAGGCACGATCAGGAAGAGGGGGGTGAGAGAAACGACGACCGTTGTTGGGGGGAGAGAGGTTACTAGTCGCCGTGCTGAGGAGGACCCCGAGGAGACTGGTCACCGTGCGGGAGAGGAAACGGACGTTCTGCCATCGCCATAGACCAGAGCGGCGTGGGAAATAGAAGGGGGGGGAGTCGCTGTCCGCTGGGGAGTTGCCGCCTGTTACCGCCGCCCATCCCACCGCCATCATCATCAATTCCTCTCCTTCCATCATTACTCCCCCCTCCACGTCGTTCTGTCCAGAAGCAGAAGCTTCTTGGAATCTTCCTTAGAAGCTTCTAAGGATAAGGCTTCCATGAGCCTTGTGCACACGATTTTTCCCCCGGGTTCTTAAAACCCACACCCTGTAAAGGGGCATTCCTGCGCAAGGAAGAACTAGATAGATTTTAAGGTTGTCTTTCCAAGCTTGGAAGGAGTTCAGAGATCACATAAAGGTAAGGACAAACCGCAGAGTCCAAATTCCGCAGCATCAACAATGGCTCCAAAACAAAAGATGCAAGGCGCAAGCGCGGAAGTTTCTTCCCCAAGCATACACATGGACATCCCTACGAGCCCTCAAGCCCAGGTTCTTAAAAGGATGATTCCACATTTAAGCAATGCATTAGGCACGTTAAATTTCATGGGAAGAATGCATTTACGCATGTTTCGACTTCACATAGTCTAGCTAAAATACATTTGGAAAATTATCTCCTTGAACGATTTACAAGGGTTAGTGCATGCCATGCAAGTAGGGTTGCTTGCATTTCCAAGTTGAAATTCCTAAGTGCATATTGCTTAGGGTTAAAAGATGAATTTTTTTAAATGCATCTTTGATTGGCCGTGGAAAGAACAAGCGTATATTGCATTTAGGCAATAACTTTCTTGTTGTGATTCGCATGAGAAAGTCGTTAACATCCGTAGATATTGTCCAAAGAACTGCAAGGCATGAAAATGAAACCATGGACTTGCATGTTGCATGCGAAGATGCTTGTAGAATGGATTAAGTCAACATTAGCCTTATTATATTCGTCATACATGAACTTCATTCATCGAAGTTGTATCTAGAAAAGGTTGCATATCATATTAAAGCTTAAAATTCAGTTGCATTAAACAAAGGGTAGTAGACATGATTATTTGAAGTAAGTCCTAGTAGGTCCTAAGAAAGTTGGTATCCAGCTTATCATGTATTTTTACTTTACCAATGAAAGATAGAGTGAGTCGCATGTTTACATGTATTGTGGTAGTCGAAACTATTTTTTTTCCTTCTTTAGATCTAGTTTATTATCTCTAGGAAAGGTTCATTCTTGTCGCAAGACAAGTATATTGAATTGTCTAAATCACCTAACCCACAAGGGATTCATATAGGCATGGTTCAGTCGATATGATAATTATCCCAAGTGCTAACTAGGGTTTAGCGCGATAAGGATTCGACCTAGTTTTACACTTGTTGCCAAGTCAAAACCCTCAAACCCAATGATCATACCCACATTCACGAAATGTTGAGTCAATTGGATGCTCATGCATAAAACGATCTAAGGTTGCTACCCTAAGGATCATTCGACCTAGTGCTAGAACTTGGTTTGAGTTGGAATCCCTAGGACCGAACGTTGTCGGTCTAGTGCAATTAGGATTGGGGTGAGTGAGAAGACGCCCTAAACCCTACTTCGAGTCTAATCATAATTCTTGACTAGAAAACACCACTCAAAAGTGAAATGATCTCTTGGAATGGAGGCGACACTTGTGCAACAAGTTGCAACGTCGCATAGCCTTGTGGTTTGATCACAAGAAAGTTTTGCCAATCCCTAGAATGAGGTTGGCAGATTCTTGCGCAAATTTAACTTACAAGAGGATGAGTAATCATCCTGTTACATCACCTTTCTTGGGGAATAATTGCCAAGAAAAAGGAGAGTTAGGTATTTTCCTGGAAGCAAATGACCAATCAATAAATTGAAGCGACATGGTCGCCAGGATTTACTATTAATAAAACCTAAGGTATTGGTTAAGTTGGGTTAACAGGGTATGGCCCTAACCCAAGGACAAAAGGTGAACAAACAAACCCTTGGGGATCTTGCCAAGTCGCAATTTGATCCCAGATCGAATGCTGGATGCATTCGGAGAGAAAGATTCACTTTTTAACAGATGGCCAAATAAACAACCACTGGAATTGATTGTGCTTGTAACAGTTTAGAAAGCACTGTTTGCATTGTTTGCTCAAGGAACTAAAGGATGAAAAGATATATAAATGCTTCAGGTTGAAGGCCTGAAGGGAGAGGCAGCTTCAGTTACCCCCGACTGCCTGCCTGACCCTAACCAAGGGGGTTGTTGACCGCGCCGGGAACGTGGACCGAACCCGCCGCGAGAGGTCTTTCCGTTGAGCTCTACTTGGAGCAGGAGGACGCTTGGGTGCCAGGGGGGGCTCTGGCCGTAAATCCCTCGCCTTCCGGGTCCTGCACAAGAGGCTAACGTGACTCGGGATTGGATCTCGAGGCCCGCATACTAGTCTACGGGCAGAAGCTTGGAATAGTGATCCCTAGCGGATTACTGGATAGCCTTCGGGCGGATTATGAATAAGCCTACAGGCGGAACTCCTTGTATTTCAAAGATAAATGATGAAATGATAATAAAGAAATTGTTTGATACTGTTTTTCTATGTCACGTGATAAGATTACGTGAAGGAACCAGTGCTTAATGGGATTAATCAAGGAAGCTGTTTGTTATATGTCAAATTAATGTGTTAGGTAATTACATAACTAAATCAAACCGAGGAAAGTGTGGAGGATGGACCATGGGTCCGTCCTATGGATGGGTGGTCCCGGTTAGCCGGGAACTTTTCTCAAAAATCTCGAAGAACAGCGGGATGATCATCATTACCAAAGCGAATAATGAGAGCAATAACCTAGAGTTACGTCTTACCCGATTTACGCTGTTTTAGGGGAACGGAATGGGACTATGCCTTATGGCAGAGAGGTTGAACCTTGCATCCCTCTCGTTTCCCATTCTCCTTGAACCAAGTGCAGCGTGAATCCGCTTCAGACCTGGCGCTTATGCGTAAAGTAATTCGTTCGGGTCTGACGCTAGTTGCTGCTAGCTAATGACCAAACAAGAAAACCCAAATTCAGGTCGATCCTAAGTGGGAATGGCCAGGATACTTCCGCTACGGGGGAGACACGGAAAGACCTAGATTGCAAAACCCGTAACATTCCATGGGAGTGCCGGGTGGAGTTTTCTAGACATCCTTTTCGATGGACTGCTAAGACGTGTCTTGGATGATCCTAGTGGACACGTTACAGTTGGTATCAGAGCTAACCAACAAAGGACTTGTTTTTAGGAAATTTTAATAAGACGAAGTAAAGCAAATGCTACTGTCCCAAACATTTCCTTACTTTCAATGCTGTCTTGCAGAATTATGAAGCATGGAACAAGTTCTTAGTGTTCCGAGTCATGTTTATGACCGCGATGCATTCCACGGATTATCGACAAAGGGTTGAGATGATGAACATCCTAGACCGCATTTACAATCCATCGCCTGTGTACGTGGAACGGAGATGGATGGGTGTTACAGGGATCTATTACATAACTGCCTATCAACCTGCGTACCTTCAAATTAACTTGAAGAGAATCAAGTGGATGGAGGATTTGAAGATCGTAAAGCTGTTCGTCTTTGTTGAGGCTCATGCAAACGTGACCCTACAGGTCGGAGGTCGAAGGGTTAACCAGAATAAGTATGTGTACGGGGAAGTGATTCAAAGAATCCTTGCCGACCGAATCAAGGTTTTGGGACGTCATGAGAAGAATGGATATCAAAGGAAAAGATACCCTAATCTTCCAATGAACTATCGATTCCTGAAAATCGATGACCCCAATCCGTACTACTACTCAGTTCCTGTAGCTGAATGCAATAATATCTTATTCTCTTCGAATTAATGTATCAACTTGTTCCATCGCCCCAAGAAATAATTATACCTCGAAAGGGCTATGTTGATATGAATGGAATAAAACTTTTTTTCCGATTGTCCTGACTATGAATATTGATAAAGAAGTAAAGTGATTTGGTCACTTGGCTGAAGGAATACGTGGACGTAGTTTCTGAAGAGTTAACAGAACTCTCGCTTCAAAGTGAAGTAGATCATGAGATCAAGCTAGTAATAGGAGCTGCGCCAATTGCGAAGAGACCCTATAGAATGTCTATACCGAAAGCAATTGAGTTGAAGGAACAACTCAAGCAACACTAGATATGGACACTTTGAGTTCTAGCTATGTCATTAGGGCTTACGAATGTGCCTGCCACATTCAATAGGTTAATGAAGGATATCTTTAGACCATATCTTGATAAACTTTGTGCTCGTCTTCTTTGATGACACTTTAGACTATTCCAAACAGGAAGGAGATCATGAACCCCAACTTCGGATTTTCCTTGAGACAAGGAGGTCATAGAAGCTGTATGCTAAGATGACGAAATGTGCATTCCCCAAACATCAAATTGGTTATCCGGGATTCATCATATCGGTAGAAGGAATCTCAGTGGAGCCAGCCTAAGTTAGAAATGTTCTAGGATGGCCAAATACCAACAACTGTCAAAGAAATACTCAGCTTTCTTGGACTGACAAGATGGTATGGGGTCTTCATCAAAAACTATGCTTTGATTGCAGCACCTTTGACAAAATTATTGAAGAAGCAAACGTCCATTGCATGGTCAACTGCCGAACAAACTAGCTTTGATAGGTTGAAGCAAAGTTTGGTATTAGTACCGATCCTAAAACTCCTAGACCACAGTAAGGAGTAGAGGAAGTAACTGATACTAGCATGCTTATATAGAAAAGTCATCCTATAGCCAAATCTTCAAGAAATTGAAGATCCATGAAAAGAATTATGCTACCCATGATCTTGAACTTGTAGTTGTCAAACTTTGGAGACACTACTTGCTGGGTAACAAGTTTACACTAGTGACTGATCATAAAAAGTTTCAAGTGGAACTTTACCTAGAACAAGCTCAACATGAGGAAATGTTGGTGGATTGAAGTGCTAGAGGGGTGTGACCTTAAGATCAAGTACCGACCTGAAAAGGAGAATGTAGTTGCTGATGCACTTAGTCGCAAGGCATTCCTTAACTCATTAATCTCACAAAATCCATCATTAGCTAGATCTCTAGCCACAATGGTGTCCATGCCAAACAACCCCCATACTTGAGCTAACTAGAGAGGAAGGATGCCATGATCTAGCCTATCAAAATATGCTAAGGGAAATCTCTATCAAGGACCAGGAACAAAAGCTATAGGCCAAAGGTCATGAATTCTCTGTCAATAATAGACATGTCTACTATAGAATGAGAGCATGTATACCGGCAAGCCAGTTACTTAAACAGAAGATATTGTGCGAAGCTCATGATTGACCTTTTTCAGGACATCCTGACTATGCCAAGACCCTCAATGTAGTCAGAAAGAGCTACTATTGGGAGAGGCTTAAAGGTGACGTTCTCAAATATGTCACTAAGTGTTTGTCTTGTCAACGTATTAAGGCCAAACATGTCAAAATGCCAGAAAAGTTGCAACCACTTGACATTCCCCAAATGAAATGGGAATTCATCAGTATGGACTTTGTTGTTGGCCTACCCCAAGTTCAGGGAGGATACAACTCCATCATGGTTATGGTTGACATGCTGACTAAGGTTGTACACCTTATTCCAAGACAAACTATAAAGCCTCAAACATTGCGATATTGTTATCAAGGAGATATTCAAGCTACATGGGCTACCTAGAAGAATCATTAGTGATCGTGATTCTTTCTTCACATCACACTTCTGGAGAGCCATCTTTGAAACCGTTGGGGCTCAACTCTATTTTAGCATATCTTACCATCCCCAAATGGATGGCCAAACAGAGCGAGTCAATCAAGTCATCGAGGATATGCTTAGGGCATACTGTTGTCGTGAGCAAAAAAAGGTGGATTCAATACTTGACCTTGGTTGAGTTTGCCTACAATGCTTCTTACCAACCAACCATTCAGATGACCCCTTTTAAGCATTGTATGGACATGACTGTCGAAGTCCCCTAAACTTCTCAGATCCAACCTTGAGGGTTGAAGCTTCAAGGAAAATGTTGGAAGAGATGGATGACCAAGTAAAGTCAATAAGATAGGACATCCAAGCCGCCAAGGATAGACAAAAGGCATATGCAGATTCGAAGCGTCAAGGTAGAACCTCCGAGGAAGGAGACATGGTCTTCAATTGCGTACGCCCAAAGAAGAGTTCCCTATCCTTAGAAGCTTGTAGGAAGCTAAGTCCAAGGTATTATGGACCATACAAGATCCTCAAGTGCTTAAGACCTAATGCGTATAGACTACAACTCCCTGAGAACCTAAAGGTTCATAATGTATTCCATATCAGCCTACTGAAGAAGTATATACCTAACCCTAATCATGTACTTGATGACCAATAAATTGTAATGCCTAGTCAAGGAGTCCTTGAACTAAGACCAGATAAGATTTTAGATGTTAGGGAGAGGCAGTTAAGATCTAGAACCTTGAAAGAATGCCTCGTCCAGTGGAAAGATTATCCCGAAGAGGATGCTAACTGGATAGATGAAAGCTCTCTCAACCATCAATATCCCTAGTTCATCTCGAGATGAGGACATCTCGATTCCTCCAAGGGGGAGAGAATGTAATATTCCCACTCGTGAATATTGACTTCCCACACACTGCGTAAATCCTGTGCAAGGTTATCCCCTACATCGTAATTATTGGTAGCTTAATCCATACCTTGCACGCTCAAAAATGAGGCCTCCACATTGTGAATTAGAGGCTGGGGTTGAAGTCCGTAAAAGCCGCGAGGGAACACCCTTTTTGAAGGGGCAATTGGATAAATTTTAGGCAAATTTTTTTATTATTCCTTCCCCCAGCCGATGCATGGCTGGAGGAGAGGGAGTGTGGGGAGGAATGGCCTAAGGAAGAGTGATGTAGGGAATGCATGAGGAGGGAATGGCATGAATCCTCCACGTGGTGGAGCTTCCCTTCCCTCCCCTAAGGCTATATGAACCCCCCCTGTGGACAAAGGGGGGGAGGGAAAAAAAAAGAGGCTGCGTGCTGGAGGAACGAAGGGAGGTGGCTGCCACACTGGGGAACAAAGGCACGATCAGGAAGAGGGGGGTGAGAGAAACGACGACCGTTGTTGGGGGGAGAGAGGTTACTAGTCGCCGTGCTGAGGAGGACCCCGAGGAGACTGGTCACCATGCGGGAGAGGAAACGGACGTGCTGCCATCGCCATAGACCAGAGCGGCGTGGGAAATAGAAGGGGGGGAGTCGCTGTCCGCTGGGGAGCTGCCGCCTGTTGCCGCCGCCCATCCCACCGCCATCATCATCAATTCCTCTCCTTCCATCATTACTCCCCCCTCCACGTCGTTCTGTCCAGAATCAGAAGCTTCTTGGAATCTTCCTTAGAAGCTTCTAAGGATAAGGCTTCCATGAGCCTTGTGCACACGATTTTTCCCCCGGGTTCTTAAAACCCACACCCTGTAAAGGGGCATTCCTGCGCAAGGAAGAACTAGATAGATTTTAAGGTTGTCTTTCCAAGCTTGGAAGGAGTTCAGAGATCACATAAAGGTAAGGACAAACCGCGGAGTCCAAATTCCGCAGCATCAACAATGGCTCCAAAACAAAAGATGCAAGGTGCAAGCGCGGAAGTTTCTTCCCCAAGCATACACATGGACATCCCTACGAGCCCTCAAGCCCAGGTTCTTAAAAGGATGATTCCACATTTAAGCGATGCATTAGGCACGTTAAATTTCATGGGAAGAATGCATTTACGCATGTTTCGACTTCACATAGTCTAGCTAAAATACATTTGGAAAATTATCTCCTTGAACGATTTACAAGGGTTAGTGCATGCCATGCAAGTAGGGTTGCTTGCATTTCCAAGTTGAAATTCCTAAGTGCATATTGCTTAGGGTTAAAAGATGAATTTTTTTAAATGCATCTTTGATTGGCCGTGGAAAGAACAAGCGTATATTGCATTTAGGCAATAACTTTCTTGTTGTGATTCGCATGAGAAAGTCGTTAACATCCGTAGATATTGTCCAAAGAACTGCAAGGCATGAAAATGAAACCATGGACTTGCATGTTGCATGCGAAGATGCTTGTAGAATGGATTAAGTCAACATTAGCCTTATTATATTCGTCATACATGAACTTCATTCATCGAAGTTGTATCTAGAAAAGGTTGCATATCATATTAAAGCTTAAAATTCAGTTGCATTAAACAAAGGGTAGTAGACATGATTATTTGAAGTAAGTCCTAGTAGGTCCTAAGAAAGTTGGTATCCAGCTTATCATGTATTTTTACTTTACCAATGAAAGATAGAGTGAGTCGCATGTTTACATGTATTGTGGTAGTCGAAACTATTTTTTTTCCTTCTTTAGATCTAGTTTATTATCTCTAGGAAAGGTTCATCCTTGTCGCAAGACAAGTATATTGAATTGTCTAAATCACCTAACCCACAAGGGATTCATATAGGCATGGTTCAGTCGATATGATAATTATCCCAAGTGCTAACTAGGGTTTAGCGCGATAAGGATTCGACCTAGTTTTACACTTGTTGCCAAGTCAAAACCCTCAAACCCAATGATCATACCCACATTCACGAAATGTTGAGTCAATTGGATGCTCATGCATAAAACGATCTAAGGTTGCTACCCTAAGGATCATTCGACCTAGTGCTAGAACTTGGTTTGAGTTGGAATCCCTAGGACCGAACGTTGTCGGTCTAGTGCAATTAGGATTGGGGTGAGTGAGAAGACGCCCTAAACCCTACTTCGAGTCTAATCATAATTCTTGACCAGAAAACACCATTCAAAAGTGAAATGATCTCTTGGAATGGAGGCGACACTTGTGCAACAAGTTGCAACGTCGCATAGCCTTGTGGTTTGATCACAAGAAAGTTTTGCCAATCCCTAGAATGAGGTTGGCAGATTCTTGCGCAAATTTAACTTACAAGAGGATGAGTAATCATCCTGTTACATCACCTTTCTTGGGGAATAATTGCCAAGAAAAAGGAGAGTTAGGTATTTGCCTGGAAGCAAATGACCAATCAATAAATTGAAGCGACATGGTCGCTAGGATTTACTATTAATAAAACCTAAGGTATTGGTTAAGTTGGGTTAACAGGGTATGGCCCTAACCCAAGGACAAAAGGTGAACAAACAAACCCTTGGGGATCTTGCCAAGTCGCAATTTGATCCCAGATCGAATGCTGGACGCATTCGGAGAGAAAGATTCACTTTTTAACAGATGGCCAAATAAACAACCACTGGAATTGATTGTGCTTGTAACAGTTTAGAAAGCACTGTTTGCATTGTTTGCTCAAGGAACTAAAGGATGAAAAGATATATAAATGCTTCAGGTTGAAGGCCTGAAGGGAGAGGCAGCTTCAGTTACCCCCGACTGCCTGCCTGACCCTAACCAAGGGGGTTGTTGACCGCGCCGGGAATGTGGACCGAACCCGCCGCGAGAGGTCTTTCCGTTGAGCTCTACTTGGAGCAGGAGGACGCTTGGGTGCCAGGGGGGGGCTCTGGCCGTAAATCCCTCGCCTTCCGGGTCTTGCACAAGAGGCTAACGTGACTCGGGATTGGATCTCGAGGCCCGCATACTAGTCTACGGGCAGAAGCTTGGAATAGTGATCCCTAGGGGATTACTGGATAGCCTTCGGGCGGATTATGAATAAGCCTACGGGCGGAACTCCTTGTATTTCAAAGATAAATGATGAAATGATAATAAAGAAATTGTTTGATACTGTTTTTCTATGTCACGTGATAAGATTACGTGAAGGAACCAGTGCTTAATGGGATTAATCAAGGAAGCTGTTTGTTATATGTCAAATTAATGTGTTAGGTAATTACATAACTAAATCAAACCGAGGAAAGTGCGGAGGATGGACCATGGGTCCGTCCTATGGATGGGTGGTCCCGGTTAGCCGGGAACTTTTCTCAAAAATCTCGAAGAACAGCGGGATGATCATCATTACCAAAGCGAATAATGAGAGCAATAACCTAGAGTTACGTCTTACCCGATTTACGCTGTTTTAGGGGAACGGAATGGGACTATGCCTTATGGCAGAGAGGTTGAACCTTGCATCCCTCTCGTTTCCCATTCTCCTTGAACCAAGTGCAGCGTGAATCCGCTTCAGACCTGGCGCTTATGCGTAAAGTAATTCGTTCGGGTCTGACGCTAGTTGCTGCTAGCTAATGACCAAACAAGAAAACCCAAATTCAGGTCGATCCTAAGTGGGAACGGCCAAGATACTTCCGCTACGGGGCAGACACGGAAAGACCTAGATTGCAAAACCCGTAACATTCCATGGGAGTGTCGGGCGGAGCTTTCTAGACATCCTTTCCGATGGACTGCTAAGACGTGTCCTGGATGATCCTAGTGGACACGTTACACTTTAGTATCATGCACTAAAGATATCGCATCTTCCAAAGTATTTGGCTTGAACATATTCACTTCCGCATAGAAGTAACAAAGCAAACCAGATATATACTTGCGCTTGTGGATCACCTCAGGAATATCTTCAAGCATTTAAAGTTGCAAGTAAGGCAGTCTAGAAATGCTCAGTGTATTGCGGTATGGATTCACAATCTATTTGTTGCAAAAGATTCCACTGCTTGTTTGCTTTTTCATAGAATTGAGGTGGAAGAAAATTCTGAAAATTTTTCTTTTGAAAGGCCTCCGAAGTAGTAAGACAATCAATACTCTTGCGGACAACAATTCACCATAATGATGCTCTGTCTATACTAGATGGTTAATGACACATTTGAGTTTATCTTTCTCAACATACTGCTCTTCATGGAAATAATCATCAAACTGACTGATAAGAGCGAGAACAATATTTTTGTCACGTTGTCCATTAAAATTATGGAATATGAAATTTCTTTTACTTATCTTGGCTTCTTTCCTGAGAGATTGTGCGTCAAGTGTCGTGTCAATCATACGTCTAATAACATCTTCAGGTTGGGCTCCATCTTGATCAAAGTGGATCATTGAAGTGTGGCAAGTTGTGCTTGAAAATTTTGACATACTCTTTGCTCCTCTTGAAGTTGCATCATAATTAGGTCTGATTTTTGCTCCATTGTTTGTTTTGGCAAATCACCTTCGGCCATAAAATATTCCATGTTTTGATTTGACATCCTACAAAATCTCAAACAACCTTACACACTCGAAATCTCGTTAGAGGGATGAGCGTAGCTCAAATTTTGGATTTACAAGACTTGTTTTTATTAATTTAAAAAATGGTTATTTACGATCTTGTTTCTTTTACGGATACAATAATTGATGACTATTTTCTTCCAAATGAGAATTAGTCTACGTATGTCAATTTTCTTGCTAGAAATCGACTTTGTCAGGATGTAGGTGTGAACAAAGGCTTGCTAAAGGTTGAAAACGAGTTTGGGATTGACTCGGTGTGAATAACTGCTATGGAGAAGATGAAGATTAAGTTGAAAGCCTTAGTAAGGATTAAAGGTTTTAAGCTTTAGATAAAAGAAAGCTTAACTTAATCATTTAATCAACGTGAGGACGTCGACAACTTTCTAATGGTGTGATCAGTACATGCTATCGCTGCTGCTGATTGTCAAACTTTTGATAACTTAAGCTTTTTAAGCTTATAAACTCAACTTTGATAAAATTTCTTGCCTCTTTTTTTTTCTGAGAAGAAAAAGACTTAACAAACGAACTTGAGAAGTGTTCTTCCACCTCCTGAGAGTGGTCCTTGGTGATATGATAGCATAACAGCCAGGAACACGTTGGTATTGATGGTTCCTGTCTGTAGAGCCTCTTCGTTCTACGAGCTTCGCCTTCACGCGAGATGATAAGCGATTGGAAGCCCTTGATCTTAGCTTTGCTCTAATACCACTAATGTGCAAATCACATGTTGTATGCACGTGTAGTGAATGCCGAAAGGTCCCCAAGAACAAAGAACTCTACCAAAACTCATAAAGTAAGAAGAAGGTTTTGCATCACATGAAGCAAAAAAATAAATTGGGTACAATCTCCCCACATGCCTTGTGTGAGCACTCCAGAAGGCATGTATTTATAAATTTATTAATCTCCAAGCTAAAAGATAGCCCAATTTGTAATTTACCATGCTTTGATTTTTGTGTTTGCTTTTGCTCAAATAAAGAATAAAGCAGTTAGACATCCCCAAAATCCAGTTGTGCCAAAATACAATGTCCAATAATGAAATACTTAAACTAAGTACCTATGCACATACAAAATAATAAATGTTTGTCAAATGCTTGAATAAATTAACATGCCCAAATAAATATTAGGACCATGCCTTTAATGATAAGGCGCACGTCCATCAAAAATGATAATTTCTTCTAGGTAATTTGAATACATGCCATCGCCTAGTACTTCCCAATGCCACCACTTCCTACTCTACACATCAACTGAAGCATTCACAATTGTTAGAAAATAATAAAATTAAATCGACAAAAGTGAATACCTAGCAATCTTCAGCTACAAAATTAAAAAAATGGATTGGAGCTCTATCCTAACCTTAATTTAATACAAGTGCACTCTAAACTCATTAATGTCCATTAATTTAAATATGCATTTTGTGGAATCACCCATGTGCATATTAAATTAATATGACACTCGAAAAGAACATGCATCCTCGTCAACTTCTTGCACAAGAAATCTGCCTTGTGTACGAGCCCTGGAAAATAAATACAGTTTTATGGAATCCATCGCAAAACCTCATGGCATCCACTGTGGTCTCACGGGATCCGCCGTGGAATATACCTCCTAGCATCACGATGTGTGCAAACCTTTCATGCCGAAGCTTACTTGTGCCCACCCTAGCGGTGGCTGTAAGAGCACTTAGCTTATACAGGTTGTTCCTTCTTTCTCGTTTTCTAATAACTTTGAGACCACCGTGGAGAATTTATGTACCTATCTTCTTGAACTTCATTTCATGACCAAGATCAGTTATGGTAGCAAACTAATAATAGATTTCTCCTAATTTTGTGAGTATATAACACATTAGAAAGCTTTTTGACTTCACCATTTGCAGCAACAAAAGAAATAGTACATGTTCCTACAGCAGGGAATTTTGCATCATTTCCAACCGTCACAGTGATGGATTCTTAAAGAGGCTACATTGAACTGTATAGACCTTTCTTATTGGTCATGTGACAAGAGGCCCCACTATCCAACACCCATGAGTTAGTGGTAGATTCTTCTTGTGCCAAGAAGCACACTTCCTCAATGGTAGCCATGAATAACTCCAACTTTGTTTCAATCATATTGGATGTCTCTTTCCCTTTACTTTTAAGGGTACCATTCTTTTCATCTTCCTTCTTGACACGACAATCTGATTGCATGTTCTTTCTTCTTACAATAGAAGCACTCTCCTTGAAACTTCTTCTTATTGCCCTGCTTTTTTTTGTCACCATCATTTTTGGTGGAGGAACCACCTTTCCTTTTGCATTGGCAGAGAATGCAACATCTCCATTGTTGCTTCCTTCTTGAGCTTTCAGCCTCAACTCCTCCTCCATCAATAATGCACAAAACTCCTCAAAAGTCAAAGCTTGAGGTCACACCTAAGTATTAAGGGCAGAGCTACTAGTCCATCCAACTTTTGTGGACAAATGTGAAGACACCTCCCCTTGCAAGTTCCTCACTAGTCTTTTATATCCCAGCCCAGCCATTTGGTCGCACAAATTCTTAATTCAACTAATGAATGCTTTAGCCATCCCTCCTTTAGGAAACTTCTCTGCTGCTAGTTGATTCTCCAAGTTCTAAATCCTTGTTTGGTTTCGCCTTTCATATTGACTCCTCAATACATTCCAAGTCTCTAATGCTTTGTTTGTATGTTGAATCAAAGTCAAAAAACTGTCAGAACAGCTTGTAACTAAGGCACACAATGAATCTACATTCCTTCATTTCCAAGCTTGTAGAAGATCTACATTCGAAGGCATCCTCACACTAGAATTTGATGAGTCGGGGGTAGGCTATGGTTATGCATCAGTCCCCAACACAGTCTCCAAAAGATCATAAGAATCAAGGATAGTTGTAATTTTAAACTTCCACAAGGTGTAGTTTGTACCATCTAACTTGCCTTCATTGAAGGTTGTGGAAGAATCCTCAGTGTTTGAATAGTTGGTATAGCAGCACCACCTCCTACACCGCTTCCTAAGGCGCCAGAACTACTTTTGAAAGATGACATAGTTCCTCTTTGTTGTTGAAGCCATTGCCTCTTGCGCACTCTTCAATCCCTAAAGCCCCCCGGACTCTGATACCATGTAAAATTTACGTGGCACATCAAACACAATCTGAGAAAGGGATAGAGAGTACACAATAGATAAGAGGAGAATTAAAAAATTATTTAGCTCCAAACAACTTATACAAAGATGGCTCTGCCCACCTACGTGCTTCCATTGACCTTTGTAGATATTTAGATTATCATCGAGGGATGAGCGATGAGGAGCTATAGGAGATCTTCATGCGTATGTCTCTAGATCAAATGGCGAGATTCAGAGATATGGCAGACCAAGAGCTATCTCGGACACCATCAGGCCGTTCTATTAGATCTACTTTGGTGCACTCTAATGCTTCAATTTCCAGCAAACGAGGTCGACATTTCAGACTTGGGCCAGAGTGGTTTAGGGGGATATTGTGGAGATCTCGATGCAGTTAGCCCGCGGTCTTGTGGCGGTTCGAGAGATCGTGGCTCAGGTGGTTACTGTGGAGGTACCGACGTAGTATCTCCATCTCATTATTTTGTTGGAGTTGCATCACCTGTAGGATTTGTCACACTTGTGGGGACGTCTACTCCAGTTACTCCAGTTTTTTCCAGTCGTCCGCAGATGGCACCCCTATGGGTGCTACTCTGAGAGATACTACCCCCGTAGGTATACCAGATGTATATGGGTCGCTTGGATATTCCCACGAACGTGGTCACAGGTGGGAGAGGACCCATATTAGGCATATCCTAGAGGGTTATGTCTACCTTGTAGATGATAGGACAGGAGCCATCATCATGAATGATGAGGGGAGGAGGGTGATGGCTCTTATGAGAGAGTTGTGCCAATAAGTTATTCAACACAACATCTTGGATCATTGGAAGAACATACCAGAGGGGAGCAAGGACTACATAGTAGCATCCTTGCATGAGGAGTTTTCAGTACCAGCCACAATGGATAGGTTTCCACGGGCTGGATGATGGAGTATATGCGTGCATACATGTCACATAGACAATCAGACGCAAGCAAGGCACTCAAGAGTGGGGCTTCAAAGCCCAAGTGGCTATATGCAGACGATTAGCACCGACTCAGTGGAGGCTACAGATTCTCCAGGATGTTGGAGATACAACACGAGGCGGCGAGGGCACGACTAGAGGGTTGGAGTGGTCCATCATCTTGGGAGTGGTGGCCACAGGACATGTCTGAAGGACTTTGTAAGTTTTTCTCGCTTATTTTTTTGCAATATCCTTTATATTAATAATCGTGTTTCTAACAGTTGTATTTTGTTTTCTTTGTAGCACTCCATTACAAATTGCGATTCCACCGGCCTTGAGACTCGATATGCAGAGAGGCACAGTCTCATTGCATTGATCAACATTATTGTATGGTGGACTAATGTGTAGTTGTTTCTTTTTTTAAACAGTTTGTTCAATGCTCCTTTGTAGCGGGACGAGGTTTTGGATGACGAGCATCTATAGCTTGCCCTTGGATCCCTGGAGCTCACATACTCTTCTTTTTTGCTCACGTGATCTGTGTAGACATTTTCTATGTAGTAGTAGTATCTTGCCATGATTGTAACGGTCTCTTTCATTATGCGATCATGTATTTAGTTCATGTATCAGTGATATGATTTAAGTATACTTTGCCTTTATTTACATGATTATTGTACACAAGCTGCCCTGCCACAAATTTTTTTTCCCTGTTATCATCACTATTAGCGTCGTAAATTTACTACACGCATCATTATTATCATCGCAAAGCATCATTATCAGCGTCGTTATTTGCGTCAGTATAAGTGTCACTGACACCGATGTTCAAATAGCGATGCTGATAATGATGCTAATACCGATTGTTCTATGGCATTGCCAATAATGATGTTTTTTGCGACGACAGGGGCAAATTTATTTATGAACATTTCCATCACTTTAAATGTCAATATACTTGTAATTATGGTAATGATGCATCTACTAGTCATTTGGGATTTGATGGAGATTCTAATTTTTCAAAGAGTCTGGATGATGAGCTTGGTACTTCTTCAGTCAGGTTACCAGATGTACAGAGAGCTCATAGTAATGTAAAGGCTCCATTGAGTGATTGAGTGGTATGCAGGTCTAGCAGGGTCAAATACCCTGTTAAAAGATTTGGTTTTGAAGGTTATGTAGCTCACCATTATGCTTATATGGTGAAACTATTTGAGGATGTTGAGCCCACTTGTTTTGAGGATGTTGTTGCTCATGCTCATTGGGATGTAGCCATGGATGAGGAGATGGCTGCATTAGAAGCCAATAAGACTTGGGATTTGGTACCCTTACCTGAAGAAAACTATTGGTTGTAAGTGGGTTTACAAGTCAAGCATAATGCAGATGGTTGAGTTAGCAGGTATAGGGCTAGGCTAGTTGCAAAAGGCTATGCTCAAACATATGGCATAGATATAGATGGTTGAGTTAGCAGGTATAGGGCTAGGCTAGTTGCAAAAGGCTATGCTCAAACATATGGCATAGATTATGAAGATGCATTCAATCCAGTTGCTAGGATGGAAATTGTTAGGTGTGTGATTGCCTTGGCAGGAGCCAAAGGTTGGAGTTTGCAGCAAATGGATGTTAAGAATGCCTTCTTGCATGGTGAATTACAAGAAGAAGTGTATATGGAGCAGCCAGCAAGTTATGAGTATTTAGAGCATCCCACATATGTGTGCAAGTTAAAGAAGGCACTCTATGGACTGAAGCAAGCACCTAGAGCATGGTCTCACAAAATTGGAGAGTATCTTGTCAATATCGGATTTTGTATTTCTGATACTGATCACTCACTTTATGTGAGAAAGGGAGATGCAGGTTTGGTCATCATAGTCATATATGTGGATGACTTGATTATTACAGGTGATAGTGACAATGGGATTGCTGAAGTTAAGGACTTCTTGAAGAGGATGTTTGGGATGAAGGATTTTGGTGAGCTGAGATACTTTCTTGGTATTGAGGTGGTCAAATGCAATGATGGTATATGGCTATCCCAAAGGTAGTATGGCTTGGATATGTTATCCATATATGGTATGACATCATGCAATCCTCTTTTAGTACCATTGGAGAAAAATGTGAAGTTGAGTGCCGATGTTGGGGATGAGATAGAAGACCCTACTATGTTCAACAGGATAGTAGAGAGTTTGATTTACATGACTATCACAAGGCCAGACTTGAGCTATGATGTTGGCCTTATTAGTCAATTTATGCAGATGCCTAGAAAGCCTCATTTGGATGCACTTAGATGTATATTGAGGTATGTGAAGTCCACTTTACATTATGGACTTTTTATGAGGCAGGTAGAGATGTATAGGTCTTTGGATACACATATGCAAATTGGGATGGTAGCATGTTAGACAGAAGATCTACGAGTGGATTCATATTCTCCCTTGGTAGTGTAGTAGTTATATGGAGCAGCAAAAAGTAACCTACAGTTACTTTATCGAGTAGAGAGGTTGAGTATAGAGGTGCTGCTATGGTAGCATATGAGGTAGTATGGCTGCAAAAGTTATTAGGTGATTTGGATGTGCAAGGAGATGGTCCAGTTGTCGTTCATTGTGACAACATAAACAACATACAGTTAGCTAGGAATCCAATGTTCCATGCTAGGACAAAACACATTGAGATGCACTACCACTTTGTGAGAGTGAAGGTATTTGTAGGAGAGGTTGACTTGGTATATTTAGCACATAGGATGAGATGGCTGACATTTTCACAAAGGCATTGGGTATAGAGAAGCTTTGAAAGTTCCGAATCTTACTTGGAGTTGTAGAGATAGAGTTGAGCTTGAGGGGAAGTGTTGAGATGGCAAGCTCAACACTTGTAAACATTGATGATGGATTGCCTGGCTAGATGAGTTTGCACATCTATACCTAGCACGTTGGTGGTCATTATGATACTCACATGGCCACTGACTTATCACTTATTATATTTAGTTTGTTACACCTACCTACAGTTGGCAAAGATATAATGCCAGTCGATTATTGTAGTCAGTTATGTACTGTTTGACTTAGAATGCCACTTTCCTTTATGTTGTATCTTATCTATACTTTGTGTACATTGTATAGTGTGTGGAAGAAGAAGAAGAAATCAGTAAGAAAACATTTTGGCCTCCATCTCTCTTCTTGTGTTCTTGAGTGAGCTTCCTCTTGTATATACAGTGTGTGTTTGGTGCAATAGCTTAAGCAAGTCTCCCCACTACACGAATCTTGAAAGAGGGGTCTACTAGAGATGGACATCTACCTGATAGATTTGAGCCCTCGATGCATTGTGTCTTGGTTACAGATGCAGGAGAGCCTCTCACCTATGATGAGCTATGCACAGAGGTGGCAGTCACTCGTGGGCCGAGAGGGCTATGTACTTTGAGATAGACTCCCTGCACAAGAATATGACTTGGGACTCGGTTGCACTGCCTTAGGGTAAGAAGGCTTTGCCATGCAAATGGGTGTACAAGCTGAAAAGTACCCCTGGAAAATCCAAGCCGGCTTATAAGGTGGTAAGACTTGTCACTAAGGGTTTTAAATAGGAGCATGGAGTTGACTTTGATTAAGTATTTTCTCCTATGGTCAAGATTACCACCCTATGCTTGGTTTTGGCCTTAGTTGCGCAGCTTGACTTGAACTTGTACTAGATGGATCTCAAGACTACAATCTTGCATGGGGATTTGCATGATGAGATATACATGGAGCAGCCTAAGGGCTTTACAAAACCTAGCAAGAAGCACCTAGTGTGCAAGTTGAAGAAAATTCTTTATGGCTTGAAGCAGACACCTAGGGACTAGTATCATAAGTTTGATGCCTTTATGCAGTCACATGGCTACAACAAAAGTGCTATGGATCCGTGTCTTTACAAAAGAAAGCCTGTGATGGCTCATTGCTTATTTTGGTACTTTATGTGGATGATATGCAGATAGCAAGGAAAGCTCATGATGAGATCGATGCTCTTAAATCTCAGCTGAAGAAGAGATTTGAGTTGAAGGATTTGGGACAAGCCTCTCACATTCTTGGTATGCGCATTAAGCGCAACAAACATCAAGGACTACTCTACCTCTCTCAGAGGGAGTACATTCATAAAGTCCTTGAGTGTTTCCGCATGCAGCACATAAAGCCTATTTGATGTCCATTACCTTCTTATGTGAAGGTTTCACAGGCCAATTGTCTACAAACGGATGAGCAAAGGGCCGAGATGCTCAAGATCCCTTATGGATTAGCCGTGGGTATTTTGATGTATGCCATGATAGCCTCTTGTCCAAATATTTTCTTTACAATTGGTGTTGTGACATGCTGTATGGCTACACCTTGCAAAAAGCATTGGGATGTTATAAAGGGTATCATTAAATACCTGAAGGGCACAACAGATATGTGTATTTTCTATGGTAGCCAAGATACAGGAGTTGTGGGCTACACAAACTCTGATCATGTAGGACATGCAGATAGTAGGAAGTCCACTTCCAGCTATGTCTTTACCTATGATGGAGGTGCTGTTTCTTGGATGTCGAGGGTTCAGAAGTGTACAACTCTCTCTACCATTGAGGTCGAGTATGTTGTGGCCACTGAGGCTTGTAAGGAGGCCATATGGTTGGGCCGTTTGGTTCATGACCTTAGGATTGATACTATATCTACATTGCATTCAAATTCTATGAGTGCTATTCAGCTAGCCAAGAATCGAGTCTTCTATGCAAAGACGAAACACATTGAGGTGAGGTATCACTTCATATGTAGGGTCATCCAGAACAAGTTTGTTGACCTTTTCAAGATCTCCACTGACAAAAATCCTATAGATTTGCTCACAAAAAGCCTCACTACTGAGCGCTTCTCCTTCCTCACGAGATTGATGACTGTTGGATGAGATGACATTTTTCCTCATCCTAATGTACATGTGTACATTGTACTGTATTTTCTTTTTCTTTTCACTCCTCACTGGGGCAGATTCACCTTTAAGTGGGAAGTTGTTGGGGGTAAAGGCACCTCTACCTAGCCGCCCGTGTATTACTACACTGACAGTACCCACCACTGCACACTGCACGTGGCGGGCGCCCGTCACCGTCACTTTATTCTTTATTCTTTTAGTGACAATTTGAATAAATGAAGGCCCGACCACACATTGTGACTATTGGAGTCCCAGTTGTGTCTCTCTCTCTTCTTGCTCTTGCTCTCCACCATAGCTCACTTCCAAGCAAGCTTCAATCCTTCTCACCTTTCAATAGGCTACCCAATAGGAAATGGAGACTTGATGATGGCCCAAAAATGTGCATGGTTCTCAAAGAAGATAGAGGGATAGTTGTGCAGCTAGATAGGTCCATGTTGGGGATTTGCAAGCAAGGCAACTATAATTCTATTAATTTTCTCATGCTTTACTTTGTTTATAGGCTTTGTGACCCCATTTTGCAAATCCAATTTGGGGAAGGTTGTGAAACTATTTTGCTCCTTCTTATGGTCCTACAAGGACCAAAGCACCTTTCAATTATAAATTAGGCCTAAATATTGCCTCCTAAGGAGGAAGATGGTTGGGGATTAGAGCCCCTTAGGGTGAAAATCAATAGTCTAACCTTCTCCTTGGCTCAAAGGCTTGATTGTTTCCAAGCTTGGCAATGTATTCTCTAGCACTTTCTGCTTTAAGGAGACTGTATGTTGAGATGTTGAGCTCTACATGAGCTAGCATCTACTATGTGTCTTGATGATGTGGGACAATATTATTCATTGGCCTATTAGGTGACCGGTCTAAGGATATACCAGTGATTCTACAATTGGAATATATCCATGTAGTCTATCCTTGGTTATGGCACATTTATTATACCACCTCTTATTTTTTAGCGGGTTCACACTTAGTGACCATGTGTATATATGTTATTGTACTTTTATATTAGTCTTTTATCATATTGTAGACATAGTTTTTTTATGTGAAGGAAGAAGAAAGAAAAAATAAGAAGAAAATTTGAGCCCTATCTCTTTTTGTTCTCAAGTCTTCATTATTTTGGTGTATGTGTGTGCTCTTGAGTACTTCACCTCTCTCCCATCTTATCTACTTTCATAGTATTGGAGCCATCCCACGGCTACGTAGAGCGCAATTAAAGGCTAAGGTGAAGACATTAGAATGCGAAAGAAAGCAAGCAAGCAATGGGTAAGAAGCTCTTCCACCTTACTTGATTTTCCTTAGGTAATAGTGACAGGAGAATCTTGAGGCAAGCAATGCTATAGTCTTTGATTGTAGTAAAACTTGGTGAGTAGGAAGAATGGTTTATATATTGTAGACAAGTCCTTCAAGCGTTACCGCTATGATGTTTGGAATTAGAGGTCATTTTGACCTCTATTCTAGATCAGCAAGTTGTCCTGACAATAGTTTTTAGGCATACTACAATTTTGATTGTCTGTCTTTTATAGATTCATAGGTTATAGATTTTGAATCTATAAGGTTTTAGGTGTTTGCTAGTTGCAATTCCAAAAGACATTTGCATAAAAATTTCATATTGTAGGTACTATTACGTAGTTATTGAAAAAGGCTATGTATTTAGTTGTGGTATAAACTTGCTTGCAAATTACAGGTATTTGCAAGCTTTTATGTTTTGTTGTCATGTCTAACAACTTCAACTAGATTGTCAGCAAGAAGCTTGATATAAACAATTATCCTACAAGGAAGTTCAGGATGACAAACTTCTTGAAGGATAAAGGTGTTTCTAATTACATTGAAGGAGATGATGTAATAGCATCTAAAGCTCCCGCATGAAATGCTATTGCAGAAGAGTTAAAGGCTAAGAAAGATTGGAACCAAACATATAGAGTAAAATCATATATTGGTTATCTATTAGTATCACAGATAGCATGATGGGCTATTTGCTGAAATCTAAAACCCTTGCCATTGCATACAAGATTCGAAGGAGATACAAAGGCCAGAAAGCTATAGCTCAAGTCAGAGGAGCCAAACCAAGTAAAAAGAGGGAACATATCCATTAATGATTATGCCTTGAAGATCAAGAATAGTGTGGAAGCTCTTGGATCTATTAGTGTGGTAGTTGATGATAATGATATTATGCATGCATGCTTATATGGACTTGGAGATGAATATAAGAGCTTGAGGACATCTATGAATATGAGGGATGATATCCCTCATTTTGCAAACTTGATTTCTATGCTGATCCTTGAGGAGAAGAACCTTGCCTTGGATTTGTCTTCTTCTCAAAGAAATAACAATTTTCAACATGTATTTTACTCTATTAGCAGACGTAGAGGTAATGGCAGAGGTCAAGGTGCTAGTCATGGTAGAGGTCCTGGCAGAGGTTAAAGTGATGGCCATTGTGTAAAGGTTATGATGAGTAGCTAAATAGAGAAGGTTAAACATCTCAAGGAAGGGGGAGTCAAAGAAGACAAGTTGTAGATTCTAATAGGCTACAAAATTCTAGTGATAATAGAGAATGCTAGCATTGTGGTTTTAAAAATGCCATATTTCTAAAGATTCCTTTAAAATGAAGGTTTAAATTAGAAATGGCAAAAAGCAACAAGGTAACTATGCATCTAGTAGTAGAAACAATGATGATAGAAGTGAACATTTGTTTGTTTGTAATGAATGGAGCCAAGAGGAGAGAGAAGAAGAGCCGAAGAGAGAGAAAGATAACAAAAAGAAGACTAGAAAAGAAAAGAGAATGATAGAAAAGAGGAGAGAAGGAAGGAGGAAGTCATGGAAGCTCAAGATGAAGGTGAAGAGTATGTTCTTGATAATCACTGGTTGCCCTAATCTGGGACTTTTACACCTTATATACCCCGGTCAGTGTGACTGGGCATCTAACCCCTAGTTTCATTGTATCCCGCTTGTTACAATCCATCCCCACTCTGAAGGTTTTTTCCCTAAAAAATGAAGAGAACTAGGAGGAAGTGAGGGGTGGGTTTATGGAGGGGCACCCAGTACTACTCTGAGCCACATTACAATGAAAATGGGTGTTTAAAGACTAGGGACAACATGTTCTCCATGATCAGCCTGCTAAGGTAAAATTGTCATAACTTTTGGTTGGCTGCTCCAAATGGGACGTGCTGCATGTCAAAATGGATTTATTACAAGTACTTTAAGCCTAAGTAGGATTCACATACCTCACATTTGGTCAAGGACAAAACTCTAAAACAATGTGCACTCTGCAGGCAGAGGGTGGTGAAACCAGCTAGCCATTGGGTCTCTTGGAGGTCATAAAATTCATTGATAGTGGTGGCTAGGTGCTAGGAGGCTTCTTCTAGGGGTAGGCATTGCCATTTGATGAGGTACTCCTTGATGGATCAAGACCTTCTTTTCCCTTCAAGAATAGGGAGGGGCTGCAAGAGGCTAGCGGGTCTGAGTGTATTGTCCTTCTTCTGTTGGCAGGGAACACATTTGGTCACAAATTCCTTGACATCCCTCCATAAGCCTTTCCAATGAAAGCGTTTGGCAGTCCTATCATATGTTTTAAAAACACCCAAGTGACTAGTATTAGGGCAAGAATGCATCTCTTCCATGATCTTCTGTGTGAAGGGGGAAATGTATGGGATGAGGATCTTTCCATGGGACCAAATAAGGCCATGTTTGAGCAGATATTGGGAGTTTTTAGCCATGACCCCATGATGTAATTTCTAGAAGATGTGATTGAAGTGATTATCTAACAAATAAGCTTCTTGAAGCTCTTTAATACAATCACTAAGCAACTCTGAAATAGAGGATACTTTGCATGCCCACATCCGAGAGAGTGAATTAGTCACACGATATTATCTTTACCTCAAGTGTGGGAAATGTCAAAGTCATAGTTTTGTAATGTTTTCACCAATCGCCTTTGCTTAGGAGTGAAAGTGGATTGAGTCAAGAAGTATTGGAGAACTTGGTGGTCACTTTTTACTTTGAAGCAGCTGCCATATAGATAGTGGTGCCATTTCTTGATAGCATGGAGGATGGCCAACATCTCTTGGTCATATACATTCATTTGCATCTCCTCCTCATCAAGCATGTGGCTCTCAAATACAATTACAACATGCTGGGAGAAAAAATGCATCAAGAAACCTAACACTGGCATCACTATGAATGGAAAAAAACAGGCTAGAGAAGTTAGGGTGGCAAACAAGGATGGGAGCCGAAGTAAGCACATCCTTTAATTGCTAGAAGCTATGATCAGCAGTGGCATCCCAAAAGAATGATTCCTTTTTTAATTAATCAGTCAAAGGTGCTACAACAATGGTGGCATAATGCTTAATGAAGCATCTATAGAATGAAAAAAGACTAAGGAATCTATGCAATGAAGTGTAACGTGCCCACTCCTCAAATCGCGGGACACGTCTTAGCAGTCCATCGAGAGATATATCTAGAAGATGCCACCCGGCACTTCCAAGGAATGACATGGTGTCAAAGTGTGTTTTGTTCATGGCATAAAACATGGAGTTCTTATGTTTGCAGAAGAACGTCATTAGGATCCACATAAGAAACTTTCATACATAATTCAAACATTATTCCCTTACATTTGACTTAGATGTCATTCAATCTCATAAGTTCCTTTGTAACTTGACATGCAATTTTCAGTTTGTATCAAGAAAAATGGCAATGATAGTGTATATGAGGACCTTCAACTTGATCAACAGGTGATAATTGATAGTTTACAGGTTATATCACATTGGTTTATGAAGTTCATTAGCTTGGAAGATCGAACTGTTGTCAAGATCACTCCAAAGTTAACTAGGTCCACAAGAGACACTGAGTAATGGTTATACAGGTCTTATATGACTTGTATCTGACTTATGTGAACTCTTTTTTGTGTGGAAGAAGGAGAGGAATGCAGCCTGCATTTTGCGGCACATTTTTCGGGCCTGCACACTTGTGGAAGATGGAGGGAGAGTTCAAGACTATGGTGAATGCTCCAAAGCATGCAAACACAAAGCAAACTGAAGATAAAAAGGAGATACAAACAAAGAAGGTAAGAGTCCTTTTGCCCATCCATTTGGTATCACGAGAATGATTTGTATGACAGTCCATGAAAGGGAAAAATAGGGAAAAAAGTATTCATCCTGCTCTTATGAGCATCTTCTTCCATTCTCTTACCATATTCATGTACCATTGAAGCCCTTCTTGTTCCCAAGTACTTGAGTGACTTTGGGGCAAGTCAAGAGGTGATTTTTGCCAAAGCATGGGCTGAATAGGCTCTCCCAAAACTATCATAAACAGGGCAGTCATTAAAACTCATTCATTTGAAGGGGTTTCTTAAAATCTAATCACTTCCTTGTGTAGACAATGCTCTCGAAACAATAGGGCATTGGTTGAGATTGTAATGAGAGACTTTCCCAGGAGTTTGTATGCATTTTTGAGTCAAGTTTGAGGGCTGGAAATTACTGTTTTAATGCAGGGCTGAAGTACATTTGTGGTTCTTTTGATGCATTTTTATCATCCTTTGGACTCTATATCAGTTGTAATGAGTTTTATCTCTCTATACCTTGTATCTTGAAGTCTCAATGCATGTATCTTCATGAAATGGAGGGCATTAGAGCTTGAATTTGTTGTAGGAAATGGAGCAAAATCTAACATAGATCTATGCATAAACCTCATGGTTTTTTATGTAACCGGATCCAAGTTTATTATGGTAAACTTGTATGACACGGCTATGTAAGAAATTGGTTACTCTCTATCTCATCTACTCTCTCCATAACCTGAGAATCCATCAAACCCTAATCATTTTTCTCTCTCCCCTTTGAATCTCTCACTCCTCGTCTGCTCTAAACCCTGGTGGTAGACCTTCGATCCCAAAAACGACGATAGTGGTGAACTCGACGTGAAAGTCCGCTGCAGAAGAGAAAGCACAATGGGAGAATCATCAGGTTTGGGAGGAGATGCCTTGCAGCAGTTGGTTTGTCTAATGCAAGAGAACCAACAACAACAATTGCAATTTCAGTAGCAGATGCAACTGCAGCAATAACGGAGGCAAGATGAAGAGTGAAATGATGCTACTACCATTAAAGCTTTGGAGGCAATTGGGCACGAGCTCAAGCAATTTAATTGATGCCAGGAGGCATATTTCACGGTGGATTCCGTGAGGTTTTACGGTGGATTCCGTAAACTTTGTTGACCAGGGCTCATACACAAAGTGGATTCTTTGTGCGAGAAGTTGATGGGGACGCCTATCTTTTTCGGGCGTTTCATTAATTTAGTGTGTACATGGGTGATTCTGCAAAATACATATTAAATTAATAAACGTTTATGAGTTTAGAGTGCGCACTCGTGATAAATTAAGGTTAGGATTGATTTCTAACCAGTTGATTTATTTATGTAGTTGAATATTGCTAGGTGTTCACTTTTGTCAGTTTAATTGTATTATTTTACTAACGATTGTGAATGCTTCAGTTGATGTGTAGAGATAGCAGCAGTGGCAGAGGAAAGCATTGGAGGATAGTGTGTATTCGAGTTATCCCTTATATTTTGATGGGCGGATACCTTAGTCATGTCGCCTATATTTTATCGCGCTTATTTATTAAGGCGTTAGATATTTATTTATTATTTTGTATGCGCATGGGCGCACGATTATGATATTTGTATTTGGACATTGTATTGGGTATGCCTGACTCTTTGGGCGCCTGCCCATTAGCTTTATTTCTATTTTTTGCTAAAGCAAACTCAAAAGCCAAAAGCGTGCTATTTTATAATTTGGGCTATTATTTGAGCTTGAAGATGATTAATACATAAAATACATGCTTTGTGGAGCGCTCAGATAGGGCATGGAGGGAGATTGCACCCAATTGGTCTCTTGTTCATGTCGTGCTTGCTTTCTACCTTGAGTTTTGTGCAAAAAGTAGAGTTCTTTTGTTCTTGGGGACCTTCCGGTGCTCACTACGTGAGCATACAACATCCGATCTGTGCACTAGTGGTATCAAAGCGAAGCTGAGATCGAGAGCTTCCAATCGCTATCCATCTTGCGCGAAGGTGGAGCTCCTGGAATGATCGAGCTCTATGGTCAGTCTCATCGCGAACAGTTGATACGGGTGGATTCCTAGCGGTCAAGAACCTCTGTCTACAACCTCTGATCGCGAAGGACTAGCCTGAGGAGGCAGAGGACCACGTCAACATCTCCTTCTATCTAGTCGTCTTCTCAGAGATCAAAGATAAGTTTCATCTTCTTCATCAAGTTTAAAAGCTTAAAAACTAAGCTTTTAAAAAGCTTAGCACCACAATTCTTAAAATCGGCGAGAGGGCGACAACATCCCGAAATTTCTACCGGCTGAAAACAGCCCCCCCCTAAAATTCAACGTTTTATTCAGCTTAGCTTTAAGCTAAGTCAATCAAGTCATAAGTCACAACAATCTTCAAGTTGATCAAGTTTCATAAGTTCTGCAACTTCGCAAGTCAATCAAGTCACCAGAAGTCAGAACCGACTTATGCCAAAAACTCCCATAAGGACTGTTCCTGCGCAAAAGCACTGAATTGCAAAGTTGTTCCCTGGAAGACTCTGTTCGCATACACAGACTTACTGAACCAGTTTCAGCACATGCAGAAGGACATACGCAGATTTTACAAAGATTTCAAACCCTGCAACTGCAAAAGTCGAAGACCGTGAAAGCCAAACAAAAATCTATAAGCCTTGTACACCCGACTTTGAGCTACGCTTATCCCGCTAATTGGATTTTGAGAGTGTGAGGTCTTTTGAATTTTTACAAGATGACGGAACAAAATATGGATGATTTAATGGCTGAAGGCGATCTTCCTGAACCTATGATGGAACAAAAATTGGATTTAATTATGATGCAGTTGGACAAAGAACAAAGAGCCCGGCAAGCCTTGCAAGTTCAATTGGCCAATTTACAAAGATCGACTACCGACAAAGATGGACCACAACCCGAAGATCTTATCCGACGAACCATCAATGCGACTCTCGAAGCTCAATCCATCCACAAAGAAACAAAGATAAGTAAAAGAAATTTCAAATTCTGTACTTTCAATGGCACTCGAAATGGAGAAACTGTTCTTGCTTTTATTAGTCAGTTTGATGATTACTTTCATGAGGAGACATACGCTGGAAAAGATAAAATCAAGTGTGTCACTAATCATTTATTGGATAGAGCATCTCTTTGGTGGACCGTGGTTCGTAAGAGCATAGATTGTCCCACTACCTGGGAGAGTTTCAAGAAGAAGTTTATGCAGAATTTCCTTCCTCCACAATTCCATGAAAAAGCCATAAAGCAATGGGACCTTCTTCAGCAAAGAGATCGTGAGCCTATTTCCTAGTACACCGAACGCTTTTGGAATGCCTTACTTCAACTACGCATGCTTGAAGATATACCTGAAGCGACTCACAAGCGCAAGTATATGTCTGGATTACTTGGGCATTACTACACTAAAGTCAATATGTTCAAGCTTTCAACTCTTGAAGATGCAATTTCTTTAGCTCATGACACTGAAGACAAGATTCGAGGAAGAGACTAGCGTCCACAACAATTTCAAGCCAATGGTAACTGTGGTTCAAAGCAATTCAATTCAAATTTTAGAAGATTCAATCAAAGATTTCCTTCATCATCTTTCCGTAAGTCTTGGACAAAACCACCTGCTTTGCCATCAAATACCAATCAAAATCCTAAGCCATCTTCACAGCCAAATCCTAATATTCCTAGACTTCCTACCATTGCAAATAATGTATCTAAAGCCAAACCTATAGTGTGTTACAAATGCCATCAACCTGGACATCTAGCAGCCAATTGCCAATCGAAGAAGCCACCTTTCCATATCAACTATCTTGGAGCAATGGAAGATGAAGAACATGAGGAAATGCCTGACTTTACGGAAGATGGGGACGACATTACTACTCCTTCGGATACTTTACTAGGTATGCCAACTCCACATTCTTTGTTGACAATGAAATGTTTAGTACATGGAAAAGAAAAGATTATTTTGCATGATGATGGTAGTACCCATGATTTTATTTCTACAAAGTTAGTGAAAGAATTGAAATTACAAACTATTCCTACGCATTATCGCATTAAAGCAGCATTCTTAGGCACAAGGTATAATGGAGCACAAGAGGTGCATGATTTAGAAATTCAAATTGGTGAATATACTGAAAGAATGAATTTTCTAGTTGTACCATTACAGTCTAGTGATATTATCCTAGGTATGCCTTGGCATCATCAGCATAATCCTGACACAGATTATTCCACACATTCAATTAACATTCATTTTCAAGGAAAAAACATTATATTGTATGGTATGCACGCATCTAATGCTTTTCCACTGCTTACTCATACTCAAGCTAAACGTGCATTACGCAAAACTAGTAAATCTTATCTAATTTTGGTGAATGAACTTCAAGCTAAAGAAAAACATATGCACCCTAGGCATAAAGAATTCCTTGCACAATTTAAAGATCGTTTTGTAGAAGATCTACCACCTGGACTACCTCCTTCATGCCTGAAGACCACAAAATAGATTTAATTCCTGGTACACAACCACCTTGTAAAGCACCATATGGGCATAACCAGATAGAGCAGAAAGAAATTCAAAATCAACTTGAGGAATTATCAAACAGAGGATTAATTAGACCTAGCAGTTCTCCATTTGGCGCACCTATTTTATTGGTAAAGAAAAATAATAATACTTATCGTATGTGCATTGATTATCATGCCCTAAATAAGATTACTGTAAAGAATAGATATCCAATTCCTAGAGTAGATGATCTTATGGATAAACTACAAGGTTCTGCTATATTTAGTAAAATAGATCTTAAATCTAGTTATCATCAGGTGAGATTAGATAAATCTGACATATTCAAGACTACATTTAGAACATAGTTTAGTCATTATGAATTTCTAGTGATGCCTTTTGGATTGACTAATTCACCTGCTACATTTAGTAGAATGATGAATCGCATATTTTTTAAATATCAGCATTGTGTTATAGTATTCTTTGATGATATCTTGGTATTCAGTAAAAATGAGAAAGAGCATTATGAACATTTGTATTTGGTTTTCAAGTTGTTGAAAGATAATCAATTGTATGCTAATCCAGAAAAGAGTGAGTTCTTTCAAACAGAAATTGAATATTTAGGTCATATTGTGTCATGAGAAGGTATTAAGGTTGACCCTAAGAAGACAGAAGTAATATTGAACTAGTCTATACCCAAAAATGTGCATGAGTTACGTTCTTTTCTAGGTCTTGCGAGTTTTTACAGGAAATTTATGCGAAATTTTTCATTACTTTCTTTGCCTTTGACTAAACTTTTAAAGAAAGGTATTGTTTATCATTGGTCTGATAATCAACAAAAATCTTTTGATTTATTGAAACATGCATTAACCCATGCTCCTGTATTACAACTACCTGATTTCAATAGACCATTCTTTTTAGTAGTCACTGATGCTAGCGGATCTGGAATAGGAGCCGTACTTATGCAAGATAATCATCCCATAGCCTATTCTAGTTGTAAACTGAAACCATCCGAACTTAAATATTCCACATATGATAAAGAATTGTTAGCTGTTGTACAAGCTTTAAGACAATGGAAACATTACTTAATGGGTTTTAAGTTTATGATTAAGACTGATCAACAAAGTATTAGACATCTCCTTAATCAACCCCAAATATTTGACCGATATATCAAATGGGCAGCTTTTATTCAGAGTTTTCATCCCCTTATCCAATATCAACCAGGTAAAGAAAATGTAGTGGCCGATGCATTAAGTAGAAGACCGACTATTCATAATATCTCTGTTATATCATTTGATTCTTTAACTCCTATGAAAGATACTTATCATCAGGACATTACTTTTCATGCTGATTGGAATAAATTAGTTGGAAATAACTGGATTCCTATTGATTCACTATTTTACAATGACGGATTCATGTTTTATGAAAAGAGATTATGTGTTACAGTTCCATTTAGATCTTTTGTTTTGAATGAGATTCATTGTCCTCCATATCAAGGTCATAGAGGTATCATATCTACTTTACGTACATTGACTGAAGATTTTTATTGGCCACATATGGACACTAATGTATCTAACTTTTTTTCTAAATGTTTGGTTTGTGAAAGAGTCAAGAGACATCATGGTAAACAATATGGAGTACTTATGCCTTTATCTATTCCATCAAGACCATGGGAACAGATTTCTATGGATTTTATTACTAGTTTACCTAATACTAAAGCTAACCATGATATGATTTGGACTATTGTAGACAGGTTTAGTAAACAAGCATATTTCATTCCATGTAAGAAAACTTTAACAGCATCTCAGGCAGCCCAATTGTTTCTGAAAACTGTTTTCACTAATCATGGATTACCAAAAGTTATTATTTCTGACCGTGATTCTAGATTTTGTAATAACTTTTGGATTACTTTGTTTGCTAACCTAGGAACAAAGATTGATTTCTCATCTGCATTTCATCCTGAAACTAATGGACAAACATAAGCTACTAACAGTACTATTTTAGATCTTTTACGTGCTTACACTATTTCTAAACCACAGACATGGGACACACATTTGCATTTACTACAGTTTGCATATAACAATACACCACACACATCTACAAAGAAAGCACCGTTTGAAGTGATTTATGGTTATAGATTGTCTACACCTGTTGCATCTTTATCAAATAGAATTCAGAGTGCTGATGATATTGCTAACATGCACGCTACTATTTTTTATGAAGTTAAAGACATGATTGCCAAAGCCCAGCAATCATATTATACAAAACAAGCCAATAAGAAAAGACAGGCCATGAATTTCAAAGTTGATGACTATGTTTGGTTAAGAATAAAGAAACGTAGATTACAAAGTGTAGATAAACACCCAGTTGTGAAATTAGCACCTAGATTTTATGGACCATTTAAGATCATTCACAAAATCAATGACAATACATTCAAGTTAGAACTAGCACCTCACTGGAAAATTCACAATACTTTTCACATTAGTTTATTACGACCCTTCAGAGGCCAATTACCTGTACACCTTGTTTATGAAAACCCACCTTTGCTAGATGAAGAGACTGAAATACTTGAGCCTGAAGCTATCATAGATACTGACTTTATGACCAGTAGAATTGGCCGTAGATATTCTAGATATTTGGTCAAGTTTAAAAGCCATCCTGTTGAAGAGGCCCAATGGATCCACGCTAGAGACTTAAATGCTTTCCCCACTCTGTTAGCTCCACATTGAGCTAATAGCAATTGAGGACAATTGCTATCCCACCCCGGGGGTATGATGCCAGGAGGCATATTTCACGGTGGATTCGGTGCCACAGTGGATTCCGTGAGGTTTTACGGTGGATGCCGTAAACTTTGTTGACCAGGGCCTATACACAAAGTGGATTCTTTGTGCAAGAAGTTGATGGGGATGCCTATCCTTTTTGGGCGTTTTATTAATTTAGTGTGTACATGGGTGATTCCATAGCGGGTGATTCCATAAAATACATATTAAATTAATAAACATTTATGAGTTTAGAGTGTGCACTCGTAATAAATTAAGGTTAGGATTGATTTCTAACCAGTTGATTTATTTATGTAGCTGAAGACTACTAGGTATTCACTTTTGTCGATTTAATTGTATTATTTTACTAACGATTGTGAATGTTTCAGTTGATGTGTAGAGATAGCAGCAGTGGCGGAGGAAAGCATTGGAGGATAGCGTGTATTCAAGTTATCCCTTATATTTTGATGGGCGCATACCTTAGGCATAGCGCCTATATTTTGTCGTGCTTATTTATTAAGGTTTTGTATATTTATTTATTATTTTGTATGCACATGGGCGCACGATTATGATATTTGTATTTGGACATTGTATTGGGTATGCCTGACTCTTTGGGTACCTATCCATTAGCTTTATTTCTATTTTGTGCTAAAGCAAACTTAAAAGCCAAAAGCATACTATTTTGTAATTTGGGCTATTATTTAAGCTTGAAGATGATTAATACATAAAATACATGCTTTGTGGAGTACTCACACAGGGCATGGGGGGAGATTGCACCCAATTGGTCTCTTGTTCATGTCGTGCTTGCTTTTTACCTTGAGTTTTGTGCAAAAAGTAGAGTTCTTTTGTTCTTGGGGACCTTCTGGCGCTCACTACGCGAGCATACAGCATCCGATCTATGCACCATTAATGGGAAAAATGTGTCCTCTTTTATCCGCCTCTATACTGACAAGATGATCTTCTTTGGAGTCCCTCATCATCCTTAGAGCCGATACTTTTCCCGTTTGGCCGTGCATGGCCTCCAAGACCAGATTCATGGTCTTTTCCAGAAAGATGCGGGATGGTCTGCATTCAAGAAGGCTCTTCGAGAAGAATTCTTTCTTGAAGATTTTGGCCTCATGACAAAGAAAATCTTCACTGAATAGGTTTAAAGGCCCAATAAGGGACTAGTTGCCACTGCTCTTCACCGTGAATTTGAAAGCAAATTTTCTCAACTAGATCCTGATGATCAGCAGAGTATGGAAAGCCAGAAGATTGAATTGTTTCTGAAGGCTGCGGATCCTCTTCTTCAAGAGAAGTTGACTTATCGGCTTGAAGATCCTGACTCTGAGAAGGGATTGAAGACTACTTGGGGTGATTTCACTAAAGCAATTAGCTCGGCGAGAGCGGATGTGTCTAAGGTGGGGTTCTACCTCTACACCATCTGAGTCCATAAAGGAGCATGTTCCTGTATCTCGACCTCCTATTTCTATGGCCGACCAACCAAGAAATTCTATTGTTCCACCTCCAAAGAAGGATGTCATGGACGAGCTGATCAAGAGCATGTGGGATCTCCATCTTAATCTAACGGAGATTAATTCCAAGGTGGAAAGGCTTGATGTGAAAGTGGAAGAAAGAGGGCGGACAGTTTCCCAAAGACCCATATGAGAAGGCTTCAAAAGACGTTGTATCTGGTGTGATAGCCTACAGCATGATAAGAGGGAGTGCAATACATTCCGTGAAGCTGAGGCACAAAAATTAGTCTTTTGGAAGGATGTAAAATTCATGCGAATGAAACTAGGCTTCCTCTTGAGCCAAATTTTGGTAATGGTGGCATGAAGAAAAGACTCGAGGATTTGGCAACAAGAACAACCTATGCAGCTGTTGATGCAGCTACCTATGGGCTGCAAAGTGAGCCAACCAATGAGATTTTTAAAGCATGTAAAGCTGATGTAAAATCTAAAGTGTGGATGCAGGCCTTAGATTGCATGGAGAAAGGCAAGGTGTCAAAAGATGATTTGACTACTGTCAATTAATGCATCCAAGGAAGAACCGGATGGACCAAGCCCGTTGATTCAATTTCAACTTTTGCTTGGTTGGTAGAAATCAATAATCAAGAAGCTGTGGTAGAAGAAAAGAGAAGAAGATGTTGCCAGTCCCTCCTCTTTAGGGCCAACCAAACGTGTGATAAGAAGTAAACCGAATCAACAAAAGGCTGCTGAAAATCCACCACAACTGCCAGAGAATGTCATGGAAGATGCCCCGCAAGCAAAGAAGACGGAAGGGAAAAGGCAAACATCCCGGCTACAAGCTGCAATCTGACATAGAGACTGCGACGGATCTCAAGGAGGTCCTAGAAGAAAGGATTCTTGGATGCAAAATTGAATTTACATTGGGTGAAATTCTCAGAATTGCAAAAAGAGGATTTCATGATGTAATAATTGATGTAATTAAACGAAAAAGACAATATGTTGGTGAAGAAACTAAAGAATCTATGAACGCTTTTTTGCAAGCTCTTCATGTGTATTTGCAAGATGAAGAGAAGATGAATACTGAAAGGATTTGATTGGAGGCAATCAAAGAACTGATTACAGCCATAGAAGCCAAAGATGAAGACATTTATGAAGTTGAAATTGAAGATGCTATTGCAAAGAATGTTAAGGTGGGGTCTTCTCAATCTAAAGAGCAGCCCATGCATAAGAAAGAAGCTCGCCTTCACAACATGCAAGAAGAGATTGATGCTCATTTTATTCCAAGTAGTCACTACTCCCGTACCCATTGGGCAAGGGCAGCTATCGAAACCATTGTCAAGATTGGAGAAAGAGAGAGTCCATGCATTGCCCTTATAGACCATGGTTTGGATATCAACATCATGTCAAGAAGTCTCTATGAGAATGGTGGATGGCCCATAGATGTGGACTCGGGATGACGCATGAGAGCAGCCAATAATTCTTCTGGCGATCTCTATGCGGCATGTCCTTATGTACGGGTTACTATTGGTGATGTAAAAGATGAATTTCATTTCTTTGTTCAAGATTATTGTAGCTATTTTATCATTCTTGGTCAACCTTTTATTTCTAAGTCTCATAAAGGCCCTTGATGATGGTTCATCTTATGCTCGGATAAGAAGTAAGGATAATTACAAAGCTATCCAATTTCTGACTATTTGTGTAAATCATCACCAGAATAGAGATGGATTGAGAGATCATCATGTGCCTCTTAATGCCCGAGAATTTAAGGATTTTCGGGCTGCATTGCTGTAAGTGGAGGCTATGGCAGTGCTTCATGTAATAAAATATATGCCTCCACATGTAAAGGGGGCTATGTCAAAGACTGATTTGCAGGTATTTGCAGCCAATAGCGTGGGTTGTTATAAACAGTTTTCAGCTATGAATACGGCTGAAAGAAAGCATTTATGTCATGTGGAACAGGAGCTGAAGCAAGTTGACGTTTTGGCTGAAAATGAAGAAATTTCAGGGCTGTTTTATGGGCTGATTTATAATGATACATTGGTTGAAATACATCCAGCTGTTCATGCAGAAAATCAGGTTGAAAATATGTCCATACAGGTATGCACATTGGATATTTATGGCATAATTCAAGAATTTGCTGATCATGAAGCTTTTGGATAGCCAAACAGGGATGAGCCAAGAGTAGAAACGAAGTACAAGATAGTTGATAAGAAGGTCAAGCCGGTGGAAACTCCACTACCTCCTGAAAGTGAGGGACTGGCTAGTAAAAGGGCATCCAAATAGCCAAGTCTTCGTGACCCCAAAGAAATTGGTCACCAATTTACAGCTAAAATCTTACATGAGCTAAAAATTGGTGAAGACTATTTCCTCTTGCCAGCTGAAAAGTAATATTTTATGCAGATATTGAAGAAACATGGAAAAGCTTTTTCATTTCAGCCTCATGAAATTGGATGTGTGGATCCAAGTGTTATGGCATCAATGGTGATTTTCACGGTCCCACACGTCCCTTGGAATCTTAAACCAATTTCGGTACCAAGGGCTCATTTTCCTAAGTTACTGGAGCTTTTAAATGAAAAGAAAAAGATGTGAATATTGGAGCCATCTTCAGCTCCGTATTCTAACCGATGGTTTACCGTGCCTAAGAAGAATGGATCTTTGCGATTCATTCAAGATTTATAGCCTGTCAATAAAGTCACTATTAGAAATGTTGGTTTGGGTCCAATTGTTGATGAATTTTCTGAGGCTTTTGCAGGTAGAGCAATTTATTCAATGGGTGATTTATATTTGGGCTATGACCAATTTCAGCTTGCCTTGGAAAGCCGAGACATTACGACAATGAAGAGCCTCTTGGTTTAGTTCGCATGTGTACTCTACCCCAAGGAGCTACAAATTCAGTGGCTCATATGACGAATGCGATGCACAAAGTATTGAGAGATTATATTCCCCAACTTACTCTTCCTTTCCTTGATGATGTACCGATCAAAGGATGTGAAATTCATGAGAAGAATGAAGAGCTCAATGAGCTTGGATGCTGCAAGTTTGTTTCTAATCATATTAATGGTTGTGCTCAAATCTTGTCTAAGCTGGAAGAAGTCCATCTTACTCTTTCAGGAGCTAAATCTATTTTTGGAGTTGAAGAAGTTCTTGTGGTTGGGCATATGTGTGGCCCATATGGCAGAAATCCTTCTCCAATCAAGATTGATGCCATTAGCAAAATGCGGAAAATATGCACAAATGTTTCGGAGGTGAGAAGATTTCTTGGAGCGCGTGTTTTCTATCTTATTTGGATCCCACACTTCACTCATGTTGCTGAAAATCTTTATCAATTGTTAAGAAAAGGCCAAAGGTTTATGTGGGAAAAAGAGCATACTCAAATGTTCGAAAATTGAAGAAATTACTGATTTCAGCCCCCACCTTGAAGAGGGCTGATTACCCTAATGGACAGCCTATCATACTCACGGTAGACACAAGTCTTATTCGGATAGGATGGGTTGTTGGTCAAGATGATCTTGAGAGCAACAAGTATGCAATCCGCTTTGGAGCGAAGGTTCTTAATGAACATCAAAGAAGGTATGCTCAAATTAAAAGAGAAATTTGGGGAGTTGTAACTGCATTGAAGTGTGATTAGGAGTACTTCATGGGTGCACATGTAGTAGTTGAAACAAATTGTTTTCCACTCTTGGGCATGATTGCCAACTGTTCCACTCCCGACATAGCTATGCTAAGATGGATAGCCTATATTAAATCCTTAAATCCTGATTTGAAACATATTGCAGGAAGAGATAATCCATTTGCTGACATGCTTTCGCGTGCCAGATATAAAGATGAAGAAAAGATTATGGATGAGGAATTAACAGAGTCTATATTTCCTGAAAATGAAGCTATAATTGCTGGTTCAAATCAGAAAACAGCAAGTATAACTATTCTTAATGATGGCAGAGCTGTCATAAGTGTAGGTACATCATTAATTACAGCAAGTACAACAGGTAGTGCTGATGTAATAGAATTTACAGCAGCAAACAATGAAGAAACAACCATGGAAAGAAGATGGGTAGCTGAAAGACAGTATGCTCAATGCTTTGTTTTAGTTTGTTCTCATTTTATGGAATAATATTATGCAGATGATTGGCTGAAAATTCGCCAATACTTGAGCACTATGGCAAAAAGGAAGATTGGACTAATGAAGAGTTCAAGAGAATCAGGAGAAAGGCTTATGGCTTCTTTATTAAAGACGGTTACCTTTGGAGGTATGCGAAGAAGAAAGGAGGAGCACTTGTTTGTGTCTTAGGAGACAAGAAGACTCAAAGATAGGTCATGCAAGAATTTCATGAAAGCCTATTGGCTAGCCATAGAGGCATATAAGGCACTTTTGCCAAAATAAAAGAGAAATTTTAGTGGCAAAACATGTATAAAGACATTGAGCATTTTGTTGAGTCTTGTCATGTTTGTCAAATGTACTCTATGGTTAAGCATAGAGATGGGCTTCAGCCTACCTTTCCTTTATTCATTCATTATAGATGGGTTATTGATTTAGTAACCATGCCTATAAGAATTTGGAACATGAGATATCTAGTGCTTGCTAGAGAAGATCTCACAAATCAGGTGGAAGGAAAAGCCTTGACAACAAAAACCACTCAAGTTGTTTGCAGATTTTTACTTGAAGAAGTGTTTTACAGGTATGGTTGTGTTGCCAAAGTAACTACTGATAGCGGAGAATTGGATGCCGATGAGGCTTACCATTTCTTTGCTCAATTGGAAATCAAGCTATCTCTTACATCAGCCTACAATCCTGAAGGCAATGGTAAGAGTGAAAGAGGACATCAATTGATTCTCAAAGCTTTGGCAAAGTCTTGCAAAGGGAAGATGAGAGAATGGCCTAAAATGCTTCCATTCGCATTATGGGCTGATAGAACTACCCATAGTATAGTGGCAGGTTATATGCCGGCTGAACTAATGTATGGGCAGCCACCTATTATGCCTATTGAGGAGTCTATTATCACATGGAATATCTTGCCTTGGGATGAAGGCATAAATAGAGAAGAGCTATTGATTTTGCGCATAAGGCAGCTTGAAAGAAGGCCAGAGGATGTCAAGACAACCATTAAAAGGCGGAAGGCAACAAGGATGAAGAATAAGAAGAGGTTTGAGAAGTGTCATCGACTCCGTCCAAGAGCTATCCAAGAGAATGATTGGGTACTTGTCTATGACAGCAGCCTAGACAATCATTATAGTGCTCATAGGAAGCTAGCCAAGTGATGGTTTGGACCATATGTAGTGAAGGTAATACATGCTAATGCTACTTACACTTTGGCTGAAATGGATGGGACCATGATCAAGATACCAATAGCTGACAAACGTATCAAGCTCTTCAAATGAAGAGAGTCTTCTACTTATGAGTTTGATGACTTAGATGTGAGCCATCTACTTGAAGACTAGGAAAGAAGACTTAGAGGATGAAGATGAAGATATGTCAGAAGAAGAGCCTCCTTAACCTGCAAATTCATGAAGTGGCACATGCCGGAGGATGTGCACGTAAGGAGGGGGTGAATGTAAAAGGGTAATCTGTTCATGGCATAAAACATGGAGTTCTTATGTTTGCAGAAGAACTTCATTAGGATCCACATAAGAAACTTTCATACATAATTTAGTCATTATTTCCTTACATTTGACTTAGATGTCATTTGATCTCATAAGTTCCTTTGTAACTTGACATGCAATTTTTAGTTTGTATCAAGAAAAATGGCAATGATAGTGTATATGAGGACCATCAACTTGATCAACATTTGGTAATTGATAGTTTACGGGTTATGTCACATTGGTTTATGAAGTTCATTCGCTTGGAAGTTCCAACTGTTGTCAAGAGCACTCCAAAGTTGACTAGGTCCACAAGAGACACGGAGTAATAGTTGTACAGGACTTATATGACTTGTATATGACTTATGCGAACTCTTTTTTGTGTGGAAGAAGGAGAGGAATGTAGCCTGCATTTTGCGGCGCATTTTTCGGGCCTGCACACCTGTGGAAGATGGAGGGAGAGTTGAAGACTATGGTGAATGCTCCAAAGCATGCAAACACAAAGCAAACTGAAGATAAAGAGGAGATACAAACAAAGAAGGTAAGAGTCCTTTTTGCTCATCCATTTGGTATCATGAAAATAAGTTGTATGACAGTCCACGACAGGGAAAAACAAAGAAAAAAGTATTCAGCCTGCTCTTATGAGTATCTTCTTCCATTCTCTTACCATATTCATGTACCATTGAAGCTCTTCTTGTGCTCAAGTACTTGAGTGACTTTGGGGCAAGTCCAAAGGTGATTTTTGCCAAAGCATGGGCTGAATAGGCTCTCCCAAAACTTTCATAATCACAATCTGTGAAACCCTAAATGTCATCCCTATGGGCAGCCATAGTCAAAGCTTCAAAGCTTGACATTTTCACTGTTTCTTCCACTGAGGCTATCAATAGTGATTTTAATCAATGAGCTACACTCTTTGAAGTTCACTGCAAATCTATAAGTACTCAAGGAAGCTCAGAAGTCATCCACAAAGTTCGTGAGAAATCAACAAACAAGAAGTAGATCAAGCACCGACATCCAACACTAAGCTCAAAGAATAGTATCTATTGATACTCAACTAGTGTCAATTTGACACTGATATTCTTGTGTCTCTTAACACATTGAACTACAAATCTTTTGCTAGTTCTTTGAAGCTTATCAACATGATCGAGCCTAAGAAAATAGCCAAGCTCAATGGAGAAGTCTCTCATGCCTGGAAGGAGAAGACCATGTACCACCTTATGCGGAAGGATTTGCGGGACCTATTTGAGGATGATGCACATAGCAAGAAGGAAGATGATGAAGACAGGTTTGTTGAAGAAGACTGGATCAAGACAAAGAGTGGAAAAAGATGACCAACAAGGCTCTAGGCATCATTGCCTGGGGACTGTCTGATGATGTATTGCACCACATCTCTAGCATCAGAGATGCCAAAAAATCTTGGGATGAGCTTGACAAGATCTATGGAAGTCAAGCCAAAAACTCTAAGGTCAAGTTGTTAATGGAGTTCTATAAGCTTCACATAAAAAACAATACTTCAATGACTATCCATATTAACAAATTCAAAAGTCTAAAAACTCAACTTGCAACTTTGAAGAAAACAATAGATGAAGATGAAGCCATTGTTGTACTCCTTGCTAGTGTAAACCAAGATCCTTCTAAAAATATTTTCTCTACTCTCAACAATGTACCTAATTTGTCATAGAAATATATTCAGCACTCTATTCTCGATAAAGAGAATAAACAAAAGAATAAGAATGCAAAAGATGGTGCCCCATCATCTGGGGAAAACCTCTTGTACACTAAAGGAATTGCTGGATCTAAAGGCCAAGGCTGAGGATTCAACTCTGACAACAAATATAAGATGAAATGTCATTATTGTAGTAAGACTAGTCATATAGCCAGTGAATGTTTCCACCATAAAAGAGCACAGGTGCATAATGGTAACCATTAGAATCACCTCATGAATAAAAGAGAAGAAGAGAAAGACGCTTCTACCATTAACAACAACTCTGATAGATTGTTTTGAAGAAATTATCTTTTCCTTAGTGGATTTCCTTTGTAAAACAAAACCCTTACCAAAGACGTAAAGTTTAAAGCTTTAACTTGACTAGGCTATCTATCACCTAGTCTCTTGGGCCATGTCATCATGTAGGGGGAGCAAAAGCTAGCAAGTGTAGAAACTCATCATTTAAAGTGGAGGTATTGAGAAATGACAAATGATATATGCTCCAGGAAGAGATTTCATGAATCCCATATGCATAGTGAGGAGAGTGAAACAATCCAACTACTATGAAGCATTGTACTTGACTATCACTTTCAATATGAGTAATGCAATATCATGATGCTGTGTACTTTTAGTTAGTGTCATTATCAGTCTCTTATACAAGATTGTGTTTATGAGTCTAAGCTTCCATCTTGAATCCTAATTCACTTGTGTAACATTTGGTCTGGTCATTATCCATGTCATTATGAACTTAGTCTTCATCTTTCAACCTCCATAGCTATCATGCTCTAGATCTGTGTTTTCAATAATTGAATCCTTGGTCCAAAGGTTTTTCAGATGCTTATGTTAGATATGCTCACTGCCCCACCCTCATAAGGTGCTTGGGTAAGTTACTCATGAATATATGTATGCATCACGTGGGTTCAAAATAAGCTATTTTCTAATTACAATTTTTATACATTTTTTACATACAGAAGAGTGTAATATAAAGGGGTTATTTAAAAATTGACTAGAAAAGGGTTATGTTTTATCTAGGAAATTTTTTAAAAATGAGGATATTAATAAATAGGCCTTGAATGCACATCATGTAGAGGATATACATATAGTAACTTCCCAGAGATAAGGTGCAACCAATGATCCATGGTGCTCAAAGTTACAAGGCCCCCATTATGAGGAGAAGCCATATGTGAGCTTGGATATTGGTTGAGTCCTGACTTGCATGTCAGATGAGGTCTATGTGATTGGATGGCAAAAAGGTGACCGTTGTGGGTCTAATCTTTGAGTTAGACAAAGTAGTTAGGCTAGTAGCAACTCGAGACACATTGCATCAAGTTGCGGGTTATGGGAGTTATCAGGGGTCCCTATTTTAGGATTTCAGGACCGTAGAAGTGGCTGGGCCCCCTGGCAGGGTCAAACGGCAGCGTCCTTGGCCTGACGGTAAAGGAAGTATTCCCTGGCCGACTAGTGTAGGCTCATATGGTAGGTCAGTTAGGCTAACCTAACCACCTTGGCGGGCTATAAAAGCTAAACCCCTTCATAGCCATCCATTATCTATCTTTTACCCAATAAGAGTTGTTCCACAGCTAGCCTTAAGATCTTCACCTATCTTCTGTCTAGATCAAATAGTAGGTTTCTCCAAGTTCAGCTTAAACCTCTCGATTTCCCTTGAGCTAGAATCATATACATGAAGGATCTCATTCACAATCACAATCTCACTCTCATTCATAATCTCAATCTCATTCAGTCTCACTCCCATTCACAATTTCAATCTCATTAACATTCTCATTCATAATCTCAATCTATAATTTTTGAGAGAAAATGAACATAGATTGTATTGATAGTTGTCTATTGATAAAATGGCGTCATGCAACTAGAAGAGGTTTTTTCACAAAAATGATACATTTTTTGAGAAAGACATACATAAAAAACTGATGAGATCTCCCCAAAATGGCACACACATGCAAACCTTCCAAAAAACGAGAAAGTAAGCACAAATAACATCACAATTCATTTTTTAAGAGTATTGAAAATTGTTTACTTTTCATTTTCAGTGACTCATTTCATATCCTCAATCTATAATTTTTGAGAGAAAATGAACATGGATTGTATTGATCACTTGTCTATTGATAAAATGGCAACATGCATCTGGAAGAGGTTTTTTCACAAAAATGATACATTTTTTGAGAAATACATACATAGAAAACTGATGAGATCTCCCCAAATTCGCATACACATGCAAACCTTCCAAAAACAAGAAAATAAGCACAAATAACATCACAAGTGTCATTTTTTAGAGTATTGAAATATGTTTATTTTTCATTTTTAGTGGCTCATTTCTCCAAAATGGTGCAAATTTTCTCATTGATATCCTCTTGAAACTTTGTGAGATAAACTTTGACTAGATTTTGCTCCATTTGATCGGAAATGAAGCTCAAAGAAAAAACATATATCTATGTTAGAAATTTTTGACAGAAAATGTGTCATTACTAGAAATTTTCAACACACTCAAAATGACCTAAGAATATTTTGCAAACATTATTTACACATATCTTACAAAAAAATTCACTACAATTTTATTAGGGCATATCACAATATGTGACACTTCAATCATCTAAAAATCCCCCCCCCCCCCATAAAATGCTAGCATGCCTTTTCATACACTTAAAAAATCAATGTATTATGTATATGAATAACTCAATCAAACTTAAATCATTCTATTCATACTTTGATTGTATGCTCAGGAGTGTAAGAAGCATATCTAAATGGGATACCTAGCATCCATCCTAAAGTGGTAGGGAAGCCTCCTCTTTCAATAGGTCAAAGGACTCAACATCCATGGATGACAATGCCTTAATCATCACTTCCATCTCAAACCGCAATATCTGAGAACGGTTTGGTTAATCTCTAATTTCTTTTCTAATGGAGGGTAGAGTAGAGAAAACCCTATCTCTCAGTGTGCTGAAGTTTCCATTGTTTTTATGTGAATGCTCTTACTAAAAGAGAGTGGATAATAAGAATCTATGAGAGTGATCACATGTACAAATTGAAAACCTCATACTAAAAGAGTAGCTGAATGCAAAGTGTAGAAAACTGTATCAAAAGAGTTGTAGTGAACATTGCCCAATTAGTGTTTTGACTATAGAGTGCTAAAATCACATGAAAAGAGAAATAAATAAAAATTGTGAAAAGTACATGAGAATCCAATGAAAGAGTGACAAAATCTAATCGATACTTATGGGGGGTCCAAAACCCATTGCATATATTTGATCACAATTCATGATTTCATTTGATGAATGGGCCACACATAGTTTGGAATTAAAGAAGTAATGTGATACACACAACATGTGATATGTATGTGTGCAAGGTGTAAACACAACGTTCAAAGCATCCAATTTGAATCCCATGCTAGAACACACAAAATTTAATAGAAAATGTACAAGAAGATCAACATATATATACTTTGTATAGAAGCACAAAGAATAGTAACACCTATACCTAATACATATTACTGCAAAATGTCAAGGAGTAGGCTTCTAAGGGCTACAAGATGCTCAATATGAGTAGGGTGAACTACCCTTATCCAGTTAATGCACAAAGACTCTGCTATGCATGCAGTGTATTGTAGAAATCCATCACTCCTTGTTATCTACTCTATAATTCTTTCATAAGTGTGCTTCACTACTTATAGCTCTCCTTTAGTAGCATTTATCTTTTCTTACATGTCCAAGGCCTCTTTTTGCACCTATTTATAATAAGTATCTAGATTTTCAAATTTTGAATTTTGTTGAGAATCCAATTAGCAATAGATGTGATGGTGGCATACTTTCTCTTAGCCTCTATCTCCAACTTGGAGGGTTTCTCTAACTCTTTAAAAAATGAGTAGTTTAAATCTTCCATAGGACACCTACATGTCACTAATGCATAATGCTACCTATGAGTTATTCCACATTTTTAGACAACATGTTTTTCAAGTACATAACCTAATGTTAGAGGATATGGAGGTTGTTTTTCCTTTTTCTTGATGCATATGATACTGGAAGTGGATCCCCTATGAAAGGCAGACCTGCAGTGAGGGAAATCATCCTAGGTAATATCAATACCTCCCTACTTTGATGCATTGAAAGCATGGGAAAAGACAATGCCAACTTCATTATTGATAATCGTCTCCATTAGGTAAATCTTCTTGTGCAACCTCTGAAAGTCAACACATGACTCCTCCTCTAGGAAACCAATGTTATAGCCCTTGTGTGTTGTAGGATGCGATGAGTCCCATGTTCTCATCAACCTCTCCTCTTGCTCTTGAAGAGTCTCTGACCTAGCTCCTCGGGTAAGTTACTCATGAATATATGTGTGGATCACGTGGGTTCAAAATAAGGTATTTTTAAAATACTATTTTTATACATTTTTTACATACAGAAGAGTGTAATATAAAGGGGTTATTTACATATTGAATAGAAAAGAGTCATGTTTTATTCAAGAAAAACTCACAAATAAGGATATTTATAAATATGCATTGAACGCACGTGATGTAGAGGATATACATATAGTAACTTCCCCGAGCCTAGCTCGTAGGAAGAAATTCCACCCATCTTGAGGACAAATGCAGTGTGCAATCAAAGTCTTCTACTCCTTGATATTGCTCTTTGTCTTTCCTTGATTCTTCATGGGTGATTACTTGACAACAGGGTTTCTTGTTGTGAGGGAGTTCTTCATTTCCTTCATCATCCTTGATTTGATGGCTTGGGTTGCATGCATAGAGTCACACACACACACACACACACACACACACACACACACACACACTATGCATGCACAAGCATGCACGTATGCATGCACACGCACACACACACACACACACACACACATATATAGAGAGAGATAGAGTGTGTGTGTGTGTGTAACGTGTCCACCTGTTCCCTTTCAAGACACATCTTAGTAGTCCATCAGGAAGAGAGTCTAGAAAGCTCCGCCCGGCGCTCCCATGGAATGTTACAGGGTTTGCAATCTAGGACTTCCCGAGTCTACCATGTAGCAGAAGTATTCCGGCCGTTCCCACTTAGGACCGACCTGAATGGGCTTCCCCTCTAAAACAGTAGCTAGCGTGAACTACTTTATGCAGAAACGTCAAGGTCGAAGCGGATTCATGTTGCATTTGGTTCAAGGAGAATGGGAAACAAGAGGGATGCAAAGTTCGACCTCTCTGCCCATAGGGCATAGTTCCATTCTGTTTCCCTAAAACAACATAAATTGGGATTCTAGTAACCTAACTCTAGGTCAGCGCCTTTGCTGTTCATTTCCTTCAAGAAGAGCTCCTTGCTCTCCATTTCTCTTGAGAAAAGTTCCCAGCCAACCATGACCACCCATTCATAGGACAGACCCATGGCCACATCCACCGCACTTTCCTCAGGGTTGTTTTAGTTGTCTAATTACCTACCACATTTAGTTAGACACGCATAAAATAGCTTCCTTAATTAGCCAGTTAGACACTAGTTCCTTCACGTAATCTTAGCACTTAACATAGAAAAATAGTGCCAAACAAGTTTCTTTTCAACAGGTTATCTTACTTATCTTTGGAATACATCCATATAATCCAGCCCATAGGCTAATCCATAATCCACCCAAAGGCTATCCATAATCTGCCCGAAGGCTATCCAGCAATCCACAGGGATTACTAATCCAAGATTCCACCCTAGACTAGTATGTGGGCCTCGAGATCCAATCCAAAGTCACGTTGGTCTCTTGTGCAAGGCCCGGAAGGCAAGGGATTTACGACCACATCCCCCCTGGCACCCAAGCGTCCTCCTACTCCAAGTAGCGCTCAAAAGAGAGACCTCTCGTGGCGGGTTCAGTTTGTAAGAATTACACGGCGCAACGAATAGAATCTGAGAAAGAGATAGAGAGTACACAACAGATAATAGGAGAATTAGTAAATTCTTTAGCTCCAAACAACTGATACAAAGATGGCTCTATCCACCCGTGCGCTTCCACTGTGTGAATCTTAGATGGCGATCTAGACAGAAGATAGGTGAAGAGCTTAAGGCTAGCTGGAACAACAACTCTGACTGGGTGAAAGATGAATGATAGATGGTTGTCAAGGGGTTTAGCTTTTATAGCCCGCGAAGGTCGTTAGGTCGGCCTAATCGACCTACCATATGAGCCTCCACTAGTCGGCCAAGGAATATTCCTTATGAGCTTCCGCAGCCCCCGGACCCCAAAATAGGGGTCCCTTTTAACTCCCTTACCCCCAACTCTATGCAATGCACCTCGAATTGCTTCTAGCTTAACCACTCTGTCTAACCCAAAGATTAGACCCACAATGGTCACCTTTTTGCCATCCGGTCACATAGATCTCATCTGATATACAAGTCAGGACTCAACCAATGTCCGGGCTCACATTTGGCTTCTCCTCATAATGGGGGCCTTACAAATTTGAGCACCATGGATCATTGGTGGCACCTAATGAGGGTGGGGCATTGATCATATCTAACACCCCCCCTCAATGTCCACCCATAGGTGAACTATCTCCTCGACCGAATGCCAAGTCTCTGAAGATGAACTTGAAGCAGATCCTTTGTAAGTGCTTTGGTGAAGATATCTGCTCCATTATCCTCTGTTGGACAGTAGAGTTCCACTATCCCATCCTCCATCAAATCACGCACATGGTGATACTGGATCTCTATATGTTTGGTGCGTGCATGAAACACTGGATTTTTGGCAATGGCGATGCAACTCTGATTGTCACATTTCAGCACAGTTGGTTCTTCATCTTGCACTCCCATATGCCATAGAATCCTTCTCAACCATACTGCTTCACATGCAGCAAAACAAGCTGCCTTGTACTCTACTTCGGTAGAAGACAATGCCATTGTTGGCTGCTTCTTACTAATCTAAGAGAAAATTCCTGAACCCAAAGAGAAACAATAACCAGAAACTGACTTCCTGGAATCATTGTCTCTTGCCCAATCTGACTCACAGTTCCCCACAAGAGAAGTTCCGAAACTATATGTGATACCATAGTTAAGAGTTTCCTTCAAGTATTTGAGCACCCGCATCCCAGCCTTCCAATGACTCTCATGAGGTTTGTTTGAGAACCTGCTCAAAACACCAACAACAAAACCGATATCTGGTCTGGTGTTACACAAGTAGATAAGATTGCCGACCAACCTCCTATACCTCCCAATGCTTGCTAGTACTGATGTATCCTCGATGGATAACTTTGCATTCACCTCCATAGGTGTAGCTATCTCCTTGCACTCGGTCATGCCAAATGCCTTCAAGATCTCCCATGCATACTTCTTCTTAGAGATGAAGATCTTTCCTGGCTCTTGCAAGGCTTCAATCCCTAAACAATAGTGTAGCAAGCCCAAGTCTGTCATTTCAAACTCAGAACTCAAAGCCTTTCGAGTTTGGTAGATCATATCTTCATAGTCACCTGTAATAAGAAGGTCGTCCACATATAGAACAATCACTACAGACTTTTTACCATCCCTGTAAACATACAAGTTAGCATCTGAGGCACATCTTTTGAAGTTTAGGTTTAAAAAGAACTTATCTATTTGCTGGTACCATGCTCTGGGGGCTTGTTTCAGCCCATACAATGCCTTCTTCAACTTACACACTTTGTTCTCAGAATGGGTGGCCTCAAACCCTGGTGGCTGAGCCACGTACACCTCCTCCTTGAGGTCACCATTTAAGAACGGTGACTTAACATCCATTTGGTACACTGGCCACTTCTTGTGGGCAGCCACTACAAGTACCGTGCGAATAGTGGTCATTCTGGCAGTTGGGGCAAATGACTCTTGAAAATCAAACCCTTCAACTTGTGAAAATCCTTGGGCAACCACTCTAGCTTTGTACTTTTCTAAGGTACCATCAGCCTTGTACTTTACCTTCCAGATCCACTTGGTGCCAATAACCTTCCACTTTGCTGGTCAATCCACTAGCTCCCAAGTGTCATTCTTCATTATGCTGTCATACTCCGGTTGCATAGCAGCTGAGAGCGGAATTTAGGTGCTAGGAAGTGCTTAAAAATAGCTAAAAATTATGAATATCAAGGGAAAAATATTCAATGTCAAAGGCGGCGGCTCGATCTAGGATGATTTTAAGCGTCAAAGTGCTTTAAAGGTGCCCGAGCGACACTTGTTGATTTTTCATAATTTTTCAAACAGTCGTGTAGGCTGACACGAGTTACTGGCCAATGCGGGATGCTAAGCTGGATGCCCAGGATTTTTCAAAGCTCAATTTGGAGTCCGGACAGGGAAATGGCCAAGGAAACGATTAAGATGCGAAGGGGTGGACAAAATTTGGCCCAAATGAGTAAGTGACTCTTGGGAGCCCAAGAATAAAAGTCACATGAAATGTTGTTGTAGGAATCGTGGAGAGAGAGAGGAGGACATCAACGCTAGAATGCGCCGATTTTTTCGCCCTTCTTGATGGAGATGGAGGTGTGGGGCTGCAAACAAACCCTGCAAGTGATCATGGGCCCTTATTCCCCTCTGTATGTGGATCTTATCGCCGCCCTTCGCTCCTCAATTGATGGCCTAAATGCTGAGATAGAAATCTAGTCTTTCTCTCTCCTCCCTCTCTCTCTTCTAAAGGCAAGTTCATGTGGGAAGAGGAAGGAAGAAGAAAGAATGATGGAGGCTTATCCGGTATGGATCGGATTGCTCCACCGGCTGGGAATGGTGATTTGTGATTGTGTTGGACATGAAGTGCTGCTGATTTTCAAATTTGCAGCCATGGACATGAAACCCGAAACACGCAAATAATCGGTAATTCAATTTTTTTTCAAAGGAAATTTGAGATTTCATGGCTTTTGATTGATAAAATGTTGTTCATGTGGGCTAAAAATTGTTTATGTTGCTGTTTCCCATGAGTACTTGTTGTTCATAATTAGAAAATCAGAAAAATATGCATCTTGTGACTCAAAATAATACACTAAAACATGTAAAATATGGAAAATCAAGGGAAAATGATGTTTTTGGGCATAAAAATGGACAATGAATAGGAACACCAACTAATTTTTCATTTTTGCTGCAAGAAGGAACTAAGGGCCACAGCCCATAACCTATTTTGAATTTTTACTAATTAAATAATGCAAAAAATAAGGAAAAATACAATGAAAATAGAGAAAAATCACTAAAAATAGGGGAAAAATGCATTTTGGGTGCGGAAAATTAATGAAAATTAAGAACAATGTTTTGTGAATGTTTGTGGGGACTGAAGCATGAGGATTTGCCTCAGTTCATCCTCACCTTCTTGTTCTAGTGTGTTTTTCCCGCTTTTTACACATAAAATGATGGCAAAATGCCCTATAAATCTATACAACAATACAACATTTGATCAATGGGAGGGTAGAGTAGTTAAAATGTGTCTAAATGTGGAGTAAAATGATGAAAAGATTGCTGGTTTTTGTTTGCATGCCATATAGGTCGGTGAATAATTATAGAATGAGAGCCTAGTAGCACGAGGGTTTCCTTGGTGCTAGGTTCGTGCAACGCCGAATAAGGACGGTAGTTGAAAATCATTGAAAGGATGTTTTCCACATGTGCACAATATTGATTTCATAATTGTTTGAGCACTTAGCATCCACAATATGCATAAATCATGGAAATATTTAAAGGTATCAGAAATCCTGGATGCACAGCAATTGTTTTGATTAGGACCTTGACCCACGTTGAGTAAGAGACAGGACACCCTAAGCCATAGGCTAGTCGCGGGGTCTAGGGAAAAGAGAAGTAAGGACAATGGTACATTCCTGTATACGATTAAATGGTACCTTGAGTGGATTTTGTGCGAAATGTTTATATGTTGAGCGACGCATCAAGGGGCCAATCCCCAAGGTGTAGGAGAGTCGCAGAGGGGTGGCGGCACTCAGCCGTTGGAGGACCCCCTATGTCTGTGCTTCGTGCCATTAGGCAATGTGTAAGGGACTCCCTCTGAGGAGTAGTTGGTGAGAGAAGAGTGTACTACAAACGAGGTAATACAAACGCAAGACATTTAGGAAGGCAATGTATGTGTCATCAACGCTCCTGGCCGCGAGGCCGTGGGGTTGTTGAGCGCGTGAGATAGAGGTCCGGCTAGTGCACGAGCCAGTGCCGGCCCGTTCTAGGTTCCATCAGTGGTGCGTCTGCCGAGAGCTGCCGATAAGTGGCGGTCTTCGAATCTTGGGTTTCAAGGGACCCTAAATTACCCATAAAATGGGGTTTGTTCAAGGATGGAAAAACTTAGTTTTTCCCATACAAAACTTACTAATGGACTTAGTTAGTTATGTAGAGCATGAGTCCTCTGCAGAAGATAATTTATGTGATGAAAAGAGTAGCCCATTAATGGTTACCCCATCCTCTAGTATGATGGCATGGGCCGAGGTTCGCCTTGGTGTGGTCTCTACCCAAGAGAAATCAGGTTTAACCATCCATCAACCTAAAGGGCATGAAACAAGCATGTTGGAAACTATGGTAGTTGTGGCATCAATAAGTCATCATGCTAAAGCCATAATGCCATGGGAGAGTGCGGATATACGATGGAATATGCTTGTGGTTGAAACATCCCGTGTAATGGGCCACCATGACAACATAGTAGGCATCACAAGGATGTTAGAAGCCCTAGCTGTCAAGGGAAAACCATTGCTTAAAAGGCATGGTTCCCAAGTTTTAAGAAGTGGTAATGATAAATTTGCTTTAGATAAGGATCAAAAGCTCTTATATAAAACCGTTATGGACTTTCCTTTTAAAGGGAAAGGTATGGAAGACCCTCTAAGAGGGAATCAAAATGACATGTTGAAACTTATAGGACTCCCTAGACCACTCAGTGAGTTAGCTGAAAGGGATGTCAATGAGGATATTAACCCCCCTACACCGGAAAGGGCAGGGATGGAAGAGGTTAAAGATCCTAAGAGGCTGGACCCAGATCATGATGAATATGAAGATTTTAATGACCCGGTGTTGATCCCAAAATGGAGGACTAAATGTTCTCCTCTTTATAGGGATCTCCCAGTGTTTTATGGGTTGCCAAATGAGGATCCAATGATTCATTTAAGAGAATATGACGTAACTTGCATTGCAAGTGGGTTCGATGATATACATCGGATGCTTGTATTCCCAAGTATCCTAAAGGGAGAGGCAAGGAAATGGTACTGGAGCCTCCCAAGAGGATCGATCAGATCATTTGAGGAGTCTTGTGATAGATTTCTAGATGAGTATGAAAAACAGCTCCCTATGATTCAGGTCTTAGGGCAGCTTATGCAGTTTACACAAGAGTCTTATCTTTTTGTTAAAGAGTATGCTAGAGCCTTTGATAGTACTCTTAGGCTTTGGCCAAGAAGAGCCATTGCATTAGCAGATGATGTGCTATGTGAGCTCTTTCTGAATGGCTTAGAGATTAATACGCAAATCCAAGTGGGACTGCGGAATCCTAAGTCATTAAGGGAAGCAAAAATGCATGCCATCGATTATGAGGGTCATATTCAGAAATGTTGGGAAAACTTTTGGAGTTTTCCCTACTCAGTACAGGTGCATCCCAGCTTCCAATCATTTCTGCAAGGAGACATCTCACTTGTTGATACCAAGGCAGCCTATGAGGGGAACCTTAGTGGCCAAAATCTCAAAGCAGAAAATGGCCATCCTATGAGTATTAATGACATGCCTCTCAGTGAACAGGTTCCAAGCCATGTAAGTCCCATTAGGGCTTGCAACACTTCCACGAGAGATAGTTGTGATGGAAATATGGATCGCACCAATGGGCCTATGAGTGTTGATAAGAATTCTGTGTGTCGTTCTAATTTTGTTGCTAGTAAGGCTCTTGAGAGACCTTTGGTATTGGAATCATGCTTCCGGGTGGATGTTGTTCCTTCCAGTGAAAGCATGGTTATTATGGAAGAAAATTTGCAGTATGGACGTAAACAAGTAAAGACATCTTTTGTAAAGAGGATGCAAAATCCTAAAAGTCCACCTGTGCTTCACAAAGGTCATAAGGATGTGAGGCCATTTAGCCATAGGGATAAGTTTGCATTGAGTTCGTTAGACCAGTGCAACAAATTGAGGGAGTGCAAGAATATTAAGGGAAATGTGAGATGGGTTTTGAGACCCAAAATCTCCAAAAGTATGGCAAGAATGTTGAATGCAAGGCCAAGGATCCCATCTGGATATATTCTGTTGAACCCCCAAGAGGATAAGATTGGATATACATCTGACCATATACACTGCCTTGGGATACACCCATGTGATGTGCCTAGGCTTGAAGCTCTACCTAGTTTGGGTCGCAACACTGATTTATGTGAAAACCCAAATAGAGGAGGTTCGAATGAGTACAAAGCTATGATTATTTCTCCCAAATGAGGCATTCAGCCACTTGAACGAACAGTTTATTCAGATTACAGTAAATGTGGGACATGCGAGCCCACTAAGGTCGATCGGTCTTATTGATGAGTTATTTGTGGAAAGGCTTGGACTTGTAGCTCTACAAGAAGAAAACCCTAAGAAAAAAAAAGAAAAAAAGAAAAAAAGAAAAAAAATACAAGATCAAGCTTTTAGCTAACTTGCATGAGTAGCATGGGGCTAGTCGACCTATGATATGCTATCTTTGGCACCTTGGGTAGTCTGAGAGGGTGTGATGTATATGCCAAGGACATCAGTATTACGTGGAATAAAATGACCTATCTAGTTTTAAGCTAGGAAGGCTACTGCTTTGGATATTATCTCCAGATTTCATTAGGCCAAGAGGGCCGATTCAGTTTTGTAGTGAAGTGTTTTATTTCATTAGGCCAAGAGGGCCATTTCCCTGTCTAGTGCGGGTGCATTTAATTGGGTTTTTGTTTTAAGTATTGTGCTGGACAGATTTCGTGATTCGTGGAATTTGGTGGAGTCTGGAGGAGCCTTTGCTGCGATGGAAGCTTCTTGTGGCCAATCGAGGTGATACCTCTCCTTTACGAGTACCTTTCTTTCCTGTTATATGTGTATTTGTACTTGTCAAGGGGATATATTTTTGTTGGGGACCGGCAACCAAGGCATGAAGTCCCAGGTTCAGGCTAAGTATGTTTGAGGGAGGTCGGAGTAGTCATTGCCTCCTGTAAAGACATTGTCAGGCATCGAAAGACCTATTTTAGAAGGGAGCCCTAGTGGCCGTGTTCTGCTAGCCTGCTAGGCAGCCGTTCTAGGAGTTCTTGTTAGTAGTGAGGCAGTTAGAGAAGCCTGCCAGAAGTTAATAATGATGATGCCAAGAAACCCTGAACATCCTGTAAGATGAATATATATACAAAGGTGTGTAAAAAGGGGTTCTAACCCCTATCAAAGAAAAGAAAAGGAATGAAAATATATAAGCAGTTGATCATTGCCTTGCGAAGGCCTGGTAGGTTCCTGGGGACGAGTGAGACCTGGGGCCGATACCTTGTCTTCCTCGGGGTGGCTTTTTGCTGAAAAAAAAAACAAAACAAGGAAGGTTGGAGCGAAAATAAAAGTGAGCATTAGAAAAGGATTAAGTGTCGCCTTGCGAGGGCTTGGTAGGTTCTTGGGTGCCAAGACAGGTCTTGAGACCGATGCCCTGTTCTCCTGGGGTCACTATGCTCAGCTCCCTCCTTTTTACATGCCCAAGTATGTCAATAAAATAAAAACCCTAAAAGAAGAAATGTACTGAACGAAAATATTCCTTGAGCAGGCTATAGGAGTCCTCGCCTTGTAGGAGCTCGTAGTTGTGTTGTCTTTAGTTGGTAAGTAGTTCAGATTACCACTTAGGGCAACCTCTTTGGTAGGTTTTTTAGTTTGGTTGTGTTGGAGCAGTTGGTTAGCGACTCACTTCGGATCTTCTATTAGATGATGCTAGGCCTACTCCTTGTGGATGTCATGCCTTGGTTCTGTCTAGGGGTAGGGGGAGAATTGTGCTGAGTTTTATCGTATATTTGTTTTGTATCAGCTTGATGCTTCTTTGGTTGTTTATATGCAAATATGTTCGTGGATTCGACGAGCTGAGTCGTCCTATCCTGTGGTTGCCAATGAGAGCGGAATTTAGGTGCCGGGAAGTGCTTAAAAATAGCTAAAAATTATGAATATCAAGGGAAAAATATTCAATGTCAAAGGCGGCGGCTCGATCTAGGACGATTTTAAGCGTCAAAGTGCTTTAAGGTGCCCGAGTGACACTTGTTGATTTTTCATAATTTTTCAGATAGTCGTGCGGGTTGACACGAGTTAATGGCCAATGCGGGATGCTAAGCCGGACGCCCAGGATTTTTCAGAGCTCAATTTGGAGTTCGGACGGGGAAATGGCCAAGGAAACGGTCAAGATGCGAAGGGGTGGACAAAATTTGGCCCAAATGAGTAAGTGACTCTTGGGAGCCCAAGAATAAAAATCACATGAAATGTTGTTGTAGGAATCGTGGAGAGAGAGAGGAGGACATCAACGCCAGAATGCGCCGATTTTTTCGCCCTTCTTGATGGAGATGGAGGTGTGGGGCTGCAAACAACCCCTGCAAGTGATCATGGGCCCTCATTCCCCTCTGTATGTGGATCTTATCGCCACCCTTCGCTCCTCAATTGATGGCCTGAATGCTGAGATAGAAATCTAGTCTTTCTCTCTCCTCCCTCTCTCTCTTCTAAAGGCAAGTTCATGTGGGAAGAGGAAGGAAGAAGAAAGAATGATGGAGGCTTGTCCGACATGGATCGGATTGCTCCACGGGCTGGGAATGGTGATTTGTGATTGTGCTAGACATGAAGTGCTGCTGATTTTCAGATTTGCAGCCATGGACATGAAACCCGAAACACGCAAATAATCGGTAATTAAAAAAATTTTCAAAGGAAATTTGAGATTTCATGGCTTTTGATTAATAAAATGTTGTTCATGTGGGCTAAAAATTGTTTATGTTGTTGTTTCCCATGAGTACTTGCTGTTCATAATTAGAAAATCAGAAAAATATGCATCTTGTGACTCAAAATAATACACTAAAACATGTAAAATATGGAAAATCAAGGGAAAATGATGTTTTTGGGCATAAAAATGGACAATGAATAGGAACACCAACTAAATTTTCATTTTTTCTGCAAGAAGGAACTAAGGGCCATAGCCCATAACCTATTTTTATTTTTTAGTAATTAAATAATGCAAAAAATAAGAGAAAATACAAGGAAAATAGAGAAAAATCACTAAAAATAGAGGAAAAATGCATTTTGGGTACGGAAAATTAATGAAAATTAAGAACAATGTTTTGTGAATGTTTGTGGGGACTGAAGCACGAGGATTTGCCTCAGTTCATCCTCACCTTCTTGTTCTAGTGTGTTTTTCCCGCTTTTTACACATAAAATGATGGCAAAATGCCCTATAAATCTATACAACAATACAACATTTGATCAATGAAAGGGTAGAGTGGTTAAAATGTGTCTAAATGCGGAGTAAAATGATGAAAAGATTGCTGGTTTTTGTTTGCATGCCATATAGGTCGGTGAATAATTATAGAATGAGAGCCTAGTAGGACGAGGGTTTCCTTGGTGCTAGGTTCGTGGAACGCCGCATAAGAACGGTAGTTGAAAATCATTGAAAGGATGTTTTCCACATGTGCACAATATTGATTTCATAATTGTTTGAGCACTTAGCATCCACAATATGCATAAATCATGGAAATATTTAAAGGTATCAGAAATCCTAGATGCACAACAATTGTTTTCATTAGGACCTTGACCCACGTTGAGTGAGAGACAGGACACCCTAAGCCGTAGGCTAGTCACGGGGTCTAGGGAAAAGAGAAGTAAGGATAATGGTACATTCCTGTATACGATTAAATGGTACCTTGAGTGGATTTTGTGCGAAATGTTTATATGTTGAGCGACGCATCGAGGGGCCAATCCCCAAGGTGTAGGAGAGTCGCAGAGGGGTGGCGGCACTCAGCCGTTGGAGGACCCCCTATGTTTGCGCTTCGTGCCATTAGGCAATGTGTAAGGGACTCCCTCTGAGGAGTAGTGGGTGAGAGAAGAGTGTACTACAAACGACGTAATACAAATGTAAGACATTTAGGAAGGCAATGTATGTGTCATCAACGCTCCTGGCCGCGAGGCCGTGGGGTTGTTGAGCGCGTGAGATAGAGGCGGCTAGTGCACGAGCCAGTGCCGGCCCGTTCTAGGTTCCATCAACAGCCTTCCATGATGGATCTGCAAGTGATTCTTCTAAGTCAGTTGGCTCCTTTACTTCTCTCATAATCTCAACCATCAAGGCCATATTGACTATGTGAGGAGAAGCCCTCCTTTGCTCCTCTATTCTCTGAGACCTCCTTGGTCCGTCTGCCTTCTCCTCAGCAGATGTAGGCATAGGATTATTGTGGTCATAGAGCTGCTTCATCCACGTGGCAATGGCTTTTCCGGTGGGGTGATGTCAGGTTGGTGAACTTTTTCCTCATCATTTGAAGATGATGCTTTCTCCTTCTTTAGGATAGGGACAGCTCTCGGGACAGGTTCATAGTGGACTACTTCTTCACTTGATGATAAAGTGGAAGAACTTGCCTTCTTCTTCTCCACTGTATGTGGCTTCTCCTTAAACACCACATCACGGCTCGCGATAATCTTCTTTGCCTCTTGGTCATACAATTTGTAAGCCTTCTGCTCATCACTATAGCCCATGAAGATACATTTTCTGCTTTTTGGTTTTAACTTGTTTCTCTTCTCATCCGGAACATGTGCATAACCTTCACATCCAAAAATTCTGAAATGTGAGACAAATGGTTTCTTACCTATGTAAGCCTCATGAGGTGTTTTTCCCTTGAGAGCCTTTGTGTATCTCCGATTTAGAATGTAGACTGCAGTATTAACCGCTTCAGCCCAAAAATGGTTTGGCAATCCCTTGCCCTTTAGCATGCATCTTGCCATCTCCACAATGGTGCGATTCCTGCGTTCCACAACACCATTCTGCTGAGGTGTGTGAGGCATCCTCAATTGACGTTTGATCCCTTTGCTCATGCAAAAGTCTTCAAACTCCTTTGAGTTGAACTCACCACCACCATCCGGTCTAAATTTCTTCACACTTTTCCCTGTTTCATTCTCAACAAGTTTTAGCCATTCTTTAAACTTACCAAAAGCTTGAGCCTTATAACGAAGGAAGTACACCCACATATTCCTATTGTAGTCATCGACAATTAGCATAAAATAAGAAGATCTTCCCAAGGCCTGTGTAGGCATCTTACCACACGAGTCAGCATGCATCAACTCTAGAGGAGTCTGTGCTCTATTCTTGCTTTCTTGTGGAAATGCCTTTCTTTGTTGCTTGCCCATCATACAAGCTTCACATGGTTCCTTCAATTCAATTATTGTAGGTAGGTGAGCAACCATACCTTGCTTTTGCATCTCCTTCAACACTGCAAATCCGATGTGTCCAAACCTTTCATGCCAAAGCTTACTTGTGCCCACTCCAGCGGTGGCTATAAGAGCACTTAGTTCATACAGGTTGTTCCTTCTTTCTCCTTTACCAACAATTGTGCCAGCACTATCAAGAATTTCTGCACCCTTCTTGAACCTCACTTCATGACCAAGATCGGTTATGGCAGCAACAATTGATAACAGATTTCTCCTGATTTTGGGAACATACAACACATTTGAAAGCTTTTTGACTTCACCATTTGCAGCAACAAAAGAAATAGTATGGGTGCCCGCAGTAGGGCATTTAGCATCATTTCCAACCGTCACAGTGATGGATTCTTGTAGAGGCTGCATAGAACTATATAGACCTTTCTTGTTGGTCATGTGACGGGAGGCCCCACTATCCAACACCCATGAGTCAGTGGTAGATTCTTCTTGCGCCGAGGAGCTCACTTCCTCAATGGTCGACATGAATAATTCCAACTCTGCTTCAGCCATATTGGCTATCTCTTTCCCTTTACTTTTAAGGGTACCATTTTTTTCATCTGCCTTCTTGACACAACAATCTGCAATTCCATGTTCTTTCTTCTTGCAGTAGAAGCACTCTCCTTGAAACTTCTTCTTACCGCCCTTCTTCTTTTTGTCACCATCATTTTTGGTGGAGGAACCACCTTTGCATTTTTCATTGGCAGAGAATGCAACATCTCCATTGTTGCTTCCTTCTCGCGCTTTCAGCCTCAACTCCTCCTCCATCAATAATGCACAAAACTCCTCAAAAGTCAAAGCTTGAGGTGTCACCTGAGTATTAAGGGAAGTTACTAGTCCATCAAACTTTTGTGGACAAATCCGAAGACACCTCTGAGCTAGCTCTTCGCTAGTCTTTTGTATCCCAGCGCCAACCATCTGGTCACACAGATTCTTAATCCGAGTGATGAATGCTTCAACCGTCTCTCCTTCAGCAAACTTCTCTACTGCTAGTTGATTCTCCAAGTTTTGAATCCTTGTTTGGTTTCGTGTTTAATACTGACTCCTCAATACATTCCAAGCCTCTGACACTTTGATTGTATGTTGAATCAAAGTCAGAATACTGTCAGAACAGCTTGTAACTAAGGCACACAATGCATCTACATTCCTTCGTTTCCAAGCTCGTAGAAGATCTTCATTTGTCTCGCCGGCAGCATTTGAAGTGAATAGCCGTTAGACACTTTGGCAGCACACATCCCGGCAAAATTTTGACATGATCGGCTTGGTGATTAAACCAAACATTTGTAACGGTTCTTTACTTAGGCGGGTGCCGGAGATTTCTTAACTTACTTAAAAAACAAAAAAAGAATTACTAACTGGTATTTGCGCAATTTTTCCCGTTGCTTTTACGGAACCCCCTTCCTGTATGGTCGAGCTTCGAGCTGTGTACAAAAGGTTCTTAAATGGACGGATTTACGTGCAATAATGCCAGAGAAACGTTAGAATAGCGGTTCCTGCTCCTTGAGCACCATTAAATAAATGATCGTTGGAATCTGGATTCTGTGGTTGGAGAAATCATCACACTAGAATTTGATGGGTCGGGGGTGTTACAACTATATATATCATCTCTCACTTGACTTGGGTCTCACCTATATATACTAACTCTACATCAATATGAATCATTCTTTGGGAGCATGTCTTGTGTATCTCTCTCGTACTCTCTCTCTCTCTCAACATGGTATCAGAGCTATGGATGCGTAACAACAACAAGGAAGATAAGTTGTTTCATTGTTTATACTTGATTGAATTCTTTGCACAAGTGATGATTTGATACATGAACTTTTTCAAATTAAAAGTATTAGTTAATTTTGTCTTTAAAAACAAAACCAGGTCCAGCTGCGTAACTCTCGTCGTGCTCTCGAATCCTGTCAAAACAGCTTGTCAATCGGAGTTCTGGATCAAAAGTTATGACAGTTCAGGATTCAAGATAGCAATTCTGCTCGAATCTGCGATTCTTTATTTAAAACTGTATTTTTAATTACAGTTTGTTAATCCCCAATTACAGTTTATTAATCGCTCGTCTTCGTTAATGATGTTGATTACAACAAGCAAACATCTTGCTATTTTTAGCGATGTTTTATTATCGTTCACGTTCTTTGCTCGACCGAAATAACACTTTTCTTATATGCATCATCTCGTCTTGCACGTTACGCCTCTCTATTTCGGGCTTTCTTTTTAGTCACTCAATACTTTTCGCCGTTCTTACGTGCATATCCCTATTTTGATTGTCATGCGTCTCAACTACACTCGTCTTGATCATGGTTTGCAGATTCTACGATCTCATCTTATTTGTTTTCTCTCGACATACAGGCATGGCCAATTGCGTAATTGTTAACGGATATCCATCTGGCCAACGTTCGGTTCCCTTCTTCCAAGTACAAGGCTTTCCTGGGTGGAAAGCAAAGATGATGCTAATTCTCGAAGGTGACGAATTATTTGATATTGTTTTGGGCGACCTGTCTTGCCCAGTTCAACCTATCGATGTGATGAATAATAATTTTGTGATTACTGATGGTCCATTATTTGAACAATGGAAAATTGATCACACTGATTGGATTCGTCGTGACAAAGCGGCTCGTCGTTATATATTGTCTACACTTCCTGACTCACTTATGTTGGATGTCTTTCATCTGGAAACCTCTCATGCTATTTGGGAGTATCTTATCTCAACGTTTGAGAAGAAATCGGTCACCGAAATTTTATATCTCCAAACTTGTTTGAAGAATCTTCAATATAAGGTTGGTACTTCTATGCACTCTCATATCGAGTCTTTTAAAGACATTATCAATCAGCTTGGTGCTGCCGGCGCTCCTGTTGCTAAAAATCAGATTGTTACTCAACTTCTTCATACCATCAAAGATCCTTTATATGACAATATCATCACTATTTTGTCTAACAAGGATGATATCCACTTTGATAAAGCATGTATATCTCTTATTGAATATTCTCAACATCATGAGCATCATTTGGAAAAATCTGATGCTGTTTTGGTCACTTGCGAACAAAGGGATTTTGATGCTGCTTTTGTTGCTCGCAAGCGTCCTGCTTCACGTTTTCAGCAGGGTGGACGCTCTAATCCAGCTAGTAAATCTTCTCATCTTGCTTATCCTAACAAACATTGTTCTTACTGTGATAAGAAAGGTCATGTGGCTTCTGATTGCTGGGCACGTCAATATGATGAGGAGCATGGAGTTACTACAAAGCAACCTCGCTCGTCCAAAAGTTTTCCTCCTTGTGATTATTGTGCACATACAGATCATCCATCTCGTCGTTTTTATAAACGAAGATATGATGAAGAACATTCTCGTGCTTATATTGTTCAGCAAACTTCAACTGATGATTATCATACTCATCAGGAGCTCAATTTCGTCCATATGATATCTCTCTAGAAAAGGTACTTCATGTTCATGATGGTTCTCTATTCATCGTTGATTCAGGTGCCACTGGAAACATGACATACCAATCGCAGTGGCTTCACAATTATCATTCTCTTCCTATCAAGAAGTTTGTTTACCTTGCGGATGATACGACTTGTCAAGTCAAAGGAGTGGGTGATTTATATCTGGGGACTGTTTCATCCACTAGAATATTAAGAGGAGTTCTTCATGTTCCAGATTTGCAAAGAAATCTTCTTTCTGTTGCTCATCTAGTTGATCTTGGTTTGTTTGTTGGCTTTGATCATAATCAATGTCGTATAGAGAAAGACGGGCATACTATAGCAGTGGATCCTCGACATGGTAATCTATTTGAGCTATCATTGAACGATACAGTTGCAAATGTTGTTAGTGCCCCTGGAGATGCAGATTGCAAATTATGGCATCAACGATTTGCACACTCCGATTTTGCCAAAATTCTTGATCTTTATCGTCATGGTCTTGTGCAAGGTATGGATCTTAAATCTCATCCACGTATGGGAATATGTGAGTACTGTGCACTTGGAAAACACCATCGTTCACCTTTCCACACTTCTTCTTCATCACATTCCTGTGCTCTCTTGGATTTGGTTCATATCGATATTTGTGGTCATTTTCTTGCCTCAAAGTCTCAATATCGGTATTTTATAACTTTCATTGATGATTTCTCACGATACACACATGTCTATCTTCTTCGACATAAGTCTGAGGCTTTACCTATATTTAAACAATACAAGATAAGTGTGGAGCTTCAAACTGGATTCTCTATAAAGACGCTTCACAGTGACAATGGCGGTGAATATGTATCCAATCTATTTGATGACTTCTGTAAGGATCAAGGTATTCATCATGAGTTTACAGTTCCTTATTCTCCTCAGCAAAATGGTGTTGTTGAGTGCAAAAAGCGCACGATTCTTAATGCTATACGTTGCATGCTTATACACTCTGGTTTGTCTCGAAAGTTTTGGACTGAAGAACTTCTAACAGCTGTTTTTATTTAAAATCATCTTCCAACTACTGCGCCTGCTGGTAAAATTCCTATAACAATTTGGACAGGGAAGACACCTTCAGTCTCTCACTTTCGCACATTTGGCTGCATTGCTTATATTCATGTGCCCAAGGACACTCGACATAAGTTGGATCCTCCAGGTTTGAAGGTTATTTTTCTTGGTTATTCAGATCATTCCAAAGGTTATAAATTTTATGATCCTTCTTCTCAAAAGGTTATCATTAGTCGTGATGCTATATTTGATTAGAAGACTATGGGTGGCACATGGTCGTCAGATGTTTCAGATGATACATAGTCTTTGCTTAGTGCATTTCCTTACTTGCTTTGTGATTCTACTAATTCTGATGATCATAAACCTCCTTCACCTCCAAAGAAGATTGATGAAAATTTGGAGATCTATGTTGATCTTCCTATTGAGATAGAGCATGGATTCTATTCTATTGAATATGATGTCTTTGATGATGCTATGTCTGTCCAAGAGGATCCAATATCATATATGGAAGCTATCAATTCGTCTCAAAGGGATCAATGGCAAGAAGATATGCAAGCTGAGTACAATTCTTTAATCTCCAAAGGTACATGGATTCTTACTGAACTCCCCCCAAATCGTGTTCCTATCAAATGTAAATGGGTTTATAAAACCAAGACCAAAGCTGATGGCTCATTTGATAAGTTCAAAGCACGACTTGTTGCAAAAGGTTACTCACAGATTGCAGGAGTAGATTATCAAGAAACATTTTCTCCCATTGTGCGCTCCACAACTGTTCGTATGATATTGGCTTTTGCAACACTATTTGATCTAGAAATTCACCAAATGGATGTTAAAACAGATTTTCTCAATGGAGATCTTGAAGAAGAAATCTATATGGAGCAACCTGAAGGTTTTATGATTGCAGGAAAGGAGCATCTTGTATGCCAGCTTCATCGTGCATTATATGGATTGAAGCAAGCCTCTCGTGCTTGGTATATTAAGATTGATCAGTTCTTCACATCTAAAGGTTTTGTTGCATGTTTTGCTGATCCAAATCTTTACATCAAAAGGGAGGACAAATATTTTATTATTCTTGCTCTATATGTTGATGATACTATTCTTGTGTCAAATAATATTGCTTTCTTGGATGCTATGAAGAAGCTTTTATCGACTGCATTTGAAATGGTGGATCTTGGTGAGATACATTTTTGTTTGGGTATTCAAGTTCAACGACACCGACAACAAGGCATTCTTCTTCTTCGCCAGACAAAGTTTATTAATGATATTGTTAAGAAGTTTGGGTTGACAAATGCGCACTCTGCCAACACTCCCATTCTTTCAAGCTCTACCAAGGGTACATCTACAACACACAATGAAGAATCAGCCATTCATCAACCTTTTGCTAATCTTGTTGGTTGTCTTCAATTTATTGGTTTAAACACAAAACCAGATATTTTATTTGCAGCTAACTTTTTGGGATAGTATCTTTCTTCCCCTTCCACTATTCATTGGAGTGCTGCAAAACGTATTCTTAAGTACCTCAAGGGTACTAAGGAATTTGGTCTTATTTATCGTCATCGAGAGGATTCTTCTTTATCTTCTTCAACTTCTCTTGACCTTATTGGATATACAGATGCTGATTGGGCAAGTTCACACTTATCCATGCGATCTACAAGTGGGAATTGTTTCTTTGTAAATGGATGTTTGGTTTCTTGGTCCAGCAAGAAACAACGATGTGTTGCGGTTTCTACAACTGAAGCTGAATATGTTGCTGCATCATTAGCAGCTCGCGAGCTAGTTTGGCTTCGACAACTACTTGCAGATTTGGGACATCCTTCATCATCTAGTACACCTCTTCGATGCGATAACCAAAGTGCTATTAGTCTTACCAAAGACTATATACAACATAGTAAATCAAAGCATATTGCTATTCATTATCATTATGTTCGACATGAAGTCAAGAAAGGTTCCATTATGGTGGAGCATTGTCCTAGTGATCAAATGGTTGCATACATCTTCACAAAAGCTCTTAGTGAAGCTCGCTTTAGCTCATTAAGACATGCACTTGGTATTGTTCCAAGTTCTTGTCTCACTGATTGAGGCATGTATCATTGTATTCAAGAAAACTTTATAGTAAATTATTTTTGTATTGTAGGTATGTGTAGGGGCTCGGGTTTTTCCCTTGTTCTCCCCAAGGGTTTTTTCACTCGCAGCTAGAGACCTTTGTTTGAGTGGGGATGTTACAACTATATATATCATCTCTCACTTGACTTGGGTCTCACCTATATATACTAACTCTACATCAATATGAATCATTCTTTGGGAGCATGTCTTGTGTATCTCTCTCGTACTCTCTCTCTCTCTCAACAGGGGGTAGGCTATGGTTCTGCGTCAGTCCCCAGCACAGTCTCCAGAAGCTCATAAGAATCAAGGATAGTTGTAACTTTGAACTTCCACAAGGTGTAGTTTGTACCATCTAACTTGCCTTCGTTGAAGGTTGGTGGACAAATCCTCAGTGTTTGAATAGCCGATACAACAACACCACCTCCTGCACCACTTCCTGATGCACCAAAACCACTTTCGGAAGTCGACTTAGTTTCTCTTTGCTATTGAAGCCTTTGCCTCTTGCACACTCTCCGATCTCTAGAGCCCCCTAGGCTCTAATACCATGTGAAAATTACAGAGTGCAGCGAACAGAATCTGAGAAAGAGATAGAGAGTACACAACAGATAAGAGGAGAATCAGTAAATTCTTTAGCTCCAAACAACTGATACAAAGATGGCTCTATCCACCCGTGCGCTTCCATTGTGTGAAGCTTAGATGGCGGTCTAGACAGAAGATAGGCGAAGAGCTTAAGGCTAGCTGGAACAACAACTCTGACTGGGTGAAAGATGAATGATAGATGGCTGTGAAGGGGTTTAGCTTTTATAGCCCGCGAAGGTCGTTAGGTCGGCCTGACCGACCTACCATATGAGCCTCCACTAGTCTGCCAGGGAATATTCCATTTGAGCTTCCACACCCTCGGACCCTAAAATAAGGGCCCCTTTTAAGTCCCTTACCCCGCAACTCGATGCAATGCGCCTCGAGTTGCTTCCATCTTAACCACTCTGTCTACCCAAAGATTAGACCCACAATGGTCACCTTTTTGCCATCCGATCACATAGACCTCATTTGATATACAAGTCAGGACTCAACCAATGTCCAAGCTCACATTTGACTTCTCCTCATAATGGGGGCCTTACAACTTTGAGCACCATGGATCATTGGTGGCACCTAATGAGGGTGGGGCATTGATTCTATCTAACATGGTCCACGTTCCCAATGCGGCTAACAACCCCCTTGCTTAGGGTCAGGCAGACAGTCGGGGGTAGCTGATGCTGCCTCTCCCTTCAGGCCTTCAACCTGAAGCATTAATTAACTTTTCATCTTTTAGTTCCTTGAGCAAACAATGCAAACAGTGCTCCTAAACTGTTACAAGCACAATCAATCTAGTGGTCGTTTATTTGGCCAACTATTAAGGAGTAAATCCTTATCTTTGAATGCCTCCAGCATTCGATCTAGGATCAATTGTGACTTGGCAAGATCCCCAAGGGTTTGATTGTTTATCCTTTTGTCCTTGGGTTAGGGTCATACCCTGTTAACCCAACTTAACCAACACCTTAGGTTTCATAAATTAACAGTAAGTCCTGGCGACCATGTCGCTCTAACTTGATTGATCCTTCGCTTTCAAGCAAACACATAACTTTCCTTAACTTGGCAATTTAGCCCAAGAAAGGTGATGTAGTAGGATGACTATTCATCCTCCCGCAAGTTAGACTTGTGCTAAAACCTGCCAACCTCATTGCACGAAATGGCAAATCCATCTTGTGATTAAACCACAAAGCCTTGCGACATTGCAACTTGTTGCACAAGTGTCGCACCTAACTTATGGGATCATCTCACCCATTGGATGATGTTTCCTGGTGAGGGACTTTTGTTTAGACAATATGCAGGGTTTAGGGCCTCTTCTTACCCAACCCAACCCTAATTGTGCTAGGCCGACAACGTTCGGTCCTAGGGTTTCCAAACTCAATCCGCGTTTTAGCATTAGGTCGAACGATCCTTAGGGTAGAAACCCTAGATCGTTATTTGCATGAGCCTCCAATTGACCCAAGCATTCCATGAATGTGGGCATGACCTTAGTGGTTTGAGGGTTTCAACTTGGCATTCCAAGTGCCATTTTAGGTTAGCACTTCCAACGTGCCAAGCCCTAGCTAGTATCTAAGGTTTTTATCGTGTCAACTAGTTATGCCTATACGAAACCCTAACAGTTATAATATCATAAGTGATTTGGGTAAACCGTTCTACTTGTCTTGCGACAAGAATGATCCTTTCCTAGAGCTGATAAACTTGATCTAAAGGAGAAAAATAGTTGTAAAATGTCACAATACATGTAAACATGTGATTCATTGCTTCTACGTACCACACGATCTGCAATATCCCTATATTTTCTTGCTAAAGTCAAAATGCATGATAACTTGAAGAAAAACTTACATAGGACCTACTAGGATTTACATCGAGGAGTAATGCCTACAACCTTTTGTCTAACCATTTGAGTTTCATGCTTTGATAAGCCATACAATCTTTTCTAAATGCAACTCAATGAAATGAAGTTTACGTAACATGCGACCTTTTCTAAATACAACATTGCTAATGAAGTTCATGTGACATGCAACCGTCTGACAACATCTTTGCAAGCAACATGCAATGTCCATCGTTTCATTTTCATGCCGTGCAACGGAAGTTAACAGTTTCCTCATGCGAGTCATAACGAAAGAAGTTATTGACTAAATGCAAGATACTCTTTTCCTTCACGGCCAATGCACTTAACAATTTTTTTTAAAACCCTAGGCAATATGCGTTTTAGGCTTCCAATTTAAAAATGCATGACAAGGCAATTTGCGACTAAGTTCATAGGGCGAGTAAGTGCTTTTTCATTCAAAACTTTGGAGATGCATGATATGCACAAATCCTTTATCTATCATTCAAAACTTTGGAGATGCATGATATGCACAAATCCTTTATCTATCATTCAAAGAGATAATTTATCAAATGTACTTTTATCACTACCCATGAATTAACGATAACGTAGAATGCATTTTCCTTATGCAATTAAGCATACTTAAAACATCTCTTCATGTGGGAATAAATTTGTGGAACCTGGGTTTGTGGATCTGCGGTCATATTCACGTTTAAGTTTGGGGAAGAACCTCCTGCAGGTGCGCCTTGCGACTTCTTGGGAGCCATCGTTGATGACTTGAACTCCACGGATTACCCTCGCTTCTACACGTTCTCCGAACAGCCTCAAGATTTGCCTTCCCCCTCGTACGTAGGAGATTTCTTCACCGAAATGCGGATCTTTAAAAACCCGGGGGCTTATGGGAAGGCTTGTGGGAATGGAGCTTTATGAGCCCAGTTTAAAACCCGGGAAGGCACGGAGGAACAAGGCCTATGGCGTTATCCTTTAGAAGCTTCTTAAAGAAGCTTCTAAGAGGCTTCTGATGTAACGTGTCCACTTGTATCTTCAGGACACGTCTTACCAGTCCATCAGAAAGGATGTCTAGAAAGCTCCGCCCAGCACTCCCATGGAATGTTATGAGGTTTGCGATCTAGGACTTTCCGCGACTGCCACGTAGCAGAAGTATTCCGACCGTTCCCACTTAGGACCGACCTAAATTAGGGTTTTCCCTATTGGTCATTTCCTAATGGCAACTAGCGTCGAACCCGAGTGAACTACTTTACGCAGAAGCGCCAGGTCCAAAGCGGATTCACGCTGCACTTGGTTCAAGGAGAATGGGAAACAAGAGGGATGCGAAGCTCAACCTCTCTGCCATAAGGCATAGTCACATTCCGTTCTCCTAAAACAACGTAAATCAGAATCAATTGTAACTCTAGGTCAACGCTTTTGTTGATCGTGTTCTTTGACGATCTCCTAACTGTCCATTGTGATTTGAGAAAAGTTCCCGACCAATCGGGACCACCCATCCGTAGGATGGACCTATGGCCACATCCACCACACTTTCCTCAGGTTGTTTTAATTATTTAATTACCTAACACATTTAGTTGGACATGTATCAATTAGCTTCCTTAATTAGCCCGTTAGGCACTCGTTCCTTCACGTAATCATATCACTTGACATAGAAAAGCAATGTCAAACAAGTTCCTTTTTAACAGGTTATCATATTTATCTTTGAAATACATAAAGTCCAGCCCGTCGGCTTATCCACAATTCGCTTGAAGGCTATCCAACAATCCACAGGGATTACTAATTCAAGATTCCGCCCATAGACTAGTATGCGGGCCTCGAGATCCAATCCCGAGTCACGTTAGCCTCTTGTGCAGGGCCCAGAAGGGGGGGGATTTACGGCCACAGCCCCCCTGGCACCCAAGCGTCCTCCTGCTCCAAGTAGCGCTCAACCGAGAAACCTCTCACGTCAGGTTCAGTCCATCTTCCCATTGCGGTTAACAACCACCTTGGTTAGGGTCAGGTAGGAAGTCGGGGGTAACTGAAGCTGCCTCTCCCTTCAGGCCTTCAACCTGAAGCATTAGATATCCATTTATCCTTTAATTCTTTGAGCAAACAAAGCAAAACAGTGCTCTTAATGCTATTACAAGTACAAACAATTCCATTGGTCATTATTTTTGGCCAACTTCTAAGGAGCGAATCCTTCTTTCCGAATGCAATTCAGCACTCGATCCGGGATCAATTGCGACTTGGCAAGATCCCCTATATCCTGGGTTAGGGCCGTACTCTATTAACCCAACTTGATCAATCCCTTAAGCTCATATGTTATTCCAATTTATTGGTTGGTCCTTTGCTTCCAAGCAATTATCTTTACCCCAGAAAGATACTATATTAGGACGATTATTCATCCTCTTGCAAGATAACTTGCGTAAGAATCTGCCAATCTCATTCCGAGGAATTGGCCATTCCCTTGTGATCAAATCACAAGATCATGCGACTCTACCACTTGTTGCACAAGTGTCACATCAACTATGGGACTATTTACCCATCGAGTGGAGTCACAAAATAGTCTATTCCTGATTACATTAGGCTGACATTGTCAGTCCTAGGGCTCCAAGTTCCATCTTTTTAGCAAAAGATTCTTAGGGACAAACCCTAGATCACTTTGAAGTAGGTTCCATGTCCCTACATTCTGTGAATGTGGGCAAGTCTTTAGGGTATAGGAGTTCTAGCCTTGGCAATGTGAGCGACTAGGCCACGTGTTAAATCCTAGTTGGTTCTTTGGAATTGAATTAACTCTTCCTAAACGAGTCCCTTCGCGGTTTTTTTAGGTGTTTAGGTTTAAGCTAAGTTGTTTAATTATTGAAGATAATTACGCTATCATTTCCATAAACACATGACTCATTATCTGTGCGTAAGTTGATTTTCAATCCCAACTTTTTGATTTAAGATCAAGCATAGGTTAGGTTATAAACTAATTCCAATTAATCATCCTATAAGTTGAGAACAAGATTCATGCTAAACAAGCAACCTTTTACTAATAATTATGCAGTTGAAAAACGATAATTGACTAGAGTTATGCAACGTAAGAATCATTTCATGCCTTGCAATTTCCTATGGGTTATTAGCACTTTTCATAATGAGTCATTTGCGAAGAAGATATGTCCTAATAACGCGACATGCAATTTATACTCCCATGCCTAAACGAAGTGCACTATCCTAATTCCGTTTTGTAAAAAAAATGGACATTAATCTAATTTTTAATTCATTGCAATGCATAAAAACTACTTGCTAGAAATGCATATCAATCTTTTGCTTACTTTATTTTGTTCGATTCTTGAAAATATTAATGACCGAACTTGTCCATCATAAGCTAATTCTTTTAAATTAACCAAAGTATTTAAGATAGAAAATGCATCCTATCTCCAAAAATTATCTACGCACGATTGAATTATAACAACGAAAAATAAAAATTAGGAAGAAGAACATGGACTTGTGGTGAGATGTCCACGTGCATGCTAGGAGACAATCCTCGTGCGGTTGCGCCTTGGGCTTTCTTAGGAGCCATTGCGAATGCGGCCTTTCCGTCTTGGATGCGGCTTTGCAAACTTCCTTTTGAAATTCCACCGTCCTTTATGAGTTTTATTTTCCTTCCCTTCGTAGAAGCTCTTTGAAGCGATACTTTTGTGGAGGAAGAGAGAAACTATGGAAAGGGTTTAAAACCCGGGAAGGGGGTGTTTTAAATCCTCCACGAGTAAGGCCCATTAAGCCACGGGAAAGGATTAATTGTCCTTTTAAAGACCTACTGAAAAAGGGAAAATAAAAGGTGTAGAAGACCCTTACGAGGGCTTTTGTATGGGGGAAAAAGGTGTCAAAGACCTTAACAATGGATTTTTGTATGGGGCTTAAAGAGGGTATTTTGTTTTTGTGTGGGGGGAAAACAAAGGGTATGAAAGGGGATAAAGAAGGGATTTTTGCATGGGGGAGAAAAGGGGCTTAAGGACCACTTAAAGGTCCTTCAATGGCAAATCAGGGGGGAAAAGGGGCCTAAGGGAGCCCTTAGGAGGGAATTATTGCAAGGGTGGGGAAAAAAAGCTTAAGGGTCCATATGAGGGGGGGCTTCTTAGGAGGCCCAACCTTGGAAGCTTCCAAGAAGCTTCCAAGGCTTCTGGATATGACAGAAGCCCATGTGGAAGGAGAAAGGGCAACTTCTGGCGAGCTGGTGACTTCATGGTGAATGGTTGGTGGTAGGCAGACTAAATGGCGGCTGCTGGCATGGCTTGTTTCCCTGTGGCAACAGGGCCTTGGCTCCTCCCTCTTCACAACCACCCTCTCCCTCTAAGCTCGGTGGCAACAGAGTGACGTCATCCCTCTCCTCTCAGACCACTGCAGTCTCAGGATTTCCCCCTCTTGGTTAGTGGCGACGCCTCAGCAATATCCTCTCAACTTGCCCCCTCGATCTCCCCCTACGACATAGATTTAAATAGGGGAGGGGAGGGAATCCTTCCTCCCCTATGCGGCTATAGTGCATGTTTCCCTTCCTTGAGCAAGCTCCAGCAAGCAGCTTGCTCATACATGCTATTCCCCTCCCCTCCACCACGACTGTTGGCTGGGGGGTAAGGGGAATAAAAAAATTTGCCATTATCCTATTAATTATCCAAATCAATTTATTATTATCCCCATGACCTCTTCCCAAGAGAGGATTCATGCGACATATGCGGTTTTTTAGTCCCGGTTTTTTTTGCCAAAGGGGATAATGCTATATCGCATCTAAGTTTGTACCATCCGGGATCCAATGTTGGCATTATCTTTTGCCGAGAATTCACATGGCCACAATATATATTTTCGGTAGAAATATTACATTCTCTCCCCCTTGGAGGAATCAAGATGTCCTCATCTCGAGATAAACTAGGGATATTGATGGTTGAGAATGCCTTCATCTATCCATGTGGCATCCTCCTCAGGATAATCTTTCCACTAGACGAGGCATTCTCTCAAGGTTTTGGAACTCAGTTTTCTCTCCCTAACATCTAAGATCCTGTCAGGCCTTAGTTCAAGGACTCCTTAACTAGGCATTACAACTTGTTGGTCATCAAGTACATGGTTAGGATTAGGTACGTATTTCTTCAATAGGTTGATATGGAATACATTATGAACCTTTAGGTTCTCAGGAAGTTGCAGTTTATAAGCATTAGGTCCTAGGCACTTGAGGATCTTGTACGGTCCACAACACCTTGGACATAACTTCTTGCAATCTCCTAAGGATAGGGAACTCTTCTTAGGGTGTACGTGAATGAAGACCATGTCTCCTTCTTTGAGGACTCTATCTTGATGCTTCAAATCCACGTATTCCTTCTATCTATCCTTGGCAGCTTGGATGTCCTGTCTTATTGAATTTATTTGGTCATCCATCTCTTCCAATATCTACCTTGAAGCTTCAACTCTCAAGGTTGGATCTGAGAAGTTTAGGGGACTTCGACAGTCATCACCGTACAATGCTTGGAAAGGGGTCATCTGAATGCTTTGTTGGTAAGAAGCATTGTAGGAAATCTCAACCAAAGGTAAGTATTGAATCCACCTTTTTGATTCACGACATCAATATGCCCTAAGCATATCCTCGATGATTTGATTGACTCGCTCTGTTTGGCCATCGGTTTGGGGATGGTAAGCTATGCTAAAACAGAGTTGAGTCCCAATGGCTTCAAAGATAGCTCTCCAGAAGTGTGATGTGAAGAGAGAACCAGGATCACTAATGATTCTTCTGGGTAGCCCATGTAGCTTGAATATCTCCTTGATAAATAACCTTGCAATGTCTGAGGCTTTATAGTTTGTCTTTACTGGAATAAGGTGTGCAACCTTAGTAAGCATGTCAACCACGACCATGATGGAGTTGTATCCTCCCTGAACTTGGGGTAGGCCTACAACAAAATCCATACTGATGAATTCCCATTTCATTTGGGAAATGTCAAGCTGTTGCAACTTCCCTGGCATTTTGACATGTTCGGCTTTGATACGTTGACAAGATAAACACTTGGTGACATATTTGAGAACGTCACCTTTAAGCCTCTCCCAATGGTAGATGTTTCTAACTACATTGAGAGTCTTGGCATAGTCAGGATGTCCTGAGAAAGGGGAATCATGAGCTTCCCTCAATATCTTCTGCTTAAGTGACTGACTTGCCGGTATACATAGCCTCGTTCTATAGTAGGAAAGTCCATTATTGAGAGAGAATTCATGATACTTAGCCTGCAGCTTTTGGTCGTGATCCTTGATAGAGATCTCCCTTAACATCTTTTGATAGGCTGGATCATGGAATGCTTCCTCTCTAGCTAACTCAAGTATTGGATTGTTTGGCATAGATACCTTTGTGGCTAGAGATCTAGATGTTGATGGATTTTGCAACATTAGAGAATTTAGGAATGCCTTGGGACTGAGTGCATCAGCAACTACATTCTCTTTTCCTGGTCGGTACTTGATCTCAAAGTCATACTCCTCCAGCACTTCAATCCACCGACGTTGCCTCATGTTGAACTCGTTCTGGGTAAAGATCCACTTGAGACTCTTATGATCAGTCACTAGAGAAAACTTGTTACCCAACAGGTAGTGTCTCCAAAGATTTAGAGCAATTCCAGATCATGTGTAGCATAATTCTTCTCATGACTCTTCAATTTCCTTGAAGAGTAAGCTACAGGATGACCTTCCTGCATGAGCACACAACCTAAGGCAAGTGTGCTAGCATCATTTACTACCTCGAACTCCTTATTGAGGTCTGGAAGCTTTAGGATAGGTGCTAATACCAAACTTTGCTTCAATCTATCGAAGCTTGTTTGATCATGCAATGGATGTTTGCTTCTTCAGTAAATCCGTCAGAGGTGCTGCAATCAAAGCATAGTTTTTAATGAAGACCCTATACCATCCTGTCAATCCAAGAAAGCTATGTATTTCTTTGACAGATGTTGGTATTGGCCATTCTAGCACATCTCTAACCTTGGCTGGGTCCACTGAGATTCCTTTCACTGATACTATGAATCCCAGATATTCAATCTGACATTTAAAGAATGCACACTTCTTCATCTTAGCATACAGCTTATGTAACCTCATCGTCTCAAGGACAATCCGAAGTTGGGGTTCATGATCTTCTTCCTGTTTAGAATAGACTAAAGTGTCATCGAAGAAGACAAGCATGAAGTCATCAAGATATGGCCTAAAAATATCTTGCATTAACCTGTTGAAGGTGGCAGGTATATTCGTAAGCCCGAATGACATAACTAGGAACTCAAAGTACCCATATCTTATGTTGAAGGCCATCTTTGGGATATCTTCTTCCTTGATCCTTATCTGATAGTAACCCCGACCTGAGATCAATCTTGGAGAAGATCTTTGCACCCTGAAGACGATCAAGAAGCTCATCTATTCTAGGAATAGGGTACTTGTTCTTGACAGTTGATTTATTCAACCCTCTGTAATCAATACATAGTCTAAGTGTTCCATCTTTCGTTTTCTGGAACAATACTGGAGCTCCCCATGGTGAACTGCTAGGACGGATGTAGCCCTGATCTAGCAGTTGCTTGAGTTGTTCCTTCAGCTCAATTGCTTCCAGTATAGACATCCTATAAGGTCTCTTTGCAATTGGCGCAGCTCCTGGTACTAGCTTGATCTCATGATCCACTTCTCTTTGAGGCGGGAGTTCTGTCAACTCTTCAGGAAATACGTCCATGTATTCCTTTAGCCAAGAAGGTCCTTCACTAGACTCTTGCTTCTGATCTAACTTGTTGAGCTTAATTAAGTAGACATGTAGTCCCTTTCTGACTCCCTTTATAATCCAAGATGCCTTGGCCAATTGAATTTTTGGACTTCCAGCCTCTCCTTGAGTTGTGACTAATTTCCTTTCAGATTTTCGAAAGGAAGCTTGGCCCTTTCCACAATGAATGTGGGCATCATTAGGTTTAAGCCAATCCATTCCAAGTAGACACTCATGGATACCTAGGCTCATGACTCTAAATTTGACCGAAGTCGTCTTTCCTCCCAGAAATAATTCCACCTTAGCAGTTTGCCTGGTACAAGTAACCTCACGACCATTTGCCAATTCCACATGCAAAATAAGTGCTTCTATTGTGGCTATTCCTAATCTTTTTGCATAAGCTGGTGAGATAAATGAATGTGTACTGCCAAAGTCAATCAAGGTCTTGAAACTTTTACCTTGATAGTCTGACGGTGTCTGAATCACCGAGAACTACAATTCGGGCCTTTCTTGTGTAGAGTGGCATGGACTGTCGCCCTTTCAAATTCTGCTTCCATGGTTGGATCTTCTTCTTCTTCGCACATTTGCCTATTGGCAACGCAAGCAGTTCTTCCTCTGCCTTGGGTAGCGGCTCCTTGACCACGGCTCGTTCCTTGGAAAGGTTCTTGGCGATGTCCTCCTCCAAGCTTGGGACATTGCCTCTTGAAATGACCGGGCTCGTTGCAGTGGAAACAACGAAAGTTTCAGCCATTGCTTTGAGTAGGAACAAAGTTGTTGACATTGTTAGTTCTTGCTTTCTTTCTTTGTCCCTGATTTTGACCTTGAACTCTCTTCATTTGAGGGCTGAATGCTCCTCTGTTTGGGTCATTATAAGACTAAGTTTTATTACCCCTTGGTCTAGCCTGCACCTCCTGAATTATAGGCATAGCTCGAATGAGAGCGTCCTGAAGATCTGATGGATGCATAGATTCGAGACGGGTATTTACTGGTGGATTTAAACCAGCACAAAATTTTGACACTTGCTGTGTCATGTCCATTTGTGGCGCATACTTAAGAAGTGAGACAAATTTGGAGTAGTATGCGTCGAGAGTGAGTCCCAGGTGTTTTAGCTTGTAGAACTCATTCATTTTCTACATACGATATGCAGGTGGTAAATATCTTCCCTGCACTACTTTCTTCAGCTTCTCCCAGGTAAAGAATCCTTCCGCGATCCCTTGATCCCTGCACCATTGCTTCCACCAAAGCCTGGCTTCACCGATGAGCTTTAGCTTGGCAAGCATAGCCTGATTGGCGGGTGCAGTACCGGCTGCTTCAAAGTAATCCTCCATGGATTCAATCCAAATTTCAGCATCTGCTCTTGGACGGACCTACCTCTCTCGTCAAATTCGGGTGGCTTAATCTGCTTGAGAAGAAACTTATTCTCTTGGATTGCAGCAGTACTTGATGTAGGAGGCGAACGGGGATTTTGTACCTGGGGTTGTGCCTGGATAAAGGTTTCTTTATTAATCGATAATCATTACGATTTATATTTCATTTCGATTTTCGCTATCAATCAAGCAATCTAACTACTTAACTTTTATCAATTCTCATGCACAAACAGACATTGATAAAAGAAGTCTTATTGTATTTATATGGGCATAGCCCTTTTGGAATACAACATTTCTTGCGATGATAAGCCAACTGTTACATTTAGTTTGGGGAGAATAATGTTGTATTATATTTATCTACAGGAACTGTATAATAGTATGGTTTCGGATCATGGATCTTCAGGAATCGGTAAGTCATTGGAAGTTCAGGATATCCTTTCCTTTGGAACCCATTCTTCTCATGGCACCCCAACACTTTAATCCTGTCGGCGGGGATTACAAAGGTTACTTCCTCATATACATATGAGTTCAGTTCAATCCTCCGACCTCGAATATGTAAAGTTGAATTTACGTGAGCTTCCACAAAAATGAACAGCTTCACGACTTTTAGGTCTTCCAACCACTTGATCCTCTTTAGGTTGGTGGTTTGGAGGTATGCGAACCGGTGGGCAGCTATATAGTAGATTCTCGTGGTACCCATCCATCTTCATTCCATGTACAAAGGCAATGGATTATAGATATGTTCTAGAATGTTCATCATCTCAACCCTTTGTCGATAATTCGGGGAATGCATCGCAGTCATAAACATGACTCAAAATACCAAGAACCTGTTCCATGCTTCATAGTTTTGCAAGACAGCATTGAAAGTAAGGAAATGTTTGGAACATCAACATTTGCTTTACTTCATCTTATTAAGATGATGGCAGAGAAATATGGTGATAGCAGTAGCGCTGTGGGCAGTAGCTGGCGGAGTTTCAGGTGGCAGCAAAAATCGTTGGATCTAGGAGTGGCAATGGTCAACCTGGTGGCAGCGTCTCCAGCACGGTGGACTACAGCAGTGTATTCCTCCTTCCCCACAATCGGCCAGCACAGCAATATCCTCCTCTTTCTTTTCCTCCAGCACGGCAGCAATTCGTTTGGTCCTCCTTATCCCCCTTCGAACGATGGCGCAGTAGCATGTCCTCTCTTCTCCCTTATCCCCTCCCTTGTGCCCCACTAAGGGGTGTTTTTATAGCCTTGGGGGGGGAAGGGAAGCCACCATGTGGCTAGTGCATGGCTCTCCCCCCATACACAAACTTCACCTCATCACCTCCTTCTCCAACTCCCTTCCCTCCAGCCATCCATCGGCTGGGGAAATTAAATTTTTTTGCTTAATTTGCATCATTATCCATTTTTCCCCCTTCAAAAAGGGTGTTTCCCTGTGGCTTTCATGGTCTTAAACCCTGGCCTTGATTTCACAACATGGAGGCCTTATTTTTGTGCATGTGGGGTATGGATTAAGCTGCTGGTAATTACGATGCGGGAGATAACATTGCACAAGTTTTACGTGGCGTGTGGGGAGTCAGGTTTTTTTTTTTTGAGTGGAAATATTACATTCTCTCCCTCTTGGAGGAATAGAGATGTCCTCATCTCAAGAAGAACTGGGGGTATTGTTGGTTGAGAGTGCTTTCATCCATCCAAGTGGCATCCTCCTCGGGATAATCTTTCCATTGGATGAGGCATTCTCTCAAGGTTCTGGATCTCAATTGTCTCTCCCTAACATCTAAGATCCTGTCAGGCCATAGCTCAAGGACTCCTTGGCTAGGCATTACAACTTTTTGGTCATCAAGTACATGGATAGTATTAGGTACATACTTTTTCAGTAGGCTGATATGAAATACATTATGAACCTTTAGGTTCTCAGGGTGTTGCAGTCTATAAGCATTGGGTCCTAGGCAGTTGAGGATCTTGTAGGGTCCACAATACCTTGGACTTAGCTTCTTGCAATCTCCTAAGGATAGGGAACTCTTCTTCGGCCATACGCAAATAAAGACCATGTCTCCTTCCTCAAAGGTTCTATCTTGACGTTTCAAATCCGCGTATACCTTCTGTCTATCCTTAGCGACTTGGATGTCCTGTCTTATTGACTTCATTTGGTCATCCATATCTTCCAGCATCTGACTTGAAGCCTCAACCCTCAAGGTTGGATCCGAGAAGTTTAAAGGACTTCGACAGTCGTGCCCATACAATGCTTGAAAAGGGGTCATCTGAATGCTTTGTTGGTAGGAAGCATTCTAGGCAAACTCAACCAGTGGCAAGTATTGAATCCACCTTTTTGGCTATCGGCAGTGTGCCCTTAGCATATCCTCAATGACTTGGTTGACTCGTTCCGTTTGACCATCGGTTTGGGGATGGTAAGCTGTACTAAAACAGAGTTGAGTCCCAATGGCTTCGAATATAGCTCTCCAGAAGTGTGATGTGAAGAGAGAATCACGATCACTAATGATTCTTTGGGGCAACCCATGCAGTTTGAATATCTCCTTGATAAATAATCTTGCAATGTCAGAGGCTTTATAGTTTGTCTTAACAGGAATAAGATTGCAACCTTTGTGAGCATTTCCACCACAACCATAATGGAGTTGAATCCTCCCTGAACTTGGGATAGGCCAACAATAAAGTCCATAAATACTGATGAATTCCCATTTCATTTGGGGAATGTCAAGTGGTTGCAACTTTCCTGGCATTTTGACATGTTCGCCCTTAATACATTGACAAGACAAACACTCAATGACATATTTGAGAACGTCACCTTTAAGCCTCTCCCTGTAATAGCTCTTTTTGATTGCATTGAGGGTCTTGGCATAGCCAAGATCTCCTAAGAAAGGGGAATCATGAGCTTCCCAAAGTATCTTCTGCTTAAGAGACTGGCTTGCCAGTATACATAATCTTGTTCTATAGTAGACAAGACCACTATTGATAGAGAATTATTGATACTTAGCCTGTAGCTTCGGGTCTTGATCCTGGATAGGGATCTCCCTTAGCATCTTTTGATAGGTTGGATCATGGCATGCTTCTTCTCTAGCTAGCTTGAGTATTGGGTTGTTTGGCATGGAAACCTTTGTGGCTAGAGATCTAGCCGTTGATGGATTTTGCAAGATTAGAGAATTAAGGAATGCCTTGTGACTGAGTGCATCGGCAACTACATTCTTCTTTCTAGGCCGGCCTTTGATTTCAAAATCATACTCCTCCAGCACTTCAATCCACCGACGTTGCCTAATGTTGAGTTCATTCTGGGTAAAGATCCACTTGAGACTTTTATGATCCATCACTAGGGTAAACTTGTTACCCACTAGGTAGTGTCTCCAAAGCTTGAGAGCATGGATGACATCTAACAGCTCTAGATCATGGGTAGCATAATTCTTCTCGTGGCTCTTCAATTTCCTTGAAGAGTATGATACAAGATGACCTTCTTGCATAAGCACATATCCTAGGGCAAGTGTGCTAGCATCCGTTACTACTTCAAACTCCTTACTGAGGTCCAAAAGTTTCAGGATAGGTGTTGATACCAAAGTTTGCTTTAATCTATCAAAGCTGGATTGTTCAGCAGTTGACCATGCAATCGATGTTTGCTTCTTCAGTAGATCCGTCAGCGGTGCTACAATCAAAGCATAGTTTTTTATAAAGACCCTGTACCATCTTGTCAATCCAAGAAAACTATGTATTGCTTTGACAAGGTTGGAATTGGCCATTCCAGGCTGGATCCACTGAGATTCCTTCCACTGACACAATGAATCCCAGATATTCAATCTGATGTTTGAAGAATGCACACTTCTTCATCTTGGCATAAAGCTTGTGTGCCCTCATTGTCTCAAGGACAATCCAAAGTTGGGGTTCATGATCTTCTTCGTGTTTAGAATAGACTAAGGTATCATCGAAGAAGATGAGTACAAAGTTATCAAGATATGGCCTAAAGATATCCTGTATTAACCTGTTGAAGGTGGCAGGTGCATTTGTTAGCCCGAACGACATGACTAGAGACTCAAAGTGTCCATATCTTGTGTTGAATGCCATCTTTGGGATATCTTCTTCCTTGATCCTTATCTGATAGTAACCAGACCTGAGATTAATCTTGGAGAAGATCTTTGCACCTTGAAGATGGTCAAGAAGCTCATCTATTCTTGGAATAGGGTACTTGTTCTTAATGGTTGATTGATTCAACCCTATGTAATCAATACACAGCTGAAGCGTTCCATCTTTCTTCTTCTGGAACAGCACTGGAGCTCCCCATGGCGAGTTGCTAGGACAGATGTAGCCCTAATCTAACAGTTTCTTGAGCTGCTCCTTCAGCTCAATTGCTTCTAGGATGGACATTCTATAAGGCCTCTTTGCAATTGGCGCAGCTCCCGGCACTAGCTTGATCTCATGATCAACATTCCTTTGAGGCGGAAGTTCTGTCAGCTCTTTAGGAAATACATCTTTGTACTCCTTTAGCCATGAAGGTTCTTCACTAGACTCCTGACTATGATCTAGCTTATTGAGCTTAATCAAGTAGATAGGTAGTCCCTTCCTAACTCTCTTTATAATCCGAGATGCTTTGGCCAATTGAATTTTTTGCTTTCCAGCCTCTCCTTGAGTTGTGACCAATTCCCCTTCAAAGTTTCAAAAGGAAACTTGGCCCTTTCCACAATGAATGTGGGCGTCATTAGGTTTAAGCCAATCCATTCCGAGTAAGCACTCATGAATACCTAGGTTCATGACCCTGAATCTGACTGAAGTTAACTTTCCTCCTAGAAAGAATTCCACATTAGCAGTTTTCTTGGTACAAGTGACCTCACGAACATTTGCTAATTCCACAAGCAAGGTAGGTGCTTCTATTGTGGCTATTCCTAATCTTCTTGCACAAGCTGGTGAGATAAAGGAATGCGTACTGCCACAATAAATCAAGGTTTTGAAGCCTTTACCTTGATAATCCGATGGTGTCTGAATCACCAAAAACGAGTGAAGGGTGGCATGGACTGTTGCCCTCTCAAAGTCTGCTTCCATGGTCGGGTCTTCTTCATCGCATGTCTCCCTGTTGGCAACATAGGCAGTTATTCCTCTGCCTTGAGTGGCGGCTCCTTGGCCATGGGTACTTCCTTGGAATGGTTCTTGACGTTGTCCTCCACCAAGTTTGGGACATTGCCTTTTGAAATGACCGGGCTTGTTGCAGTGAAGCAATGAAGGTTGCGGCCATTACGTTGGGTAGGAACAAAGTTATTGACATTGTTGGTCCTCGCTTTCTTCCTTTGTCCGCGGTTTTGACCTTGAACTCTCTTTGCTTGGGACCTATATACTCCTTTGTTCTGATCATTATAAGACCAAGTCTTAATATTTCTTGGCATGGTCTGCACCTCCTGAATTATGGGTGCAGCTCGAATGAGTGTATCCTGAAGACCTGTTGAGTGCATTGATTCAAGGCGGGTATTTATAGGTGGGTTTCATCTGGCACAAAACTTCGACACGTTGTGTCATATCCATTTGTGGTGCATACTTCAGAAGAGAGACAAACTTTGAGTAGTATGCATCAAGAGGCAGACCCAGTTGTTTCAGCTCATAGAACTCATTCATCTTATGTGTGCAATACGCAGGTGGTAAGTATCTTCCTTGCACAGCTTTTTTCAATTTTTCCCAAGTAACGGATCCCTCCGAGATCCCTTGGTCTCTGCACCATTCCTTCCACCAAAGTCTGGCTTCACCGGTGAGCTTCAGCTTGGCGAGCATTGCTTGGTTGGCGGGTGCAGTACCGGCCGCTTCAAAGTAATCTTCCATGGACTCTATCCAAATCTCAGCATCAGCTTGGACAGTCCTTCCTTTCCCGTCAAATTCTGGCGGCTTGATCTGCTTGAGAAGAAACTTCTTCTTCTGAATCACGGCCGTACTTGGTGTAGATTTTGGACTAGGAACATGTACCTGAGGTTGTGCCTGAGTAAAATATTCTTAATGTTAACAACTCGCTAATCGTAACTATTATATTTTATACCCAATTCCACTTTTAGAAACCTAACCACTTAACTTTTTATCAATACTCATAGACAAGACAATCATTGATAAAAAGAAGTCTTATTTCATTCATATGGGCATAGCCCTTTCGGATTACAATATTTATTGGGATGGTAGAGCAAGTTGATACATTAATTCGGGAAGAATAATGTTGTGTTACATTCAGCTACGGGAACTGGGTAGTAGTATGGATTTAGGTCATGGATCTTCAGGAATCAATAAGTCATCAGAAAATTAGGGTATCCTTTCCTTTGGTACCCATTCTTCTCGTAGCATCCCAATACCTTGATCCGGTCGGCGGGGATTATGTGGGTCACTTCCTTATACACATATGTGTTCAGCTTGACCTTCCAACCTTTGACATGTAAAGTTGTGTTTACGTGAGCCTCAACAAAGATGAACAACTTCACAATCTTCAGGTCCTCCAACCACTTGATTCTCTTTAGGTTGGTTCAAAGGTACGCAAACTGATGGGCAGCTATGTAATAGATTCCTGAATCACCTGTCCATCTCCGTTCCACGTGCAGAGGCAATGGATTGTAAATACGGTCTAGGATGTTCATCATATCGATCCTTCGTCGATAATCTGAGGCATGCATCGCGGTCATAAACATAACTTGGAACACCATGAACCTGTTCCATGCTTCATGACTCTGCAAGACAGCATCCATAAGTAAGAAAATGTTCTTAACAGCAACATTTGCTTTACTTCTTCTTATTAAGTTTTCTTATAAAGACAGATCCTTCGTTGGTTCACTCTGATACCAACTGTAACATGTCCACATGTTCCCTTTGAGGACACGTCTTAGCAATCCATCGGGAAGAGAGTCTAGAAAGCTCTGTGCGGCACTCCCATGGAATATTACAGGGTTTGCAATCTAGGACTTCCCGAGTCTGCCACATAGCGGAAGTATTCCGGCCATTCCCACTTAGGACCGACCTGAATCAGGGCTTCCCCTAATGGTCAAATTTCTAAAACGGCAGCTAGCGTCGAACCCCAGGCGAACTACTTTACGTAGAAACCTCAGCGTCAAAGCAGATTCATGTTGCACTTGGTTCAAGGAGAATGGGAAATGAGAGGGATGCAAAGTTTGACCTCTCTGCCCATAGGGCATAGTCCCATTCTGTTCCCCTAAAATAGCATAAATCGGGATTCTAGTAACCTAACTCTAGGTCAGCGCCCTTGCTGTTCATTTCCTTTGAGAAGAGCTCCTTGCTATCCATTTCACTTGAGAAAAGTTCCCGGCCAACCGGGACCACCCATCCATAGGACGGACCCATGGCCACATCCATGGTAGCCTCAGGGTTGTCTTAGTTGTCTAATTACCTACCACATTTAGTTAGATAGCATAAAATAGCTTCCTTAATTAGCCAGTTAGACATTGGTTTCTTCACGTAGTCTTAGCACTTGACATAGAAAAACAGTGCCAAACAAGTTCCTTTTCAACAGGTTATCTTACTTATCTTTGGAATACATCCATATAATCCAGCCCGTAGGTTAATCTATAATCCGCCCGAAGGCTATCCATAATCCGCCCAAAGTCTATCCAACAATCCACAGGGATTACTAATCCGAGATTCTGCCCGTAGATTTGTATGCGTGCCTCGAGATCCAATCCCGAGTCACATTGGCCTCTTATGCAGGGCCCGTAAGACAAGGGATTTACGGCCAGAGCCCCCTGGCACCCAAGCGTTCTCTTGCTCCAAGTAGCACTCAACGGAGAGATCTCTCATGGCAGGTTCGGTCACCGTTCTTGGCGCAGCTAACAACACCCTTGATTAGGGTCAGGCAGACAGTCGGGGGTAGCTGATGCTGCCTCTCCCTTCAGGCCTTCAACGTGAAGCATTAATTAACTTTTTATCTTTTAGTTCCTTGAGCAAACAATGCAAATAGTGCTCCTAAACTGTTATAAGCACAATCAATCTAGTGATCGTTTATTTGGCCAACTGTTAAGGAGTAAATCCTTCTCTCTGAATGCCTCCAACATTCGATCCGGGATCAATTGCAACTTGGCAAGATCCCCAAGGGTTTGATTGTTTACCATTTTGTCCTTGGGTTAGGGTCATACCCTGTTAACCCAACTTAACCAACACCTTAGGTTTCATAAATTAACAGTAAGTCCTGGCGACCATGTCACTCTAACTTGATTGATCCTTTGCTTTCAAGAAAATACATAACTTCCCTTAACTTGGCAATTTAGCCCAAGAAAGGTGATGTAGCAGGATGACTATTCATCCTCCCACAAGTTAGACTTGCGCTAAAACTTGCCAACCTCATTCCAGGAAATGGCAAATCCATCTTGTCATTAAACCACAAAGCCGCGAGACATTGCAACTTGTTGCACAAGTGTCGCACCTAACTTATGGGATCATCTCACCCATTGGACGGTGTTTCCTACTCAAAGACTTTTGTTTAGACAATATGCAAGGTTTAGGGCCTCTTCTTACCCAACCCAACCCTAATTGTGCTAGGCCGACAACATTTGGTCCTAGGGTTTCCAAACTCTAGCATTAGGTCAAAGGATCCTTAGGGTAGAAACCCTAGATTATTATTTGTATGAGCGTCCAATTGACCCAAGCATTCCATGAATGTGGGCAGGACCTTAGTGGTTTGAGGGTTTCAACTTGGCATACCAAGTGCCATTTTAGGTTAGCACTTCCAACGTGCCAAGCCCTAGCTAGTATCTAAGGTGTTTATCGTGTCGACTAGTTATGCCTATACGAAACCCTAACAGTTATAATATCACAAGCGATTTGGGTAAACTGTTCTACCTGTCTTGCGATAAGAACGATCCTTTCCTAGAGCTGATAAACTTGATCTAAAGGAGAAAAATAGTTGCAAAATGTCACAATACATGTAAACATGTGATTCATTGCTTCTACGTACACACGATCCACAATATCCCTATCTTTTCTTGCTAATGTCAAAATGCATGATAACTTGAAGAATAACTTACATAGGACCTACTAGGATTTACATCGAGGAGTAATGCCTACAACCTTTTGTCTAAGCATTTGAGTTTCATGCTTTGATAAGCCATACAATCTTTTCTAAATGCAACTCAATAAAATGAAGTTTACGTAACATGTGACCTTTTCTAAATACAACATTGTTAATGAAGTTCATGTGAGGTGCAACCTTTAGTCCGTCTGACAACATCTTTGCAAGCAATGTGCAATGTCCATTGTTTCATTTTCATGCCGTGCAATGGAAGTTAACAGTTTTCTTATCCGAGTCATAACGAAGGAAGTTATTGACTAAATGCAATATACTATTTTCCTTCCCGGCCAATGCACTTAACAATTTTCTCTTTAACCCTAGGCAATATGCGTTTTAGGCTTCCACTTTAAAAATGCACAACAAGGCAATTTGCGACTAAGTCCATAGGGCGAGTAAGTGCTTTTTCATTCAAAACTTTGGAGATGCATGATATGCACAAATCCTTTATCTATCGTTCAAAGAGATAATTTATCAAATGTACTTTTATCACTACCCATGAATTAATGATAATGTAGAATGTATTTTCCCTATGGAATTAAGCGTAGTTAAAACATCTCTTCATGTGGGAATAAATTTGTGGAACCTAGGTTTGTGGATCCGCAGTGATATCCAGGTGTAAGTTCGGGGAAGAACCTCCCACAGGTGCACCTTGCGACTTCTTGAGAGCCATCGTTGATAACTTGAACTCCATGGATTACCCTCCGTTCTATGCATTCTTCAAATAGTCTCGAGATTTGCCTTCCCCCTCGTACGCAAGAGATTCCTTCACCGAAATGCAGATCTTTAAAAACCCAGGGGACTTGTGGGATTGGGGCTTATGGGAAGGCTTGTGGGTATGGAGCTTTACGAGCCCAATTTAAAACAGGGGAAGGCACGCAGGAACAAGGCCTATGGCCTTATCCTTTAGAATCTTCTTAAAGAAGCTTCTAAGAGGCATTTGACTTTTCAGGACCCACCTAAAAGAGGGAGAGACCAATGATGGAAGGTGGGGACGTCGAAGGCAGGGGGAGGTGATTAGGATGATGGAAGGGAAGTATGATGGCAGCAACAGTGCTGTGGGCAGCAGGTGGCGGTGTTTTAGGTGGCGGAAGAAGTGGGTGGATCTGGGAGTGGCGGCGGTCAACCTAGTGACGGCGTCTCCAGCACGGTGGACTGCAACAGCGTACTCCTCCTTCCCCATGATCGACCAGCACGGCAATATCCTCCTCTTCATTTTTCTCCAGCACGACAGCAATTCATCTGATCCTCTTTATCCCCCTTCGAACGATGGTGCGGCAGCCTGTCCTCTCTTCTCCCTAATCCCCTCCCTTGTGCCCCACTAAGGGGTATTTTTATAGCCTTGTGTAACGTGTCCACTTGTATCTTCAGGACACGTCTTAGCAGTCCATCGGAAAGGATGTCTAGAAAGCTCCACCCAGCACTCCCATGGAATGTTATGGGGTTTGCGATCTAGGGCTTTCCGCGTCTGCCACATAGCGGAAGTATTCCGGCCGTTCCCACTTAGGATCGACCTAAATTAGGGTTTTCCTGATTGGTCATTTCCTAACAGCAACTAGCGTCGGACCCAAGTGAACTACTTTACGCAAAAATGCTAGGTCCGAACGGATTCACGTTGTACTTGGTTCAAGGAGAATGGGAAATGAGAGGGATGCAAAGCTCAACCTCTCTATCATGAGGCATAGTCCCATTCCGTTCCCCTAAAACAGCGTAAATCGGGTTTAATCATAACTGTAGGTCAACGCTTTTGTTGTTCGTGTTCTTTGACGATCTTCCTGCTGTCCATCGTGATTTGAGAAAAGTTCCCAGCCAACCAGGACCACCCATCCGCAGGACGGACCTATGGTCCATCCTCCGTACTTTCCTCAGGTTTTTTTAGTTATTTAATTACCTAACACATTAGTTGGACATGTAACAACCAGCTTCTTTAATTAACCCGTTAGGCACTGGTTCCTTCACATAATCTTATCACATGACATAGAAAAACAATATCAGACAAGTTCCTTATTAATAGGTTATCATATTTATCTTTGAAATACAAAGAGTCCAGCCCGTAGGCTTATCCACAATCCGCTCGAAGGCTATCCAGCAATCCACAGGGATCACTAATCCAAGTTACTACCCGTAGACTAGTATGCGGGCCTTCAGATCCAATCCCAAGTCACGTTAGCCTCTTGTGCAGGGCCCGGAAGGTGAGGGATTTACGGCCAGAGCCCCCCTGGCACCCAAGCGTCCTCCTACTCCAAGTAGCGCTCAATGGAGAGACATCTCGCAGTGGGTTCAGTCCACTTGCCCGGTGCGGTTAACAACCCTCTTTGTTAGGGTCATGCAGGCAGTCGGGGGTAACTGAAGCTGCCTCTCCCTTCAGGCTTTCAACCTGAAGTATAGGTATCCACTTATCTTTTTAATTCATTGCTCAATCAAAGCCAAACAATGCTCTAAAATCTATAGCAAGCACAAAAATTTCCATTGATCGTTTTTGTTGGCAAACTGCTAAGGAATGAATCCTTCCTTTTGAATGCAACTAGCACTCGATTCGGGATGACTTGCAACTTGCCAAGATCCCCTATATCCTGGGCTATGGCGTACCCTATTAACCCAACTTGGTCAAACCTTAAGTTCATTGGTTACTTCAATTTGTTGGTTGGTCTTTAGTTTCCAATCAATCCTCTTTACTCAAGAAAGACCACTAAATTAGGATGATTATTCATCCTCTTGCAAGATAACTTGCGTGAGGACATGCCAACTTCACTATGAGAACTTGGCCATTCCCTTGTGATCCAATCACAAGATCATATGACTCCGCACTTGTTGCACAAGTGCTGCATCGAACTATGAGACTATGGAGTCACGAAACAATCTGTTTCAGGTTCTTTAAGCTGACGTTCTTAGACCTAGGGTTTCCAAGTTTCATCTTTGTGAGATTCTCAGGGACAAACCCTAGTTCACTTTACGATTACAATTCACTATCCCTACATTCAGTGAATGTGGGAAAGTATTTAAGGTATAGGCGTTTCTTGGAATTTAACTTATTCCGAACGAGTACTCCGCGGCTTAGGTGTTTTAGGTTAATGCCAATTTGGTTAACTCTAGAAGATAATTTCGAGATTACTTCCACATGATTCATTGGCTATGCGTAAATTGATTTTTCAACCCTAACTTATCGATTTGTTAGGTTAATTTCAACTAGTTTTCCCTTCACTTTGCAAACAAAATTCATGCTAAATAAGCAACCTTTTTCTTGGTAATTTATGTAGTTGACAACGATAATTTCATAGAGTTTATGCATCGTAAGAAGCATTTCATACTTTGCACTTTCCATGATGATTCATTGCAAAGAGGGTATGGTTTAATAGTGCGAGATGCAGCTTATACTTCTAGGCTTAACTGAAGTATACTATTTTAATGGATAATAATCTAGCTTATAATTCATTTCAATGCATAAAGCTATTTGCTAGAAATGCATTTATGCTTTCTTTATTTTGCTTGATTCAATAAAAGTATTAATGACTAAGTTCCTTCATCGTGAACATCTAGGACAAAAATATATCCTATATCCAACAATTTAACCTTGCATGATTTAATTTCAACATTTAAAAATTAGGAAGGAAAACCTGAGTTTGGGGTAACATATCCACATGGATGCTGGGAGACGACGCTCCTGCGGCTGCGCCTTGGACTTTCTTAGGAGGCATCGCAAATTGCTGTCTTTTGGACATGGAAGCAGCTTTACAACTCCTCTTTGGAATTCCACCATCGCTCCCTTACTCCGTCCGTCAAAAGTAGTTTTAGAAGGCTCCCTCCTTGAAGTAGGTGATTTCGAAAGGGGGTGCTTCAAAATTTCTCATGACTAAGACCCATCGAAGCCATGGGGAAGGCTTAATGGCCTTTGTAAACTCGCACGAACGGGGAATAGAAAGGTGTGGAAAAGAAATAAGGTGCGGGAGAGTTCCAAGGGGTATTTTTTGCACAGCCTAAGGGGGATTTTAACAAAACATGGGGGGAAAAGGAAAGGTTATTTGGAGTAACCTTTTATGGGGAAAAAAAAAAGCTTGTAAAACCTAAGGGGAAATTTTTAGGGGGGTTACCTTCAAAGCCCAAGGAAAGGGCTTAAGAGAGATTAAAAGCACGAGGGGGGTAAATAATAGGACCTCTAAGCCCCACTCTTATTGGGGGGAAAAGGGGGCTTATAGACCTTTAAACACGAGGGGGGGTAATAAGAGGCACAAGAAGTGCCCTTATAAGGTTTTACGACACGTGGGGGGGGGGGGGGTGAAAGGATTTTCAAGAGATAAAACAGGGGGGAAAAAGGTAATAACACCCTTAAGGCCTTAGTTCTCTTGGGGGGGAATGGGCTTATAAAGCCCAAGGAAAAAGGGGGCTTATAGGGGGTTAAAACCGAGGGGGGGGGGGGGTGAAAGGGGGTTTTAACACTAGGGGAAAGGGGGCTAAGAAGGCCCTTTAGAAGCTTCCCCCTAGGAAGATTCCAAAGCTTCCACATGGGAGGGGGAAAAACTTAAACAACGACTGGCCGCGTGTTGGTCAAGTGGCGATATCCCGGCAGCTGGCGGCTTGGCAGTTCCACATCCGTGCAGAGGGGCGTCGTGGCGACCTCCCGCTTTTGTCTTTTTTCATCCCCGCACGGTAGTAGCAACCCTCTCTTCTCCCTCAAAGTTTTAGAATGGCGGCCCTCCCTTCGTGTTCAGTCCCTCGTACCTCCTTTCCCCGCAGCAGCCCCCCTTCTGGTTAAATAGGGGGGGGGAGGGGGGATGATTCCTCCCCTTCGTGTCAGCGTGCATGGCTGTATCCCTCTGCGAGCTCCACTGAGGAGCTTCTGCGTCCTTTCTATTCCCCTCCTCTTCCAGCACAATAGTTAGCTGGGGAGGGGAATAATAAAAAAATTTGCATTATCTTTAGGCAATTATCAAAATTGATATATCATTATGCCCATTACCAAAAAGGGGGTTCATACGGGTAGTGTTTTGTATATATTACATTCTCTCCCCCTTAGAGGAATCGAGATGCGCTTATCTCGAGATAAATCGGGGATATTGATGGTTGAGAGTTCCTTCATCTACCCAAGTGGCATCCTCTTCGGGATAATCTTTCCATTGGATGAGGCATTGTCTCACGGTTCTGGATCTTAATTGTCTCTCCCTAACATCTAAGATCCTCTCAGGCCTTAGTTCAAGGACTTCTTGACTAGGCATTACAACTTGTTGGTGATCAAGTACATGGTTAGGATTAGGTACATATTTCTTCAATAGGCTGATATGGAATACATTGTGAACCTTTAGGTTCTCAAGGAGTTGCAATCTATAAGCATTAGGTCCTAGGCATTTGAGGATCTTGTATGGCCCACAATACCTTGGACATAGCTTCTTGTAATCTCCTAAGGATAGGGAACTCTTCTTAGGGCATACACGAATGAAGACCATGTCTCCTTCTTCGAAGATTCTATCTTGACACTTCAAATCTGCGTATGACTTCTGTCTATCCTTGGCAGCTTGGATGTCCTATCTTATTGACTTTATTTGGTCATCCATCTCTTCCAACATCTGCCTTGAAGCTTCAACCCTTAAGGTTGGATCTGAGAAGTTTAGGGGACTTCGACAGTCATGACCATATAATGCTTGGAAAGGGGTCATCTGAATGCTTTGTTGGTAAGAAGCATTGTAGGCAAATTCAACCAAAGACAAATATTGAATCCACCTCTTCGGCTCACCACCGCAGTATGCCCTAAGCATATCCTCGATGACTTGATTTACTCGCTCTGTTTGGCCATCCGTTTGGGGATGGTAAGTGGTGCTAAAGCAGAGTTGAGTCCCAATAGCTTCAAAGATAGCTCTCCAGAAGTGTGACGTGAAGAGAGAATCACGATCACTAATGATTCTTCTAGGTAACCCATGTAACTTGAATATCTCCTTGATAAATAATCTTGCAATGTCTGAGGCTTTATATTTTGTATTTACTGGAATAAGGTGTGCAATCTTAGTAAGCATGTCAACCACAACCATGATGGAGTTGTATCCTCCCTGAACTTGGGGTAGGCCTACAAAAAAATCCATACTGATGAATTCCCATTTCATTTGGGGAATGTCAAGCGGTTGTTGCAGTTTCCCTGGCATCATGACATGTTCAGCTTTGATACGTTGGCAAGACAAACACTCGGTGACATATTTGAGAACGTCACCTTTGAGCCTCTCTCAATGTTAGCTCTTCCTAACTGCATTAAGAGTTTTGGCATAGCCAGGATGTCTTGCAAAAGGGGAATCATGAGCTTCCCAAAATATATTCTGCTTAAGTGACTAGCTTGCTGGTATACATAGTCTTGTTCTATAGTAGACAAGCCCCCTATTGATAGAAAATTCAGGATACTTAATCTACAACTTTTGATTCTGATCCTTGATAGAGATCTCCCTTAGCATTGTTTGGTAGGCCGGATCATGGCATGCATCCTCTCTAGCTAACTCAAGTATAGGGTTGTTTGGCATAGATACTTTTGTAGCTAGAGATCTGGCTGTTGATGGATTCTACAAGATTAGGGAATTAAGGAATGCCTTGCGACTAAGAGCATCGGCAACTACATTTTCTTTTCCTAGTCGGTACTTGATTTCAATGTCATATTCTTCCAACACTTCAATCCACCGATGCTGCCTCATGTTGAGCTCATTCTGGGTAAAGATCCATTTGAGACTCTTATGGTCAGTTACTAGAATAAACTTGTTACCCAAGAGGTAGTGTCTCCAAAGCTTTAGAGCATGGATGACAGCTAGAAATTTCAGATCATGCGTAGCATAATTCTTTTCATGACTCTTCAATTTCCTTGAAGATTATGCTACAGGATGACCTTCCTGCATGAGCACACATCCCAAGGCAAGTATACTACCATCAGTTACTATCTCGAACTCTTTATTGAGGTCTGGAAGTTTTAGAATAGGTGCTGATACCAAACTTTGCTTCAATCTGTCAAAGCTATTTATTGAGGTCTGGAAGTTTTAGAATAGGTGCTGATACCAAACTTTGCTTCAATCTATCGAAGCTATTTTGTTCGGGAGTTGAACATGCAATGGAAGTTTGCTTCTTTAGTAAGTCCGTCAGGGGTGTTGCAATCAAAGCATAGTTTTTGATGAAGACCCTATACCATCCTGTCAATTCAAGAAAGCTACGTATTTCCTTGACAGATGGGCCATTCAAGCACATCTCTGACCTTGGCTGGGTCCACTGAGATTCCTTCCACTAATACTATGAATCCCAGATATTCAATCTGTCATTTGAAGAATGCACACTTCTTCATCTTAGCATACAGCTTATGTGACCTCATTGTCTTAAGGACAATCCAAAGTTGGGGTTCATGATCTTCTTCTTGTTTAGAATAGACTAAAGTGTCGTCGAAGAAGACAAGCATGAAATCATCAAGATATGGCCTAAAGATATCCTGCATTAACCTGTTGAAGGTGGCAGGTGCATTCATAAGTCCGAATGACATAATTAGGAACTCAAAGTGCCCATATCTTGTATTGAAGGCCGTCTTGGGGATATCTTCTTCCTTGATCCTTATCTGATAATAACTTGACCTGATATCAATCTTGGAGAAGATCTTTGCACCCTGAAGACGATCAAGAAGCTCATCTATTCTAGGAATAGAGTACTTGTTCTTGACCGTTGCTTGATTCAACCCTCGGTAATCAATACATAGTGAAAGTGTCCCATCTTTCTTTTTCTAGAATAGTACTGGAGCTCCCCACGGTGAACTGCTAGGACGGATTGATCTAGCAATTGCTTGAGTTGTTCTTTCAGCTCAATTGCTTCTGGTATGGACATTCTATAAGGTCTCTTTGCAATTGGTGTAGCTCCTCATACTAAGTTAATCTCATGATCCACTTCTCTTTGAGGCGGGAGCTCTGTCAACTCCTCAAGGAATACGTCTGTGTATTCCTTTAGCCAAGTAGGTTCTTCATTAGACTCTTGCTTCTGATCTAACTTGTTGAGTTTGATCAAGTAGACAGGTAATCCTTTTCTGACTCCTTTTATGATCCGAGATACTTTGGCCAATTGGATTCTTGGCACTCTAGCCTCACCTTGGGTTGTGACTAATTCCCTTTCAGAGTTTCGAAAGGAAACTTGACCCTTTCCACAATGAATCTAGGCGTCATTAGGCTTAAGCCAATCCATTCCGAGTAGACACTCATGGATACCTAAATTCATGACTCTCAATTTAACGGAAGTCTTATTTCCTCCCAGAAAGAATTCCACCTTAGTAGTTTGCCTGGTACAAGTAACCTCACAACCATTTGCCGATTCCACAAGCAGGGTAGGTGCTTCTACTGTGGCTATTCCTAATCATTTTGCACAATCTGGTGAGATAAAGGAATGTGTACTTCCACAATCAATCAAGGTCTTGAAACTTTTACCTTGATAGTCCAATGGTGTCTAAATCACCGAGAACTGGCGATTTGGTCCTTTCTTGTGTAGAGCGGCATGGACTGTCGCCCTTTCGAACTCTACTTCCATGGTCGGATCTTCCTCTTCTTCTTCTTCACACAATTGCCTATTGGCAATGCAGGTGGTTCTTCCTCTACCTCGGGTAGCGGCTCTTGGACCACGGCTTGTTCCTTGGAAAGGCACTTGGCGATGTCCTCCACCAAGCTTGGGACATTGCCTCTTAAAGTGACCGGGTTCGTTGTAGTGGAAACAATGGAGGTTTCAGCCATTGCTTTGAGTAGGAATAAAGTTGTTGACATTGTTAATCCTTGCTTTCTTTCTTTGTCCATGATTATGACCTTGAACTCTCTTCATCTGAGGTCTGAATGCTCCTCTGTTCGGGTCATTGTAAGACCAAGTTTTGTTACGCCTTGGTCTAGCCTGCATCTCCTAAATTATAGGCGCAGCTCGAATGAGTGCGTCCTAAGGATCTAATAGACGCATAGATTTGAGACGGGTATTTACTGATGGATTTAAACCTGCACAAAATTTGGACACCTGTGTCATGTCCATCTATGGCGCATACTTTAAAAGTGAAATGAATTTAGAGTAGTATGCGTCAAGCATGAGCCCCAACTGTTTTAGCTCGTAGAACTCATTCATTTTCCGCATGCGATATGCAAGTGGCAAGTATCTTCCCTGCACGGCTTTCTTCAGCTTTTCCCGGGTAACTGATCCCTCCACGATCCCTTGATCCCTGCACCATTGCTTCCACCAAAGCCTGGCTTCGCCAATGAGCTTTAGCTTGATGAGCATAGCTTGATTGGCGGGTGCAGTTCCGGCTACTTCGAAGTAATCCTCCGTGGATTCAATCCAAATTTCAGCATCATCTTGAACAGACCGGCCTCTCCCGTCAAACTCGGGTGGCTTGATCTGCTTGAGAAGAAACTTCTTCTGCTGGATTACAGCAGTACTTGATGTAGGAGGCGAACTGGGATTTTGTACCTGGGGTTGTGCCTGGATAAAGGTTTCTTAACGTTATTATACGATAATTGTTATTGATTTATATTACATCTTCAATTCTGCTATCACGTAAGCAATGTAGCTACTTAACTTTTTATCAATTCTCATGCACAATCAGACATTGATAAAAGGAAGTTTTATTCGTATTTATATGGGCATAGCCCTTTCGGAATACAACATTTCTTGAGATGATAAGACAACTGTTACATTTAGTTTGGGGAGAACAACATTGTATTACATTTATCTACAGGAACTGTATAATAGTATGGTTTCGGGTCATGGATCTTCAGGAATCGGTAAGTCATTGGAAGTTTAGGATATCCTTTCCGTTGGAATCCATTCTTCTCATGGCGGCCCAACACTTTAATCCTGTCAGCGGCGGGGATTACACGGGTTACTTCCTTATATACATATGAGTTCGCCTCAACCCTCCGACCTCGAATATGTAAAGTTGAGTTTACGTAAGCTTCCACAAAAATGAACAGCTTTACGACTTTCAAGTCTTCCAACCACTTGATCCTCTTTAGGTTGGTTTGTAGGTAAGCAAACCAGTGGGCGGCTATATAGTAGATTCCTGAGGCACCCGTCCATCTTCGTTCCATGTACAAGGGTGATGGATTATAGTTTTGTTCCAGGATGTTCATCATCTCAACCCTTTGTCTATACTGCGGAGAAAGCATTGTAGTCATAAACATGACTCGAAATACTAAGAACTTGTTCCACGCTTCGTAATTCTACAAGACAGCATTGAAGGTAAGAAAATGTTTGGACAGCAACATTTGCTTTACTTCAACTTATTAAGATTTCATAAAACAATTCCATTGTTGGTTGGCTCTGATACCAACTGTAACGTGTCCACTTATATGTTCAGGACACATCTTAGCAGTCCATCGGAAAGGATTTCTAGAAAGCTCCGCCAGCACTCCCATGGAATGTTACGGGGTTTGCGATCTAGGGCTTTCCGCGTCTGCCACGTAGCGGAAGTATTACGGCCGTTCCCACTTAGGATCAACCTGAATTAGGGTTTTCCTGATTGGTCATTTCCTAACAGCAATTAGCATTGGACCCAAGAGAACTACTTTATGCACAAACGCCAGTCCAAAGCGGATTCATGCTGCATTTGGTTCAAGGAGAATAGGAAACGAGAGGGATGCAAAGCTCAACCTCTTTGCCATAAGGCATAGTCCCATTCCGTTCCCCTAAAACAGTGTAAATCGGGTTTAATCATAACTCTATGTCAACGCTTTTGTTGTTCATGTTCTTTGACGATCTTCCTGCTATCCATCGTGATTTGAGAAACGTTCCCAGCCAACCGGGACCACCCATCCGTAGGACGGACCTATGGCCCATCCTCCGCACTTTCCTCATTTTGTTTTAGTTATTTAATTACCTAACACATTAGTTGCACATGTAACAACCAGCTTCTTTAATCAACCCGTTAGGCACTGGTTCCTTCACGTAATCTTATCACATGACATAAGAAAACAATATCAAACAAGTTCCTTATTAACAGGTTATCATATTTATCTTTGAAATACAAAGAGTCCAGCCCGTAGGCTTATCCACAATCCGCCCGAAGGCTATCCAGCAATCCACAGGGATCACTAATCCAAGTTACTACCCGTAGACTAGTATGCGGGCCTTCAGATCCAATCCCAAGTCACGTTAGCCTCTTGTGCAGGGCCCGGAAGATGAGGGATTTACGGCCAGAGCCCCCCTGGCACCCAAGCGTCCTCCTACTCCAAGTAGCGCTCAATGGAGAGACATCTCGCGGTGGGTTCAGTCCACTTGCCCGGTGCGGTTAACAACCCTCTTTGTTAGGGTCATGCAGGCAGTCGGGGGTAACTGAAGCTGCCTCTCCCTTCAGGCTTTCAACCTGAAGTATAGATATCCATTTATCTTTTTAATTCATTGCTCAATCAAAGCCAAACAGTGCTCTAAAATCTGTAGCAAGCACAAACATTTCCATTGATCATTTTTATTGGCAAACTGCTAAGGAATGAATCCTTCCTTTCGAATGCAACCAGCACTCGATCCGGGATGACTTGCAACTTGGCAAGATCCCCTATATCCTAGGTTAGGACATACCCTATTAACCCAACTTGGTCAAACCTTAAGTTCATTGGTTACTTCAATTTGTCGGTTGGTCTTTAGTTTCCAATCAATCCTCTTTACTCAAGAAAGACCACTAAATTAGGATGATTATTCATCCTCTTGCAAGATGACTTGTGTAAGGACATGCCAACTTCACTATGAGAACTTGGCCATTCCCTTGTAATCCAATCACAAGATCATATGACTCTGCACTTGTTGCGCAAGTGCTGCATCGAACTATGAGACTATGGAGTCACGAAACAATCTGTTTCAGGTTCTTTAAGCTGACGTCGTTAGACCTAGGGTTTCCAAGTTTCATCTTTGTAAGATTATCAGGGACAAAACCCTAGTTCACTTTATGATTACAATTCACTGTTCCTACATTCAGTGCATGTGGGCAAGCATTTAAGGTATAGGCGTTTCTTGGAATTTAACTTATTCCAAACGAGTACTCCGCGGCTTAGGTGTTTTAGGTTTATGCCAATTTGGTTAACTCTAGAAGATAATTTCAAGATTACTTCCACATGATTCGTTGTCTATGCGTAAATTGATTTTTCAACCCTAACTTATCGATTTGAGGTTAGGCATAGGTTAGGTTAATTTCAACTAGTTTTTCCTTTACTTTGCAAACAAAATTCATGCTAAAAAAGCAACCTTTTTCTTGCTAATTTATGCAGTTGACAACAATAATTTCATAGAGTTTATGCATCGTAAGAAGCATTTCATGCTTTGCACTTTCCATGATGATTTACTGCAAAGAGGGTATGGTTTAATAGTGCGAGATGCAGTTTATACTTCTAGGCTTAACCAAAGTATACTATTTTAATGGATAATAATCTAGCTTATAATTCATTTCAATGCATAAAGCTATTTGCCAAAAATGCATTTATGCTTTCTTTATTTTGCATGATTCAATAAAAGTATTAATGACTAAGTTCCTTCATCGTGAATATCTAGGACAAAAATATATCCTATATCCAACAATTTAACCTTGCATGATTTAATTTCAACATTTAAAAATTAGGAAGGAAGACCTGGGTTTGGGGTGAGATATCCACATGGATGCTGGGAGACGACCCTCCCCGGCTGCACCTTGGAATTTATTAGGAGGCATCGCAAATTGCACTCTTTCGGATGTGGAAGCATCTTTACAACTCATCTTTGGAATTCCACCGTCGCTCCCTTACTCCGTCCGTCGAAAGTAGTTTTAGAAGGCTCCCTCCTTGAAGTAGGTGATTTCGGAAGGGGGTGCTTCAAAATTTCTCACGACTAAGACCCATCGAAGCCATGGGGAAGGCTTAATGGCCTTTATAAACTCGCACTAACAGGGAATAGAAAGGTGTGGAAAAGAAACAAGGCACGGGAGAGTTCCAAGGGGTATTTTTGCACGGCCTAAGGGGGATTTTAGCAAAACATGGGGGGAAAAGGAAAGGTTATTTGGAGTAACCTTTTAAGGGGAAAAAAATACTTGTAAAACCTAAGGGGAAATTTTTAGGGGGGTTACCTTCAAAGCCCAAGGAAAGGGCTTAAGAGAGATTAAAAGCACGAGGGGGGTAATAATAGGACCTCTAAGCCCCACTCTTATTGGGGGGGAAAAAGGGGCTTATAGACCTTTAAACATGAGGGGGGGATAATAAGAGGCACAAGAAGGGCCCTTGTAAGGTTTTACGACACGGGGGGGGGGGGAGGGGGGAGGGGGGGGCGAAAGGGTTTTCAAGAGATAAAACATGGGGAAAAAAGGTAATAAGACTCTTAAGGCCTTAGTTCTCTTGGGGGGGGAAGGGGCTTATAAAGCCCAAGGAAAAAGGGGGCTTATAGGGGGTTAAAACCGGGGGGGTGACTCCAAAGTGAAGGGAAAGGGATTTAAGCACAGGGGGTGAAAGGCGGCTTAAGGGTTAAACACGGGGGGGGGGGGGGGGGGGGGGGGTGGGTGAAAGGGGGGTTTTAACACCAGGGGAAAGAGGGCTAAGAAGGACCTTTAGAAGCTTCCCCCCCAAGAAGCTTCTAAAGCTTCCACATGGGAGGGGGAAAAAACTTAAACGATGACTGGCGGCGTGTTGGTCAGGCGGCGATATCCCGGCAACTGGAAGCTTGGCAGTTCCACGTCCGTGCAGAGGGGCGTCATGGCGGCCTCCCGCTTTCCTCTTCCTTCGTCCTCTCATGGTAGCAGCAGCCCTCTCTTCTCCCTCACAATTTTAGAATGGCGGCCCTCCCTTCGTCTTCAGTCCCTCGTACCTCCTTTCCCGGCAGTAGCTCCCCTTCTAGTTAAATAGGGGGGGAGGGGGGATGATTCCTCCCCTTCGTGTCAGCGTGCATGGCTGTATCCCTTTGCAAGCTCCATCGAGGAGCTTCTGCGTCCTTTCTATTCCCCTCCCCTTCCAGCACAACAGTCGACTGGGGAGGGGAATTAAAAAATTTTTTGCATTATCTTTAGGCAATTGTCAAAATTGATATATCATTATCCCCATTACCAAAAAGGGGGTTCGTGCGGGTAGTGTTTGGGTATATATTACACCTTGGGGGGGGGGGAAAGAGAAGCCACCATGTGGCTGGTGCATGGCTCTCCCCCCATGCACAAACTTCACCTCATCACCTCCTTCTCCCACTCCCTTCCCTCCAGCCATGCATCGGCTGGGGGGAATTAAAGAAATTTGCTCAATTCACATCATTTTCCATTTTCTCCCCTTCAAAAAGGGTGTTTCCTCGCGTCTTTCATGGTCTTAAACCCCGGCCTCTATTTCACAAAGCGGAGGCCTAATTTTTGCACGTGCGGGTAACGGATTAAGCTGCTGGTAATTATGATGCGGGAGATAACCTTGCACAGATTTTACGCGGCGTGCGGGGAGTCAGGTTTAAATTTTTTTTTTTGAGTGGAAATATTACACAAAGAGAGAGAGAGAGAGAGAGAGAGAGAGAGAGAGAGAGAGAGAGAGAGATTACAAAGAGAGGGCAACCTCATCGGTAAGAGAGAATACTAGAATTTGATTTCAAATTACCAAAGCATGGGATCTATACTATCTAGATACAAATCTAGGGTGTCTAATCTAAAGTGATTTTCTCGTAAGCTTTAATCTATCTATGATCCATGCCAATAGTAAAGGCATATATGCTCTCATGCTCATTAAATTTAAGTTTCATTTAGTACTAAATATGTTTTTCAATAGAATATACACCATAGCATGCTTTCACCCACTAACAACCTCTCTCAATTGATTTGATACAATACATGAATACAATTATAATGAATCATCATAGGCCATACAATAAAGAACCACTGGAATAGAACCATGGATATTCAAGAAGAGAAAAGAGAGAGAAAAGAGAAAAGTGAAGAAGGCTACAAAGAAGAGAACTTAAAAGAATACTCAAAAAAGGGAATCCATAGATCAAACATGAGACAATCACATACAATAGCGAGTCACTGGTTGTATGAACATTGGCACTCACTCCTTTCTCCAACTAGTTCTTGAGATAATAACTATACTAATTAGGATTAGGAGCACATAACGTATAAGCCATAAATATGCCCTAAATAATAGCTACTTGGCTAGCATTAAATGCTGACCAACTAGCATCAAAATGCCCTAAAAAGACATAAATACTACACCATAAAAATGCTCAGAATATGTGACATGTGCCCAATCCAATTTTACATGCACAAGTTCAACATGAGCTAACATACTACTAACAAGTATACCTTGTGAAAAAACAATCTACGGTCCTTAAAAAATCTAGGTTGTAGATGATTCGAGTATATATTGGCATTTTTCTGATACCATACTTGAACATTGTGAGCCATTGATTATTAAGAAGATCATCATCAGTCAAGTATTAAAGTGACCTTTCCCTTAAGGCTCAAGCCATAATCCTTGTGTAGTTCATCTATTGTAAAGTAGGCTCATCCAAATTTTTTGCAAGAAATGTACACGTATTTTATTAGTTTTTGCATAGTATAAAAAATTCATCCCATGCCTATATTTGATCATGTAATTAATTATGCAAGTGCTTGTCTCTCTTCTTCATGTTGATCTTCTCTCATGCACAAATAAGGTTTTATCCATGGTCTCAATGAAGATATAATCTATCCTCTCTAATGATCTACGCATCTCCTCTACCAATGCTGCAAACTCAGTGCTATTGCATTGCTATATGGTGTTGTAGGCCTCTTGTAGCTCTCCTAATGGGTGTTTTTTCCTTCTTTATCTTGGACCTTTCCTTAGCATTAGATTTGCGGCTCATTCTCTATGTGTATTTTCCTCTTCGATGATCAATCCATGTTGACACTCTAAACTATATATTGCTACATTGCTCTTGGTGTTGCAACCCTCCTTTTGGCTAGGTATTTCAGCCCCCTTTGCCTTGCATCATTTTTTGATAGTGGCTCTAGGGCTCACCCTTGGTGCATATTTTTTTATTGGTGTCGTCATATATAGTAGATGGAATAAATGGAAATCTAAAAACCTGAAGCTTCATGCCTTCCCTTGACACAAGAGAAATTAGGAAGTAGAAGCCTAAATACAAGAGTCCTCTCATAGAGCTACAACACACGTTGGTCATTGAGCAAAGCAAAGACAATGAAAGGTTCATATGCATAACCTAGAATGATCTATAAAAAATCACTTGCCATTTGCTCTTTTTTAATTTCAACTTCATGTTATGAAGGTTTCCACAAAGGCATACAAATAAATACCAAACTCTCTCCATGTTTCACAAAGATAATCAAAGGGACAAACTAAAAATAGGTACAATTTTTGTATCACCAAACCATAATTTCATCATTTAATGACTTAATGAGATCTTTGGGTGAATATTAATACATATAAGGACTTATTTTGAGTGGTACAAGTCATTTGAGAAAAAAATATAAAAAAGTAACTAGTTTAAAAATAAGTGATGTTTCAGCTTAAAAAGAAGGAACCTTTTCTATTATTTTTTCAATTCTACTCAGGTGGACTTATCAATCAGCTTTGTTTACTTTGATTTGAGTATCTAAATGATCATTTTCTGAGTCTCACACATAACAAATTAAGAAAAGCATTAAAGTAAAGAAGGAAAACTTTGATAGGTTCTTGTGGATGCATGTTTTGATAGACATCGAGTAGATTTGGGATGGATGAAGTAAAGGACAAGTGATTTTAGCTCTTTATTGGTGCCTTTAGCCCAAAAAGGCTTACCTATAAAGAGGTTATTTTTGGCACATATATGAAGAAATCTTCATGTACTATTGTAGGTGAGAATTGAGATTATTTGTGCAAATGTAATTGAAGAGATCTCATAGGTTTTTTTCAAAGGAGAGGGATTGAAGTGGTTTTGGGTTTTTTATCCATATCTAGGCTATTTTGGTAGAGTATTTGATAGCATTTTCAAGTACTTTTTATTTTTTGTGGTAATTACTTCTAGCTATTGGAAGAGAGGAAGAGAGATAGATTGGAGCAGAAGATGAGCCTCAGTTCATTGTTTTTCTTCTTCCATTATTATTCCATCATACTGCAAGAGACTTATACACATAGGTATGACTAACTAAGACTAACTATTGTTAAGTCACTCACTACATCGACTTATTGAATGTCACACACCTGTATAGCTATATCCAGCAGGCAGTCACACACATAAAGATAGACTGACTGAAGAGTAACGTGAGCTTGATATTCTAACACTCCCCCTCAAGCTCAAACCATCTGATAAACTCCAAGTAGCTGTTTGAAGTATATGAACTTTTCTTTACCAAGAGACTTGGTAAATATATCTGCTACTTGGTCTTTAATCTTCACATGAATCAAGTCAATCTTCCCTATAAGAACCATTTCTCTGATGAAATGGTAGTGAATCTCAATATGATTGGACCTAGCATGGTAGAAACGATTGCTAGCTAACATAACAATGCTGAGGTTATCACAATGCAATCTCACTATGCTTTCGAGTTGTATTCCCAAGTCTTTCAGCAATTTCATCAACCAAACTGCTTCGCAAGCCGCTAAGGCAGCTTCTCTATACTCAACTTCTATACTAGACAATGCAACAATAGGTTGTTTCTTACTGTGCCAACTGATCATACTGCTGCCCAATCCAAATGCATAACTACTAGTTGACCTCCTGTCATAGGCACAACGAGCCCCCAATCAGCATCACTAAACCCTATCAAGTCAAGAGATTTTCCATATGCATAAAATAGCCCATAATCTATAGTAACCTTTACGTATCTCATGATCCTCCTGACTGCATCTAAATGTGGTTTGCGAGGCTTCTGCATGAACTGACTAATCAACCCCACTACATAACATAAGTCAGGACGAGTAATAGTTAAGTCTATCAAGCAACCCACCATCTATCAATACATGGTCACATTCTCTATGTCATTCCCAACATCAATATGCAGCTTGACATTCTGATCAACAGGTGTCTCCATAGGCTTGCATTTAGCCATACCATACTTCTGTAACATGTCATGAGCATACTGCTTCTGTAGTAGCAACCATATACCTTGAGAAGTAGAGACTACCTCAATCCCAAGAAAATACTTTAGTTCACCAAGGCCTTTAACTCTGAATTCATCTTGCAAACATGATTTAATTTCAGCAATGCGCTCTTCGTTTTCTCCAACGATGATAAGATCATTTACATAAACCACTAGAAACACATATCCATGATCTATCTTCTTCGTGAATAGATTGTGATCTGCATCACTCAATCTAAATCCATGTTGATGTAAATAAGTGTTTATCCGAGCATTCCATGCTCTAGGTGTCTAATTTATTCCATATAAAGCCTTTTTCAGCTCACATACATGTGTAGGAAAGTTCGGGTGAACATAGCCTTTAGGCTGCTCCATATATACTTTCTCAACCAAATTATCGTTCAAGAAAGCATTCTTGACGTCCATTTGCCATGATTTCTTGCATTTGCATGCTGCCAAAGAAATGATAGTTCTGATTATTGCCATTTTAGCCACCGGATTGAAAGTCTCCTCATAATCAAGGTCATATTGTTGTGCATACCCTTTTGCAACCAGCCTGGCCTTATAGCATTCTAATGAACCATCTGACTTGCACTTAACCTTGTACACCCATTTGTAACCAATGGGGACTTTTCCTTTAGGTAGCTCAACCAATTCCCATGTCTCATTTTCAGCCAAGGCTACATACTCCTCATCCATGGCAGCACACTAGTTATCATCTATAACTGCATCATTAAACTTTGTAGATTCTTTGTAACTTGTCACATTAGCAATATATGCATAATGGTGGGCTGACTAACCAGTGTATTTAAACATGTCAACTAGTTTTTTTTCTCTCTCTTAGATCTCTATAACTGCGGCTCACTTTGAGCTTGCCTCTCATGAGGTGGTACATAATGACTCTTCCTTGCTCCATGCATCATAATAGAAGGAATGCCCAACTCACTATCCAAATTGTCGATGTTAGATGAATCATAACCTGCTATAAGTGGACCTATCACATTCTCAAGAATTTTTTCTTTTTCCTTATCTAATCTTCCCCTCTTTGACATATCTGTGTTAGTGGATGTAGAAGTACGACTTCGCAACAAGGACTTACTATAGGTGACCCATCACCTATAGGACCACTCATAGATGTACTCACTGTAGGCGTATTTTCAGCATTACTAGTGATGGTGGTTGATCCATTTGTAGGCCATTGCAACAAAATTACCATACCACGATGCCAGCTCATCAAAAACAACATCTTTGTTAATCAATGTCTCATGTGTAGACGGTACATAACACTTGTAAGCTTTCTAGTCTTGTGCATAGCCAAGAAACACACTCTTGACAGCTTTAGGATCCAATTTCTTCCTCTTTTCATCAAGAACATGCACATATGCAATGCTACCAAATACCTTCAAGTATGAAATGTCAGGCTTATGACAATACAACCTCTCATATGGAGTTACATCATGAATCCATGCTGTAGGGGTTCTATTCAACACATAGACAATAGACACTACTGCTTCATCCCATAAACCATTTGGAAAACTCTTCTCATTCAGTATAGCTCTTGCCAATTCCATCAAAACCCTATTTTTCCTTTCTGCTACACCATTTTGTTGTGGTGTATAGCTGCAAGTTAATTGTCTTCTGATCCCATGTTTAGCAAGGTACCTGTCAAAGTAATTAGAGACATATTCTCCACCTCCATCTAATTTAAGACATGAAATTTTATAGCTCAACTCATTTTCAGCATGCTTATTGAAGTCCTTGAATGCATCAAACACATCATCCTTATTTTTTAGTATGTAAAGCCAAGTATACTTGCTCAAATCATCAATGAAGGATACATACTAATGAGCACCATCAAACAAAGCATTATGAGATGATGGACCCCATACATCTGAATGTACCAACTGCAAGGGTCGTGAGCTATTCCGTACATCTCTCTTAAATGGAAAACATGCCTGCTTTCCAAACTAGCATGCATCACATCCATGTCCAAAGTCATGATACTTAAACTTAGGCAGTCCAAGCACAATCTCCTTCTGTTGCATAGATTTTAGCTTTTGTACATTCACATGGCCAATCCGCTTGTGCCATATCTCAACATCCCGTATAGCAACATCATCATGTGCAAACATGGCTTCTTTCAATTCTGGAATTGATGCATCAAGAGTAAACATTCTGCCATCTCTTTGGCCTTTGGCAATCAATTTGTAGTCATTACCATATTCTTCAACAAAGCATCCATCTCTATTAAATCTCACTTGCAGATTTTGTTCTGCCATCTGTCCAACTGACAAAAGATTCTTGGTTATTGTAGGTACATGTAGTACATCATGCAACTCTATTTCTTGCCATCAAGCATCAACAATGGAACAATTCCTATGTCCTGAATGTCATGTTGGGTGTCATCCCCCAGTACACACATAACCATGTGAGCTTGCAACCATCTCATCAAACCATTTTCCATGGGGTGTCATATAATTTGAGTCCCTTGAATCAATGTACCATCCCTCATCTCTGTTCTGCCTAGATGCTTTCTTAGACACATGATGCATGTGGCAAACAATCTATCAACCTACTCATCATGAGCACCGATAGAAGATGCATACGAGGATCAACACCTTTGAGAGTGGAGTTTTGAGCTCGGGATGTGCCTAAGATTTTCCAAGAAATCTGGAATTTAGGGGAAAAATATTTAACATCGAAGGCGGCGGTTGCAACTAGGACGATTTTAAGCACCAAGTGAAAGACAGCTTTTAAAAGGGACCCGAGCGACACTTGTGGATTTTTGATAATTTTTCCGATTGCCGTGTGGGATGTCAGGAACTGTTAGTCAATGTGGGATGTCAAGGCGGACGCCCAGGATTTTTCAAAGCTCGAATCGAGGCTAGGACAAGGATGAGGCCACAAATGGGCCAAGATATGAAGAGGTGGACATTAAGAGGACCAAAGGGGGGGTGCCCTTTGGAGCCTTGACCCCCCCTAAAAATTTTATGCAAGATGAAGCAAAAAACGTGGATATGGAGGCGTGAGCAGGGCGCTGAATTTTGCGCCATGATCTTCATGGGTGGAGCATGGAGGCTGAATACAACCCATCCAACTGACATTACCCCTCATTTTCTCCCTCTTGGCTGATCATTTTGCCGCCCTTTGCACGAGGAATGGCTGTGTGGATGAAGAGAACAGATTCTAGTCTTTCTCTCTCCTCCCTTTCTCTCTTCCCTTTGGGCTGTTCATGTGTACCATCTTGATGAAGGAAGTGGGGAAGGAGAATGAAGGAAATGGTGATGGAGATTGATGGAGATGCTGAAGATTGAAGTACAGCATTGGATTGAGAGCAATGGAGGCTCCATTTGCTGGTTATGCAATCATTCAAGGCGTCTCGGGTTACGTAAAAACACGATATGACCATTTTTATGAAGGAGAATGAAGGAAATGGTGATGGAGATTGAAGGAGATGCTGAAGATTGAAGTACGGCATTGGATTGAGAGCAATGGAGGCTCAATTTTCTGGTTATGCAATCATTCAAGGTGTCTCGGGTTACGTAAAAACATGGTATGACCATTTTTATGAAGAAAATGAAGGATTTTTTATAGTTTATGATGATAATTATGTTCTTATTGGATGAAAATTTGTTTTTGGGCTATTTGCATTATGATTAATTAATTTTTATTAGAAAATTTTGGTTTTGCAATGATTTACACGCTTTATTTAATTCCCGTAAACCCGAAATGCGGTCTTTTAGTGGTAAAATGGTAGTTTTTTTCATTTCGGGTGGGGAAAAGGTGTTCCCATGGGGGGAATATGGAAGATAAATTGAATGTTAGCATGATGAAGTGATTGGAACAAGAAAAACCAGAAAATAGCATATTGTTTTGCCAAATAAATCAAGAAAATGGAGAAAATAAGAGAAAATATAGAAATACATCTTGAAAAAATAAGGAAAAATATAAGGATTGTTTGTGGATGTGTGCTAGTGGTAAAGCATGAGTTTTAGCCTCAGTTTTCCCTATCTCCTTGTCAAAGTTTGTGATTTATCGCTTTTTATACATCAAAATATGACAAAATGAACCTCTACACCTGTGCAACGAAAGCAATACCTAAATGTAGGGGGTTGGGATGTTTGAATGGTGTGATTTGCGTGTTGATTGTTGTTGATTTTCTGATGCATACCATGTCATAGGGTTTGTGGTATTTTTAATTAAGAGGATAGTAGCACGAGTGTTATCTCGGTGCTATCCTTGCATCGCTGCAATGCGTTAGAGAATAAGCATTAAAGCCTGGTTGTGCACAAGCACGTTGCTAAATTTGAAAATTATGTTTGAGCACTTTAGAATCATTTGTCTTTGCATGTGCATGACGATCATGGTGTCAGAATAAAAAAACATGGATGCGTAGCACCTGTTTTCAATGACAATGACCCACGCTGAGTATGGAAAGGCGTCCTAAGCCGTAGGATAGACATTCGTTTCCTGGGGGATTATTTAGTGAGGAAATATGGTATCTCCTGGATTCGAAATGAAGAGTGGAGTTTGTTTGTTTGTTTTATATGTTGAGCAGCACATCAAGGGGCTAATCCCTGCGATGTAGGAGAGCTACAGTGGGGCCACGGTGTTTCTACCGACAGGCTACCTCCCATGTATGTGATTATCGTGGTATTTATTGCCAATGTGTAGGTGTTCTCCCTCTGAGGAGTTTATAGAAAGGGGAAACATTGGACTACAAAACTACAAAACTATAAACGCATAGATTAGGCTTTAGGACAATTAGTCCTTTAGCAGCAGATAGACCCTCCTGGCCCGTGAGGCTGTGAGGGTGTGTTTGTTAGTTATGAGCATGAGGTCCGGCTAGTGCCATAGCTAGTGCCGGCCCATTTCAGGTCTCATCAACCTTTTGTTCTATCTTAAATATTGAAGGGTTTTTAGACCTTAGCCAATGTATGCAATTTCAATTTCATAATACAAGAAAGAACAAGAAGAAAAATTTTCGGGTGATTTGAGGAGGTGGGTGATTGCAACCCCCTTTTACCTTTATCTTCTCCTTTCACACTTCATTTTTCCCTCTCTCACTTTGGCACAACTCTCATTTCTTGTTCTTGTTTCTTTCTCTATTGTGCTTCTTTGTACAATTTAATGGAGAGTGAGGAAGAGAAAGAGAGTAAGGATGGAAGTATTTCTCAAATTTTTGTGTGTCTTCTTCTCTCTTGTGTGTCTTGAGGGCATGATTTCTTGGTGAGAAAGAGAGCTTCTTATAGATTTTTGTGGCCAACAAGTATACTTGCAACCTCTTCCTAGCTAGTTTGTGATTTGTTACTATATCCTTAAGAAGAAGAGATAGGTTTGGGGAGAAAAGGGATTTATCAATGAGAAGATGGAGAAGGAGATGGTTGCTACGTCCATGTTTCTACTACTCATTCCTTACAATTTCTACCATTTAAATCATAAAAAGAAAAAAAAACTTTTTAATCCTCTCTATGAAGATTGGTGCCATAGCTTTTCTTTAATCTCTCACCTCCTATACACTCCAACCTACATTTATTCCCTGTGTCTTACCTTATTTCTCCCCAACAAACAATCAATTATGCTACGTGCCTCTCTTCTCTAATAACCTTCCTTCCTTGTCACCCACCCACTACAATATCCAATTGTCATCCATCTCTACATCATTACATGAGCTTCAATGTCTCTATCTAGTAGTAGGCCTACTACTTGTGATACACAAGCTACTGTGATAACTTTTGACACAATAAGAATTACTACCTTGCATACCAAATGTTAAGTTGTCCACCTCTCGAATCCCACTTTTGATATGATAGCAACTAGGAACACAATAGCCACTGGCTCTGCCTCATCCACCGTCTCCACTTCCTCTCTCTCCTACCCATGATAGCATGGCCCTTGCATCATCCCTAATGTTAGCCATGGTTTCACACTTCATGTATTATGCTCTTAGCATGGTTTACCTTAGTCATATTAGTTTTATGTCTAGGATTACCTTGAAATGCCTCATGAAGTACAGTTTATAAGAAATTTTAAAAACGTGACTTGATGAGGCAAACTAGTGTCATTCTTGTTTCTGAGATCTTCTCTTATGTTCATGACATGTGTATGATGGATTCAAATTATTATATAATAAATATGACAGTTGGTACCATCATTCATTGTGTTCATGTTCTATTCTTAGCATGTTCTATATATTCTCATTCTTTGATTATTAGTGTTGAAGTATGTGTTCTTATGTCTTTATGTGATTATCTTTGAGTCTCTATGAGTTGTTTGATATAAGGTTAGGGATTTTCCCTATGAGACATTGTTTGTCCTACTATGCATTCCCTATAGATTAGGGCAACAACACTTTGGAGATCCTGCCATGCTTTTTTGAATCTCTAGTGTGGAAGTTTTTGTTAAAACAACTTCAATTGATGCCTAAAATTTTAAGCTCAGTCAAAAATGACCTTACTTTGGGAAAGATAACCTTATTTCTTGTATGCAGTTTGAAAGGTTTTCTAGGTGTAGAATTTGTGCAGAGACTTGAAGTAGTACCTAAAATTTGTGAAAAATGAATTTTTTTAATGGATGAAAAATAAATTTGTTGTATGGAGTTCAAAGGGTTTTCTATTTGTATATCTTGCCATTGCATCCATGTATCTCTATGTTAAAACACCATTAAAAATGGCAAAGGTTGAGGCTAGCAATTTAATTTTTTACATGAAGCAGAGGTTTTTGCATGAAGCAAATTTCTTGTATAAAGTAGTAGTTCTTGTATGAAGAAAAATTCTTGCATAAATCAAAGTTCCTATATGACGCAAAATTCGTACATGAAGTAGAGTTCTTGTATGAAGCAAAATGTGATGTATGAAGTAGTAATGTATTTCTTGAATGATAACTGCTTGAAGTAGTGACAACTACATGAAGCAATGAGAGTTGCTTGAAGTAGTGATATATTACATGTAGCAAGATGATACATTTCATAGGGACGAAAAGCATAAGCATTTTCACTCCTGAATGAAAATAGAGACAAACTGTTCACAAAGATATTTCAAATGAAAGCACTATTGCAGCAATATCATCTCTATAACAAACTCTGGCTAAATCTAGTGAGAAAGAGGAAGCACTATGTTTTGCTTGCTATATAGGAATTCTATGGAGGATTAATGAGAGAGCATTCACGTTTCATTTTCTAGTTTGAAATTTAACAAGCCCCTTCTTTTTGCATGAGATCTCCCAAAATTTATTGAAAAGCCACTTGCTTTTTGCATGTCACTCTATTCTAGAAGTTTTCTATACCTTTCTAGAATATTTATAAGAAATAATATACAAAATATCAGAATAGGCTAAACTTGTCCAAAAATTCTGTATTTTAAAACTAACCATACTATGGACACTAGCACTTAAAATGACTAAGATGACTTTGACTCTCTAGATTCATAAGAAAAACAGATGATGATACAATCCAAGTTTTTTCATAGTGTGTCCGCATAGCGACACAACATCCACCCCCTTTCAACTTGCCCATTCTTTGGTATGTGTCAAAGTCATAGTTATCAGCAAGTTATGAGTCCTCCTCATCCTCATCCTTCAGACCAATCATCACTCACCTAGGTATTCTATCCAACTATAGACCAAAAGTAGAAGCATTAGATCACCTAGAGCTCCTTGGTATATTAAAAACATGTACCAAAAACTAGTTTATTCTTTGTTGCTTAGATGATAAATCTCATGGCTCCATTGGCTTCGAAAGGGGTAAAACTCCAAGACACTTGCTCAGAATTCTCCCAAATCACTCCTCCCCATCATTCAAAGTGAAATTTTCTACCTATCAACAGCTACAATCACGCACGCATGAATTTGGAAGCACCTTCTTTTTACATGATATATATTTTTCAAAATTGGTTGAAAAGCCACTTTCTTTTTGCATGTCACTCTATTATAGAAGTTTTCTACACTTTTTTAGGATATTTACAACAAGAAATAATATCCAAAACCTCAAGAATAGGCTAAACTTATCCAAAAATCTCGTATTTTGTAACTAACAATACTATGGATACTAGCACTAATGACTAGGTTGACATTGACTCTCCAAATTTATAAGAAAGTTGAATGATGATGCACTCCAATTTTTTTCACACTATGTCTGCATAGCGACAGGATAGCACTCGAATGGGCAAAGGTTGCTGGAGGCCATGTGATTTGTGATGAAGTACCTTGGCCTTGTTGTATGTATCACATGAATGTATATATTCCTTAACTTCTTTCGACATCTGGGGCCATTAAAAATTTCTTGAAATAATCTCTAAGATCTTATTAGCTCCAAAGTGTCCTATTGTTGGGGCATCATGGTGTTGTTGGAGTACCTGGAGTTGCGGCTTTCTTGGAGGGATGTAAAGTAAATCCTTATAGTATAACAATCCATTAGTTTCCTGAAATTCGTAAAATCTTTTCAATTTCCCTCTTGATCTTTTCTCTTGACATTGTTGGCCAAATCATCATGCGGTGGTAGGGCTTCATGGATTAATTGGATCAAGGTAGAGTCATCTTGGTGACAATTGGACATCGTTGCTAGCTAGAGGTGCTCTGGCTTGAGTAGTATTGCTCATTTTTTATTGAAAGATTCTTCTCCCTTATTAGGTGCCAAGTAGGATCTTCTTGATAAAGAATTTGATTAGCATTGTTGGCGTCCTCTTGGATGATAAGTGATGACAAAGTAAAACCTAGATAAGAAGTTACTCGGGCAGGATTGTCTTCAATTGAGGATGTGAGTTGTCATAAAGTATTCTAGATTTTTGTGATTTTGTATAGACAATAAATTGATGGACTTCACCCTCTAGATGATGATGTCAAGTATCAAAGGCATCTACAATGGCAATGAGTACTTTGTCATGGATCTCATAGTTTATCTCTAAAGGAGGGAAGAACTTCCTTGAGTGGAATGCTAATAGATGCATGTGACCATCATCTCCATGCTGGGACAAGATGGCTTCTAAGGCATAGTGTGATGCATTAGTCTCCAGGAAAAATCGCTTGGTAGGATCTAGGTGGATTAGAATTGTGGTAGCCGCAATGAAAGCAATCATCATGGTTTAGAAGGCCTTCTCAGCTTCTAGGGTCTGTGAGAACTTCGAGTTTACTATGAGTCTTGTAAGAGAGGTGTGACTATCTTTGAGTAATCCTTGATAAATATTCTGTAGAAGTTGGCAAAGTCAAGGAAACATTGGACATCCTAGATATATGTGGGTGTCTGCTAGTCAAGAATAGTCTTGATCTTCTTAGGGTCCATGAAAATTCCTCTCTGGGAGGCATTGCACCTCAAGAATTCCACTTCTATTTGATGGAGAAAACACTTCTCAAGTTTTGCATACAGTCCCTTTTATCTGAGCTTTTGAGAATATCAAGATATCATCTAAGTATATAATTTCAAAATTAGCTAGATGCTCTCGGAAGATATCATTCATCATATATTAAAATTTTGCAGGAGCATTGGTGAGACCAAATGCCATAACAGCATACTTAAAGTGACCATACCTTGTGCAGAAAGTTGTCTTTCATTTGTCTCCTTCTCTGATCTACATAAGATTGTAAGCTCCTCATAGATCAATCTTTGTGAAGATCTTGGCTTTTCCAAGGCATTCCAAGAGCTTTAGTATCAATGGTAAAGGGTATCGATTTTCAATTGTTATCTTGTTGATTCCTTAATAATCCACACACATTTGAAGTGACATGTCTTTCTTCTTCACAAAAAAAATTGCAGCTCTAGCAGGAGACTTCAAGTGCCTAATGAACATGTGGCTAGGTTCTCGTCAATGTTTTTGTGTAGTTTAGCTAGTTTTTCAGGGGATAGCCTGTTGTAGATGGTCCAAAAGGTGGTTGAGTCCCCTCGTGGAGTTCTATAGCACAATCATAGGGTCTGAGTTTGGGCAAGATATTTGCATTCTTTTTTTCAAAGACATCTTGGAAATCTTGATATTGGCTTGGTAGCTTGACTAACTCATCCTTACTAGACTTCAACTGGCATATGATATATCACATAGGTTAGTTCTTAACTTGTTGTGTGCATAAAGGCTTTAGCTCCTAGATATACCGACTTTCCTTCACTTTCACATGTAATCTTGTGCTTAATATAATTAATTTTTGGGTTTTGTTTCTTTAGCCAAGGTATCCCAAGGATGATTGGATTTGTGGGACTGGATATAACATTAAAGCATACACAAGATTTGTGATCACCAAGAGTTACTATGAGTCGTCAAGTTTCCTTGGCAATATCTCCAAAAATGCTAGAGGTCTTCAATCCACGATTTCAACTATTACAGGATTCATCTTTTGGAGTGTACTAGAATTTGGTATCTATTCACAAAGGCATCACCCCAATGAAACATGTGGAGGCTGCAGAGTTGACTAGGGCTTTGAGAGAAGGAGTCTTTCTCGCCAAGATCATGTGGACTATGACAATGAAACTTTCTATGGGTGTGACTAGGATTGAGAGACCCTTTCTTATATCAAGGTCCAATTGTATGGTCTCACTTACAATCTAATATCCTCATTTTCCTACTCGAGGATGGTTGTACTCTTGGGTTTTTTCCCTCTTGTTTGGGCAATTTAGGGTGATGTGTCCTAGGTTTCTGCAATACAGGCATAGATGATTCTCTCTTTGACTTTTCTTTTCTTTTGGGATCAAGGGCTCGAACTTGATATTATCTATTTGCATTGGGTCAAGCTTGGTTTCTTCTCTAATTGGGTCTCTGATTAGGACGGGGTTCCATTGGCAAGTCCTTAATTCTTCTCATTTTTCTTACTTTCTCTCAAACAATCATTATCACAATAGATGGATTGCATGATATACTCGTTGAGTGTTTTTGCCTCAAGCATAATGAGCATGAGGTCCTTGATGTCATATCAAAGACCCTATTTGAATAGGCTAATAGAATACTCCTCATGTCAAGTGAGGTTGTGGATTAATTGCCTAAATTCAAATTCATAAGTAGAGACATGGCAATAACCTTGTCGTAGCTTCCGAAGTTTTGTTTCTACTACTTGACCAGCAACTACATCTACAAATGTGTAAGTGAGCTCACAAAGAAGTGCCTTATAGTTATGAAGTACCAGCATATTATTTTCCAAGATTAGGGCAAACCATGATAAATATTGACCACAAAGTAAAGTCCCAATTAATCCCACCTTTGAAGCATCATCTAGATACCTATCCAATTGCATACGTGTATAGAGCATTACTTATTGCAAGAATCCTTTGAACTTCCAATGGCACCATTGAACTTCTGTAGCATGCTCATCTTGGGTTCTCTTGTTGGGGGTTGATAAACACGTGGAATTATCAAATCACTTTCTCTTTTGTTCTACAAGTCTCAAATCTAGTCTTGCATCTTTCGAAGTGTAGAGCCTAGATGTATAGGTGTTCTATTTGAAGTTATGTTTGTCATTCATTCAAGTCTTGAATTTGTTATTGGAGGTTTTGAAGGGAGGCCATGATTCTTTCAAGGGTTACCTCCATAGAGCTCAATAGGGCTAGAAAGTAGTCTTGCCGAACTATTATGGGAACACTAGGCTATGCTTGATGGGCTAGGCTAGATACAAGATTTGTTACAAGAATTCTGATTACAAGATAATCCCACATATGGGCTCAAAGGTATAATGATAACTTGACAAGATATAGAAAATCCTACAACCTAGGAATATAGGTATAGACAACAAGACTTGATAGGATATGAAGGATCCTACAACATGAGACCATAGGTATGAATACATCATATCAAAATTATAATATCTCCCTCGTCGGGGATGAAAATATACAAGATAGTACTAGACAAGATTTTGTATTATGAGATTACAAGGTGACAAGACAGCAGGAGTATAATGGAAGACATGACAAGACCAGATACCATGACTAGACAAGAACTAGAACTAGAACTTTGTCAAGAATCACTTGATGGGAGGACTTGCTTAAGTTGTTGCACCAAACACACATTGTATACACAAGAGGAAGTTCACTCAAGAACACAAGAAGAGAGATGGAGGCCAAAATATTTTCTTACTGGTTTCTTCTTCTTCTTCCACACACAATACAATGTACACAAAGTATAGATAAGATATAACATAACAAAAACTATCCTATTAAGTCAAACAATGTATAACTGACTATACTAATTAATAGGTGCTATATCTATGCCAGTTGTTGGTAGGTGTAGCAAACTAGAGACATATGTATGAAGATCTCTTGTAGCTCCTCATCGCTCGTCCCTCAACTCATCGTGCTATCCAAATATCCACAAAGGTCACCTTCATAGACAAAAATTGATGTTGGCATAATCAATATAAAGATTCAAGCATAGCATAGTAATATAACTTTAAAAAAGATGATCTTATTTAAAATTCATATTCTAGAGTACCCTTATAGGCTATTGATAAAAAAATTGAGTAGGTACCCTATGGTCCCATATCAATCTCCTAACACAATACCGCATATAATTGAAGGTGGATAGAAAGATCACCACAAAAGGATGAGTCCACCTCGTTATCAAAGAATTCTAGGCCTCATGTCTTTCCATCATTGTTGCCCGATTCTGCCTCCTCTACATGCTCCAAGCTTTGGATGGCCTCCACCCCTTGCAATATCGACCCCTCTATCTGCATATTGTCCTCATCTATGCTGGGAACATTGCTTTCATCATATACTCTTGCACTTTGGGGAGTTGAAGGTACAACATACCACCATTGAGGTCGTCAGGGGCTTGGATAGAAAATTACCTATTCAAAATCATATACAAGAGAGATTTAACATTTGTGACATATACCATGTCGTAGAATAAAAGTTTAAAAAACATGAGTTTATGTATCTGTTCATAATGGGTCGGTAATACAAATGTGTCAGGCAAATCCATCCATCTTTTTTCAGAATCTATTTTGAGATATCTAGATGGACCTCATCAAATAGCTGCCTCGGCTCCTTCCATTACCACTTTGAACCACTGCACATCAAATAGGATCATGGAGAAGCTACGATATTCCACCGTGAAAATACTTTGCAAGTTTCCAAGATAGTCCATCTCTTCTATAATGGTGTTTGGATCCGTGGCTCACTGTTGACCCTCTTCCTCGAAATTTGCCATGACATCACAATCAGTTGTGGAGCACATTTTGTTGATATGCTCCACATGGAAATGTCATTCGCGCAACCATGCCGCACTGTATATTTTGTAATGTACATTGAAACGGTTAATTAATTGTCACATATAAAATCTAGATACGAGAACTTATAAAACATGTGGTCACCTTTGGACTATATCCCCTCGAGAATTCCCACTCCTCAGTAGAGACCTTCACCCCTTCACGAGAGGCTACCATCAAAGCTCTATGCAACCATCGCATAGAAATAAACTGTGGCATCTCCTCCATGCCCTCCAAATATCGAATTGGTCAGTGGCTTGTACTACGTTAAAATTCGAATTGTGCTTCTTCCCAATATTTCGTGGCTTACTCGTACCTAGCAAGCCACGTCTCCATAGAGGCATGATGCAACATAGAAAAACGATTTACTTTCTCCTCCATTGTATCATCCATCCTTTTTCCTACCCCATTTCCAACCATCACATCTCTAGTTAGTCTATCATCATTCTTCAGTGACCATAGCATACTGTTGTCTAAATCCACCGTTGGTAGCCACTGTGAAATATGCACTAATGCCTCAGGCATCAACCAACCTTCAGTCATGCTACCTTCTAGCTAAGCTCCTTGTCATACAAAGCCTTTCAAGGTTTTCATGAAGAGCTCCAAGATGAACATCCATCGCATATGGACAGGTCCTGCAATCTCTACTTCATCTACAAGATGCACTAGGAGGTGGGTTTGTATCATGAGCATGCTGGTAGGGAGGTACTTCTCAAAGAGAGAGACTATCTCCACTACTTCCCACCTTGTGGATTCAATAGAGGATGTCTTGATCTCCTTCTATGAAATCAATTGCACTAAATTTGAAAACTTGTAAATCACCCAGTGTATTTTTGGAGTGAGGCATCTTGCAATCGTGATTGGTAGTACAAATTGCCACAAATAAAGAACCATTATGAACAATGACTATACTCCAAATAACAAAAAATACACACTCCAATTACAATCCATTCGTAGTACAAACCTGACATATCTTATGCCAATCATGGGATTTTAGTCATGTTAGTTGGTCATCTTTAGAAAATGCGGATCATCTGAGAGAATGCATCATACCCATCGGAGTGTGGATAGACCTGATAATTTAGTTCATAGTGCACTATTCTTTAGTGGAAAAAACCAAAGGAGCGAGAGGTATTTGCAAGCAACCATCATCACTCAACTGCGACCAAATCGCCTCCATCTTGCCTACCTCCTTTAAATCCATTCGTGCCCCTGCAATGTCTATCTTTCCTGTGATGTGGTCCCCTAGTAAGCTGCCCACATTCTTGAAAATATGCATGGGGTTTAACAAATGGTTGATCTTTAAGTGGGTCCAATACCGCAACTCGTAGAAAATTGAGAATCGTTGCATTCCGTTTGTATGCAACTTTGTGTGGACCATTTTCAACCTGTACTAGCTTTGGGTGTTCATTCATGGTGGAGGTCATTCAAGAAAACCTTCCCTCAATTCATGACTCTCTCGCAAGAAAGCGGTGTGTCCTTGATACATCATTTTCTTCATGGTTCGTGACCTTTGAGAGACTAACTATGACCCACATAATGGACATGCATGATAACCTGAGGTAACAAAGCGTATCCCAACACCTCTATTTAGTGAACATAAACTTGAATGAGCTATGATAGATATGACTAAAGAGAACGGAAGCCTACTTAACTAAGCACTCAGAGAATCCTGGAAAGTCATGCATGGTCCACATGAGAATGGCTCATATATTGGCAGACCATCGACCGTTGTGCTTGCTCATATCTTCCATGGCAACCCCCTGCCCCCACAGAATCTTAAGCTCATCAACTAATGGACAAAGATAGACATCCATATTCGTGACTTTGTAGTGGCCAGAAAGAAGCAAGCTAAGGATCATGTGTCCTTTCTTCATAGAAAGCCATGGTGGGATGTTGTAGTTTACAAGGACTACATACGATACTGAGCAGAGACCGAATGGATTCACACCATCCATAGCAAGACCGAGTCAAAGTTTTATTGGCTTTCGTGCAAATCCTGGAAAGGTAGAGTCAATTTGTCTCTATGCACATGAATCCACTGAAATTTGTTTGTAACGTGCCCGTTTGTCCGCTTGCGGGACACATCTTAGCAGCCCATCGGGAGGAGGGTCTAGAAGGCTCCGCCTGGCACTCGCAGGGAATGACACAGGTTTTGCGATATAGGTCTCCCTGAGTCTGCCCCGAGCAAAAGTGTCTAGCCGTTCCCACTTGGGATCGACCTGAGGTCAGGGTTCCCTTCCTATCAGCAAAGTCTCTAGGAAGGAGCTAGCGTTGAGCTCCAGTTGTACCACTTTGTGTAGGAACAATAGAGTTGATGCGGATTCATGCTGCACTTGGGTTCATGGAGAATGGGATGCAAAGCTCAACCTCTCCGCCAAACGGCATAGTCCCATTCCTTTCCCCTTAAAACAGAATAAACCAGAAATTCTACATCTACTGATACTAGGTCTTCATTGTCTTATTATCTCATCATTTGAGAAAAGTTCCCAGCTAACCGAAGCCACCCTTCCGTAGGACGGACCTAGGTCACGTCCACCGCACTTTCCTCAGATTGCTTTAGTTATCTAATTACCTAACACATTACATTTTGACATGCAAAATTAGCTCTCTTAATTAAACAAATTAATCACGGGTTCCTTCACGTAACTTAGGCATTGACACAAAAACAATGTCAAGCAAGTTCCTTTTTCTCAAGCATCTATTATTTATTTATCATAATTCTAGATTACATCCAACATCATGCTCGAAGACTATCCCAGCAATCTACAAGATTGTTGTTCCAAGTTTCGCCCGTAGACTAGTACATGGGCCTTGAGATCCCATCTTGAGTCACGTCGGCCTCTTGTACCGGATCCGAAGGCAAGGAATTTACAGCCAGAGCCTCCCCTGGCACCCAAGCGACCTCCTACTCCAAGAAGTACCCACGAAGAGACCTCTCACGGCAGGTTAGGTCCATATACCCGGTGCATCCAACAATCCCCTTGGATAGGGCCATGCAGACAGTCGAAGGTAATTGTTCCTGCCTCTCCCTCGAGGCTTTCAACCTGAAGCATTAAGTGTTTTCCTTGAATTATTTCCTTGAGAAAAGAGATCAAATAATGCACCTAAGAACAAGCACGAACATTTCGGAAGTCGCTTGAGCGTCCGACTGCTAAGGTGTGACTCCTTTTTTTTCCTAGATGCTCCTAGCACTCGATCTTGGGTCTTTTCACGACTTGGTGAGATTCCAATAATTTCAACAAGAGAAAATGGTCTTGGTAAGTGGTAACTATCTTCCTCGCAGGGCTCTTTTCAGCTTCTCCCAAGCAACGGACCCTTCCGAGATCCCTTGGTCTCTGCACCATTGCTTCCACCAAAGTCTTGCTTCGCCGGTAAGCTTCAACTTGGCAAGCATTGCTTATTTGACGGGTGCAGTACCTTCCGCTTCAAAGTAATCCTCCATGGATTTGATCCAAATCTCGGCATCAGTTTGGATGGTCCTTCCTTTGCCATCAAATTATCGTGGCTTGATCTGCTTGAGAAGAAACTTCTTCTCCTGAATCACGGCCGTACTTGGTGTAGGGGTTAGACTAGGAATTTGCACTTGAGGTTGTGCCTGGGCATTGAGATTCTTAACGTTAACAACTCGCTAAACGTTTCTCACATTACATTTCATGCCCAATTCAGCTTTTAGCCAAGAGACCTAATCACTTAACTTTTTTAATCAATACTCGCAGTCAAGACAATCATTGATAAAAAGAGTCTTATTTCATTCATATGGGCATAGCCCTTTCGGAGTACAATATTTCTTTGGGAGATGGAACAAGCCGATACATTAATTTGGGGAGAATAATATTGTGTTACATTCAGCTACGGGAACTGAGTAATAATATGGATTGGGGTCATGGATTTTCAGGAATCGATAGGTCTTTGGAAGATTAGGGTATCCTTTCCTTTGGTACCCATTCTTCTCGTAACATCCCAACACCTTGATTCTGTCGGCAAGGATTATTCGGGTCACTTCCTCATACACATATGTGTTCTGCTTGACCTCCCGACCTTCGACATGTAGGGTTGCATTTGCGTGAGCCTCAACAAAGATGAACAGCTTCACGATCTTTAGGTCCTCCAACCACTTGATTCTCTTTAGGTTGGTTCGAAGGTACGCAAATCGGTGGGTAGCTATGTAATAAATTTCTAAATCACCCGTCCATCTCTGTTCCACATACAGGGGTGAAGGATTGTAGATGCGGTCTAGGATATTCATCATATCGATCCTCCATCGATAATCCGAGGCATGCATCACGGTCATAAACATAACTTGAAACACCAAGAATATGTTCCATGCTTCATGACTCTGCAAGTCAGCATTGATAAGTAAGTAGGGAAACAATCTTAACAGCAACATTTGCTCTACTTTTCCTTATTAAGTTTTCTTGTAGATTAGTTCCTCGTTGGTTTGCTCTGATACCCATTGTAATTTGTCCACTTATTCACTTTTAGGATGACATGTTTTAGCAGCCCATTGGGAAGAGAGTCTAGAAAGCGTCGCCTAGAACTCCCACAGAATGTCATGGGGTTTGCGATCTAGGTCCTTCCAAGTCTGCCACGAAGCAGAAGCATTTCAGTCATTCCCACTTAAAATCGACCCCTGAATCAGGGTTCTCCTAGTGATCAAATTCCTAGAATGATAGCTAGCATCGAACCCTAGGCGAACTACTTTACACAGAAACATCAGGGTCGAAGCAGATTCATGCTGCACTTGGTTCAAGGAGAATGGAAAACGAGAGGGATGCAAAGCTTGACCTCTCTGCCCTTAAGGCATAGTCCCATTCCGTTCCCCTAAAACAACATAAATCGGGATTCTAGTAACCTAGACTCTAGGTCAACATTCCTTGCTGTTCATTTCCTTCGAGAAAAGTTCTCGGCCAACCGGGACCACCCATCCGTAGGATGGACCCATGGCCACATCCACGCACTTTCCTCAGGGTTTCTTTAGTTGTTTAATTACCTACCACATTTATTTGGACACGCATAAAACAGCTTCCTTAATTATCCAATTAGTCACTGGTTCCTTCACGTAATCTTAGCACCGACATAGAAAAACAGTGTCAAACAAGTTCCTTTACAACATTTGATCTTATTTATCTTTGGAATAAATCATATAATCCAGCCCGTAGGCTAATCCATAATCCGCCCGAAGGCAATCCATACTTTCGCATGTAGACTAGTATGCGGGCCTCGAGAAGGCAAGGGATGTATGGCCATAGCCCCCCTGGTACCCAAGCATCCTCCTGCTCCAAGTAGCGCCCAATGAGACCTCTCACGGTAGGTTCGGTCCACGTTCCCGATGCAGCTAACAACCCCCTTGGTTAGGGTCAGGCAGATAGTCCGGGGTAATTGATGCTACCTCTTCCTCCAGGCCTTCAATGTGAAGGATCAATTATTTTTCTATCTTTTAGTTCCTTGAGCAAAGCAATACAGACAGTGCTTCTAAACTGTACAAACACAATCAATCCAGTGGTCGTTTATTTGGCCAACTACTAAGGAGTGAATCCTTTTCTCTGAATGCGTCCAGCATCCGATCTGGGATCAATTGCAACTTGGCAAGATCCCCAGGGGTTTCGTTGTTTGTGTACCCTTGTATCCTTGGGTTAGGGTTATACCCTGTTAACCCAAACACCTTAGGTTCCTTAAATTAAGACAGTCGATACAGGCAGACTTCTGGCGATCAAGAACCCCTGTTTCTACTGTCAGATCGCGAAGGACCAGGCTGTGCAGGCGGAGGACCACGCATCCATCTCCTTCATCAAGTCGTGGATAAACAGAGTATTTATTTTCCTCAAGCTTAAAAGCTTAACATTATTAATCAACAAAGCTTGGAAAAGAAGCTTAATAGCTTCACAATTTTTCGACATGGTCTCTGAGGAGGTTCCGAAAATCACGCGTCGTCAACAAAACGGTCCCCCCCCCACGAAATCAGACGACGCCTTCCTTAAGCTCTTTAAGCTTAATCACCTAAGTCAAAGCTAAGATCTACAAGTCACACAGGGCAAGAAAGTCACCAAACTCCGGGTCCTGCGCACCAGAAGTCAAGTTCTGCAAGTCAATTGGAATCAAGTCCTGCAAGTTCATCAAGTCGACCTAAGTTCTGTAAGTCTACAACTCTGCAAGTCGGCTAAGTCTGCAACTCTGCAAGTCAGACTAGTCAACTGGAGTCAGAACAGACTAGTGCTCAGAACAGACTAGTGCTCAAAACTCTGAACTAGAAAGTTGTTCGTGGCCAAGTGTTCTACCTATCTACAGGTTCGCTGAAGTATTTTCAGCAAACGAAGAAGAAAATATTGCAGATTTTCTGAAAATTGAGAAAGAAATACCCAAAAATACATAGCCTTGTAACCCCGAATTTGAGCTACGCTCATCCCGCTAACCTGATTTTGAGTGAGAAAGGTCTATTGAGTTTTACAGGATGACGACCCCACATATGGATGATTCTATGGCTGAAGACGACTTACCTAAGCCTACCATGGAACAAAAGATGGATCTAATCATGCTGCAATTGGAAGAAGAGCGAAGGGCTAGGCAAGCATTGCAAGCGCAATTGACAAAATTACAAAGCGCATCTACCGACAAAGAAGAACCTCAAGCTGAAGATTTGATTCAACATACCATTGACGCCACTCTTGAAGCTCAAACCATTCGCAAGGAATCAAAGATAAGTAGTCGAAGTTTTAAATTTCGCACTTTCAATGGCATACGAGAAGGAAAGACTATCTTATCATTCATTAGCCAGTTTGATGACTATTTCCATGAGGAAACTTATCCAGAAAAAGATAAAATCAAGTGTGTTACTAATCATCTGATAGACAGAGCATCACTTTGGTGGACTGTAGTACGCAAGAGCATAGAATATCCTGCTACTTGGGAAGATTTCAAGAAGAAGTTCATGCAGAATTTCCTTCCACCGCAATTTCATGAGAAGGCTATCAAGCAATGGGATTTACTTCAACAACGGGATCGTGAGCCTATTCCATAGTATATAGAGCGTTTTTGGAATACACTCCTACAGCTACGCATGCTTGAAGACGTACCAGAGACGACACATAAGCGGAAGTATATGTCTGGACTTCTTGGACATTACTACGCTGAAGTGAACATGTTCAAGCCTGTTACCCTTGAAGACGCCATCTCACTAGCTCACGACACTCAAGATAAGTTACGTGGTAGAGACAGATGACCACAGCAATTCCGAGCCAATGGTAATTATGGATCTAAACAATTCAATTCCAATTTTAGAAGGTTTAATTCAGGTCATTTCTCATCACCATCTTTCTGCAAGAATTGGGCTAAACCACCTGTATTACCCTCCAATGTCAATCCAAATCCTAAGCCTATTCCACAAGCAAATCAAAATGTACCCAGACTTCCAGCCATTGCAAATAATGTAACCAAAGCCAAGCCAATAGTATGCTATAAGTGTCACCAACCTGGGCATCTCGCAGCAAATTGTCATTCAAAGAAGCCACCAACACATATCAACTATCTTGGAGCCATGGACGAAGACGAGCATGAGGATATGCCTGATTTCACTGAAGATGAGGATGATACTACTACTACTTCTGACACTTTACTAGGTATGCCTACTCCACATTCATTGTTGACTATGAAATGTTTGGTGCATGGAAAGGAAAGGACTATCTTGCATGATGACGGTAGTACTCATGACTTTATTTCAGCAAAATTGGTAAAGGAATTGAAATTACACACTGTACCTACGCATTATCGCATAAAAGCTGTATTTTTAGGCACTAGGTACAATGGCACACAAGAAGTTCAAGATTTAGAGATTCAAATTGGATCATACATTGAAAGAAGAAATTTCTTAGTTGTCCCATTACAATCAAGCAACATTATTTTAGGAATGCCTTGGAGACACCAGCATAATCCAAATATAGATTATTCCACGCACATAATGAATATTAATTTTCAAGGAAAATCTATTACATTATATGGTATGCATGCATCTAGTATTTTTCCATTGCTTTCGCATACTCAAGCAAAACGTGCATTACGCAAGAGTACTAAATCATATCTCATTTGGGTGAATGAATTGCACGCAAAGGAAAATCATATGCACCCTAGGCATAAGGAATTTCTTGCATATTTTAAGGACTGTTTTGCAGAAGACCTACCACCAGGTTTACCACCTTCACGACCAGAAGACCATAAGATTGATTTAATACCTGGCACACAACCACCTTGCAAAGCACCATATAGGCACAATCAAATAGAGCAAAAAGAAATCCAGAGTCAAGTTGAAGAATTACTAAATAGAGGCTTAATTCGACCTAGCAGTTCTCCATTCGGTGCACCTGTACTCTTAGTCAAGAAAAAGAATAATACTTATCATATATGTATTTACTACCGAGCTTTAAATAAGATCACTGTAAAGAATCGGTATCCTATACCTAGAGTTGATGACCTTATGGACAAACTGCAAGGATCTTCTATATTTAGTAAAATTGACCTTAAGTCTGGATATCATCAGGTGAGGCTAGATAAATCTGACATATTTAAGACTGCATTCAGAACACAGTTTGGCCTTTACGAATTCTTAGTCATGCCATTCGGATTGACTAATGCACCTGCTACTTTCAGTAGAATGATGAACCGTATCTTTCTGAAATATCAGTATTGTGTGATTGTTTTCTTTGATGATATTTTGGTGTTTAGTCAAAGTGAGCAAGAGCATTATGAGCATTTATCATTAGTTTTTCAATTACTGAAAGAAAATCAATTGTTTGCAAATCCTGAAAAGAGTGAATTCTTTAAGATAGAAATTGAGTATTTAGGTCATATTGTATCAAAAGAAGGAATTAAAGTTGATCCTAAGAAAATTGATGCAATATTGCATTGGCCTGTTCCTAAAAACGTGCATGAGTTACGCTCATTCCTTGGTCTTGCTAGTTTCTATAGGAAGTTTGTACGTAATTTTTCATTACTTGCTTTACCATTAACCAAACTTCTTAAGAAATGAATTATTTATCAATGGACTGAAACTCAGCAAAAATCTTTTGACTTACTGAAACGTGCATTAACTAATGCCCCTGTTCTACAATTGCCTGACTTTAATAGACCATTCTTTCTAGTTGTGACCGATGCTAGCGGATCAGGAATAGGAGCCGTACTAATGCAAGACAATCATCCAATAGCATATTCTAGTTCTAAACTGAAACCCTCTGAGCTGAAATATTCCACTTATGACAAAGAACTATTAGCAGTTGTACAAGCATTAAAACAGTGGAAACACTATTTAATGGGTTCAGAATTCATGATAAAGACTGACCAACAAAGCATTAGACATCTACTAAGCCAACCCCAAATTTCTGACCGTCATATCAAATGGGCTTCCTTCATTCAAATTTTTCATCCTATCATTCAATACCAACCTGGAAAAGAAAATGTAGTTGCTGATGCATTGAGTAGAAGACCTGCACTTCATAATATTTCTGTCATATCTTTTGATTCTTTGATTGCTATGAAAGATACATATCACCAGGATATTACTTTTCATTCTGATTGGCAAAAATTAGTTCAAAACAATTTCATTCCTGTTGATTCATTGTCATATAATGATGGATTTATGTTTTTTGAAAAGAGACTGTGTGTTACTATTCCATTCCGATCTTTTGTTTTGAATGAAATTCATTGTCCCCCATATCAAGGTCATAGAGGTATCATATCTACATTACGCATGTTAACTAAAGATTTTTATTGGCCGCATATGGATGTAGATGTATCTAATTTCGTTTCTGAATGTTTTATTTGTCAAAGAATAAAGAGACATCATGGTAAACAGTATGGATTACTAATGCCTTTGTCTATTCCATCTAAACCTTGGGAACATATTTCTATGGATTTCATTACTGGTTTACCAAATACTAAATCTAACCATGACATGATTTGGACTGTTGTAGATAGATTTAGTAAGCAAGCATATTTTATTCCATGTAAGAAAACTTTAACAGCATCACAAGCAGCATAGTTATTTTTGAAAACTGTTTTTACTAACCATGGATTACCCAAAGTTATCATTTCAGATCGTGATTCTAGATTCTGTAACAATTTTTGGATTACACTGTTTGCAAATCTAGGCACAAAGATTGATTTCTCATCTGCATTTCATCCAGAAACAAATGGACAAACAGAAGCCACAAATAGCACCATTCTAGATCTTTTACGTGCATATACTATCTCCAAACCTCAGACATGGGATACTCATTTGCATTTATTACAGTTTGCATATAACAATACACCGCACACATCTACAAAGAAAGCACCTTTTGAAGTCATTTATGGATATAGATTGTCTACACCTGTTGCATCTTTGTCTAATACAATTCAGAGTGCTGATGATATTGCTACTATGCATAATAGTATTTTTGATGAGGTTAAGGATATGATTGCTAAAGCCCAACAATCATATACCAAACAAGCCAACAAGAAAAGACAAGCCATGAATTTCAAAGTTGATGATTAACCCGCAAGCTAACGGACAGGTTGAAAGTACCAATAAGCAGCTTGTGGATATCCTATCCAAGATAGTCTCTATGTGGCAGTTTGGGCGTATAATACGACGTTTAAATGAGCCATTGGCCACACCCCATTCAAATTAGTTTACGGGGAGAAGTGTGTCTTGCCCTTAGAAATTGAGTTTCTGACCATAAGATTTGCAATCAATCATTCTTTGGGTGATGAAGATGCCTTATTTGAGCGGTTTACAACTATAGCCCACTTGGACGAGCTCAAATTGTAGAGTTTGTTGCACACGGAGGTAGCTAAACGTCCGATGAAGCGGTTGCATGATCTAAAGGGAAAGAAGTATACCTTTAAAAAAGGGCAATTAGTTCTGTGTTATGATGCGCGTAGAGAGTTATTTCTAGGAAAGCTGGAACCTCATTGGGATGGCCCTTACAAGATAGTTCAGATAGGTAAAAATAAGTCCACGGTTTTATTAGCTGCTCTACAATGAGTGAAATTTAAGAATAAGGTTAATCTTAATAAGATTAAACCTTATTGTTTCTAAATATGCTAACGCACCAAATGCATTGTAGGTCCATGCGCTGGGGTTGATTTGAGACCTGCTAGAGAGCTTAAACTGGTCGATGGGGTGGTTAATCCCTTATTTGGAGCACCCATATCTAGAGCTAAGATATCATCAGGGGAGGCTTATCTGGTGGAGCAAGGGATACAAAGTGGTTGAGCAAGAAGACGGAACCTTTGTGTGGGAGATTAAATTTTTCTGCCATCACTGTTTACAAATCTTGAGAAGCATCCCTGTTGAGTTTAATGAAGCAGGTGGGATGGATCCGTCAGTTCATCCTCTAAATATGTTGAATTTTCATTATCATACTTATGAATAGAGGAGTTCCTGATGGCTCATTGTGTAAACCCATTGTGGATGTACACGTTATACTTTGATGGAGCGTCCAGGGGGCCTCATAGAAAAAGGAGTGTTGGAGTAGTCATTCGAGATCCCTAACGTAGAATTACAATGAAATTAGCTGCTTATCTCGGGGTGGGATTCACTAACAACATGGCCGAGTATAAAGCCTTGATTATGGGATTGAATATTGCCAAGAAAGGTGGCATTAGGCAGCAGTTGTTAGTAAAAGGAGACTCTCAGCTAATCCTAAATCAACTTAGTGGGACATATACAGTGTGGAATCCTCTCCTTCATATGTACCATCGAACTGCTATAACCCTACTTGATGAATTTGAGAGCATATCTCTTTAGCTCATTCCACATTATTGGAATCAGCTTGTGGATTCATTAGCAAATTTTTCTTATGAGGAGGACCTATTTTTCAACTATGGTCCTAGTCCGGATATTGTTACTGACAATGAGACGGGACCTCTTATCAGACCACGCGTTATATGGCAGGTGATGGTTGATATGGGTAATGAGAAGAGTATCCGAGACCCATCTACCACTATTATCTTGGACCCATATGTTGATTTGATGACATATTATGCGTACGCCTCTTGCTATATACACAGGAGGTATGGGTCATAACTTGATGCATTTAGTTTATGGCTGAGCGCCCTGTTTTTCCTCTTGGAGTGGAGCGTGTATTTGTATATCTGTCTCCTTCCAAGGAGGGATCTATATGAGCAGGTTTTCTTGATTTCTTTAGGCCAAGAGGGCCAGTTGTTTTTAGGTTTTAATGATCTATTTCTTTAGGCCAAGAGGGCCATTTGTCTGTTTGGTGCGGGCACAGTTAATGGTTTTTTGTTGTAGGGATTGCATCATACAGGTTGGAGTCACTGATTGGATTCTTTGCTGTGAAGGAGCTCCTTGTGGCCATTCCAAGTGGTTTTGTCTCCTTTCCAAGTCTTTTCTCTTAAGTAATTAATGATGTATGTGCGTGTAAGGGTTACTTTCTTTTGTTTATTGGGGACCAGAACCCGAGGCATGAAGTCTCAAAATTAGGCTCTGTATGTCTGGGAGAGGTTTGAGTAGTCATTGCCTCCTGCAAGGCATTGTCAAGCATTGTAAGACCTATTTTAGATGGGGTTCCGTTGACCTGCTAGGCGGCCGTTCTAGGAGTTCCTGTTAGTTGTGAGGAAGTTAGAGAAGCCTACTAAAATAATGATGCAAAGATTAAAAAACCCTAAATATCTGAAAGACAATATATGAATATACGGAGGTGTGTAAAAAGGGGTTCTAACCCCTATAAAAATAGAAATGGAAAGAAAGAAAGATCCTTGAGCTGTTGTTCATCGCCTTGCGAAGGCCTGGTAGGTGCCTGGGGACGAGACAAGACTTGGGGCCAATGGCTTGTCTTCCTAGGGGTGGCTTGTAGTAGAAAAATAAGAATACAAGAAGGTTGGAGCGAAAATAAAAGTGAGCATTAGAAAATGATTAAGTGTCGCCTTCCGCGGGCTTGGTAGGTTCTTGGGTACCAAGACATGACCTAAGGCTGATGCCTTTCTCTCCCCTCACCCTACCCCCTGACAAAACCAAGGCATGACATCCACAAGGAGTAGGCCTAGCATAATCTAATAAAAGTCTGAAGCTAGTCACTAACCGACTGCTCCAACACGACCAAACTAAAAAATCTATCAAAGAGGTTGCCCTAAGTGGTGGTCTAAACTACCTACCTAATGAAGGACAACACAACTAGGAACTCTACTAGGCGAGGACTCCTATAGCCTGATCAAGAAGTGTTTTCTTTTAGCACATTTCTTCTTTTAGGGCTTTATTTTATTAACATACTCGGGTATGTAAAAAGGAGGGAGCTGAGCGTAATGACCCAAGGAGAACAGGGCATTAGTCTCAGGTCCTGTCTCGGCACCCAAGAACCTACCAAGCCCTCGCAAGGCGACACTTAATCCTTTTTTGACGCTCACTTTTATTTTCGCTCCAACCTTCCTTGTTTCTTCTTTTCCAGCAAGATGCCTCCCCTAGGAAGACAAGGCATCGGCCCCGGGCCTGACTCGTCCCCAGGAACCTACCAGGCCTTTGCAAGGTGATGATCAACTGCTTATAAATTTTCCTTTCTTTTCTTTCTATTTTGGCAGGGGTTAGAACCCCTTTTTACACACCTTTGTATATATTTATTGTCTTTTGGGATATTCAGGGTTTCTTTTCCTTTATACTCATTTTTCCTTTTTCGACAGGCTTCTCTAACTGCCTCACAACTAGGAAGAACTCTTAGAACGGCTTCCTAGCAGGCTAGTAGAACAGGGTCACTAGGACCTCCTTCTAAAACAGGTCTTTCAATGCTTGACAATGTCTTTACATGAGGCAACGACTACTCAGACCTCCCTTCAGACATACTTAACCTAAACCTGGGACTTCATGCCTTGGACGCCGGTCCCCAACAAGAAAAGAAAATCCCCCAAAAAGTACACAGACACATATAGCAGAAAAACACGGTACTCATAAAGAAGAGATATCACTTGGATAGGGCCACGAGAAGCTTCCCACAACAAAAGGCTCCTTCCAAGCTCTTCTTCGAACCTGTCTAGCAGAGAACTACAATAAGAAACCATTAACCGCACCCGTACTAAACAGACAAATGGCCCTCTTGGCCTAACGAAATCTGGATGTAATATCCAAAGCAGCTAGCCTTCCTAGCTTAAAACTAGATAGGTCATTGTAGTCCACGTAATACTGATATCCTTGGCATATACATCACATCCTATCAGACTACCCAAGGTGCCAAGGATAGCATATCATAGGTCGACTAATCCCATGCTACTCATGCAAGTTAGCTAAAAGCTTGATCTTGTATTTTTTGATCTTAGGTTTTTTTTTTTTAAAGAGATATAAGCCCAAGCCTTTCCACAAATAACTCATCAATAAGGCCGATCCCTTCTTGGGCACTATGAGCTGAATGAACGGCCTCCATGGGCTTGCATGTCCCACATTTATTGTCAGCCGAATAAACTGGTCGTTCAAGCAGCTGAGTGGCTCCTTTGAAAGAAAGAATCATAGCTTTATACTTATTCGAACCTCCCCTATTTGGGTTTTCACATAAATCAGTGCTGCGACCCAAACTAGGTAGAGCTTCAAGCCTAGGCACATCACATTGGTGTATCCCAAGGCAGTGTATATTGTCAGATGTATATCCAGTCTTATCCTCTTGGGGGTTCAACAGAATATATCCAGATGGGATCCTTGGCCTTGCATCCGACACTCCTGCCATACTTTTGGAGATTTTCGGTCTCCAAACCCATCTCACATTTCCCTTAATATTCTTACACTCCCTCAATTTGCTGCACTGGTCTAACGAACTCAATGCAAACTTATCCCTATGGCCAAAGGGCCTCACATCCTTATGACCTTTGTGAAGCACAGGTGGACTTTTAGCATTTTTCATCCTCTTTACAAAAGATGCCTTTACTTGTTTACATCCACACTGTGACTTGTTACTCGTAGGGACCATGCTTTCACTGAAGGGAACAACATCCACCCAGAAGCATGATTCACTTGGAGATGATAAAGGTCCCTCAAAAGCTTTACTAGCAACAAGATTAGAACCACACACAGAATGCTTATCAGTACTCATAGGCCCAATGGTTCGATCCATATTACCATCACAACTAACTTTCGTGGAAGTGTTGCAAGCCCTAATGGGACTTGCATGGCTTGGAATCTTTTCACTGATAGGCATGTCATTACTACTCATAGGATGGCCATTTTCTGCTTTGAAATTTTGGCCACCAAGGTTCCCCTCATAGGCTACCTTGGTATCAACAAGTGAGCTCTCTTCTTGCAGAAATGGTTGGAAGCTAGGATGCACTTGTACTGAGCGGGGAAAACTCCAAAAGTTTTCCCAGCATCTCTGAATATGACCCTCATAATCAATGGCATGCATTTTTGCTTCCCTTAACGACTTAGGATTCTGCAGTTCCACTTGGATTTGCGTATTAATCTCTAAGCCATTCAGAAAGAGCTCACATAGCACATCATCCAGTAGTGCATTGGCTCTTCTTGGCCAAAGCCTAAGAGTACTATCAAAGGCTCTAGCATACTCTTTAACAGAAGGATAAGATTCCTGTCTAAACTGCATAAGGTGCCCTACGACCTGAATCATAGGGAGCTCCTTTTCATACTCATCTAGAAATCTATCACAAGTCTCCTCAAATGATTTCATCGACCCTCTTGGGAGGCTCCAATACCATTTCCTTGCCTCTCCCTTTAGGGTACTTGGGAATACGAGCATCCGATGTATATCATCGAACCCACTTGCAATGCAAGTTAGGTCATATTCTCTTAAATGAATCATCGGATCCTCATTTGGCAACCCATAAAACACTGGGAGATCCCTATAAAGAGGAAGACATTTAGTCCTCTCTTTTGGGATCAAGACTGGGTCATTAAAATCTTCGTATTCCTCTTGATCTAATACCAGTGTGTTAGGGTCTTTAATCTCTTCCATTTTCACCTTTACTGGTGTGGAAGAGTCACTAATTCCATGAACTTCTCTTTCCACCAACTCACAAAGTGGTTTAGGGAGTCCAACACTATGCAATAGGGAATCTATCCCATCATCTGCTAGTGGTGTTCTAGTAAGCCTATTCTCATCTACCACCACTTTGCTAGAACTTAGGATAGGTCCTAATGAAATATTCCTTACTAACAATGGTTTTCCACACACATGGACATCATCCAATGCTTTATGGATCTTGGCAATCACACTACGGTACCCAACTGCATCGGGCACTAGCATCGGATCTATCTTTAGATCATAATCATCATGTCCTCCTATGTGCATATTAACCATCATTGTCACAGTCTTTTCTATTACATTATCATCATGAATGATCATAGATGACTGTGTCATCTTAGCACTACTTTCACTTTCCCTTTTCTCTAATCTCCATGGGCTGTTAATCTTAGAGGTAGCTTCATGGGTGTTTTCCCATAGTGACCCAAACTCAAGCATGGTATCACTTTCAGGGCAAAGGGTAAAATAGTCAATCACCCGACGTGTCAAAGACCCCAGTAGACTGTTCAAGATAGACAAAGTATCCTTTGGGTGTTGGGGATTTCTTGGATTGACCTTCATACTGATGACCAAGGTTTTTATCAGACTAACTTGATATCCACTGCTTCAAGGCGGCTATCGACCAATAGAATAAAACTAACAGGTCCCTTATGAGACCAAGATTCGGAGACTGCCACTTATTGGCAGCTCCCGACAGACGCACCACTGATGGGACCTAAAACGGGCCAGCACTGGCTCATGCACTAGCCGGACCTCTATCATGCGCTCAACAACCCCACGGCCTCGTGGCCAGGAGTGTGGATGACACATACATCATCTTCCTAAACATCTTGCATTTGTATCACATCTCGTAGTTTAACTCTAACCCAATTAACACTCCTCAAAGGGAGTCCCAACACATTGCCAAATAGCACGAAGCACAAGCATAGGAGGTCCTCCCACGGCTGACTACCGCTACCTCACTGCGACTCTCCTACACCTTGGGGATTGGCCCCTCGATGCGTCGCTAAACATATATAACACAATATCGCACATAGTTCCACTCAAGGTACCAATTATTCGTATCCAGGAATGTACCTTACCTCACTTTCTTTCCCCTAGACCCAACGCCTAGCCTACAGCTTGGACAACCTTACCCACTCAACGTTGTTCACGATCTAGAAAGCAATTGCCATGCATCCAGGAGGTATTGTCTGATACCTTTTATCATTTTATGCTTCATGCAAATTGTGAATGTCCACGTGCTCAAACAATTAAGAAAATCAGCATTTGTGCACATGTGGAAAACATTTCTTTCAATGATTTTGACTATCGCTCGTATGCGGCGTTGCATGAACCTAGCACCGAGAAACCCTCGTGCTACTAGGTTCTTAACTTTTTAATATCGACCAACCTAAATGGTATGCATAAAAACCAGCAAGCTTTTCATCATTTCATTCAGCATTTAACCACCTTTTATACACTCTACCCTCTCACCTGTTTAGGTTGTGCATGGTGCATAGGTTTAGGGTTCATTTTCCACATTTTTATTGTATGAAAAGTAATAAAAACTCACTAGAACATAAAGGTAGGGCTGAACTGAGGCAAAACCTCATACTTCAGACCCCCCATACATCCCCAAACATGAATCTTATTTTTCCTTAATTTTCGACACTCAAAATCCATTTTTTTCTTATTTTTTTCCATTTTCCCTATTTTTCTTGTATTTTTCGTAATATTAAATGACTGAAAATACAAAATGAGTTGTGGGCTATGGCCCTTAGGTTCATTTGCAGCAAAAACACAAATTTAGTTGGTGTGTCTTATTATATTTTCCAATTATGTCTCAAAAACACCCAATTTTCCCATATTTCGCGTATTTTACGGGATTTACACCATTAATTTCAGTCACAACACTTATGATTTTCTGATTTTCTGATCATAACATGATCAAACTCATAGCAAACCACATTATGATGCATAATCATCCCATGGGAACATATATTCATGAAGCAAATTGCATAAAACATCAATTTCCTTTGTAAAAATGAGATTACCCTTCTTTGCGGGTTGTGGGTTTTTATTTGCCATATCTCGGAACTTATTTCCAGCAGCCATTAATGTCCATGACAGTCCACATTCAGCAATCTTCATTCCTCTTGAACCACGGAGCAATCCGGTCTTCATTGGACAAGCATCCATCATCCATCCTTCTTCTTCTTCTTCACCACATGAATCTGCCTTTAAAGGAGAGAGAGGGAGGAGAGAGAAAGACTAGATTTCCATCTTTGCATTCAGGCCACCATTGGATGGGCGAAGACAGGCGATGAGATCAGCCAAGAGAGGAAAGATTAGCCCCATGATCGATTGTATGGGTTGCTTTTAGCCTACATACTCCATCTCCATCATGAGAGGCCGCAAAAAACGGCCGCCATGTTGCTCCACGTTTTTTCATCCCTCATTCTCTCTCCACGTTTTTTGCTTCATAAGGTGCATAAAATTTTTGGGGAGGGTCCAAACTCAAAAGGCATGCTCAATTTTGGCATCCGAAGTGTCCACCTTTTCATATCTTGACCATTTTGTGGCCATTTCTCTGTCCGGACTCCGAATTGAGCTCTGAAAAATCCTGGGCGTCCAACTTCACATCCCGCATTGGCCGGTAACTCTTGTCAACCCACACAATAGTCTAAAAAATTATGCAAAATCAACAAGTGTCGCTCGGGCGCCTTTAAAGCACTTTGGCGCTTAAAATCGTCCTAGATCGAGCCGCCGCCTTCGACGTTGAATATTTTTCCCTTGATATTCGTAATTTTTAGCTATTTTAAGGTACTTCTCAGCACCAAAATTTTGCTCTCAATCAACAAGTTGTAATGCCTAGCCAAGGAGTCCTTGAGCTACGGCCGGACAGGATCTTAGATGTTAGGGAGAGGCATTTGAGATCCAGGACCTTGAGAGAATACCTCGTCTAGTGGAAAGATTATCGCGAAGAGGATGCCACTTGGATGGATGAAAGTACTCCCAACCGACAATACCCCTAGTTCTTCTCGAGATGAGGACATCTCGATTCCTCTAAGGGGGAGAGAATATAATATTTCTGCAATGAAATATTAATCGGCCCTAGACCCTGCACACCGTGTGCAAGAGCAATCTCAAGTGACCTCCCTGCGACAAAAAGACCCTAGGCTAAGTGCTCCCTCTGCGTGCATCAATGAACTCTAGCCCGCATGGTGCACAAGAGCCATGGCTTTAAGACCACAAGCCCACGCAGGAACACTCTTCACGGGGAAAAAGGGGAATAATGGATGAATTTGTGAAAAAATTTTAATTAATAAACCCCTCCCCCTCAGCCGATGCATGGCGGGGGAGAGGGAGTGTGAGAGGAGTGGGTGTGGTGTTGAAAGAGCATGGGGGGAGGAGGCATGCAAGTAAGCCACGTGTGTGGCTATCCCCCCCCTTAAAGGCCTATAAGAACCCCCCTTAAGCTTGAGGGGGGGAAGAGGGAGAGAAGGTGCTGCGGTGCCGCCTGCCATGCTACCACGCCGCCAGGCCACGCTGCCAAGCTGGCTCGCCTCCACCTGCATCATCATCATCATCATCATTATTATCATCATCACCATCGTCCTCGTCATCATCTTCCTCCTCTCCAATCATTCTTCCCCCACGTCCTTCTGTCCTTACAGAAGCTTGGAAGCTTCCATTAAAGCCCTCCATAAGACCTATTCACCCGTGCTTTCGGGTTTTCCTTAAAACCGTATCTGCAAGGGCCGAGTCCTGCGCAGAGGAGAAGATATCGGACAGAAGTAGCTTCGTAATGTGAAAGAGTGCCAAGAGGAAGTTGCTAAACCAAGATTTAATTCATCAATGGCTCCCAAGAAAATGGCGAGAGGCGCACGCACGGGAGCTTCCACCCCAAGTACACGTGTGGACAACACCCCCCGAACCTCAATGCCTAGGTTCTTAAAAATTAATTCCGCATGAAAGGATGCATTAGGCATGTTTAATTTTCGTAGGGAAGTTATAAATAAATTTATTCATTCGTTTTACAAAGTTTAGTGTATGTCAAATATTTGAAATTGCTTGCACTCCCGTGGACAAGGGTAGTTGCAATTTTCTTGAACGTAAAATGCATAACTTAGAAGATGATATCATGCTAAGAAGGATAGAGCTTATGTCGCATGATGCACTTATGAAGTAAATTCGTGGCCATGGTTCATATAGAGGATAATCTTAGACGCCCATTGAATGATGTCCAATTCGTCGCAATGCATGGAAAGGAGTTACGAACTTTGCAAATTGCATGCGAAGATGGTTGCATTTTAGGTCGATGAAGGAAGGACTAATTTAATGTTGGACTCATGGTAGTCACTCATGCATGGAGTCCTTCTATCAAAGTTTGAATGCATCTTCATTGAAAATATTAAAGCTTTGATTCTGTTACATCATTATAGTTTAGGGCGAGGGAAAGAAATGATCATTGTAAATCTTATAGTTGCATTGAAGGAAAAGGTTTAAAGTCTTGAAATCGCAAGTTTGCATGAAATGATACATCGCATACATCTTGCAGTTCCTTGCATCTTTTAGGGAAAAAGTACTTGCTAATTAGAAGGAAGATTTGCATCTTTAAAAAGGATGATCGTCTCTAATTGTGGGTTAGTTAAATCAACTAAGTAATTCGTGTATAGTTGAGTTGCTCACATGAAAATCATAAAGGTGCGATTAGATTGCACATGACGATCACCTCAAGTGCTAGGTAGGGTCAAGTTACGTTAAAATTCTACCTAGTATCGCACTTGGGATGCCGATTCAAGACTTTCAATCCCAAAGATCCTACCCACATTCACGGAATGTTAGGGTTAGCTAATTGGCCATTCAAGAACGATCTAGGGTTCTCACCCTAATGATCGAATGACTAGATGTAGACTTCTGCAAGGAAGCTAGGAACCCTAAGGGCCATAGCGTTATCGGCCTAGCAAGGTTAGGGTTGGATTAGGTCAAGAGGACATCCCAAACTCTACATCTTGACCAAGGAATACCGTTTGATGGGAAAACTAATCCCACAAGTCAGGTGCGACACCTATGCAACAAGCTGCAATGTCGCAGAGTTTTGTGTCTAAATCACAAAATAGTATCGCCACTCCTTAGAACAAGTTTGGCGAGTTCTAAGTACAAGTCTAATTTGCAATAGGATGAGTAGTCATCCTGCGACATCACCCTTCCTTGGGGCTGAATTGCCAAGTTAAGGTAATAGTGAGTTGGCCAAGGAAAGCAATTGACCAAGTAAGTTAGAGCAACGAGATTGCCGAGGATTTATTGTCTCTAATTTAAAGAAACCTAAGGTGGAAACAATTTGGGTCAACAGGGTATAAACCCTAACCCAAGGAGAAAGGGTAATCAAGCAACTCAGCTTAAGAAACCCTTGAGATCTTGCCAAGTCGCAATTGATCTTGGATCGAATGTTGGATGCATTCGGAGAAAAGGATTCACACCTTAGCAGTTGGCCGTACAAACGACCACTGAAAAAACCATCCTCACTACTTCTATCAGTAAATTAGATGACTAGGCCCCACTCCATCCATCCTCTGGAATAGGTAAATCCATCGTGGGAAGTTTTATATAGAAGGTCAACTTTTGTTGTTGATAATGGACAAAAAAGGAATGATCTGGTGGAACATATTCTTGATACTGCTCAAAAGAGGACCATAATAAATCCATGCGAGATTGCAACCTTTCCACGTTGGCCTGAAATAAGGGACATAATGTAGCCTGTCTTTGAAGAGCTGCCAAGTCTGCAGGGGATAAAAGAGAAACTGGTTGTACAGGACTCTGTGTATTAGACCGAAACTGAGTCAACTGATCTTTGAGTTGCTGGATTTGAGCATTGCTCTGGTCTAAGATAGCTATGGTGGATTTAAATTTCTCTGCTTAGGTAGCTATCACCTCCTTCATCTCTTGACTCTCCTTCTGTAACTTATCCCTCTCCTCTATTACAACAACCACTTGAGACCTAGATTCTGCCAACTCACCTTTCAACTTAGAGATTTCAGCTTTCTGAGTATCCACGAGCTTACTCTGCTGCTCCATTTGCGTACAAAGGTCAGAGAATTTCTCCTGAGCAGAGGCTAACTTAGTATTGGTCTTATTTAGTTCCTCCTTAGACTGCTGAACTTCATCATAAAATGAAGATTGCTGGATACAGGCAGTCATCGAAAGTTCAATAGAACTCTGGAAATCCTTGCACAGGAACGGAATAGCATCTCCTGTTACCAGGCGGTGAACAGAAGGAATAGTAAGTTCTAGCATCCCGTCTCTATGGGCTCTGAAAAGATTGGGCGTCTGAAGGAATGTAGGCAAGGTGCTGAAGACTGGGCAGGAATTGTCACTGGAACTGGAGGAGGAAGAATAGGCACTGACTCAGCCACCCTCTTGAGGCGTTTTCTCTGAATGACAAGGGGAGGAGGAGAATCATTATCCTCAATTATCACATCATCATCTTCATTATGAGGCGGAGGAGGAACTTCTGGAGGATCAATTGGAGGTAAAGGAACTTCCTTTGCAGGGGCAGCATGTAGCAAGAAGACATAGAGGAAAGACCCAAATGTAACATTAGTCACATTTCCTCGAGTAGCTCGGATAAAGTGGTGATCCATCTTGGAGAGGAGGTAGGTAATTCATTCAATAGTTATGCCTTTCAAAATCATTCGTGAAGCTGTAAACAACTCCTTGGAAAGATAATGAGATGGGGATTTTGCAGGCATGAACCTGTCCTGAAGGAATTGGCATAGTTGTTTCCATAGGGGATTGGAAATCAGGGAGATACCGACTCCTGACGTGGTAATGACCTTCTTCGGATCAAGAACATCTTGAGTTTGCTTCTGCAACAGCTTCAAAATATCGTCATTGGCGAACAAGTGTCTGGCAGCAGGGATAGACTCCCCACGATATGGCAGACCAAGAGTCTTGCCTAGACTCTTCGGTGTCAGAAGAACAGTAGTGCCACGGACTGGACCAGACCTCTTACTGTAAGAGGTTAAAAACTTGTCACAAATGGTAGGATCATCTGGAACCAGTGGGAAAGAAAGACTCACGAACTTGGACAAGCCCGCTTTAGTGACAACGTCCGAATCCAATAACAAAGAATAATCATGTAAAGCCAAAGGAACATACTGGATCGGGGGAGGAGTACGAGAGGGCGCCATTCAGATGGTTACACACACATACACCACAAACACAGACAAACAAAGAGAATGCTTGCAAAACAACAGATGAAAACCAAGGATAAGATATCAACCAAGGTGGTAAAACGTGACTCGACCAACTATCCCCAAGCAAACCACAGCCTAGAAAAAATTCGACATGACCTCTACACAGATGCGACCGAAAGCTTCATGCTATGCAACATGCAAACACCCAAATCCTCGTATCAGGAAATAAAGAGAAAAAACCACACACCGTACCCTTAATCGTAACACATGGACAAATCAGACTACCAAAAAAAAAAAAAAAACGGACATCAAGACTGGACCATAACTTGACCATCAGTGTCAACTAATAGATTTGTACACCCCCATCCCACGAAACGAGTTCATTAAAAAGGGAAAATAAGTGCAGTGAGGGGAAATTTATTTTAATGAAGGGTTCATTTTATGAAATATTAAGAAATGGGTGAATTTTTAATTAAGTGATAAACCTTAACAAGAAAACGACGGTTCCTTCTTAAAATTTTAATTACAAATTATTAGGTTGGAGTGGTGCTTTAATCCGAATCCCGGACTTTGATACCAGACTGAGGTCTCTAAATGCAAATTCATTTATTAAAAATTAAGGTGATGTGGAGCGCTTTCTTGCCAGCGCGTGCTTTTGTGACGGCTGGTTCATTTTTATTAAAAATATTAAGGTGCCTCTGAAGCGCACATAGTGCGTGTTAAGTGAACGGCGGGTTGATTTTAATTAGAAAAAGGTGTGTTTAGCGCAAGCGCGCGTGCCATGGTGGTGTTTAGCATTCATGTTAAAAATTAAGCGTGAATTTTGGGGTAGCAAAAAAAATAAAAAATACCTGGAAGTGGGTGTATGTGTATGCAATGAATGCGCACTTCTCAATCCCAAAATGTAGGTCAGCAATCCAAAAAGAACCAAGGTATCTAGATTTTTCCAGATTTTTCAACTTGTGTTTGGAATTAAAGAGGATTTTTCATGAATTTAGGCATTTAATGAAGCATTTTTACCATAAAGTAATAATGGAATAAATTGGCACAGTATTTTCAACTTAGGAAATATTCCAAAAATAAGCAAAGAAGTTGATGAAATTTTCAGGAATTTTTTTGCAATTAAATTGGTATTTTTACCAATTTTAATGAATTTTTGCTCATTTTGTATGTATTTTTAAAAGAATTTTTACTTTTAGAATTTACTGAAATTTTTTTTCTGAGATTTTCAAGTTGGAAAAATATTTCAATTTACTGCAGAAATATTGAAAAAAATTTAAGATTTTTTTGAATTTTAATTGATTATTAATGAATTTTTTACTTTTTAAATGTATGTTTAAGGGTTTTCGGGTTTGGAAATTAAAAATTTGGGAATATACCCGAGAATGGACTGCGTGTCAGCTGCGTGTGAACAGCTGGCTGGTGCGCACCACCGCACGGACAAGCTAACGCGTGTCCCCGCGCGTGAACGGCCGCTAACGGACTCCCGCACACGAACAACCACGCACCCACACCTCGTGTGTGACAGGGAGGAGTGGTGGGAATTGGGGCTTGTGGGGGGGTTATGGGGTTGTGGGGTGGTGGGGTGGGAAGGTTGGGTGGGACTGGGGGCCTGTGGGGGGGTTGTGGGGTGGGATTGGTGGGATGGGGAGCCTGTGGGGGGGTGGGAATGTGTGGTGGGTTGGTGGGGTGGGATTGGTGGGATGGGGGGGCTGTGGAGGGGTGGCTAAGGGAGGGGGGAATGGGGGGCTTGGGTGGGGGTTATGGGGTGTAGGGCGGCCGGGCCCAGGGAGCAGGCGGCTCCAGGGCGGGGCGACCAGGGATGGCGGAAGCAACGGCCAACGGGCGGGGCCCAGGCGGGCTGGGCAACGTGGCGAGCACGGCGGAGCCCAGGCGGGGCGCAGGGGGCGTCTTTAGCGTCCAGGGGCGGGCGTGGCGTGGCGGGCGGCGTCGACATCCAGGGGCGGGCGTGGCGTGGCAGGCGGGCACAGGCACGGTTGCATGGCGGCAGTGGGCGGCCAACGGCAGCCAGGAAGCGGGGGCGGCTTCCACAGGAACGGGCGGGGGCGTCTGCAACCAGGGGCGAGGGGCGGCTTCGTCAGGAGCGGGCGGGAGAGGAGGGAGGGAGGAGAAGAGGAGGAGGAGGAGGAAGATGAGGATGAGGAAGAGGAAGATGGAGATGGAGAAGAGGAGGGGACGCAGGGGGGAGAGGGGGAGGGAGGTGGTTGGGGGGGAAAGGGGGTCGGGGAGAGAGAAAGGGGGGTGGGGGGATAGAGGAGGGTGCTCGTGGGGTGCCCGTGGGGTGGCTGTGGGGGGTGGGGGGGGGGATAGGGGAGGGTGCCCATGGGGAAAGGGTACCTCCCATAAAAGAAAGGCGTGCCCCTGTCCCGCGCACGTGCGCGGAGCGGGGTAGAAAAATTTGCCATGACACGATCAAAATAGCGCCAGGATGTCAGTACAGGGCACGCGGACGCGATCGGGGCGTGTGGAGACACGTGAAATCAAAAACGAGCGCGTTCACGCGCGGGACGAGTCACGCGAAACACGTATAAACAAGGAAAAATGAATATCTCCCAATCCGGTCATCGAAACGAAATGCCGTAAAAACAAAAATTGGGCGGTCACACGCAAAAAACACAAAAAACGCCCAATAGGGGTTCCGGGGGTGTAAAGGGCGGTCACATGCAAAAAACAAAGGAAGCGTGCAATAGGGGTTCCGGGGGTGTAAAGGGCGGTCACATGCAAAAAACGCAAAAAACGGGTCCAAAAACACAAACGAAAATTAATATCGAAAGATCCGTGCATCGAAACGAGGTATAGGAAGAAGGAAAAATGTGCAGAAAGATGTACCCAATAATCCTATCGCGTCGAAACATGGTTCCGACTGAGATAATACGCGTTCGCATGGGAAAAACCCAAAAAATAGACCCGAAAATGGAATCGGAACCCGGAATGACATGCAGTAAAAATGAAAAATGTCTGCAGGAAGGGGGGCACAGGGTTATCATGTTAGAACGCAGGTTCGATTGAAGTAGGAGGGTTTCACATGCGAAAAATACCAAAAAGACACCCGAAAACTCATGTAAAAATTAATAATTAAAAATCCAGAAGTCGAAAGAGGGTGGAGGAAAAAGGAAAAAGGTGGGAGAATGCACGATGGACACAGCTATCAAATCAAATTGGAATTCCGATGCAAACAGGTCAGGTTCACATGGAAAAATATTAAAAAAAACGCAGGAAAGAGTCTCGAGAAACCACAAAAATTAATATGGGACAAACCGTGCATCCAAATGACACGGAGTAAAAAGGAAAAATGTCAGGGAGAAAGTGATGGTCAGGGCTATGATGTCAGATCATGGTTCCAAAGCAAGCAAGGCGCGTTCACATAGAAAACCAACTAAGGTGCGCAAAATGCTTCAAAAATTAATAACTCGAGAACCGTGCACCAAAATAGGGGTGGGTAAAAAGGAAAATTGGATAGGTCAAAGGGAGGAACATGGCTATAAGGTTGGATGTGGATTTCGGTGAATGTAGGATACGTGCTCATGGCAGGACAACAAAATCAGGGAATAAAGGAAAACTGCAAGGGAACAGCCCCGAGGGTGGGTGAAAACTGAACGGGTGGGTGGGGAAGGGACCCCATCAGGGTAAAAGTAATTCATGCCATACATGCATGAGCAGGTTGAGGCATATGCAGAGGGGTATGCAATGTAGACGCGCAGGGACACGTCCCCACACTTAAAACCTTAATGGGTAGGGTTAACCGAGCAACAGGGACCTAGGACCACACAACAGACCAACCGCTAACATCCCCACACTTAAAACATGATCGTCACTGACAACAGAAGGTGTAGGGTTAGAAAAACTTGGCCCATGTTGTCGAGAATTAAGGTTGACTGTCGATGGCACTTCCACTGTCGTTATCGGCTGCTGCAGGAAGTACCAAGGTTCGCTCCAGCACACGTCCTTCGTGGCAGGGACCACGTGGCAGCACCCAGAGAGCTAGCTGGTTGAAGGAATCGTAGGAAAGTCGCCGAGGGCGAGGGATATTACACTCAACTCACAATCACTCAAATGGAATGAAAGAACAATCACTCGCCCCATGACTAATATCACTCGAGGAATAATGATTGAAACCCATATCTCACACCCCGATTTAAGAAGCGACAAAGGAAGATGGGGCAGAGAGAGTATGCCAGGGTGCACAGTTGATGGTGCATTAGTGCGTCCAACCCGTCTGGCATAGGTGTTAGGAGGAAGGCAAGGGAGCCTTACAGTGCAGTGTACAGAACAGGTTGGCGTGTCCTGTGCTGATGGGCAGAGACCCATCCCGTGGATGCATAGGGAAACGGGAACATACCTGACTCCAAGTGTCGTAACGTCCCTCAAATCCTCACCTCTCGGTAATTGATTAAAGAAACTCCAGTCACACTCAGTCCACCCTCTGTCTCACGCTCTGTTGATAGATACAGGAGGGCAACCATGTCCTGAAACCCATTGATGTAATCCTCACGGTTACTTGTGCACAGGGTTGTATGCCTTGTGCGCATTTGATGGTGCAACTGTGCATCGCGCCTTGTGCCAGTATACGATACGAGAAGGAAGGCCAGGGAGTCTTATGGTGCAGTGCACAGAAACAGATCGTACTTTGTGCATTGAGAGGCCCATCCCGTGCATGCAACACTTCATTCACACTGCTCATCTCTGATTTGATTTAAAGGGAAAAGACTGGTCTCTTGCCCCACCCTCTGTCTCACTCTCGTTTAATAAATACAGAGGGCAACCCATACTCACTTCCCCATCTGGTTAGGATGAAAGCTCGCGTTACTCGATTGTTTGTCGATGAAGATCGTTGTGTCTGTTGTTGAAAAGGCGTACCCATGGAGGTAGCCATCAAATCGAACGTTGTGTTGGATAGGACATGCCGTCTGCTAGAGGATAGTTAGACGCTCTGCAGAAAGGCACAGGACACAGCGTACCAAGGGAGACAGCTTCGGAACTGGATCCTAGGGATGTCAATTGATGAATCCACTTTCTGGACTGTTGGGTGTTGCCACCTTTTCCACAGCCAGCTTCCCGCCCAAGGGTGTTAAACACCTTTTCTTGGAACGAGGCCTGCTATGACAGGGAAGTTCTTCCTTTTCTCCCATAACAGTTTTGTTTTTCTTGTGTTCTTTTTTTCTTGTTTTTTTTTCTTTTTCTTGTTTTGTTGTTGTTTTTTTTTCCTTTTTTTTCTCCTATTCCTGAGGGTGTCTCCACCTTTTCTCGAAGAATAGGTTGGCATGACAGGGACCTAAGTCATTTTCTCCCATGACCGATATGTATATATTTCTTTCTTTTTTTTTCAAATTAAGCAAGGGAATGGTAGAAATACCATTTGTCAGAACCAACCTCGCCACCGTCGCTGGTGAAAAATAGAGGATAAGAGATTAGGGCAGGAAGGTGGGGCTGAGGGGACAGAGGGTTCCATCCTCCTCATCAAGAGTGGCTGAAGAATGGCTATCAGAAGTAGCATCATAAGAGTTACAGTGCCACACCAACGGGGGAAAGGATCAGGTGACCATGATTGTCAAGATCCCCAAGGAGGGAAGTACTTCTTCAGGCGATATCCATTGATCAGGAAGGGATCATCAGAGGCATCAACTGTTTGCACTTGGACAGAGCCATTAGGGTTGACAGCAAGTACCTTATATGGGCCCATCCACCGCTGTTGAAGCTTGCCAGGAAACTTGCCAAATCGTGAATCATAGGCTAGGACCAAATCACCTTCCTTGAATTCCTTGTGCTTGATGAAGCTGTCATGGTAAGCCTTACGTCGAGCTTGCGTGGCTTCCATGCACTGTAGAGCCATCCTGCGAGTTTCGTCCAAACATTCCAAGTGCAGGAGACGGCGTTGCAGTGAATCAGCGTCCCCCAAATGCTCTTGATAGCCACTCGCAAAGAGAGCAATTCCAGTTCAGCAGGGAAAACAGCTTCTGTACCATACACCAGCTGGAAGGGTGTCTGTCCTGTTGCTGCTTTATGGGAGGTTCTGTACTCCCAGAGGGCCTCTGTAAGTCGATCATCCCAATCACGACAATGTGTGGCAATTGTCCTTTTCAGAATCGAGCAGAGGATGCGATTCGTGACTTCGACTTGGCCGTTAGCTCTAGGGTAATAAGGAGTGGACTTGCGACGGCGGATCTTATACAGCTCTGTCAACTCTTCCATGACTTTATTAATGAAATGAGTGCCTCCGTCACTTACCAGCTTTAGGGGACTGCCAAAACGGGTGATGATATTCTCGTACATGAACAGGGCCACACTGTTACCATTGTCTCGCTTTAGGGCTTTGGCTTCACACCACTTTGTGACATAATCCGTACATACTAGGATGTATCTATTTTGTTTCCTTCTGGTAGGAGGATCGATCGGGCCGATGAAATCGATGCCCCACTTCTCGAAAGGCTTCAAGGGAAGGATAGGTTGCAGTGGCATGACACTGGTCTTGGTAGGTTTCCCCATTCGCTGACAAGCATCACATCGCTTACAGTAATCATAGGCATCCTTATGAATGGTCGGCCACCAATATCCTGCTAGTAGAGCCTTCCTGGCTGTGGCTTCTCCTACAAAGTGGCCTCCACATGGCTAGTCATGGCAAGCCTTCAGAACAACCCCAATCTCATCTCCTGCAACACATCTTCTGAGCACTTCATCTTTGCCCTTCTTGTACAGTGCGCCGCCTAAGAGGGTGTAAGGGGCTGATTCTAACATAAGCTTCTTCCTTTCCCGACTAGAAATGCCAGGACTGTACTGTTGGGTTGCCAGCAGATTGTCAATGTCTGCATACCAGGGGGTTACAGTTTCTACCAGGAATAGGGAAGCATCTGGGAGGTCCGAATCATCCTGCTCCTCTTCTACTGTGGGAGCTTTCACTCAACCGCCAAGACCCTCGGACCGCTTATTGATTTAAGCGTTCCAAGCCCAGCACTAATGGCTACCTCTCACATAGCCGACGCGCCATCCATATCTACGGGTGTAGTGAGCTTACCTTGATGCCGTTCGAGTTACCTCCTCTCCCGCACACTCCGGTAGCTCCACGATCCAAGTGCAAGCTTCAAGCAAGCTCCATCCTCAAGCTCCACGCTCCAAGCTCCATTGCCGCAAGCAAGAGAAGAGAAGAGAAGAGAAGAGAAGAAGAGAGGAGACGATAGAGCGCTTCTCCTCCTCGGTCCCTCACCCTCACACACTCACTCCCTCACACTCTCACACTCCCTCTCTCAAGCACAAGCTCAAGCAAGCAAGAACAAGAAGAAGAAGAAGGAGAGGAGAGCTACTTTTTGGCCACACACAAGAATGAGCTTCTCATTCACTTTTCAACTTTATATACAAAACCCTAAATTCCTTTTGGGCGATCATCCCCTTTTCCCCTTTTTACATGGCCGGCCATAGCCTAGGCCCTTTTTCCCATTGTCCTTCTATCTTCCTAGCTTCCTTTCCACCGCCCGTCTACCTTTACAAATTGCACGGGTGAGAGCCCGGCGCTCTTTTACAAGATTTCAGGGTGCGCCTTTTTATTTTAAAATGCGCCTTTCCCCTTTTTCCTTTGCCTTGGACTTTTAAGGTTGCCCTTGCGCTTTTGGCATTTTCTCCTTTTCTTTCTTTAGTCGGGCTACCTTTTTTCCGCCTTTGCCCTGCGTCTTTTCCACTTCTTTTTGCTTTCTTCGTGTTGGGGTTAACATCTACAGTCTGTGGGATATGCGACAGATGATCAGTCAGAACATGGGAACGACCAGGTTTGGTAATCACCTCAAATTCGAACTCCTGGAATAGAAGGAGGCATCTCATCATTCGTCCTTTCATGTCTGCTTTGTTCATCAGGAAGGACAGGGCCTCATGATCCACATAAAATTTAAAGTGGGTAGACAGTAGGTAGTGGCAAAACTTCTCTAGGGCAAACACCATTGCCAAGCACTCCAACTCTGTCACTGTGTAGTTCCGTTCTCTATCAGTGACTTTTCGGCTTGCGTAATAGATGGGCTGATCCAGCTTCGAGGAGCCCTTCTGGCATAGAATTGTGCCTAAGCCTTCAATGGATGCATCAGTGTGCACATGAAACTCCTTTGTCCAATCAGGAGGTTGCAGGATGGGTGCCTCAATTAGACACTGCTTCAGAATGTTGAAGGCTTTGTCACATTCTTCCATCCAAATAAACTCTGCATCTTTCCTCAGAAGCTTGTGCAAGGAGGTTGCCTTTGTTGCAAAATGGGCTATGAACCTTCTGTAGTAACCCACGTGGCCTAGGAATCTCCTCAACTGTTTGAGGTTGGTGGGTGCTGTCAAAGCTGCAATCTTTTTTATCTTTGCAGGGTCTGTTGATATCCCTTGTGCAAAGACAATGTGTCCCAACAGAACTCCATAAGAGACCCCAAAGATGCATTTGTCGGGGTTGAGGGAAATCCCATACTCCCGGCATCGGTCAAAGCATTGTTCCAAATGTCCCCAGTGTTCACGGATCAAACTATAGACACAAAAGTCATCCAAATATACCTCAATAAAATCGTGCAGATGATTTTGGAATGTGGCCATCATGACTCGCTGGAAAGTGGCAGGGGCATTGCAAAGTCCAAACGGCATCACTCGGTAAGCGTAGGTCCCCCATTCTGTGGTGAAGGTTGTTTTGGATTGGTCTTCTTCTGCTATCTGCACTTGGTTATATCCGCTGAATCCATCCAGAAGGGAATAAAGCTCATGTCCTGCCACTGTGTCCAACAGTTGGTCTGTGAAAGGGATAGGAAAGTGATCCTTCTTGGTCTTGGAGTTCAACTTGCGGAAATCCACACAGATTCGCAATTTGCCATTCTTCTTGGGTACTACTACGATGGGTGAGACCCATTCACTGTTTGCCACTGAATAGATGAACTCAGCTTCTAGAAGCTTCAGCAGCTTTGCTTTCACCAAGGTGGAATAATTCGGATTCATTCGCCTCTGTCGTTGCCGTACTGGCTTGGCATCAGGCTCCAAATCAATATGATGCTGACATATTGTGGGATCAATCCCCTTTAGGTCTTTGTAGGACCATGCAAACACGTCCAAATTCTCTTTCAATAAGTTGTACAAAGTTGACAACTCCTTTTCTGGTAGGCTGCTACCCATCTTCAAATGGCGTTCAGTGCCATCTGCATCCACAAAAGTTAACTGCCTTTCATCTTCTACTTCACGGATGAAGGTCCCATGGACTACTTTTGGATACAGATCCGACTTCTTCAAGGGGTGGTGTCCTCTTCTGATGTCCCACTAGAACCAACTTTTTCTTTTGGTGGAGACTTAGGTTTCTCCTTGAGATGTTGAAATGGGATTAGAGCCATTTCGGGTTTGGTTTCAAGATTAGTTACCTCTTGGCTTGAAGACTCATCTTCTGATGACGCGTCCAGGAATATCACATAACAGGGACCCTCTGATTTCTGTTGGGTTTGTGGGACTAGTGCTTGTTGGCACGGTGCATCATCATCATCTTTTCTTGGCAAAGGTGGGTGAGGACGGCAAGAGCCACTGCTGAAAGATGGCTTGTTCTTCTTAATCCATTTCTTATGAGAAAATCCATTTACCAGACCAAATGGTACCATCGCCATTCTGTCCCACAGCATGAGCTCGTTTGCTTCCGATGCTTCTGGAACTTCTTCTTCATATATATCTTCTTCGGCTGGGATAGACTCTTCCGTCCCGCTTTCATAACCTTCTTCTTCAATATCATCTCCATCCTCTTCGGTCTCTGTCTCTGTCTCTGTCTCTGTAGGAGCTCTGTAAGAGAAGAACAGGTTCTCTGTTTCATCTTCTGCCTCTTTCTTTGGCTTTGCTGTGGCCATGTAGCAGGGAGAGAAGTACATCCATGCTTCTATTTCACTGTCAGAAGTGATTTCGGAAATCGTTTCTAGTTCAAGAAGGAAGTATTCACCCATTGATAATGGCTTTGCATCTTTTGGGAGTTGGCTTACAATATCCACTATTAAGGAACGTGCCACTATTTTCTTGGGAAGGATCTGTTTGACAGCATCTTCATCTGCTGATGTTCCATCTATAGCCTCATTAGGGAAGTCAGAAGATAACTCCAAGGAGGTGGATCCATGTCCTTTTTGAGCACCATATAGCTTCAGCACCACTTTATTAGGTCCTCTACCCAAGGTCAAGGTTCCTTTGAACCAATCCGTCCCTGCTCTGCCTTCAAAAATCCATGGTCTTCCCAGTAATAGGGGGTAGGATGTACCATAAGAGTTTGGCTTCACCACTAGATAGGTTAGCCAATAATCTTTTCCAGCTACTATTGTCTTTACATATGGGAGAATGCCCAAAGGCTTGATTCTACTCTGATCCGCCAGTCTGATGAGCCATTGGGTTGGTTGCACACCTTGTAGGTCTAGATCCTTCATTGTCACATCCGTCATAATGTTCACTGATGAACCACCATCAATTTGTGCATTTCCAATAAAGCAGCCTTCTATCCACACACCAGTCTCTGGGGCACCCGGATCTAGGAAGGCGTTAGCCACATCCACTTCTTTTACAGGCTCTAGAGCTTTGTTGGACTTTGTTGCTGTTGAGGGAGCAATCCTTAAGCCACGTCTTCTTGTCAGTATACTTTTGAACCTTTTTCGGGAACTGGGAGACAACATCAATAATTGTCAGAATGTGAGGTTTGGTTTAAAGGTATCTAGATCTCTGACCAGATCGTATTCCTTAATAGGATCCACTGGCTTCTCTAACCGGTTAGGGAATGGGGCAACACCCATTTTCATTTTCCTTTTTTCTTCCAACAGGGGCATCATGGGGACTTCTTTTGCCACTTGTGGCACTTCTTCCTCTTCTATCTCTTGGACCTCTGGTCCTCTCTCTGGAATTGTCTCTGTGACTCTTTGTGGCACTCTAGTGCTCTGTACAACACTGTAAGGCTCTGTTCTGTTCTGTTCTTCTGGTGGAAGATTGAACTTCACTGTTTTGGCAGGAGGATTATTTTCTTTCTGGATAGGTGGTTTCTTCTTCTTTGCACGCGTGATGGCAGCAACTTCCAATTCCACTAAATTGGAGGTAGGCTCTTGGGCCTTGGACGGATTATCAGTAGCACTGTTTTTCACTAGGGCTGGGCTTGGACAGTCTTTTGCAGTGTGGCCTTCTCCTTTGCATCGACTGCATAAGGGCTTGTAATCCACTGACCTTCTGGGATTTGGACAATTTGGTGAAATGTGTCCCTTTTCTCCGCATCTTTAACACTCCACTTCTGATCTCTGACCACTGCCAGACTGTCTTCCTCTGTAACTTTGGGATGGAAACCTCCTTGGTCCGAAATTAGGACCAAACTCTCTAGGCTTGGGTCCAATATCCTGTGTTGTCATTTTGGATTCTAGCAAGTTGAATCTTGCGTCTTCTTCCTTCCTTCTCCTATCATGCATCTCCTTCAAAGAGCAAATATCCTCTGTATGGTTCTTCCGCAAATAGTAGGAACAGAAAGCTCCAGGAATGGTTGGTTTTCATGTACATTCAGTGGCTAAATATCCTGCTTGATGACACTTACCACACCAAGTATTTGATCGCATCACATCTCTTCCTGCTCCTGCAATGTTGGATATGTTAGCGGTATTCACTTTCAGCGTCTGTAGCTGCTCTGTAATCACATCCATAAACTCCTTTTTGATATTTGCAACTGAGTTGGATAAATAATCCTTCAAGCTTTCTCCTCCTGAGGTACTGGCAGTAGGATTTTGAGGAGTCTCTGTAATCACTGCATAAACAAGTTGGGCTGGTGCAGAGGGGTCTCTATTCTGATTCTGATTCAGAGCTCTTGTTTGAACTATTGGCTGTTGGCTCCAGTTGTTCCACTGTTGCTGCTGGTTTGGCATTGGGGAAATCGGTTGGGACCATTGTTGTTGTGGTTGAACCATCATTTGAGGCATTGTTTGTGGCCATTGTGGATTTGGTACACTGTACTGTGATACTGGGGGCATCTGTTGGTAGGGGTAGGGGACTGTCCCTAGGACTGCATTTGGTGGGTACATCATTCTTAGCATCAAAGGAGGTAGGACTCCTCTTCCTGGATTCATCGCCAATCTAGCTTCGACTTCATCGTACAGTCTTGCACCTTTTGTTGCAGCTTGCAGTGTGGCTGGTCTTTGCAGCTCCACAAACTTACGGACTTCTGGTTGTAATCCTCTGAGAAACACCCCCTTGTGAATGCCATCATCTAGATTATGGTTAGTCTATCTCTTCAGGATGGATTCCATTCGTGAGACATAAGCTTCTACTCTTTCTCCAGAGGACTGACTTAGGTTCATAAATTCCTCTCGTATCCACTCTTCAAAACCTTCACGCCTGAATTTAGTGAGGAAGGCCAACTTCAGGTCGTCCCATGTGCCAAAAGTTCCTGCTGCTTGTCTCTCATACCACTAAAACGCCGCGCCCTTGAAAGTGGCGGGGAATATTGCTAACCAATGCTCAGGGGTTCTGGCATTGTTAGCCACACATGCTACTATAAACTCTTCTACATGAAGATCGGGGTCTTCATTGTACTCTCCCTTAAAAACTGGCAATGGGACTACATTCACTGGCCTGTCATCAATATTTCCAGGACGGATCTAGCTTGGAAGTGAACCTCCAGCAGGAGGAGAAAGGGCTTGATATGCCATTGGAACTTCTGTAAAGAGTTCCGCAAGGGCATCAAAGACGGCTTCTGTTGCTGCGAGCTCGTTCTCGACTTTGCTTTTTGCTTTCTCTCTTCTCATGTACCTCTGGGCTCGTTCTAATGCTTGCCTCTTTATTGCGTCATTCATCAGGGGGTTGGCTCCACTATGTTGTTAGTGCTCCACAGAGGGATAACAAAAGGCTTCAGTCTCTGGAGGACTCTCTTGCCAACATTTCTTCTACTTCTTCATTTTCAACGTCTCTGAATTTTGCTTTCATGCCACTGCACAGAGGAAGGTATTCGGTTCTGAAGGTGTCAAAATGCATATGTCTAAGCATTGTGGTGGTGCCATCATCATAGTAATGCCAGCTTCTGATGGTTTCAACAGTGTATGTTGTAAAAAACACTTTGTCTACCAACTTCCAATGGGTTGCCAATTGGAAAAACAAAAGAATATCAGTACACCAAGCATCCCATGTATCTTGCTATTGAGCATCCACGAACAAATTCCAACTTTTTTCCTTCTTGTCTTCGTGAACCTCTACAGACCAAGACTCCTGACGCTTCTTCACAATCTCCCACTTGATGATGTCTGGAAACTTCTGAATGAATGCCAAATCTTCCATGGATGGTCATTCTCTGTGTTTCTGCTCTTCAGTTTGTTCCCAAACAATTTGCCACCAAGATGCAAGTTTCTGCTGCTTCAACAGGAAGAGGAAACTGTCCACCACATAGAGCATGCATCATGATGGTGATATGTTTCCGCCATTGTGGGATGAACTTCTTGTGGAAAGTGGCTTTGATTATGAGAAATTCCAACTCTTCAGTGGAAGAAGGAACTTTACAAACATCCATTGAATTTTTCTCTTCTTGGCAATGCCATTTCCTTCATTTTCAGCCTCTTCTGGTGCTTGTTGATGGCAAGTTTCCCTGGCTGCGCACCAAAAACATGGAGCCCCAAGAGGAACACCAAGGAAAAGGGAATTCTCTTGCAAGAAAATCTATCTTGTAACATCAACAAGCTTTTATTTCATTCTTTTGCTCATCAAAACAAAGAAAATAGCAATTCTTCACACAATATCATAGTAGATATCTCCCACGGATTTAATAGAATCAACCATAATATTCAATATCTTCACAAAATCCATCAATAGAACAAAGAACACAGGAGAATACACCATCTTTGAATGGAAATACATCACATATTATTCATCTTCAATATCTTCATAGTCTTCTCTCTCAATCTCTCATAGACAATTACACTGTTTTGATAGAATTGGCTATCTCTGACTCTCTCTCTCTCTCTCCATCAATAGTACATCATATCCTCACTACAATCACTCAATAATCACCCTCAATAATCCTTCTTAGGTCGTGGATGCACCTCCTAAGAGGTATGTCTGATATGAAGAGGCACCAGAGCCACTACAGTGACTCTTCATAGCTCACCACTGTCACTTCGCTCCAGTCTTTACTTGAGTATTCAACAGCTACTTCTTTGACTTCTTTTAGCTCTTTTGCACTTGTATTCACCTCTTTCCAAGACTAGAAAACTTTTCCAAGCTACACTCTCATCCAACAGAACACATACAGAAGCATACAGAAGGTCTACATAGGCTCACAGAAGCTCAATAGAGAGTTACAGAAGGTCAACAGAAAGCATCAGAACCACATAACTCATAGCAAAACCATTCCAAACCATCAGAAATCGCTCAATAAGCTTCCAAACAATCTTAAACCCTATCAATCAATACTCTATCCTTCCATACAGAGAGAAAACAGAATAAAACAGAAGCTCAACAGAAGCTATCAAGACCAAACAGAACATCAACAGAACTTCACATCTCTACTAATAAACATCATGAGCTTAATAAAACCATTCCAACCTATCCAAAACACTCTCAAACCACTTCCAAAACAATCAATCATCTCATAAAATCAACCATTCAGCTCTCAAAAACAACAAAAATCAGCCAAAAAATAGGTCATTTCAACACTCAACACCACACCATAGTAGTATAGATTTTATATTGTACATTGAAAAACCTATATTAGATGTTGCTTACGATTACTAGATACAACAATAAAGGCAACATGTGGTTACCTTTGGATTGCATCCCCTCAAGAACTCTCACTCCTTTTTAGAGACCTCCATCCCTTGGCATGAAGCGTTGATCAAGGCATCATGCAACCATTTCATAGACATGAACTGAGGTATCTTCTCCATGCCCTCTAGATACCAAATTGGCCGTTGGTATGTACTATGTCAATATCTACTTCATTATGGACACGCATGGTAACCTAATGTGACTAGGTTTGTCACCAATATCTATATCTAATCAAATGAGCCATCTGAGATGCCAACAATGAGTACCTAAGAACTTGCTCAATCTCAAAACATTGTGCATGGTCCACATAACGAACCACCTTCAAATATGCTTGCTCATGTCTTCCATAGTAATCCCCTCCTCCCACAAAATCTTGAGCTCATCAACTAATGAACAGAGATAGACATCCATATTTTTGACTTTATAATGCTTGGATTGAGCAAGCTAGGATTAGGTATCCCTTCTTTGTAGAAAGCCATGATGGAATGTTGTAGTTTATGCCATACATAGCAAAACTAAGCCCAAGATTTCTTAGTTCTCATGCAAATCTTGAAAAGGTGGAGTCAATGTGACCCCATGCTTGCAAGTCTACTGAAATTTACTTGACTTCATCTATAGATCTATTTTGCATATGCCTCATTGTCAAACTTGCCATGCTTGTTATGAAAAATATGGGAGCACACAATCATTGACACATGCATGAATGCTATTATAATCCATGCCAAGCTTCTACAATACTTATCGTGCATTATCACAAGACTCGAGCATTGCGTTTTTAGATGGTAATATGTGAAATTTCAGCAGCCTGAAAATATCCAAACACCTTTGAAGAAATAAAAAATTACCTTTATTTATATATCAAGACAAAGGAGTGTAAATTGTATCTAAATAACTCGATCACACTTGTATCACACCATTCATACTTTGTCTATATACCTAGGAGTGCAAGGAGCGTCCTTAGATTGTACAAATATAGTCACACGTTAGGTATTAGACTTCTTTCAAAAGCAATCCAAGTTTAAGATAGGGGGCATATTATATAAAGGCTAAGATTCATAAAATTTTGGGATCAAGGCTATTAGGTCTTCTAGAAATAAGGGTGCCATATAGAGTAGATTAATTTATGTATGAAGCTACCTTAATTCTTACTAAGGTATAAAAGAAAAATGAGATTATTCACACGATTCATATAGAGAAAAGAAATGGTTTAGTACACACACAATGCTTGTGTATACTCCTACAAGGCCTATGTATGATGATGCATGTAGTAGGAGTGAGTAATGTGATAATAAGTTTACTTCTGGTAGTAACGTGTGTGTTGCATGTGCATGTGCACATTAGGTGCGAAGGTGCTAAAAATCAAATACTTAAGCTTATCAATCAAATAGGCCATCTATCCCAATGTGAAAAGTGCATGTTTCTAGAATCTCAATTCCTATGAAAAATGGTTTTGGATAGCTAGAGTATAAGGGTTTCATGACTCTAGTCATTAATACTTCCTTGACCCTAATGCTTAGGCAAAGGGTGAGCTTAAACTCAAGGATATATATTATTATTGTAATTTTCATGGCATAACAAGATGAAATTCATTAGCTCATTGAATGCAAAGAAGAGATGATTCCAAAACTATATTTATGTGTACATATCAAAGTATCAAGGGTGGGAGCTTAAGCTAGAAAAGAAACTTAAGAGTAGTGTATCTATAAGATTTCCATTAGTAATCATATTTACAACTATAATTGATGTTTTGAGGATTCATAAATGGTGCTCATATGCATTTATTAATGCGAAGTGTGAATGTGTGTTTGTGTCCATATATGTGTATTGCATGTTGAGATTTTTGCAATCACACCTACTTTAGTCTCTTTAGATGGAGCAGTGAAGGCTCAGGACAAGAATCCCATAAGCAACACAGTAGGAGGGATGTGCTGCCTAGACTTTCCTATAAAGCATTGCACTTGATTGTCATTGTCATGTTGCTCCTCAATACAATATACATTATGATTGTCATTTTCTCTTGAGTCAAGGTTCTTGATTTCTATCATGTTAATATCTTCATGTGTCTAGTCAAGGTCTATGAGCCACCATAGCTACCATGCTCTAGATCTCATGTTTTCACATGGTATCAAAGCACAGCATGGGTTAGGATGTCTTAGGTCCTCTCTCATCTCTCTTCTTCATCATTTCCTAGCTCAAGGCTAACTCATGACTTTATATTCAGCTCCATTCCCACCTTCAACTCCACTCAAACTTCTTATTTTCCATAGCCAAACATCACATAGCTATGATTGAGCTCTTGGATCTTGCAATAGAGGCATTATCTCTACACGATTCCTTCTAAGGAATTGTCTGTGACTTCAAGATGCTTCACCCTATCACAAAAATTGTCCACATTAGGCAACCCATAGCCTAGCATTGCCATTTTCTCAGCACGCTACCTCATTCTATACTTGTCTGCGTCCTTATACTAGCATGCTCTTTGCGCTGCGCAATCTAACAAGCCATCATGGGGCTTTGGTAGCCTATCTACCAAGCTTCATTTCTATAAAAAAATTTGAAAATGATCAACTATCCAACTCATATAGAGTGAAAACTAGGCTGCTCTCAAAAACCTTAATCCTTCCTCCATAGACAAATATTCCTCAAGCTCAAAACCACCTCATTTTCTCTCTCGTTCCATTCAAGCCAAGGCATTATCATTTAAATCTTGTTACTGTCTGAAGTTTCAAGCAAGTACACACATCAAATAATTGAGGAGGGAAGATCATGGTAACTTCTTGCAAGATTGAAGCATATTATCATAGTGTCTCTTGACACTTATTTAATGACTCGTCACTTTTATTAGCTTTGCCTCACATCAGGTCTGAGATTTTTGGGCTACTCCAACATCAAATCACGGAGGGGAATAAACCTTGAAAATCATTTCTTGAAGCCTCATTGAAGATAGATTAGTTTTTTAGCTTCTGAAATCTAAGAATTTTGGAGCTGATTTGCTACTGTTTTGCAATTCCAACATGGGTAAGGACTCTCTGACAATTCGCTTTAAGGGGGTCACGTTTCACACTTGGCAGACCTGCATCAAGCTTATCCTAATGAAGAAGGGTCTCTAGGCCATCACAAGTGGCAAAAAAAAGAACCCTTGTGATGTGGACCTAGCAGTCACTTGGAAAAAGAATGATGATAAGGCTGAGGCCATTATCAAACTGGAGCTAGACGACATCTATATCCGCCATGTGGATAACAATACTTCACATGATACATGGAAGAGACTTGACACTTTGTTTTGTGCACAGTCTAAGTCATCAAAGTATGGTCTCTTGATTGAAATTTTCAAGCTTGACATGAAGTCTAGCACATCACTTGCCACACATCTAAATTACAAGAAAGGGCTTCTAACCCACCTTACAGGAATCAACATTAAAATAGAAGAAGATGTTTGTATTGGTGTTCTACTTAAAAGTCTGCCTCCTGAATATAATAATGTATCAACATCTCTAATCAATATGCTAAACCCTAATCTTGTTGCTATCGACGAGGCATCACTATTAGAGGAGGAAAAGAAGCTAAAAACTAAGGAAGAACCAAGCACCTCTAGAGTTGAACAAGCATTATATGTTTGAAATAGGTACAGAGGCAATAAGGACCAGCCTTTTTGTGTTTTTTGCAAAAGAACTAGACACACCAAGAAGTTCTGCCACATCAAAGAAAGGTCCCAGAAAGCCTATCTTGCTATAGTTAAAGAAGAAGAAGACCATGGAGCAAAGGAAGAAGAAGAAGAAGAAGACCACTAGGAGAAGGACAACCCTCATCAGTCCTTCTATTCTAATAGACTTTTTTAGCCTTGTATTGCCTAGCCCTAATGCTTTGAATAAGCTTGTAAACTCCTCATGTAGCCTTGTACTATAGCCTTTGTACACTTTGTGAGGCCCCTGTTATAGCCTGTGGATGTCCACCATGTTTGTGGTACCCACATTCAGCCTTTTCTGTGATAGCCTCTAGTGTTTTTCCATGTTTATGGTGTGCCCACACTTTGTAAGTGTTTCTTTCACTAAAGTATCTACAGACTTTGTACAACTGGTTGTGATTGAGGAGGGGTGTTGAGATATTTGCAATCACACTTACTTCAATCTCTTTATATGAAACATTGAGGACTTAGGACAAGAATCCCATAAGCACAGTAGGAGGATGTGCTACCTAGACTTTCCTGTAAACCATTGTACTTGCTTGTCATTTTCATATGTGATGAATACAATTTCATTGTCATGTTGCTTTTAGTATACATGATTATTGGCATTTGCTCTTGAGTTAAGGTTCTTGATCTCTATCATGCGAGTATCTTCATGTGTCTAGTCAAGGTCTATGAGCCACCATAGCTTCCTCTAGATCTTGTGTTTTCACATCGTATCAGGACAAAGATTAATGCAAAGTCCATTATAATGATAAAGTGATGTGTATGTGTTTTGCTCTTCAAGTTAAGTAGTAAAAAATGTGTGCGCGTGTGTATGGATATGTGTATGTGTCTCTATCTCACAATGTCAAATAATAAAAAGCACGTGTGTGTATATGCACATACATAGAAACATATGCATATGTATAGCTCCAAGAATGTTGGGACTAAAAAGGGACCCGACACTAGCTCTAGGGCTCTAAACAAGCCTCCTACACTTACCTAAACAACCCTACGGTCTCCTAGCCAGGAGTATACAAACATTACGAACTGATTTATCCAAAGAACATGTTTGTAGACCATCTCTAGATTCTAGCCCAATGTAATGCCCTTTCCGAATCCAAGCAATTGGAGTATCCTTACATATTGGTGGCTAGCAACTTATGACACAAACAAAGGGAGCACCCCTAGCTTATCATTATGGCTCCACTACAGCTCTCTTACATCCTAGGGATTAGTGCCAGGATGCACCATCTCAACATATAATGCATGCAACATAGTCCTCTCTTTTGATAAAACATTCTAGGAGATAATATAATCCTTACCATATCAGTCCCTAAAGGAAATTATAGTACTAGACCTACAACTCAAAGGGTTCTCATACTCAATATGGGTCAATTGTTTGAAATCAAGTGCTATGTATCTAGGAGATACTTTTCCTATACCATGTATAAAAATGCGGATGCAAAATGAATGACATATGTGCTCAAACAAATGAACTTATAAATCAATTAGTGTGGATGTGCACAAACAATCCTTTCATGATTTCACTCCAACATTTTGCTTCATTGCCAAGGCAACACTAGAACAATCCATTCTACTACTCTTTTAAGACTTAAATCTAATAAATCCTATATTCTAGAATATGCATAAAACTATAATTCAAGTGATACTTAACTCCCACAATCCCCTTTATAATTTTGCATTCAATGGGTAGGTTAAAAGGGTATTTCATATAAATTTTATTGTATTGAAAGCAATAAATATGCACAAAAACACACAAATGGAGATAAACCAAGGTAAATCCTCATGATTTACCTCTTTTATACTTGCACAAATTAATATTTTGTAATTTTTTGGATACAAACAATATTTTTTTCTATTTTCTATCTCAAATTTTCATTTTAAATTTTTTAATTATCTTTATATAAAATGCCACAATTTTTATTTTTTAAATAAAAAAAGTCAATCCACACTCTAATCTATCATCACATTTAATTTAGTCCCATATGAACATGATTTAATCACCCAAACCCAATAAAAATATCAAAATTTCACTTAAAACACGCATTTTGGATTTAAAAATTAATAGCTCACATGACATACACGGATAGTTCTACATTTTATAACATAGAACCCTCAAAAATATCACAACCAAGCTTCATTGTAAATAAATTTTCATCGTATATGAACAAGATTTGCAACATGATCAATCATTAAAAAATTTTGAATTTCTATTAAAAAGAGACTTACCGCCATTTTTCGAGTTTGACGTCTCAAGGATTAATTTTACTAATAGAAATCAGACTTGCCATTGGTCTCCAAATAGTGGTGGTCATCTCCTCAATGTTAACATGATCCCACATCAATTTAGTTCAAGCCGGACAACTGATCTTCAATCTCAATCTTCTCTAATTAATTCCCACATGAATTGTCCTCAAGAGGAGAGAGAAATACTAAAATTGTATTATGTAATCAGGCTGCTATCTCTGAAGCGAAGATCAATGATACGAAGTGAAAAATTTACAGAGGAGGTTGGAGTATTCGGTTGCTATGCTTGTTTGTAGGCTCCATAGCTGCTCCTGAATTTTTCACATTGTGCAACCATGGCGCCTTCATTATTATTTTTTGATTTGTCAAAACAATGGCCCCCCTTCATGCAAAATTTTTGGGGACCCTTGGCCCCATAAAGGGCACAATTTTTCTCATTTAAGTCATTTTTACACTTCATTTGGATCCCCTTTCCCTGGTCGCATGACCGTCTCAAAGTCCCCCACTGCCTAGAACTCGTTCCATTTTATTCCAACACCTAGAAAAATTATGAAAATTTGAAGATCACTATGAAGTCCATCTTCATAAGTAATTCTAAATCCCATTTGTAACCTATTGCTTAAAATTGACGAATTCGCATCCTTTGCCTCTATCAAGCTTTAATTTTTGCTTCAAAGTAATAAAATTTGGCACATTTCTAGCTTTTTTTTGGGTCATAGAATCTTGCTCTCATTGGCGACCATGGAATAGGGTGATAGCTCATCGAATCCATGAACTAATATGCATATACAAAACCCAAAAAGATTATCAAGTTGCTTCAAAGAAAATTCACAACAAAACACAAACACAACTCTCACCTTACCCCTTGACAAAATCAAGTATAAAGATCCTCAAGTGATAGATGAAGTATATTCTAACAACGATCTAGAGCTAGTCGCTAACCAACTGATCCAACATAGACTCGCTAAAAAGATTTATCAAGAGTCATCCTAAGTGGTGGTCCGACTTTTCTATCGAACCTAGGACAATGGGACCATGAACTCCTACTAGGCGAGGACTCTTATAGCCCAATCTTTGATTTTTAGATACTTTTCATTTATTAGCACTTTTGTGTACTTCTAGACTTGATACTTAGGTATGTAAAAAAAGGAGGAGTTGAGCATATTGTGACCCAAGGAGAATAGGACATGAGCCTCAAGTATTGTCTCGATACCCAAGAACCTACTAAGCTCTCGCAAGGTGACACTAAATCTTGTTTTTTCCTCACTTTTATTTTTGCTCCAACTATCCTTGTTTATTTTTTGGCTAAACGTCACTCCTAGTGACTCATCCCTAGGAACCTACCAAGCCTTTGTCAAACAATGATCATCTCATTTTGGAAATTTTCTTTCTTTTATTTTCTTAATTTAGGGCTTATAACCCCTTTTTACACACCTCCATATTTTATGTAGGGTTTGTAAGATATATTCATTGTTTCATCACTTTCTTTTATTTTGCAAGCTTCTCTATCTGCTAATAGAAGCTCCTAGAAACAATTACCTAGCAAGCTAGCAAGACAGGGTCACTAAGGACAACTCTCAAAAAAAGCTCTTTAAATTCCTAATGCCTTTATAGGAGGTAGACAACTCCTCAGACCTTTTCCAAAATATACCAAACCGAACCTGGGACTTCATGCCTTGACGCAGAGATCCCCAAAAGAAGAAAAGTTTCCATATACACATATACATATATAGCACAAGTGAAAAAAAATCGTAAAGGAAGGACATCACCTAGACTTGGCCACAAAAAGCTTTGATGTAACAAGAGGCTTGCTACAAGTACTCCATTGAATCTGTCTTGTGCAACATTAAAACAGAAAACCATCAAACACACCTATGCCAAACAAACACGTGGCCTTCTTGCCCTAATGAGATAACCTAATATATTACAAAATAAACCAAATAAACATGTCTCCCTTGGCCTTAAGAAATTGGTCGACTAGTGCACTGCAAAATAAATAGCCCCCTTTGCATCACAAAATCAAACTTTAAATCCAAGCAAAATGGCTCTCTTGGTCTAGTAATGAAAATGTAGCTATAAAGCACACCATTCAACATTTTATGGGGGCTAAAAATGAACCCTTAGTTCTCACATAAATCATATTGCAATATTGCAATATAGCACTAGACTAAGGGATAGGTCGCTCAAGCCCTACACTAAATGCATCAAGTTATTAGTTAATGCCATATATAAATAGCAAGGGGTGTCCATCAAGTGTGTCATTGAAATATCCCATGCGTCCATGAAATAATAGGAAAATGGTCAATCACTACCTCATTCATCATCCACACTAACCATTGGTAGCCATAACAAGTCATATCAGCAAAAGCAGTCCCCATAGTAGTCCTAGACTAATAAGATTAGGCAACTCTAACAACCCCTTAGAACCATAGTTGAGAAATACACCCTCAACAAATGCATAATTAGTTAAAGAATCTACAAAGTGGTTCCACTGTGAGGAGGAACTAGTTAATAAGTCACTGTCTCAAGAAATCAGCGACGCATTTGCGGTATCATGCGACGCTGATACCGACGCAAATAACGATGCTGATAATGACGCTTTGCGATGCTAATAGCGATGCGTGCAGTAAATTTGCGACGTTAATACTGAGAGTAAAAGGAAAAAAAAATTGTGGTAGGGCAACAAGCTGCCCTGCCACATATAGCACTATGTGCTTTATTTGGGCCATACAAAATAGTTTCAAAAATGTGTACAATGCTCGTGTAAATAAAGACAAAGTGTAATTAAATCATAACACTGATACATGAAATAAATACATGATCGCATAATGATAGCGACCGGTACAATCATGGCAAGATACTACTACTACATAGAAAATGTCTGCATAGATCAGGTGACCAAAAAAGAAGGGTGTGTGAGCTCCAGGGATCCAAGAGTGAGCTATAGATCATTGCCATTCAAAACCTTGTCCCACCGCAAAGGAGCATCGAGTGGACTTTGCAAAAAAAGAAATAACTACACATTAGTCCACCATACAATAATGCATTCTAATTAAACATGGTAACTACAGACAAGAAAGATGAGTGACTTACAGGGCCGCTGCATCTATACAATCGGTCGATCAATGCAGTGAGACCGTGCCTCTCTGCATATTGAGTCTCAAGGCCGGTGGAATCGTGATCTGTAATGGAGTGCTGTAAAGAAAACAAAATAAAACTGTTAGAAACATGATTGTCAGTACAAAGGATATTGCAAAAAAATAAGCAAGCAAAACAAAAGAAAAACTTACAAAGTCATCCAATTTTGTCCTATGGCTGCCACTCCCAAGATGATGGACCACTCTGGCCTCTAGTCGTGCCCTCGCCGCCTCCCGCTGCTGTCTCCAACATCCTAGAGAATCTTTAGCCTCCTACCTGAGTCAACGCCAATCGTCTGTGTCTAGCCACTCGGGCTTTCAAGCCCCACTCTTGAGTGCCTTGCATGCGTCCAATCGTCTGTGTGACATATATGCACGCATGTATTCCATCATCCAGCCCGTAGAAAACCTATCTGTTATGGCTGTTACTAGAAACTCCTCATACAAGGATGCTACTATGTAGTCCTTGCTCCCCTCTGGTATGTTCTTCCAATGATCCAAGACATTGTGGCGAAAAACTTGTTGACACAACTCTCTCATGCGAGCCATCACCCTCCTCCCCTCATCATTCATGATGATGGCTCCTGACCTATCATCTACAAGGTAGGCATACCCCTACCGCTCTAGGATATGCCTAAGATGGGTCCTCTCCCACTTGCAATGCGAACACACTCCTGGGCATATCCAGGAGACCCGTGTACATCTGGTGTACCTACCGAGGTAGTATCTATCGAAGCAACACCATAGGGGTGCCACCTGGCAGACGGCTAAGAAAAAGCCAGAGTGAGTGGAGTAGACGTCCCCACATGTGTGACAAATCCCAGAGGTGATGCAACTCTAACAGAAAGATGAGACGGAGACACCATGTCTGTACCTCCACATCAACCACCTGAGCCATGCTCTCTCAAACCACCATGAGAGCAAGAAGTAGCACCTGTATGCTAAGTCGATTGCGGGCTCACTGCATCCAGATCTCTGCAGCATCCCCCTAAACCACTCCCTCCGTTTGGCCTAAGTCTAGAGTGTCGACCTCGTCTGCTAGAAATCGAAGCATCAGATTGCGTCGAAATAGATCTAATAGAGCGGCCTAACAATGTCTGAGATAGGTCCTGGTCTGCCATGTCTCTGAATCTCACCATCTGATCTGGAGACATACGCATGAAGATCTCCTGTAGCTCCTCATCACTCATTCCTTGACTCATCCTAATGATCTAAATATCCACAAAGGTCACCTGCATAGACAAAAAATGATGTTAGCATAATCAATATAAATCATATAAAGCACAGTAATATAAATCTTATAAAAATGATCTTACTTAAAATGCATATTTTATGTACCCTTATAAGCGATTCGTCAATGAATTGAGTAGGTGGATGCTCGAAGTATGAAGTATCCTATGGTCCCATGTCAATCTCCTAACACAACTCTGCATACACTGGAAGGTTGATAGACATGTCACCACAAAAGCATGAGTCCACCTCGTTCTCAAAGAATTCTTGGGCTCCTGTATCTCCATCATTGTTACCTAATGCTGGCTCCTCTACATGCTCCAAGCTTTCGGTGGCCTCCACCCCTTGCAATATTGACCCCTCTATTTGCATATTGTCCTTGTCTATGCTTGAAACATTGCTTTGATCATATACTCTCACACTTCGGGGAGCTCAAGGTATAACATACCACCATCGAGGTTATTGGGGGTTTGGATAGAAAATTACATGTTCACAATCATGTACAAGAGAGATTTAACTATTGTGATATGTATCATGTCATAATACAATTAAAAAACACATGAGTTCATGCATCTGTTCACAATGGGATGGCAACACCAACATGTCGTGCAAATCCCTTCATTTTTTTTCAAAATCTATTTTGAGAAATCTAGATGGACCTCGTCGAACTGTTGCTCTTCAAGTACCACTTTGAACCACTGTACATCGAATAGGATCATGGAGAAGCTACGGTAATCCACCGTGATAATACTTTGCAAGTTCCAAAAATACTCCATCTTATCTATAACTGTGTTTGGACCCATTGCTCGTTGTCGGCTCTCTTGATCAAACCTTGCCATGATACCACAATCTGTTGTGGAGCGTATATTGTTAATACGCTCCACGTAGAAATGTCGTCCGCGCGACCACGCTGCACTATATATTTTGTACTGTACATTGAAACCCTCAATTAGTTGTCACATATAAAATATAGATACGACAAACCCTAAACATGTCATCACCTTTGGACTACATCCCCTTGAGAATCTTAAGCTCGTCGACTAATGGATGAAGATACACGTCCATATTTTTAATGGCCGGGAACAAGTAAGCTAAGGATAAGATGTCCTTTCTTCGTAGAAAGCCATGGAGGGATATTATAGTTGACAAGGACTAGAGGCCACACACTGTAAAAAGTTAAGCGTAGACCAAATGGGTTCACGCCATCTATTGCAAGACCAAGCCAAAGATTCCTTGGCTCTCGGCCAAAGCCTGGGAAGGTAGAGTCAATGTGGCTCCATGTGCGTGAATCCGCTGATATTCGTTCAACTCCATCTGTGGACCTATTCTACGCATGCCACATTGTCAATCTCGCCATACCAGACATACGAAACATGTGGTTTGTACGGTGGATAAGTGGAAAGTGTCTAAGAAATTTTTGAGGGGGGATGGTTTACCCTTGCAAGTCCTGTCGATACCTGTGAGCGCCACACATTGGACATATCTCCATAGTCTTGTATTCTTTTCGAAACAGTATGCAATTGTTGATACATGCATGAATGCTGTTGTAGTCTATGCCAAGCTTTCGTAAAACATGTCGTGCATCATCATGAGACTCAGGTATGGTATTTGCAAGTGGTAATATATGATACTTTAGTAATGTGGAAAAAAATCATAAAATACCTTGAAAAAGCACAAATATTTTTAATGATAGTGCCGAAAAGAAATCAACGAAACGTACATACAAGGTACCTGATCAACTCGGTCACACTCGCATTGCTCCACTTGTATTTGGCTCGCACACTTAGGAGTGCAAGCAGTGTCTTCAAGTGAGATACTCGGTACCCATCATATGATGGTATGAGTGCTTTCTCTCTAAGTGGATCAGAAGTCTCGATATCCATGGGCATCAATGCATCGATCATTGCCTCCATCTCAGGCTCCAAGATTGTAGGTAAGTCTGGAAGGCTGCCTGTCTCCTCTGGTATTGATGGTATAGATTGGGTAGTACCTTCCAAGTGGTGGATTGGCTCAAGTACTCCATCCATCGCATGCCCACAAACTCTTCTAACTAGTCGCAAAGGGTGCACTTTTCCTTGGGACAAGACGTACCTCCTTAGATAGAAAATTTTCCAACCACACCCAATCTTTTCGTATATGGTATTCAATTAGCTTGCGAATACAATGCATGATTGATATAAAATTTTCTTACCGTTTGCTCAAAATCTAAGTTCGCCTGATAAATGTTCTCAGATTGAAACTCGTCGAAGCGTCGTACGTATTCTATAGACAATTGATGTTTTCGTCTAATTGCCAGCTTACATTGAGAGCAAGGACATGGGACACACTGATTAAGATACGCTTCGCGATCTTGAACATCATGACCATCGTTTTCCATTTTGTCTACGTTACGACAAACAATTTGCTTTTGTTATCATTCGTTTTTTCTTTCTTAAATTGTTTGAGAAGGGATTTCTTCTCTTGTAACTCAGCAAAAATTAACGTATGTAAAGTCTCCACCCACCCACAAATTAACGTATATCAAAGTGTTTCCCGTCTCGTGGTATTACACCGCACCTCACTGGACCTCGCCACCACTCTCTCTTTGTTTTTTATCCATTCATTCTCTCCTCTCCTTCCATCTCTCTCTCTTTTTCTCTTTCTTTATTATGCTATATGTTTATTCACTCACTCTCTCTCTCTCTCTCGTTCCTTCTTCCTTTTTCTCTTGCTCTCCCTCTCTCATTTCCTTTAACAAAACATCTCTCTCTCTCTACCACTACCACTACCACTACCATAAACAAGAAAAGAAGAAGAAGAAAAAAAACAACAACAACTACTACTACTACTACTACAATAACAACAAACAAGAAAAGAAGAAAAAACTACTACTACTACCACTACAACAACAACAACAACAACAAACAAACAAAAAAAACACTACTACTACTACAACCACGACTACGAGGACTACGACTACATAAACAACAATAAACAAGAAAACAAAAAAAAACTATTACTACAATAACAACAACAAACAAGAAAATTACTACTACTACTACAACCACAACTATGACGACTACGACTATGACTACGACCACGTCGACGATCACGACTACGACCACGAATATGACTACGACTATGACTACCACTACCACTACCACTACCACTATAATAAACAAGAAAAGAAGGAAAAAAAAAAAACAACAACTACTACTACTACAATAACAACAAACAAGAAAAGAAGAAAAAACTACTACTGCTACTACAACAACAACAACAACAACAACAAAAAAAAACAAGAAAACTAAACAACAATAAATAAGAAAAGAAAAAAACTACTACTACTACAACAACAACAAAAAAGAAAACTACTATTACTACTACTACAATCACAACTATGATGACTACGACCACCACTACCACTACCACTACAATAAACAAGAATAGAAGAAAAATCAACAACAACAACAAATAAGAAAAGAAGAAAAAACTACTACTACTACCACTACTACAACAATAACAAACAAGAAAACTAAAAATAAATAAACAAGAAAAGAAAGAAAAAAAAAAAACAACTACTACTACAATAACAACAAACAAGAAAAGAAGAAAAACCTACTACTACAACAACAACAACAATAAACAAGAAAAGAAAAAAAACTACTACTACTACTACTACTACAACAAACAAGAAAACTACTATTACTACTACTAGTAGTACTACTACAATCACGACTACAACGACTATGACCAGGACTATGACTACCACAACAACAACAAACTAGAAGAAAAGAAATTAAACAACAACTATTACTATCACTACTACTACCACTACTACTACTACTACTACGACTACCAACAACAACAAATAAGAAAATAAGAAATTAAATAACAACTACCGCTACCGTTACCGCTACCGTTACTACGACAACCACAAAAACAACAAATAAGAAAATAAGAAATTAAACAACAACTACCACTACCGCTACCGCTAGTACTGCCTAACAGATGATTTTTTATGTCGAGAAGTGCTTAAAAATAGCCAAAAATTATGAATATCAGGGGAAAAATAGACTTCGTCGAAGGTGGCGGTGGCAATCAATACGATTTTAAGCATCAAGTTCCTAAAGTGCTAGTGCTTATTTTCATGGAAATCAAACGATGGCGGATGGCCAAGCTAGAGTTTTTCTAGATGCAAAATGACGTCAGGAATCCAACGCAAGTCTCCGATCTCCATTCCGAGGTCGTTTGATTCCCCATTTAATTCCCGCAAGGTTTGGGGTTCTGAAGCAGCTACTGGATCTAGAAGCCCAGAAGAGTGTAACGGGGCCCATCTTTGTAGATTTTGATGCCACGAAACCACCTCTCCAGATGGATCTCGGATCCGATGTTGTTTGCCCCTCCAAAAGTGAGAAAACCACTTGCTGGAAGTGTGAAAGTAAAAGGAATGAACTAGATAATTGGGATTTTAAGCTTAAGCTCTAATTAAGAGCTTTTAAAAAAGCCACAATTTGAAACGTTGTGGAGGGGGCATCAGTTTTTTGCGCCCCATTTTTTCCCCCATTCTTCATTATTTTCTGCTCAGTGGAAGCAGGAGGAATTCTCTTGGCCCTGAGATGCTTCTATCCTTCGCCCTCCATTGCCATAAATGGATCAAGAAATGATGCACTGAGAAAAGAGATAAAAAACTAGTATTTCTCTCTCCTCCCTCTCTCTCCTGCGTAGAGGCAATTCCTGTGCAAGAAATCAAGAAGAAGAGGGGCTGAAGAATGCTTGTCCGGCTGTGATCGACGGATTGCTTCAACATGAAGAGGAGGCTGAGGAAAGGGGTTCAGCACTGAAGAATGGTTGCTAGTCGGTCTGTGGGCTGCCTAGAATAATTATTAAAAAACCCACAACACGCAAGACATGCAATATGCTCCAATTTTACAAAGAAATTTGATTGTTTTCTTTGTTTCATGGTCCAAATGTTGTTCATATGCAATGAATTTTTATTTGAACCTTGTTTGCATCATGTTTGAGGGCTGTAACTACTGAAATACACAACCCGTAATGATTTAGAGCCGTTATTAATTCTTTAAAACTCGTAAAATATCATTTTTAATGAAAATTAGTGGTTTTTTTCGATTTTGAGTTGGGAGAAAGGGGTGGAAATGGGATAAAATCAAAGAAAATGTTAAGTTTTAGTAAAAAATAAGCCAATATAAATAAATAATAAAATACCTATTTTTCATGAATGATAAATAGAAAAAAATAGTAAAAAATAAAGAAAATTGGGATTTTCGCACTGAAAAATAATGAAAAAATAAGATTCATGTGCGTGAATGTTTGGCAAGGTTAAAGCATGAGGTCAAACCTCAGTTTGGCCCCGTCCTTTGTGTTATTGTATGTGTTTATTATTTTTTTGCATACAAAAATGATACAAAACAACCATTTACAGCTATGCACCGCATCAACACTTAAACGGTGAGGGGGGGAGGTTGTTTGTGCAACGATCTAATTGCTAAAAAGATACAAATTCTGATTTCCCTCTTTGTGCATAGCATTTAGGGATTGTTCTATAATTAAATATAAGTGACTAGTAGCACGGAAGTTACGGTGCTAGTTCATAAAGCAGTGCATCACGTAACACTTAGTTTAAATTCATGAAAGGGCTATTTTTCGCACCTCACATGGCTGTTTTTTAAATCATAAAGTGGTTGTGCACAATCATCATACACCTTGCATCAAGTATGTCACATGGTATCTCGTGGAATGCATTGCAATTGATTGATAAACTTTGACCAACGTAGAGAGAACAGGAAACCCAAGCTATAAGTTTAGACGGATGCTTCCGTTGGGGAAAGTCTTGTGAGGTAAATCAAAATCTCCTTGAACGTTGAATTATGAAAGAGTGGAGTTTGTGTGAATGTTATATGTGTTAGCGACGCATCTTGGGGCCAATCCCCAAGGTATAGGAGAGTCGGAGTGGAGCTGCGGCAATTAGCCGAGGTGCTTCCCTATGTGTGTATTATGAGGCATTACGCCTATATGTTATGGGATCTCCCTCTGAGGAGAAGGGAATATGAATGTTGGACTACATATTGGATACAAATACAAAATCATCATAAGCATTTAGTGCAAAGTGAGTTTTAGACGCTCCTGCCCGCAAGGCCGTGTGGTGGGGTTATCTATTGTATGCATAAGATCAGGCTAGTGCTATAGCCACTGCTGGCCCATTTTAGGTCCCATCAGTAGTGTGTCTATTGAGAGCCACCAACAAGTGGTGGTTCTCGAATCTAGGGTTTTTAGGGACCAAATAGTTGGTTTATGTCCTCTGACAAGGGCCGTCAAGCTGAAATACAAAAAGTAGAATGTGCTCAAAGGGCTAGACGGCAGTTGGAGATTGTAAGACGCTATTCTCCTCAAAGGAGCAGCCCATTACACATAAGTGGCAGTGGTTCTAGTAACCTAGGTGTTACGAATAGCTCTTTGAGTGCAAGTGGAAGTCTTGGTACTTCCCTATTTCCAATTAATCAACCCACAATAAGTGGGGGTGTAGTGTTGTCAACACAAACTCCTGTTGTCAATCCGGTTGTAGCCATGGCACAACCTATCGCAATTCCAGCAGGTACATCGGATTTACCAGTATTAGGAGTATCGTTTTCCAATTTCCATGGGTTAGCTGAAGAAGATGGAGAACTCCACATTAAGGAGTTTCAAACGCTCATGTTCAACTATCAAATCCAAACGAAGGACACCTAATGATGTTCTTGAACATGATGTTAAAAGGAAGAGCGACAGTGTGGTATCACGGTCTAGAAGTCGGAACCATAACTAGTAGTGCCCAATTCTTTACGGCTTTCCATAGGGAGTTTGCCCCTGAGAAGGGTGGGCAATATTGGTTGTGTGTTTTGAACGTAACACACCAAGAGCCAAATGAGAATATCCAAGCATATGCCAAGAAACTAAAGCAATTTCTTCGCAAAACGCTTATATTCCCATTCCAGCGGTTGCACAATTGCAATATTTCCTACATGGATTGGATTTTAATATCCAGGTGCAGCTGAGTAGTGTTGCTTTGGCCGATATCGACACTACCATTACCCAAGCAGAAGGAGTAGAGTTGTGCTTGCAAGTGGCTTATGCATCAAGGATAAATTGGAATGGTAATAATTTGGCCTTGACCAATGGGAGTCAAGGGGACCCCATGTTAAATACGAGTGGCAGAGGGAGTATTATGTCGAATGTGCCTATGTTACCAGCTCCTCCTAGCATGACTATGCCTATGGCTAGTCAGGAGGCATCACTAAATAGTGGTGGAAATCAAATAATGAATCCTAATGTTATCTCAGTTGGTCAGCGGCTAATTCCTAATCAAGTGGTTAGGCCCATGGGACAACAGACTGACGATTGCGGCTATGAGTCCAGTGCTTCTAATGTCCTTGGTGAAGTTAAGGACATGATGAAGCACTATACCGATATGATCTCTGAACAGTATCGACAAATAGCTATGGATGTCAATTTTCTTAAGAAGCAACAGAATTTGATAGGGAGTCGACGCCCTGAAGAGGGTGGCCCCTCAAGATTCAGCTGTAAGTGGTGTGGTAGCCAACATTTCCCTAGGAATTGCCCGAATATCAAATGTGATATTAGCTACTACCTGTTGGAGTAAAATCAGTTCTCTCCAACAAGGGAGTAAATAACCAGGTCCAGTTAACCATCGTGCACAAGGGAATAATCTCCAGCAAGACGATGGACGAAGGAAAATACTGCAAAGAGGAAAGGATGTTGTAGAGGAGTTACTTCATGGTAGTGGAGTCAGCCTTATTGAGGCTGTACGTGTCAATGATGCTGAAACTTCTAATCTACGAGTCGTAACAAGAGGTCAAAAGATTAAAGAGGATGACAAAGGAATTGTAAAACCTGTCGAGGGAAGTCCTGAGCAAGATGCTAGGAAAAAGCGAGTCCTGAATCCTGATAAGGAAGGGGGACCGTTAAGACCTGTTGGCAGTATAGTCGACCCCGAGGAGGATAAAGGATTGCCAAGAAAGAAGGTAAAGGCTAAAAAAGAGGCACTAAAGCTTATGGAAATACCAAAGGAGATAATGGTATGGTGCGATAAGAGAACTTTGGCTAATTACCACGACTTTGATCTAGCAAGTTCCCTTTGCGAAGTCAAACCAGACGTGAATATCTTGCAATTGATTAAACTTTCTCCAGGAGTACACAAGGAATTAAAGAAAATCTTGTGTATAGGGTATATAGTAGAACCTTTGGGGCATAGCTACAGTGGGGGAAGATTGGTTTGATCATGCTGAAAAGCATTTCCCTAGGGTTCCAGCATATGTGGATGGATTATTAGTGGAGCACACTATCATGGACACTCGATTCTCCATCAATATCATAAGTTTAGACTTGATGGAGAGGCTAGGTCTAGAGATCCAGAAATATGGCTCCACACTTCTTAGGATGGCTGATGATAGTCTAAGACAACCATAAGGTTGCATTACTAACGTCCACATTACAGTTGAGAGCATGGAATGCTATCTGGACTTTAGGGTGATAAGGTTTGCAGGACGTTGTCAAGTGTTTTTCTAAAAACTGAAAACCCCTAGTCAAATTCTAGTTAGGTTTGATTTTTGCTAGCTTAGTTATTTTTGTGACAGTTTGTTTTGTTATTTCGTAGTTGGATTTCTTGTATTTGTTTAGCCTAGGATTTGCTTCTATCATTTTTTTAATTTGTTGAGTGTGAAACTTGATAGCCTTGGTCGAGCTTGGTATATTTTTGGACAAGTTGAAGTTGGAGTTTGCTATTAGCTACAGAACATTGAGGAGCTAGGCATGTTTTCTTGTCGAGACTTTTGCACATCACGGGGATAATGGATTCACGAGCACTTCATGTTGCACTAAATGATGCAATGCACTTGGGGATCATCTCCTGTTCTTATCAAATATTTCCATGCCATGGGTTGGAATTATGCACGTTTTGCACCATCATTGAGCACTTGCATGGCATGAGGTCCGCTGCAGCTATATGCCGTAAGTTTTAGATGCACGCGTACATGAGAGAGCACCTATCATTGAGCACACACATTTCTTGCAGGCACGATATTTGGGATGCTCATCACAAAGTTAGGAACCTCTGGTTGAGAGTGTAAGGTGGTTGGGTAAGTTAGAGGGTCGTGAAGGATGCCATCAATTGTGAGAAGGGTTGTTCATATTTGGTCAACATCTTGAGGACCACCATTTTCTAGAGTGATGTGAGATTTTGGATGGGTGGAGTGAAGTATATCATATCTCTTTGATGAAGTTGAGAGGTAAGGATAATGAATTTTAAATTAATCAAGAAATTTTATTTGCATCTTGCATGATGCATTGGCACATGTAGATAGACTAGACACAATTTCTTCAATGCATACATTATTTTTGTGTGTAGCATCGATTGATTGGTTGTATATCATGGATCCAACATTGCATATTTTTCCAAATCATGAATGATTGGATATGGAGTTCATTTCAAAAAACCATATTCCTACTAGGGCACACTGCATAAAAAAATAGGTTCATATCCAGATAATATTTTGAAGACTCAAGGATCAAGGAAAAGATCGTACGCTTTACATCGTCAACGAGTATTTCTTGAAGAAAAAGAGGACATTGTGATGAAAGTGTTTGCAATTACAAGAACAATAGGCTAAGGAAGGGAATAAGTCGCCCAAGATAAAAGATGAAGAAAAAATGATGTGATTTACAAAAATCAGTTTTTTTTGGCCCGATTTTGATAGATTTTCGTAATTCTACCTACGTTAGCTTGTCGACCAGATGCATTCCGATCGTTTTGAGTATTCGAACAACTATATTCGGAGTTGAAATGATGAAATTATGATCCAAACAAGTTGCAAATAGGCATAGGGCAAAAAAAACGAAAATAATGAAAAGCAATAGAAAAGCAAAAGCCAAAAGCTGAAAGCAAAAAGCCTAATGCGTGTGAATGTGGATAGAAAACTATATAAGGAGATGAGAATGGAGAGTTAAGGGCCTTCCCCCTCTTGTACAATTGTATTATGCGAGAGAGGAGAGTGGAGGGTCGCATGCTATAGTGAGCTCTTGTCATGCCAATTTGGAAGTTGGAGCTTTTGGGTATCAAAGCGCTGAGCATCGGCTCAAGATTGTTAAGGTACAAAAATATATCTCACTTTGAATTGTTGATATTTTCGTTGTGTTGTGGTTGTGTGATGCTCTACCCACATTCGGGTTTTTAGTTGTTTTGAGCTTCAAGAGGCATTGTATATTGTCTTGTTTTTGTGTGTGGTCCATGGTGTTTTGTCAAATATTTTAATTTTTCAAGTTGTGTTGTGCATTCGAAAAAGTCAATTACCCCAACTGGCACTCCTTAACGTCTCGTTATTGAGTTGTGAGTGAGGCTTGCTCTCGATCACCGCTCGCGTAACATCTCTTTTTTGGTGCCCCCGCTGAGGAGTGCCGAATTTGACATTGTTGTTATTTTGAATGTGAGTTTGTTTTGATTTTTTGTGATTGTTGAAAATGGTTGATAATTTTCCTAAGTTCCATGGTAATCATACTGAAAATCCCAAAAGATTTCTAGAAAAAATAGAGCTGTGTTGTTTGATAGAGAAAGTGACTAATCTTGAGGATAAACTCCAGATTTTTAGATATCAATTGCAGGGAGAAGCACGAAATTGGTTGCTTGACTTTGAGAGAAGCTTGAAATTTAGGAGACAAAATTTGGACTATGAGATTATTAAAAATGCTTTTCTATCTAGGTTTAAAAAAAGAGAAAGTCAAAGTGAGATTTGGGCAAAAATAGAAACTTGTGTTCAAAAAGATAATCAATGTGCTGAGGATTTTACTAAGGAGTTTGAAAGATTGTGGAATCAATGGTGTTTAACATTGTTAGAAGGTGAGATAGCCCCAATTATGTTGAAGATAATGTATTTTGTAAATGGGTTAAAATTAGAAAATTGGAGAGTGAAATTAGAGGTAAAAAACCCTAAGACTTTTGAGGAAGCAGTGAAGATAGCTCAATATCAAGAGAGGAAGACCAAAAGAAAAAAAGAGTTAGGGTTTGATGAACCAAGGGAAATGTTGAGTTCAAGGCAAGTTGAGAGAAATGTTTTTGAGGAGTAGAGAGTTAGTTATGCCTATCCTGAGAGAGGTATATTATATTCTCTGTTTAGAAGAGATGAGTTGACTTGTGAGAAATCAATTGAAGTATGTGAGAAGAAACTCCCTAGGGTGGTTGAGGAGAAAAATACTTGTTTGACTGATTGGAGTGAAGAGTTTAGGAGTGTGAATTCATAGCCATTGACCACGGATACTTCTAGTTCAGTGATTAGTGATTTAACTAAAGAAGAGGGATCGACTGATGATACTTTGGAGCTTGAGGACTATAAAGATGAGCTAGAGTTGAATCTGAGTTGTAAAGAAGAAAATGAGAGACCATATTGTTTTAAGGACCAAGAGTTCTCATGTTCTTTGGGAGAGGAGGAGAGTCAAGAAAGTTTTGATATTTCTGATGAGGGAAGGTGTGATGAAAATTCTGATAGTCATGGCAGTGTTGAAGAGAGTAAAGACAATTTAGAGAGTGAGCTTATTTGCCTTGGTGATAGTATAGATGGATCTGATTGCTTGAAAGATAAAGAGAGAATAGAGGATGATTTTTTGAGCTTTTTGGAAAACCATGAGGGGGAGGGCTTAGAAACTGTAAGTTTTCAAGATGAAGTTAAGGGTTCAAATTTGTTTCCTGATGAGTTTGTTGAGATTGGTTATGAGTTTGATGATCAAGAGAGTATTGAGATTTTGGTGTTGGTGTTGTTGATTTAGTTGAGTCTTGTGAGTTGGTTGGTGATCTTTTGAGTAGCTCTGGAGAGGCTTTTGTTTTTGGTGTTGATGATGTGGTCTTGAGTAGACCTAATCTCTCACTCCTTGATAGTTGTGTAGATAATTGTTTGGTTATTTTAGGCAACAATGTCGAAGAGAAAACTTCATTTGATAGTCTTGTAGTTTCTTTGAATTCTCCAAAAGTTTTTGATGAAGTTTGTGATGATTTTGATTGGGGTTTTAAGGATCCTAAGAGTGACATTGAAGAGAATGTGAGAGAAAATTTGAATAAGGCTTTAAAAAGAATTGAGAATTTGAGAGGAGAGCAGTTTAAAATCAAGAAAATAGAGCTGGAAGGTATTTGTGAGGAGGTAGTTGGAGATTTGGTAGTTGAGGAATCTTTGGTTGAGGTTATTGACCCAAAGTTGTTGCATTGTGAAGATGTTATTTGTAATGATGATGTTTCTTGTGAGGTTTCTTGTAAGGATACTATGGAAGGTGTTTATCACTCTTTGTGTGTGAAAGACTCAATGGAGTCTTGTATTGTTGATGATGAAGTGACTCCATTTGTGGATGTTGTTGGTTCTTGTGGTGTTATGAGTCCGGAGTTGACTCCTTTTGATGTTGTGTTTCATTTGGATATTGAGTTGGGAGATCCTTGCATAGTATCTTTAGGAGAAGTTGTAGATGAATCCGTGGATGAATTTGAGATTGGCAACAAAGAAAGGGCCAAAACTTTATTTAGAGACTCTAGAAGTAACATGGTTTTTCCTAGGGAGGATGGGTGGGATACGAAGATTTTGGATTATGATTGGGATTTGAAGAATTTGGAGGATGATGTATTTTCCTTAGATGGTGAGGATTGTCTCAAGGATTTTGATGATAATTTCATGGATGAGTTTTGTCTACCTGTAAAGGAGTTGTTTGAGAGAAATGTGCCATTTGTGTTTGTTGAGAAGATTGTGGATAGATCGTTAGATTCGATTTTTGATTGGTACATAAATGTTGCATCATTTTATGAAAGCAACTGCTACACATGAATGTTTGTAGACTAGGGGAAGGGCTAAATATGTCAAGCGTTTTTAAAAAAAAACTGAAAACCCCTAGTCAAATTGTAGTTAGGTTTGATTTTTGCTAGCTTAGTTATTTGTGTGACAGTTTGTTTTGTTATTTCGTAGTTGGATTTCTTGTATTTGTTTAGCCTAGGATTTGCTTCTATCATTTTTTTCATTTGTTGAGTGTGAAACTTGATAGCCTTGGTCGAGCTTGGTATATTTTTGGATAGGTTGAAGTTGAAGTTTGCTATTAGCTACAAAACATCGAGGAGCTAGGTATGTTTTCTTGTCGAGACTTTTACACATCACGGGGATAATGGATTCACGAGCACCTCATGTTGCACTAAATGATGCACTACACTCGAGGGTCATCTCTTGTTCTTATCAAATATTTCCATGCCATGGGTTGGGATTATGCACGTTTTGTACCATCATTGAGCACTTTCATTGCATGAGGTCCGCTACAGCTATATGTAGTAAGTTTTAGATGCACACGCACATGAGAGAGCACCTATCATTGAGCACGAACATTTCTTGCATGCATGATATTTGGGATACTCATCACAAAGTTAGGAACCTCTGGTTGAGAGTGTAAGGTGGTTGGGTGAGTTAAGAGGGTCGTGAAGGATGCCATCAATTGTGAGAAGGGTTGTTCATATTTGGTCAACATCTTGAGGACCACCATTTTCTAGAGTGATGTGAGATTTTGGATGGGTGGAGCGAAGTATATCATATCTCTTTGATGAAGTTGAGAGGTGAGGATAATGAATTTTAAATTAATCAAGAAATTTTGTTTGCATCTTGCATGACGCATTGGCACATGTAGATAGACTAGACACAATTTCTTCAATGCATACATTATTTTTGTGTGTAGCATCGATTGATTGGTTGTATATCATGGATCCAACATTGCATATTTTTCCAAATCATGAATGATTAGACACGGAGTTCATTTCAAAAAACCATATTCCTACTAGGGCACACTGCATAAAAAAATAGGTTCATATCCAGATAATATTTTGAAGACTCAAGGATCAAGGAAAAGATCGTATGCTTTACATCGTCAGCGAGTATTTCTTGAAGAAAAAGAGGACATTGTGGTGAAAGTGTGTGCAATTACAAGAACAATAGGCCAATGAAGGGAATAAGTCGCCCAAGATAAAAGATGAAGAAAAAATGATGTGATTTACAAAAATCAGTTTTTTTTTCCCGATTTTGATGGATTTTCGTAATTCTACCCACGCTAGCTTGTCGACCAGATGCGTTCTGATCAATTTGAGTATCCGAACAACTATATTCGAAGTTGAAATGACGAAGTTATGATCCAAACAAGTTGCAAATAGGCATAGGGCAAAAAAAACGAAAATAGTGAAAAGCAATAGAAAAGCAAAAGCCAAAAGCTGAAAGCAAAAAGCCTAATGTGTGTGAATGTGGATAGAAAACTATATAAGGAGATGAGAATGGAGAGTTAAGGGCCTTCCCCCTCTTGTACAATTGTATTATGCGAGAGAGGAGAGTGGAGGGTCGCATGCTAAAGTGAGCTCTTGTCATGCCAATTTGGAAGTTGGAGCTTTTGGGTGTCAAAGCGCTAAGCATTGGCTCAAGATTGTTAAGGTATGAAAATATATCTCACTTTGAATTGTTGGTATTTTTGTTGTGTTGTGGTTGTGTGATGCTCTACCCACATTCGGGTAGAGCATCACACAAAAAGACAGACGCAAATCCTAGGCTAAACAAACACAAGAAATTGAACTATGAAACAACAAAAAAAACTATCACACAAATAACTAAGCTAGCAAGAATCAAACCTAACCACAATTTGACTAGGGGATTTCAGTTTTCAAAAAAACACTTGATATATTTAGCCCTCCCCTTAGTTTGCAAACATTCATGTGCAGCAGTTGGTTTCATATAATGATGCAACATTTATCATCCATTCAGTTTCCTCATTCTTTTGTTGAAATTGTTGTTTTGACCACTCCTCTATTTGTATTGTCATTAACCTTGATATGTACTTCTTTAATCTATATCCATTTATCCTTTGCTTATGTGCCTTCCCATCCAAATTTTCTAATGCATAAGTTCCATTTTTAAAAACTTCAGAAACCCTAAATGGTCCTTCCCACTTTGTTTAGAATTTCTTTTGAAAAGTATGATCCAATTTACTATTATATCTCAAAACTAAATCCCCTTTTTTAATATTTTTATTTTTTATTTTTTATTAATCTCTTGTAAATTTTTTTCTTGACTTTTCTCATATTGATCACACACTTCCTGTCTATTTAATTGGGCTTCTTGCAATTGTATCAACCTTTTTGTGAAATAATTTTTTTCCTCTCCTTTAGTCAACTTTTCAATCATCCTTAAAGCCAATATTTCTACCTCTATAGGTAATAAGGCTTCCTTTCCATAAACCAGTTTAAAGGGAGAATAGCCTGTACTTTCTTTTCTTGCTAATCGATAAGCCCACAAAGCACTTGGCAATTCAATATCCCATGTTTGTGGACGATCCTTTGTCATTTTAGACATCATTCTTATTAACTCCCCGTTAAATCGCTCGTTGAGACCATTACATTGAGGATAGTATGGTGAAGCAAATCTATTTGTTATTTTCATTTTCTCACAAAGAAAGTCTATTAATTCTCCCTTAAAACCTGGTCCTCTATTTGACAAAATCTCTAAAGGTGTTCCAAATTTACAGCATATATCTTCATAGATAAATTTTTCCACATCTATGGCTCTGATGTTTTTTACAGCCTTAGCTTCTGCCCATCGAGAAAGATAATCAACGACTGTCAAAATATATATTTTTCCTCGTGAAGTATGTGGTAATGGACCAATTGCATCAATTCTCCATTTTTCAAAAATGTCATATGCAAGAATTGTTTTTCTTGTTTCATGTTTCAATATCCTCTTACTCATTCTTTGACATTCATGACAGGATTTGCACCAATGATTAACATCTTTTTGAATGCTTGGCCACATATATCCTTCAGTTAGAATCTTTTGTAAAGTTCTTTTGTAAGAATAATGTCCCCCACATGCCCCCGCATGATTTGTTTCTAAAATGTGATATATTTCTTCTTTCCAGGGTACTCTTCTTAAAATTAAATCCACTCCTTTAGCATAAAGAACATCGTTCACCATTTTATATCTTCCAGCTCTTCTTAAAAACTCTTTTTTTTTGTTGAATGCTTGAAGGTACTTTTCCTGTTAACAAAATTCTTCTTCCAAGTCAAGAGCTTATCTTCCCCTATAGAGAGGAAGATCTGCTTTCATTACAAATACTTGACAAATTGCTAATTGGGTTGCACTGTGAGCTTCCTGATTTTCTTCCTTGGAGATATGTTTCAAACTCTAGGCTTCAAAGTGTTTTAAATCTCTTCGAATTCTATTACACAACCTCTTCAATTTGGGATTTTTGATTTGCCAAACTCTGAGTATTTGCTTTACTAATAGTAAAGCATCACCTCTAATTCTCAACCTTCGAATTCCCATTCTTCGACAAAGCATAATGGCTGCTTGTAAGGTTGCATACTCAGCTTCATTATTACTTGTTGCCTCAAGTTTAACTGTTTCTCTTTTTATTAAATTTCCTTTAGGATCATAAACCACTATTCCTGCTGAAGATGCTTGGTGTGCCTTACGATATGATCCATCAAAATACATCATGAATGAGTTTTCTATTTCTGGTTTTTCTTCTTCTTTTTCTCCAAATTTTCCTTTAAGTAAAAAAGAGCTTCCTCTATAGGTTGAAAGGTCTGCTATTGTAGCCCTAGTTGAATCCTCAACCTAGAATTTATATTGAAATTATTCTAGTTCAACAATCCATTTCATAACTCTTCTTGATAAGTTTGAGTTATTCACCAACTGTGGTAATAGTGTATATCTTGTTAAAATAGTAAAGGATTTTTGTAGTAAATATCTCCTAAACTTTCTACAAGCAAATATTACACTTGACATTACCAATTCTATTTCTGTATATGTTTTTTCTATTTGCAACTTCACTCGACTTGCGAAATAGATAGGTCTCATATATCTAGAATTCCTTCCTTGTTGCATTAGAATTGCTCCAATAGCATCTTCCCCAACTGAAGGATTCACAAAAAACTCTTTTTCCCAATCAGGTGCTTGAACTGATGATGCATGACTCACAGTTTCCTTCACCTATTGAAACACTTCTTTAGCCTCTTTAGTCCACTCTAAAGGATCCTTCTTGGCTACCATCTGTAATGGATAGAGTAACTGAGATGCCAAAGGAATGAATCTTGATAGATATCTTACCTTATGAATGAATGTCATAAGTTCTTTGGTATCTGCAGGTGATACTAAGGTTACTAGGGCTTCTACTTTTTCAGGATCAGGTTCTATTCCATTTTCTGAGACTACATGACCAAGAAGTTTCACTTTTGGCTGAACTATTTTACATTTTTTTGGATTTAGTTGACAACCATAACTATCCAATCTTTCAAATACTTTTCCAAGGTTTTCACAATATTCTAATCTTGTACTATGAACACAAATATCATCAATGAAGTCTCTAACAAACTTTCCTAGGTAAGGTGCTAGCACTCTATTTATCCTCCCTTGATACCAAGCTGGTCTGTTACTAAGTCCAAAATGTAAAACTATATAGCAAAAACAACCCCATGGTGTTATGAAAGTCGTTTTCTTTTGATCTTCTTGAGCAATGGGTAATTGAAAATATCCAGAATATCCATCACAAATACTATACCTTTCAAAACCTATGAGACTGAATCTAAGATTTCTTCTACGAATGGAAGCAGATAATGATCCCTTTTTGTGATGGCATTTAGAGTCTTATAATTAACACAAATTCTCCAACCTCCTATTTTCTTTGATGCTATAACTATTGTGCTTACCCATTCTGAATCTTCTACAGGATAAATAAACCCGGTCTGCAACAATTTATCTACTTCTTCTTTCAAAACTGATATTTGTTCTGAAGTTAGGGGTTTTAACTTTTGACATACTAGCTTGGCATCTTCTTTCAGTTCTATTTTTAGCCCTTCCCCTTTCATTCATCTGATTTCTAAGTATGAGGTTGCAAAAAGGTTGGGATATTTATTTATAAGTAAATGATATTGTTTTCTTTCTCCATCCGTCAAATCTTGACTTAACATTTTTTCCAGAAACTCTCTTTTTTTGTTGAAACTTGTGGTAATTCCTTAATTTTTCTAATTCCTCTAATTTCCCTTCTTCTTCATCTTTAAAAAACCCATCTTTTTTATTTCCTTTGGTTTTAACATTTATGTTTTGGACTTTTTTTGAATATTCTTCTTCTGAAGTTGATTCTTCATCTTTTAACAGGAAGAAGAGTCCTTTTTATTTAGAAGGAAGATTTAAATTAGAATTTTTTTTGTTTCTTGATACCCTTGTAACTATTGATGGTTCTATATGAGTTATTGACCTCATTCTGTTTTCTAGAGATATTTCCTTCTTCTTTTTATTATTTTTTTCAATTATTATAGATAAAATTTCTGGATCTGAATCACTTTCTGAACTTCCCTCCTTAGTTTCATCTTCTTCTTCCATACTATCACTTTCCTCTTCTTCTTCCTCGCTAGTATCCTCATTCACTAATTCCTTTCTCAAGGCCATATCAAACTTCTTTGCTACTCCTCTACGGTCATAAATTGTTAAGGTTCCTTTCCCCCAATCTTGTATTGCTCCTGCTTTCCTAAGCCAGGGTCTACCCAGAATAAGCGGGAATACTCCTAACCCTGCTGGCATAACATGACAACTAATTTTCATAGCAACTCCATAAACCTTGATTTCAAGATTTTGAATTATTCCTATGCATTTCACTTTAGCATGGTTTGCAAGCCTAATTCTAAAACCGGATCCTGCCACTATTCGAAGTCCAAACTGTTCTACACATGATTGGGTAATCACACTGACTTGTGCTCCTCCATCTGTGTATGCCTCTCCTATATTTTGGTTTTTGTACAAGCATCTACTACAAGACAAATATCTGGTAACTCCTCTACAATTCAAACTCTTATAGTACCTTTTTTCCTTTCTCTCCCTTTCGGATTTACTAATTTCTTCCTTTGTCCTCTCATCCTAGGGCACAACTCCATCAACTGAGCAAAAGATATATCAGCTTTCCTAGCCATCATATCTTTCTTTAGATCATAGTCACTTTCTCCTTCTCCCAAAGGAATATCAGTAGTATGATAATGTTTTCTAGGTGCTCTCATTCTATTTTCTTCTTTTCTCTCTTTCTTTTTTCCTCTCTTTGTTTTTCTCCCTCTTTTCTCACCAGCCTTACTAGTTCCAAGTTCATCTCTCTCAGCATCTCTTCTTCTTTTTATTGCAGGCATAACATCAACGGTTTTATTTTCTTCTTCTTTTTTATTTTCTAAAAGAATACAATTTATAGCACTTTTTCCTTTCTCTTCCTCATTTAACTTAGATTCTTGAGAAGTAGAATCATTTTTTATTTCTATCCCAAAATCATTCTATCTGTTAGGCAAATTTTGAGGTAAAGGATACATATCCCCCCCCCCCCCCCCCGGCCCTAGGTGGATATGGACAGTTTATACTTATATGACCTATCTCTCCACATGAATAACAAGTTACCATTCATGTATGAAAATATCCTCTACCATTTCCTCCTCTTCCCCCTCTCAAAATTTCTTGATTTGGTTGTCCTATTAGTCCTCCATTACCTCTTCCTAAGGGTCCACCTCTCAACGCTCCTAGCCTCATGTTTTGCATTTGTCTAGATAATTGATCTTCAACTTTTGGTACTAGTTGAGTATTTTGTCTAGCTAAAACTTGATAATTCTGTTCCTCCCTTTGCCAAGTTTGGTCTCTATTATCTATAGGTGTTCTAAATGACTCTCTTTTTTTAATTTTCTCAAATTTTCTCTCTTTTTCTATAGCAATCATTATAGCTTCATCAAAAGTACTAGGTTCTTTGATTTCCAATTTTGTCCTCACCTCTCCTTGTAATTTTTCAATGAAATTTTTAATTTTTAACATTTTCGGGGCTCTCTCTCTTGGGCCTAAAGATACATTCCAATGATCCCAAAGTCTAGCGTACTCTAAGGCAAAAAATTCTATGGTCTGGTCTTCTCTCTTTTTGCATGTTTCTATGTTTCTCCAAAGGTCATGTGAAGTCTCGGTTTCTTTAAAACGGTCAAGAAACGCTTGTTTAGTTGCTTCATATTCCATAGGAACAGGAGGATTTCTTAGTCTAAGGGTCTTTTCATAATCTTCAAACCAATTACGACCTTCATCTAACAATTGAAATTTCAGAATTCAGAGTTTCAGTGCTGAGTCATTTATTCGCTAGATAATACATCCAAGCTCTAGTTTCTCGAGGAATCACTGAGGATCCTCTCCTTTTTTACCATAAAATTCAGGAAAATAACTAGCCATTTAAAAACGATTAAAAACAAGCAATCAATCCACAAATCACGAAAAAAGTCAAAATTTCGGCACTCCTCAGCGGGGGCACCAAAAAAGAGATGTTACGCGAGCAGTGGTTGAGAGCAAGTCTCACTCACAACCCGATAACGAGACATTAAGGAGTGCCGGTTGGGATAATTGACTTTGCTGAATGCACAACTCAATTTGAAAATTTCAGATATTTGTTAAAACACCACAAAACAAGACTAAAAACAATGCCTCTTATAGCTCACAAAAAATTTAAAACCCGTATGCAGGTAGAGTATCACACAACCACACAATGGAAATACCAATAATTCGAAAACAAACCAAGAGAAATATATTCTTGTACCTTATCAACCTTGAGCCGATGCTCAGCGCTTTGACACCCAAAAGCTCCAACTTCCAAATTGATATGACAAGAGCTTACTCTAGCATGTGACCCTCCACTCTCCTCTCTCACAAAATACAATTGTAATCAAGGGGGAAGGCCCTTAACTCTTCAATCTCCTCTCCTTATATAGTTTTCTATCCACACTCACACACATTAGGCTTTTTTCTTTTAGCTTTTGGCTTTTTCTTTTCTACTACTTTTTACTATTTTCGTTTTTTCTGCTCTATGCCTGTTTGCAACTTGTTTGGATCATAACTTCATCATTTGAACTCCGAATATAGTTGTTCGGGTACTCAAAACAATTAAACGCATCTGGTCGACAAGCCTACATGGGCGGAATTACGAAAATCCATAAAAAATGGGAAAAAATACTAATTTTTGTAAATCGCATCATTTTTTCTCAATCTTTTATCTTGGACGACTTATTCCCTTCCTTGGCCTATTGTTCTTGTAATTGCACATACTTTCAGCACACATGTCCTCTTTTTCTTCAAGAAATACTCGCTGACGATGTAAAACGTACAATCTTTTTCTTTGATCCTTGAGTTTTCAAAATAAATATTCTCTGGATATGAACTTGTTTTTTTTTCAGTGTGCCCTAGCAAGAATATGGTTTTTTGAAACGAAATCCGTGCCCAATCATTCATGATTTGGAAAAATATGCAATGTTGGATCCATGATATGCAACCAATCAATCAATGCTACACACAAAAATAATGTATGCATTGAAGAGTCATGCCTATCCTATCTAGATGTGATCGTGTGTCATGCGAAATTTCTTGATTAATTAAAAATTCCTTATCCTCACCTCTCAACTCTCATAAAAAAGATATAATATACTCCGCTTCACCCATCCAAAATCTCACAATCACTCTAGAAAATGATGGTCCTCAAGATGTTGACCAAATACGAACAACCCTTCTCACAATTGATGGCATCCTTCACGACCCTCTAACTCACCCAACCACCTTATGCACTCAACCAGAGGTTCTTAATTTTGTGATGAACATCCCAAATGGTGCGTGCAAAAATGTGTATGCTCAATGACAGGTGCTCTCTGATGTGCGCGTGCATCTAAAATTTACTACACATAGCTGCAGCGGACCTCATGCGGTGCTAGTGCTCAATGATTGTGCAAAACGTGCATAATCCCAACCCATGGTATGGAAGTATTTGATAAGGACAGGAGACGACCCTCGAGCGCAGTGCATCAATAAGTGCAATGTGAAGTTCTCGTGAACCCATTATCCTTGTGATGTACAAAAGTCTCAACAAGAAAACATACCTAGCTCCTCAATGTTCAGTAGCTATTAGCAAATACAAGCTTCATCCTATTCAAAAAAATACCAAGCTCGACCAAGGCTATCAAGTTCCACACTCAACAAATCAAACAAAAAGACAGAAGCAAATCCTAGGCTAAACAAACACAAGAAATTCAACTATGAAACAACAAAACAAACTGTCACACAATAACTAAGCTAGCAAGAATCAAACCTAACTACAATTTGACTAGTGGATTTCAGTTTTCAGAAAAACGCTTGACAACATCCTAGCTATCGAGTTTTGCTAGGCAAGCCATGGATTCTACGGACAGACTGTCAAGTCGATATACCTACTGATTGAGTGATTCTAGGGCGAGGTGCCCATCGCATAATAGTGGATGCTTACCCTGAGTCTCCTCAAAGTGAGAGAGCTCCACTACCCTCCACTGAACTAGAAATAGCAGATGATCCATCTGGTAGTGAGCATCATCGAGCGATCGATCTAAGGAAGGGTCCACTACATAGGATATTTATCAGATAAGCTTGAATGAGCCGATAGAGCCTCATAATCGAATAAGAGACGCATATATTATTGAGTTGGATCTTGGCATGCTAAATGATTCGCGGCCAATTAAATTAGGATCCATGCTCAGCTCGGAAGAAAGAGAGGATTATGTGTCCTTAATTCAAGAGTTCCATGATATCGTTGCTTGGAGCTATGACAAACTTCGGGGTATTCCTTCCAGTCTAGCTATGCATACTATTTCTGTAAAGGACGGTACCCACCCTGTACGTCAGAAAGTAAGGTGTATGCCTTTTGAATTAAGGGACGGGTTGTACGAAGAACTATAGAAGTTGCATAAAGCAGGTTTGATCTTCCTTGTTCAACATACTGAATGGTGTTCACCAATTCTGATCAGGAAGAAGAAGAATACTCAAATTCTTCTTTGTGTAGATTTTAGAGAGCTGAATAAGTAGGCTGTTAAATATTACTACATGTTGTCGTTTATGGACCAAATTTTGGATCAACTAGTGTGTAGGAAAATATATTCGTTCATGGACTGCTTTGCAGGGTATAACCAAATGGCGATCGCTGAGCAAGACAAGCTAAAAATGACGTTTATTACAGTCTTTGGTACTTTTGCATACCATGTGATGGCATTTGGGTTGTGTAATGCACCTGATTCGTGGCAAAGAACATTTGACAAGACCTTTGGTGACATCTCTCGAGAGGAGCTGAAAGTATTCATTGATGGTCTAGGGCAACCACCATAAGGGATAGACAGTTGATCATTCTGCGCAATTGTTTTGAGTGTTATAGACAATTTTGCATAGCTCTTAGCCCATGAAAGTGCGTCTTTGGAGTCCCTTATGGGCTCTTGTTAGGCCATGTGGTTAGTTCTATAGGGATTGCTACTGATCTTCAAAAGATCAAGGTCAAAGTCACCATGAGTCTGGCACATACTCCAAAAGAAGTACATAGCTTTCTGTCATCAGCAGGGTATTTTCGGAGGTTTATCAATGCTTTGGCAAAAAGAATGTTGCCGCTGACCAACCTATTTTCATTTAACTGTCAGTTTTCATGGAGTGATGCTTGCAAAGTATCTTTTGACGATGTGAAGTAGGAGCTTGCCAAAGCACCTATTTTAAAAGCACCGAAAAGGGGCGAAATATTCTATATATTTTCTGCAGCAACCATTTATAGTATCAATTACTGTTTGACCCAAATTTGGGAGGAAAAGTGGTACCATCCGATTGATTTTTCCAGTCTGAAGTTGGGCATATAAAAAATTAACTACACGTATATGGAAAAGTTGTGCCTTGAGATGGTATTTGTGACCAAAAATTTCAGGCACTACATTCTTTATGAGAGGGTGGTTTTTTATACGAAGGCGGAAGGGCTTCGATTGCTGCTGAATAAGTTACAGCCGCCTGACCGTTTAGCAAACTGGTTAATCGCTTTGCAAGAATTTGATTATGAGATTAAGAGCAAGCCGCCAAAGCCTTAGGGCATTGTAGAGTGTCTTGTGGATTTCGGAGAGCCAAAAGAGGTGCAGTGAAAAGTGCTATTTCTTTAGGCCAAGAGGGCCCTATCTCTGTTTGGTGCAGGTATGTTTAATGCTTTGTTGTTTTAGTGATTGCACCATACAGGTTGACAAAGTCGTTGGAGGGAGCCTTTGCTGCGAAGAAGCTTCTTGTGGCCATTCTAGGTGGTTTCGTCCCCTTTTCCCATTTTTTCCTTAAGCAATTAATGATATATGTGTGGGTGGGGGTTACTTTCTTTTGTTTGTTGGGGACCGGCAATCAAGGCATGAAGTCTTAGGTTTAGGCTCTGTATGTCTAAGGGAGGTCTGAGTAGTCATTGCCTCCTGCAAGGCATTGCCAGGCATTGAAAGACCTGTTTCAGAAGGTAGTTCTAGTGACCCTGTTCTACTGACCTACTAGGCGGCCATTCTAGGAGTTCCTATTAGTTGTGAGGTAGTTAGAGAAGCCTACTAAAATAATGATGGAAAGAGACAAAACCTAAATATTTGAAAGACAATATATGAATGTACGGAGGTGTATAAAAAGGGGTTTTAACTCCTATAAAAATAGAAAAGAAAAGAAAGAAAAATCCTTGAGCTGTTGTTCATTGCCTTGCGAAGGCCAGGTAGGTTCCTGGGGATGAGACACGACTCAAGGCTGATGCCTTGTCTTCCAAGGGGGGTGGCATCTATCAAAAAAATAAAGAATATAAGAAGGTTGGAGCAAAAATAAAAGTGAGCATTAGAAAAGGATTAAGTGTCGCCTTGCAAGGGCTTGGTAGGTTTTTGGATATACCGATACAAGACCTGAGGTTGATGCTGTGTTCTCCTTAGGTCACTACGCTCAACTCCCTCCTTTTTACATGCCCAAGTATGGAAAAATAAAAACCTAAAAGAATAAATGTGCTAAAAATAATAATACCTTTTGATCAAGCTATAGGAGTCCTCGCCTAGGAGGAGCTCCTAGTTGAGTTGTCCTTAGTTAGATAGGTAGGTCAGACCACCACTTAGGGAAACCTCTTTGATAGTTCTTTTTAGCTTGGCTGTGTTGGAGCAGCTAGTTAGCGACTGGCTTCAGACATTCTATCAGATTATACTTGGCCTACTTCTCGTGCTTTCTCCTCCAATTTTGTTGGAATTTCAGTAAACAGTTTGATGAGTTATCAGAAGATTTCTAAGTTGCCTAGAGCTGCCAGGCAGTACATATGCAAGAAGGAGAAAGATTTGAAAAATGCAGGTATTTTAGAGGATGATGAGCATATAGATGGGATGTATGATAGTATGGTTTGTGCGGATACGATGATTGAGAGAGATGGAAAATATGCTAAAAACTGATATGTAGAGTTGTCATAGTAATGTATTAGTGCAGTCCCTGGACATGTTTCATGAAATTTCAGATTTTGTGTCACAGATAGAGTCAGAGGCTGAGGTGACTCAGCAAAATTATTGAGTGCTGAAGAAATTCAGCAAACAGAGTTTTCGGTTGATTATGATCAGCCTATAAAGACACAGAGGGCTGAAAACTTTCAGCCAACAGAGTTTACTGCTGAAATATTTCAGCATCCAGAGTTTAGGGTTATTCCTATGCAGTCCACAGAGCAAAGGGCTGGGGATATTCAAGCACTGGAGGGAAGAATTGTTGATTTATAGCATGATTTGAGTAATGTAGAGGATCATAATGAAGACAAGGTTGACACGAAATACAAGATTGTGGATAAGAAGGTGAAGCCGGTAGCTGGACCACTTCCACCTAACAGTGATCAGCAAATAGAGAGGGCTGCCAAGCAGCCAATTTTGAGGAATCCAGAGCTTATAGACCATAAATTTTTAGCAGAGACTCTTGCTGAATTAAAAATTGGAAATGGTGATTTCTTGCTACCCTCAGAGAAGAAATGCTTCAAGGATATGCTTGAGCGACATGGAAGGGGGTTTGCCTTTTTCTCACATGAGATTGGATGTGTGAATCCAGATATTGTTGCCCCTATGGTGATCTTTACTATTCCTCATATTCCATGGAACCTCCGACCTATTCCAGTACCTAAGGCACACCTGCCAAAGCTAGTTGACTTGTTAAATGAGAAAATCGGGATGGGAATCCTAGAGCCATCATCTGCACCATACTCAAATATAGGTGGTTTACAGTTCCAATGAAGAATGGTACTCTCCGATTTATACAGGACATGCAGCCAGTAAATAGAGTTACTATCAGGAATGTTGGTATAGGTCTAGTTGTGGATGAGTTTGCAAAAGCATTTGCTAGATGTGCCATCTATTCTTTAGGTGACTTGTAATCGGGATATGATCAGTTTCAGCTGGCTTTGGAAAGCAGGGACATAACCACTATGAGAACTCCTATTGGGCTTGTCAGGATGTGTACCTTGTCTCAAGGTGCCATTAATTCTGTTGCACATATGATGAATGCCATGCATAAGGTCCTTCATGAGTACATACCTCAGCTTACCATGCCTTTCTTGGATGATGTGCCCATTAAGGGGTGTGCAAAAGAAGAGAATGATGAGAGTCTAGATGAGCAGGGATGCAGATACTTTGTGGCTGATCATATTTCAGCTTGTGAAAAGATTTTGGCCAGGTTAGAAGAAGTGAACTTGACACTATCAACAGGGCAAAAATATGTTTTTGGAGTAAATGAGGTTGTCATTTTTGGACATATGTGTGGGTATTATGGCAAGAAACCTTCACCTGAGACAGTGGATGCTATAGGCAAGATTATGGAGTATTGTTCTACCACTTCAGAGGTACGGAGATTCATTGGAGCCTGTGTGTTTTACATGATTTGGATACCCCATTTTGCACACATAGCAGATTGTTTATATCAGCTGCTTCGAAAGGGGCGGAAGCTTTATTGGGATGAGAGCCACACTAGAGCCATGCGGAAATTGAAGAAGTTATTGCAGATTGCTCCTACTCTCAAGAAAGCGGATTATAATTGCGGAAGGCCTATTCTATTGACAGTTGACACTAGTCCAATTGGCATATGTTGGGCTATGGGTCAAGATGATGGAGATGGAAACAGGTATGCTATTCGGTTTGGGACGAAAGTCCTAAATGAGAGACAGAGGAGGTATCCACAAATCAAGAGGAAATTACTGGGAATTGTTATGGCTCTCAAATGTGACAAGGAGTACTTTATTGGAGCCTCAGTTGTGGTAGAGACAGACTGCTTGCCATTGATAGGTATGATTACGAGTTGCTCTACTCCGGATATAGCTATGCTGAGATGGATTGCATACATCAAGTCATTAAATCCAGAATTGAAACACATAGCAGGGAAGGATAATCTAGTGTCGGATATGCTGTCTAGAGCCAGATATGAGGATGAGGAGACACTACTTGCAGAAGAGGATGATGCAGAAATTTCAGCCACTATGGTTTATCATGTTTGCCATGTCTATGATATTGTGGCTTTCATAGAAGAACTCTATGTTGGAGATTGGTTGCAGATTGGCAAGTACACTAAGCAAAAGAGATGAATGGACAGATGAAGAGTTCAAGAAGATCAGAAGAAAAGCCTATGGCTATTTTCTCAAGGACACATTTCTTTGGAAGCACCTGAAGAAAAGAGGAGGATTACCCTTACGGGTTGTCTGCGATAAAGAGACCCAGTTTACAGGTGATGAGAGAGTTTCATGAGAGTCCTTGGGCTAGTCATAGAGGAGTGTGGGCTACTTATGAGAAAATCAAGGAAAAATATTGGTGGAAAGGCATGTACAGAGATGTTTCTCGCTTTGTAGAGACTTGCAAAGACTGTTAGATGTATTCAATAGTGTGTCATCGAGATGAGCTTCATCCGACCTATCCGCTATGCATTCATTATAAGTGGGTAGTTGACTTGATTACTATGCCGAGGGGTCTATGGTAGATGAGATATATTGTTTTGGTTAGAGAGGATCTTACCAATCATGTTGAGGGCAAACCTTTGAGAACGAAGATCACTAATGCAGTATGTAAATTCTTATTGGAAGAAATCTTCTGCAGGTATGGCTGTGTTGGTAAGATCACTGCAGATCGCAGTGAATTAGATGCAAATGAAGCTAGGGAGTTTTTCTCTCAACTAGGAATCAAGTTGGCTCTAACCACATCATACAATCCAAAGGGAAATGGGAAGAGTGAAAGAGGGCATCCGCTGATAGTGAAAGCATTAGCCAAAGCATGCAGAGGACAGATTGGAGAATGGCCGAGACTTGTACCATTTGCTTTGTGGGCTGATCGTACGACTCACAGTGTTACCATAGGATATATGCCCGCAGAGTTGATGTATGGTCAGAAACCAGTTATGCCGATTGAGACTTGTGCTTTGACTTGGTCAGTTTTACCTTGGCAGGACGATTTGAAAAGAGAGGAGCTCTTAGCTCTTTGGATTAGGCAGTTGGAGAGAAGACCAGAGGATATTCAGCTAGCTATTGACAGGTTGAAGGTTGCTAGACTAAGAAATAAGGATAGGTTTGATAGCAGGCATCGCTTGCGGCCTAGAGCAATAGAAGAGGGAGACTTGGTATTAGTCTTTGACAATAGCCTTGAAAATCAGCACGCTGCACTTCGGAAGATGGTGAAAAGATGGTTGGGGCCATACAGACATGTCTTTGATAATGCAACATATGAGCTGACAAAATTGGATGGGACAATGCTTAGAGTGCCCATTGCAGAAAAAAGAATCAAGTTTTTCAAGAAAAGAGATGATGAGGATTATGCATTGGAAGAATTTGCAAGAGAAGAGCAACGAGAAGAAACTCCAGTAGAAGAGACAGATGATATGACAGATAACCTTGCTGATATACCAGAAATAGTCAATGAAGAGATTGATCTGTTCATGGATCTTGACGACAATGATCATGGGTAGTTGGCCCATCCGAAGGATGCGCAGGATCAGAGGGGGTGGATGTCGTACTGTTGCGCATCCGAGGTGTGGAATCCACCAAAAAGTTGTGTGTGTGACATTTGTTACTTTGTACATACTTAGTCATTGTGTTTGCATTTTTGTTCTGCATGGGAAGTATAGTAGAGAGAGGGGTCTTTTGTTGCCTTTCCTTTCTGCTAGGGTTGCACCTGATAGATCCTGCTTCAACAATGGTGGGCATGATGGGATGCTTTCAGCCTATGTTAAGCAAGGTCAAGTGGAAAGTAGTTTATGGTGCTACAAACAAATGCAAGAAGAAGGTTGTATTCCTTGCAAGGTAACATTTGTCATTATCCTTCAGGCATGCAACACCCTTTTGAAGAAAGGTGAGCCATATCTTGACCAGAAAGCCATGGACCTATTGGAGATTGGAAGGGCATTGCATGCTGATGCCTTTAGGATGGGCTATAGTGCAGACATTTTTGTCTGTAGTGGTCTTTTGACTATATATGGTATGTATGGAGATATGGAGGAAGTGGCAATAGCCACACATAGCACTTTCTTTGTAGAGTCAATGAAGATGGATGTGGTACTTTACAGTTTCTTTTTGAGAAGTCCATGCTAGACATTATAATGTTGCCTTGTCAAGGCTCATATGCAGTCATCATAGTTTTCAGATCATACACAAATATCTCTTACACATAGCTAGTTGTAATCTTTTGATCAATCAAGTGTATATCTGTTCATACATCCATCCTTTCGAAGGGGCAGAACACAAAAAGCTTGATAGTGTCTTGGGCAGCAGTACAATGCTCCAGAAAATGTTATTGGTGAAAAGGGCTTTTTGAATGCATAAAAGCTACAGAAACTGAGAATAGCAAAAGAAAAAGCAGATAGAAAGCATGTGCGTCTTCCAAGTTCCTGGGCGCGTGGAGAGAAAAGGTAAGTAGAAAAAGAAAAGGGAGGAGATTTGTACTCTCTGATGCAGGAGTTCAACATGGAGAAATTGCAAATTGTTGAGGCTAAGAAGCGGACGATTAATATGCAGGAAACTCCCAGATCAAAATAACCTTCCAAAAGACTTCGACTAGGTTTATTTCAAGTGGATTATCCCAAGTTCCACCCATCCAGCTGCGACAATTGCCTGAAATCTTAAGGCCTCCTACGAGTTTGCGCAGCGGAATCTTTCAGGTCACCTATCTGGATAGAAGCTTGCGAATTAGCAAAGGTGACAAAGGAGAGCTCGGGATCTTTCTTGCTGTTGCTGATTGGTAGTCTCTGAAGGAGCATGAACGAAAGGAGAAGCAACTTGAAATTCGTAAAAGAATTGAGTATTCCACACGGCTAAATGCCTCCTGTCTGAAGGTGTTGCAAGCACATGATGATCTTGTACGGTGTATGGGGACCTTGTAGAGCTTAAGAAAAGGTGTAGTCGAGAGGTGGTGGATAGATGTAGAGCAGAGAGGAAAGCATACGAATCGCAAGGGATTTTCTTAGATAATAAGATCCTACATATTTCAGATGTGGAGCTGAAGGAGACTAAATAGCTCAGTCCAATGGTACACAAGATTCAAGATTTGAATGATTCCTTATTCGGTGAAACAGCAACTGCATTAGCACTGATAGAGATTCGTCAGAGGGACCCAACTTTCACTTTTCTTGATTCCCTAGTTGAGGTTTAGGAGAGCTTACGACCTGTGCTTCAGTCCTACATGAAAGGGGATCTACTATAAAAGCCTCAAATGTGCTGGAGACATGAAAAGTGGAGAAAGCTAGTTGGTGATGTTAATTTTGCATCAGAATCTATAGCACCAGTGGCATAAACGGTTTCAAGTGCTCTAACCATTGCTTCACGTGACGGAGATGCAAGCCAATCAAAACGCATGATGTTGTCTATGCCCAATGCTTTAAGTTGCAAGATAGTTGAGATCAAATTTGACCTCTGGATTTCAAGAATACTCTCATCGTGCATCTCGTTAATATATGCATCTTCTATGTACAATCTGTAACATTTTCCAGGCCGGACTCTGCCAGCTCTACCAGCCCTCTACTTGGCAGATGCTTTTGATATGGGTCTTGTTACCAGTGCCTCAACATCTTTAATCGGATTATAGAATTGTTGCTTGGAGAAACCACAATCAACAACATAAACGATACCCTCCAGGGTCAGGGAATTTTTTGCAATATTTGTTGCCACAATCACTTTCCTCTTCCCCCTTGGTGCAGGATTCATAGTTATTTCCTGATCTGACCGAGACAACCCTGCATAAAGAGGGGCTACAGCTAATCCATTTGATACATTGTCAACCTCGTCCTCCAAAAGAAAGCACGGAAGTGGATTGCAGTCATCAAAGTATTCAGTCTGACCATGGGCAGTTTGATATAAGATCTATAAATGCAGCAGAATTAAATCGGGTGGCCTAAAATCAATGGACTGTTCAGATTTGAAGTCATCTTGTATTTTGTGAACTTCTTGGTAGTAATACAATTGTTACTTGGCATCATATTCTCATATTGCTTATTCGCTTGATAAATCTTCTATCTTGGAATTTCTCAAGGACCTCTGTGGTTGCGACCTTGCTTTCGAAAACCCTTCAAGAGCGTCCTGAAGATCTGATGGGTGCATAGATTCGAGGCGGGTATTCACTAGTGGATTTAAACCAGCACAAAATTTTGACACCTGCTGTGTCATGTCCATCTGTGGCGTATACTTCAGAAGTGAGACGAATTTAGAGTAGTATGCATCAAGAGTGAGTCCCAGCTATTTTAGCTCGTAGAACTCATTCATTTTCTGTGTGCGATACGCAGGTGGTAGGTATCTTCCTTGCATGGCTTTCTTCAGCTTCTCCCAGGTAACGGATCCTTCCGCGATCCCTTGATCTCTGCACCATTGTTTCCACCAAATCTTGGCTTTGCCAATGAGCTTTAGCTTGGTGAGCATAGCCTGATTGGCGGGTGCAATACCGGCTACTTCAAAGTAATCCTCCATGGATTCAATCCAAATTTCAGCATTTGCTTGGACGGACCTACCTCTCCCGTCAAATTCAGGCTGCTTAATCTGCTTGAGAAGAAACTTCTTCTCCTGGATTATAACAGTACTTGATGTAGGAGGTGAACTGGGAATCTGTACCTCGCATTATGCCTGAATAAAAGGTTTCTTAACGTTATTACTCGATAATTGTTACGATTAATATTTCATCTCGATTTCAACTATCAACCAAGCAATCTAACCACTTAACTTTTTATCAATTCTCATGCACAATCAGACATTGATAAAAAGAAGTCTTATTATATTTATATGGGCATAGCCCTTTCGGAATACAAAATTTCTTGGGATGATACCAACTGTTTACATTTAATATGGGGAGAATAATGTTATATTACATTTATCTACAGGAACTCGATAATAGTATGGTTTCGGGTCATGGATCTTCAGGAATCGGTAAGTCATTGGAAGATCAGGGTATCCTTTCCTTTGGAACCCATTCTTCTCATGGCGCCCCAACACCTTGATCCTATCGGCGGGGATTACATGGGTCACTTCCTCATATACATATGAGTTTAGCTCAACCCTCCGACCTCGAATATGCAAAGTTGAATTTACGTGAGCTTCCACAAAAATGAACAGCTTCACGACTTTCAGGTCTTCCAACCACTTGATCCTCTTTAGGTTGGTTTGAAGGTATGCAAACCGGTGGGGAGCTATGTAGTAGATTCCTGAGGCACCCATCCATCTTCGTTCCATGTACAAAGGCGATGGATTATAGATATGCTCTAAAATGTTCATCATCCCAACCCTTTGTTGATAATCCAGGGAATGCATCGCAGTCATAAACATGACTTGGAACACTAAGAACTTGTTCCGTGCTTTGTGATTCTACAAGATAGCATTGAAAGTAAGGAAATGTTCGGAACAACAACATTTGCTTTACTTCATCTTATTAAGATTTCATAAAAACAAATCCTTCGTTGGTTCGCTTTGATACCAACTGTAACGTGTCCACTTGTTATCTTCAGGACACGTCTTAGCAGTCCATCAGAAAGGATATCTAGAAAGCTCCGCTGGCACTCCCATGGAATGTTACGAGGTTTGCTATCTAGGTTCTGTGTCTGCCACATAGCGGAAGTATTCCAACCCGTTCCCACTTAGGATCGACCTGAATTAGGGTTTTCCCTATTGGTCATTTCCTAACGGCGGCTAGCATCGAACCCGAGCGAACTACTTTACGCAGAAACGTTAAGTTTGAAGTGGATTCACGCTGCACTTGGTTCAAGAACAATGGGAAATGAGAGGGATGTGAAGCTCAACCTCTCTGCCACCATAAGGCATAGCCCCATTCCGTTCCCATTGTTCCTTTTCAATAGGTTATCATATTTATCTTTGAAATACATATTTATCTTTGAAATACAATGCCAAACAAGTTCCTTTTCAATAGGTTATCATATTTATCTTTGAAATACATAAAGTCCAGCCCGTAGGATTATCCATAATCCGCCCGAAGGCTATCCAGAAATCCACAGGGATTACTAATCCAAGATTTCCGCCCGTAGACTAGTATGCGGGCCTCGAGATCCAATCCCGAGTCACGTTGGCCTCTTGTGCAGGGCCCAGAAGGCGAGGGATTTACGGCCAGAGCCCCCCTGGCACCCAAGCATCCTCCTGCTCCAAGTAGCACTCAATGGAGAGACCTCTCGCAGTGGGTTCGGTCCACCTTCCTGGCACGGCTAACAACCCCCTTGGTTAGGGTCAGGCAGGCAGAGGGGGGTAACTGAAGCTGCCTCTCCCTTCAGGCCTTCAACCTGAAGCATTAGATATCCATTTATCCTTTAATTCTTTGACAAAACAAAGAAAAACAGTGCTCTTAAAACTGTTACCTGCATAATCATTTCCAGTGGTCATTATATTTTTGGCCAACTGCTAAGGAGTGAATCCTTCTTTCCGAATGCATCCAGCACTCGATCCGGGATCAATTTTGACTTGGCAAGATCCCCAAGAGTTTGACTGTTAACCCTTGTATCCTTGGGTTAGGGATGTACTCTATTAACCCAACTTAACCAAAACCTTAAGTGCTATTAGCAGTGAATATGTTATTCCAATTCACTGATTGGTCTTTTGCTTCAAGCAAATATCTAATCCCGTATCTTGGTCACTTTACCCAAGAAAGGTACTATATCATGACAATTATTCATCCTCTTGCAAGATAAACTTGCGTAAAAATATGCCAATCTCATTCCGAGAAATTGGCCATTCCCTTGTTATCAAATCACAAGATCATGCGACTCTGCAACTTGTTGCACAAGTGTCGCATCAAACTATGGGGCTATTCTACCCATCAATGGTGTCTTCTAATCACGGTATCATGATTAGATATAACAATCCGTTCCTGATTGCATTAGGCCGACATTGTCGATCCTAGGGTTCCGAGTTTCATCTTTTTAGCGAGAGATTCTTAGGAAAAACCCTAGATCACTTCTCACAAGTATGTTCCAATGTCCCTACATTCCGTGAATGTGGGCAATTCTTTAGGGTATAGGAGTTTCAGCTTTGGCAATACGAGCGACTAGGTAATGTCCTCAACGTGTTAAATCCTAGTTAGCTCTTTGGGATATGTTTCATTGAATTAACCCTTCCTAAACGAGTACCTCGTGGTTTTAGGTGTTTAGGTTTTAAACCAATTTAACTTGTCTGGTCTTGAAGATAATTACGCTATCATTTGTGTAACCACATGATTCATTGTCTACGTATAACTTGATTTACAAACCCTAACTTTTCGGGTTAAGATCAAACCATAGGTTAAGTTATAGCATAATTCTAATTGATCATCCTATAACATGCAAACAAGATTCATGCTACTAAGCTTCAAGATTCTATGTTTAAGAATGCAGCTTTTTTCTACTTTCTTTTCCAAATGAATTTGTCGTAAGCTGATCTTACACAACCTTTTGTTGATTTGAGTTTTTTAGGCCACTTGCCTAGAGTTAAATCTTCTTCATGCAGCCCCCTACGGATGCTAGCAACTTTCTTTGAGAATAATTTCAAAAAAGATGTTCAATAATGCAATATGCGGTTTATTCCTTCCATGCTTAATCAAAGTGTACTATCATAATTCCGTTTTGTAAAGATGGGCATTAATTAATCTAATTTTATTACTTTGCAATGCATAAAAATTACTTGCTAGAAATGCATAGAAATCTTATGCTCTCTTTAGTTTGTTCGTTTTATTGAAAAATACTAATGACCAAATTCTTCCATTGTGAGCTATTTCCTTTAAATTAGTCAAAGTATTTAAATCGAAAGATGCATCCTATCTCCAAAAATGATCCATGCACGATTGAATTATAACGACTTTAATCAAAATTAGGAAGAAAAAAAAAACTGGACTTGTGGTGAAATGTCCACATGGATGTTAGGAGACGATCCACTGGCGGTTGCGCCTTGTGCTTTCTTAGGAGCCACTAATTAAAAAAATTTGCCATTATCCTAACCTTTTGGCCTCCTAAGAGGAGATTCATATCCAAGCAACGATTCTATAATCTAATTAAAGATGTTGAGGCACTGGTAACAAGACCCATATCAAAAGCATATGCCCAGCAGAGGGCTGGTAGAGCTGGCAGAGTCCGGCCTGGAAAATGTTACAGATTGTACACAGAAGATGCATATATTAACGAGATGCACGATGAGAGTATTCTTGAAATCCAGAGGTCAAATTTGATCTCAACTATGTTGCTGTCTCCAACACATTTGAGGCTTTTACAGTAGGTCCCCCTTCATGTGGGCCTGAAGCACAGGTCATAAGCTCTCCTGAACCTTAGCCAGGGAATCAAGAAAAGTGAAAGTTGGGTCCCTCTGACGAATCTCTTTCAGTGCTAATGCAGTTGCTGTTTCACCGGATAAGGAATAATTCAAATCCTGAATCTTGTGTACCATTGGATTGAGCTATTTAGTCTCCTTCAGCTCCACATCTGAAATATGTAGGATCTTATTATCTAAGAAAATCCCTTGCGATTCGTATGCTTTCTGCTCTGCTCTACATCTATCCACCACCTCTCTACTGCACCTTTTTTGAAGCTCTACAAGGTCCCCATACACCGTACAAGATCATCCTGTGCTTGCAACACCTTTAGACAGGAGGCATTTAGCCGTGTGGAATACTCAATTCTTTTACGAATTTCAAGTTGCTTCTCCTTTCGTTCATGCTCCTTCAGAGACTACCAATCAGCAAGTAAGAAAGATCTTGAGTTCTCCTCTGCACCTTTGCTAATTCACAAGCTTTTGTCCAGATCGCTACGCAAACTCGTAGGAGGCCTTAAGATTTTAGGCAATTGTCGCAGCTGGATGGGTGGAACTTGGGATAATCCGCTTGAAATAAACCTAGCCGAAGTCTTCTGGAAGGTTATTTTGATCTGGGAGTTTCCTGCATATTAACCTTCCGCTTCTCAGCCTCAACAATTTGCAATTTCTCCATGTTGAACTCCTGCATCAGAGAGTACAAATCTCCTCCCTTTTCTTTTTCTGCTTACCTTTTCTCTCCACGCGCCCAGGAACTTGGAAGACGCACATGCTTTCTATCTGCTTTTTCTTTTGCTATTCTCAGTTTCTGTAGCTTTTATGCATTCAGAAAGCCCTTTTCACCAATAACATTTTTTGGAGCATTGTACTGCTGCCCAAGACACTGTCAAGCTTTTTGTGTTCTGCCCCTTCATCAGATATACACTTGATTGATCAAAATATTACAACTAGCTATGTGTAAGAGATAGTTGTGTATGATCTGAAAACTATGATGACTGCATATGAGCCTTGAGAAGGCAACATTATAAGGTCTGGCATGGACTTCTTAAAAAGAAACTGTAAAGTACCACATCCATCTTCATTGACTCTACAAAGCAAGTGCTATGTGTGGCTATTGCCACTTCCTCCATATCTCCATACATACCATATATAGTCAAAAGACCACTATAGATAGAAATGTTTGTACTATAACCCATCCTAGAGGCATCAGCATGCAATGCCCTTCCAATCTCCAATACATCCATGGCTTTCTCGTCAGGATATGGCTCACCTTTCTTCAAAAGGGTGTTGCATGCCTGAAGGCTAATGACAAATGTTGCCTTGCAAGGAATACAACCTTCTTCTTGCATTTGTTTGTAGCACCATAAACTGCTTTCCACTTGACCCTACTCAACATAGGCTGAAAGCATCCCATCATGCCCACCATTGTTGAAGGAGGATCTATCAGGTGCAACCCTAGCAGAAAGGAAAGGCAGCAAAAGACCCCTCTCTCTACTATATTGCTCACGCAGAACAAAAATGCAAACACAATGACTAAGTATGTACAAAGTAACAAATGTCACACACACAACTTTTTGGTGGATTCCACACCTCGGATGCGTAGTAGTACGAAAACACACTCATTTGAGCTACCCCTATAATTCAGGAGGTGCAGGCTAGACCAAGAGGTAACAAAACTTGATCTTATAATGACCCGAACAGAGGAGCATTCAGGCCTCAAATGAAGCGAGTTCAAGGTCAGAATCACGGACAAAGAAAGAAAGCAAGGACTAATAATGTCAACAACTTTGTTCCTACTCAAAGCAATGGCTGAAACCTTCGTTGTTTCCACTGCAACGAGCCCAGTCATTTCAAGAGGCAATGTCCCAAACTTGGAGGAGGACATCGCCAAGCACCTTTCCAAGGAACGGGCCGTGGTCAGGGAGCTGCTACCCGAGGTAGAGGAAGAACCGCCTGGATTGCCAATAGACAAATGTGCAAAGAAGAAGAAGATCTGACCATGGAAGCAGAGTTTGAAAGGGCAACAGTGCATGCCGCTCTTCATAAGAAAGGCCCGAATCGCCAGTTCTCGGTGATTCAGACACCGTCAGACTACCAAGGTAAAGGTTTCAAGACCTTGGTTGATTGTGGCAGTACACATTCCTTTATCTCACCAGCTTGTGCAAAAAGATTAGGAATAGCCACAGTAGAAGCACCTATCTTGCTTGTGGAATTGGCAAATGGTCGTGAGGTCACTTGTACCAGGCAAACTGCTAAGGTGGAATTATTTCTGGAAGGAAAGACGACTTCGGTCCTAGTTAGCTCTTTGGGATATATTGCATTGAATTAACCCTTCCTAAATGAGTACCTTGCGGTTTTAGGTGTTTAGGTTTTAAACCAATTTAACTTGTCTGGTCTTGAAGATAATTACACTATCATTTTCGTAACCGCATGATTCATTGTCTACATATAAGTTGATTTACAAACCCTAACTTTTCAAATTAAGATCAAAGCATAGGTTAAGTTATAGCATAATTCTAATTGATCATCCTATAATATGCAAACAAGATTCATGCTACTAAGCTTTAGGATTTTATGTTTAAGCATGCAGCCTTTTTCTACTTTCTTTTCGGAAAGAATTTGTCGTAAGCTGATCTTACACAACCTTTCGTTGATTTGAGTTTTTTAGGCCACTTGCCTAGAGTTAAATCTTCTTCATGCAGCCCTAGTAATTTCCTACGGATGCTAGCAACTTTCTTTAAGAATCATTTCGAAAAAGATGTTCAATAATGCAATATGCGGTTTATTCCTTCCATGCTTAATCGAAGTGTACTATCATAATTCCGTTTTGTAAAGATGGGCATTAATTAATCTAATTTCATTACTTTGCAATGCATAAAAATTACTTGCTAGAAATGTGTAGAAATCTTATGCTCTCTTTAGTTTGTTCGTTTTATTGAAAAATACTAATGACCAAATTCTTCCATCATGAGCTATTTCCTTTAAATTAGTCAAAGTATTTAAATCAAAATATGCATCCTATCTCCAAAAATGATCCATGCACGATTGAATTATAACTACGTTAATCAAAATTAGGAAGAAAAAAAAAAGCCTAGACTTGTGGTGAAATGTCCACATGGATGTTAGGAGATGATCCTCTTGCGGTTGCGCCTTGTGCTTTCTTAGGAGCCATCGCGAATGCGGCCTTTCCATCTTGGATGCACATTTATGATGTTGGCCGTCTCCTTTGCACGCGAAACTCCCTTTGTAATTCCACCGTTCTTTATGATTTTTTTTCCTTCCTTTTGTAGAAGCTTCGGTGCAAATTGTATGTGGAAAAGGGGTTTAGCACTTGGGCTAATTGGGAGATTGTAGGAAATCCAAGAGGGAAAAAGGGCTTGACGAGGCTTTTTAAAGGCCTCGGATAGGACTCCACGGGAATGGGGGTGCTAAATGGACTTTAGCGGATTGGAAAAAAGGGGGGCAAAGGGTGAAAAAAAGACCTTAAAGAAGAATTTTTGCGGGGGGGGGGGGGGGGAGGGGGAAACCCACGAGAATGGGATTTAAATCCCGGGGAGGGGGGTTTATCAAACTCACTTTGAAAAGGCCTTTTAAAGACCCACAGGAAAGGGGGGAAAAGGGTGTAAAAGACCCTTAAGAGGGGATTTTGTGTGGGGGAAAAAGGGTGTAAAAGACCCTTAAGAGGAGATTTTTTGTGTGGGGGGAAAAGGGGCTTAAAGGACCCTCCCCCTTAGAAGCTTCTAAGAGGCTTAGAAGCTTCTAATGGTCTATGGCCCAGCACATGGCCGGACTGAGGACAACGGCCAATACACGCAGGCAGGGCGTATGATAGCGGCTGCTCCTCGATTCGGCGGTGCTAATGGCTCCTCCCTCCACTCTCCACGGCAGCGTGATGGCCTTTCTCCTCCAGCTCGGTGGCGACACGATCCAGCAGAGGGACGGCTCCTTTCTCTCCTCTCACGACCACCCTCTAATCCTCCCCTTCCCCACAGGGGATTTATATGGGAGAGGGGGAGGTACCTCCCTCCCTCCAGGCGCCATATTGCATGGTGTCCAACTGCTTGCGAGCTCCAGCAAGGAGCTTGGTGGCCATTGCTATTCCCTTCTCCTCCAGCACAACAGTCGGCTAGAGGAGAGAGGGATAACTAATTAAAAAATTTTGCCATTATCCTAACCTTTTGGCCTCCTAAGAGGAGATTCATATAAAGAATGCGTGTTTTAGATTCGGGAATGTTACATTCTCTCCCCCTTGGAGGAATCGAGATGTCCTTATCTCGAGATAAACTGGGGATATTGATGGTTGAGATCAAGGGCTATAACTATAGAAATATAGAACCCGTAATGATCTAGAGCCGTTATTAATTCTTTAAAACCCATAAAATGTCATTTTTAATGGAAATTACTGGTTTTTTTCGATTTTCAGTTGGGAGAAAGGGGTGGAAATGGGATAAAATCAGAGAAAATGTTAAGTTTCAGTCAAAACAATGAGCCAATACAAATAAATAAGAAAATATCTATTTTTCATGAATAATAAATAGAAACAAATAGTGAAAAGTAAAAAATTTTGGGTTTTGTTCGCTCAAAAAATATAAAAAAATAAGATTCATGTGCGTGAATGTTTGGCAAGGTTAAAAAATGAGGTCAAGCCTCAGTTTGGCCTCGTCCTTTGTGGTATTGTATGTGTTTATTGTTTTTTACATACAAAAATGATACAAAACAACCATTTACACCTATGTACTGCAGCAACACCTAAACGGTGAGGGGGACAGGAAGATTATGCGATGATCTCATTTCTGAAAAGATACAAATTTTGATTTTCCTCTTTATGCATAGCATTTAGGGATCGTTCCATAATTAAATATAGGCGACTAGTAGCACAAAAGTTCTGGTGCTAGTCCCTAAAGTAGTGCAGCACATAACACTTAGTTAAAATTCATGAAAGGGTTATTTTCCTCACCTCACATGGCTCGTTTTTTAATCATAAAATGGTTGTGCACAATCTTTATACAACTTGCATCAAGCATGTTACATGGTATCTCCTCGAATGCATTGCAATTGATTGATAAACTTTGACCAACGCAGAGAGAATAGGAAACCCAGGCTGTAAGTTTAAACGGGTGATTCTGTTGGGGAAAGTTTTGTGAGGCAAGTCAAAATCTCCTAGAACATTGAATTATGAAAGAGTGGAGTTTGTGCGAATGTTATATATGTTAGCGACACATCTTAGGGCCAATCCTCGAGGTGTAGGAGAGTCGCAGTGGAGCCACGGCAATCGGTCTTCGAGAGGTGCTTCCCTATGTGTGTATTACGAGGCATTATGCCTATATGTTATGGGATCTCCCTCTGAGGAGAAGCGAAGATGAACTTTGGATTACATATTGGATACAAACACAAAAATTTCATAAGCATTTAGTGCAAAGTGAGTTTTAGACGCTCCTGGCCCGCGAGGCCGTGTGGTGGGATTATCTGCCGTATGCATGAGGTCTGGCTAGTGCTATAGCTAGTGCTAGCCCATTTTAGGTCCCATCACTACCACCTACCACCTACCACCTACCACTACCACTATCACTATCACTACCACTACCACTACCACTACCACTACCACTACCACTACCACTACCACTACCACTACCTGATGTGCCAGGAGGCATATTCCACAGTGGATTCCGTGCCGCAGTGGATTCCGTGAGGTTTTACGGTAGATTCTGTAAGATTTTATTACCGGGGCTCATACACAAAGTGGATTCTTTGTGCGAGAATTCGATGGGGACGCCTATCCTTTTCGGGCATTTTGTTAATTTTATGTGTACATGGGTGATTCCATAGCGGGTGATTCCGTAAAATACATATTTAATTAATAAACATTTATGAGTTTAGAGTGCGCACTCGTGATAAATTAAGGTTAGGATTGATTTCTAACCAATTTATTTATGTAGCTGAAGACTGCTAGGTATTCACTTTTGTCGGTTTAATTGTATTATTTTACTAACGATTGTGAATGCTTCAGTTGATGTGTAGAGATAATAGCGGTGGCAGTGGAAAGCATTGGAGGATAGCGTGTATTCGAGTTATCGTCAATATTTTGATGGGTGCATACCTTAGGCATGGCGCCTATATTTTGTCAAGCTTATTTATCAAGGCGCTTGATATTTATTTATTATTTTTGTATGCACATGGGTGCACGATTTAGATATTTGTATTTGGACATTGTATTTGGGTACGCCTGACTTCTTGGGCGCCCATTAGCTTTAATTCTCTATTTGGCACAAAAGCAAACTCAAAAGCTAAAGCGTGCTATTTTGTAATTTGGGCTATTATTTGAGCTTGAAGATGATTAATATATGAAATACATGCTTTGTGGAGCGCTCACACAAGGCATGGGGGGAGATTGCACCCAATTGGTCTCTTGTTCATGTTGTGCAATCTTTCTACAATGATTTGTGTGCAAAAATTAGAGTTTTTTTGTTCTTGGGGACCTTCTAATGCTCACTATGCGCGCTTACGGCATCCGATCTGTGCACTAGTGGTATCAGAGCAAAGCTGAGATCGAGAGCTTCCAATCACTTACCATCTTGCATGAAGGTGGAGCTCCTGGAACGATCAAGCTCTACAGTCAGTTTTATCGCTAACGGTTGATACCGGTGTGTTCCTGGCGGTCAAGAACCCCCTTCTACACTCTCTGATCGCGAAGGACCAGCCTGTGGAGGCGGAGGACCACGTGGAGATCTCCTACTTCAAGTCGTTTTGAGACAGACAAAGAATAAGCTCCATATCCAAAGAAAAGCTTTAAAGCTTAAAGTCAAAGCTTAGTAAGCTTAGTATTAAGCTTCAAAAAGCTTCAATTAACGAAATTCACGAACGGCCAAGTCTACCAAGCTTACTTACTTCTCCAAGTCCTACAAGTCACAGAAGTCACAAAAGACTTACTTCAACCACTACCATAAAGGCAGTTCACACGCAGAAGCACAGAATCCGTTTATTACTCTCTGGTAGACTCTGTTCATACCTGCGGACTTGCTGAACTAGTTTCAGCAAACGCAGAAGGTCATATGCACTTCATACGTAGTTTCTACGAAGACAACGAATACCGCATACGCAAAGGACAAAGATCATAAAAGCCAAACAAAAATTTACAAGCCTTCTATACCCGCCTTTGAGCTACGCTCATCCCACTAATCACATTTCGAGAGTGTGAGGTCTTTTGGATTTTACAGGATGACGGAACAACATATGGACGATCTTATTGGCTGAAGGTGATTTACCCAAACCAACGATGGAGCAAAAGTTGGATTTGATTATGATGCAGCTTGATGAAGAACAAAGAGCCGACAAGCTTTGCAAGTTCAATTGGCCAATTTGCAACGATCTACCACTGACAAAGACGGACCGCAACCCAAAGATCTTATACGACGTACCATCGATGCGACGCTTGAAGCCCAATCCATCCGCAAAGAAACAAAGATAAGTAAAAGAAACTTCAAATTTCATACTTTCAATGGATCATGAGATGGAAAGACTGTACTTACATTTATGAGTCAATTTGATGATTACTTCCATGAAGAAACATATGCTTAAAAAGACAAAATTAAATGTGTCACTAATCATTTAGTCGATCGAGCATCTTTATGGTGGACTGTGGTCTACAAGAGCATTGATTGTCCCACTACCTGGGAGAGTTTCCAAAAGAGGTTATTGCAGAATTTCCTTCCTCCTCAGTTCCATGAAAAATCCATAAAGCAATGGGATCTTCTACAGCAAAGAGATCGCAAACCTATTTCCCAATACGCTGAACGTTTTTGGAATGCCCTACTGCAATTACGCATGCTCGAAGATGTACCTGAAGCGACTCACAAACGCAAGTTTATGTCTGGTCTACTTGGACATTATTATGGTGAAGTAAATATATTCAAGCCAACAACTCTTGAAGATGCAATTTCCTTGGCTCATGACACTGAAGACAAGATTTGCGGACGGGACAAGCGACCACAACAATTTCAAACTAATGGTAACTATGGTTCCAAACAATTCAATTCAAATTTTTGAAGATTCAATCAAAGTCATTTTCTTCCATCTTCATTCCGTAAGTCTTGGACACGACCACCTGCTTTGCCATTAAATACCAATCCAAACCCTAAGCCATCCTCACAGCCAAATCCCAACATTCCTAGACTTCCTGCCATTACCAATAATGTATCTAAAGCCAAACCTATAGTTTGTTACAATTGCCATCAACCTGGACATCTAGCAGCCAATTGTCAATCGAAAAAGCTACCTATCCATATCAATTATCTTGGAGCAATGGAAGAAGAAGAACGTAAGGAAATGCCTGACTTTACGGAAGATGATGACGACATTGGTACTACTTCGGATACTTTGCCAGGTATGCCAACTCCACATTCTTTATTAACAATGAAATGTTTTGTGCATGGTAAAGAAAAGATTATTTTACATGATGATGGTAGCACACATGACTTTATTTCTGCAAAGTTAGTTAAAGAATTGAATTTACAAACTATTTCTACGCATTATCATATTAAAGTTGTATTCCTAGACATAAGATATAATGGAACACAAGAGGTGCATAATTTAGAAATTAAAATGGGTGAATATACTGAATGAAGAAATTTTCTAGTTGTACCTTTGCAGTCTAGTGACATAATCTTAGGAATGCCATGGCGTCATCATTATAATCCTGACATAGATTATTCTACGCATTCAATTAAAATTTATTTTCAAAGAAAACAAATCACATTGTATGGTATGCATGCCTCCAATAACTTTCCACTGCTTACTCATACTCAGGCTAAACGTGCATTACGTAAAAGTAGCAAATCTTATTTAATATGGGTAAATGAACTTCAAGCCAAAGAAAAACAAATGCATCCTAGGCATACACAATTTCTTGCTCAATTTCAAGATTGTTTTGCTGATGATTTACCACCTGGACTACCACCTTCACGTCTTGAAGATCACAAAATAGATTTAATTCTTGGTATACAACCATCATGTAAAGCACCATATAGGCATAGCCAAATTGAACAGAAAGAAATTCAAAATCAAATAGAAGTATTACTTAACAAAGGATTAATTAGACCTAGTAGTTCTCCATTTGGTGCACCTATTTTATTAGTAAAGAATAATAATAATACTTATCGCATGTGCATTGATTATCGTGTTCTAAATAAAATTACTGTTAAGAATAGATATCTGATTCCTAGGGTAGATGATCTTATGGATAAACTACAAGGATCTGCCATATTTAGTAAGATAGATCTTAAATCTAGTTATCATCAAGTAAGATTTGATAAATCTGATATATTCAAAACTGCATTTAGAAAACAATTTGGACACTATGAGTTTCTAGTGATGCCTTTTGGTCTAACTAATACACCAGCTACATTTAGTCGCATGATGAATCGCATATTTTTGAAATATCAACATTGTGTTATAGTATTCTTTGATGATATATTAGTATTCAGTAAAAATGAGAATGAGCATTATGAACATTTGTCTTTAGTTTTCAAGTTGTTAAAAGATAATCAATTGTATGCTAATCCAGAAAAGAGTGAATTCTTTCAAACAGAAATCGAATATCTAGGACATATTGTTTCATTAGAAGGTATTAAGGTTGATCCTAAAAAGATAGAAGCAATTTTAAATTGGCCCATACCCAAAAATGTGCATGAGTTACGTTCTTTCTAGGTCTTGCTAGTTTTTACAGAAAGTTTGTGCGAAATTTTTCATTACTTGCATTACCTTTGACTAAACTTTTAAAGAAGGGTAATGTTTATAACTTGTCTGATAATCAACAAAAGTCTTTTTATTTATTGAAACATGCATTAACCCATGCTCCTGTATTACAACTACCTGATTTCAATAGACCATTCTTTTTAGTAGTTACTGATGCTAGTGGATCTGGAATAGGAGCCGTCCTTATGCAAGATAATCATCCCATAGCCTATTCTAGCTGTAAACTGAAACCATCTGAACTTAAATATTCTACATATGATAAGGATTTACTAGCTATAGTACAAGCTTTACGTCAATGGAAACATTATTTAATGGGTTTTGAGTTTATGATCAAAACTGACCAACAAAGCATTAGATATCTCCTTAGTCAACCCCAAATATTTGACCGACACATTAAATGGGCAGCTTTCATTCAAAGTTTTCATCCCCTTATACAATATCAACAAGGAAAAGAGAATGTTGTAGCCGAAGCTTTGAGTAGAAGACCAACAATTCATAATATTTCTGTGATATCATTTGATTCCCTTATCCCTATGAAAGATACTTATTATCAAGATCTTACTTTTCAAGCTGATTGGAATAAATTAGTTGCAAATAATTGGATTCCTATTGATTCACTGTCTTACAATAATGGATTCATGTTTTATGAAAAAAAGATTATGTGTTACAGTTCCATTTAGATCTTTTGTTTTGCATGAGATTCATTGTCCTCCATATCAAGGTCATAGAGGTATTATATCTACTTTACGTACATTGAGTGAAGCTTTTTATTGGCCACATATGGACACTGATGTATCTAACTTTGTATCTGAATGTTTAGTTTGTCAACGAGTTAAAAGACACCATGGTAAACAATATGGTTTACTAATGCCATTATCTATTCCATCACGACCATGGGAATAGATTTCAATGGATTTTATCACTGGTTTACCTAACACTAAAGCTAACCATGATATGATTTGGATTGTTGTCGACAGGTTTAGCAAACAAGTATATTTTATTCCATGCAAGAAAACTTTAACTGCATCTCAAGCTGCTCACTTGTTTTTGAAAACTGTTTTCACTAATCATGGTTTACCAAAAGTTATTATTTCTGATCGTGATTCTAGATTTTGTAATAATTTTTGGATTACTTTGTTTACTAAGTCAGGAACAAAGATTGATTTTTCATCTGCATTTCATCCTGAAACAAACGGTCAAACAGAAGCTACTAACAATACTATTTTAGATCTTTTGAGTGCTTACACTATTTCAGAACCACACACATGGGATACACATCTACATTTACTTCAGTTTGCATATAATAATACACCACACACAGCTACAAAGAAAGCACATTTGAAGTTATTTATGGATATATATTTCCTACACCTGTTGCATCATTATCAAACAAAATTCAAACTGCTGATAATATTGCTAACATGCATGCTACTATTTTTGATGAAGTATGATTGCCAAAGCCCAGCAATCATATACAAAACAAGCAAATAAGAAAAGAGAGGCTATGAATTTTAAAGTTGATGATTATGTTTGGTTACGCATAGAAAAACGTAGATTACAAAGTGTAGATAAACATCCAGTTGTGAAATTAGCACCTAGATTCTATGGACCATTCAAGATCATACACAAAATCAATGACAATGCATTTAAACTAAAACTCCCACAATATTGGAAAATCCACAACACCTTCCATATCAGTTTACTACGACCCTTTAGAGGCCAATTACCTGTACACCCTATCTATGAAAACCCACCTTTGCTAGATGATGAGATTGAAATCCTTGAGCCTGAAACTATTATAGATACTGACTTTATGACTACTAGAACTGGCCGTAGATATTCTAGATATTTGATCAAGTTTAAAAACCATCCTGTTGAAGAGGCCCAATGGATGCACGCTAGAGACTTAAATGCTTTTCCCACTCTGTTAGCTCCACATTGAGCTAATAGCAATTGAGGACAATTGCTATCCCACCCCAGGGGTATGATGCCAGGAGGCATATTCCACGGTGGATTGCGTGCCACAGTGGATTCCGTGAGGTTTTACGGTGGATTCCGTAAGATTTTATTATCGGGGCTCATACACAAAGTGGATTCTTTGTGCGAGAAGTCGATAGGAACACCTATCCTTTTCAGGCGTTTTGTTAATTTTATGTGTACATGGGTGATTCCATAGTGGGTGATTCCACAAAATACATATTTGATTAATAAATTTTTATGAGTTTAGAGTGCACACTCGTGATAAATTAAGGTTAGGATTGATTTCTAACCAATTTATTTATGTAGCTGAAGACTGCTAGGTATTCATTTTTGTCGGTTTAGTTGTATTATTTTACTAACGATTGTGAATGCTTCAGTTGATGTGTAAAGATAGCAGCGGTGGCAGTGGAAAGCATTGGAGGATAGCGTGTATTTGAGTTATCGTCAATATTTTGATGGGTGCATACCTTAGGCATGGCGCCTATATTTTTTCGCGCTTATTTATCAAGGTGCTTGATATTTATTTATTATTTTTGTATAGGAATGGGCGCACGATTTAGATATTTGTATTTGGACATTGTATTTGGGTACGCCTGACTTCTTGGGCGCCCATTAGCTTTAATTCTCTATTTGGCACAAAAGCAAACTCAAAAGCTAAAGCATGCTATTTTGTAATTTGGGCTATTATTTGAGCTTGAAGATGATTAATATACGAAATACATGCTTTGTGGAGCGCTCACACAAGGCATGGGGGGAGATTGTACCCAATTGGTCTCTTGTTCATGTCGTGCAAGCTTTCTACAATGATTTGTGTGCAAAAAGTAGAGTTCTTTTTTTCTTGGGGACCTTCTGACGCTCACTACGCGCGCTTACGACATCCGATCTGTGCACCACTACCACTACCACTACCATACTATGTCTACCACAATAACAACAAATAATAAAAAAAGAAAAGAAGAAATAAAACAACAACAACAATAACAATAACCTCTCCCTCCCTCTCTCTCTCTCTCCCTCTCCCTCTCCCTCTCCCTCTCTTTCTCTCCCTCCCTCTTTCTCTCCCTCCCTCCCTCCCTCTCCCTCTCTCTATGTCCCTGCCTCTTTCTCTGTTCCTCTCCCTCTCTCATTTTCTCTCCCTCTCTCAATAGACATGATTTTTAACAAAAACAAGTAAAAGAAAAAGAGAAAAAACAAAAACAAAGCAAGAAGGAACAATGCACTCACCGTAAAGGCCCGAGGATGGATTCGGCGGCTACTCTTCGTGACGATGGCTCCTCTTTGCCCTCTGTACACTTCCTCCTCTTCTTCGCGAACAGCGGCCGGCGGTGGTGAGAAGCTTTCCTTCTCCCTCTTTCTCTCTTTCTCTTCCTCTCCCTCTCAAATTCAAGATGGAGTTCACTCTCCCTTTCACTCTCTCTTTTGTTTGTTTACGCAAAATAACGTGCTTGAGTTTTGACCCGCGTTTTTTCATCTGAGCACCGTCACTATTTGCATCGCTAATAGCGATGCAAATAGCGACCCCGCTATTTTGCATCGGAAAGTGCCATCACTATGCCTCCATATCCTTGTAGTGTTAGTGGGCCCTCGTGAAGCTCTATCAAAATACAAAGTACAGAACCATGCTTTTTTGATAGGCCATGCCATATCGATCGACCTACTCGTACTAATGGTAGTCAAAGTTGAGCCAAGAGAGAGGATCTATGATAGGTACAATCCCTCCTTTCTTACTAAACTTGATAGGGAGGCTAATAAGAACACTATGACAATGGTGGCAGTAGACCTTAAATTTTCACATGAAATATTCATATTGCCACTCACTAATATGATAATCCTTACTTTAGTAGATCACTCAACCTTAGTGCTAATACTACTCTAAATACGAATGTTCAAGATATGAATGATTTTTCTCATTTGATTGCCTTGGCACCTACTACAAGTTTAAGCTCAATCTTAGAAGATATGCAAAGGTATCAAGTCCGATGTCAACCCCTACACATAATATAGCTTCAAATTATTAAGTTTACTTCATTTTTAAACTCTACTCCTACAAATCTACTAAGAGGTCTATAGAGCCATTCTTTCCTACACATATAATTTTAATGGCCATCCCATTTGGGTTCTAACTTGCCTTTAAATAATTTTTGACATGCATCATAATATAGGACCAACAACTAACCCTTCACAAATTTATATCGTTTAGCATGAAGGTCATGAAGCACTTTCATTCTCTTCTCTCCTACCTCTTGATGTAATAGAGCTTGCAATCAGATCTCATCAAGCTGTGCTAGGGAGGTTAACCTTTCTTGCAATGCTTCCTCTTCACCGAAAGAATGGTTCAATACAAACCTCACAATGTGTAACTCAATTTCCAAGGGTAAGACGCAATCATCCCCATATACCAACTTAAATGGGGTGTGGCTATTGCTCTCTTGAAGATATTATTATAAGCCCAAAGAGTCAAATGAAATTTCTTATCTTGGTCACGCTTACCCTCAAATACAGTCTTGGATAAAATCCCTACAAGTTTCTTGTTGGTACTTTCTACTTTTCCATTCGATTGGGGATTATATGGGGTGGTTTTATTTATTTTAATGTTCAAAGTTTCAGTCAAGGCTTCTATGAACTTATTCAAAAAGTGTGTCCCACAGTCGAATACTAGGTATTTAGGTAGATTGAAATGGTAGACAATTTTCCATAATGAAACTAGCTATTTCCTTGGCATTATCTTCATCATAGCTCGAGCTTTAGTCCATTTTGTAAAGTAGTCTGTTGCCACAATGGTATAACGCTTCCACATAGTAGATGAAGGATGCATAGGTCCAAGAAAATTGATGCCCCACTTCTTAAAGGACAAAGTCACAAGAATGAGATTAAGTGGCAGCTTACAAATTTTCCTCGGGGAAGTTACTATATGTATATCCTCTACATCACATGCGTTCAAGTCCTATTTATAAATGTCCTTATCTATGAATTTTTCTTGAATAAAAAAAACCCTTTTCTATTTAACATGTAAATAATCCATTCATATTACACACTTTTGTATGTAAAAAATGCATAAAATTGGTATATTAAAAATACCTTATTTTGATCCCACGTGATACACACATATATTCATGAGTAACTTACTCGAGGATTTTTCCTAGCATCCTATCTCTAGCAAATATCACAATGCTTAACATATGTAAAAGCATCCTGAAAATTTGTGGGCCACCAATAGCTAGCATATAAAGATTTTTGGGCAGTTAACAAAATGGCCTCCACATGTTGAATCATGAAATTCCTCTAGAATAAAGGGTACATCATGAGGCATCACACAACGATGATAAATTTGATCTATGCCTTTCTTATATAAGACACCCACTATTATTGAAAAGTAAAGTGCTTATTGCTTAATCTTGCTTTTCTCGAATTTAGAAAGATTTTCTGTTGGGTTATTGATAGATAATGTGTGATAAATACATATTGTGACCAAATAGAGATTGCATCAATTTTGTATAAATCCTTAATCACTAATATCAGCCTTAGGCTCAGCAAAATCTACTAGTTACTCTACAATACCCTACAACTTTGGTGGCTTGCCCCTAATCTCATAGTCAAAATCCTATAATGAGATTGATCACTTGGCTAGGCAATCAAGGGATTAAAGCTTGTTCAATAATAAGCATAATCCCTCTGCCTTGGTGAAGAACACCACCTTCTCATAAAGAATATAATGTCTAAACTTCTTGGTGGAAAACACCATAGCCAAGCAAGTCTTCTCTAAAAAGCTATAACAAAGCTTCGAAATTCCCAACTTTTAGCTTGAAAATGCAATAGGATAATAAAGTTGTGCCTCCAAAATTTGGAATAGGCAACAACTAATAATGCGCCTTGTCACACAACTCTGAATATATAGAAAACCTCACCCCCTTTTTAGAGATTTTAAAATGGGCACTTTGGATAATTCTATTTTAACATCTTCAAATGCCACTTTCTATACTTATGTCCATTCAAAAATATGGCTATGAGATAAAAGATCCATCAAGAACAACAAACATTTAGTCCCAATGCATTAATGAATCAATGATAGTACCCCACGGATGAAACAAAATTGTGAACTTCCTTAGGGAAAGTGGATGGACTAAGGACCATAATAACAACCACCTTTTCAAGGTCGGTGGCAATATCAATAGCACTCACAATGTGACCCAATAGCAAACCATAAGGCACCCCAAAGACACACTTTCGAGGATTCAAATCTATGCAATACTCACGATATCACTCAAAGCAGACATGTAGAACAATCAACAATTTATGACGATGGGTCATAGTAGCTGCCCCAAATCATCTATGAAAACCTTCATCTCTTTGAGGAATATATCGACAAATGTCTTATTAGTCATTCTTTGCCAAGACCCACGAGCATTACATAGGCCAAAAGCCATCACATGGTATGCAAAAGTATCAAAAATTGTAATGAACGTTGTCTTTAACTTATCCTCTTCAACTATGGCCATTTAATTATAACCTGTGAAACTATCCATGAAAGAGTATATCTCTCGCCTTCTTGCTAACTAATCTAAGATCTGATTGATAAAGATTAGAGAATAATACTCATTTACCATCTGCTTGTTCAAATCTCTTAAAATCAACACACAGGTGGATGTGGTAGTTGTTTTTCTTCCTTATTTACTAGGATGAGCACCATTTTGTATATTCAACAAGAAAGATTAGACTAGTCTTCCTTAAACACATCAATTCCTCAAAAAGAGATTCTCTCAGCTCAAAAGACATACATCTAACCTTCTACCTCACTAGCTTACTATCTTCTTTCAATGGTATCATATGCATATGGCCATAGAGGGGGGAATCCTCAGGGAGATCAGCCATAAAGATATGTATGTATCACGTGAGTTCAACATAAGGGATTTTTAAAATACAATTTTTACACATTTTTTACATACATAAGGGTCCCATATAAAGGGGTTACTTACAGTTTGAATAGAAAAGGGTTATGTTTTATTAAGAAAAAATTCACATATAAGGATACTTATCAATAGGCCTTGAACGTATGTGATATAGAGGGTATACATATAGTGAACTACCCGGGGGGAATCTCTTTTAGTTTGTAATAACTCTATGCAAATATATCCCTAAACTCTTGTAGGAGGGTTATATAATCCGCATGCTCATAAGTACATAACATAGAGCCGAGTTTAATGGGGTGGGGATCATTCGGAGTCCCAAGATCTAGCTCTATCTTATCATCATCACGAATCTTGTCCTCCTTGCCTCTATTGGCTCATTTAAATATACTTGTAAACCTCCTTAGTGATAGAAACCCCTTCAAAATCATTGAAACTTGAGGTTCTAATAGTTGAGGTCCCCTCGAGTGCCTCCCATTTTGTGGTGGGAGGTAATGTCCTTTCATCCAATATATACTCAAGGTATGCATCGAGAATTATTGTCTTTAACCCACGTCCAAAAGTCTGTCGACCAGCTTCGACATCCACCAAAAATCTAGAATATAAGATCCATGGACATCCAAGCAACAATTGATAACTTGGTCTCCTAGAAAATCAGATAACATGAAAGTGAAGAACACACTCAATATTAGCCACCATCACATGCACTACCATTCCTTTGAGTTTTCATACTCTCTCATTAGCCACTTTTAAAATTATTGTAGCGCCCTTTTGGATTGGTAGACATAGCTTCTCCAATAAATCCATACTCATAATATTTACAGATGAGCCCCGGGGTCCACCAGTGTATTGTCTATTAAGCTTCCATCAGCATATACCTACATCCTAGGGCAATGCTTCTATACATGATCCCACCATTCACTATCCACTCTATCAACACCAAAAGGTTCTATGACATAACTTGTTCATAGGTTTTTTTTAAACTCCTTATGAATGTTGGATGATAGTTAGATTAGTTGTAAGAGATTCACATTTAGTTTGACTTCAGATAGCATGTTGGCTAAGCCAAACTCATGGAAGTTTTCCATTACTCTATTCTCCTTTCACAATAGCCTCTCTTTTGGCTTCTTTTCAATCTTGGTACCCACCTTCTCTTTTTTACTTTCATTTCCTTTTGACCACATGCTCCTCTAAAACACCATCATTTTTAAGAGGACTCACCTGAGCATCCAACACCTTCTTATTATCCCTACTAGGTTTATTGTGAACTTTGCTTATACTAGGGTCATCTTTCTGTGCGTCTTTTAGTTTTTGACCCCTAGTTATTACCCTAATATTGTTAGGAGATATGCTCTCACTAATTGGAAAATTTTCAACTAGACTTATGACAATAGAAATTTCCTTGAGTGTGACTTTATTCCTTTGCAAAATTTTCTTAGGGCCTTGTCTTTAGTATTCTCGTTATTTCTAGAATGGTTCATAAGCCTAGGTTACTGACTACTTTGCGCTAGAGAGAACTAACCCTACTCCAATAGGTAGTGGTTAAGTGACCAAACTTTCTACATATATCATATTTGACATTAGGATAATTACGAGGGAAACCACTACACCACTTACAACTAAATCATGATGGGTACATTTTGCATCATGCTTCCTCTACCATTCTGGTTGGTCACAGGGATACAGATTGCACCTTGATCTCCACTAACCAATCCCAAATTATTTCCATGACTAAGGCTCAAATTTAGAATTTTCCTCAAGGCATAGGCCGCTTGTAAGTGGGATACTACTTCCTCTGCTCAAGTCAGAGTAGTATCTATATCTACTAGAGTCAAATTTAGATTTTCCCTCGAGGCATTGGATGCTTGTAAGTGGGACTCTACTTCCTCTTCTTGAGTCAGAGCAATATCTATATTCCCACTAGAGAGACACTACTAAATTGCACTTGGATATTAAATTCCAATACATGCAAGAAATATTGCACTCACTACAAGATACATGCCTCATATTGACGTTCAAACGACGAAAATGTTTACCAAAAAAATTTCCCCTGCCATTGCTAAACATGTCCGATATTAGCGATGCCATAGAATCATCGCTACCCATGTCGCCATGTGAGGATCATAATGATCACCGATGTGCTAAGTATTGATGCCAGGAGGCATATTCCATGATGGATTCTGTGAGGTTTTGCGGTGGATTCCCTAAAATTATATTTATTGATGGGGCTCATACACAAGGTGGATTCCTTATGCGAAAAGTCAATGGGGACGCCTGTCCTTTTTGGGAACCTCATTAATTTAATGTGCAAGTGGATGATTCCATAGCGGGTGATTCTGCAAAATACATATTTGAATTAATGGACGTTTATGCGTTTAGAGTGCACACTCGTAATAAATTAAGGTTAGGATTGAGTTCTAACCAATTTATTTATTTTGTACGTGAAGGCTGCTAGGTATTCACTTTTTTCGATTTAATTTTATTATTTTATAACAATTGTAAATGCTTCAATTGATGTGTAGAGCAGGCAAAGTGGTGTTGGGAAGGACTAGGCGATAGCGTGTATTCAAGTTATTTAGAAGAAATTATTATTTTTGATGGGCGTGCATCTTAGGCGTGGCGCCAATATTTATTTTGACACGCTTATTTATTGAAGCGCTTGATATTTATTTATTATTTTCTATGCGCATGGGTGCACGATTTAAATATTTGTTATTGGACATTATATTTGGGCATAGTCTGACTCTTTGGACGCCCAACCACTTTATTCTTTAGTTGGACAAAAGCAAACACAAAAGCTAAAGTGTGCTAATTGTAAATTTGGGCTATTTTTTAGCTTGGAGATGAATAATATATAAAATACATGCTTTGTGGAGTGCTCACACAAGGCATGGGGGGAGATTTACCCAATTAGTCTTTTCCTTCATGTCGTGCAAGTATTCTCTCTTGTTTTTTTGTGCAAAAGTAGAGGTCTTTTATTCTTGTGGACCTTCTAGCACTCCCTACGTAGCATACAGCATCCGATGTGTGCACTAGTGATATCAAAGCAAAGCTGAGATCGAGGGCTTCCAATCGCTTACCATCTCGTGCGAAGGTGAAGCTCCTAGAACGATCAAGCTCTACAGTCAGTCTCGTAGAAATCCATCAATACTAGCACATTCTTGGTGGTGAAGAACCCCCTGCTACTACGCACTTGGATCGCAAAGGACCAGCCTCTACAGGCGGAGGACCATCCAGGAAACTTCTTCAACAAGACATTTTCTCTCAGAAGCAAATAAGAAATTTTTTATTAAATTTGAGATTAGAAATCTTATTAAGCTTTATAAAAAGCTTAAATCCCACAATTCATCCTCCGTGGTGGCAGCATGTATTGCACGTTGCCGAATCTACCGTCAACGTTCTTTTGTCCTGGACGATTTCCAAAAAATCATTTATCTTTTTATTCTAAAGATTCAAAGTTCCAAGCTTTCTAAAGTTTCAAATTTCAATCTCAAATATTTTCCATAGAAATAGTTCCCACATAATCAAACACAAGCTCGCTTTCAACTTCTCGGCAAGCCCCTGTTCATAGGTGCGCTGTGACAATGTTGATTTCCAATATACACATTGCTATACGCAGTCTACACGCATGAAGTATCCTCTTGGAAGAAGACCGTGACATTAACTTCAGCATCCGCAAAGAAGAAATATTGCAAAAATTCATTTTTAAAAAAAGAGAAATAAGCCGTGTAAACCCGACTTTGAGCTACGCTTATCCCTCTAATAAGATTTTGAGTGTGTGAGGTTGTTTGAAATTTTATAGGATGTCTGATCAAATCATGGAAGATTTTATGGCCAAATGTGATTTACTGAAACCAACGATGGAGCAAAAATTGGACCTAATTATGATGCAGCTTCAAGAGGAATGAAGAGCACGTCAAACTTTGCAAGCTCAATTGGCCAGTGTCTGCAAGGATCTACTACTGACCAAGATGGACCGGAATCTGAAGATCTTATACGACGTACAATCGATGCGACACTTGAAGTGCAATCCATTCTGAAAGAAACAAAGATAAGTAAAAGAAATTTTAAATTTCGTACTTTCAATGGGTCACGTGATGGAAAGACTGTACTTACTTTTATCAGTCAATTTGATGATTATTTCCATGAAGAATAATATGTTGAGAAAGATAAAATTAATTGTGTCACTAATCATTTAGTGGACAGAGCATCCCTATGGTGGACTGTTGTCCGCAAAAGCCTCGATTGTCCTACTACTTGGGAGACTTTCCAAAAGAAATTTTTGCAAAATTTTCTTCCATCCCAATTCCACGAAAAGCAATCAAACACTGGGATCTTTTGCAATATAGGGATCGTGAGCCTATTTCACAATATACTGAGCATTTTCGGAATGCTCTATTGCAACTTCGAATGCTCGAAGATTTACCTAAGGAAACCCATAAACACAAGTTTATGTCTGGCTTGGTCATTTTGATGCGGAGGTAAACATGTTCAATCCGACGACTCTCGAAGATGCAATTTTCCTGGCCCATGATGCTAAAGACAAAATTTGAGGATGAGAGAAGCGACTACAACAATTCCCAACTAATGGTAACTTCGCTTCAAAACAATTCAATTCAAATTTTTGAAGATTCAATCAAAATTGTTTCCTTCCATCTTCATTCCGTAAAACCTGGACATGACCCCTTGCTTTACCATCAAACACAAATCCAAATCCAAAGTCATCTTTCCAGCCAAATCCCAACATTCCTAAACTTCCCGTTATTACCAATAATGTGTCTAAGGCCAAATCCATAGTCTGTTACAAATGCCATCAACCTGGACATCGAATTGTCAATCCAAAAAGCCAACTGTTCACATCAACTATTTGGGAGCGACAGAAGATTAAGACCATGAAGAAATGCCAGATTTCACAGAAGACGATGACGATATCAGATACTTTACGAGATATGCCAAATCTCCATTCTTTATTAACGATGAAATGTCTTGTGCATGGTAGAGAAAATACTATTTTACATGATGATGGGAGCACACACGATTTTATTTCTGCAAAATTGGTCAAAGAATTGAAATTACATACTTTTTCTACTCATCATCCATCAAGATTGCATGACTTAGAAATTAAAATTGGTGATTATGTTGAATGTAGAAATTTCTTAGTTATGCCAATGTGATCTAGTGACATTATTTTAGGAATGCCTTGGCGTCATCAGTATAATCCCAATATAGATTATTCCACACATTCAATGAAGTTTCATTCTAATGGGAAACAAATCACATTGCATGGTATGCACACTTTCAATAATTTTCCATTGCTTAGTCATACACAAGCTAAACGTGCATTAGGAAAAGGTAGAAAATCCTACTTAATATGGGTGAATGAAATTGAAGTTAAAGAAAATCAGATGAATCCTAGGCATGCACAATTTCTTTCACAATTTCAAGACTGTTTTGCTGCTAACTTACCACCTGGCTTACCATCTATACATCTCGAAGATCACAAAATAGACCTAATTCCTGGATCACAACCACCATGTAAAGCACCTTATAGACATAACCAAATTGAGCAGAAATAAATTCAAGTCCAAGTTAAAGAATTGTTAACCCAAGGACTCATTAGGCCCAGTAGTTCTCCATTTGGTGCACCTGTCCTATTAGTGAAAAAGAAAAACAATACCTATAGGATGTGCATTGATTATCGTGCCCTAAATAAGATCACTGTTAAGAATAGATATCCGATCCCTAGGGTAGACGAGCTTATGGACAGACTACAAGGGTCTGCAATATTTAGCAAGATAGATCTTAAATCTGGATAACATCAAGTACGATTGGACACATTTGATATTTTCAAAACTACATTTAGAACACAATTTGGACACTATGAATTCCTTGTTATGTCTTTTGGTTTAACTAATGCACAAGCCACATTCAGTCGTATGATGAATCACATATTTTTGAAGCATTAGCATTGTGTCATTATTTTCTTTGATGACATATTGGTTTTCAGTAAGAATGAAAATGAGCATTATGAACATTTATCTTTAGTTTTCAAATTATTGAAAGAGAATCAATTATATGCTAATCTTGAAAAGAGTGAATTTTTCCAAACACAAATTGAATACCTAGGACATATTGTTTCATCTGAAGGTATTAAAGTTGACCCTAAAAAGATAGAAGCAATTTTAAATTGGTTGATACCTAAAAATGTGCACGAATTATGTTCTTTCTTAGGACTTGCTAGCTTTTACAGAAAATTTGTGAGGAATTTTTCATTGCTTGCATTACCTTTGACACAATTATTAAAGAAAGGCATTGTGTATCATTAGTTCGACAATCAACAAAAGTCCTTTGATTTACTGAAACACGCTTTAACTCATGCTCCTGTATTGCAATTACCTGACTTTAATAGACCATTTTTCCTAGTAGTCACTGACGCTAGTGGATTTGGAATAGGAGCAGTCCTTATGCAAGATTCCCATCCCATAGCCTACTCTAGCTGAAAACTTAAACCCTCTGAACTTAAGTATTCTACCTATGATAAGGAATTGCTAGCTGTAGTACAAGCTTTATGTCAATGGAAACATTATTTAATGGGATCTGAATTCATGATCAAAACTGACCAACAAAGTATTAAACATCTCCTTAGTCAACCACAAATATCTGACAGACACATTTAATGGGCTGCTTTTATTCAAAGTTTTCATCCACTCATACAATATCAATCCGAAAAAGAAAATGTTGTTGTCGATGCTTTAAGTAGAAGACTAACTATTCATAATATCTCTGTGATATCTTTTGATTCTCTTCTCCCTATGAAAGATACCTATGACCAAGACCCTAGTTTTCAAACTGATTGGAATAAATTAGTTGCAAATAACTGGATTCCAATTGATTCATTGTCTTACCCTAATGGATTTATGTTCTATGAAAAAAGATTGTGTAATTGTTCCATTTCAATCATTTGTCTTGCACGAAATTCATTGTCCCCCATATCAAGGCCATAGAGGAATTATTTCTACTTTGCGTACACTGATTGAAGATTTTTATTGGCCACACATGGAATCTGATGTATCTAACTTTATATCTGAATGTTTAATTTGCCAAAGAGTTAAACGACACCATGCAGAACAACCATGGGAACAGATTTCAATGGATTTTATCACTGGTTTGCCCAACACTAAAGCTAATCATGATATGATTTGGAATATTGTAGATAGGTTTTGCAAACAAGCATATTTCATTCCATGCAAGAAAACGTTAACTGCATCTCAAGCTGCTCAATTGTTTTTGAAAATTGTTTTCACTAATCATGGTTTGCCAAAAGTTATTATTCCTGACCATAATTCTAGCTTCTGCAATAATTTTTGGATTACTTTGTTTGCGAATTTAGGAACCAAGTTTGATTTTTCATCTATATTTCATCCTAAAACAAATGGGCAAACAAAAGCTACTAACAATACAATTTTAGACCTTTTGCGTGCATACACAATTTCAAAACCACAAACATGGGATACACATTTATATTTACTTCATTTTGCATACAATAACACACCACATACAGCTACATAGAAAGCACCATTTGAAATCATTTATGGATATAGATTGCTTACGCCTGTTACATCATTGTCAAACAAAGTTCAAGCTGCTGATGATATTGCTAACATGCATGCTACTAGTTTTGATGAAGTTAAAGATATGATTGCGAAAGCCCAGCAATCATATACAAAACAAGCTAACAAGAAAAGAAAATCTATGAGTTTCAAAGTTGATGATTATATTTGGTTACGCATTGAAAAGAGATGATTATGTTTGGTTACGCATTGAGTTCTAACCAATTTATTTATTTTGTAGTAGTTGAAGACTACTAGGTATTCACTTTTTTCAGTTTAATTTTATTATTTTTTAAAAATTATGAATGCTTCAGTTGATGTGTAGAGTAGGCAGTGGTGGTGTTGGGAAGCACTGGGCAATAGCGTGTATTCAAGTTATTCAGAATAAATTATCATTTTTTATGGGCATGCATCTTAGGCGTGGCACCAATATTTATTTTGGCGCGCTTGACATTTATTTATTATTTTGTATGCGCATGGGTGCACGATCTAAATATTTGTTATTGGGACATTGTATTTGGGCACAACCCGACTCTTTGGGCGCCCAATTACTTTATTCTTTAGTTGGACAAAAGCAAACACAAAAGCTAAATCATGCTAATTGTAAATTTGGGCTATTTTTGAGCTTGGAGATGAATCATATATAAAATACATGCTTTGTGGAGCGCTCACACAAGGCATGGAGGGAGATTGTACCCAATTAGTCTTTTGCTTCATGTTGTGCAAGTCTTCTCTCTTTTTTTGGGTGCAAAGTAGAGTTCTTTTGTTCTTGGGGACCTTCCGGCGCTCGCTACGTACGCATACAGTATCCGATCTGTGCACCAAGTATAGACGTGCAGACCCATCTAGTTAGACAGTCTATCATGAATGTCTACACATGTTGAGCTTGCCATCTCAACACTCCCCCTCAAGCTCAACTCTATCTTTGCAACTCCAATTAAGCCTCAAAATTTTTGAAGCTTCTTTGTATCCAATGCCTTTGTGAATATATCAGCTATCTGATCCTCTATGTTGAGATATAGCAAATTGATCTCTCCTACAAGTACCCTCTCTCTCACAAAGTGGTAGTGCACCTCATTGTGTTTTGCCCTAGAATAGCTAGTTATATGATGCTCATGTTGTCACAGTGAATGATAACTAGATCATCTCAATGCACATCCAAATCACCTAATAACTTTTGGAGCCATACCACCTCGCATGCTGCCATAGTAGCACCTCTATATTCAACCTCTATACTCGATAAAGCAACTGTAGGTTGCTTTTGTTGCTCCATGTAATTGCTGCACTACCAAGAGAAAACATGAAGCCACTAGTAGATCTTCTATATGACATACTATCATCCAAATCTGCATTTCTGTATCCAAACACATGTACATCCTTACTTGCCTCATAAAAAAGTACATAATGTATTCTTCTAACTGCATCCAAAGGAGGCTTTCTAGGCACCTACATAAGCTGACTCACAATGCCAATAACATAGCTCAAGTCCTGGCCTTGTGATAGTCATGTAAATCAGACTCCCTACTATCCTCTTGAACATATTAGGGTCTTCTATCTCACCCCCAACGTCACCACTCAACTTGACATTTTGCTCCACTGGTATTGAAAGAGGCTTTTATGATGTCATACCATACTTGGATGATGTAACATGCCGATTGAGCTTCCCTTAGCAGTACATTCTGAGCAGCCTATCAAGAGATGTCTTAGGAAGCATTGTCTAGGATTTCTATAAAACCCCTTGGAGTTTACTAGCTAGGTTTTCTTGAGTCTACGGCGCAATGGAAGTTTCGACCGCTCCCATGAGGATTGACCTGAGTTTTTCTAGTCAAATCTATTACTAGTGACTAATTAGTATTGGCGGATTCTAAAGTGATGTGAGTCAGGCTTCCTAGTTTCTAATGGCCTATCAAGTGCAATTTTCATTTCTTTTTAGGAAAGCTCTCGGCTTACCGAGACCACCCAACCATAGATCTACTGGGTGCATCCTCTTGCTTCCCTTGGAGAGTAGTTTTAGTTATCTCATTACCTACCACTTTAGGTCCAACATATAAAAATAGCTTCTTTGAATTATCTCCTAATATAAAATTTGCTATACACATTTAATTCACAACACAAAAATAGAGCAAATAAATTCATTCTTAATAGTTTCTTTTAGAAAAAAAATGACCTTTACAATATTTTCTATTCAAAGTTTTATCCTCTTCAAGTTTCGTTCCCCAACTAGTATTGGAACTTCCAGTACACAGTCTAAAAATCAAAGGGTAGTTGGCTATTTGTAAGAGCCTAAGGAGTTTATGACCGGATCCCCTCGGTACCCTCACCTCCTCCTACCAGCTAGAGATCCCTACGAAAATACCTTTCGCATCATGATTGGTCTATTCTCACTAACGCAAAAAAGAAGAAGAGAAAAACCCCTTGGAGTAGGTTTTATTTACGATGGCCTTGGGGAGGTCTAGCACCATTTGGAACTCTGCCTCAATCAATGTTCTATGCTCTTTGGAATACTGCCTCAGTCATTAGTGATCTATACTCAATCATCCATCTTTTAGCTTGATGATTTATGATAGGTGCTTGGTTTATGGTATTTTCCGCTTTGTTTACAATCCCCGTACTTTCCATTCCATTTGTAGTAATTGTATCCGTAGTGTTGTAAGCAGCTCCTTCCTTTGTGACCTTCGTAACTTTCTTCTTCCGGGCCATGGCCTTTAATCGCAAGATTGCAAAAGGGAATTTTTGGCAAAGGAGCTTCGGGATAATTAGATTGCCATAATTTTGATTTGATGGGAGGAAAAAAAAAGTGATCACCAAGGATTTTGAGAAATTGAGAAGAGTATTGATTCCACAGGGGAATAGGATAGAAGGGATGGAGAAATTGAATTTTAGAGCTCACGGAGTATCCTCCTTGTCTTCTTGATGAGAAATTCCCATGCTTATTCTTCTCTTGCCCCACTCCCTCTTGCTCTATATTATTGAGAAGGGCCTCCCCCCTCTTTCTCAGACTACTCTCTTAAGGACTTCCCTTGCCTCTTATTTATAGCTAAAATGGAGAAGAAGGGTTGTGGCTAAGAGGAAGAGCTCTTTATGGAGGGGACCTTGGCAAAATCAGTAATTTGAAGCTTCCAAGATGCAATCTCATATTGGCGATTTGATATTTGAGGTCTAGAGATGGTGCGCAGATCGGATGCTGTACGCTCGCATAGTGAATGCCGTAAGGTCCCCAAGAACAAAAGAACTCTACTTTTTGCACAAAACTCAAGGTAAAAAGCATGCACGACATGAACAAGAGACCAATTGGGTGCAATCTCCCCCCATGCCTTGTGTGAGCGCTCCACAAAGCATGTATTTTATGTATTAATAATCTTCAAGCTCAAATAATAGCCCAAATTACAAAATAGCAAGCTTTTTGGCTTTTGAGTTTACTTTAGCACAAAATAGAAATAAAGCTAATGGGCGGTGCCCAAAGAGTCAGGCGTACCCAATACAATGTCCAAGTACAAATAACATAATCGTGCGCCCATGCGCATACAAAATAATAAACAAATATCCAACGCCTCAATAAATAGGCGCAACAAAATATAGGCGCCATGCCTAAGGTATGCGCCCCCATCAAAATATAAGTGATAACTCGAATACTCGCTATCCTTCAATGCTTTCCTCCGCCACTGTTGCTATCTCTACACATCAACTGAAGCATTCACAATCGTTAGTAAAATAATACAATTAAATCGACAAAAGTGAATACCTAGCAGTCTTCAGCTACATAAATAAATCAACTGGTTAGAAATCTATCCTAACCTTAATTTATTACGAGTGTGCACTCTAAACTCATAAACGTTTATTAATTTAATATGCATTTTACAGAATCACCCGCTATGGAATCACCCATGTACACACTAAATTAATGAAACGCCTGAAAAGGATAGGCATCCCCATCAACTTCTCGCACAAAGAATCCACTTTGTGTATAAGCCCTGATCATCAAAGTTTACGGAATCCACCGTAAAACCTCACGGAATCCACCGTGAAATATGCCTCCTGGCATCAAGAGAGGCTATCAAAGATGCCATGATTGATTCGACTGGCTCTCAAATGATCTTGCTTCATCCCAAGCCCCTCATCAAACTGAAAAGAGGGGGAGATTGCTCGAGTTAATTGCTGAATTACTGACAATAAACTCAAGCCTTTTAGTTCAAGATCAGAGATGCCAAGATTGGGGGCTTGTTGCATCATTTTTTTCCATAAAGAGGGGGGAGGGAAAGCGACCTGATCATTGTCATCTTTCTCTCTTCCTTTTGTTTCTTAAGCTTTTTAATCTTTAAGGCTTAAAGCTTTATGATTTATCTCTACTTACCAAGTTTTAAATGTGTGTAGTCAAATTTGACTTATGGCTCCTAACTCTCATTCGCATGGTCACTTCCAATGGGTGGCTATAGTCTCTATTAATCCAAGGGAGTTACAACCATTGGGTATTTTTGCTCAATATCTTATCTATTTAATGATTTTAGAGTTCTTCAAATCCATTCTACGAGAAGTTTGAAAGATTTTAAATTAAAGTTGGGATATCATAGATAATATATCCAAGCCATACTGCCTTTGGGATAGCCATATACCATCATCACATCTGATCACCTCAATACCAATAAAGTATATTATCTGACCTAAATCCTTCATCTCAAACTTCTTCTTCGAGAAGTCCCTAACTTTAGCAATCCCATTGTCATTATCACCTGTAATAATCAAGTCATCTACATAGATGACTATGATGACCAAACCTGCATGTCCCCTTCTCACATAAACTGAGTGATCAACATTGGAAATATAAAAGCCAATATTGACAAGATACTCTCTGATCTTGTCAGACCATGCTCTATGTGCTTACTTCAGCCCGTAGAGCACCTTCTTTAACTTGCACGTATATGTGGGATGCTCTAAATCCTCATAACCTACTAGTTGCTCCATATACACCTCTTCTTGCAATAACCATACAAGAAGGCATTCTTAACATCCATTTTCTACAAACTCCAAGCTTTAGCTGCTGCCAAGGTAATCATGCATCTAACACCTGCCTTTCTAGCAACTAGACTGAATGTCTCTTCATAATCTATACCATATGTTTGAGCATAACCTTCTGCAACCAGCCTAGCCTTATACATGCTAACCAAACCATCTGCATTATGCTTAACTTTGTAAACCCACTAGGAGCTCTATATCGAGACCCTTCTTTTATAAATGTTGGAGGGTGGCTAAAGATCTTCTAGAATGTTCCATGATAACATCATTGATGATGCAAGTGATGACATGGTATATCTTCTAGAAGGTTTTATGATGACATGGCAAGGGTGGGCATGGTTAGCTCAAGGATGTCATTTTAAGGGTGCATTCGCATGAGGTGTGGACCATATAACATGATAAAGAATTAGAATGCACACTTGATTATGGCATGTTTGTAACATGGACTCTCCTTTATCCATCCATCTTTAAACGAAGAGAACTAATGCACAGTTCACTCTATGCACAGAAAAAAGGCATGGACAACATGCTTGCATACTAGATGGTGAGATTCGACTGCTAAAGTATTTTTTTTCCCCATTATTGTTTTTACTACTTCACTTTGCTTTTTTCTAAGAAAGATTCTTCACCACACATTTATCATATAGCTCCCTAGAAATAACAAAATTCCTTTCAAACTTTTCTATCAAAGCCTCCTTGTCATCATTACCGATTGCAGATGCACATCTAGAGGCACCTACTATGGAAAGCCACTTTCATGAGTGATGTGTTTAGCATGTGCAACCACATTACTCTTTAAGAAAGTTCTAGAATTGATAATCTTGTCAAGGTCCAAGATGATGCTCCCATTGTCACCATCTTGCAAAGATTGGAAGATAGGGGAGCTGCAAAAGAGCTTATTGCAAAAATCTTCACATGTCTTCAGGATGGATTGGAAGAAATTGAAAGATCAGAGCTTGAAGGTGGGTCCCTCAAGGTCATGGTTGGAAGTAAGGAATGCTTACCTACAAGTCCAACTAGAGAGGAGGTCCAAAATATTTTTGAATGTGTAGACATAGGCGAGATTTTTGTAGTCACATCTCAGAGCAATGATGAGTCTTCTATTAGTGAGGGTAGTGTGTCAATCAAAAGCAGTTCATAGTGATCCATGTCAAATGCTTGAGCGGGATATGGAAGACACTGAGTAGCCATGATTCCAATCATAACATGTACTCCTCATTCCAATGCAAACTACACTTGAGCTTCATGGGTGTCCCCCTTGGGAGCAAAAGATCTTGTTGGAGAATATTTCAGCTTTGCAAGTGGACATGAGGATAAGACACATGCTTGAAAAGCTCCAAGCAAGAAGATCGCATTTTCCCTAAGATTCCATGAAACATGCTACCAAACATGAAGCAAACAAATCCATAACTCCAATAGATACATTGGCAACTAGATATAAGGTGATACGGCTGAACTTAATCTCCTTTGAAGCCCCAACCAAAATAAAGCTACCACCTATCTTCACATTGGAAGATAGAGATCAAATGGATGATCTACAAAAGTTGTGTCAACTATAAAATCAAGGGTACAAGAAACTTGCCGCATGTAGAACACCAAGTGACTCTTCCTTCTTGGAAGGGGAACAACTGAGAATATTAACCATAGCACCAAAAGCCTTGACAAGTTTGACTTCCATATGTCCACGGCCCCCAAGTCCTAAAACTCCAACAGTTTCTCTAAGCTTGTTCTTCCTGATTGACCTTGTCTTGAAAGTAATCACAATGTGGCTTATACTTCTCTCCTTCATATCTTAACACTTGAATTACTTCTCCATTTTCATTCGTTAGGAGTGTCCATGCTGATATTTTATTCTCAATCCCATAGATGATCTCATCCTTATCTTTCTCAATGAATATTCCAAAGCTTGTCTGAACCTGAGTAAAAACACTTTTCACTATCTCATTGTTTGCAATTGCATCACACTCCTCATCTAACAAGAAAACCTTGTAAAGAAAGGCTCTAGGTTTCCATGAAAGGTTGATGACCTTGGTAGGATCGACCACAATATCGTGAGAAAATGTGGGTTTATCTGCGTTATTGACTTGATGATTTTGAAAGCAACCTAATTACATTGGCAACTCAGATCAATAGCTCCAGGTCTATTGAACCGTATGTTGGATTCAAACACAAGCTAATATTGATAAACTTGGAGCTTTAATTGATCGGCATATTGCTCTTATGAAGACAAACAAAGAAAATAGAGCAAGGCTTGAAACAAGTATCGATTTTCCTCACCCTATGTATTATCAATAGCATGATGAGTATTATGGTTGACATGATGAGTATTCTCATGGGCATTATGCACTCGATTCTTATGCTTATGGAAAACATGTATATGCCAGTGGTACACAAGTATGTTATGCATGCATCCTATGAATATGGGTAGCAGCAACATGCAAACAAACATGATCCATATGCAAGTACATATATGCAACATGTTAATGCTTATAGCTATGATGTACCATGCCATAATATAGAGTATCATTCCATTAAACCTTGGCACGAGAATGGCTATTATGGGCAACATGTTTATGCTTATGAGGATTCATATTTTTAGCAACATAGTCATGACTATACCTATGAACCTTCCTTGATTCAGTAGCCTAGTTCTTATGGATGTGGCAATAATGGTCATGCTTATCAATACTCTTCTAGCTTTACTATCAGCAAGTTCATAACTACCATGGCATCCTATATTCCAATTTGTTTATACCTCGTAATTACCCAAATGTAATGATGAGTTCTTTTCAAGTGTTGATGATGATGAAGAGATTAATGAGCAAGGTGAACAACAAGAAGGGGATAATGAGAAACATTATCAATAAGAAGATGAGCGAGAAGAAGAAAAAAACCAAGAATATGTATAAGAAGGGAACAATGAAGAGCAAGATGTACAAGCTGATGACGTATTAGTTTAAGAATCACATGAGGCACTCACACGTGTAGATGATTATGTTGAAGGTTTTAGAGTCTTGGAGCAATCTCATGATGATCTGATTGAGCATCAAATTACACTTAATCAAGGTTTGCAAAAACCATTGAATGCATTTGATAATCAATACCTTAATCATTGTCAAAATGATTGATATATGTTTGATCATGATGTCACACATGATCTAGGTATACATGAAGATGAAGATGGCATTGTGCTTCCCTATGAGCTAGGACATTATGGATGTGAATATGGGGATAGTTCCTTGTATCCATTTGATTCGGGTGGGTTAGAGTATGTGGTTGATGGCCATTCTCTTCTCTTAGTGGACAATCATTATGATGGAATAAATTTTGATCCAAGAGGTTAATGGATTACTTGGGGACCTCATTTAGACCGAAATCCATCTTGCAGCTAATTTCTTCTCTTTGGTAGGATCTTTTGCTGAAGATTGGCCATTTATGGCTATATTTTAATGCAAGGAAGATTACAAACAACTCACTATTTTTAACTAGTTTTTTTTTTAATATATAAAAAGCATTGAGTGCCATACATGGGATGCAATTACTTGTTTCGAACTCTGTTTCTATGTATTAAACACCTTGATCGGAGCTCTCTATAGAAAGTTACCTTGCATTTACTACAGTAAGGTCTTGTAGTAGACATCATGTTGTCCACTGCCTATAGCCTTCATTTCTTAGAGAATATGGGTCAAGATTTAAATTTATCATTCTCCAATCATACCCATATATCATACTTGATCAATGACCCTTTATATATCAACAAATACCCCCCATTCCATTGGATAACCCTTAGAATGTTTGTAGCAAAGTAGTACTCTGGTCTCCTCCTACCCTGTCTTTTTGAAATAAGTTCCCAACTTGTTTTTTAGGGTAAAAACCTTTGGGTGGGGATAGAATGTAAGAGAGAGGGAATAAAAAGGTGGGGGATAAAATACTAGCTACATTGGATGGTATAAAAGATATAAGGGAGTTGTTTTTTCATAATCATTATCATAATACAAGTATCCTTCATCTTCTCTCACTCTCTCAGCTATTATGGCTACCTTCTCTCTCTTTTTGTCTTTCTCTCTCCTTTTCTAGTCTTTCTCTTCCTTTTCACTCTCTTTCTCTCTTTTGCATCTCTTCTTCTCTCTTTTCAGCCTTCTCTCTCCTATTTCTCTCTCTCCTGTCCTCTTGATAACTAATATAACTCGAGATTGTATAATTCAATCAAGGTTTGCAAGAAACACTAACATAGCTCAAGATTCTTAACTAAAAATTAGTTGGAACATCAATCTAACTCAATATTGATATCATATAATACTTATTTAACTAAAAATTAATGCAATATAGTTGTGTTTTTTCACTAAAAATTATTTGTAACACCAATATAGACTATATTTTTTGGTCTCCTTCCTATTCCTAGAATAGATGAGCTTCTTGATCATCTTCAGGGTGTGAAGATCTTCTCCAAGATTGATCTCAGGTCTGGTTATTATCATATAAGGATCAAGGAAGAAGATATCCCAAAGACAGTCTTCAACACAAGATATGGACACTTTGAGTTCCTAGTTATGTCATTTGGGCTCACGAATGCGCCTGCCACCTTCAACAGGTTAATGGAGGATATCTTTAGGCCATATCTTGATGACTTCGTACTTGTCTTCTTCGACGATACCCTAGTCTATTCCAAACAAGAAGAAGACCATGAACCCAGCTTCGGATTGTCCTTGAGACAATGAGGTCACACAAGCTCTATGCTAAGATGAAGAAGTGTGCGTTCTTCAAGCGTCAGATTGAATATCTGGGATTCATCATATCAACGAAAGGAATCTTAGTAGATCCGGCCAAAGTCAGAGATGTTCTAGAATGGCCAATACCAACAACTGTCAAAGAAATACGCAGTTTTCTTGGATTGACAGGATGGTATAGGGTCTTCATCAGAAACTATGCTTTGATTGCAGCACCTCTGATGAATTTACTAAAGAAGCAAACATCCATTGCATCTACCAAGGAGCTCTAGGTGATCTGATGCTTCTACTTTTGGTCTATAGTTGGATATAATGCCTAGCTAAGTGACGATTGGTCTGAAGGCTACAATATGGATATATGCTTTGCATGCGGATGAAAAGAGGAAAGTTAGTGATAGTGAAATATCTCATGGAGGGCAAGAAATTTGTGACATAACTGGTTGGGGATAAAGCTTGCTTTAATTTTATCTTACAACTTTAAAGGAAATGACAAAAGAAAAAGAGATGATCCACCTATTGTGAAGGCATTGGCAAAAGCATATGGAGAGAAGGTAAAAGAGTGGTCACAATTTCTCCCTTATGCTTTTTGGGGTGATAGAACAACTCGTAGTGCTGTTATAAGATATATGCCTATGGTCAGTTTGCCGAACAAACCAGCTTTGATAAATTAAATCAAATTTTGGTATCAGCACCTATACTGAAACTTCCGGACCTCAGTAAGGAGTTCGAAGTGGTAATGAATGCTAGCACGCTTGCCTTAGGATGTGTGCTTATGCAAAAAGGCAATCCTATAGCACACTCTTCAAGGAAATTGAAGAGCCATAAGAAGAATTATGCTACCCATGATCTAGAACTATTAGCTGTCATCCATGCTCTAAAGCTTTGGAGACACTACCTGTTGGGTAACAAGTTTACTCTAGTGACGGATCATAAAAGCCTCAAGTGGATCTTTACCCAGAACGAGCTTAACATGAGGCAATGTCGGTGGATTGAAGTGCTAGAGGAGTATGATTTTGAAATCAAATACCGACCTAGAAAGGAGATTAGTTGCCGATTCACTCAGTCTCAAGGCATTCCTTAATTCTCTAATCTTGCAAAATCCATCAACAGCTAGATCTCTAGCTACAAAGGTATCCATGCCAAACAACCCAATACTTGAGCTAGCGAGAGAAGAAGCATGCCATGATCCGGCCTATCAAAAGATGCTAAGGGATATCCCTATCAAGGAATAGGACTAGAAGCTACAGGCTAAGTATCATGAATTCTCTATCAACAGTGGATTTGTCTACTATAGAACGAGATTATATATACCGACAAGCTAGTCACTTAGGCAAAAGATACAGTGGGAAGCTCATGATTCCCCTTTCTCACGACATCCTGGCTATGCTAGACATTCAATGCAGTTAGGAAGAGCTACTATTGGGAGAGGCTTAAAGGTGATGTTCTCAAATATGTCACACTGAGTGTTTGTCTTGTCAACATATCAAAGCCGAACATGTCAAAATGCCTGGAAAGTTGCAACCACTTGACATTCCCCAAATGAAATGGGAATTCATCAGTATGTACTTTGTTGTCGACCTATCCCAAGTTCAGGGAGGATACAACTCCATCATGGTTGTGGTTGACATGCTTACTAAGGTTGCACACCTTATTCCAATAAAGATAAACTATAAAGCCTCAGACATTGCAAGGTTGTTTATCAAGGAGATATTCAAGCTACATGGGTTACCCAGAAGAATCATTAGTGATCGTGATTCTCTCTTCACGTCACACTTCTGGAGAGCTATCTTTGAAGCCATTGAGACTCAACTCTGTTTTAGTACAGCTTGCCATCCCCAAACTGATGGCCAAACAGAGTGAGTCAATCAAGTCATTGAGGATATGCTAAGGGCACACTACTGCTGTGAACCAAAAAGGTGGATTCAATACTTGCCCTTGGTTGAGTTTGCCTACAATGCTTCTTACCAACAAAGCATTCAGATGACCCATTTTCAAGCATTGTATGGTCATGATTATCGAAGTCCCCTAAACTTCTCAAATCCAACCTTGAGGGTTGAAGCTTCAAGGCACATGCTGGAAGAGATGGATGACCAAGTAAAGTCAATAAGACAGGACATCCAAGATGCTAAGGATAGACAGAAGGCATACGCAGATTTAAAGCGTCAAGATAGAATCTTCGAGAAAGGAGACATGGTCTTCATTTGCGTACGACCAAAGAAAAGTTCTCTATCCTTAGGAGATTACAAGAAGCTAAGTCCAAGGTATTGTGGACCATACAAGATCCTCAAATGCCTAGGACCCAATGCTTATAGCTTGCAACTCCCTGAGAACCTAAAGGTTCATAATGTATTCCATATCAGCCTACTGAAGAAGTATGTACCTAATCCTAGCCATGTACTTAATGACCAACAAGCTGTAATGCCTAGCCAAGGAGTCCTTTAGCTACGGCCTGACAGGATCCTAGATGTTAGGGAGAGACCACTGAGATCCAGAACCTTGAGAGAATGCCTCGTCCAGTGGAAAGATTATCTGGAGGAGGATGCCACTTGGATGGATGAAAGCACTCTCAACCAACAATATCCCCAATTCATCTCGAGATGAGGACATCTCGATTCCTCCAAGGGGGAGAGAATGTAATATTTCCGTTTGAGTAAAAATATTACTAGACCAACCTCCTGCGCACCGTAAATTCGTGAAAAAATTATCTCCAATGCCGGCAGTTGATCTATAACTGCACACGAGAAATGGTGTACTCCGCATTGGTCAACCGGGACCAAGGATCACAAAAAGCACATCATTTGTGGGGAAACATCCTCTTGGGAGGAGGTTAAGAGGATAGTGATGGAATTATTGTAAATTTTTTTATTTACCTTCCCCTAGCTGATGCGTGACTGAGGAAAGGGAATGGGCTATTATGGGCAACTTGAGGAGGTGGAAGGGAAGAAGCCATGTGAGGGGCCACGTAGGGGGGAGGTCCTCTCTCCCCCAGACTATAAAAACCCCCTTTGGGGGGGGGGGGGGGTAAGGTAGGCATGAGAGAAGGAGGCTGCGACAGACTGTGGAGGCTATTCTTGAGTGAGTGGAGGAAGGAGTAGTAGAGCGACGAGTTGCTGTGCCGTGAGGAGGAGAGGGAGCCGCCGGCCGAGTTGTACACTGTTCGCCAGCTTGACGTGCATGCTGCCATTGGCCATCGGATGCCATCCTCACTCCGTACTTCCCTCGTCTACTATTGGCCTTATTCCTCGTCCACGTGGTTCTGCACACACCCCCCCAAAAAGCTTCAAAGGGGGACTTCTCTAAGCCCCCCTTCCCATTGCATTTCCCACAAGCCATTTCCTTGTCCCGGTTTTAAAGCCCCCCTTCCCGTGGATTCCCCATAAATCCCATTTTACCCCCAGGTTTTAAAGCCCCCTTCCCATTAGATCTCCATAAATCCATATTACCCTCTCGGAATGTAAAGCCTCCTTCCCACCAATCATCTTTACCCCCGAGCTTCGAAGAGGAAGCCTATAAGGCCTTCCCATTAGTTCCCTAATACGCCTTTCCAGGACTTTGAAGGAAAGGAAGCTACAAAGCCCTTCCCACTCGATTTTCCCCATAAGCCCATTGAAGAGGATTTCCTTAAACTCCCGGGATTTTGAAGAAATTAAGTATAAAGGCCTTTCCACCAATCACCCACAAGCCCCTAGGCTTGGGATTTAGAGTTCCCTTTTCCGCAGGGCCCACAAAACCATTCCTAACCCCGTAATTTCAAGGTGAAGAATAGCTCTCAAGCCTCCATTGCCCAAGGGTCCTCACAAGAACCCTAAGGCATTCCAAAGCCAAATTCTACAATTCGGAACTTCGGTCAAGGAAGCCATACCTCAAAGGGAATTGCACGTACGAGGGAGACGTGCCAAGATCATAAGACTGCGATCCAAGGCAAGATGTTCAAAATCCATGAAGGCAAACCGGAGGTCAAATTCACGATGGCTCCTAAAAAGTCACAAGGCGCAACCGCAGGAGGATCATCTCCTAATATTCATGTGGATATTTCACCGAACCCACAAGTCTAGGTTTTCTTCCTATTTTTTGATTTACGTCGAAGTATTGCAATTATGCATGGTTAATTCATGGAATTAGGATGCACTTTTGCGATTGAAATACATTGGCTATTTTAAAGGAAGTAACTCACGATTGAAGATCGGTCATTTGTATTTTTCAATGGCTACAAGCACAAACATTTCCATTGATCGATCTTGTTGTTGGCAAACTGCTAAGGAAGGAGTCTTTCCTTTCGAATGCATCCAGCACTCGATCCGGGGTGTCTTGCAACTTGGCAAGATCCCTTATATTCTGGGTTAGGGCGTACCCTATTAACCCAACTTTGTCAAACCCTAAAGTTCTTGGATACTTTAGTTTTAGATTTTTAACCTTCCTTACTTAGAAGGATATCAAAGAATACATCCTTTTTGCAAGATAACTTGCGTAAGGATCCACCATCCTTGTTGAGGATATTTAACCTTTCTTCTTGGGAATCAATCACAAGACCATATGACTTCGTACTTGCCGCACAAAGTCCTGCATTGTACTATGCGATAATGGAGTCATGAAACAATCCGTTTCAGTCTCTTTAAGCTGACGTTTGTCAGACCTAGGGTTTCCTAACTTTATTATTTTCTTTTAAGAAACTCAGGGACAAACCCTAGTTCTTTTACATTTTCAATTTACTAATTCTACAATCCGGGAATGTGGACAAGTATTTAAGGTATAAACGTTTCTTGGATTTTAATTCATTCCCAATGAATATTTCGCAGCATAGGTATTTCTAAGTTCATATTAATTTGGTTAACTTTTAGAAAGTAATATCGAGATCACTTCTGCACGATTTGTTATCTATGTGTCAATTGATTTTTCAATCCTAAGCTTTATCGATTTGAGGTTAGGTAAATTCAGTTAATCTTCTTTTTTTCTTGCGAACAAAAACTCATGCCAAATAAGCAATCTTTCCCTTGCTAAGTTATTTAGCAATGATAACTTCCTAGAGTTTAAGCATCGTAAGAAACATTTCATGAATTGCACCTTCCATGATGATTCGTTGTAAAAAGAGTGCAAGATACAGTTTTATACCTTCTAAACTTAACCGAAGTATACTACTTTAGTGGGTAAATAATCTTGCTCATGATTTGTTTCAATGCATAATGCTATTTGAAGGAAAACTATGTTTATACTTTATTTATTTTGCATGTTCAATTAAACTAAATTCCTTCGTCGTAAATAACCAGGACAAAATATATCTTATCCCTAACAATTCATCTTGTACGATTAAATTAAAACAGATAAAAAATTAAGAAGGAAAAACCTGGGTTTGGGGTGAGATATCCACATGGATGCCGGGAGATGATCCTCCTACAGCTACTCCTTAGACTTTCTTAGGCGGCATTGCAGTTGTAGTCCTTCGAACGTGGAAGCAACTTTACACTCCTTTTCAGAATTCCACCGTCGCTTCAATACTCTTCTCCTCTTTTTCGAGGCAAGGAATCGTTAAGGGATTAACCACGAGAAGGGGGTTAATACGACCTTCAAGGTCTTAATTTCATCGGGAGGGCAAGGTTTACAAAGCCTAAAGAAAAGGCCCTATAGGGGTATATACACGGTGCAAGGGTGTGTGTGAGTGTGGTTTTAAAAACATATGAAGGGGCCCTGGGAGATCTTTGGGCACGGGAGTGGAAGGGTATGGGAAGGGGGATCTTGAAGGGATTTTTGGACACGGGGGTAAGTTCCAAGCCGAGGGGAAAGGTGAAGGGTGAAAGGGGGTTTCAAAAAGCACAAGAAGGGGGGGTTATAGGTTAAACACGGGGGGGTTAAGGTGGATAAGACTTTTCAAGCCTTAGTTCTTTTTGGGGGTTCCATCCATGGGAAGGGGGCTTAAGGGGGAAAGGGCTTAAGGCTTTAAGCACGGAGGGGGGGAAAAAAAGACTTATAAGGGCTTAATTGACTTTTAACACATTGGGGGTTAAAGCCGTAAGAATCATTTGTGAGGGGATAAAATCCCGGGGTGGCCACATGGAAACAGGCCTTAAGAGAGCCCCCTTATGGAAGCTTCCAAGGAAGCTCCTATACCTTAGAAGCTTACGTGGAAGAGGGAAGGAATTTTCAGATTAAGGTCGGGCAGGGGGGGCGGGACACTTCTATTCATGACGAGGAGGATCTTGATGGCGACAGCGCGGCTACATTGGCCGCTTGGCGGCGATCTGGGCACTCCGCCCGCACGCGAATGCTGCCCCTCGGACCTCAGCTCCTCATGGCCTCAGGCGCATGCTGCGCCGAGTAGCAGCAGCAATGCCAACACTAGCAGTACTATGGCTCATCTCCTTCTCTTCAAGATATTAACCCCCTGATTACTGACAAGACGATCAGCCTACTCCATTCCGTCCTTCCCCCGCTGGCAGCGTCGTCTTCGTTTAAATAGGGGAGGGAAGGGGGATCCTCCCTCCCCTAAAGTGTCAGTGCGCACGGTCCTCCTCCCTTCAAAGCATCCACAAGGATGCTTACTCATCCACCATTCCCTCCCTCTCCCCCAGCACAACAGTCAGCTGGGGGAAGGAGGGAATAATAATTTTTTTTTGCATAATTTTAAAGAAAAAATATTATCCCTACTAAGAGGGTATTCATGCGAAATGTGTTTCAACTACGGAGTTGTCACATTGATAAGAAACACAATACAATTATGTGTAATACTTAATCTCAATGGTCTTGTTTTACAATGATACTTTGCTAAGTCTAAAAATTTGCAAAGTTTTCAAATGGGAAAGTAATGACTTTTTTTTCGACTCGGATATATAGAGTTTCTTGAAGCCTTATTTGCAAGATTCCAAGTGGGAGTCTGGTCAATAGCTTTACATAAGAATATCATGGCAATTATTAATTGCTTGGAGATCCATGCAAAAGAAAATTATCATTTTTTCATGGTTTGGGGCCAAGAACAACGTCATAGACATCCAATCAAAATCATATATAGGCCAAATAAGAGAGGAATAGAAGCAATGTTCAAGACTCTAAAGTATGTATGGTATTGCGCCTAATGCACCAACAATCAAGACTTTGGATAAGATTCTATTTTTTAAGCTCCTACAACTCACTTTGGTGACAATCTCTCACCTTGTCTCTCAACACTCTACTCTAACTAACCAAGCATCATTCTCTCCAACCCAAGAAAACAAGAATAGAAGACTAGCTCGAGTTGTAGTGAACTCATCTAACTTACCTTCTTGTGTTTGATGACTCGAAGGCTTGAAGATGGTTCCGAGACCATGATCAACACGATCCAATGTTGTCACTCCTTTGCATCCACAACCAAATATTCCAATGAGTTGAAGAGCTAGCAAAGAATATGTGAAAATCAAGACAATGGCAAAGAGCTTCACCTTCCCTCAGTCCCTCGCTTAATACACCTCTCACTCTCTCCCTCTCAGTCACTCTCAATGGAAGCAAGATGATAGATGAAAGATTGAATAGAAACTTGAGTAGTCACATTGGTAGAGCTTTTTGAGTATGGATGTGCCAAAAGGATTCAATATAATTGAGACCTCTCACCCTTATATAGACCAAGAACTAGGGTTATGATTAAGGTTTGTGTCCCCTTTTGTGTTTCGCGTTCGAGGTTGGCATCCTCTCTTGGGTATCCTACCTACTTTATGGGCTCTAGGTCGATCAATCATTTTTGCATGCTTCAACCTTAACCTAATTAGACCAAGCCTAAGATATTCTAATCACAAATATATATGTGCAATCCATGCAATAGTTGTGGGTGTGACAAATACAATTGTAAGTGATAGATACAATTTGCATGGGAATGAGCCTAGCTCCTACAAAATAAATACACCCATGATAATATGATGATGTCCATGAAGTACAAATATAATCAAAGTGCTAAAAAACAAGGCATTGAAACTCCACAAAAATAATATCCATCAAAAAATAATAGCGGGCACTTCCACTTTTGCAGTCTTCTCAAAATACCATTAACATTATTTTCCCCCTAGACAAGGTCCAATCCCATGACACTCATGTCGTAGATAGGATGCTTGAGCACTGAAGATGCGGAATGCTAGGAACAATCCTAATAATGCACCAACAATCCGATAGACTTCTATTGTTTCAGAAGCTGCAACTCACTTCGGCGACAATCTCTCACCTTTTCTCTCAAGACTCCACTTGTCAGAGAGAGAACGAGGAGAGACAAGACTGTAGAAGAGAGAGAAAGATTGCAAGAAGAGAGAAAGAGAGTGATGAGGAGAGAGAAATACAAGAATTGGAGTGAGAAAGATAGGAAAGAGAGAGAAGCCATAGAAGCTGTGAGCAAGATGGGAGAGAAGGACAGTAATTGTATTAATGTGTCAAAAGGTATGAAAAATTACATGTCCTCTCCTTTTATACCAATGTCAGTGTGACATGGCATAACATCAATATTATTTTTACACTAAATCCTTATTCCCATGTTTTTACAATCCATCCCTTCCCAAAAATTTTTGCCTTGAAAAACAAACTTGAAAGACTAAAAAAGGATGGATAGAACAGAGTACTACTCTATTTTTACAGCTTTACAAAGGGGAAAATGAATGAAAAATGACCAAAATATGGACTGAAATTGAAGAACAAGAGTAGGCTTCAGCTATATACATGATCTGGAATACTTCAAAAGTATATGGAGCCGTAAAATGTTCAACAAATAATCTCAAAATGAAGTAGACAGCTTGCTGTGTAAACAGACCCTGTTGGACCAAATTTGCCATAACTTCTAATAGAAGTATCCAAATGAGGCATGCCATATATCAAAACGTAGCTCTTGAAGAGTAATTTAATCCCATGTAGATATCTTAATTTTGAAAATAAGACACGATAAAAACTATTCTAAAACAACGTGCTACCTTGATCTTGTTTACACCAAAACTAGTTCCATAATCAATAGGGTTCAACCACTAATGTATCCCTTAAGAGAAAAAACTCATCCAATATAGAATCAGGCCTCCAAGAAGCTTCCTCAGGTGGTAAACCTCTCCATTTGATCAAATATCCCATGATAGAATGAGATCGAATCTTCTTCTCACACTGACCTATAACAGCCTCTAGGATGTACTGAATAAGACCTTCTTCATCAATAGGTGGTAGCTCATCAATTATATCCACTAGATCACCATAAAAAGGCTTGAGCTAACTAACATGAAAGACATTGTGAATCTTTGTGGAAGAAGGAAGCTCTAATCTATATGCCAAGTCTTCAATGCGCTTTAGGATCCGGTAGGGGCCATAAAATCTATGAGCAAGCTTATTACTAGATCCATCTTTTAATGTAGAGTACCTAGGCTTGGGCACCTTTAGTAAGACCAGCTCTCCTTCTTGGAACTCTAAAGGTTGCCTCTTTTCATCAGCATACATCTTCATTTGGTCTTGAGCTTTCCGAAGATTCATCTTACATTGCTGAAGAAGGGTTTGCATTCTTTCCAACTCTTCCTTCCCATGAGGGTTGATCCTTTCATTAAAGATGGCTGTGGATAAGGGCACATTGTAGCCATGCAGAGCCTTAAAGGGCGAAACTCCAATACTAGCGTGGGTAGAGTTATTGTAAGCAAACTCAACCAAGTGTAACCAAGAATCCCATGAAGTTTGGACATCATAGCAGAAATGGCGAAGATAAGTCTCCAACCATTTATTAACTCTTTCTGTTTGTCCATCAGTTTGAGGATGATAGGTCATAGATGGAGCCAATTTAGTGCCCATAGATGTAAATAACACCTGTCAAAAGTTACTCATAAACTTTGAGTCTCTATGATGAACAATCATTTGCGGTAATCCATGTAGTCTAAAAATTTTCTCCATAAACTGACTGGCCACTTGAGAGGCAGTAAACTGGATCTTAGTTGGAATAAAATGGGCTGCCTTGGTGAGTCTATCTACCACCACATATACTATTCCATCCCTTCTTTGTAGGAGGCAAGCCAGTAATGAAATCCATAGTAATGTGAGTCCATTTACATGTAAGAATAGGTAACGACTGTAACAAACATCCTGGCTTATGGGCGTTGTCCTTATTCTACTGACAAGGCATACACTTCATGACAAAGTCCTTGACATATTTCCATAGTCCTTTCCAATAGAAGCTTTTACTCATCTTGTCATAGGTCTTAAACTCCTAGATGTCCAGCTAAAGGTGAAGAATGTAGTTCCTCCATATTCTTCAGTGTAAAATAAGAGGTAGAAGAAATGACAATCTTGCCTTTCAACCAAATAAGGCCATTTTTGAATTGATAATGCGAGTTTTATTCCATAAGACCTTGTTGTAATTTCTGAAAAATATGGCTGAATTATTCATCCAAAAGATAAGCCTCCTATAGTTTTTCAATCCAATCATTATGAAATTCAGTCATAGCTGACACTTTGCAAGCCAACATACAAGAAAGAGAATCAGCCACTATATTGTCTTCGCCCCTCGTATGAGTGATGTCAAAATCATAATTCTATAGTGTAGCTACCCACGGACGCTGCTTAGGAGTAAGATTGGATTGAGTAAGGAAATACTTAAGAATCCTGTGATCACTCTAGACTATGAATCGGTTGCCATACAAGTAATGGTGCCATTTCTTAATTGCATGCAAGATAGCCATTATATCCTAGTCATAAATATTCATGGCCATTACTTTATCTATAAGCTTATGGCTTTCAAAGGCAATCACTCCATGCTCCTGTAACAAAACATCCCCAATGCCACAACCACTAGCATCACACTGTATGGTAAATTCTTTGGAGAAGTCTGTGCATACTAAGATAGGAGTAGAGGTAAGGAGTCCCTTTAATTGGTTGAAGCTACTATCTGCTAGAGCATCCCAAAAGAAAGCCTCCTTCTTCAACCTGTCAGTCAAAGGAGTTGTAATAGTCACATAATGCTTGATGAATCGGCGATAGAATGAAGATAAACCAATGAATCCTCTAAGAGAGGTAGTAGTAATAGGTGTTGGCCAATCTTTTATACACTTTGTAGCTTCTTGGGATGAGCCTCTATTCCTTTTTCACTGACAATATGTCCGAAGTATTCCACTTTAGTCTACATGAAAGAATATTTCTTCTCCTTAGCAAAAAGCATGTGATGTCTCAATACATCAAAAACCCTCCTCATATGTGCTAAGTGATCTTGTAAAGTTTTACTGTAGATCAGAATGTCATCAAAGAACACTAAGATAAACTAAAAGAGGAAAGGCTACAAAATCTTAATAATTAGGCTCTGGAAGGTAGCTGGAGCATTTGTAAGCTCAAATGGCATCACTAAGAAATGATAGAGCCCTCGATTAGTCTTGAAAGCAGTCTTGACTTCATCACCCTCTCACATGCGAATTTGATGATACCGTGACCTCAAATCAATCTTCGTAAAGAATCGAGCCCCCTTGAGCTCATCAAGCAAATCATCAATCCTGGATATCGGATACCTGTTCTTCATTGTGATCTTATTAAGATCCTTGTAGGCAATGCACATTCTAAAAGATCCATCTTTCTTTTTTACTAACAGAACTGGAGATGCATAAGGTGAAGAACTTGGTTGAATGAATCCCATCTCAAGAAGTTCCTTGATTTGCTTGGCTACTTCCTCTCGTTCACACTTAGATAATCTGTAAGGTGGTTTATTGATTGTCTTTGAGTTGGGCTCCAAATCAATAGGGTGATCTACTGCTCTCTTGGGAGGCAATGAAGTAGGCACCTCAAACAAATCCCTACACTCCTCAAGAAGAGTTGTCAAGGTTGGATGGTTTGCTGAATTATTGGGTTGATCTTGCATCTCTTTATTCAAGTGCAAAACAAATATTTGTGAGCACCTCTTGTACTGCCTTTTGAGTTGTTGAATGGTAATAAGCTGAAAATCTGATCTACTAGGAATTCCATGTAAATGGATGAGATGTCCATTGAAGATAAACTCCATATACAACTATGAGAAATCCATAGTGATCCTGCCTAATGTTATCAACCAATCACAACCGAGTACAATGTCTATAGGTCCCATTTCCAAAGTAATCAGGTTTACGTTCGCTTCAAAATTTTCATCCAACTGTAAAGAAACCTATGGCCATATCTGTGTGTTGATTTCTTCTTTACCATTGGCCACTTGAACTCTAATGGGTTGCTGTAAATATGTGGGACTACAATTCAGCTTGTCCATGATGGACTTATTCACAAAACTATGGGTACTGCCACTATCTATCAGAATGAACATTACCTTTCCATGAATGTTACCCTTCATACGAAGTGTATTAGGGCTCTTAGATCCTATCCAAGCATCCATGGAAATAGAACAACTAGTGGCAGCAAGTGACTCATTACAAGTCCCACCTGGATCAAAAGGAACACTTCCACTTGGATCAAAAGAAAAAGAGTCGACTCAATCATAGAAATACTCTTGCCTAACTTCTTCCTCAAGATCTTCATTTTCAGCATTGAGTGCAATTGCATTAGCTTCATCCATCTCATCTTCAAGATCCTCAAAGACTAACATACTCTGAAGCTTGGGTTTGACATTTTTATATACACACTTTGAGGCATAATCAGGTGTATACTTTTCCCCACACTTGAAACATAAGCCTTTCTCCTTTCTTTCTTTGTAAAGATCCATAGGAATAGACTTAGGATTCATGTTGGCTAAAATGGATTTAGGCTTGTTGTCCCCTTGTTTGAAGTCAACTCTAGGAGTGTTTGATGTCCTGAAATTACTTTGAGGTCTAGAAGCATTGAATGGTGGATAAGTTGGCACCCTTAAGCTCCCATTTGGCACATGATTGCTACCATAAGTGTTACCAACTTGCCCCTATTTAAAAACAGTCTTTGGCTGTCCAAAACAAGGTTGAAATGAAGATTCTCTTTTATATTTTCTTCCATAGCGCTTTGCAAGCTCAATAGCCTTAAAGAGAGAAGTAGGGTTTTGTACCATGACATTAGCTGATAAAGATGGCTCTAAACCATACATGTACTTGTGGAGCTTAGCCTCACAACTTATGCTTTCTACATACATGGTTAGGTTGAGAAATTGGTTAGTGTACTCTCTTATACTTAAGCCTCTTTGTTCCAAACCATACAATCTCCGTGCCAATTTCTCTTTTTCAAGAGAGGAGACAAATACTTCAGCCATAAGTGCCTTGAAAGCTTCCCAATTCTCTACAAGTATGTTTTCCCTTTTTATATACCTCCACCAAGTATGGGAAAATACCTCCAAATGCAAAGAAGAAAAATGAATCTTCATGTCATCAGTTTTGGGGAATATGTCAAAGTAAGATTCCATTGTAGAGGTCCACTCCTCTAATTCAAATGATGAAGATGACTGACCATTAAACTTGGTTAAAATGATATTGTCCTTTAGCTCTTTTGCATGGAATGGTTGCTATCCCAAAATAGAATGATCATGAGTACCATGCATTAGACCCCAAAATTGAGATGAAAATCTCCCAATAGGTGGCTTAGAACCACTATGTAATCTTCCTGTTGGTAGATGACCCCTAAGAAGTTGAGTATTCAGGCCAAAAGCTTGAGAGTTGGCTCCATTCAAACTGCCCAAATAGTCATCATGCAATTGTGAAGTCTCACCTACTTCATTTTGGCTGTTTGGAATGCCTCTTCATCCAATAATTCCATGACCATGACCATTTTAGTTAGATGGCTGAAGTGGGACTCAAGACTCACTATTTGAATAGACTTTCTCCTTGGCTTCTTTAGATCCCATTTGCATCAGCATCCATTGGGAGAATTGTGTTGGGGGTAAACGCGCCTCTACCTAGCCACCTGTGTATTACCACACTGATAGTCACCACCACTACACACTGCAGGTGGCGGGCACCCGTCACCATCACTTTATTCTTTATTCTTTTAGTGATAGTTTGAATAAAGGAAGGCTCGCTCACACATTGTGACTATTGGAGTTCCCATTTCTTGTCTCTCCCTTTCTTGCTCTTGCTCTCCCGCCATAGCTCTCGAGTCCAACCTTCGATCCGTCACTCCCTTTCAATTGGTATGAGAGCTTTGCTTTCCAACTCTTGAGCTTGGTTCATGGCATTCTTAGCATCCCATCGACTCCCTACTTACATTGGGTCTCCTTCCCGGCAGCCATATCCGACTCCTTTGAGCTCCCGTCACTCCTCGACTTCCCGAGCACCTTCCCGGCATTGTTGGGCACCTTCAGGGAATTACATCAGAGGCATTTGATCATTTTCTTTAGGGTTTACTTCAGTTCTCAGGTCTCACAGGCTGTAGACAAGATTGGGGCAGCCACCATTGAAGCTCCCTTGCTTCATATCTCACTTGCCTTTGAACAAGACTTGCTGGAGCTTGTTTGAGGCCTTCCTTGGGTTTAAGCGAACCCCTCTGAAGCTTGGCCACCATTTTTTGCAGCACCAGGACTAGCATTTATAGTTGGAAAAATCACACAGCCCTCCCATATATGTCTTCAGCATTGATAGTCACAACAGCAGCTCTCCACCTCCATTGGCATTGGAAAGGCTCCATTTCGGGCATATGAACATGCTTTGATGCTTGGTTTTGATAGTTGATGTGTTGGCATAGCATTTGTACTAATTTAACACTATTTTGGGACTGTCATAACAGTCCACAGGTAGTTTATGACAGTGTTACACTGACATTTGATGCTACAGCTTGTTTGGCGTTGTCGTTTGATGCCCGGTTGGTCCCGTTTGATGCTCGGATGTTAGGGGAATGTATGCCTATTGTTTGGCAACCATTTGGAGCTAATTTTGGTGCTAAAATTATCAATTTTGAATAGTAAACCATTGCTGTACACAGTGGGCCGAAGTCATTTTACTCATGTATACTTATGCCTATGCTTTTCGGGCTATGTTTCGGGCATATATGGTGATGTATTGACACTTGGGGCTCGACATAGAGCTTGGTTTTGATTCGGGATCATTGGTTGAGCTTGAGCTTGCTTTGCAAAGCATTTGGATGCTCCGTCTTTGATGTACTTATGGCATCTCTGTTGCTTATGTCTGACCGGTCTTGACATGCTTAGCCTATGCCATTACTACATGCTAGTTACATTGATTGGAGCGTATTGCTATTGGAGCTCGGTCTTGGCTTGACCTTGGATTCTCGGAGCTTACTTGAGCTATTTATTGGCTTGCCAGAGTTGTATCTTGTGATGTACTTGATGTCTTACATGCTTATGGATGCTACATACGGATGCTATACCGCCTACATGTTCAGGATGTACTATTGATGTATTGTCTTGGACTTATGTCATTGGCATTGTGTCTTGCCTTGGCTTGAGCTCTTGAGCTCGTACATACAGCTTTTGTGCTAGTGGGAGCATTCTTGAATGCTTATCAGACATTGGTACTTTTATGCATTGAACCGTTACATGCTATTGAGCAGTTACAGACACTTGAGACTTTGGGACTTCTTACCTTTTGGGATGATACATCATATGTCTTGGTTCACTGTATGTTTATGAGCTAAGTCCCAGTTTTGGATTCCTATCTTTGTGAGCTGACACCTACTTGTGTCAAGTTTTGGTAGTGGTAGGAATACTTTGCCATGTTGCCTGGGGGGTGTGCCTACTCACTGGCACATGTTTGTATGATATACTTGCACGTTGGATTCATGCTTATCGACCATCATATGCTTATGCTATGCCCCCATGATGCCGGCTTTTGTCTTGGCAGTATCTGATTGCCTTGCGGTCCGATTTTGGTATTGTTAACTCTCTTTTACTGAAATCTGAAATTTATTACAGCAAGCATATATGTATGGACTGACATGGATTTTTCATGCTGAAACACTCTAAAATGATGTACTTTCACTAGTACTTGGTGGGCAGCAGCTTTGGTTTCACTTTCTTCACCAGTTTTCCTCGATTTTTGTGATTTTTTTGTCATTTTCTACAATAAACAGCAAGCAGTTTTGAACTGTCTACAGTCTTCCAGCCTGCATTATGGCGAGTTTGTCCACTGATCATGCTATTTTCAACATCACTAAGCTTGATGGTATGAATTAATCTTATTGGAAGAGCCAGATTTGACAAGTGTTGGTACAGAAATTGCAGATCAAACCTTTGAGGTTAAGCGGGCATCTGCCTGCAACTATGTCAGATGAGGAATGGCTTGAGCTTGATGAGTTATGCAAGTCCACTATTGTATTGTCTCTCACAGAATAGGTTTACTATAATGTCTTTGAGGAAGAACAGAGTGCACGGCAGTTGTGGGAAAAGATCAAAAATCTCTATGACAAGAAAAGTCCAGCGAGTTAGATGTATTGGTTGAAGCAACTGATGGATCTGTGCATGAAGGAGAATGTGACTATGTCTGCTCACTTGAGCCAGTTCCATGCTATACTCTTAATGAGGACATCACTTTTGCAGAGGATTTCACTCCTCTTTTCTTGCTTGGTACTCTTAATGACTCATGGGATGTATTCCGCACTACATTATGTGCCTCTACTGCTACCTTGAAATTATCTGATGTTGACAGTGCTCTTCTGCAGGAAGAGGTTAACCGTAAGAATTTGGATGCCTCTTGTGTGTCTCATGCTATGACAGTTAGAGGCAGGAATGATGGATATGGAAAGCATGGCCGTGGTAGTAGCCGTGGACGGGATTCTCAAAAATCTCAGTCCAAGTCTCGTGGGAAGTCGCGTAGCAAATCCCGTGGCAGGAATGCACATGTTACTTGTCACCATTGTGGGAAAAAGGGCCATATTAGGCCACAATGCCATGAATTGTGCAATGAAAGGCGCAAAGATAAGGGGAAAGACAAAGTGCAGGATAAGTCTTCTGATCGCAGCATAGTACCTGCAAAGTCCAGTGTTAAAATTGAATTGATCAATGTTATGCAGCCTGAGAATGTTGATGATGATGATTATATCCTTAGCAGCTTCTTCTAGTACTTCGCAGATGACAGAGATACACTCTATGTATGCACAGTGTTGGCTCTTGGACTCAGGTGCGTCCTTTCATGTGACACCTTGCCGAGAGTGGTTTCGTTCATACTGTTGTCGTATTGCTGCGCATTCGAGGTGTGAAAACCACCCAAAAATTGTGTGTGTGATTTGATACTTTGTATATACTCAGTTGTTGTGTTTACATTTATTTTCTGCGCATGAGTATAGTGAGGAGGAGTTAGAGGCATAGTGGTGAACATGATGAGATGCTTTCAGCCTATGTTGATACATGTTGCTGCAAAAAGGTTTGGAATCATTGCTTACCAAAATCCATCAGCACTATTGCTCGTAGACTCAGCAGAGGGGAGCCATTGACTGTAGGATGGATTCACGGTTTGAGCTCAATGACTGAGGCTGCTCCATCATGTGATTTTGGGTTTTCTACAGAGCGAAAGAGGATGGCCTTGTCCTCCTGGGTTTGCGGCATCCATGGGTGCACGGTGGCCATGGCCATGGGCACACACAGGTGCATGCACATGTGACTACATATGCCTCGGAGGAGAAGGAAGAAGTCAAGGCTTATCATTGAATTTGAAGAACAGATGAGATGCGGACCATTGAAGGTGAAGAACTGATGAGTTGTGGTTTAACGCTGATCCTTGAATGTGAAGAATAGGTGATTTTCAAACAACAATTGTTGGAGATATGCAGTGTAGTCAAGAGCTTTTGTATAAGCTAAAACTTCTGCAAGCTCTGGAATAGATAATTTGAATTTGAACCAAAAATAATGTCATGTGAGCTATCGTGGGCAAAGGAGGGATTTTTTTTAAAAGAGCTAAAGAGGGAGGAAAAAAAAAAGGCGTATGTGACAGAAAAAGGAGAGGAATTACGCTAATCTGGGAGGGGAGGAGGAACAGAGCATGGGAAGGAAGGGAGTGCTCTGCAATCTGGGGGGAAAAAGAAGGGGAGAAAACGACGAAAAGCTTGAGAAAGTTGGGAATGCAGACTGGGTGCTGAAGCCTTGCACAAGAGAGGATTGGAGGAGAAACGAGAAGTGCAGAGAGGGGATTGGAAGGGGAGCTACAGGAAGTGTGAGAGAAGATTGGAGGGAAAAGCTAAAGAAATTAGCTGAAGGGGTGCGCCCATGAGCTTTGTTTCATCTCCCGCGACCACGACTTCCTCTCGGCCCTCACGAGGTGCGAGATCATTGGCTTCTTTGAGAACAGGGCCTTCCCCTCCGACACTGATGCCCTGCACTCTGTCCTAGTCGACGGCAGATCTACTCCCCGAACAGATAGACAAGAGAACACTGTTCCACCTTCTCCCAATATAAAGCAGTCTGTTGTGGAAGAAGCCGATGCCTCTACATGTATTACAAACAAGTGTATGAGACAAGAGAACCCTGCAGCTTCTTCCAGGAAATTAAAGAGGGAACGACGGTGATGTAGTAAAAGACGTGAACAAAGCCATATTGAAGTGGGCGAAGTGACGAGTTCTTCAGAAGGACGAGAAGCTGTAGTGGCGATGGCAAGCTTGGACAACGTTGAGGTGGGAAGACAAAACAAAGATGATGCTGCAGAAGTTGATGTCGAAGCTGTGAAGGTCGAGGAAGAAAGTGATGTAGATCATGTTCAAGCTGCTATAAAGTCGAGAATCGGAGGACGAAGCTGTTGCTGAAGATGTAAGACGATGAAGACTAGCAATCGAGGAGCTCTACGACAGAGAAGACGAAGGAGGGGATAGTTCAGCGGCAGGAAGAAAAATTACGGATTTTTCTGGCATCTTGGCTTCATGATGAACTGCTAATGTGGTCCTCTTTCAGCGAATCCGGCGTACAGGCTTGCAATAGCCGTGAAGAAGAATGAAGACCTTGGTCCTTTAACAATTCTGGTTCATGTAGGAAAACATGGAAATCATAGCGAATCCATAATCTCTGCGAATCATAGTAAGACATGGAAAACTGCAATGACTTTATAGGGCTTTGTTAAGGCGATAATAGCAGTAGGACTATCGTGAGCAGAGAGAACAGAGGTGGCTTTCATTGTTTCCAGCTATGAAGGACTTAATTTCCTTGACTGAGGCTGTCGCAGCTATAGGTCACTGAATGAAGCCGATGAAGAAGTGAGGACGATGCCATTCCGACAGGACCTCCTCCAGTGATTCTGTTTTTTTTTCCTACTGCGAAAAACCATGGTTTGAGAGGGAAGTGTTGTGAAGGACATCGCTGGAGGAAACTAGAGTGTCTAAAAGCTTACATGAGATAGCAAGATGGATTTGAAAGGGTGTTCTTTCCGAATTGAAATGACAGGAGATAAACCCACCATTAAGACCTTGAAGCCAGATATGATGTTGATACTAAAGGGATGCTGTTATTCACTCTGAAAACTATAGCAAAGCAGAAAAATTGAGAGATAAGATACGAGCTTTACAAGAGGACAACAGATCTGGAGTTCTTGCAGTAAATGCAAAACTTTATAAGGTGTTTGCTTTTGGAAATATGAAGATGAAGCAATAGTACTTGCTGCACATGATTACAGTTATTGTTCATATGTTAAAAATACTAACATGAAAGAGAAAAATGTGCTTTACATTGCCACAAATCAGTTTGTCGGCTTATGGAGAATGTAAAAGAATATATGGTTCTTGATCATTCTGTGTCCAACCCTCTTGACCTTGGAAAGGAGCCACCTCTGAAAGGATAATGCTAATACTTCTGTCTGAAGGTGATAACCAGATTTGTATTAAATGTTTCAATATTGAAGGATGAATTCTATGCTCAGCTGAAAACTTGCTTTTAGTCTTATCATTGCTGTAAAGACGAGGTCTCGTTGAAAACTTGGTGGACACAAATCCTTACATCTTGCTTATTCATTTGTTTGATCTTTTATCCTGAAATTTATCAAAGTCTTCTGAAGACGCGACTTTGCTTTCATAAATCCTTCCACATCTTTGGTGAACCCGACGTGAAAGCGTCGCAGAAATTTCAGGATGGGAGATACTTCAGCCTCTATTTCAGCTTCTTCTTCAACTCCAGCTGCATCTACTTCAGCTCCATCAATGAATGCTATGTCAAGTACTTCAAGGAAGGATCTAAAACAGACTTTGCAGAATATGCCCATGTATATGCAGCTCCAAAATCAGCAAACACAACTGTATATGCAGCAACAACAACAATTGCATCAACAGCAGTTGTCTCAGCAAAGGCAACTCTATTTGGAGCAGAAGAATGCAAACAGCGCGACTAAGGCTATTGAAGCAGTTGAGAGTGAGAAGAAGCTATTTGACGGGCATAATGTTTCAACATATTTGAAGACATATGAGATTAAGATGGGGTTTTTTGGAGTTCCTGCTGGACTTATGAGTAAGTATTTCCTTCGTCTTGTCACACCTGCTTTGAGGACAAAAGTGACTGATCTTTTTATTCAAAATACACATTGGCAAGATTTTAAGAAGGCCTTGAAAGAAGAATACTTCCTTGAGGACTTTGGTATGGCTACTTCGCGGTCATTTCGAGAGTGGGTCTACATGCCAAACAAAGGTCTTGCTGCTTTGGAGTTCATTCGAGAATTCGAAGAGAGGTATAGTCAGCTTGATGCTATTGAACAAAGAGCATTGGATGTTGAAAAAGTTGAGCTTTTCTTGCAAGCTGCAGATCCTGCTCTTTAAGAAGAATTGGGTGAGCTTCTTGAAGATCACACGAAGCCTATGGGTCTTAAAACTGATTGGCAGGATGCTCAGGATGCAGTCTCGACTTTGACCAAGAGGAGGATATGGAAGACTCGCCTACAGAATGGTTCCATGACACCTACACCATCATCTGCTCCTATGCCTACTTCTATCCCTGTTATTTCTTCTCCTCCTCAGCCAGTTTCTTGGCCTATGCCAGTGCCTACTATTTCCACTCCACCTATTCCTCCTATTCCACGACCGATGCCTACACCTTCTGCTCCAAAACCATCCGCTCCATCGGTGCCTACCTCTATTGATGACATAATCAAAGGCATCACAGATTTGACACTGGAGTTAGTCAAAGCGGAGTTGGTGGGTAAGTTGAAGGAGCAGTTTGCTTTGATTGCGCCTGCTACTTCTTCTAGTGCTCCTATTGCACCTAGGAGTGCTCCTAGTGCACCTAGGAGAGATCGGAGATGTATTTGGTGTGATAGTACGGAGCATCAGCATTGCAGGGATTGTTACTCTTTCCAGGATGCAAGGAGGCAGAATTTGGTATATTGGGGGCAAGATGGTAAGATTTGGTTGACTGAGACAGGAGCTCCACTTGCAAACCAACTTTGGTAAAGGTGGAATGAAGAAGTTAGTGGAGGACATGGCTGCGCGTACTTCTTATGTGACAGCTAGAGGTGATGCTTCTGCATATGAAGTACAGATTGAGAAGGGATCGGAGACTCAGTCCGCACTATGGACTTATGCTATGGAGACTGCAAACAAGGGGAAAATTCAGCAAACTGTTTTGACTAGTGCAGGCTCTAGCATCAGATCAGAGACAGGTTGGGACTCGCCTGTTGACAGGTATTCTATTTATGCTTATTTGGCTAAATTTCATGGTGCAGATGAATTTGTTGAGGAGAAGCGTAAGATGGATGAAGAAAATCCAAGTGCAGCTAAGAAGACTAGAGGGGGTGAGTTTGTTACTCCACCTACTGCAGGACCGTCTTCAAGACCAGGGCCAGATCGACAGATGGAGGATGCTCAAAAGAGAGAAAAGAGGCAAGAGCCTAGAGAGAGAAAGCAGCCAGGATTCAGATTGATGTCCGACATTGAGACATCTACAGACATGAAGAAAATCTTTAATGATAAAATACTTGGCAGTGAGGTGACTTTCACTATTTTTGAGATTTTGGGCATCTCAAAAAGAGAGTTTAAGGATCAGTTTCAGGAGGTCTTGAAGAGGAAAAGACATGCATTGTCTACCACTGATACACAGGGAGTTTTGATTGGAGAGTTGGATGAGGATGAGGATGAGGTTATGGTTGATAATGCTTTTGTTTTTCCGCAGGTAGAGAAGAGAGTTTAGCCTATGCATTATGCTGAAATTGATGAGCCTGTTTTGATACCGCGTAGTCACTTTTCGCGGAGCCATTGGGCTAGGGCAACTACAGAGACGATGGTAAAGATTGGAGAGAAACAGGTGCCTTATGTTGCATTGGTTGATCATGGTTCAGAGATTAATCTCATAGTTCGTGGAGTTTATGAGAGTAACAGATGGCCTATGGATGTAGAGCATGGGTGGCGTATGAGAGCCGCCAATAATACTGCAGGTGATTTATATGCTGCTTGCCCTAGTGTCAGGGTTTCTATTGGTGATGTAGAGGAGGATTTTCATTTCTTTGTGCAGGATTCATGCTGTTATCCCATAATTCTTGGTCAGCCATTCATTACAGAGATGCGCATGGAAACAAAGGTCATGGATGATGGATCTGCTTATGCACGGATTCGCAGTAAAGATGGTATGAGAGCAGTTCAGTTTATGACTGTATGTGTGAACCATGTTAGAAACAGGGATACTCTCACAGATGCACCCTTGCCCACTGTGAGGGATTCGGGTTTTCATTAGGTACCGCCGTTTCGCGAGACGACGGTGGTACATAGGAGAGGAGATTGGAGTTCTCGCCTCCTGGTAGCGATGTTTTCTCCTCCGGTTATGTTGGGATTTCAGCAAACAGTTCGATGAGTTATCAGAAGACTTCTAGGTTGTCTAGGGCTGCTAGGCAGTATATATGTAGGAAGGAGAAAAATTTGAAAAATGCAAGAATTTTGGAGGATGATGAGCACATAGATGGTATGTATGACAGTGTGATTTGTGCAGATACGATGGCAGAGATGGGAGATATGCTGAAAACTGATATGCTGAATTGTCATGGTAATGTATTAGTGCAATCCCTGGACATGTTTCATGAAATTGCAGATTTTATGTCACAGATTGAGTCAGAGGCTGAGGTAACTCAGCAAAGAGTGTTGAGTGCTGAAGAAATTCAGCAAACAG